>NC_039360.1:180693341-182072484 GCF_003573695.1 Papaver somniferum
CTTTTTTTTTTTCTTTTTGATAGAAAGATTGCAACTACAAAATAATAACAAAATTAAAATTAACATGGCCATGAAAGAAGTACTTTACCACTTTGTTCTTCACAACTTGTATTGTCTCCGTATCATAAACTTCAATAACTCTCATCTTTTGATTTTCTTCGCTCTTGTAAATAAGTCCTCATACTTAGATATAGAATTCCGCTCCTTATGTGTAAGTCTTCAGCATGTATATAAAAATATGCTCATTGTATGTTGCTTTACTTGGATATGAAATTTTCTCTTCTATATTATTGCTAGTAAACCTCAAACGTCTTCAACTTTCCTTGCAGATTTTGATGTCGTTCCACTTGTTGATGATGATGTGTTTCTATGGATCTGTTGTTGGCGAGAGAAAGAGAGAATGGTGCTAACTGCAAATCAAACTACAAGAAGGTGATTTTCATCTATAGATGTCACCCTTATGATTGACAAAATTAGCACTCAAGAGATCAAAGAGTAGTGCTTCTATTGGTGGGAGGTTGGGTAGCTCACCATTCTACCCGGAATTAACGTACGGTGACACAGACTCAAAAGAAATCTCTTTAGTCATATACAAAGAAATCTGGTCTGGTGCCTCAGTTGATTTGAAAATAGGTAGTCTCCACTAATGATTGATCAGCAACTCTAATAATGCATTTCTCACTGCTCCTAATTTGCATCACCGACATGATTAAATCCATTATTTAACACTCTAAAAAGCAAGAAATCCGAACGCAGTTCCCTAGCACTTCCAAGTTCAGTTATGTCGGTCAGAAATCTCTATGTAAACATACCTAGAAGTATGCTAGTGATTCTAAAATCTCTACAAGTTGGAGGTTTTATTCAAATATATACAAAGAAATTGAAAAATTTGACTCAAAAAGGCTAAAAACTTTATATGCAAAAGACTCCTCCACACTTAAACTTCACATTGTCCTCACTGTGCAAAACTGAAAATTCTGAATTCTGACATAACAGCAGATAAAACGCAAAAACTGTACAAATTGGTAAGGAATTTGGAAAAACTCCATTTCACAAAAGTTGTTCATCTACGTGTTTTCTACACAGTGTCAAAAGGTCACAGTGTTTCGATAAACGGTCTGACAATTATACACTTAATTGTGCAATAAAAGAAGTTAGCTACAAGTGGAGAAGGGCCAAGGACCAAATGGAACTCGTTCAAGTAAAATATTTTTACTTTTCATTTTGTGGAGGGCGAGAAGACGAAGTCAACGGCGAAAGAACGGAGTCATTCTGAGCACGTATGAAGAAGTTATGAGCAAAATAAGAACTTGGAAAACTAAAAGAGCAAAATGGTCATTTTCCAGGGAAACTACTGTTGGCAACTCATGGAGAGTTAAGGGGCAGTCAGTTTTCAAGGGAACTGCTAAACACAATCACGTATTTACTGGGGGCTGCCAGAGTTCAAATGCTGTTAAAGACACTCACATAATTACTCGGGACTGCCATATTCTTCTTCAAATTCAAATATGAAAAATCCCGCGTCCGTATCAGTCAGGGACAATACAGAGAAGCTATGGAGCTGACTGTGGTTCACGGACTGATGATCAGGGAGAGTTAGCCGTGATGATTATTGTGGAGCTCATGACACTGATGACGCTGGTAATGTCAGTGATGAGAAAGAACGGAGGAGTTTGAGTCTATGATGGCTTGCTACCATTGTCGTTATTATTTATGAAACAGGGAATGAAGGCTGAGTTGGTATCACTGCCATTAGAAGCCATCGATAATGAAGACGATGAACAGAGAGATTGAAGAAGAGATCGAGCCTGCACATGAAGAAGAGATCGAGCATGAAGAAGAGATCGAGCCTGCACATTTTCGAAGTTAAGAATGTCATGGAGAGCTGGAATTTCGTTTGCTGCTGCCATTATCGTGATTGATAGCTGATGATGAGCTCGAGTGAAGCTGTTGATGACAAGATGGAGTAGCTGTCACTGTGGCTCAGAGTGGAAGAATAATGAAGTGGTGATAGAACTGGAATTAGAAAACAAGGAGGAACTCGAGCTCGAGGTGGTGTTATATTTGGGCAGTGAGTTTGAACGAGGAAACGGCTAAGAATAAGGACTGTGTCTGTCGATTTCCGGAAGTAAATGAATTGGATTCTTAAGCTTTCAGAATCCTGGTTTGCCTGGAAAGTCTGGCTCGGGTTTGTGTTAGAGTTCGATGTGATTCTAAAACTTGACCGAGATAGACTGATGTTGTTGCCGTTGATTAAAGAGCTGAACGGAGAGGATTAAGAGGTGTTATCGAGTTCAATGAGAAAGGATTAACATTGGGTTGTTTGAAACTCGAGACTTTAGGTGTAGAGAAACCAGTTAACTTGAGCGAGAATTCAGATTTGGATAAGTCCAGGAGCTAGAAAACAGCAACCAAGTTAAGCTCTAACCGTTGAATTTTAAGATGAACCGTGGTGGATTGATACGAGATTAGGGTTTAGGTCGGTTTAGTAGTCTTGGGTGTTTATCAGATTCGAATTTGGAGGAGTGAACATATATAAATAGAGGGTCGAATAACCACAGAAAGATAGCTTCTCACCCTCGTTTCTATGCAGAGCAGCTGTTCGACAGAATTCCTGAAATAAAACAGTAGCTGAAGGAGATAATTATATGCAGCAGTAGCTGAGAGTTTATTGCAACTTCAGCAGCAGCAGTGGCTAATATCTTCTGCAACTGTAGTTTGTATTCTATATTTTCTCTACTTTGATTTTCATAAGCTCCATTACTTAACTTTTTTATTTGGTTAAGGATGTAAACCTAAGTCATAAGCATGTTATTCAATTGATGCATTAATCTCGTTATTCACTCTCAAATATCGTTCATGTTTTACTACGCATAATAATTGAATGATTGTGTTCATTTGATATGATTAGTAGTTTCGTATATTTAAGTTGCAAATTGAATATTTTAATAACTTGTCTAAAACTAATTAGGAGACTTAGATATCTGTCAAGAATCCTAATAATAAGTAGTGATTTGTGATTACTAGCGGTGTGAATCGTGAAGGAAGTCATACGTAACACTTGGCCTAGGTTGAATATGACATGATTGTGTATGTATTGCCTATGAGTAACTCGTCTCACAAACCTTAATGATTTTCTCAAGTTGAATCTATTAGCAATGAGCATTAGGTTATTTGATGAAAAATAATTCATGTATTAGCGATTGCAATATGTGTTGATATTAGGAGACGTAACGAAGTATTACACCGATTGGGGATATTTCAGAGTTATTGGTATTGTAAGAGAGTGATGATGATATTGATTGCTTAATTGAGTAGCATGTGTAATGATGGATGGCTAATTCCTTAACCAAGCTTTTCTCCTCTGATATTTTCTCAACTATTTACAACTTTTAGTTTAATTTACTTTGAACAACCAAAATCCCCCCAGTTTACTTAAGTTTTCAAATACGAATAACAACCCATATTTCCCTGTGGAACGAATCTGTTCTTATAATTATACTATTATTTATAATTGTAAAGTGAAAGAACTTAAATTATTTTTGCTTGGCTGACAACCGACCAATCTCATCCACAACTAAGAGTTGCTGCAACCCAAAATCGCAGACTTGATAATAAACAAATCTGTCTCACACAGAAAAGTCTATCAAAGGATAAATCTGTCTCCCACTGAAAAACCCTAGGTTTTGTTCCGTCTTAAGATATAAAATCAAGGTGAACAGGAACCAATTGATAATCCAGTCTTATATTCCCGAAGAACAGCTTAGATTAATCAATCACCTCTCAACAATCCTTCTTGACTACACAAGCGGTTTGTCGAGGAATCACAAACAGTGAGACGAAGATGTTTGTGACTTCTTTATCTTTCCTATCAGAGAACTCTCACGATCTCAAGCCAATCAATAGATTGTATTCGTATGATAGAAGATGCAAAATCAGATCACACAACTACGATAAAAGTAGTATCGTTCTGGATTCACAATCCCAATGAAGTCTTTAAGTCGTTAACCTGGTTTTAGAGAAGAAAACCAAAGGTTAGAGGAAAATCGACTCTAGCGAGCGCACTAGTATCACACAGACGTGTGGGGATTAGTTTTTCCCAATGCTAGATGTCTCCTATATATAGTCTTCAAATCAGGGTTTTTCCTTAGTTACAAAGCAATCAATATTCACCGTTAGATGAAAACCTGATTTAGATTCAAGCTAATATTTCTCAACCGTTAGATCGAAAACTTAGCTTGTCACACACACTTGAGATATACGTTTACTGGGTTTGTGAAAACCGTGCACAAACGTGTACGTATATGTTGGTTCAACATAGTAACCCAAAAGGTCAACCATATAAGCATTTCATATTAACCTTGTTCTTCTTCACCATAACTAGTTCAATTGACTCAAATGATCTAGTTATAGAGTTGTTCAATTGCTATGAGATCTTATGTAACTACACAAGACACAATTGAAACAAAGATGATTCAATTCGATTGAATCGGCTCATGAACTTTATAGCCACGGTTTGCATACTGCATTCCTTAGTAATTCAAGTTTCATGTTCAGAGCACATCTTTAGATCATAACCCACTCAAGTACGCAAACAAGTTCGCAGACTTAAGACAACCGGCAGAGTTTTCCAAACTCAGCAGAAAATCTCGGCAAGGAGACTTCCGCCAGTTCGCGGGCTAAATACGCAAACGAGTTTTTGAAAAATCCCAGCAGAAATTCTCGGCAAGGGAACTTCCGTCTGTTCGCGGATTGAGTTCGCAAACTGAGTTCGCGGACTTGGCAAAGCCAATTCTTCCGGTTTCTCTCAATCAACAAAGTTCGCAAACTTCGGATTAAGGAATAAGACTTATGCACATATGTGTTTCCACATAATGCTTATATCCATCATTGGTTATATAGACCTAAACTCTCATTCCAACCATTGAAACATTCTTAGAGGACGTTATATAGTTGTTACACTATTTCTCGTCAAAACGATTTTCAAAGTGATTGAAACATTATGACTTTCGTCATTAGGTGAAGATAAACCCGATCAAAGTGAAACGCTTTACCAACACATGATTTCGAGATATAGATAGGCGAGATATACTCGGCTCGAAATATCAAATGTGTATGATCCAGTCTATATAGCATACGACTTTTGTCTCATAAGAAGTATGAGATAGAAGAGATAGACTTTTGAGTGATAGATAAGTTCAAGTCTCCACATACCTTTTTGTTGATGAAGTTCCACGGTTCCTTGAGTAGATCTTCGTCGTTGTATGATGAATCGCCATGAATCCCTTGAGCTCAACTACACTTTTCTATCCTAGTCCGAGACTTAGCTATGTAGACTAGAAATCAAGACTCATAGTTTTGATCATTAACATTGACAAACATGCTTGATATAGCAATGCATGCGAGGTCAACCGAGTTATGCTCTAACAGTTATTATATGAATGAGATTGAAATCCAAATTTATTACCACTATAATATGATGATTGGTCTTGTGCTTCATACATGTTATGTCCCTAAGGAAACATGACGACTCACAAGAACAAAAGAAAAAATCTAAAAAAAAAAACAAGCTAAACAAATAACAAGTCAATTAACAACCGCTCCCCGGAAGCGACGCCAAAATTTGATGCGTGTCGTAGACACAACAAATTAATAAATATATTTCCCACTAATTAACTAGTAATATAGCGGTAGTAAGGATCGTTCCCACAGAGAGCTATGTAATTGATATGTTATTTGGAATAGCTAAATAATAAAAAATACTATAAAGGGGGGATTGGTTTGATCAAGTAAAATAAAAGTAATAACAAATAAAAGAAAAAGATGATTAAGGATTCCTTCGCCGTTACCACGCGATAACTGGATTAGTATACTTATCTATCTTCGTTAGAACCATTCATCACCAATCGTAGAATAGCAGCTAGCTCAGTGCTATCCCCAAAACTCCTTTTTCCACGGATACGGAAGCTCTCCAATATCAGATTCTATCCAATCGATCCACCAAGTAGTAGCTCACTCAAGGAGTAATACAATCGAAAATTTTAGGCTTTGTGAATTAGGTTGATCCCAGTAGTTAAACTCTTAGCTCAAGGTTCACTTGTTGATGTTATCTTCACTCGCAATTGCTGCACAAAATCCCTCTGCAAGGTCTTGCGATTTCTACTTGTGTATGAATCATTCGACGATTACTTATCTCCTAACCCAATATTATCAATAGAATAATTAATAGATCAATCTAGCGTGCAGTCTGATGTAGTTTTAACAAGCTGTAGAAATTGGTAGTAAAAGTTCGTTCAACTCAGACTTGTAAAGACTCAATTTTAGACTTAATCTAATAAATATATACAAAAGATGGTAACAAGATTACGAGAGACTGAGACTCAGGATTTCACAAATTCTCACATTCATGTGGTTCAACTAATAATTCTAGACATTTATAGCTCAAGTAATAATAATTTATTGACTCTAATTCATTGCCGAAAGTAGATTTTGAAATTAATGACTGTATATCTAAAGCATGAGACATCAAAACACTTAAGAAAGCATGACCTATCAATTCAAATCACAATCATTCAATAAAAATCATAAAATACGATTAAAAATAAATGCAATAAGTCATAAAAGAATTAACAAAATTACCAAATGCGTGAAAAATGGCTTCCTCCATTGTCCCAGTGTTGGGGTTTAGCTCCTCATATTATTCATGTACGTGCTCAAAATAGGTGTTCATAGCTCAAAAGTGTGAAAAACAAGAGAAAACTAATAAAGCAGCGAGTTTGTAACAGATATAATTGTTACAGAACTCACTGTTACAGAGCCTACTGTTACAGAGAAAACCTAACAGTTGTAATTGTTGGAAAACTGTTACAAAGCGTTAAAATTTGAATGAATAGGCAACAGAAAGAAGGACAGTCTCCCCTATCTGCGACTGACTTGGGAGGTATTGGTTCTTCAGCTTCTTCTTTTTCCTGCTGATGATGAACACGCCTGCAACTATTTATTTTTGCTCTGCAGCTCCTCCAAACCCTCCATTCGGTCCCCCAAACTCCCGATTACCTCTTTGTGAACTCCAAGCAGCTCTTATATACACCACAGCCGAATAAATCCCGAGAATATCTTTCCGATATTTATCTTCCCTTCAACCCAAGTCTCGGATTTTTGTGAAAACAAAGATCATTATCATCTGAGTATTCACAAATAATGCACGCAAACTCATGACAATACAGTAAATAAGATGCGCCTGAGGGGGATGAATTGGTTATGTAGAATCCTTGACTCAGAGTTCTAATACTCTTCCTCGTATCATCAACTACAATCATTGTTCTTAGCTCACACAACAAGATAAATAATGGATGAAGTATAAAACGTACGAACATGATATACCATAAGTATCGAATCGAACATGTAAAGTATAAATGCATGAATATAGATGAAACGATTAACTTATATGATTCATCACTCAAATCTCTGTCCGCGGGTTTGGGTTTTTCATTATATGTATGATGGTTACAGAAATAGTCGAATGACTTTGAGATCCACATAAGCCTGCGTAGCAGGAGGAACTTTACTTACACTTTCTCTATCTCTCTGTCTCTCTCCTGTTCTCCTCTCAATGTTTTTCCGATCCCCTCTTCACTTGGGAGAGAGGGGTATTTATAGGGAGGTTACGTGGGGTCCACTTCTGAATCCCGTTATAACCTTATCCTCTTGTGTCTTGTGCCGCTTATGCAGAAGTCTTCGTGTTCTCGGCTTTATCTGCGTGTTCTGTTTGAATACGCAGTGCTATCTGCGCTTCCTACACAGGATGACTGACACGTATGCTGTTTGAGGGTATTTAATGCGGGTAGTTGAGATGTCTGTCCGCGGTAGACAGCTGTCCTATGCCCCTGTCTTGTCTGCGTCAGTCGGACTATCCCCAGCCGTTGATCTCAGATCTTTCTGGGGATAGGATAAAGTGACTCTTGGCTATCCACGTGTGATATCATATCTTGATGCTCTTAGCCGCATGTCCTCCACGTGTACCATTGTGGACACGTGGCGGAAGATGAAATGTGTACCTACAATTTGCCCATTTTCCTCCTACTGGGCGGTTAGTCGAAGTGGGAAGAAAAAACGTGTTACTCTCTTCATCTTCTCTTTATTATTTTCCTATATTTTAGGGCACGTTCCCCACTATTTGCAATAACTTCTTCTTGGATAGTGGAAAAAAGTATTACTCTCTTCATCTTCTCTTTATTATTTTCCTAGATTTTAGGGCACATTCCCCACTATTTGCAATAACTTCTTCTTAAGTAGTGGGGCGGTTTTTACTTCTCTTTGCATATATATATATGAGAAGGAATGTGAAAATTCTCTAATCATAAATTTCATTCCTTCTCTTTCCTCAGAACTTTATTTTTTGTTCTTTGCTTTTGTATCCTTGTTATTAATTGCTGCTACTGCTACTGTTGCTCCTAAAAGCTTTCTGCTGCTGTTGTTTGTTGTTCCTCAAGGTTTTCGGCTGCTGCTGCTGTGGTTCGTCTAGGTTTTCTGCTGCTGCTGCTGTTCGTTGAGGTTTTCTGCTACTGATGCTGTTCGTCGAGGCTTTCTGCTTGATTTTTGTTTATATGTAAGTGGTTTTACTGTGTCTGATTACCTTTTGATGAAAAATATATCGTTTTCTGCTGTTGCTATGTGTTTGTGATGAAGAACATATATATAAATGTGTGTATGATTTCCCATGTTCGTTATTACAAACAATGATGAGTTATTCCTTCGTATATGCTTGCCCCTATTTGTTATTTCCCCTTTTATTTAGGGTTTGTCCTTATTTTCCATCTGGTTCATGATTATGAAGAACTGGATGAAATTGGGTTTTTTGATTTTCGTTTTGTCTCCGCGGAAATCTGAAACTTATTTGTGTACTGCGCAGATATGGCTGACCGTCCGCAGGTTTCTTATCAAACTCCACCACCGAGTCCGCGTAGATCTCCTCCGCGTAGATCTCCTCCATGTAGAGATCCTGATATTTCTCCGCCTGGTGGAGGTTCGTCTAAGTCTTCCCAAGGTGATGCCCGCGTTCATAGGGTTTCGTCTTCTTCCGATCAGAGGTACTCATCTTCTAAGAGGGGTGAGTCGCAGAGAGGGAATACGCAGAAAGGTGACCGGCCAAAAGAGGCTCATGGTTCCCGGTATGCTATTTCTCATCCCTTAGTTAATTCGCGTGATGATCCCAAGAGAACGCGGGATGTCCCACCTCTTCGGTAAGTGGCGCCTCCTTCCGCGTCTCAGCAACATCCTCTACCTCCCCCTCCAATGTCTCAACCTAAGGGGAGGTCTTCGAAAGAAGTGGTTTCGAAGACTGACGCATCTAAGGTTCATCCTAAGAGGAAAGCTTCTGATATAAACCCTTCGAAGGGTTCTGCGCCTGATCCCGTGGAGGAGGAAGATATTTCTCAGGAAATACGCAGCGTTGCTGTTGGGGAGAAGAAACTGACCTTCAAACATATTGATCTGGAGGTTTTTAAGGAAAAGCATGGTCTTCAGCTATTTGATGTTCGTTTTTACGCTGCTGATGATGATATTACTTATGAGATGATATCGCCGTATAAGTTTGATGAATTTCATCTGCTGACCACGGTGGGGGCCTTTGAAGCGGGTCTGATGTTGCCTTTGTACAATTCTAGGGATTCTTTTTATTATGATGTGCTGGCTGGTCGAGTGGGATCTTTGAAGAACACTCACTGTCGCTATATTTCCCAACTTCATGGGAATTATCTTCGTGCACTGAGGGAGTGTTATCTTCGGATCAAAGGAGAGACAATGATGACCCTTTATGTTCCCAATCCTGAGAAAAGGGAGTGGTATATGCCTGAGAATTTTAACAAGTCTTTTGGTGACTATGTTAACAGTATGAATCGTAAACCGTGGAGTGTGAGTCTTCGTAATATTGCCGCTCCTCGTGGTGAGATCCGCCTTCTGAGTGAAGTAAGTGGTGCTAAGGTGAAGTATGTACCGGGTACAGAGAATTCTACTAACAAATTGGTGTTTCCTACTCGTGAGCGGATCAAGCGTGATCATGACTCTGAATGGAACGCGACTGTTATTGAGGTTGTTGGTCCCTGGGCTTGGGGGTGGGTTCCAGGTCCGAAAGGATGGCGTCCTACCGGAGATAGCCAGATACGTGAGGCTCCTCCTGCTCGTTATGGGAATTTCCGTCCTTGGCATTTGAATTTTGAGGGCATGAATTTCCAATATGCCCTCGATGTTGTTAATGGAGATGACGAAGAGAGTTCCGATGCTGATCTTCAGACGAAGAATGCTGCGGTTGTCAAGGTAAGATTTCCATATGCCTTGTCCTTCTTTAGTTGAGGCAGTTTTAATTCTTTTCAAAGTCAGGGATTTTTATTCTTATGTGCCTTGTCTTTTTAGGCGACGAAGAAGAGGAGGATAAATCCCAAGCAGTCCACCACCGCAACAATCGAGGAGGCGGAGGTTCATGAAGAAGTTAACAGTCCTGTGACTGAGCTTGGAGAGGATGAAGATATGTCTGATATGGAAGAGCGTACTGATACATCCCCTCCAGGTCATTATGATGAAGAATTTATTGAAGGGAATACTACCGCTGGTGGCAGCGGTATTGGTGGTGAAATTGATCCCGCAGGTTGTCATAATGCTGGTGCCGAAGCTGATCCCGCGGGTTGCAGTGATGCTGGTGATGATACCATTGGCCTTGGTGATCAGGGTGTTGGTGGTGAAATTCCCGCTACGTCTCAGGAGTTTTCCTTTGGTCGGATTTATTCTGCGGAGAATAGTTTTGACATAAACGTTGCCCTGGGCCTGGCTTCTGAGTTCAACCTGCTTTCCCCAAACGATGATTGGTATGTGCTTGGTAACTCTAGCAAGGCAGATGGAAAGGGTAAGGGAGTCGTGGATGCTAGTGATGTTCCAGAGGGGAGTGGTGCTAGAGACCTTCCAGATTTGGATGCGGGAGTAACCTCGAACTCTTCGGGTGCTAAGTTCACGGACATGGGTAAGGCCTCGGTTGGGTCTTCTGGAGATGATTTTCCTCAGTCATTGATCCTTGAGGGTGATGATGCTATCTTAGCTTGGTTTAAAAAGAAGAATTTGATGTTCGTACCCAATCCAGCTCCTGTGGTGGAGGGTGAGAAGAAATCTGATGCCTATACCCGTAAGATGATGCAATTGTCTCCCGAGGACCAGTTTGCAGAAGCGTGGGATAAGAATCTTCGGGCCTTGGAGGATTCTCTAGTGGCCGACGCTCCCTCGACTGTTGCTGATATGATGGCCTTGGCTGATGGGTATCAGTATGGATTTCCCCAACAACGGATGTTAGAAGTGAGTTCTCTTATCATTTCGCCTTGTATCAATTTTTAGCAATTTTAGAGTCAGGGTGTTATAACTTATGATTCGCAGATGATGAGGAGTGAGCATTGCAACCACATGTTGTACCAGTTTTTTAAGGCCAAATCCCTTAAGTTGGAGGCTAATCTTCGTCTTCGGGAAGAGGAGCTTACTGCGGCTGAGACTGTCATCGCTGATAAGGATAAGGAGATAGGTGAGTTGAAGAGTCTCCTCAAGGATAAGGAGCAACAAGGCAAGGAGGAGGAGAAGCTTCGCTTGGATCTTGATATGGCTCGTAGTGAGTTGGAAGAGGACAAGAAGAATTCTTCGGCTGTTACAGGTTTGATTATCTGTTTTCTCTTCCTTGCTGTTGTCCTTTACTGTAATTAGTGTTCTGTCTGAGTCTCCCTCCCCCACCCTATCTTCAGTGGGTGGAGTTCCTGAGTTAGTATGGCTTCGGAAAGAGCGGCAACGTCAGAAATCTCACATCGCAGAGTTGGTAGAGAAGATAAAGAGCGAGGCTGATAAGTGGAATGCTCGTGCCGATGAACATAATGCTCTGGCAGAGGAGTGGCGGGGCAGACGAGTCCAAATGATTGATATGTAGAACAAATATAACAATAATAGTCGTTTGTTTAATAGAACGTTGTTGTGGACGCATGATAATCTTCGTGAATCCCGCGAACAGGTCTCATCTTTAGAAGCTAAAATCAATCTCTTGGAAGAAGAATTGCGTCAAGCTCGTTCTTCTCAGACTTCTGATGTTAGAGATTACATTCAGCGTCTTGCTAGGGAGAGAGATGACACTAGGGATGAGGCTGGTGCTCTTAGCAAAGCTTTAGCTGCGTCTAAGGCTGATGTGGTACGCCAAGCTGAGTCTGAGAGAAATCTTGAAGTAAATATGTATCGGCTCAACAAGGGTTTGGAGGGTTTAAACAACGAGGTCAATACGCCCTTTCAACCCTTTAAGCGGATTATAAAAAGTTGTCAGATGAGTATGACTTTCTTGATGAAGCCTGTGATGCTGTTGTTAACGAATATGAAATAGCTTCGGCGAGAGTCGAAGGTATATGCTTATATTATCGAGTGTGATTCTGTAATTTCCTGGACCTAACCATCTGCACTTTTCTTTTCCTTGCAGAACTCCAGGGACAGCTTTGCACTGCAAATGAAGAGCTTGCGAAGGATCAATCTAAATTAGTGCATCAGGAAGGCCAGATTAATTATCACAGAGGTTTAGCTACAACAAGGGACGAGGCTGCTTCGAAGGAGGTGAGTCGCCTTTCCTCACTATTGTCAAAGGCTGAGATGATGAACACTATTATTGCGTACAAGGCTCGATGTCAACTAGTGGAAGAGACTAACAAGATTCTGGATAACATCGAGTATGATCTTAAGACTGAGCATGGCCTTATCAAAGTCTATCCGCGTCGTGAGAACCCCCGCCTCCTACATCTGGTTCTTCAGGGCCTTCCTCGGGTGGGAGCGTACCTTCATCGCAGAAGGGGAAGATTGATAAACCTGCTGGTGGGGTTGAACTATCCAAGTAGATTATTGTATAAAATTGATCTTTGTTGATTATAAGGCTTTGTGAGATTCCTTTTGTATTTTCTTGTTCCTGCGTATCATTGCCAAGCCTGTAATCAAATTTTAATGAATTGATCATTGCTTTAATTTTTATCTATGTTGTCCGATTTCCTTTTTAAGTATTTTTATGGTTAATTTGGAATATAACTGAATGTAATCAAGGATAGCGAAGTGTTTGAGTGCGAACCCGAAGATATGTGTATCTTCGTGAACGTCTTGAGACCTGTCACCCCGCTGGCTAATCCTGGGCCAGAGGATTCCCAGACGGTGGGGGTCGGGGCAGCGTTCTAGGATATGAGTTGTTTGGAATGTACATTCATTCCGTCAACCCGCTGCCATAAGATTGGTTGGGTATCTCTTTCTGCTGGATGCCTTCCCTATGGTCCTACATTTATAGACGCTGATAGGGGAGTCCCGATAGATTTTAGGTGACTACTTTCCCTAAGTAAAATAAAACAAAAATTAACACAAGTGTTTACGTGGTTCGACAGCAGAGTGTCTACGTCCACAGGTGAAAGATGGTTAAAGTGTCTATTCAGTTTGTTGAGTTACACTTAGAAGAATTCCATTGATAGAACCTCTGAGGTAGTAAATAGCAAAAAATAGGAGGATGAAGTATTGACGCAGAGGTCATTTCTCTGTATTTACAGGTGTAGGGTTCTCGTGAAGTGTTGTATTTACACGCAGTCGTCTTGTTACTATGTTGCTCCATGTATTTTGACTATTTTTGCCAAAAGTTTGCTTGATTGATAGGTTGAGGTTTGCTATTCCTCTCTCAGAGATAGAAACATGTCGATCGCAAGCGTCGTTTTGTTCTTCTGGCGCTCTTCACGCAGATGCAGGTCTGCGTTGCCTTCTACGGGTAGTATGGATTGAGATATTTTGCATTCCATGGGTGTCTGAGGATCTCCCCTTTTAGGTTGCGCAGATAATAAGATCCGTTTCCTGCAACATCATGTATGACGAAGGGTCCCCCCCATGTTGGTGCTAATTTGCCCCACTTCTTTTCTCGTTGGTATTTGGGAATGGTCCTCAGCACATACTGCCCTTCTACGAAATTTCTAAGCTTAACCCTCTTATTATACTCCCTTGCTAGTTTTATTTGATAGTTTTCCATTTTTTGTAGTGCTGCCTCCCTCCTCTCTTCCAGATCATCCAACTTTTCCAACATAATGTCCGCTGTGAGGTTCTTCTCCCATGCTTCAGTTTTCGTAGTTGGCTTGATTATTTCTGTTGGGATAATAGCTTCGGCTCCATAGGTGAGTAAGAATGGGGATTCTCCCGTGGATGATCTTCGAGTTGTCCTATAAGCCCACAAAACGTTGTGTAGTTGCTCACACCAACGCTTCTTGTATTCGTCCAACTGCTTTTTGAGGATGAGTGCGAGGGTTTTGTTTGTGGCTTCTGCCTGACCATTGCTTTGAGGGTAAATTGGTGTTGACTTGTTCTTTCGAATTTTGAAAGTATAGAAGAGTAAGTCGATGTTTTTTCCCTGGAATTGCTTGCCATTGTCAGATACAATCTCAGCTGGTATGCCAAACCTGCAAATGATGTTTTGAAAGATGAATGTGAAGACATCTGCGTCTCGGATCCTTGCAAGGGATTTAGCCTCTACCCATTTGCTGAAATAGTCTGTGACCACTATCAAAAATCTTCTCTTCCCTGATCCTTCGATTAGGGGACCCACGATGTCTATGCCCCATTTTGAGAATGGCCAAGGGCTGTCTACTGGGTTCAACATTGTTGCGGGTGCGTGGATTTTTTTGGCGAAACACTGGTATTCTTCGCATCTTCGTGACATTCTTGCAGCGTCTCGTATCATTGTTGGCCAGTAATATCCTTGAGTTTTCGCCTTATATGCTAGGGATCTCATTCCGCTGTGATTGCTTGCGTCGCCGTGGTGTATGTCTTTCAAAATCAAATGTCCTTCGAATCTGGATAGGCAGCGTAATAATGGTCCGAGAAAAGATTTTTTGTACAAAATTTCTTTTCTCAGATCATATCTTCTTGCCTTTGACTGTATTTTCCTGGCTTGCTTTAGATCCGAGGGTAGTATTCCTTCTTTTAGGAAAAGATGAATTTCAGATCTCCAATCTTCTTCGCTGCTGAAGTCTTCATCTTGGTCTGCGTTAGTCATGATATCGTCTTCTTGGAAATCATCCGCGATGAATTCTCCTGCGTCATAATCTGCAATATCTTTTTCTGCGTTGTTCCCTTGCTGTACAACGCAGAAGTCTTGAATATCAATTGAAGGTTCGTAAATCCTGGTTACTTTGATTGCTTTGATGTCCTCGTTTCTGAGCATTGATGATATGTAGGCCAGGGCGTCCGCGTGCCTGAGCTCCTTCCTTGCCAGGTGTCGGAATTTGATGTTTGGAATTTGTGATGCCAGTGTTTGCACCAATTCCATGTATGCTGATAATGTTCTGTCATAAACATTATATTGCAACCCTATTTGTCGGATGACCAGCTGCGAATCGCTTGTCAGACGCACGTCAGTTATGCCCATTTCTGTTATCAACTGAAGGGCATGCACCACTGCTTCATATTCAACTATGTTGTTGGTATGCCCCTTGAATTATAACCTGAAAGCATGTATGATCATGTCTCCTGTTGGGGTGGTGATTACGATGCCTATCCCAGCCTCTTCTTTATTTTTCGACCCCTCTACGAAGACTTCCCATTGCCTAGGATTTTTTGGTTCCAAGATGTCTATAGGGTCTTTTCCTTCGTCTATTTCTGGTAGTCCTGCTTCCTTTCGTCCTTCGATGATGACTTCTTCGCAGTTGTCCAACGGTAAGTCTGATAGGAAATATGTTAATACTTGTGACTCCTGAGAGTGCTGTAGCTCATGGATGATATTGAATTGATCTAGGTGAGTATTCCATTTTGCATCCACCATTTTGCAATTCTGCCTACTTTCGCAGTCCAAAGGGCATTCTTACGTAGCAATAGACGTCGTGTGGTGTATAGAATGTTGTATGTTGTTGATCTTCTTCTGCTAGGAATAATTGGTTGTATCCAGAGTATCCATCCATGAATGACATTTCTTCGCATCCTTCGACTGCCTCGACAAGTTGGTCAATGCTTGGCAGTGGATAGTTATCTTTTGGGTAAGCCTTATTGAGGTTGGTGAAGTCGATGCATATCCTTACTCCGCCATTTTTCTTTGGTACGATGACCATGTTATAGATCCATGTTGGGTACTTAACTTCTTTGATGAATCCTGCGTCCAGTAGTTTGCGGAGTTCCACTTCAACTGCTCGATGGTATTCTGGAGCTACTTTGCGTACCTTCTGCTTAAAAGGGGGGGGGGGGGTACCTGGTTTTATTCAAAGTTCGTGATGAACTAATTTTGGGTCAATTCCCGGCATGTCCCCCAATTTCCAAGCAAAGATGTCCGCGTATTCCTTTAGAAGTTTGATTAGCGCGGCTTCTCTTTCTTCATCCATCAAGGTGCCTATTCTGATAATCTTCGGGTTTCCCTCAGTACCTATGTTGACTTCTTTAGCTGCTTCGACAGGTGTAAACGTGGGTTTTGGTTCCCCCAAGAGAGGAACATTCTTTGATTGCTATTTGGTGGGCTCTCCGTCTTCTTTTGTCGCGGAGGTGCTTGCTTCTGTGATGCCAGTGGTGCTTACGTTCAGAAGGCTTTTTCTGGAGATTTCTTCCAGATATGTATCTATGGTTATCTCCTTATTTTTGGCTCTTCGGGATTGTTATTGATCTGATTCTGTAAGGTCTGACATTCCCGCGCAGTTACTTGGTCTCCTTTAATGTCCATGACTCCCAGAGGTGTTGGGAATATGAGATATTGATGGTAGGTTGCAGCTAATCCCTTGAGCTTGTGAACCCATCTTCTTCCGATGATGGCATTGTAGGGTGAAGGTGCATCTACGACGCTGAACCGAGTGTCCACTTTCATGGGCCCTGCGTCTACTTGTAAGACAATGTCCCTGAGGGGATTTGTAGCTGCGCCGTTGAATCCGTAGATGGTACAGTAAGATGACAATAGTTTCTCGTCGTTGAGTTCCATACGTTTGAACGTGTCATAGAATAGGACGTTGACTGAGCTTCCTCCATCGATGAGAATTTTCTTGACATTGCACCCTGTTATTGGGAGTGTGAGGACTAGAGGATCATTATGGTCTTCCATGTCTTCTTCCACATCATCTGCATCGAAAGTCATGGGCGCGTCCATCCATTGTTCGTACTCGTTTACCTCTTTCCCGTCGATATTATAAAGCTCACAATAATCTTCGAATTGTTTTCTCACTCTCTTCCCAATATGGGCGGTTAGGGATGGTCCTTGAATCTCTGAACATGAAATCGTGTTGAGGGTGCGGTTGCCTTCTGGTAATTGAACCTGCTTGCCTCTCTTGGTTCTATCTTCGTTATCAATCTTCTGTATATATTGCTTCAGGTCTCCTGCGTCGATTAGTTTTTGAATCATCATCTTGAGATTTTTGCACTTTTCTGTTTGATGACCGTTGAAACAGTGGTATTCACAGTATTCCTTGGATTTTTCTGATCTAGGAGGCTGCTTTCCCTTGGACCATGGCCAATCGAAGTTCTCCCTCCCTTTGATCTCTCTCAGGATGCGCGAATAACTGGTATTCCGCTTGGTATAGACTTGATCTTCAAATTTTCGATCATCCCTTCGTTCTTTCCTTTCTTCGTTGGACGCTCTTCTGTGATTCCTCTTTTGGACCCGCTGGCTTGATCCATGGAATTTATGCGTGTGGGACGTTGAGTATGAGCTCTGGGATTTTCACGCTGAATTTCTTCTAACCTTGCATGCTTTTCTATGATTATCTGGAGATCTCCTTCGGTGGTAGGGATGGTTCTGTGGATCTCGACAAATAAAGGACTCATCCTATCCATCCCCCATTTATAGCAGTTGATACTAACCACGGGATCTACGTTGCCAATAGCTTGGCAAATCTTGTGCCATCTATCAGTATATTCTCTGATAGTCTCTTTGTATTTCATCTCCAGCGAGAATAGCTTGTCCATGCCGGTATTGACAACCTTGTTGTACATGTATGTTGCTAGAAATTTTTCTGTGAGTTGGTCGTAGGAGTCGATGGAGTTTGATGGCAAGTTATCAAACCATGACAACGCGGACCCTTTTAAACTTGACGGGAAGTATCTGCACAGTATGGAGTATTCGTTATCCCAATGGGCCATCATTCGATTATAATGTCGAAGATGAGCCGCAGGATCAGTTGATCCGTCATAGCAATCGAAAGCAGGAACCGAACACTTCTGCGGTATGGAAGCCCTGGCCAAGTGTGGCGTCAGCGGGGTAGTGTTTTCTTCCTTCATCACTTGCTCTAGTCTTCCGCCTTCCTGCCTAGTCTTTAGCTCCTTGATTTCTGCCAGCATCTCAGCACGCAAATTTTCCATTGCGATCTGGTGCTCTTCATAAATGGTAGATTTTGCTCGTAGGAGGGTGGTACCGTCGTAGTAGTCCGAGTTCTCAGGATTGTAATCAGGGTCTGATCTTTGGCTGCTCCTTGCTCCTCTTCGATTCAATGGGAGTGGGTTGTTTGCGATCACCATGCTTTTATCTTGATTAGGTGCTACGACCTTGAAGTTAGCTTCGTCGCGTTGGTTTTTTACCTCTGCGCTATGAATGATTCTTTCCTTGAGTGTTTGGTTATCTTGTGCTAATATCGCCACAGCATCTGCATATGCCTTCTGGTTCTTCCTTAATTCTGTCAGCTCGGCCATCATCTGAGCGGAATGATTTGACCCTTGATTTGGTGTTCCTTCCCGCAATTGCTCATCAGCGGCTATGGTTTGTTCCTCATCCACGATCTGTATTACTGGTTCTGGTGGGTCTAACCGTGCACCTTGGGACCCCGACGGTTGTTGTGAGGGTTGACCTGCTATTAGAAGCGGTTGCTTGGCTGGAAAAGGTATGTTCTGTTCGTTGGTTAAGGGCATCCCATAGAGGGGTTGTTGTATTCCTGACTCTGCTACGACTTCCTGATGTTCCTGTAGTTGAGCATTGGTTACTCTGGGAGCTCCAACTTTGGATCCGCCAGCTCTTGAAGCTCCTGCTTTGCTTTGGCTGTGCGGCATTTACTGCGTTTGCTGCGATGATGTTGGCATTGATGGGGGCCGTGCTTTCGCATTATCCTGCGCCCTATCCGCTGCCTTTAGCTTTTCACTCTGCTTATTCCTAGTTACCACTGGGGTTGTCCTTGGCATCTTTTGACGAGCTTTTGCCTTCCGACATCTTGCTTTTCTCTATTTTTAATATTTCCTGAAAGAGAGAGAAAAAATCACGAAGACAATGGGCCCCACGTGATATCTATTAGCGTTTTGAGTTCTCAAAGGTATAAAATCTTGAAAATACTTAAGGCGCATATGTAGATGACCGCAGATATGTTCGAATTTGATTTCAAAGACCTGAAAAACTTAGAAAATGCATGAAGAATCAGATCTACTTAGATAATACGCGGATTGTTCATAATGATTTGTTTTTTTTTGTTTTTTTTTTTTCTTGTTTTTTTTTTTTTTTTCTTTTTTTTTTTTTTTTTTTTTTTTTTTTTTTTTTTTTTTTTTTAATTTGATTTTCAAACGTGAAAACTTAGAAAATGTATGAAGAATCAGATCTACTTAGATAAACGCGGATCTGTTCATAATTTTGATTTTCAAAGACGTGAAAACTTAGAAAATGCATGAAGAATCAGATCTACTTAGATAAACGCGGATCTGTTCATATTTTGATTTTCAAAGACGTGAAAACTTAGAAAATGTATGAAGAATCAGATCTACTTAGATAAACGCGGATCTGTTCATAATTTTGATTTTCAAAGACGTGAAAACTTAGAAAATGCATGAAGAATCAGATCTACTTAGATAAACGCGGATCTGTTCATAATTTTGATTTTCAAAGACGTGAAAACTTAGAAAATGCATGAAGAATCAGATCTACTTAGATAAACGCGGTATGTTCATAATTTTGATTTTCAAAGACGTGAAAACTTAGAAAATGCCTGAAGAATCAGATCTACTTAGATAAACGCGGATCTGTTCGAAATTTTTATTTTTGAAATCATGAACGGAAAACACCGTAATGTTCCATGCATCGTTATTTTCAGAAAACGAAGCCTGAAACGAGTCACAGGAGAAGATAAATCTTTTACTGGGATGAAGATCCCTGTTTCTAGCGCCATATTGTGAACACAAAGATCATTATCATCTAAGTATTCACAAATAATACGCGCAGACTCATGAAAATACAGTAAATAAGCTGCGCCTGAGGGGGATGAATTAATTATGTCGAATCCTTGACTCAGAGTTCTAATACTCTTCCTCGTCTCATCAACTATAATCATTTTTCTTAGCTCGCACAACAAGATATATAATGGATGAAGTATAAAACGTACGAACATGATATACCATAAGTATCGAATCGAACATGTAAAGTATAAATGCATGAATATAAATGAAACGATTAACTTATATGATTCATCACTCAAATCTCTGTCTGCGGGTTTGGGTTTTCATTATATGTATGATGGTTACAGAAATAGTCGAATGACTTTGAGATCCACATAAGCCTGCGTAGCAGGAGGAACTTTACTTACACTTTCTCTATCTCTCTGTCTCTCTCCTATTCTCCTCTCAATGTTTTTCCGATCCCCTCTTCACTTGGGAGAGAGGGGTATTTATAGGGAGGTTACATGGGTTCCACTTCTGAAGCCCGTTATAACCTTATCCTCTTGTGTCTTGTGCCGCTTACGCAGAAGTCTTCGTGTTCTCGGCTTTATCTGCGTGTTCTGTTTGAATACGCAGTGCTATCTGCGCTTCCTACACAGGCTGACTAACACGTATGCTGTTTGAGGGTATTTAATGCGGGTAGTTGAGATGTCTGTCCGCGGTAGACAGCTGTCCTCTGCCCTTGTCTTGTCTGCGTCAGTCGGACTATCCCCAGCCGTATATCTCAGATCTTTCTGGGGATAGGATAAAGTGACTCTTGGCTGTCCACATGTGATATCATATCTTGATGCTCTTAGCCTCATGTCCTCCACGTGTACCATTGTGGACACGTGGCGGAAGATGAAATGTGTACCTACACTTTTCTTTCCCTCTTTAGTTCTTCTACGCGTCTAAAAGAGTCAATCCAACCTCCCAGAACTCGATAATACCAAATCTACATGTATCTTTCCCGGAATAATCTGAAAATTGCCGAGAATACATGCAACTCTATGTTTTGATGCAAATCTATAACTACTCCTCTTTTCTCGAATCTGGCCGCCTTACCTTCCCTGCCTTGTCGCAGAAACTCCAGGCCAATCCAAAACCAGTTAAGATTCCAACAGAAACTCTCTCCAATCCATATCAGAAAATAAACCCGAGAAACTCTTCATTACCCTGATTTTCTGAGAATCAACTATCCAGCCCATTATAGTCGATAAAAACTGATTTACCAACCCTGTTTAGTTCATACGGTCCATCCCACTCAAAATCTTCGATTGAATCTCTTGCAGAAAGCACCATTTTTCCGGTAAATTACCACCTCCCCTGTTTTGCATCAATCGGGTTATCTAGCCAATTCTGGTTGAATCTAACACCCATTCCTAGCATGTCCAGTCCTTACAGATCAATCCCGTGAGAATCAGCAATTGAATCTCTTTAAAAGAGGTCCAAATCATCAACCCTAAGTCTGCCATTAAAACACCAAATTTTCCCGCCATTTTTCTCAGATTTGAAACGTAAAAGATGGTCGCCCCTTATTCTGCTAATGGGGTGCGAATATCCATGGGGTGTAAATAATAGTGAGGTTGCCCCTTAGTAATTGAAGTACCCCTTATCCAAACTGGGGATCCGAATAGCAGTGTCCTCCGGGTGCCTTTATCAACTTTTTCGAGCCGATTTCTCTGCGCAAGTGTATTTCTCCAAAAACACCTACAAAGACATAAAAAGCCATAATAAATAAAAAATCGAGCACTAACAATACATGCAATTGAGATCATATTAGACACATAAATGTGTCCATCAAATACCCCCAAACTTATTATTTGCTAGTCCTCGAGCAAATCAAATATGCAAAATAAAATCCTAACTCACTGTCGCAGGCATCGTCGGCTGCATTTAGCGTATGCAACAAGCTTTTAAACCCCTAGGTGGCCCTAGTGGCCGAGTTATAGTCTCGGAAGGGCTTACAAGAGATATACCCACAAAACCTTTACACTCTAGACCCTTGCTATCTACGCAGAACCTTGGAAAGCACTAAAGAATCTCCTTGGTTGGCATACTTATTGACTACAGGAGGAAGTACCCTGATGCGAAATTCCAATTGATGTACACGAGTTTGCACTCAAGCATACTAAAATTCATATATAAGTGACGGAGCTCTACTCAGATAGTTTCTGGACATCATAACCGGAGTCAACCAATCACATGGATAGATTAAGAAGATGGATATAGAAAAACATAGATGGTTTTGATGTTAACTAAGGTGAACGGTGTTTCTCATATCTGTCTGAAGGCCACTGCCAAAATGAACCTATCCTAATGGATTGAGATACTAGTTTGACTAATATCAACACAAGTGGCATATACAAGGGTACCAGTGGTCGATAATCCTAATTCTAGGTCAACACAACTGGCATATACAAGGGTACCGGTGGTCGACTTTATTGAATTTATTCCGGTTGGTCTGATGGTCTGGTCTCAATTTCTTTTTTTCTTTCTCTCTTTTTTTTTTCATAATAAATAAAAATATATTTTTTTTCTTTTCCATTTTTTTTTGGTATCTCAATCCATCTATTTCACCATAGCAGTGGTAACAACTTGAATCGTGAGCCCCACCTAATCACTTAGAGAAACATATTTTAAAAAGAAAATAAAATAAAAACAGAAGTGAAGAGGATTCAAAGAGATATGGCGAAACTACCATGTTTTTTTTCTCCTAACACCTGAGCTCTGTGCTTTTATGAATATACTCTTTAGATGTTTCCATCTAATCAGATTGGTTCCTCAACTCCTACAACCAAGATGCTTCCATCCACTTAGATTGGTCAGTGCCATCCTTAATAAGCATAAATTTCTAGGCTCTGGAGTTTATTAATGCAACTAAAAAGTTTCTCCCATACCCCCAAACTTAAATCTAACATTGTCCTCAATGTTCTAAAGATAAAAATAAAAGCATGAACAAGGAGAAACTGTTACCATTTGAAGCAAAAGAGTTAAGGAAAGATATTACCATGTTGCATGAGCATGGGTTACCTCCCAAGAAGTGCTAATTTGAACGTCTTCAGCCATACATAAGAAAGAATTTAATCACCTCATATCATAAAGTAATAACCGAAACAACTGTGGATCTTCTACATCAAAAAGTGTCAACACAGATAAAAGGAAACTGCAACAACCCAAGAATAAACATAACACACCCTTGCCTAGTTTCCTGTTTAAGACAACTACATATAGTTGTGGTTCAGGTTCTGGTTCTATAAAGGGGTCTAAATAAAATATTTTCATTGGCTGCACCTCCTCATAAATAAGATCCGAAATATCAGGTTGTAAAGTCTGTAAAAACTCAAATAGAAATTTAGAAGCACATAATGATTGAGGATCCTCTAAGTCGATCATATTTGTCTTACACAGTTGACCATAATGAGAGTGGTGGTCATTCTTAAGCAAATGTGTCGATTTTATTTTCCTAAAATAATTAGGTTTAGTCTCAAAACATAATAATTGACACATCTGAGACTTAACGTCCCCACAATTGGTTGAAAAATATTTGGTGGGAAAACAAAATCAATCTGGGTAAACCACATCAACCAGAGGATGGGTTTCTAACAACTGAACTTCCCTATGGACATCACTAGGATCAGGAAAACGTGTATGAAGATAATCTTATAAAATGATTGAGGCACATATGTCAAGTCCCAAGTGAGGGACCTTTCTAAGAGTTAAAGCATATGAAGAATGATAATCACCCCCAAACTTAGAGTTTTCAGTGTCTCTAGAAAGACTAGTCACAACTTCCCTAATTTCGAGGTCATCAGATTCCTGAAAAATGGTCAATTGATTCTTCTAAGTCAGGTTCATCCTCACTCATCTCTACGATTTCATCTTATTTATCTAAGGCTATAGTTTTTAAATCATTGGACTCTAAAACAGTATTCTCAGAATAAACTCGTTCCTGTAAACCATTATCGGCTTCGTAATCAAATACTACATCGTATAAAACGGTGCTATCACTAGTCAAATCCTCGTCCTTTTGAATAGGTGAATAATTATGAAAATTATTGGGGTTTGAACTAGAAATAATATTATCAGTATAAAGCTCAGTTGGAGTAACAAATTCCTGATCACTATGCCTACATATTTCAGATTCTTCATCAGCACTATCCTCATCATAATCATCATTGTAATAACATGAAAATGGTTGAACCTCATCTAAAAAAGTAGTGTTACCAATTTTATCCTCTTCATCTTGATTATGCAAATAACTATCCTCATTTTTAAGGGTATTATTGGAAACACTATATTGGAAATTAAGATTATTTCGAGCAATTCTTTCGTTCGTCTCAGCTTCAGCTTGAGGGATTCCTCTATAGAAAGTTTTCTTTCGTCATAAACTAAGTTATTCATCTCAGCTATCCTACGTGTCGACTCCTCTAATTTCCTGAGGGACTCTTCTAAAGGAGAAATATAAGAATTTTGCTCGTATGACCGGTGCGTGTGTGGATAGTAATTGGGCTCATCATGGTATGAGCCATAACCTTGAAAAGGTTGATGTTTCCAACCACTATTCATAGTATGGTCATAAAAAGAATAATGTCCATTTTGATCAGTCGGATAATCATTGTATTGACTATTGTAATACCAGTTCGACATACTTTTGTGTACGTGCAAATGCAGGGTCGACTAAAATTGGGTAAGCTCAGGTTACCTTTAGCAAAATATACCTACAGTCAAATACTGGTCAAGGGTACAAGGCTAAGGTTTGTGGTGTTTCGGATGATAACACCCAGAGGGTTCACCGTACTAAACCACGTGTTTTCCTTATAATAGGTAATTGGACGATGCAAATGGTGTGTGCACGTGTTGTATCACAAAAGAAAACCCACTGATAGGGGATTCGTGGGTGGATAGAGTCTTACCTCCCGTACCAGACGGGCGATGAACCGTTGAAGTCGACTCAGGACACCGACTCCGATGTCAGTGTACGAACCCGAAGGGCCGAGACAGTATCGTAACTGTCGTCCTTCCCTGCAAAAAGTTTTATTTAAATTTTTTTTAACCCTTCCTTAGGGTTTTAAAAATAATGTCCAAGTCCAAAAAGTGTCCAAAACTAAAAAGAAAAAATTACAATAATAAAACCCTATTTACAATTTCTAAAAATAAAAACTTAATAAAATCTAAATATATACAAAATGTTCTTCACTCCTTTTGGACTCCTCTTTTCTTTCCTTCTTTGGCGATGCTTTACTTTTATAACACTTTTTCTTTCCTTTTAGCTTCGCTCCAAATCTGAAAAAGAATCAAAAAATACCAAAACGCCTAAAAAATAACAAAAAATAAATAAATAATAAAAATAAAAATAAACCTAAAACAAATCTAAATTCAAGTACGCGTCGGCGGCGCCAAAAATTGATGTGATTTTATGTTGTTGTAGAAAGTCG
Organism: Papaver somniferum; assembly: GCF_003573695.1. Lineage (NCBI taxonomy): Eukaryota > Viridiplantae > Streptophyta > Magnoliopsida > Ranunculales > Papaveraceae > Papaver > Papaver somniferum. The sequence continues at coordinate 180,718,925 of NC_039360.1, forward strand.
TAGTAAAAGTTCGTTCAACTCAGACTTGTAAAGACTCAATTTTAGACTTAATCTAATAAATATATACAAAAGACGGTAACAAGATTACGAGAGACTAACACTCAGGATTTCACCAATTCTCACATTTATGTGGTTCAACTAATAATTCTAGACATTTATAGTCAAGTAATAATAATTTATTGACTCTATTTCATTGACGAAAGTAGATTTTGAAAGTAATAACTGTATATCTAAATCATGAGACATCAAAACACTTAAGAAAGCATGACCCATCAATTGAAATCACAATCATTCAATAAAAATCATAAAATACGATTAAAAATAAATGCAATAAGTCATAAAAGAATTAATAAAATTACCACATACGTGAAGAATGGCTTCCTCCATTGTCCCAGTGTTGGGGTTTAGCTCCTCATATTATTCACGTGCTCAAAATAGGTGTTCATAGCTCAAAAGTGTGAAAAACAAGAGAAAACTAATAAAGAAGTGAGTTTGTAACAGATATAATTGTGACAGAATTCACTGTTACAAAGCCTACTGTTACAGAGAAAACGTAACAGTTGTAATTGTTGGAAAACTGTTACAAAGAGTTAAAATTTGAATGAATATGCAACAGAAAGAAGGACGATCTCCCCTATCTGCGACTGACTTGGGAGGTATTTGTTTTTCAGCTTCTTCTTTTTCTTGCTGATGATGAACACGCCTGCAACTATTTATTTTTGCTCTGCAGCTCCTCCAAACCCTCCGTTCGGTCCCCCAAACTCCCGATTACCTTTTTGTGAACTCCCAGCAGCTCTTATATACACCACAGCCGAATAAATCCCGAGAATATCTTTCCGATATTTCTCTGCCCTTCAACCCAAGTCTCGGCTTTTCTTTCCCTCTTTAGTTCTTCTACGCGTCTAACAGAGTCAATCAAACCTCCCAGAACTCGATAATACCAAATCTACATGTATCTTTCCCGGAATAATCTGAAAATTGCCGAGAATACATGCAACTCTCTGTTTTGATGCAAATCTATAACTACTCCTCTTTTCTCGAATCTGGCCGCCTTACCTTCCCTGCCTTGTCGCAGAAACTCTAGGCCAACCCAAAACCAGTTAAGATTCCAACAGAAACTCTCTCCAATCCATATCAGAAAATAAACCCGAGAAACTCTTCATTACCCTGATTTTCTGAGAATCAACTATCCAGCCCATTATAGTCGATAAAAACTGATTTACCAACCCTGTTTAGTTCATACGAGTCCATCCCACTCAAAATCTTCGATTGAATCTCTTGCAGAAAGCACCATTTTTCCGGTAAATTACCACCTCCCCTGTTTTGCATCAATCGGGTTATCTAGCCAATTCTGGTTGAATCTAACACCCATTCCTAGCATGTCCAGTCCTTAAAGATCAATCCCGTGAGAATCAGCAATTGAATCTCGTTAAAAGAGGTCCAAATCATCAACCCTAATTCTGCCATTAAAACACCAAATTTTCCCGCCATTTTTCTCAGATTTGAAACGTAGAAGATGGTCGCCCCTTATCCTGCTGATGGGGTGCGAATAGCCATGGGGTGTAAATACCACATATGTGATGTAAATAGTAGTGAGGTTGCCCCTTTGTAATTGAAGTACCCCTTATCCAAACTGGGGATCCGAATAGCAGTGTCCTCCGAGTGCCTTATCAACTTTTCTGAGCCGATTTCTCCGCGCAAGTGTATTTCTCCAAAAACACCTACAAAGACATAAAAATCCATAATAAATACAAAATCGAGCACTAAAAATACATGCAATTGAGATCATATTAGACACATAAATGTGTCCATCACACTCCAAATCAGTCCAATAATCACTCATAAAGATCAAATACGGTAAAGACAAACGATAAGATGATTAAAACTCCAAACAAACTTGTATGATATTAGAGCTTCACGCTAGAACATTGAATTCATCCTCAATCAATAAAAGTTTAGCCTCCCATGTTTACATTGTTTCTCGGTTTTCCCCTGAAGGGGTAAATCCTAGAATATTTTGTGAAGAACAAAAAGTATAATATGAGATGTAGAGATATGATATATTTTAGGTCAAAAAGTGTTTTTATAGGTATCCAAGAGAGAAGTCTCGTGCATCGAGTCCCGATCAAAACTGGTTTCCTAAAACTAGCCAAAATAAGTCACGTCCAAGGCTGGTCACTTCATAAATTCCGCAAGCATAAACTGTGGGCTTATGTCAAATGCCCAAGTCCATCCCAATTTCTCGTTAATGGCTTGTCAGTTACATGAGACTGACAACCTATTCTTCTCTTCTTTCTTTTTATTTTCTACGGCTAGGACATTCTGTCCGTGACTTCTCCTGTAACTTTTCTTTGGTTTCTCGAACTGATTTATGGCTGAAACTTTCTAACCGATAAATTCCCTGTATCTTTTCTCAAACTCGAGCACCACAGACTCGAGATATCTCCTCACTGTCCCCATTAATCAGTTTCCATAGCCAGCAAAGACTTCTTTCTCGTTCTCATTTCTTATCAATGGAGGCAACTTCTTCATCTATTTTCACTGCCAATGAAAGACCCAAGAGCTAAACCATACATAACATCGTCACTCCCAAACACGAGTTTCACCATCTCTGTCGATATTCAGAACCAAGGTGTGTACCCAGCTCCATCACCATGCTCAACTGACCCACCATTCTCGTCATCACTGCCATTACTGGTATTAACAAACTCAACATTCAGTCCGTATACTCCTCTGCTTCGTTAATGTCAGCAACGCTACCATTCTTTCTTCCCTGTTCTTCCCCGATCTCTCTATCTTCCATCATCCGCGATCATCATCAACAACACCTCTCATCGATCCTCTCCATTGATTGCTTCCATACCCAGTCCGTAACTTCATCTTCCCTGTGAACTCAAACTCGAGCTCAACTCTACCGATCATCATCTTCCTAATCGAGCCTAAGCAACACCCACATCGACCATGGCATCTCACTGCCATCATCTACTGCCGATCACCACCATTTCCATCAACCTACAATCACCGAGCACCACTTGCTGTTTCGAGCCAAACCCATGCTCCTAATCTTCTCGATTTCTCCCTGCTCAGCTTGAGCTCGACTGGTTCTCGCTGCCATCTACAGCTTCGTTCCGATCAGCAGCACCCTAACAGCTTCTACTCTGTAGCTTCAATACTCGTTCCATATAATTCATTCACCGTTGGTTCATTTGAAACCAACAGTACCCATCCTGAATAATCAAACCTCATCATTGGAAGTAGGGTTGCACATGGGCGGGTTTGGGCGGATATTAGGTAAAACCAACCTCGCATCCACAGACTGCGGGTTTTTATTTTATAACCAACCCCGCACTCACAAACATCGGGCGGATTTGGATTTAAACCCGCTTTATATTCAATAATCATTCACACACATGTTTTAAAGTTTAAATAAACTACTTACTTGAGTTCTTGATAACTTAAAAAAACAAACCATAAACATAGCTACATAAGTCTTCATTGTTAAGCTTAAACTACTAGACTTCCAATAAAAACAAGTTTAAACAGTACGACTACTTTAAAGTTCAGATTAAAACTTAAAAAATAAAAGTTTCCACACCAACAGTAAGTGGCTCATGTCTCTTCTATCATCTTCAAGTCTCTTCTCCTAGCATCCTTAAGGATCAAGGACTTCCGATACCGTCTTTTTAAATAACTCTGCAACCAAATTGAAAATTATTTTACATTCCTTTAACATCTTTACTGACAAATACAGAAAATAGAAAACAAAGAAGAAGAACATTTTGAGGATTACCTTCCTCAATGCTAGAGGAATCATCTGGTACATACTCCATTAGTTTTATCAATGGTGTATATTTAGCGGATTTTTCGGGCGGGTTTGGGTGGGTATTAGCTAAAACCAACCTCGCAGCCATAGACAACGAGTTTTTATTTTCATAACCAACCCCGCAGCCACAACGGGCGGGTTCAGATTAAAAACCCACAGGTTTAGCGGGTATGGGAGGGTTTGGGTATGATGGGCGGGTCTTGTGCAGCCCTAATTGGAAGCAACATAAATCATCGCAGTTCATCGCAGCTGCAACCACCAGACTTAACCATCGCCACTGCCATTATAGGCATAACCCAACAACTTCCTTTTCGACTTATCTTCCATCACCCAAAGCTCTGTTCTCATCTCGAGAATAATAATATAAGGAAGACGACATCGGGCTGCCCTGAACAAAACTGCGGGCGCCTTTATAAATTTTGTGTTGTCTTAATTGTCGCAACTTTGACTTGCTTCAAACGCCCATGAAATCTTCATACGACGTCGGAATGATTCCATTCTTTCGCCATTAGCTTCGTCTTTTCGTCCTCTTCGAGATGATAACAAGAAATCCTAGATTCGAACGAGTTCCACTTGGTCTTTGGTCCTTCTCCGCTTATAGATAACTTCTTTTATTTCACTATTAAGTGCAAATTCACTTCTTTTCGATGATTCACCTAGCAAAACATAAGTAAGAGAAAATAAGAGTAGTATACAATAATTCGCAAGAATATATAGCAATTACTAGCATGGATTCGACACTAAATATATGCAAAATATGCACTTAACAAGAGTCCATTGAAGGCCAAAAAATCTCGGTTTTAGAGATGTTGAGATGAAGGCCAAGCTTACCCCCCACCCCTGGACTGTATGATGTTAACAGCCTTGGAGACCATCAGCGTATCACCAATGAGACCGATAGGATCACCCTATTGAACACCTTGGGACGAAAATAAAGTAAACTCATTGTAATAAAGCCTAGGAGGTGCAGAATAGCAAAACTTAACCCATTTTGAAATGGATGGACAATGGTTTCTAACTTCTTGAAGCATCGCCGACCTATCAACTAAGTTAAAAGCATTCTTGAAATCCACAATCAACATAGTCATAGACGAAGAATTACTTTGGTCCCTAATGAGCCTATTGAATGCATGCAAGATTGCTTCCCCTCCACAAGGAACGCCTACACCAAATTGAAAATCTTCAAGATATGTACACATGTCCTTTCCAACTGATTGAGCTGCTACCTTAGAGACAAGCCGTCTCCATACCGTACCAACCGCAATCGGCTGTATCCCTCCATCGGGTTTGAGAAGTAGTGTTGATGGAGCGCTAGCCACAAACATTAGATCATTGCTCGGTCGAACTCGCATGCGTTGTTATCACAAGCATGTTTGTCAATGTTAGTGATCAAAACTATATGTCTTGATTTCTAGTTTACTTATGACTAAGTCTCGGTCTAGGATAGTTAGGAATAGTTGAGCTCCAGACTCCATGGCAATTATCTTATGAAGACGAAGAACTACTCAAGAAACCAGTGGAACTTCATCCGACCAAAAGGTATGTGGAGACTTGAACTCATCTGTCACTTAAAAGTCTATCTACTCTATCTCCTACTCTTGAGACAAAAGTCGTATAAGTATGATAGTTTTTATACATACACATTTGCTATTTCGAGCCGAGTTTACTCGCCTATCTTTTTCCCGAAATATGTGTTGGTGAGCTTTTGCTTTAACCATTTTCATCTTTACCCGTGACGAAAGTCATGATGACGTTTCAATCTTGAAAATAGCTTTGATGACGATAGTCGATTCTTTTTGTCTAACGACTATTATAACATTATAGAAGAATGTTTCAATGATGAAATATAGATTTAAGATAACCAACTATGGATATAAGAATATATAGTGTGTTCGCACATTAGTGTATAAATCCATGTGCCGGAAACCAAGTGCGTGCATATGTGTGCATGCGGTATTGATGAAGGAGACAGGTTAGGTACGCGTACTGGCGGAAGTTTTCATACCTAAAATTTCTGCTGTAGTTTGTGAAGTTTGCAAAATGAAGTTTTCGAACCAGTCACCTTAGGTACGCATACCCGTACGCGTACCCATGGAAGTTTTCGAACCGAAATTTCTGTTGAGAACTCAAACAATAAATCAATAAGGAATGCAATCTTTGCAAACCGTGGCTATATTGTTCATGAATTGATTCAAGTGAATCACACCGATTTTGTTTCAATTGTATCTATGTATAAAGATCTAAGCAATTGAACAACTGTTGAACTAGTTCTTATGAGTCATTTGAACTAGATATGAAAAAGATGAATACGGTTAATATGAAAGTGCTCATATGGATAACCATTGGTTAACTATTTGTAACCAACCCAATATACACGTTTAGGTACGGTTACTCAAACCTAAATGAATACATTTCATTTGTGTGTGAGACAAGCTAAGTTTCGATCTAACGGTTGAAAGATATTAGCTTGGATAAGTCAGGTTTTTCATCTAACGGTGAATATTGAATGCTTTGTTACCAAGGTAACTTGGATTTCAAACCCTGATTTGAAAACTATATAAAGGAGACATATAGCAACTGGAAAAATTAATCCCCACACCTCCTGTGTGATAATAGTTGGTTTGCTAGAGTCGATTCTCCTTTAACCGTAGGTTTCATCTCGATACCCTGTTGGTTAACGACTTAAAGACTTCAGTGGGATTGTGAAGCCAGACGAAACTACTTCTCTTGTAGTTGAGCGATCTGATCTTGCCATTTTCTATCGTACGAGTTCAAATGAAATAATTGACTTGAGATTATATCTTCAATAGGGGAAGATAAAAAGAAATCACAAACATCTTCGTCTCATTGTTTGTGATTCCACAATATCTAGTTTCGCTACCATACGATTTATATTATTGCGAGGTGATTGATAATATTAGGACGTTCTTCGGGAATATAAGTATGGTTTATCAATTGGTTCCTGTTCACCTTGATTTATCAAAATACGGAACAAAACTCATAGTTTTATCTGTGGGAGACAGATTTATCTATTATCATAAACTTTTCTGTGTGATACATATTTGTTTATTGAAGTCTTCGACTTTAGGTCGTAGCAACTCTTGGTTGTGGGTGAGATCAGCTAAGGGAATCAAGTGCGTAGTATCCTGCTGGGATCAGAGACGTAAGGAGCGCAACTGTACCTTGAATCGGTGTGATATTGATTAGGGTTCAACTACATTTCAGGCCGAAGTTAGTTTGTAGTAGGCTAGTGTCTGTAGCGGCTTAATACAGTGTGGTGTTCAATATGGACTAGGTCCCGTGGTTTTTTTGCATTTGAGGTTTCCTCGTTAATAAAATTTCTGGTGTATGTGTTATTTCTATTCCGCATTATATTTTGTTATATAATTGAAATATCACAGGTTGTGCGTTATATCGATCAATTGTGAAATCCAACCTTTGGTTGTTGATTGGAAATTGATTGATCCTTGGATATTGGTCTTTGGTACCATCCAAGTTTAAATCTCTCTTGTATTTGATAAAGACTCGCAGATTTCTATTTGTTTGAGTATAGATCAAATCGAGAGATAGAGATATTAACTCCTTGATATACTTTTTATTAAGATTGAGTCTGACTGTCTAGTTGATTCTCTTAAAAGTATATTCGAGTTAGTCCATACAGATTGCTAATCGAAATATTGGGTGTGGTTGTTAGACCCCCGCCTTTTCAACAAACACTCCCAGCTGAACCGGACAAAGACCATCTAGCCAAAGGTTAACAACTCCATTAATCGATGAAAGTAAATCATCCGCAACCGCTGCTGCTGGCCCGTTGAGAGCGTCAAAGAGGTGTTGCACTCTCAATCCATCTCCACCACATGAAGTGCCCTTTGGAAAATTCTTAATTCTCCCTAAGATAATCTCATTAGATGAAATAACACTACTTGTGATAGTAGGTCTGGAGGGAATGGTCGGAGGGGACGCACCTGGGTGTTTATCCAACAAATATTTGTAGGTATCTTCGCCATGAAAAGCTAGGCCGTCAGAAGTAAGAACCTTGATTGCAGCCGAGAACAGCCCATTTCGGATCTTTTTTCTACACACATCCAAATTTTTAGTTTCCGAATCCTTGACCTTGATGCTTCTCTTAACAGTTGGATGTTGGTTTTCTTGCAATAAATCATGAACACGTCTGAAGCAACCATCTGGCTCGAACCATTGTGCAATGGAACGATTGATCGACGAAATCTGACGTTTTTTTAGGTTGCCAGACTTCTCTTCAGAGCTGTTTTTGGGAACGTAAGTTTGCAAAACACAAACAGGCAAAAGAAACAACTTCACCCATGCGGAAACATCTCGAGGGTGAGCTAAAACATTATCAATCATAAAACCTTAATTAAAAGATTCTCAATTTATTTTCGATCCGGGATTCTCCTTTAGATATTAAGGAATATCTTCGAATAATAAAAGATAAGCGTTACAACACATGTTCAAAGTATACCGACATCTTTATATTTCCATATTAACCAAATATATTTTTCGGTATCTCTAAGAACTCTAGGAAATCCGAAAAGTTAATTTTGGTTAAGTTTGTGTTATAACCGAGTACACCTCTCACTAGGATCGGTTACCAGTTACTAGGGTCTGTTACACCTCTCATTAGGATCGGTTCCCACATATATATGGTATATAACTTGTATTTGGTGCACATGTTCAGAGGATCGGTTCCCCAATTACAAAAAAACCTGTTGCACCTCTTACAAGGATCGATTCCCCTTTTTTGATCGGTTACACATCTTACAAGGATCGGTTCCCCTTTGCCTAGAGTTGGTCATACCAATTACAACAAATCGATCATACCATCTCAGATGATCACTTAAGATCGGTTTCACTAATAAAAGTCATACCAACACAAAAGTCAGGCCTTGTGAATAGTTTTACCAAGAACATAAAGAAGTCATGAGCGGTTATACTAATCACATATATTGGTAGTTCAAAAGATATGCGATGAATAACAATACCAATAAGCCTAGCGATTTCCCTTTCGATTCACGAAACAAGTTCATGAATTTACTTCCTTTAAACGAATGTAAAACATTGTTTCCTAGGATGAAATCTTCACCTCATACCCATACATAATCACAATAGCATTCAAACAATTATGTCGATGTCTTATATACGAAGTTCAAAAGATAAGCGTTATACTTCGTATTGTATTCCTTAATACTACGTCTAACTAGAGTATAATCATTCATGCTTCGCAGTTATGTTTTCAATATGCACGACTTGAAAGATACGTTAGGGAGTGAAACAGTTCAAGTCAAATATCACTAACCTCAAGTGGAAGGATGATGTTGTCGTTGTATCTCCTTACTTCTTCACTTCTTCAAGTCTTCATAATACTTGTAATGTCTCATATCTTAATACTTTCAAGCTAACCTATACGAAGTTGACTCTAGTACATAATCAAACGACTCTTTAAATGAGTTTTGGTTCATAAAATATGACAACCAAACTTGACATACCAACGCTTGGGTTCAACCGAGATAGGCTCTAACAACCACCTCATGAGCATAATGCAAAGCATGATCCCCAAAGCAATCCATATCTTGGTCACAAAAGGCACATTGACTATCTGCAGTAACTAAAGGGATACCCACACGGTAAATAAGAACTGAACTAAATTGGCGCGCCCTAGCCTCTGATTGATCCCCTCAATTGCTTTGAGAAAATCTGGAGCATGATTGGACTTGTTACATTGCCAGAGGGCACAATCATGAGTAGACATAGAAAACTTCTCAGGCATCTCTTTCATGATAACCTTGAAATACTTAACCACCAAAAAACTTCATGGGATGAGGGGACAACAATGTAAGGACCAGCAAGCTCGTCAACGCTATTAGACCGGTCAAGAATATGAATATTAATTAATAGAAATTAATCCAATAATAATCTGGAAATGAAACTAGTATCATCAGATATATCTCGAAAAGTTATGCGAAATGAACTATTGGATCGTGTCATTCGGACACCAATCGAAGAAGAAATCATCCATTTAGTTTAAGGGTAAAATAGTCTTTACATATAAAAATCTTACTAAACCAGCCGAGACTTTTACTCAGGGCAATCTCTATCTCAGCTAATAGATTTATTCGTCTAGGCTGACCATATCCATCTTCTTTGGGTACCTCGTCATTTTGGCTTTGGTTTTATCCAACCCCAGCCGAAGAGAATTTCATTTTCTCTTCTGCGTCCTCTCTTTTCTCCTCCTCCTCCTCTCATGTTCTTCAATCCTAGCGAGACTGAAGGAGAATTTTGAGGTTTGAGATAGAAAAATATTAGAGGAACATTAAGGAATGATTACTGGTGGTGAGGATTGTGTATAGTTGATTCGTTGATTCAAACTCAAACCAAAAGTAAATCAAAGACTTAGTTAGGGTTTCTGGATTTGAAATTGAAAACTGATTAAAGGGAATTAGTTGATAAACTACATGAATAATGAAGGAGATGAGATTGTGGAGTTATGAATTGGTTAGGGTTCATTGAAGAAAAGTGAACCAGTAAGATTCAGAATTGGGGTTCAAAAACTAATTAAGTGTTTATGAGAAGTTGATGATAGAAACGGTCAATTGATGATGGGTTTTTACTGTTACGAGCAAGGGAGAAGGGTTTGGTGATCGAATCTCTGTTTACAGTGAAAATTTGAAGAACCAGGGTTTCATGAGAAGAACTCAGGGAAAGATTTAAGATGGATATTTGGTATTGATTGAAGATGAGTTGAGCTAACTGTGAGGGTTGGTTAATTATGAGAGGTTAGGGTTTGGGTCTGAGGTAATTTTCTTTAATCAAGTGAATTGAATTTCAGTTACTATGATAAGTTATAGAGTTTAGGAAATCACTGTATTAATTTTGAATTGAGGAATTAAGTGGATGGCGTAGGATGTCTGAGATGATAGGAAATACAGGTAGTTTATGAATTGATGAAGATATTGTTCTAGGATTATTTTTGAATTGCAGTTGGAGCTAGTTGAGACTATAATGGAGATGCATTGGGTGATAGTATGGTTATGATAGTGCCATGTTGGTGGTGGTGGAACTGGAATTGCAAGTATGTAGAGTTGGAACTAAATTGTTGTTGAAGATGGAGTTGAGTTGCATAATGTTGGTTCCGTAGCTGTTGGTGATGTTTTTTTCGGGAGTTTGGTGTTGAATTGTAAGTGGTAGTTGTTTGACGTGGCGGCATGTTCATGGAAATTATGTGATAACACTAAGGATTATAGTTTGTAACTTCAGTGAAAGCTTGTATCTACTGACTTCAGATGATGAGGACAATGATGACGATGACCTGGGATATGAACTTATAGATTGGGAATCTTAATGGGAGTGGTTTGCCTTCAGAACAGGTGGGAACTCTGTAACCTTCTTGTAATCATTAAGCTTTCCTTCTGTGTGCATGATTGCGTATACTTTTGATGCATTGATATTGTGTTCTGTTGTATACAATGTATGTTATATTTGCATTTACGATGTTTGCTATGAAAGTGTTTGTGTGTGGTATGCTTTGTGAGATTTTCCTGCGAGGAATGTCTATGTTTCCCCACGGCTCTTAGCTGAGTTAAGTAAGGCGGTAAGTCATCCGTCGACAATATTATTCTAGTAGGGCGGTAAGTCATCCGTTTTAATATTATTGCTTATTAATATAGTAGGGCGGTAACTCATCTGTAAGCAATATTAAATAGTAGGTCGGTAAGTCGTCCGTCAATTAGCTTGATAAATGAGATTCTTAAGATCGTTAATACAGATTTGATGTTTCAATTAGGTTGTAATCCTATTAGCTAAGCAGGTGATTAGGTAGGGGCGTCACAAGTAAGATCGGCGTTGACATCGGGACATGCACTTTAAAATAACTCCATAGACCGCTGAAGACCAAGATCATGACCCAACAAAGAAGTGTTGCGCAAGATAACGGATTGAAGGGGATGTCTCTGGATAACCAAGGCCAAGTAACATTCATGGATTACATATCCCATGAAGAATAAGCCCAAACCACCATGCTTAAGAGGTAAAGAAATAAGTCAATGTTGTAGGTCCATCATTCGTGATAATATAACGCACATGTTGGGCTAAATGAGAATCAAAAATGGCATGTGCCTCCGTTAAGTACTCGGGTATTTAATAATTTCTATGGCATTTTTATATAGTATAGTATTTCAGAATTCATAATATCCACCGTAATTATTTGTCAGGATAAATAAATTGTGTAATATATTGAGAAATCACTATGAAATTGAATAAGTTGAAAAAAATTGAGTAAAAACTGATCATATATTAAATTAAATTAAATTACAGTAACCTTAAAAAAAATACACCGAGCAAAAAAATAATATATAATTACACATATTTTAGCTATCTTCACAGTTGTTGCTTCGGATCTGGAATCGGTTCTTAGAGTTATAGCCGACTCTTGGACCATGAGATTCAAATATATTCTTCTATCTCTTGAAGGAATTAAATATACATGTGGTAAAAAAAAAAGCCTCAAATAAGTAATGATCTTGATATGTTTGAATAGGGCGGTTAATATCGGTCTCACATCCGGAATCCGTTTCCGAGTATTCGATAACCTACGGGATTTTATCCGTCTTATCGAATATCAGATATCAGATCAGATTTTTTATCGGATATTTCTTTCTTAATATATCGGAATTGGATTAGGCTTCATCCGTTTGTTAACATTCGATATCCGATAGAAAATACATTTATGCAGAGAAACCAGGAATATGGAAATATTGCTGGCATTGGTGCTTAATGTTAACCAAACCAAGATTGAGTCTTGAAGATGAGTGGCACAATGGTGATCTGTGGTGGTTGATTTAAGAAAATGTGAATAAAAATTGAGGAATTAAATGTATGTTGTTTCCACTAGTTTATGTGGATGATTTAGGGGATCGGATGTACAAAATGAGCTTAGGTTGATTTCCAGAGAAGAAGAAATGGACGTTGTGTTGTTGGTATTGTTCATGGGACCTGCCGTTGATTTTGAAAGATGAAACAGTGAGTGGAATTTCTAGCCGTGAATGTGATTAGTTGATCTTTGAAATGGACTGAAAGTTATTGTTTTGTGAAGCTATGACTGTGATTAGTTGTGTGACTAATGTGGTTCGAATTGTGATTAATTGCAGAGCCAATTTGTACTTCAAAACCTAGAACACACACAATTGCCCAAAATCAGGTATTATCAGACAAATATCTGATATCCGATAACTTAGCTTATTGGAATCGATATCTGATTTTTGATATCCTAAGGATATTATCGGATATCCGATAGCACTTAAGCTATCATACACGAAATTCTAAATATCCATCGGATATTCATCCGTTGACAGCCATATGTCTAAAGTAGTACAAAGATCGAATAAATATCAATTTTGAACGCCGGTTAGATCTTCCTAGCCCATAGAGTAATATTATGCTTCTTCCTCTTTTTCTTTATTACGTACAAAAATATATCCAGAAAAAAGAAATCCCCAAAATCTAAAAAGTCTAAGTAAGATAAACTAATAAGAAAAATAAAAGCAAGACATCTCCACACAAAGGTTTTTTTTTCACATTAGAAATAAGAAAACCTGTACAAAAATTATAAAATCAAGACAAAAAACAATGATGGAGACGAGACTTACCTTGTACTGTGTGGTGTAAGTTTCGAGTCAAGTGGTTGCACTATATTGTGGCTACTTAAGAAGAAGGAAGAAGAGAAGAAGATGGGCCATCTAGGGTTACCAACATATATGAAAAGCTAATACTTTTTCTCAAACAAAAAATAATAATTTATAGAAACTAATTTTTATCGTGGCTTGATTGGGCTATATTCAAATTAATTGGAGTATTACCTAATGAGACAAAACCCTAGTCATTTTGAAGTAAAAGAAGCCACCCCTTAACCATGTATTTTCTAAATGGCTAATATATCCTTGTTTAATTAACACTAAAAAACTGATTAGCTTAATTAATTGAGTTTTGATTGATTAATTGAATAGATTAAAACTTATGGAATTTTGTTTTTGATTGAACTCATGTGGGAAGATTTTTGATGAAAAAATTTTGTTTTGAGAATTTTTTTTGCAACGGAAATGAAAACATACTACCCAAACACTTCTAAAAAGAGGATTGCAAAGCTGATGTATGAAATCATACTCAAAATTAAAGAAGAAATCAACACTTTCTATAACTATGAAAAGTCGACAGGGTCGACGAATGAAGAACATGCCGACTATATCTGGCCAGTAAGTTCTACGGATGAATAACATGTCGGATATATCCGGCCGGCACGTCGGTGAATGAAGAAGATGCCGACTTTATTATTTTTGACACATAGGAGGCTGTTGTAAATGTTTCACTAGTCAACATCTTACTGATTTTTTACCTTGCCGGCTACCTTATAGTCGGCAAGGTCGACAAAAAATACCTTGCCGACTATAGGATTTTTGACATACAATGAAAGGTGTTACAAATGCATAATTAGCCGGCAAGGCTTTAATTTGATAACCTTGCCGACTAAACTATAGTCGGAAAAGTATAAGGATGAATACCATGTCGACCCTGTAACTGCTGATTTCAGAGATGAAAAGTCGGCACATTATTCAACCTCATACCCTGCCGACTATATTTTAGTCGGCAAGGTCGACAAAAAAAACCTTGCCGACTTTTGATTCGTTTTGATTCTTCGTTTTTTGTTTTTTTCTTAATTTCATCATGTATAGTTAGAGTTTTGAAGAAAGATTTTGAATTTTTTTTGAATATGTTTTAGTCGGCATGGTTTTTTAGTATGGGAAATTTGGTCTTTTAACACCTTTAGACACCCCTTAGCACACTAGTTTGGATGGGAATAAAATGAATATATCCCACTCTCGCCAGGATTTTTATGGGCGGTTATTTATTTTTTTGTTTTCAACTGGACGATAAATAAGATGGTCAGTTAGTTGTTGGCCAAAGATAATTTTGGAGGGAATTGGCTGATCAAAATCAAAAATGGAATTTAGAAGGAATGTTTTTTTTATGACGGGTAACATTCAACAAAATCTTGTCGTAAACTCCAGCATTGCTTATAAGAGACCAAAAAATTAATTTTAACGTACATTTTCCGAATTCAATTTGTTACAGACTTAGAAAGTTGAAAAGATCATTTATTTATTTTTAAATTTTTATTTAACTTAACAAAAGAATTACGACACCAAATCGGGTGTTGCAAATTAATAAGCTCATACTATTTTGGTATAAGCTAACACAATATATGTTGACATAAAATACATCACATGTGGACGTCTTTTTTTGACGTTTTTTTGTAATGTTGATAACTGAATGTCATAAATGCATCAGTGTGTTGGAGTGTTTCCAGCTTCTTCACTTTGCTAATACTGAATAACTGGAAGAGTAAGAAAAGCTGGAAGGGTATAACACATATAATAGACTGTAAGCAGTATGAAAATGAAATTGAAAATGTAGCAGAAGATAGGTAGTTACCTGGACATTCGTGCTTGAAGAAGTTGCTTTGAGCCGTTTGTGAAGGTTTTGCTCTGAAACAGTCCCATTAAATGATGTAAGTGAATTAGGCGATGGAGAATTGACATCCAAGCTAACATGTGCATTTGTTGAAGACTCTACATTTAACTCTGTGGAGTTATGCTCTTCCAAATTTTCTTCAAAATGGGCTATGAGTGCTTGAAGAGACTGAGAATAAGTTTTAGAAGCATTTGGACTAGCTGGATCAATATTGTCAGTATTGTAAGCATCAAAGGAAAAGTCCAGTTCTCCTAGTGCAATATAAGATTTTAAAATCTCCATATGTGAACCAAGCCCGGAACTCTGGCCCATAAATGAATCATAATTCTGCATTTGGTTCTTCACATGCGCTTCTGTTGATGGTGGATTTTCATTTAAGGCTAAAATTGTAAAACCCAAAATTATGCGCTGACATCTTGTAAAGGATAAAGCCAGTATTGAACGATGAATACTTCTTCACTTTTCTAATTCACCTAGAATGGAGCATGTAGCAACAAATCCCATATACCCTATGAATTTATAGCACTATCAATTAATGCATGACCAGCCTTGTATTTCCTGTGTTGTTCCCGCAGAACTCTCATTATTAGTGTGACATGACGACTGAGTATTACTCTCAGCAGAGTAACACGAATCTCCAAGTATTAATAGTGAGGCATGCATGAAATACACGTACATGCTACATCTCTCAGTGTGTTATACTAACCCGATTGACCATATTTGAATCTGAACTGTCCATATCAGTCTCAGAAACAATCATGACCACGCAAGTTGGCCGCACGATTTAACCAGCCTAGACGATCCTCAGCAGGAGCAGGCTACTACATTAATGACCACCAGCGGGCCCACTTATGCCCTGGTCGGTCGAATACCTACCATGCTTCCCAAACTACCACCGAACACCAGCCTGAAGTTGGATGTCCAGAGTGGTATGGAGCAGCTTGGAGGAATCCTACAAATAAAGGCCGCCTATGGCAGTCTCAAGTTCATCACGTCCGTCCAACTTCAACGGCGTGGTTGGACGGCGTAGTTGGACGGCGTGGATCATCCCAAAGCCGGTCGAACAAGCGTCATGGTGTACACCGACGGACCTCCTTTCTACCTGCATGACCGACTCTTCCTTAACCTGACCAGATTGCAATATACGATTGTCCAAAGTTGTGTCATCGTGAAGAATTGAGGGTCGCAGGAAAGTCCACTAAAAACCTAAAATTGATCATGACCATCCAACTTCACCAGCACGGTTGGATGGCTTAGATTAACCCTGAGGTGGTCGGACACATACCACCACACTCACCACCGGCCTAATAAGTGCCCCGTACAATCGGCCTCTTCAGATGAGGTGTATAGCATGTATTTTCGGTTAGCCGAACTAGCTAACACGCAGCCGGCAAAAACCCTAATTAGGGTTTATGTCGCAAATCGGTCACGAGCGTCCATTTTCTCCTGCTCGGATGAAGGGTCCAGGAATAGACTAAGCAGGTCCGGTGAGTATCAACATGATCGCCGTGGGCCCACCTATATCCACGCCCGATAGGCCAAGGCGAACCATGGCTGGATGCCTTGGTTCGCACGCCCTAAAGATGGCATGTTGCTCCTCTTTAAAAATTCTTTGCGGCACGAGATTTCTGTCGCGAATCGATCTCAACCACTCCTCTTCACCAGTCGAATTGAGTGGCCTAGATCGCACATTCACAAGACAGTGAGGTATGGACATGTACACCGGTGTGCCTTCCACACGCATGCCCGGTCGGTCCTGCCAAAAAATGTCCCCAAGATTGGTTTCGACCAAGCTGAAGAGTCATGCTTGCGCACCTCTTCAAAACCCTAATTACACTAACGGTCGCAAATGAATGTCACAAGATCATCTCGTCCGTTCAACTTCACCTGCTTGGTTATATAGCCCTGGTCAGGAGTTAACTGGTCAATAAGGTGTCGTGGTGATTTCCATCCGCCACTCTACCACACCATGTGGTCGTCCAAGGGAGGACTTACCTGCGCAGCCTCCAAACCATCACATGAAGATGGCTAGACATGCATCTATTTTAAGACGCTTAAATCGCGACTCACTCCGTTAAGCCTTAAAAACAACGATGGTTTCTCCATATTGAATATATTCAATGCATTACATGCAAAGAATTCACACGATATTTCATAAATATCGACTTCCTAAATAACTTAGTTATTTAACCTAGCATCACATGCTTTCTGTGGGTCCTACGATCCACACACTCGAGACATTAATCATGTCACAAATTGGGGGATACATACTGGGGTATTGGTCTGGCGGTTTACAACGTACAACGCACAACGCGCCATCACAATAATGTGTCAGGAAGACATGGACGGTTAGTGATGATAGGAGAAGCGGGCAAGACTGATCGTGTGACACTAACACACGCAACTCCACTACTCCATCACTCCACTTTCTGCACTTCCCACGAGAGACGTGGGTAAGGCTCAATGACTTGTATAAATAGGTTCTCCTCCCTATTTCCAGAACAAGACAACAGAAACCAAGTGTTGATACAATCGTATCCAAACACCAGAGCTGATAGCTTACATTCTGCAAGCCAGTTCAGCTTTCTGATACAAGTCATACACAGCCAACACCTTCATAATCTCAACACCTTCTTCGCTTCCCTCCCTAAGATCAACCCCATCTCCTTCAATTTGTGACCGAAGCAAGTCTGGAACGGCCATTTCTTGGTTTAGGCCAGAGTTGTACAAATTGATTTCCCGAATCACAAGCACCCTCGTGCAGTGCATTTGTTTAGGGTTTAGATTCATTTCTCATTCACACACCCCAAATTACCAAAACCGGTAGAAATAGTTTTCACCCATAGACAATTGGCGACCACAGTGGGAGATTAATCTCTCGGTTGCAAAATTGGATTCTCAATATTCTTGTTCCAACCTTCTCAATTTTGGGATAGATCTTGGGTCCGATTCAATCATTAACGTATCCATTCTTTGGTTTTAATCTCGGTCTTCATCTCACGATGTATCCTCGCCCGCTAGATTCTTCGGAAACCATAGAGGATTCAGGTATCATGGGAAGTGTGGCTAGGATGCTGGAGGATGTCCTGGCAAACCAAGCTGGTATCGCTAGGAGGAAAAGCGAAACATTCCGCCTTTTGAACGATATAACAGCTCAATTACAAGGAGGTTCGACAAGTATTTATCCAGACGGTGTAAGAAACGCTGAATCCTTATCTAGAAGTCATGCCTTCACCGGTGAAGATGCAGAGAGAGCGCGTGGCCACATGAGACTCAGGAGAGACGAACAACATGGTCCTGCTGGCGACAAAGACTCGAGACAACTCCACAGAAGAAAAGACTTGTCCGGGATGCCACAACGTTTGCCGGATAAAGAAAAGGAGCCTGCAGCTTACGTAGCATTGCTGGAAGATTTATATCTCAAGACTCTTGTTGAAGCTCAGAAGACTTCCCAATCCACAACGACCTTTCAGCCAAGTGAAGAAATGCTCGAGGAGGGAGAAATCAATCAAGGAACACGTGAGTGCAGAGGATGGGAGCGTTCGACTCATTCACCCCGCAATGATATTATGACGCCTTTCGCATTTCGTCATCCAGTCAAGCGAGCCGCGGATATGATGACACACACTGGTTTTTCAACTCCATCTCCAAAACGTACTCCACATCAAAGCCACAGAGAGACGTCACGACATCCACTAACGCAAGAAAGGATGGACTCAAGATATCCACGTTTCCCGCTTCCAATGAAGAAGATATTGGAATTGCTGGAGACATGGGTACGAGACGGAGAAGTATAACTGCCGTCTGTGTGGCGTCTGCCGACTATTCAAGAAATGGCAGACCCGAGGTATTGTCATTATCATCGGTTCCTTCATCACCCCACCAGTGAATGCAACGCCTTGAAGCGCATCGTTCAGGAGAAGCTTAATTCAGAAGAGTTGCCTTCCCTCTCTGGAAATTAATGCGTACGGCTTCCTTGAAGAGGTTGCTTGGGAAGTTTCAGTTTCATGGAAATGAGGTTCCAAAGAGCAAGTAAGTTCTATCAAACAATTTTACAAGCAAGATGGTTTTAGAATTTACTGGGGACTTGACATCCCACACGGAGAAAGAGATTCAATGATCAAACACCATGTTTGTTTCCCTTCATGCTTTCCTTTTCGCACGATGTTTGCAATTTCATATGACATGTATAATCATTCATAACCAATACGCAAATTCTAGAATAATCTCTTTCATAGAATCAATCGTTCATAAAACTATCTCAAAAATAAACCAATTCAAAATTCAACCACCTATTAGTTCAAAACCTAAAATCAAATTGTGAAAGGAAATCTTCATAATCACTCAAAACGCATCTAAAGAAAGAACACAAGTAGGAGGCACGAATACTTCAAGGAAAGTCCTTCAGCAGCAACTCGTCCTTCTGGGCAAGAGCGGATTTCATCCTTTAGAGCGGGGCCTGTTTCAGCTTCAACTCCTTAGACAACTTTTCAACCTCTTCTTCCTGGCGAGCAATACAGTCTGCAGAAGGAACTTCGTCTTACAGTTTCTGAAGCTCATGGATTTTAGAAAACCCCTTGAAGAACCAAGGAGCGTTGAAATCATACTGTAAAAACACGTCTCGGTGGCACTTCCAGTCTTCAATCATCTCCTCAGAAACATTGCGACCGGTCGTGACACTCATCCCGTGAATGGAGAATAAAGATTCTTGGACGCGGTTGACCAATGCAAGGCGACTTTTGAGCTTCGTGGTGGTAGTAATGTGGCCATGCTTATTCCATATCACCGTGTATAACTCCTCGAATTGAGCCGACACACTGAATCCCCCAACCAACACATGACCTGCATGGGGGGTATCGAAGGGAGGATCGAAGATAGCACCAGGAACAACATGTTGCATTACCAATGCTTCACCAGTCAAAAGAGACATTTCAGAAGAAGTCACCATGACAGCTTCATCATTTGGAACCTGCTCAGGAAATTCTTTAAGGGGAGCCGTCTCAACAATCGCAGATGTTGTTTCTCCTGCATTCCTCCTGATGTTTGCTTCACTCTGAAGGTTGATTTCTGTCACGGCCTCATCTACAAGTTCAACAAAACGCTCTGACACATTGCCGTTCTGGGAAACGCTTCCTGCATCAACCACTGAGCCTGCATCATCCTTTTCATCATAGCCAAGAGGATCAATATCGCCAGACTTCTCATGAAGACCAGCGTTGCCAGACCCCTCGTTCTGAATACGTTCCAATCTTGTGAAAATGTTTTCTTCCGGGATCCCCTGATTCCAAACAAGAATCACCTTTAGAAGAAATTACTCTGGAAAGATAAAGGAGTCGAAAGGAAGGGATTTTAAAAGTACCTTCATATTTGAAGAATTAAAAGCCACGGAACCGCATGCATGTTTCTTAGACCTCACTCCTACTTGGGGACTACAGTCATCAGCTCTGGTTCGTTTACCTGGGAGCGCCTTCAACCGAAAATGCTTTTTCAAAGTTTCAGAATATGGTTCTCTGTGGGGAACTGTTACAACATCCCCCGAGAACTCCTGGAAAGCTAACAATTGAGTCCTCCAAAATTCCTTATACTTGCTGGTTACCGTCGTATTTCTTCCGATGGGAAATAAAAGAAGGCTCTGCACTGACGAAAACGTGTCAGCATTAAGAATATCCGGGAAAAGTTCTTTTGGAGCCTCCAACGGGCGAAGAAATGGAACACCCTGGTCAAATCCCATTTGCCGAGAAGCTCTGTCAATATTGTACGGAGTCACAGTAAATGCTTTGTCAAATAAAGACGGGACATATCCCGGAATGCAGCTTCACAAGTAAATGAGTTCTCCAAGACTTTGCGGTTTCAACATCAGTACGTAACACGGCATCAGGAACAGTAGCAAAAGTATTTGGCTGAACAATGGAGGGATGGATCGGTCCCCATGGATGAAAATATATGGAGAGCACATTGTCGAAGACATCCACGAGCTTCACACCGGTTTTGGGACGTCTCTTCTGCCAACGAAGTATTCTCGAACCACCATACAAACTGCTGAGTGAAGTTGCAGGAACAGGAGCATAGCTTTTGAAATGTTCCCACAAAAACGCCTGAAGAAAAGCGATGTGGATATGCGATTCCACCTTCTTATACCCATTGGAAGCATGCATATCCGTCGCTAAGGCGTCCAGATGAGAATACAGTGATCCAAGAAACAAGGCACCTAGGGGAAGGACCTCACCTTTTGCCAGCCTTATAGCAAACATAACAAGGTCACCTCTTATAATCTTCCTTCCAGAGCCTTCGTCAAATATGTCTCTGGATAACCACAAAGACAGGAATGCAATCACGCTGAGCTCGTCTTCCAACTCCTGACCGGGTTTCGGGTCTGCAGGAGACCACTCCGACACCTACCAAGTGTAAAAGCATTTCGTGTGTTTCTTCTCCTTCTCCAGATCATCGAATTCTCCCGCATTTCGAAGTATATAATTATAATCACGACGTTCTGCATCATAAAGTTTATAGAAGAAGCTTCCAGCGACAAGCAGGTTCATCAATGCAGCTACGCTTTCCAGAGTAATGATCATCTCTCCCCATATACATATGGCTGTATGAGTAGAGGGACGCCACCGAGAAATGAAAGTGATCAAGCCTGCAACATCTTTCTTAACTTGAAGAGTGGCGGATGCCATGACCGCATCAAGGATTTGCGCTTTGATCAAATTAGCCTTAATACTCTTATTATTCAGCATGCGTCTCATCCATCCTTCATAAGGACCCAGCGGGGTATGACAAATATTGAAGTCAATAGGGGAAGGTAGATACTCATTTCTCCGAAGACAGAATATCATCACAAGTGCTGAAGAAGAGGATAAGCTTCCATATTTTCTGAACCAGAGAGCAGGACTATCTTGTGAGAAGGATGCTTTCTAATGTTCGGAAAAGGCATGGTGAAAAACTCATCATCTATGTTTGGCATATTTTTGAAGATTTCA
Source organism: Papaver somniferum (assembly GCF_003573695.1). Lineage (NCBI taxonomy): Eukaryota > Viridiplantae > Streptophyta > Magnoliopsida > Ranunculales > Papaveraceae > Papaver > Papaver somniferum. The sequence continues at coordinate 180,741,266 of NC_039360.1, forward strand.
ACACTCCCTGACTTGGCATCAGCATTATCCCCAGAAGACATCTTAACAGAAGCCCTTTTGTTCATTCTACAAAAAAAGGCAGGGGAGTCAGTACTTGCATGAAAACGCATGGGATGTGTAGTCACACACGACAAAACACACATTCACGTTGGAGTACACAAAGTTGAGGCAATCATACAAGCAAGGCTGGTATTAGGTCCAAACAAGGCTGGTATTGAGACACGTCAGCAAACGAGGCCGGTGTTGGTAAGTCCACGAAGTCGGTCGAGATTACAGGGATAACATCCCCAAGCAAGACTGATATCACGTCATTCAAACAGATATTTGGTCGCGTAAACAAGACTGATATCATGACAGTAGGCTGGTGTTGGGTCACGTCAATCCGGTATTGGTCATTAAGGTCACAATTCTGGTATTGGGCCACGCAAGTCGGTATTGGTCAGGACCGATCAAGGTCAAAAGTCTGGTATTGGGCCACGTAAGCAAGACCGGTCAAGGTCACGAAGCTGGTATAGGGTCGATGTTCAATCAGGCATACATAGTGGGACTCACGTTCAACCGAGCATATATGGTGGGGCCCGCATTCATTTTCATGTATTATAACACGGTTTTCTTTATTCATGGGAGTCGTGTCTACGAAATTCAAGCCAAGGGTTTTTCAAGCTATAACTTAAAAGCTAGGTTTTGCATGCAACAATGGAAAAAGAAGCAAAAACAACATATTCATGGATTCACGACTTGTTTTACTAAACAATCCTAGCAATATCGGCGGTTTTGCTATCAATTTCATCAAACATTAATCATATGAAGAAGTTTCGTCTACGATGAGATATTTTTATCAAGAGTGGAAGAGGTTTACCTAAGAACTAGGGTTTTACCTCTCAAAAAAAAAAACGTGAAAGCAAGGAAGGACGAAGTACCTACCTCATACACGTGTGGCAGCAGCAACGAAGTCCGGCAGCAAAGAGCGACGGCGGCAGCAGGTCCGGCGACGTCAACGGCGGCGGGAACGACGGTGGAAGTCGCGGACGGGAGATGCTAAACAAAAAAAAAAATATGTGAGAAAAGAAAAAGGTCGGTCCCCTTTTATAAACAAATAATTGGAAGAATCCCAATGGAAAAAGGATTCCTCTTTTGATTGGATTCCTCTTTTGATTCAAACTCCCAAAGAAGGAAACCGGTCCCACCAAAAGAGTCCATGCTTGCACGGCGGCGTTCACATGGACAATTACTAACGGTCAAAGTTCTTTCGGGTAAAATTCCTTTATCTTGTCTTTGTCATATATGTATGTCACCATTTCATGCCTACCCCACAATAGTGTAACCATTTTGCGCTAGGCAGGAGACTTAATGTTGATGGTGGATTTTCATTTAAGGATAAAATTGTAAAATCCAAAATTATGCACTGACATCCTGTAAAGGATAAAGCCATTAATGAGCGATGAATACTTCTTCAGTTTACTAATTCACCTAGAATGGAGCATGTAGCAACAAATCCCATTTACCCTATGAATTTATAGCATTATCAATTAATGCATGACCAGCCTTGTATTTCCTATGTTGTTCCCGCAGAACTCTCATTATTAGTGCGACATGACGACTGAGTGTTACTCTCAGCAGAGTAACACGAATCTCCAAGTATTAATAGTGAGGCATGCACGAAATACGCGTACAGGCTACATCTCTCGGTGTGTTATACTAACCCGATTGAGCATATTTGAATCTGAACTGTCCATATCAGTCTCAGAAACAATCATGACCACGCAAGTTGGCCGCACGATTTAACTAGGCTAGACGATCCTCAACAGGAGAAGGCTACTACATTAATGACCACCAGCGGGCCCACTTATGCCCTGGTCGGTCGAATACCTACCATGCCTCCCAAACTACCACCGAACACCAGCCTGAAGTTGGATGTCCAGACTGGTATGAAGAAGCTTGGAGGAATCATACAAATAAAGGCCGCCTATGGCAATATCAAGTTCATCACGTCCGTCCAACTTCACCGGCGTGGTTGGATGGCGTGGATCAGCCCAAAGCCGGTCGGACAGCGCCGTGGTGTACACCGACGGACCTTCTTCCTACCTGCATGACCGACTCTTCCTTAACCTGACCAGATTGCAATATACAATTGTCCGAAGTTGTGTCAGCGTGAAGAATTGCGGTTCGCAGGAAAGTCCACTAAAAACCTAAAATTGATCACGATCATCCAACTTCACTAGAACGGTTGGATGGCTTAGATTAACCCTGAGGTGGTCGGACACATACCACCACACTCACCACCGGCCTAATAAGTGCTTTATACAATCGGCCTCTCCAGATGAGGTGTATAGCATATATTTTCGGTTTGCCGAACTAGCTAACACGCGGCCGGCAAAAACCCTAATTAGGGTTTATGTCGCAAATCGATCACGAACGTCTATTTTCTCCTGCTCGGATGAAGGGTCCAGGAATAGACTAAGCAGGTCCGGTGAGTATCAACATGATCACTGTGGGCCCACTTATCTCCACGCACGATCGGCCAAGGGGAACCATGGCTGGATGCCTTGGTTCGCACGCCCTAAAGATGGCATGTTGCGCCTTTTTAAAAATTCTTTGCGGCACGAGATTTCTGTCGCGAATCGATCTCAACCACTCCTCTTCACCGGTCGAATTGAGTGGCTTAGATCGCACTTTCACATGACAGTGAGGTATGGACATGTACACCGGCGTGCCGTCCACACGCATGCCCGGTCGGTCCTGCCAAAAAATGTCCCCAAGCTTGTTTTCGACCAAGCTGAAGAGTGATGCTTGTGCACCTCTTCAAAACCCTAATTCCACTAACGGTCGCAGATGAATGTCACAAGATCATATCGTCCGTTCAACTTCACCTGCTTGGTTATATAGCCTGGTCAGGAGTTAACTGGTCAATGAGGTGTCGTGGTGATTACCATCCGCCACTCTACCACACCATGTGGTCGTCCAAGGGAGGACCTGCCTGCGCAGCCTCCAAACCATCACATGAAGATGGCTAGACATGCATCTATTTTAAGACGGTAAATCGCGACTCACTCCGTTAAGCCTTAAAAATAACGATGCTTTCTCCATATTGAATATATTCAATGCATTACATGCATAGAATTCACACGATATTTCATAAATATCGACTTCCTAAATAACTTAGTTATTCAACCTAGCATCATATGCTTTCTGTGGGTCCCACGATCCACACACTCGAGATATTAATCATGTCACAAACTGGGGGATACATACTTGGGTATTGGTCTGGCGGTTTACAACGTGCAGCGCACAACGCGCCATCACAAGAACGTGTCAGGAAGACATGGACGGTTAGTGATGATGGTAGAAGTGGGCAAGACTGATCGTGTGACACTAACACACGCAACTCCACTACTCCATCACTCCACTTTCTCCACTTCCCACGAGAGACGTGGGTAAGGCTCAATGACTTATATAAATAGGTTCTCCTCCCTATTTCCAGAACAAGACAACAGAAACCAAGTGTTGATACAATCTATCCAAACACCAGAACTGATAGCTTACATTATGCAAGCCAGTTCAGCTTTCTGATACAAGTCATACACAGCCAACACCTTAATAATCTCAACACCTTCTTCACTTCCCTTCCTAAGATCAACCCCATCTTCTTCACTTTGTGACCGAAGCAAGTCTGGAACGGTCATTTCTTGGTTTAGGCCAGAATTGTACAGATTGATTTCTCGAATCACAAGCACTCCCATGCAGTTCATTTGTTTAGGGTTTAGATTCATTTCTCATTCACACACCCCCAAATTACCAAAACCGGCAAAAATAGTTTTCACCCATAAACAGCTTCACACACTTTTCCTAAAGATTCATTAACTACCATCTTTGGAATATTTGATGGTGACTCTTCAATTCTGATTCTCTTACCATAGTTTTGTTCACCTTTCTCTTTCTCAATAGGACCAACAAAATTAACCTGCATCTTACCTCGGGCATGACGATTTATTGCATTCACTAGAGTAGAAGATGACAAAGGAATATTTTTTAGTGTATTGTCTGCGGATTGCTCTTGTAAAGTGACCTTCTCTTTTGAAACTTCCACCATATATTGTGCAGGTTGAACAACTGGAGTCCCAACATGCATGCATATAGAATGGTTAACCATCCCAGGCTCATTAGGTTGTTGCTGAGTAGAAATCTGATTCATATCAGCAGTAGTTTGATCTTGCGAGATATCCACCAATTGATTTTCTGAATCCTGTTGAACTTGAACTGATGCAGAACTGCTTGGATTGACACCCCTTATATCTGGATTCGTCCATGAAGGAGAATCATAAATGGATGTAGTGGAAAGATATCCTTGTTGCTGTTGAAGCAGATAGACTGCAATAGTCCCGCACTCAGCATCCTTATGATCAATAGTATAGCAAAACCCACAGAGGTTGAAAGGTTGCTTTTCATAGTATAGCCGGATCCAAACTTCTTCTCCCGCTGCATTCTTAACCCAAAAACCTCGATGAAGAGGATCACGAACATCAATAAGCACTGAAGACTTTTGTAACTTTCCTTTAGGCACTACACAGTCGGGAGGGTCAAGCTCTTTAACTTTTCCCATTGCAGATACTATACCTTCCACTATAGCCTTATTACCAAAACCAGGTTGCATGTTATACAAACGAAGCCAGAAGAGCTGCTTTGTGAGATCAACCCGTGATTTTGGTATCTTGGGATTCCAAGGTTCAAGTACTAACAAATCTCCATCTAAAAACCGAGGGAGAAATTTTAAAACAACTTCATATTCTTCTGATGTATGAAACTTTATGAGAAAAGTTTTATTTTCTTCTTTTTTGATAAAGATGTCTTTACTTTTCGACCAGAGTTGCTTTAGCTGCTAATCCAGTTCACCAACTGTAAAAGTTTTGGCTGAATATGGTTTGCTTAAAAAACTAAACTTAAACTGTTCAGCACCCAAAATAAGATCTTTTGTAGAGATTTGAGGAACCTTCAAAGCTCTGAGACGGTCAGTTAAAGAAACAAACTCCATATTTGTCTGGACTGGAACAATCTCCGTATCCATTTTGGAAGGACTGAGATAAAAAGTGAAGATAAAGGAGAAGAGAACGAGGTAAAGAGGAAATATAAAGAAATTAAGGCCGAACATCTGATGAGTGAATGCAATACACCTGGTAACAACCTTCTTACAAACTATTAAAGAAATAGTGAAAGCAATAAATAGGCGGTTGTCTTGAATATCACCATAAGTAAGAGAATCGAACAAAGAGATTTTCCAACCGAGTAGTAAATGTATCAACGCGTGCAGAGAAGATATCAAAAGTAGAGCCATAATCAGACCTTGCAGAGAGATTACCGGGACCATAAGGCAAAACCACTCAAATGACCTAACAACCTTCAAACACCATAGCCAGACCCTAGAGAAAAGAAAATTGAGCCATTATGAGTATCAATCAGGAAAGCATTAAAGAAATAAACTCATTGATTGTAAACAACAAACAAGGGATTTAAGAAATCGAAGTGAGAAATCGAGATTAGGGATGAAAAATTTTCTGAGTCAATCCGATTTTTTCGCCGGGTTGATCGCCTAATTCATCCAGAGAGTTTGGACATTTTGAGTTTTTTCGTGCGGTTGAATGGATTACAAGCTGGTTTCATGAGAATGCTAATTCCTCTTCAGAAGATTACAATAATTGGACTTCTACTCTTATGGTGACTGCATGGTTTATTTGGAAGAACATATGTTCTAAGGTCTTCCAGAATAAAAACCAAAATGTTTATTTCACAGTTCACTCCATCAATATTATGTTGCAACAATATGTGTCAGAAGTAACAGTTAAAGAGAAGCATGCAGTACAAGTCTGGTCTCCTCCACCTTCAGAACGTTTTAAGCTTAATATGGATGCTTCATTTAATCCTGATACTTCTGAATTTGCTATTAGTCTAATAATTCGTGATTACACAGGACAAAGCTACGCCATCAGGGGAAGATACTTCCATGGAGGAATAGATTGTGAACAAGCAGAGTGATTAGCCATGAAAGAAGCTATCTTGTGGTCTAGAGAGTGCAACCTCAGCAATGCTATTTTGGAAAGTGATAACTTGAATGTAATAAACTCTATGAAGCAGATATCCTCATCAGTGCATTGGATGAACCAAGGAATCATAGACGACATTAAGTTGTTGTTGTCAAATACCTCCTGTTTTTCCGTTAATCATGTAAAAAGATCGGCTAATAATGTAGCTCGTAGCATAGGTAAGAAGGCTAGTAGTGACACATCTTCTTTTGACTACACTTGTAATATTCCAGATGATCTAAGAAACCTTGTCTGGACAGAGCAACAATCTGTCATCTTAAGATATGTAAATTAATCTTAAGTAATGAATTGGTGTTTCGCATCAAAAAAATAGAAACCCTAAACGATAGATTTTGGCTAAATTCTGGCAACCATGTTGGTCTACAGATCACATGTCTTGATCTTTGGGCTATTTACCATCAAAATTGTTAGAGCACTGCTTGGACGAGCTTGCAACCGTTGCTATCTCAAGCTTGTTTGTCAAGTTTAGTTGTCAAAATTATAAGTCTTGATTTCTAGTCTACTTATATCTATGTCTCGGATTAGGATTGAATATGTAGCTGAGCTTTAGACTTCACGACGTTCATTGATTGAAGACGAAAAACTACTAAGGGGAGCTTGTGGAACTTCATCAACAAAAGGTATGTGGAGATTTGAATTCATCTATCTCTCAGAATTCTATTCTATTCTATCTCTTATTGAGACAAAGTCGTATAGCTATATAGACTTTACATTATACACATTTGATATTTCGAGCTGAATTTAACTCGCTTATATCTTTCTCGAAATATGTGTTGGAAAGTTTTTTGCTTTAACCACGTTCATCATTATTCTTGACGAAATTTAAAATATGATCATGTGAAAATCACCCGGTAACATCTTACACGATTTGTGTGAGACAGTCATTTGATGTAGACCTGGAATATTTAGTATTGATCATTCGATCACTTGAAAATTGCTTATAAGATAATAGTTTGTGTGAGACAACTATTGTCGTCTTCTAAGAATGTTTCAATGATTGAAATGGGAGTTAAGAGCTAAACCCATGTCTGGATACATTACGGTTTGTGTACTTAATGTACGAACTGTTTTGACGGAATTCCATATTCGCAAACATGTTCAACTGTTGAAGTCACGGTACTTAAGTTTGCATACCCGTTTGCAAACTGATTTAACTGTTGAAGTCCGGGAACCAAGTTTGCGTACCCGTTCGCAAACGGTTTCAACTGAGTTCGGTCCGGAGCTAAAGTTTGCGTACCCGTTTGCAAACTGTCGGCTTGTGACCAATGCCCGGAACTTAAGTTTGCGTACCCGTTTGCATACTTAAGTGGTTCAAGTTCTTAAATCGGTTAAATATGATTTCATACTCATGAACAAATACATTTATAAATTAAGGAATGCAATCTTTGCAAACCGTGGATAAAATTTTCATGAACTGATTCTTTTGAATCAATCCGATTTTGCTTCAATTGTGTCTTGTACACTTCCATGAGAATATAAACAATTGAAAAACTCTATGGGTAACCCAATTAGATTCATTTGATTATCAATTTATCTAGAAGTGTTAAGATGAACATGGTTAAGAGAAAAGTGTTCATATGGCTAACTTCGGTTAACTGTGATTGAGACAACTCAATATATACGTTTAGGTACGGTTACCCTTATCCAAATGAAGGTATATTTCATTTGTGTGTAACAAGCTAAAGACCATCTAAAGGTTGACAGATATTAGCTTGAATCTTAAATCAGGTTTCATCTAGCGGTGAATATTGATTGCTTTGTTCCAAAGTTATCAAACCTTGATTTGAAGACTATATAAGGGAGAACTCTAGCAACTAGGAAACCTAATCCCCACATATCATGTGTGATACTAGTTCTGACTAGACTCGATTCTCCTTTAACCTAGATTTTTCCTAAAACCATTATAGGTTAACGACTTAAAGGCTTCATTGGGATTCTGAAGCCATACCCAATTATTTTCTCTGTAATTGCGTGTTCTGATCTTACTTTTTTCTATTGTATTGAGTACTATCTTCTCTAAGATTTGCTCGAGATTTGTCTCCGATAGGTAAGATATAAAAAGTAATCACAAAGCTCTTCGTCTCATTCTTTGTGATTCCACAATAACTTGTTCTACCACCATATAGTTAAGTTATTGTGAGGTGATTGATATTTCTAGGTTGTTCTTCGGGAATATAAGACCGAATTATCAATTGGTTCATGTTCACCTTGATTTATCAAAAGATGGAACAAAGTTTCGTAGGTATTTCTGTGGGAGACAGATTTCTCTATTCAAATAGACTTTTATGTGTGCGACAGATTTGTTTATCAAGTCTTCAACTTTGGGTCGTAGCAACTCTTAGTTGTGGGTGAGATCATCTAAGGGAATCAAGTGCGTAGAGTTATGCTGGAATTCAGAGGCGTAAAGAACACGATTGTACCTTAATCAGTGTGAGATTGGTTAGGGATCAATACATTCCAGTACGAAGTTAACTTGTAGTAGGCTAGAGTCTGTAACGGCTTAATACAATGTGGTGTTCAAATCTGGATTAGGTCCCGGGGTTTTTCTGTACTTGCGGTTTCCTCGTTAACAAAACTTCTGGTGTTTGTGTTATTTGTTTTCCGCATTATATTTGTTTATATAATTGAAATATCACAGGTTATGCGTAGTTCAATCAATTGGTAAATCCAACCTTTGGTTGTTGAAACCCATATGTATTTATAGTATATTCATGAACAAATACATTTATAAATTAAGGAATGTAATCTTTGCAAATCGTGGCTAAAATGTTCATGAACTGATTTTTTTGAATCAATCCGATTTTGCTTCAATTGAGTCTTGTATACTTCTATGAGAATATAAACAATTGAACAACTCTATGAGTAACACAATTAGATTCATCTGATTATCAATTGATCTAGAAGTGTTAAGATGAACAAGGTTAAGAGAAAAGTTTTCATATGGCTAACTTCGGTTACCTGTTATTGAGCCAACTCAATATACACGTTTAGGTACGGTTACCCTGATATAATGAATGTATATTTCATTTGTGTGTGACAAGCTAAAGACTATCTAACAGTTGAAATATATTAGCTTGAATCTTAAATCAGGTTTCATCTAACGGTAAATATTGATTGCTTTGTTCCAAAGTTATCAAACCCTGATTTGAAGACTTTATAAGGGAGACCTATAGCAACTGGTAAACCTAATCCCCACACCTCTTGTTAGAGCACTGCTCGGTTGAACTCGCAAGCGTTTTTATCTCAAGCTTGTTTGTCAAGTTTAATTGCCAAAACTATAAGTCTTGATTTTTAGTCTACTTATAGCTAAGTCTCGGACTAGGATAAAAAGTGTAGTTGAGCTCTAGACTCCACGGCGTTCATCATACAAAGACGAAGAACTACTCAAGGAACTGGTGGAACTTCATCGATTAAAAGGTATGTGGAGACTTGAACTTATCTATCACTCAAAAGTATATCTACTTTATCTTCTATCTTGAGACAAAAGTCGTATTGTTATATAGACTTCGATTATACACATTTGCTATTCCGATCCGAGTTTATCTCGCTTATCTATTTCTCGAAATATGTGTTGGTAAGCTTTCGTTTTGGCCAAGTTCATCTTTACAAGTGACGAAAGTCATGTTGATTGTGCGGCTCCGTAAGTTCTCTTATGTTGAGCATTTCCGATTAAATTAATCATGGGTTCTCTTGTGGTTAATTTAATTGAGTTTTTTTGATACAAATTCATATTCTTATGAGATTTATTGTCCAAAGAAATCCTTCTTTTCTTGTGAAAGTAAGGTCGCTCTTGTTGTTCTTTCGGGAATGACATTTTATGGGGGAGGGTTCTTAATTGAGCTTAATTTCCAAATCTTTACGGGGAGTGGGGTTGTGGAATATTGTAGGGGTTATCTTGTATCTTTATAAACTCCTTGATGAATGCATTTAGTTTCGGCTATATGATTGCATCTAAAAAGTTGATATGTGCTTTCTTTTGGTCATCAAAATGTCTCTATGGAAATTTCATTAGGATCCCACTAGTTTTCGTACCTTTGCCAATTTTATTGACAAAAAGGGGGAGAATTAATGTGTAATTCACACTACAAATAGATATGGTTTTCAGATCATTATGTAAGGGGGAGTGGTTTCCGTGTGAGATGGAGTATTGACTAAGGGGAAGTGATACATATCACCATAGTATTGTTGTCAAAGTTGTGATACAATTGAACTTTGATGTTGTGTAATGATACTATGGCACTGTTTAACAATGATTGAGAGCTTTTGTTTTCTCATTGTTATGGCTACGGATATTCAACAACGATGATGCTGCATTGAATATATTTGGAATCATTGGAGTACTTGGAAGTGACGAAGATTTAGATTAATGTTGAAGAACCAAGAAGATCATGCATGTGGAAGAGAAGCTGCAAAGTTTATTTATTTTGTATTCCATATGTATTGATAGTTTTGTCACTAAAATTGACAAAGGGGGAGATTGCTAGAGCACAGCTCGGTCGAACTCGCAAGCGTTTCTATCTCAATCTTGTTTGTCAAGTTTAGTTGCCAAAACTATAAGTCTTGATTTCTAGTCTACTTATAGCTAAGTCTCGGACTAGGATAGAAAGTGTAGTTGAGATCTAGACTCCACGGTGTTCATCATACAAAGACGAATAACTACTCAAGGAACTTGTGGAACTTCATCGACTAAAAGGTATGTTGAGACTTGAACTTATCTATCACTCAAAAGTCTATCTACTTTATCTCATATCTTGAGACAAAAGTCGTATTGCTATATAGACTTCGATTATACACATTTGTTATTCCGATCTGAGTTTATCTCGCTTATCTATTTCTCGAAATATGTATTGGTAAGCTTTCGTTTTTGCCAAGTTCATCTTTACAAGTGACGAAAGTCATGTTGATTGTGCGGCTCCGTAAGTTCTCTTATGTTGAGCATTTCCGATTAAATTAATCATGGGTTATCTTGTGGTTAATTTAATTGAGTTTTTTGGATACAAATTCATATTCTTATGAGATTTATTTTCCAAAGAAATCCTTATTTTCTTGTGATAGTAAGGTCGCTCTTGTTGTTCTTTCGGGAATGACATTTTATGGGGGAGGGTTCTTAATTGAACTTGTGCTTAATTTCCAAATATTTGCGGGGAGTGGTGTTGTGGAATATTGTAGGAGTTATATTGTTGTTTATGGGTGAAAACTATTCATGCCGAATTTGGTTATTTGGGGTGTGGATGAGGAATGAATCTAAACCCTAAACAAATGCACTGCACGGGAGTGCTTGTGATTCGAGAAATCAATCTGTACAATTCTGGCCTAAACCAAGAAATGGTCGTTCCAGACTTGCTTCGGTCACAAAGTGAAGGAGATGGGGTTGATCTTAGGGAGGGAAGCGAAGAAGGTGTTAAGATTGTGAAGGTGTTGGTTGTTTTATGACTTGTATCAGAAAGCTGAACTGGCTTGCAGAATGTAAGCTATCAGTTCTGGTGTATGAATACGATTGTATCAACACTTGGTTTCTGTTGTCTTGTGTTGTCTTAAAATAGCTTCATGTCCAGCCTACTTCATGTGATAGTTTGGAGGCTGCCAAGCAAGTCCTGACTTGGCCGACCACATGGTGTGGTAGAGTGGCGGATGATAACGGTCGCAGGGTTGTATAACCAAGCAGGTGAAGTTGAACGGACGAGATGATCTTTGAGACACTCATCTGCGACCGTTAGTGGAATTAGGGTTTGTGAAGAGGTGCGCAAGGATCACTCTTCAGCTTGGTCGAAACCAAGCTCGGGACGCAATTTTGGCCAGGCCGATTGTGCATGCGTGTAAAGGCCTATACCTTGCTGCCCCATGAATGCGTGATCTGGATCGCTCAATCTGTCCGGTAAAGAGGAGCGGCTAGGATCGATTTGTGACAGAAATTTTGTGCCGCAAAGGCCACGCGACAAGACTACTTCGGGCGCTTTTGGAGGCGACCAAGCTTGGTCAGTCTTGGACGATCAGTCCAGCGTGCAGATGACGGGCTGGTGTACACGCCTATATTTTACTTTCCCATAGAAACATGATCTAAGCCACTCAATTCGTCCGTCAAAGTTGAGTGGTCGAGATTAGTTTGCAATTGGGAGGTGTGACCACGCCTAGTTTGCGTGCAAATCGCGGCAACCAGGCATGATAAGCTTTGGACGATCGGGTGTGGAGATAGATGGGTCCACAGTGATCATGTTGATGCTCACCGGACCTGTTTAGTCTACTCCTAAACCCTTCATCCGAGCAGGAGAAGATGGATTGCGTCATGCCTTGTTTGGGCGCACGAATTGGGACGACCAACCATAGTTGGTCCTGACCGATTGGTCATGTATGTAGGTGGGCCCACGGTTTTTGTGTTGACATGATCTGGGCCCCTTGAATATCTATCTACACCCTCCATCTATGCCTGCGAAGATGTATGGTTGAGACCGATTTGCGACACATGTAATGTGCCGCAAACCCTAATTTAGGGTTTCACGTTCGCGCTGCTTTGGATAGACGTATTAGCAAGCTATGTTGCCCTTTTGGGGAGGCCGACCATGCGGGGGCCGCATTGGGTCGGTGGTGAATACTCCAACACCTGCCTGGGGGTTATGGATCCGATCTAAGACATCCTATCATGCTGGTGAAGTTGGATGGTCGTGATCGTTTCTGAAACTGATACAGACAGTCTAGATGTTCGATCGGGCTAGTATAACACTCCGAGAGTTATAGCCTGTACGGGTATTTCGTACATGCCTCCTTATTTAATGCTTGGAGATTCGTGTTGCTCTGCTGAGAGCAACACTCAGTCGTCATGCCGCACCAATAATGATAAGAGTGAAGCAGTACAGGAAATACAAGGCTTGTCATGCGTTAATTGATAATGCTATAAGTTTTCAATGGAGAAGTATTCTCTATTTTATCAGTGGCTTTATCCTTTGCAGGATGTTAGCGCATAATTTCGGCTTTTACAATTTTAGCCTTAAACGGAAATCCACCATCAACATTAAGTCCCCTGCCTAGCATGTAATGGTTACACTATTGTGGGGTAGGCATGAGATGGTGACGATTTTGTATGCTGAAACAATTAACCTAAAGTAAAGTAAATACGTATTTACCGCATAGATCGTCAGGTGATGTCCTGGAAGTCTTGATTAGGGTCATGAAGGAGGAAGGACTTGGTTAGGCGAGTCGCTTTTGGTTTCCTCCATGTACATCTGGACAAAGATTGGCCCACTTCTTGAACTGGGTGTACTCTCCTCCATTGCACGACAACTTTTCCCAGATATATCCGATAAGCCTCGTTGATCATTTTCCTGAATCAGTAGCCTTCATAGGTGTGTGATTCTTTATGATAAAAGAAATAATGTCATAATGGAATACCACGGACCTGCATGTGCTCCTGACGTGATATCTCTCTGGTCTTGCTGGGTAAATGGCTCAAAAAATCTTCCTTTTCCGCGCATATTCTATTTCCTTGACTTCTTACGAAATGTTTGCTTAGGGTTTCCTTCTCTGTTTCGCTCTAATGGGTTTAGGCTGACTCAGGACTTTGTGTCTTCCTTTAGGGGTAAAGAAGTTCTTGGATGGAAATAATACTTCAATTAATTTGAAATTGAAAATTGAAACCCTAATTATGAATGAAAGAATTGCAATCATTCTCTGGAGGAATTACAAATATGACATGAGAAGGTAATTGTAAAAATACACGCTGGAGAAAACGACACATCGTTTTAAAGTGTGGAGGACGCTGGAAAGTGGTAGAACAGCGTTTTAAGTACGGTATGGTTTGAGCCATCGCGAGTGAATCGTTACGCCTTCCAGTTTGTCAACGTTGATGAGCTTGCAGTAGCCTCCTAGGATAACGTCTGCTACCAGGTATGGTTCATCCTCTCTTTCAGTGGGTCAGCCAGGTGGATTGGTTACTTTCACCGTCATGCTCCCAACCTTGAATGTAGTCGTCTTCGTCACCAGATCTCCAATTCCAAATGAGTTTGTTCGTGCAGATGCCAGGACCTTGGCTTTATCTTCTTTGACCGAGACAACCTCTAAGCTCTTGATAAAACGCTTGAAGGGGCCAGCCTCCCATTCACATCTCTTAGCCGGGGTTGGTTTGCTAGTCGGAACCAGTCCCCAGTGCTTGTCAGAGTGAGGAGTGATTGGTTGCAAAAAGGATTGTGTGACGAGACATACTTGGGCTCGGAACCTTTTAATGTACGCTGGCGGGATCTCTCCAGGAAGTTGTATCACGTTGGCAAGATGTAGGTTGTGCGGAAACAGACAGTCCCCAGGTCCAGACGGCTTGTTGGATATCCTTTCGGGTACCGAAGCCGGTAGAGGACAAACTTCCAGTGTTGCCTTGTTGTCGTGTATCCAAGAGTGTCCTAGGATCATGTCGTAATTAGGATGCTCCTTGACTATGTATAACTTTGATTGCGTTAGGGCGTCACCCAATTTAACTTCAAGATCGATGTATCCATATGCGTCTCCAAGTTCTCCTTCTGGAGTCTTAATCACAGTTGGGTTATGAGTAGCTTCCTGCTTTGAAATCTTTGCTGCTTTCAAGGTCTAGAGAGTGATGATGTTGAATTCAGAGGTCGTATCGATCAATGTTAAGAGTCCCCAGTTTCCCTGGCTTGCATCTTCCAGTAAGGACTGAGGTTTCGAGACCGCTTCCTTTTCCAGATACAAGCGCCTGACTGAGACAACGCGGTTGAGGGCTGCAAATATGTCATGACGCTATGCTTTGGAGAAGTATAAGATCTCGCACAAATGTTCCATCATAGATTGTACAGTCTTGCGAACAGAATCCCTGGAAATCATGTATTTCCTGATAGGGAGAGGATCTTTATGAACACCTTCGTTTCAAAGCTGGAGTTATCCTGCCTCTATCTTTTCTTTGAAGATTCAGTATGTTGCAGTCTTTAGTTGGATGATGGAAAAACCTATGGTAGCGACAGTACTTGGGATCCGCCATATCTTTCTCGGTTGGCGGGTGTCTGATAGGAGGCAGCTTGATAGCGTCGTCTTGAATCAATGCCTCCAAGAGTTCTATCACTTCACTCATGGGGAATGGGAAGCCTGCATCTTCGGTGTCTTGTGCAGGAGTCTTGCCTACTCCCTTTTGAGACGAGGTCGTCTGTGCCGGAGCCGCACGCTTGGTTTATCGTTCCGTTGCTGAAGCTTTACTTTTTCCTCCTTCTCCTACCACGCTCACAGAAGGACCAGTGTTGTATTGTTTGTTGGTGAGGATCCTGCTTCCTCGACTCTCACGTAGGTCTTTGTTTCGAACAACCCTGGTTCTCTCTAGTAACGTTGGGGCAGTTGTGGCTGAACGCTTGGCAGCTTCATGGAGTTCGGAGAACGTTTGAAAGCCCAGATTCTCCAGTAGGGCGCGATATATAGGTATCATCCCGTTGATGCACATCTCCACCAACTGTCGTTCAGTGATATTCGGATCATGACAATCTAGTGCTTGAGTTCTGAACCTTTTAACGAAATCGTTCGGATGTCCGTTGTTCCGCTGAGAGATTCTCCCCAGGTCTGAAAAGGTGATCTGCTCGGACACGAAGAAGTACTTTTTATAGAAAGTACTGACCATCCCGTCCCAATTGGATATGCTGTTAGGCGCGATGTTGTTGTACCAGGTGTACGCCCTTCCCGTAAGTGACTTCTAGAATTCTTTCAGGCGGAGAACACGATTGTATTCATGTTCTCCTAATGATTCCAAAATTCGAGAGATGTGTTCATGAGCGTTGCCAGTACCATCATATAGAGAGAACTGAGGAGAGGTGTATCCTCTTGGGAGAGGAATTCGTTGTACATCTTGAGGGTATGGCGGCTGATGTTGGTGCACCTTCATCATGCTTCCTTTGCCTCGATTTTGGAGAAGTCGTTCAAGGTCTTCACATGTGATGAAGTTGGGAGACCGGTCCATCTCCCTTGGGCATTCAGGAACAACACGAGTTTCTTCATTCATGTGGGTCTGAGTGGAAACGCGTGTTCTGGGCGTGAAGGCATCCCTTGTTGGCTCCAGGGGTTGCCGTGAGTCTTGTGGCAATCGATCAGTTAATGCTTTAATAAAAGTGAGTACCTCTTTCTGAGTTGTAGCCATATCCGTTTGAGTCTTAGCAAGGACTTCCTGCCTCTCCATCAAATCTTCGATGGTAATGGGAGATGGTCCTCCTCTTGCTCCTCTATCTCGTCGTCCTGATGAAGGAATCGAAGTTGTTGTTCTGGTGATCGCCGGAGGTGTTACACTTGAAGATATGCCAGGGTTCGCGGCTGCTCTGGATCTGGTGATATGAGGCGTTACACTTACTGAAATATCTCCTGCTCCGGTGGCGTTGGTGGTAGAAGAGACGGTTCCACGAGATGTATTGACCACAGTAGCTCTACTGTCAGGTACATCGATACCAAGAGTGTTATCCACACTAGATCCATAAGGATTGATTGATGATCCCGACCTAAGTTCTACCATCTTGAAATAGGTTGATGATTAAATTGAATCTAAGATCTACCCCTTCGAAATCGATGAATTTGAATCGGATTTCGAAGAAATTGACTTTTCAACCGAGAGATTAACCTCCCACTGTGGTCGTCAATTGTTTATGGGTGAAAACTATTCCTGCCGAATTTGGTAATTTGGGGTGTGGATGAGGAATGAATCTAAACCCTAAAAAAATGCACTGCACGGGAGTGCTTGTGATTCGAGAAATCAATCTGTACAATTATGGCCTAAACCAAGACTTTCTTCGGTCACAAAGTGAAGGAGATGGGGTTGATCTTAGGGAGGGAAGCAAAGAAGGTGTTGAGATTGTGAAGGTGTTTGTTGTTTTATGACTTGTATCAGAAAGCTGAACTGGCTTGCAGAATGTAAGCTATCAGTTTTGGTGTTTGAATACGATTGTATCAACACTTGGTTTCTGTTGTCTTGTGTTGTCTTAAAATATCTTCATGTCCAGCCTACTTCATGTGATGGTTTGGAGGTTGCGCAAGCAAGTCCTGACTTGGTCGACCACATGGTGTGGTAGAGTGGCGGATGATAATCACCACGACACCTCACTGACCAGTTAACTCCTGACCAGGGTTGTATAACCAAGCACGTGAAGTTGAACGTACGAGATGATCTTTGAGACACTCATCTGCGACCGTTAGTTGAATTAGGGTTTGTGAAGAGGTGCGCAAACATCACTCTTCAGCTTGGTCGAAACCAATCTCGGGACGCAATTTTGGCCAGGCCGATTGTGCATGCGTGTAAACGGCATGCCAGTATAGGCGCCTATACCTTGCTGCCCCATGAATGCATAATCTGGACCGCTCAATCTGTCCGGTAAAGAGGAGCGGCTAGGATCGATTTGTGACAGAAATTTTGTGTCGCAAAGGCCGCGCGACAAGCCTACTTCGGGCGCGCGTTTCGAGACGACCAAGACTTGTCGGTCTTGGCTGATCAGTCCGGCGTGCAGACGACGGGATGGTGTACACGCCTATATATTACTATCCCATAGAAACGTGATCTAAGCCACTCAATTTGTCCGACAAAGTTGAGTGGTCGAGATTAGTTTGTAATTGGGAGGTGTGACCACGCCTAGTTTGGGCGTGCGAATCGAGGCAACCAGGCATGACAAGCTTTGGTCGATCGGGTATGGAGATAGATGGGTCCACAGTGATCATGTTGATGCTCACTGCACCTGTTTAGTCTACTCCTAAACCCTTCATCCGATCAGGAGAAGAGGGACGCTCGTGACCGCAACACAAGCTCTAATTAGGGTTTTGCCGGCCGTGCGTCATGCCTTGTTTGGGCGCACGAATTGGGACGACCGACCATAGTTGGTCCTGACCGATTGGTCGTGTACGTAGGCGGGCCCACGGCGTTTGCGTTGACATGCTATGGGCCCCTTGAATCTATATCTACACCCTCCATCTATGTCTGCGAAAATGGATGGTTGAGACCGATTTGCGACACATGTAATGTGCCGCAAACCCTAATTTAAGGTTTCACGTCCGTGCTGCTTTGGCTGGACGTATTAGCAAGCTATGCTACCCTTTTTGGGAGGCCGACCATGCGGGGGCCGCATTGGGTCGGTGGTGAATACTCCAACACCTTCCTGGGGGTTATGGATCCGATCTAAGCCATCCAATCATGCTGGTGAAGGTGGATGGTCGTGATCGTTTCTGAGACTGATACGGACAGTCCAGATGCTCGATCGGTCTAGTATAACACTCTGAGAGTTATAGCCTGTACGGGTATTTCGTACATGCCTCCTTATTTAATGCTTGGAGATTCGTGTTGCTCTGCTAAGAGCAACACTCAGTCGTCATGCCGCACAAATAATGATAAGACTGAAGCAGTACAGGAAATACAAGGCTGGTCATGCATTAATTGATAATGCTATAAGTTTTTAATGGAGAAGTATTCTCTATTTTATCAGTGGCTCTATCCTTTGCAGGATGTTAGCGCATAATTTCGGCTTTTACAATTTTAGCCTTAAATGGAAACCCACCATCAACACTTGTATCTTTATAAACTCCTTGATGAAGGCATTTAGTTTCGGCTATATGATTGCATCTAAAAAGTTGATATGTGCTTTCTTTTGGTCATCAAAATGTCTCTATGGAAATTTCATTAGGATCCCACTAGTTTTCGTACCTTTGCCAATTTTATTGACAAAAAGGGGGAGAATTAATGTGTAGTTCACACTACAAATACATATGGTTTTCGGATCATTATGTAAGGGGGAGTGGTTTCCATGTGAGATGGAGTATTGACTAAGGGGGAGTGATACATATCACCATAGTATTGTTGTCAAAGTTGTGATACAATTGAACTTTGATGTTGTGTAATGTACTATGGCACTATGTAACAATGATTGAGAGCTTTTGTTTTCTCATTGTTATGGCTACGGATATTCAACAACGATGATGCTGCATTGAATATATTTGGAATCATTGGAGTACTTGGGAGTGACGAAAATTTCGATTAATGTTGAAGAACCAAGGAGATCATGCATGTGGAAGAGAAGCTGCAAAGTTTATTTATTTGTATTCCATATGTATTGATAGTTTTGTCACTAAAATTGACGAAGGGGGAGATTGTTAGAGCACTGCTCGGTCGAACTCGCAAGCGTTTCTATCTCAATCTTGTTTGTCAAATTTAGTTTCCAATACTATAAGTCTTGATTTCTAGTCTACTTATAGCTAAGTCTCGGACTAGGATATAAAGTGTAGTTGAGCTCTAGACTCCACGGTGTTCATCATACAAAGACGAAGAACTACTCAAGGAACTGGTGGAACTTCATCGACTAAAAGGTATGTGGAGACTTGAACTTATCTATCACTCAAAAGTCTATCTACTTTATCTCCTATCTTGAGACAAAAGTCGTATTGCTATATAGACTTCGATCATACACATTATCTATTCCGATCCGAGTTTATCTTACTTATCCATTTCACGAAATATGTGTTGGTAAGCTTTCGTTTTGGCCAAGTTCATCTTTACAAGTGACGAAAGTCATGTTGATTTTGCGGTTCGTAAGTTCTCTTATGTTGAGCATTTCCGATTAAATTAATCATGGGTTCTATTGTGGTTAATTTAATTGAGTTGTTTGGATATAAATTCATATTCTTATGAGATTTACTGTCCAAAGAAATCCTTCTTTTCTTGTGAAAGTAAGGTCGCTCTTGTTTTTCTTTCGGGAATGACATTTTATGGGGGAGGGTTCTTAATTGAACTTGTACTTAATTTCCAAATCTTTGCGGGGAGTGGGGTTGTGGAATATTGTAAAGGTTATCTTGTATCTTTATAAACTCCTTGATGAATGCATTTAGTTTCGGCTATATGATTGCATCTAAAAAGTTGAAATGTGCTTTCTTTTGGTCATAAAAATGTCTTTATGGAAATTTCATTAAGATCCCACTAGTTTTCGTACCTTTGTCAATTTTATTGAAAAAAAGGGGGACAATTAATGTGTAGTTCACACTAAAAATACATATGGTTTTCGGATCATTATGTAAGGGGGAGTGGTTTCCATGTGAGATGGAGTATTGACTAAGGCGGAGTGATACATATCACCATAGTATTGTTGTCAAAGTTGTGATACAATTGAAATTTGATGTTGTGTAATGATGCTATGGCACTGTGTAACAATGATTGAGAGCTTTTGTTTTCTCATTGTTATGGCTACGGATATTCAACAACGATGATGCTGCATTAAATATATTTGGAATCATTGGAGTACTTGGAAGTGACGAAGATTTCGATTAATGTTGAAGAACCAAGGAGATCATGCATGTGGAAGAGAAGCTGCAAAGTTTATTTATTTTGTATTCCATATGTATTGATAGTTTTTTCACTAAAATTGACAAAGGGGGAGATTATTAGAGAACTGCTCGGTCGAACTCCCAAGCGTTTCTATCTCAATCTTGTTTGTCAAGTTTAGTTGCCAAAACTATAAGTCTTGATTTCTAGTCTACTTATAGCTAAGTTTCGGACTAGGATAGAAAGTGTAGTTGAGCTCGAGACTCCACGGTGTTCATCATACAAAGACGAAGAACTACTCAAGGAACTGGTGGAACTTCATCGACTAAAAGGTATGTGAAGACTTGAACTTATCTATCACTCAAAAGTCTATCTACTCTATCTCCTATCTTGATGCAAAAGTCGTATTGCTATATAGACTTCGATTATACACATTTGCTATTTCGAGCCGAGTTTATCTCGCTTATCTATTTCTCAAAATATGTGTTGGTAAGCTTTTGCTTTGGCCAAGTTCGTCTTTACAAGTGATGAATGTCATGTTGATTGTTTCAATCTTGTGAAAATCGCTTTGATGAAAAATAGTGTGTGAATAACCGCTATATAACATCCTCTAAGAACGTTTCAATGATTGAAATAGAGAGTTTAGAATATGTAACCAATTTTGGATATAAGCATATAGTGTGTTCACACATTAGTGTATAAGTCCAAAACCGAGGAACCAAATGTATGCATACTTGTATGTGTACTAAATGGTTGATGGAGACTGGGTAAGTATGCGTACCCGTACGCATACTAGAGGAAGTTCACGACCGTGAATTTCCGCTGAGTTTGGAAATCAAAACCAACTCAGTCATGTTACCTAAGTATGCGTACCCATACACATACTGGCGGAAAGTTCATGTCCGTGAATTTCTGCTGAGTTTGAAAACCAAAACAAACTCAAATCCGGTTATTTAAGTGTGCATACCCGTACTCATACTTAAGATGTGTTACTTTCAAAAATTGGTTTGTTCATGAACTAAAACATTTATATAATAAGGAATGAAATTTGAAAACCGTGGGTATAATGTTCATGAATTGATTCGAGTGAATCAAAACCAATTTTGCTTCGATTGTGTCTTGTATACTTCTATAAGATCTAAGCAATTGAACAACTCTCGAACTAGTTTATTTGAGTCATTTGGACTAGTTATCGTGAAGATGAATATGGTTGATATGAAAGTGCTCATATGGCTAACCATTTGGTTAACTACTATTGAACCAACTAGGTGTACACGTTTAGGTACGGTTACACAAACCTAAATGAATGTGCATTTCATTTGTGTATAACAAGCTAAGATTCGATCTAACGGTTGAAAGATATTAACTTGAATCTAATCAGGTTTTCATCTAACGGCGAATATTGAATGCTTTGTTACCAAGGTAGCATTGATTGCAAACCCTGATTTGAAGACTATATAAAGGAGAACTCTAGCAATTGAGAAACCCAATCCCCACATCTCCTGTATGATACTAGTTGTGTAAGCTAGAGTCGATTCTCCTTTAACTTTAGGTTTCTATCGAGATCATGTAGGTTAACGACTTGAAGACATCATTGGGATTGTGAAGCCAGACCCAACTATTTTCTCTGTAGCTGCGAGATCTGATCTTGCCGTTTCTATCGTATTGAGTAGGATTGTAAAATTGGCTTGAGATTAATTTCTCCGATAGGCGAGATAAAAAAGTAATCACAAACATCTTCGTCTCATCGTTTACGATTCCGCAATATCTTGTTTCGCTAGTCGATTTAGAATATTGTGAGGTGATTGATAATTCTAAGCTGTTCTTCGGGAATATAAGTCCGGGTTATCGATCGGTTCTTGTTCACCTTGATTTATTAAAAGACGGAACAAAACTCGTAGGTATTTCTGTGTGAGACAGATTTATCTATTCATGTAGACTTTTTTGTGTGATACAGATTTGTTTATTAAAGTCTCCGACTTTGGGTCGTAGCAACTCTTAGTTGTGGGTGAGATCAGCTGAGGGAATCAAGAGGGTAGTATCCTGCTGGGATCAGAGACGTAAGGAGCGTAACTGTACCTTGGATCCGTGTGAGATTGATTGGGGTTCAACTACAGTCCAGACCGAAGTTAGTTTGTAGTGGCTAGTGTTAGGGCATTGCTCGTTTGAACCCACTAGCGTTGGTATGTCAAGTTAGTTATCAATATTAGTTGCCAAAACGCATTCTTGATTTAGTATACTATAGATAGTTTCGGACTAGATTAGGTCTAAGAAGAGATATTCTTGAAGGATGAAGACTGAAGTTTACAAGAAGACATCAACAAGGACTTCATCAAAAAAGATATGTGGTGATTGATTTCATTTGGATTCTTGTTCAATTATACCTTTCTAATCTATCCAAAACAAATGCTCACTCTATGGAACAATTCCTATGACGGTTAATATACATTTATGTACATATACTTGAAGTTATTTGAGCCACGACTTTTGTGACAATAACATTTATCCTTGGAAAGGTTCTCATGTTATAGTGAATGAGCTTATGAATTCAACGAGCCAAGAATTACTCAATTCCGAGTTATAACGATGAAGTTATGAGTGATTTATTAAAGTAACAATTATAAGTGTTGTTGTAATTGTTATAGTTCGTTAGTAGGAAACAATCCATGGATTGTTTGCAAAGGTTCATGGACTTGGACCCAATTACTTGACTAAAAGGCATTTTTTTTCAAATTGGTGATGTTTCCTTATCTAGGCAAGTTAGCTATTACTCCAAACATCTTTGATTACCTTATTAAAGTGTTTGTGATTCCTTCCTGATTTATCTTGTGATTTATTCACATAAATACAATATTTTCCTAATTAATTATTTATTTAATTTTGGCAAGAGTTGTAACTTAGGAAAGACTCCCAAAATTAGGAGAGTCTTGAACATGGAAAATAGCTATGCTTAGCTTTCAAGCTACCTTTCACCATAAATAAAAGGTTCGTGAGTGCTACACGTTTTTATCCCCTTTGGAAAATTGGTGTAAAGCTCATAAGGTTGTTTTCCATGTTTCTGTTCTTCGTGAACAAGAGTGAGATAAAAGTCTTTGAATTGGGGATCACAAAGCCGAGTTGGATTAATCTTCGTGATTGATTATACAAATTGTAATCTAGGTTTTTCACCTCTTGTCTATTCTAAGGTTTTATCTTATGATATAAAACCATTCAAGAGTTGTTGATCATAAACCCTAGGTTTTGATAGATTTCAGTTTCCGATCGTATACCAACACTTGTTAGTCGAAATCGGAAGCTAGAAAGAAAACTTCGTTTAAGGTATCTCGTAAAAATCCTTAAGAAGTTTTAAACAAGATATATCTAGATTTATTCTAGTTGTTCTTGTTGTAGGATTATTAGAGTTTTCTTAACTTGGAAATTGATCTTTGGAATCGCCCAAGTTCACTTACGAAAATCAGATTCACGGACTCCTTGTGTGTACGTATACTGATTATAAGTTAAAACCCTAATATACAAGTTTGTTTTGATATTACTTTTACCTAGTAATTGTTTTTATCAAAATAAATAAATACAAGATTTCCAAAACCTTGTTTCACATCTAAAGGGAAATCAAACCGGTGTTTTGTGCAAACAAAAATATCGAATCGTATCAATCGTGTTGTTGTATATTCTAAAGAGAGCCTTGGGTTCTGCCAGAAGATTTACGAGGAGAATTCCTAAAGACAATCGGTGGTGTGCTAGGAGTTTTATTAGTGCTGAAGCAAGTATTACATCTGGTCCGAATAGGTAGTAGGAATTCGGTGTAACAACTTATAATCAGTGTGTGTTTATTCTGGAATAGGTCCCGGGGGTTTTCTGCATTTGTGGTTTCCTCGTTAACAAAATTCTGGTGTCTGTGTTATTTCTATTTCCGCATTATATTGTTTTATCTTTATAATTGAAATATCACAGGTTGTGCGTAAGTTCAGTCAATTGGGAATCTGACCTTTGGTTGTTGATTAAATTGATTGACACTTGGATATTGGTTTTTGATACCGTCCAAGTTATTTGTTATATTCAATCGGGCTCGTAAATTTTTATTTGTTTGATTGCGGATTGAATTGAGAAATAGAGATATAACTCCTTGATATACTTTTCTTAAGATTGAGTCTGACTGTCTAGTCGATTCTCTTGAAAGTATATTAGAGTAAGTCATATCAGATTGTCAAATGAATTGTTGGGTACGGTTGTTAGACCCCCCGCATTTTCAATTGGTATCAGAACGGGAAAACACGCTAAGTACTCATAAGTATGTGTTTGAAGCAATCTGATTGTTATGGACATAAGTGTTATCTCTATAAACGTACCACCAGTCTTTGATGACACGAACTATTTATGGTGGAAAATTGCTATGCACTCTTTTATTCAAGCGCGAGATTTCCAATCATGGGTTCGTATTGTTAATGGCTATAATCCTCCATTAGTTACAGTAGACGGTGTAATTGTTGCAAAGGATATTGGTGATTACGATGATCTTGAGATTCTTGCTGCAAAGCAAAATTCTGATGGATTAAATGCTATCATCCATGCCATTACCCCAGATCTTCAGCACCACATGATTAGTGTAATAAGTATAAAGATGCTTTGGATATCTTAGAAACCGTATTCGAAGGGAATGCCGCAGAGAAAGAATCAAGGCTTCAAAATCTAGCTTCTAACTGGGAAAAACTTCGCATGCCTGATGACGAAACCTTTGATGAGTTTAATCACAAAGTGTCTGAAATTGTTAATGCATCTTTTGCATTGGGTAAGACTATTCATGAAAAGGACATTGTGATGAAAATTCTCAGGTCTCTACCATCAAGATACGAGTCTAAGAAACATACCATTGAAGAGGCAAACGATATTTCTACACTCTCCAGAAATACTCTTCTTGGAAAGTTAAAGATCTTTGACAATGAACATGCATCTAGAAAAGAGGTGATTTCTCATAAAGCTGCAAACAATTCTGAATCCTCTAAGGATAAATCTGGTTCGCCAGATACTAAGGATGTTATTCCACGACAATTTAGAAAATTCTTGAGAGATAGGAAAAGAGTTTTTCTAAAGTTACAACATCTCCTAATGATGATGTACAATGCTACAACTGTCGTGGTTTCGGGCATTTGTCTTCAGTATGTCCTAGCTGGAGCCGTAGACAATCGACATATGCAGCAGCTTTGCCTACTCTTGATGATGGACCTGAATATTATAATCCCCAAGAGTACGCGGGCGAGGTTGCATTAGCTTCTGGAAAAATTCTTTCGGATACTGATTTTGATTCTGACGAAGAAGTGTTCCATGATGATCCAATTGCTAATAATCTTCTTAAAGAATGTCATCAGAAACTCTCGGAAGCTGAAAGCACCCTTTCCAGTGAGAAAGTTAAATATGACAGACTTCATAGTCAAAACAAAGACTTGCAAGACCAACTTGATTCTAGTAGTGCAAGAGATTATCTCAACGAAATACGAAAACTTAAAGAAGAAATTGCCGAAGGTCGTGATCGAGAAATTACTCTTCAAGCAAAGCTAGATAACTTGGAGAACATTGAGATGGACTTGTTATTTGATTCGGAACGAGAAGATCTCAAAGTTCAATATGAATCTTCCAAGAATGATCTAGTTATTGCGCTTGAAAAAGTAAAAAGGTTGGAAGAAGAAAACTCGAGCTTAAAAGAGAGTTTGTCTAGAAATAGCAGCTCAGAAAAATTAACCTCGATATTGGGAGCATGTAGAATTCATCGTGATACACGAGGATTGGGATATGAAGGAATAAACTCTCCTGGTATTTGCAAAGAGGTAAAATTTGTCAAAGCTAAAGATTCTTTTAAACCAAAACCTTCCACGGTTGACAAAAGTGAAGTATCTCTACCAACTGCCGATGACGAAAAGAGGAAATTCTGTCAAGCTCCAAAGAAAGCACATACACATTCAGGTAACACTAAACATAAAATTTTCCATTATACTAAACATTGTTTTTATTGTGGAAAACCAGGTCACTTGCAAAGGAATTGCAGATATCTTAAAAGAGATAAAACCAGATTTGATTATGTTAAGATGACAAGATCTGATGTTCCGAACTGGAGAAAAACTGAGTCTTATAATATCAGTTCTTCTAGTATTCCCTCCAAGAAATTTCATAATTTTATTGGGGAGAAAAAGAAATATGTTGCTCCAAAAGTTACTCAGAAATGGGTACCAAAGAAGGTCAATAAAACAACGAGTACTATTAAGAAGGATCTCCCAGACAAGAGTTCGAAAAGGGATAACATCTTAAAAAGGTATGGAACAGTTATTGAAAGTTTCAAGGAAGTTGTTAAATTCCTAGATTCCATGCATGATTTTGTTTCGAATACCTGTGGTGAGCAAGAATTTTTTCACCTCAGCACAACCTGATTGTGTTGGAAGTGCATCTTCACCAAGAATCCCTAGTATATGCGGTGAGGATTGCAAAAGAATCGGGGTGCACATATTGTGTTGGTAATTTTTGAATATGTGGAAAAATTTATTGTTTCGAGCTGAGTCTAACTCGCTTACATATTTCTCGAAATATGTGTTTGTAAGCTTTCGCTTTAGCCAAGTTCATCTTTACCTAGTGACGAAAGTCATGACAAGTTTCAATCACTTTGAAAATTGCTTACTTTGACGAAAAATAGTTTGTGAATAACAACTATAGAATATCAACGTCCTCTAAGAATGGTTCAGTGATTGAAATGAGAGTTTAGATTATATAACCATTGGAGGATATAAGCACTATTGTGGAAACACATATATGTATAAGTCCTTATTCCTTGAACCGAAGTTTGCGAACTTTGTTGATCAAGAGAACCGGAATAGTGGCGTGAGCTAAGTCCGCGAACTCAGTCTGCGAACCCAGTCCGTGAATTGGCGGAAGTTCTCGACCTGAGAAATTCTGCTGGAGTTTGTGAACTCCGTCCAGGAACTTAAGTCCGCGAACTTGAGTTGGTTATATCTAAAAACGATTGTTTGTGAACTTATTCATATTAACTAAGGAATGCTAAATGCAAACCTTGGCTATATATTTCATGAACCGATTCGAGTGAATCAAATCGTTTTTGCTTCAATTGTGTCTTGTGTAGTTACATAATATTTCCTTGCAATTGAACAACTCTCTAACTAGTTCATTTGAACTAGTTATGGTGAAGAAGAATATGGTTAAATACCACGCATATGATTCTTAATTACCTAACTTGATATGTGATTGAAATTCTTATGTATAACAGGTTAGAAGCAATAATCAATGCCATTGGATGTTGGTATTGATTGTCAAAGAATCTTTTTCATACTCTTATGGTAACCATTTTTGGTGTAAATCCTTATGGAAAAGGTTATTCTTCCTTCTAAGCATATCAATTCTTGTTTATACAAGTGTATCTTAGAAAAGATGATCACAATATGATCTCATGATTATATATTGTGTATTGTTACCATGAGATAGTTCGATTATTTTAGTAACGCGATCTCATGAGAGACTTTCAATGATTGGTTCTTACTCGTATCTCCTTGTGGGTTTCTAAATCCAATATATAAATCCTTATCTCTGAGTAAGGTCACTCTTGTTGTTCTTTCGGGAATGACATCTTATGGGGGAGAGTTCTTAATGAACTTGTGCTTAATTGCTATATCTTTGAGGGGAGAAGCGGTTGTGGAACATGTAGGGGTTAACTTGTATCTTAATAAACTCCTTGATGAAGTCACTAAGTTTCGACTTGTGATATCATCTAAAGTAAAGTTGATATGTTTTTCTTTTGGTCAAGAAGTTCCTCTATGAAAATTTCATTAGATCCCCATTTTCGTACCTTTGCCAATTTATATTGACAAAAAGGGGAGAATTTTTTGTAGTTCATACACATACATATGGTTTACGGATCATTATGTAAGGGGAGTGGTTTTCATTGTGAGATGAAGTATTGACTAAGGGGGAGTGATATATATCACGTAGTATTATTGTCAAAGTTGTGATACAATTGAACTTTGATGTCTGTGATAATACTATGATGGATCTTCAACAAGTACAGGATGAACGCACGCATAGTTGAAGAACCAAGGAAATCAAGCATGTTGTTGGAGCTTAATGCTTTTATTTGTTTAAATCCATATGTAAAATGGTTTTGTCACTAAAATTGACAAAGGGGAGATTGTTAGGGAATTGCTCGGTTGAACCCACTAGCGTTGGTATGTCAAGTTAGTTGTCAATTTAGTTGCCAAAATGCATTCTTGATTTATATACTATAGATAGTTTCAGTAGATTAGGTCTAAGAAG
Source organism: Papaver somniferum (assembly GCF_003573695.1). Classification (NCBI taxonomy): domain Eukaryota; kingdom Viridiplantae; phylum Streptophyta; class Magnoliopsida; order Ranunculales; family Papaveraceae; genus Papaver; species Papaver somniferum. The sequence goes on from NC_039360.1 coordinate 180,769,922, forward strand.
AGCTATTCTTGAAGGATGAGATGAGATGAAGTTTACAAGAAGACATCAACAAGGACTTCATCAACAAATATGTGTGATTGATTTCGTTTGGATTCTTGTTCAATTCTACCTTTCTAATCTATCCAAAACAAATGCTCACTCTATGGAACAATTCCTATGACGGTTAATATACATTTATGTACATATACTTGAAGTTATTTGAGCCACGACTTTTGTGACAATAACATTTATCCTTGGAAAGGTTCTCATGTTATAGTGAATGAGCTTATGAATTCAACGAGCCAAGAATTACTCAATTCCGAGTTATAACGATGAAGTTATGAGTGATTTATTAAAGTAACAATTATTAGTGTTGTTGTAATTGTTACAGTTCGTTAGTAGGAAACATTCCATGGATTGTTTGCAAAGGTTCATGGACTTGGACCCAATTACTTGACTAAAAGGCATTTTTTGTCAAATTGGTGATGTTTCCTTATCTAGGCAAGTTATCTATTACTCCAAACATCTTTGATTACCTTATTAAAGTGTTTGTGATTCCTTCCTGATTTATTTTGTGATTTATTCACATAAATACAATATTTTCCTAATTAATTATTTATTTAATTTTGGCAAGAGTTGTAACTTAGGAAAGACTCCCAAAATTAGGAGAGTCTTGAAAATGGAAAATAGCTATGCTTAGCTTTCAAGCTACCTTTCACTATAAATAAAGGGTTCGTGAGTGATACACGTTTTTATCCCCTTTGGAAAATTGGTGTAAAGCTCATAAGGTTGTTTTCCATGTTTCTGTTCTTCGTGAACAAGAGTGAGATAAAAGTATTTGAATTGGGGATCACAAAGCCGAGTTGGATTAATCTTCGTGATTGATTATACAAATTGTAATCTAGGTTTTTCACCTCTTGTTTATTCTAAGGTTTTCTTGTCTGATATAAAACCATTCAAGAGTTGTTGATCATAAACCCTAGGTTTTGATAGATTTCAGTTTCCGATCGTATACCAACACTTGTTAGTCGAAATCGGAAGCTAGAAAGAAAACTTCGATTAAGGTATCTCGTAAAAATCCTTAAGAAGTTTTAAACAAGATGTATCTAGATTTATTCTAGTTGTTCTTGTTGTAGGATTTTTAGGGTTTTCTTAACTTGGAAATTGATCTTTGGAATCGCCCAAGTTCACTTACGAAAATCAGGTTCACGGACTCCTTGTGTGTACGTATACTGATTGTAAGTTAAAACCCTAATACACAAGTTTGTTTTGATATTACTTTTACCTAGTAATTGTTTTTATCAAAATAAACACAAGATTTCCAAAACCTTGATTCACATCTAAAGGGAAATCAAACAGGTGTTTTGTGCAAACAAAAATATCGAATCGTATCAATCGTGTTGTTGTATCTTCTAAAGAGAGCCTTAGGTTCTGCCAGAAGATTTACGAGGAGAATTCCTAAAGACAATCGGTGGTGTGCTAGGAGTTTTATTAGTGCTGAAGCAAGTATTACATATAGTCCGAATATGTAGTAGGAATTTGGTGTAACAACTTATAATCAGTGTGTGTTTATTATGGACTAGGTCCCGGGGGTTTTCTGCATTTGCGGTTTCCTCGTTAACAAAATTCTGGTGTTTGTGTTATTTCTATTTCCGCATTATATTGTTTTATCTTTATAATTGAAATATCACAGGTTGTGCGTAAGTTCAATCAATTGGGAATCTGACCTTTGGTTGTTGATTAAATTGATTGACACTTGGATATTGGTTTTTGTTACCGTCCAAGTTATTTGTTATATTCAATCGGGCTCGCAAATTTTTATTTGTTTGATTGCGGATTGAATTGAGAAATAGAGATATAACTCCTTGATATATTTTTCTTAAGATTGAGTCTGACTGTCTAGTCGATTCTCTTGAAAGTATATTAGAGTAAGTCATATCAGATTGCCAAATGAATTGTTAGGTGTGGTTGTTAGACCCCCGCATTTTCTATTGGTATCAGAGCGGGCAAACACGCTAAGACCTCATAAGTCTGTGTTTGAAGCAATCTGATTGTTATGGACATAAGTGTTATCTCTATAAACGTACCACCAGTCTTTGATGACACGAACTATTTATGGTGGAAAATTGATATGCACTCTTTTATTCAAGCGCGAGATTTCCAATCATGGGTTCGTATTGTTAATGGATATAATCCTCCATTAGTTACAGTAGACGGTGTAATTGTTGCAAAGGATATTGGTGATTACGATGATCTTGAGATTCTTGCTGCAAAGCAAAATTCTGATGGATTAAATGCTATCATCCATGCCATTACCCCAGATCTTCAGCACCACATGACTAGTGTAATAAGTCTAAAGATGCTTGGGATATCTTAGAAACCGTATTCGAAGGGAATGCCACAGAGAAAGAAGCAAGACTTCAAAATCTAGCTTCTAACTGGGAAAAACTTCGCATGCCTGATGACGAAACCTTTGATGAGTTTAATCACAAAGTGTCTGAAATTGTTAATGCACCTTTTGCATTGGGTAAGACTATTCGTAAGAAGGACATTGTGATGAAAATTCTCAGGTCTCTACCATCAAGATACGAGTCTAAGAAACATACCATTGAAGAAGCAAACGATATTTCTACACTCTCCATAAATACTCTTGTTGGAAAGTTAAAGATCTTTGACAATGAACACACATATAGAAAAGAAGTGATTTCTCATAAAGCTGCAAACAATTCTGAATCCTCTAAGGATAAATCTGGTTCGCCAGATACTAAGGATGTTACTCCACGACAATTTAGAAAATTCTTGAGAGATAGGAAAAAGAGTTTTTCTAAAGTTACAACATATCCTAACGATGATGTACAATGCTATAACTGTCGTGGTTTCGGGCATTTGTCTTCAGTATGTCCTAGGTGGAGACGTAGACAATCGACATATGCAACAGCTTTGCCTACTGATTAAAGTTTTTAATTGTGATTGTAGTAAATAGGACTCGTTTCAGACTTGTGAAGGAAATGGAATTTTTAGATTTAATAAAATTATATACAAAATTATTAACAATGGGTGTGAGAGGTAACCAAGACACTAGATTCCACTATTATGCAAAATTGAATGATAAATATTTCAAAACTCTATTCAATTCTTAAGTCCTCTTTTATCTTTAATTCACTATCAATCATACAGATTCTCAAACATTATTTGTAAACCTTAAGCATAGATTATCAGGAGATTAAACCAAGCATAACCTATCAAACTGAATAACAAATAATTAAGACAATCATTCAAACAATTTAAAACTCTGCAAAAGTAGCGATTAGGTGAATTATATAATTAAATGAAATAGTTACCCATTTATGTTGCGTGAATAGCTTCCTCCATTTCCTTGGTTACGAGGGAATTAGCTCATCATAGTATAAATGCTCTCAAAATAATTTATTATGGCTCAAAAGTGGTTTACAAATGATGAGAAGAAGAGAAAATGGTGTAAACAGCTAATGTGCGACCCACAGGAAGCGTCACACAAGAACGATACATATGAAATTCTGTAGTCTTTGGGAAACTACGACCCACACTCCACTGTCGATGTCACTGTTGAAGAACGACAGTCTCTTACAGTCTATTGTTCTTCGTGTTCATCTTCATGCAGCAGCAGAAAAAGAGTTTTGTTAAACTCTGATTTCGTCTTCTCTAGCTCTCCCTAGCACCAAAAACTCTCGACACCCTGGATCACTTCAATTGTACGTGTATTTATAGTGAATTGAGGCCAAAAATACGACCATTGATTGCGTATATACTCTCTTTAATTCGATTATTCCTCGCTGCCAAGAATAGAGAATAATTGCCATTTAAAGAATTTTCTCATGTCAACTTGCTTCCTGCACGCTCCCATTCGACTTATTCACGCCTCAACACTCTTCCAACGCCATCAGAACTCCCTCATGCACACAAGAACTTCAATTTTTCTCGTGTTACAGTACACGTGCTCTGTTTTGGGTGTGTGAATCATACCGAAAATTCCAGCCAAATTTGATCGATCATGTCACCCATACTATGTTCCTTAACCTATATCACATCTCTGTACCAAATTTCAGCCATTGAATCGACCCATAACCCCTTCATTTTAACGATCGAAATTCTGCCAGAACTGTTTAGAAATTTCCCTCCAAAATCGTTTCAAATGAGGAAGAAACTGGTAGTCCCCTATCTAGAGTAGGGGTGCGAATAGCAGCTGCCTTGGGAGTGACCTGTGGGTTCCCCTTAGTAATTAGGTTACCCCTTATCCAAAAGCAAGAGTCCGAATAACACTTGTCCTCCGGGTGCCAAAATCAACTTTTCGAGCCGAATTTTCCAAAAATGTTTATTTCCTAAAAAAACATAAAAACACAATATTAGTACAAAAATAGAGTTCCAACAATACGGACATTGAGGACAAATTAGACACAAAAATGTGTCTATCACCTACTCTTGATGATGGACCTGAATATTATAATCCCCAAGAGTACGCGGGCGAGGTTGCATTAGCTTCTGGAAAAAATTCTTTCGGATACTGATTCTGACTCTGACGAAGAAGTGTTCCATGATGATCCAGTTGCTAATAATCTTCTTAAAGAATGTCATCAGAAACTCTCGGAAGCTGAAAGCACCATTTCCAGTGAGAAAGTTAAATATGACAGACTTCATAGTCAAAACAAAGACTTGCAAGACCAACTTGATTCTAGTAGTGCAAGAGATTATCTCACCGAAATACGAAAACTTAAATAAGAAATTGCCGAAGGTCGTGATTGGGAAATTACTCTTCAAGCAAAGCTAGATAACTTGGAGAACATTGAGATGGACTTGTTATTTGATTCGGAACGAGAAGATCTCAAAGTTCAATATGAGTCTTCCAAGAATGATCTAGTTATTGCGCTTGAAAAAGTCAAAAGGTTGGAAGAAGAAAACTCGAGCTTAAAAGAGAGTTTGTCTAGAAATAGCAGCTCAGAAAAATTAACCTCGATATTGGGAGCATGTAGAATTCATCGTGATACACGAGGATTGGGCTATGAAGGAATAAACGCTCCTGGTATTTGCAAAGAGGTAAAATTTGTCAAAGCTAAAGATTCTTCTAAACCAAAACCTTCCACGGTTGACAAAAGTGAAGTACCTCTACCAACTGCCGATGACGAAAAGAGGAAATTCTGTCAAGCTCCAAAGAAAGCACATACACATTCAGGTAACACTAAACATAAATTTTTCCATTCTACTAAACATTGTTTTTATTGTGGAAAACCAGGTCACTTGCAAAGGAATTGCAGATATCTTAAAAGAGATAAAACCAGATTTGATTATGTTAAGATGACAAGATCTGATGTTCCGAACTGGAGAAAAACTGAGTCTTATAATATCAGTTCTTCTAGTATTCCCTCCAAGAAATTTCATAATTTTATTGGGGATAAAAAGAAATATGTTGCTCCAAAAGTTATTCAGAAATGGGTACCAAAGAAGGTCAATAAAGCAACGAGTATTATTAAGAAGGATCTCCCAGACAAGAGTTCGACAAGGGATAACATCTTAAAAAGGTATGGAACAGTTATTTAAAGTTTCAAGGAAGTTGTTAATTCCTAGATTCCGTGCATGATTTTGTTTCGAATACCTGTGGTGAGCAAAAAATTTTTCACCTCAGCACAACCTGATTGTGTTGGAAGTGCATCCTCACCAAGACTCCCTAGTAAATGTGGTGAGGATTGCAAAAGAATCGGGGTGCACATATTGTGTTGGTAATTTTTGAATATGTGGAAAAATTTATTGTTTCGAGCTGAGTCTAACTCGCTTACATATTTCTCGAAATATGTGTTGGTAAGCTTTCGCTTTAGCCAAGTTCATCTTTACCTAGTGACGAAAGTCATGACAAGTTTCAATCACTTTGAAAATTGCTTACTTTGACGAAAAATAGTTTGTGAATAACAACTATAGAATATCAACGTCCTCTAAGAATGTTTCAATGATTGAAATGAGAGTTTAGATTATATAACCATTGGAGGATATAAGCATTGTTGTGGAAACACATATACGTATAAGTTCTTATTCCTTGAACCGAAGTTTGCGAACTTTTTTGTTCAAGAGAACCTGAATAGTGGCGTGAGCTAAGTCCGCGAACTCAGTCTGCGAACCCAGTCCGCGAACTGGCGGAAGTTCTCGACCTGAGAAATTCTGCTCGAGTTTGTGAACTCCGTCCAGGAACTTAAGTCCGCGAACTTGAGTTGGTTATATCTAAAAACGATTGTTTGTGAACTTATTTATATTAACTAAGGAATGCTAAATGCAAACCTTGGCTATATAGTTCATGAACCGATTCGAGTGAATCAAATCGTTTTTGCTTCAATTGTGTCTTGTGTAGTGACATAAGATTTCCTTGCAATTGAACAACTCTCTAACTAGTTCATTTGAGTCATTTGAACTAGGTATGGTGAAGAAGAATATGGTTAAATACCACGCATATGATTCTTAATTACCTAACTTGATATGTGATTGAAATTCTTATGTATAACATGTTAGAAGCAATAATCAATGCCGTTGGATGTTGGTATTGATTGTCAAAGAATCTTTTTCATACTCTTATGGTAACCATTCTTGGTGTAAATCCTATGGAAAAGGTTATTCTTCCTTCTAAGCATATCAATTCTTGTTTATACAAGTGTGTATCTTAGAAAAGATGATCACAATACATGATCTCCATAATTATATATTGTGTATTGTTACCATGAGATAGTTCGATTATTTCTAGTAACGCGATCTCATGAGAGACTTTCAATGATGGGTTCTTAACTCGTATCTCCTTGTAGGGTTTCTAAATCCAATATATAAATCCTTATCTCTGGAGTAAGGTCACTCTTGTTGTTCTTTCGGGAATGACATCTTATGGGGGAGAGTTCTTAAATGAACTTGTGCTTAATTGCTATATCTTTAAGGGGAGAAGCGGTTGTGGAACAAGTAGGGGTTAACTTGTATCTTAATAGACTCCTTGATGCAGTCACTAAGTTTCGACTTTGTAATATCATCTAAAGTAAAGTTGATATGTTTTTCTTTTGGTCAAGAAGTTCCTCTATGAAAATTTCATAAGAATCCCGCTAGTCTTCGTACCTTTGCCAATTTATATTGACAAAAAGGAGGAGAATTATTTTGTAGTGCATACCACATTTACATATGGTTTACGGATCATTATGTAAGGAGGAGTGGTTTTCATTGTGAGATAAAGTATTGACTAAGGGGGAGTGATATATATCAGCGCAGTATTATTGTCAAAGTTGTGATACAATTGAACTTTGATGCTCTGTGATAATACTATGATGGATCTTCAACAAGTACAGGATGAACGCACGCATAGTTGAAGAACCAAGGAAATCAAGCATGTTGGGTTTTGGAGCTTAATGCTTTTATTTGTTTAAATCCATATGTAAAATGGTTTTGTCACTAAAATTGACAAAGGGAGAGATTGTTAGGGCATTTCTCGGTTTAACCCACTAGCGTTGGTATGTCAAGTTATTTGTCAATCTTAGTTGCCAAAATGCATTCTTGATTTAGTATACTATAGATAGTTTCAGACTAGATTAGATCTAAAAAGAGCTATTCTTGAAGGATGAAAACTGAAGTTTACAAGAAGACATCAACAAGGACTTCATCAACAAAGGTATGTGGTGATTGATTTCATTTGGATTCTTGTTCAATTCTACCTTTCTAATCTATCGAAACAAATGCTCACTCTATGGAACAATTCCTATGACGGTTAATATACATTTATGTATATATACTTGAGGTTATTTGAGCCACGACTTTTGTGACAATAACCTTTATCCTTAGAAAGGTTCTCATGTTATAGGGAATGAGCCTATGAATTCAACTAGCCAAGAATCACTCAAATCCGAGTTATAACGATGAAGTTATGAGTGATTTATTAAAGTAACAATTATAAGCGTTGTTGTAATTGTTATAGTTCGTTAATAAGAAACAATCCATGGACTGTTTGCAACGATTCACGGACTTGGGCCCAATTACGTGACTAAAAGATATTTTTGGTCAAATTGGTGATGTTTCCTTATCTAAGCAAGTTAGCTATTACTCCAAACATCTTTGATTACCTTATTAAAGTGTTTGTGATTCCTTCCTAATTTATTTTGTGAATTATTCACATAAATGCAATATTTTCCTAATTAATTATTTATTTAATTTTGGCAAGAGTTGTAACTTAGCAAAGACTCCCAAAATTAGGAGAGTCTTGAAAAAGGAAAATAGTTATGCTTAGCTTTCAAGCTACCTTTCACTATAAATAAAGGGTTCGTGATTGCTACACGTTTTTATCCCCTTTGGAAAATTGGTGTAAAGCTCATAAGGTTGTTTTCCATGTTTCTGTTCTTCGTGAACAAGAGTGAGATAAAAGTCTTTGTATTGGGTATCACAAAGCCGAGTTGGATTAATCTTCGTGATTGATTATACAACTTGTAATCTAGGTTTTTCACCTCTTGTCTATTCTAAGGTTTTCTATTCTGATATAAAACCATTCAAGAGTTGTCGATCATAAACCCTAGGTTTTGATAGATTTCAGTTTCCGATCGTATACCAACACTTGTTAGTCGAAATCGGAAGCTAGAAAGAAAACTTCGATTAAGGTATCTCGTAATAATCCTTAAGAAGTTTTAAACAAGATATCTCTAGATTTATTCTAGTTGTTCTTGTTGTAGGATTATTAGGGTTTTCTTAACTTGGAAATTGATCTTTGGAGTCGCCCAAGTTCACTTACGAAAATCAAGTTCACGGACTCCTTGTGTGTACATATACTGATTGTAAGTTAAAACCCTAATCTACAAGTTTGTTTTGATATTACTTTTACCTAGTAATTGTTTTTATCAAAATAAACACAAGATTTCCAAATCCTTGATTCACATCTAAAGGGAAATCAAACCGGTGTTTTGTGCAAACAAAAATATCAAATCGTATCAATCGTGTTGTTGTATTTTTCTAAAGAGAGCCTTGGGTTCTGCTAGAAGATTTACGAGAAGAATTCCTAAAGACAATCGGTGTTGTGCTAGGAGTTCTATTAGTGCTGAAGCAGGTATTACATCTAGTCCGAATAGGTAGTTGTAATTTGGTGTAACAACTTATAATCAGTGTGTGTTTATTCTGGACTAGGTCTCGGGGTTTTTCTGCATTTGCGGTTTTCTCGTTAACAAAATTTTGGTGTCTGTGTTATTTCTATTTCCGCATTATATTGTTTATCTTTATAATTGAAATATCACAGGTTGTAATCAATTGGGAATCTGAACTTTGGTTGTTGATTAAATTGATTGACACTTGGATATTGGTTTTTGATACCGTCCAAGTTTTTTCTTATATTCAATCGGGCTCGCAAATTTCTATTTGTTTGATTGCGGATTGAATTGAGAAATAGAGATATAACTCCTTGATATACTTTTCTTAAGATTGAGTCTGACTGTCTAGTCGATTCTCTTGAAAGTATATTAGAGTAAGTCCTATCATATTGCCAAACGAATTTTTGGGTGTGGTTGTTAGACCCCCGCATTTTCAGCTGGTGTCTGTAGCGGCTTAATACAGTGTGTGTTCAATCTGGACTAGGTCTCGGGGTTTTTCTGCATTTGCGGTTTCCTCGTTAACAAAACTTCTGGTGTCTGTGTTATTTTTTTCCGCATTATATTTTGTTATATAATTGAAATATCACAGGTTTTGCGTTGAGTCGATCAATTGGTAAATCCAACCTTTGGTTGTTGATTGATACTTGAATATTGGTCCTTGGTACCGTTCAAGCTAATTTCTCTTGTATTCAATTAGACTCGCAGATTGCTATTTGCTTGAGTAAGAATTGAATTGAGAAATTAAAATATAACTCCTTGATATATTTTTCTTAAGATTGAGTCTGACTGTCTAGTTGTTTCTCTTGAAAATATATTGGAGTTAATCCATACATATTGCTAAGAGAATTATTGGGTGGGGTTGTTAGACCCTCAGTTTTTCACCTCTTGTGTGATACTAGTTGCGACTAGAGTCGATTCTCCTTTAACCTAGATTTTTCCCAAAACCATTATAGGTTAACGACTTAAAGACTTCATTGGGATTCTGAAGCCAGACCCAACTATTTTCTCTGTAGTTGCTTGTTCTGATCTTACTTTGTTCTATCGTATTGAGTACTATCTTCTCTAAGATTTGATCGAGATTTATCTCCTATAGGTAAGATATAAAAGTAATCACAAAGTTCTTCGTCACATTCTTTGTGATTTTCACGCCCCAAATACTAAACCTGCTTAGCTAATAATATTATAGCCTAAACCTGAAGTAACATAATCTAGAACTTCGAACTTAAGGAACATAATCGCATAAAGTAAAACAAAACTAATTCCCAAACACTCTGACACTTAATAGATGAAATCTCAAATGATATGAATATATTAATGTGTTTTTTTACAGATAAACAAAGAATACATATATATTAAAGATCCATAAACGTTCTTAATCTGCTAAAGTTTCAAACTACGAAATGAATATCTTCGTACGCGCCATCTATTCAGAAAACTGAAACTGAAGTAGGAACAAGTGAGTACATCCTCCCAAATGGGGGCTCAGTGGTTATCATTATAACATTCAAGTAATCATTAACATGCATCACAGTTCTACTAAAGAAAAACGATAAACATCTTTTACACGCAACATAGAGCATAAGATTGCTTCAATTCATATCCCCAGATATTACATCCATAGTGGTAATATCCGTGAAAGATCCACCTCCGGATGGATTTACGAGAAAAGAATTAAACAACCTAAACATATGTTATCCCAACCTCGTCCCACTCAATGGAGGAGAAGATGCTACAATAAGATATTATCGTGGAATGCGTACCCTCATAAAACCCAATGCCACCATCTAAGTCTAGAATATAATAAGATTTTGATTACTATGATCTGACCCCACACAGCAGGTTCACAAAAGTTCCAATCATTATTCGTAGAACGAAGTCACCGAATAATAACCATATCCAGTCATGAACCTAGAATTTCTTCCTAAGTCAAGATCATAGTAACCCAGTCATACTACTAAGACTGCACAAACAAGTATAATATGCACATAAGTGACTTCCCCAAATAAAATAGTATATATAATAATCAACCGGGGTAAAGCCGGACTAGTATCTTAAGACAATAAAATGTAATAATAATCATCTGGGGTAAAGCCGGACTACTAGGTAGTATTCAAACAACGTAGCATTGCCCTACTAAATTTAGCCAAGAGCTATGGGGAAACACAAACACTCTTCGCGGGGAAACCACCCAACGCATACACAACATACCCATTGAATTACAAATAATATGCTTATAGAAATTAAAGACTCATCATGCTAGCAGATAAAGTAAACTAAATGATTACAAGAAGGTTACAAAGTTCCCACCTGATTTGATGACAAGCCATGCCTACCTCGAGATTCCCAATCCACTGGTTCGTTGTATGAATCGATCGTTGTTAATAAAGATCAATTGTTCATCATACAAGCACTCTAAGAGTTTAGCCAAAAGTCTCACACAAGGCTCATAACATAATGTCATACAATGCTCTAGTTATAGACTAAGTGAACTATCTAATGGTTCTAAACCCATTTATGGTTCAACACCTTTTCATTAACTATCTTTAGTATGTCTAAAGGTTTACTAATTCAATTAGGTTTGTTCTATAGTCCATCTAATATGTCTAATTAATAACTACGACCTTGTAAAAGGAACCGAAAGCTAATTCGGACCATAAGTGTCCAATTCATCAAACTAGGAATGCATGGTACTAAGCCCAATCCCATTGGGTCTAAACTGACACGGCCCAGTAATCTAAGTCTGGTCCATTTGGTCTATTAACGGTCACTAACGGTCAATGTCTAGTCAGAGGGAGTCAATTAACGGTCCACGTCAAGTCAAAGGAGTTAACTCGGTCAAATGAGTCAACTCAAGTGAAGACAGGAAACTCGGTGAGTTAACACCGATTCAACTCAGTCAGATAAACTGACAGGGATGACTAACAGGTTTGAATCACAAGGCCTGAGCCACTGCACAACCAAACTTCTAATGCACAATCAAGAAATACTGCAAAGCAGAAACAAAACCAAAAGATGCATTTCTAGTTCAACTTGCAAAAACACACAGTCTAATCATTCCTTTCTTCTCTTGGGCTCAAACAACCACAATACTATCACTGTACATTCATACGAACACCACTCTAACCTATCTTCATTTTGCCAATTCTAAATACTCAAAAGCAGTCACTTATCTCAACCACCACTACTAAAATACAATTGTAATCCAGGACCACCATACCCATTTATAACCAAGGCATCACTGGTAGAGGTTCATTGCATCTCCAATAACTTTGTACCTCAATTTCATTACCATCAGCTCATTAAAACCAACACTATTAAACCTTAACTTGAACCACCTCCATTACAGACACATATAAACTTCGATTAAAACAACACAAAGTCTTCAGCTAATCTGAAACTCTTATTTCAGCATCATCATCTCATACTCCCAACTGCCCCTACAACCACCAATACTAGTTATACTTTTGTTCCATGAACAATGACAACTCATTTGTGATCCCCTACCTGCGGCTTGAATTACAGCCGCGATCCAACAATCCTAGCCAACAATCTAAACTTAATCCACCAGTGCCATTCCCTTGTTCAATTCCCTTCTATGTAATTCAAAACTACACCCAGACTCCATCTCCACCAGCAACATCCATAATCCACTCTTCTCTGCAATAACACTTAAACCTAACACAACCCTATACTAGAACTACATCTCCACCACATATTCATTTTATCTAACTCAAACTTAAGTTCATGAACAATCACGCAACTCTAAAACATAAATCAAATAACTTTACTAAATTTACAGTTGAAGAACAATTACCTCAAGTTAGTCTTGTTCGAGCGATACAAGCCAGTTCTTCTTTTCCTAGACCCAATTTAGCAACCCATCACAGTTCACCACAAATATCAGTTGAACACACTCAACTGCAATCCAACACAGACTAACCCAATCTCAACTACTCAACATCATCTTATGCATCTAACACTCCAGAGTCCTCATCTCAGATCATCTAACATGAAAATATACCCACGGTTCTTAATTGAGTCATAAATTCTCAATTATTCATGAGTAACTCTATATCATCCAATTAACTCCAACCCTTACCTCAATCAACTGAACCCAGTCTCCAGTTTCTTCTTATTCATCACCTAATTCGAATTCCCATCCAACTAAGGAAACTCTAATTCTAATTTTGGGGAAGAACATGAACCTTAATTATCTCCAATCTCGAATTCAGAATCAATTCATCAGTCAAACTCTTCAAGACAATCAAACCCATCCTTTAATTAAACCCCATAAACCAACAACCTCATCTTATGGTTCATCTTTGAACTTCTTATGAAACCCTAACTCTTGATTCAATCACCAGAACAAATATACCTCTTTAATTAAACATCAACGCCTTCGTTCTTTAACTGTTAACAACTCAGTTACTAATCAACTCTAAACAGTATCAAATCTAAATCTTGAAACCCTAATTCCATCTACATCATCAACTCAATCCTCTTCATCCGTGTTGATGGTGGATTTTCATTTAAGGCTAAAATTGTAAAAGCCAAAATTATGCGTTGATATCCTGCAAAGGATAAAGCCACTGATAAAATGATGAATACTTCTTCACTTCGCTAATTTGCTTAGAATGGAGCATGTAGCAACAATCCCATGTACCCTATGAATTTATGGCATCATGATCGGCCTTGTATTTCCTGTGTTGTTCCCACTGAACTCTCATTTTTGGTGCGGCATGACGACTGAGTGTTACTCTCAGCAGAGTAACACGAATCTCCAAGTGTCACTAATGAGGCATGCACGAAATACCTGTACAGGCTACAACTCTCGGTGTGTTATACTAGCCCGATTAAGCATATTTGAATCTGGACTGACCATATCAGTCTTAGAAACAATCACGACCACGCGAGTTGGCCGTATGATTTAACCAGCCTAGACGATCCTCAGCAGGAGCAGGATACTACATTAATGACCACCAGCGGGCCCACTTATGCCCTGGTCGGTCGAATACCTACCATGCCTCCCAAACTACCACCGAACACCAGCCTGAAGTTGGATGCCCAGACTGGTATGGAGCATCTTGGAGGAATCGTACAAACAAAGGCCACCTATGGCATTCTCAAGTTCATCACGTCCGTCCAACTTCACCGGCGTGGTTGGACGGCGTGGATCAGCCCAAAGCCGGTCGAACAAGCGTCGTGGTGTACACCGGCGGACCTTCTTCCTACCTGCATGACCGACTCTTCCTTAACCTGACCATATTGCAATATACGTTTGTCCAAAGTTGTGTCAGCATGAAGAATTGAGGGTCGCAGGAAATTCCACTGAAGGTCCCAAATTCATCACGACCATCCAATTTCACCGACATGATTGGATGGCTTAGATCGGACCCATAGCCACCAGGAAGGTATTGGCGCGTTCACCACCGGCCCAACATGGGCCCACATGGTCGGCCTCCCCAAAAGAGAAGCGTGGCTTTCCAATTCGTACAGCCAAAGAAGCGTGGACGTGAAACCCTAATTAGGATTTGCGGCACATCACATGTGTCGCAAATCAGTCCCAACCATCCATCTTCGAAGGCATAGATGGAGTGTGTAGATGTAGATTCAAAGGGCCCAGAGCATGTCAACACAATCACTGTGGGACCACCTACATACACGACTAATCGGTCAAGACCAACTATGGTTGGTCGTCTCGATTCATGCGCCCAAACTAAGCATGGCCACGCGTTTTCAACTGCAAATCGATCTCGACCACTTAACTTTTCCGGACAAATTGAGTGGCTTAGATCACATCTTCACGGGACGGTAAGGTACGGACATGTACACTGGCCTGCCGACTGTACGCCTGACTGATCGGCCAAGACCGACAATGGTTGGTCATCTCGAAACGCGCGACCGAAGTAGGCACGACGTGCGGTCTTCAATTCCTTTGCGGCATGGGGTTTATGTCGCAAATCATTCTCAGTCGCTCCTCTTTGCCAGACAAATTGAGTGGCTTAGATCGCATCTCCATGGGACAGTGAGGTACATACACCTACACGAGCATGCCGTCTACACGCATGCCCAATCGGCCCTGCCAAAAACGTGTCCCATGCTTGGATTCGACCAAGCTAAAGGTTGGTGTTCGAGCACCTCCTAAACCCTAATCCGACGGTCGCAAATGTGGGTCGCAAGCCATCTCGTCTGTCCAGCTTCACCATCTTGGACGGACAGCCTAAGACAGGAGTTAGGCGACCAGTGAGGCATCACCACGATCACCGTCCACCACTCTTCCACACAAAGCGATCGGCCAAGTCAGGACTTACCTGTACAACCTCCAAACAATCACTCGAAGATGGCTGGACGTGATGCTATTTTAAGATGCTTAATCCGCGACTTACTCCGTTAAGCCTTAAAACAACGATGCTTCACACATGCTGAATATATTCGACGCATTACCTGCATAAAATACACACGATACTTCACAAGTATCGACTTCCTAAATAACTTAGTTATTTAATCTAGCATCACATGCTACTTTTTGTGGGTCCCACGATCCACACATTCGAGACATCAAACATGTCACAAACTGGGGGATACTTACTGGGGTATTGGTCTGGCGGTTTACAGCGTGCAGCGCACAACGCGCCATCACAAGAACGTGTCAGGAAGACATTGACAGTTAGTGATGATGGGAGAAGTGGGCAAGACTGATCGTGTGACACTAACACACGCAACTCCACTACTCCATCACTCCACTTTCTCCACTTCCCATGAGAGACGTGGGTTAGGCTCAATGACTTGTATAAATAGGTTTTCCTCCCTATTTCCAAGACAGAACGAGACAACAGAAACCAAGTGTTGATACAACTGTATCCAAACACCAGAACTGATAGCTTACACTCTGCAAGCCAGTTCAGCTTTCTGATACAAGTCATACACAGCCAACACCTCCACAATGTCAACACCTTCTTCGCTTCCCTCCCTAAGATCAACCCCATCTCCTTCATTTTGTGACCGAAGCAAGTCTGGAACGACCATTTCTTGGTTTAGGTCGGAGTTGTATAGATTGATTTATCGAATCACAAGCACTCCCGTGCAGTGCATTTTTTTT
This sequence comes from Papaver somniferum, assembly GCF_003573695.1. Classification (NCBI taxonomy): domain Eukaryota; kingdom Viridiplantae; phylum Streptophyta; class Magnoliopsida; order Ranunculales; family Papaveraceae; genus Papaver; species Papaver somniferum. The sequence goes on from NC_039360.1 coordinate 180,786,116, forward strand.
AGGGTTTAGATTCATTTCTCATCCACACACCCCAAATTACCAAAACCAGCAGAAATAGTTTTCACCCATAAACAATTGGCGACCACAATGGGAGGTTAATCTCTCGGTTGTAAAGTCAATTCTTTCAAAATCTAATTCAATCTTGTCAATTTCGAAGGGGTAGATCTTAGATTCAATTCAATCATCAATCTGTCTCAAGATGGTAGAACTTAGGTAAGGATCAGCAATCAATTTTGATGGAGCTAGTGCAGATAGCACTCTCGGTGTTGACGTACCTATCAACGGAGCTACTGTGGTCAATACGTCTCGTGGAGTCGTCTCTCCTACCACCAACGCCAGCGGAGCAAGAGATGTTACAGTAAGTGCAACGCCTCCTATCACCAGAGCCAGAGCAGCCGAGAATCCTGGCATCGCCTCAAGTGTAACGCCTCCGGCGATCACCAGAGCAACAACTTCCACTCCTTCATCAGGACGAGGATCCGGAGGAGCAAGAGGAGGACCATCTCTTATTACCATCGCAGACTTGATGGAGAGGCAGTAAGCTCTTGCTAAGACTCAAACGGATATGGCTGCAACTCAGAAAGAGGTACTCACTTTTCTTAAAACGTTAACTGAACGATTGCCACAAGACTCACGGCAACCCCTGGAGCCAGCAAGGGATGCCTTCAATACATCCAGAGCAGGCGTTTCCACTCATAACCACATGAATGAAGAAGCTCGTGTTACTCCTGAACACCCAAGGGAGATGGACCGGCCATCCAACTTCATCACGCGTGAAGACCTGGAACGACTTCTCCAAAACCGAGGAAAAGGAAACATGATGGAGGCGCACCAACATTATCCGCCGTACCCTCAAGATGTGCAACGAATTCCTCTTCCAAGAGGATACACCTCTCCTCAGTTCTCCCTCTACGATGGTACTGGTAACGCTCATGAACACATCTCTCGATTCTTGGAATCCTTGGGAGAGCATGAATACAATCGTGTTCTCCGTCTGAAAGAATTCTCGAAATCACTTACGGGGAGGGCGTACACCTGGTACAACAACATCACGCCTAACAACATATCCAATTGGGACGAGATGGTCAGCGCTTTCTATAAAAAATACTTCTTCGTGTCCGAGAAAATCACCTTTTCAGATCTGGGGAGAGTCTCTCAGCGGAACAACGAACATCCGAACGACTTCGTCAAGAGGTTCAGAACTCAAGCACTAGATTGTCATGATCCGAACATTACTGAACGTCAGTTGGTAGAGTTGTGCATCAACGGGATGATACCCATATACCGCGCCTTACTGGAGAATCTGGGCTTTCAAATGTTCTCCGAACTCCATGAAGCTGCCAAGCATTCAGCCATAACTGCCCCGGCGTTGCTAGAGAGAACCAGGGTTGTTCGAAACGAAGATCCACGTGAGAGTCGAGGAAGCAGGCGTCTCAAAAACAAGCAATACAATACTGGTCCTTCTGTGAGCGTGGTAGGCGAAGGAGGAAAAAGGAAATCTCCAGCAACGGAACGACAACCCAAGCGTGCGGCTCCGGCACACACGACCTCGTCTCAAAAAGGAGCGGACAAGACTCCTGCACAAGACGCTGAAGATGCAGGATTCTCATTCCCCATGAGTGAAGTAACTGAACTCTTGGAAGCATGGATTCAAGACGATGCTATCAAGCTGCCTCCTATCAGACGCCCACCAACTGAGAAAGACATGGCGGACCCAAAGTATTGCCGCTAGCATAGGTTTGTCCATCATCCGACCAAAGGATGTAACAGGCTGAAACAAATATTCAGATAAAAGATAGAGGCAGGAGAACTCCAGCTTGGAAACGAAGGTGTTAATAGAGATCCTCTCCCTATCAGGAACTGCATGATTTCCGGGGATTCTGTTTGCAAGACTGTACAATCTATGATAGAACGTTTGTGCGAGATTTTATATTTCTCCAAGGCGCAACGTCAGGACATATTTGCAGCCCTCAACCGCGTTGTCTCAGGCAGGCGTTTGTATCTGGAAAAGGAAGCGGTCTCGAAACCCCAGTCTTTACTGGAAGATGCAAGCAAAGGAAACTGGGGACTCCTAACCGTCGCTCGTTTGAAGGATGTTGATTTCGATAGCACATTGATTGATACAGTCTCCGAATTCAACATCATCACTGTCAAGACCTTGAAGGAAGCAAGGATTTCAAAGCAAGAAGCCACTCGCAGCCCAACTATGATTAAGAATCCAGAGGGAGAACTTGGAGATGCATATGGATACATCGATCTTGAAGTAAAATTGGGTGACTCCTCGACGCAAGAAAGATTCTACATATTCAAAGAGCATCCCAATTACTACATGGTCCTGGGACGCTCTTGGATACATGACAACAAGGCAACGCTGGGAGCTTGTCCTTTACCAGCTACGATACCTGAAAGAATCTCCAACAAGCCGTCCGGACCTGAAGACTGTCTGTTACCGCACCTGCAGCTTTCCAACGTGACACAACTTCCTGGAGAGAGCCTATCATCATATATTAAGATGTTCCGATCTCAAGTAAGTCTCACCACACAACCCTTTTTGCAACCAATCACTCCTCACTCTGACAAGTCCTGGGGAATGGTTCCAACCAAAAAACCAACCCCGGCTAGGAGATGTGAATGGGAGGCCGGCCCCTTCAAACGTTTTATCAAGAGCTTAGAGGTTATCTCGATCAAAGACGATAAGGCCAAGGTCCAAGTATCTGCACGCCCAAACCCATTTGGAATTGGAGATCTGGTGACGAAGATGACTACATTCAAGGTTGGGAGCATGATGGTGAAAATGACCACTCCACCCGACTCACCCACCGAAAGAGAGGATGAACCGTACCTGGTAGCAGATGTTATCCTAGGCGGCTACTGCAAGCTCATCAACGCTGACAAACTGGAAGGTGTAACAATTCACTCACGATGGCTCAAACCCTACCGTACTTAAGACGTTGTGCTGCCACTTTCCAGCGTCCTCCACACTTTAAAAACGCTGTGCTATTTCCTCCAGCATGTTTCTTTTACAATTACCTTTTCATACCATATTTGTAATTCCTCCATAAAATGATTGCAATACTTGCATTCATAATTAGGGTTTCAACGTTCAATTTTCAAGTGAATTGAAATATTATTTTCATCGCCTCTGAATCCCAGCAGGACTCTATGCACTTGATTCCCTTAGCTGATCTCACCTACAACTAAGAGTTGCCACGACCCAAAGTCGAAGACTTGATAAACAAATGTGTCTCACATACAAAAGTCTATTTAATAGATAAATCTGCCTCCCACAGAAATACCTACAAAGTTTTGTTCTGTCTTTTGATAAATCAAGGTGAACAGGAACCAATTGATAATCTGGTCTTATATTCCCGAAGTACAGCCTAGAAATATCAATCATAAAAAGTTATTGTGGAATCACTGTAAGGACCCTCAAGCTCGTCAAAGCTATTTGACTGGTCTAGAGATGATCAAGAGACGATTTAACCGCTAATAACTCGATTAGTTTAATGCGAACGTTAATTTATAGGAATTAATCTAACGACGCTCTATATACAAAACTAGTACTGTTAGATAGATCTCGAAAAGTTGTGCGAGAAGCAATGCTCGATCGTGTCAATCGGATATCGGGCGAAGAAGATTTTATCCGATTAGTTAAAAGGGCAAAATAATCTTTTTTGCCTTAAACCGCCTTGGCTTCCCATATCCAGAGTGCTGGGTTCCATAGTAAAACTATTTGGTTTTATCTCCAAATCGTGTGAGAAGAGTTTCATTTTATTTTCTTTCTTCTTCTTCGTTCTTCTTTTCTTCCTTCTTCTCTGTTCTTCTTCTTCTACGAGTGTTTCAGAGTAAAATTAGAGAATTCGATTGAGAGAATCGTTCTATGATGAAGATCAGATGCAGTAAAAGTTTTTGTTGATGTTAACTGATCACCAGATTGTTTATGGGTGAAAACTATTTCTGCTGGTTTTCGTAATTTGGGGTGTGTGGATGAGAAATGAATCTAAACCCTAAACAAATGCACTGCACGGGAGTGCTTGTGAATTACATTGAGAAACATAAATATAAATCTTACATATATTTTCCTTGATTGAGTTTGACTGTTGATGTAGTTTTTAAGTGGTAGTAAAGTTCGTTCAACTCAGACTTGTGTAGACTCGATTTTAGACTCAAATTAAAATAGAAAACTTAAAAAGAAATTGTTATCAAGATTATAAAAAGCACTGAGACTCAGGATTCCACCAATCTCCAATTCTTATGTGATTTAATCTAGTCAATATTTATGCAACTCTTTACGTTTAAAGTGATTCTAATATTTTCGCCTAGACAAATAGATTCTCAAAACAATAGTTGTAAATCGAAAGCATGGATCATCAAAAGACTTAACCTAAGCATGACCCATCAATTGAGAACACAACCACTTAATCAGAACCATATATTCAATTTCAGTTCAGTGCAAATAATCATAAAATAATTGCAAAAATTAAATTAAATAGAATTTACCACATAATAATTGGAAAAATGGCTTTCTCCGTCGCCTCAGCAATGGGGTTTAGCTCCTCATGTTATTCACGTGCTCGAAATAGGTGTTCATAGCTCAAAAGTGTGAAAAATAAGAGAAAACTAATAAAGCAGCGAGTTTGTAATAGATTTAATTGTTACAGAACTCGCTGTTACAGAGGCTGTTGTTGCAAAGAAAACCCTTACTAAAATAATTGTTACAAAACTGTTACAATATATGAAAGATTAGCCGATGGTTTTCCTATCTTCTTCTTCCTCGTTCTGCTGGTGATGTAGAACTTCTCTGCAACTTTTGTTTTTCTTCTGCAACTACTCCAAACGACCCCCAAAGTGTTCGATACCCTTTTTTCAGACTCCCACCGCTTCTTTTATACACCACATCCGAATAAATCTCGAGAATCTTTCCCTGCCTTTCAACCAAAGTTTCGGCTTTTGTTTCTCTCCTACACGTCTCTGCCTTGTTCAATTCTTTCCTAAACTCCGTCCAAACTTGATAGAAATAATTCTTGGGGAATATCTTCTCCATACGTTCACGTAACTTCCATATATATCCAAAAGGCCGAGAATATTTGTTCTTTCCTTGTTTTGAGAATAATTGGATAAACTTATCCTTTTTACGTATCCAACTCATTACCAACCATATTTTTTCATCACAGGCCCAAACCAAGTCATTCCCACTGAAACTGCGACAAAAATTCCGATAGAATCTCGTCCAACTCTTTCCATGTTCAAACCGAAAACTAACCTTCCCTGTTTAACGAAATCCGGATTATCCAGCCCAAGTTATTCGATCAAAAACATCATACCAGACCTGTTTAGTTAATTCAAGTCCATCCCATTAAAATCTGGTGATTGAATCTCGTTAATACCCGTTCAATAATCCAACCCTAATTATGTGTTCTCGCTGCAAATTTTCCCGCCAATTTCAGTTTTTCAAAAGCTATGGGATGACCTCCCCCTATCCAGTTCGGGTATCCCTTTAGCAGCTGCCTGGAAATGGATGCCCCTTAGTAATTAGGTTACCCCTTAGTAATTGGTTACCCCTTATCCAAAGTGAGAGTCTGTATTGTAATTTTCTCCCACGAGCGCAAAAACCACGTTTTTAGCCAATTTCGCCGCAAAAGCTTATTTCTCCAAAAATACCTACAGGGACATAAAAAGCCATAATAAATATAAAATCGAGCACTAATAATATATACAATTGAGATTATATAAGACACAAAAATGTTCCTATCAAATGCCCCCAAACTTATTATTTGCCAGACCCTAACTATCTACGCAGAACCTTGGAAGGCACTAAAGAATCTCCTTGGTTGGCATACTTATTGACTATAAGAGGAAGTACCCTGATGCGAAATTCCAATTGATGCACACGAGTTTGCACTCAAGCATACTAAAATTCATATAAAGTGACAGAGCTCTACTCAGATAGTCGCACTATGGACATCAATATCCGGAGTCAAAACTAATCACATGGATAGATCAAGAAGATGGTAATAGAGAAAAACATATATGGTTTTGATGTTTACTAAGTGAACGGCGTTTCCCATATCTGTCTGAAGGCCTCCGCCAAAATGAGCCTATCCTAATGGATTGAGATACTAGTCTGACTAATATCAACACACTGGCATATACAAGGGAGCCAGTGATCGATAATCCTAATTCTAGTTCAACACAACTGGCATATACAAGGGAACCAGTGGTCGACTTTATTCACTGATTTTTTATTTTTATTTTTTGATCCGTTTGGTCTAATTGGTCTGGTCTTTTTTTTTCTTTTTCTTTTTTTTTTTCTTTGTAACTCAATCACTCTAATTCACCCTAGCATTGGTAACAACTTGAATCATGGGCCCCACCTATCACTTAGACAAATAAAGTTTAAAAACCAAATAAAATAAAAATAGAAGTGAAAAGGACTCAACGAGATATGGTGAAACTATCATGTTATTTCTAACACCTGAGCTCTGTGCTTTTATGAATAGACTCTTCTAGATGTTTTCATCTAATCAGATTGGTTCCTCAACTCCTACGATCAAAATGCTTCCATCCACTTAGATTAGTTAGTGCAATCCTCAATAGGCATAAATTTCTAAGCTTTGGAGTTTATTTATTCATATTGCAACTAAAAAGTTTCTCCCATACCCCCAAACTTAAATCTAACATTGTCCTCAATGTTCTAAAGATAAAATTAAAAGCATGAACAAGGAGAAACTGTTACCATTTGAAGCAAAGAGATAAGGAAAGATATTACCGTGTTGCATGAGATTGGGTTACCTCCCAAGAAGTGCTAAATTTAAAGTCTTCAGCCAGACGTCAAATACCACAAAATGGCTAATTACCTATCAAATCATATATCAATAGTCGAAACAAATGTGGGTCAACAAAAGCAAATAAAATTGCCACAATTATCAGACAACTGCACCAAATCATAAAAATGAACAGACATAGCACATCCTCATCCAAGGTTTCCTGCAAGACAAATGGGTTTTTCTGTTGTGCCCATTTGGGCTTCATATGAGTGTCTTGACAAATTGACTCATTCGAACAACAAGTTTTTAGAATTTCCTCCTGGACAATATCAGGAGGATCCGGTTGCGGAGTCGGAAGTGAATCAAGTAATACCTCAGGTACACTAGGCTCGAATCCCAAGTTAGGGACTTCTAATGGGGATAATTGACCATTACTACCCCCAAACTTAGGGTAGTCAGTATTCTCGGACAAACCTCTAACTATTGCTTGAATTTCTGGATCCTCAGAGTCTTTAAAATACTCAAGAGCTTCTTCTAGTTCATTACCCCCAAACTTAGGGTCAACACTACTCTCCGTAAGGCCTAGCACTATGGCTTGAATCTCAGGGTCCGTAGAGTCTTTAAAGTACTCAAGAGCTTCTTCTAGTTCAAAAGTTTGGTCACCTAACTGACTTAAGAGAATTTCCTCATCAAGTTCATCTAAGGAATCACCAAATAAAGTGTCGTCCCAATTATCCTGAGTTAGATCCTGAACTAAAGTGCTAATCATATTCACTTCTCTAAATCGTCAAGGTTGTCTATTAACATTAAAGACATTTAGTTCAGTGGTCATATTACCAAAGGAGATGTTCATAAGTCCGGTCCTACAGTTGATGACAGCGTTAGCTGTGGCTAAAAATGGGCGACCTAAAATCACCGGTATTTGAGCACTAGGATCCTGAACAGGCTGAGTATCTAGAACAACGAAATCCACTGGATAAATAAATTTATCAACCTCAATCAGAACATCCTCTATGACACCACGAGGTATTTGACAGACCTATCAGCTAATTGCAATGTCATTTTAGTCGGTTTCAACTTACCAAGACTAGCTGGTTGTATACATGATAAGGGAGTAAGTTCACACTAGCTCCTAAGTCAAGCAATGCCTTATCTACTGAATAATTACCGATCACACAAGATATGGTGGGGCATCCAGGGTCTTTATACTTAGGGGGTTTGGTTCAGAAGGATTGAACTTACCTGACCAGCTAAAAAGGCTTTCTTATGGACATTAAGCTTACGCTTTCGTGTACAAAGGTCCTTAAGGAACTTGGCATAAGCAGGCATTTGCCTAATTGCTTCTAATAAAGGGATGTTAATGTTTACCTGCTTAAATATCTCTAGTATTTCGTTGAAAGTCGACTCTCTCTTTGTTGGAGCTAACAACTGTGGATATGGGGCTTTGGGTACAAAATGAGACCTGTCGGGAACCACATTGGCATCACTAGAAATTTTATCGGTTTCTTCAGTTAGTGGCTCCTTCTGGGGCTCATCTTGGGAACTAGAAGGTGGATCTACAGTATGTCCACTATTAGGCATGGCTACCTTATTGTCTACCGTTTTACCACTCCTAAGGGTTGTGACAGAATTCACTTGATTAAATGGTTTTATCTCTAGGGTTGGGTATCGGTTGACTAGGGAATTACCTTTTTCTCTTAGAGACTCATTGATCAGACTAACCTGGTCTTTCAATTCAGAAATGGCCTGACTATGTTCTTGTCCTATCCTATTACTAGCTTCTATGCTTTGTGAAAGCAATTGACGCATATTTTCAGTATTTTGAATAAACGAGGTGAGAGTTTCCTCTAGACTTAAGATTTTCTTATCAGACTGATTCTGAAACTGAGTGATCCTGAAGTATTCTTAGTATAGCCAAAACCTGGGGGAACATTAGAATTACTAAACTGACCTTGGTCCTTAGACCATGAAAGGTTCGGATGGTTTCTCCAACCAGGATTATAGGTTTCTGAATATGGGTCAAACTTTGACGGTGATCAAGTCTAGTGTTTATTATAAGAGCATTGGCTCGCTCTTCAATAGTCTAGCCTTCCCAAAAAGGCTCTACTCTACCACTAGTGTGACCCAATTCTAAGGCTTCTAACCTTTTTGCTATAGAAGCAATTTTGGCATCTGATTCATAGCCTCCTTCTACCCTATTAACGTTTCCTCTACCTAGAAGTATTGTTCTCTTGGGGTCCCTACAATATTCCCATTGCTGGGTCTTTTCGGCGATTTCATTCAAAAATTTCATCGCCGCATCAACAGTTTGGTTTTCAAAACCACCAGTGCGTAGAGACTCAACCATGGTTGTTGTCGAATAATCTAAACCCTCATAAAGGATTTGAACTAGCCTAACCTTTTCTAAACCATGATGAGGACATTGGGATAATAAGTCATTGAACCTTTCCAAATACCTATATAACGATTCTCCCTCCTGTTGAGAAAATGTGCAGATTTGCGTCCTAATAGACGATGTTTTGTGCCTAGGGAAAAACTTGTTCAAAAAGGCAGATGTAAGTTGTTCATATGTTTCTATTGAACCGGAAGCCAAACTATATAGCCATGATTTGGCTTTATCTTTCAGGGAAAAAGGAAATAACCTAAGTTTCAAAGCATCATCATCAAGGTCTCTAATATTTAGGGTACTACAAATTTCCTCAAAGTCCCTAACATGGAAGTATGGGTTTTCATTTTCTTTCCCTAAAAAGATTGGGATCATCTGTACGGTTCCAGGCCTAAGCTCATAATTTGCTTCAGTTTCAGCTAACCTGATACAAGAGGGACGAGTATTCCTAGTAGGATTCAACAAATCCTTTAAAGTTGCCATTTTTGGCTCTATCGGGATATTTGGGATTTTATGCAATCACAAATCAAGGCTGACTCAACCAAATCAAACCTAATTTTCTAGCAAACAAAAAGCATGATGGTTCCACTTAGATTGTTTCTAGACCATCTTCTATTCTTTCGAAAAGGAACTCGTTACAATCTGAGCAAACCCCTCTGGAATCAATCCGAGTCAAAGTAAGTTGAATCGAGGCGAGGGAAGCTCAGTGGAGCTTTGATACCCAAGGCCTCACCGGTTACAAGGCGGCATAGTCACGCATTCAACTTACAGAAACCATCATGAACTTCGAAGTATGCTCAAAAGAGTAACCAATATTTTTCGAACGACTTTCCTATTAATCTCGTTACCCTATAGGTCTCGTTCTAGTCAAAATTTTAGGCTTAGGTTCGCGTTTGGTTTTGTTTTCCTAAGTCGGGCAAGAAGAGAACGGTGATGAAATCCGAACCCTTATCTTGTATGGCCAGTCCTTTCCCTTTACTAGGAAATTAAAGCAGGCGTTTTCAAGTCCTCAGCATATATGCAAACGAAGGAATACAGTAAACCCGCTGACAGGAGATTCGAGGGTGTTTAGAATATTACCTCCCGTTCCAGACGGGCGAAGAACCGCTGAAATCGACTCGGGCCACAACTCCTATGTCATGTACGAACCCGAGGGGCCGAGGCGATATCGTAATCCCCGTCCTTCTCTGCACACAGTTTTTATTTAAACCAACCCTTCCGTAGAGTTTAAAAATAATAATGTCCCAGTCCAAAAATAAAGTCCAAAAAGTGTCCAAAAATAAAAAGAAAAATTACAAAAAATAAAACCCTATTTACAGTTTCTAAAAATAAAACAAAATAACTATATACAAAATCTTCTTCTTCACTCCTTTTGGATTCCTCTTTTCTTTCCTTCTTTGGCGATGCTTTCCTTTTATAGTACTTTTTCTTACCTTGTAGCTTCGCTCCAATCTGAAATGAATCGAAAAATACCAAAGGCGTAAAATGGAACAAAAATTCTAAAAGAAATAAAATAAATCTAAAATCTAATACAAATCCGCGTCGGCGGCGCCAAAAATTGATGTAGCTTTTAAGTGGTAGTAAAGTTCGTTCAACTCAGACTTGTGTAGACTCGATTTTAGACTCAAATTAAAATAGAAAACTTAAAAAGAAATTGTTATCAAGATTATAAAAAAGCACTGAGACTCAGGATTCCACCAATCTCCAATTTTTATGTGATTTAATCTAGTCAATATTTATGCAACTCTTTACGTTTAAAGTGATTCTAATATTTTCGCCTAGACAAATAGATTCTCAAAACAATAGTTATAAATCGAAATCATGGACCGTCAAAATACTTAACCTAAGCATGACCCGTCAATTGAGAACATAACCACTTAATCAGAACCATATATTCAATTTCAGTTCAGTGCAAATAATCATAAAAGAATTGCAAAAATTAAATTAAATAGAATTTACCACATAATAATTGGAAAATGGCTTCCTCCGTCGCCTCAGCAATGGGGTTTAGCTCCTCATGTTATTCACGTGCTCGAAATAGGTGTTCATAGCTCAAAAGTGTGAAAAATAAGAGAAAACTAATAAAGCAGCGAGTTTGTAACAGATTTAATTGTTACAGAACTCGCTGTTACAGAGGCTGTTGTTGCAAAGAAAACCCTTACTGAAATAATTGTTACAAAACTGTTATATATGAAAGATTAACCGATGGTTTGCTATCTTCTTCTTCCTCGTTCTGCTGGTGATGTAGAACTTCTCTGCAACTTTTGTTTCTCTTCTGCAACTACTCCAAACGACCCCCAAAGTGTTCGATACCCTTTTTCAGACTCCCACCGCTTCTTTTTATACACCACAGCCGAATAAATCCCGAGAATCTTTCCATGCCTTTCAACCAAAGTTTCGACTTTTGTTTCTCTCCTACACGTCTCTGCCTTGTTCAATTCTTTCCTAAACTCCGTCCAAACTTGATAGAAATAATTCTTGGGGAATATCTTCTCCATACCTTCACGTAACTTCCATATATATCCAAAAAGCCGAGAATATTTGTTTTTTCCCTGTTTTGAGAATAATTGAGATAAACTTATCCTTTTTACGTATCCAACTCATTACCAACCATGTTTTGTCATCACAGGCCCAAACCAAGTCCTTCCCACTGAAACTGCGACAAAAATTCCGATAGAATCTCGTCCAACTCTTTCCATGTTCAAACCGAAAACTAACCTTCCCTGTTTAACGAAATTCGGATTATCCAGCCCAAGTTATTCGATCAAAAACATCATACCAGGCCTGTTTAGTTAATTAAAGTCCATCCCATTAAAATCTGGTGATTGAATCTCGTTAATACCTGTTCAATTATCCAACCCTAATTCTGTGTTCTCGCTGCAAATTTTCCCGCCAATTTCAGTTTTTCAAAAGCTAGGGGATGACCTCCCCCTATCCAGTTCGGGTGTCCCTTTAGCAGCTGCCTGGAAATGGATGCCCCTTAGTAATTAGGTTACCCCTTAGTAATTGGTTACCCCTTATCCAAAGTGAGAGTCCGTATAGTAATTTTCTCCCACGAGCGCAAAAACCACGTTTTTAGCCAATTTCGCCGCAAAAGCTTATTTCTCCAAAAATACCTACAAGGACATAAAAAGCCATAATAAATATAAAATCGAGCACTAATAATATATATAATTGAGATTATATAAGACACAAAATGTGTCTATCAACTGTCTAGTTGATTCTCTTGGAAGTATATTGGAGTTAGTCCATATAGATTTCCTAAATAAAATATTGGGTGTGGTTGTTAGACCCCCGCTTTTTCAAAAATAGACATCTCTTAAGCTAAATTATGACATTCAGGGTCCTTAACATGCGAATAATCAAGTACGCATGTTATATCTTGTTCTCTACATCAGTGCATCAGTTAGGCTCATGTCGTACTTGTATTGCATCATCCTTGTGATGCAAGTAGTGGCTTATGTAAAATCCCCTAACTTGCATGCCTTTTTAGATTACTTTCCTTGGAAATGCCTAATTCTCAATTGGCGTATGCCATATTAAACAACTTGAAAGGAAGGATGAGCATCCAAGAAATGGATTGCAACTTACCTCATCAAGTATGAGAAAAATCATTTATTTCATCGCATCACCGAGCCAGATGATGTGAGTTACCATAATGTTGTAATCACCTCACAATTAGATGATATGAGCAACAACATGTTGGACCATCAATATTGCAAATCATTGCGGATGCCTACGTACACTCCTCCTTACCTTGAAGGGATCAAACACTGACCATAGTTCATCCATGTCAAGAAAAGAAACCAAAGCCAACTCGTGATGCAAGGCCAAAGCCAAGTAAATCCTAGTTCGTATAAGCCCAAAGGACTTCCGCAAGGTATGCGCAAGTTCATGCATAACTGATGTTTCCTTGAGGAAACTCAACAAGACAACCAATCTTCCTGGAGTAAACTTCCTTAGGTAAACTTCATCGAGTAACCTCCTCGGTAAAATTTCCTCGAGTAAACTCGTCGAGTAAATTTTTTTGAGTAAGCACGCGTTATAATGATGTTTTTGCATCATATATGCTCTACCGGCTAAGCTATAAATTTATTGGCGCATTCCTCCTTAATGCACTTTCAACCAACTACCCCTTCTTATATACGTCTTATTGACATTTTTACAACTTTAAATTATGAATTACTTTGACATTCACCGAGTACAGTTTCCTCGAGGTATTCGGCTTTCTCGAGAAACATTTACTCCGCTTCCTCGAGGAATATTTCCTTCACATCATTATTGCTCCCACTAACTAAAGATGAAGCTTCATCTTTTTCAATGACGTATCTTTGAGCACGCGTCATGCGAAAAGTGCGGATGTTACACTGGCAGTTTCAAGAAAACCAACTAAGCAAATCAACAAAATTTTGTCATTTAATCAATGGATTGAGCAGACTGTGGTGAAAAGTGTCGTAAATAAATATCAAGCTAAGCCACCTGGAAATGATAATGTGGAAAGTGGGTTAGCTACATCGCTACTTTAGTGGACCATTGTATTGGCAACCTAATTCAAGTCATTTGTCTACTGAAAAGAATATAGTATACCAAATCCCCTTTCAGGTAAATTTCAACCTAATTCAAAGGCAGTTTCCTCTAAAGTAGAATTTTTATCGTCTTTCATGTCTTCATCTCAAAATTCTGCAAAGAAGAAGTAATGTAAGAGATCCCTTGGAAAGATAACAAGGCTAATCAAGATAAAACCAATGAGGATGCTCAGTGAATCGTAGAGAGTTGCTTTCCCTATGAATATTGACATTCCAGTTAAGAATATTCACTAATTACGTTCCTCTCAAATGGGTGTGGTTTCTTCCCAAAACTAACCACATGATCTGTGTTAATGTTCTCTTGGAACTGTCGAGGATTGAGAAACATCTCGACAGTTCGTATTTTGAAGGCGTTTATCAGGGTACAATCCCCAACTTTCCTTTCTAGCTGAGACTTTAACTGATGAGTTTAATTCTCAAAATATATTTCATTCTCTTGGATTTGATAATTATTAAAGTATTCTTGCTATTGGTAAAAGTGATGGTAAAGTAGCACTGCGGAACAATGATATTGATCTTGAAATTATTAATGCGGATACAAATGTGATATATTGTCGGATTCATCATGTTATTGACAAGAACTGGGATCATCTTTGTGTGTATAGGCCACCTCAACTTCACCTCAAAAAAACAATTTTCTGGTTTTCAACTCACTGCTCACATAACCAATCCTTACGGGTGATTTAAATGTCATTTTCTAAATCAATGTGAAACGAGGAAGTAGCCATACCATGAATCCTGTGAATTCTGAATTCAATATTTTCATACAAAATAGTAGTTTAATTGATATGGGATTTGTATGGCCTGCTTTAGAAGTACAATGATAAAGGAGACCATATATGAAAGACTGAACAAAGCTATGTGTACTCCTGAGTGATACTTTATGCTTCAAAATAATGGCGTCCTTCATCTGCCAAGGATCAATAGTGTCCATGCTCCAATTTTTGTCAATACTCATAGAACTAACAAGAGGAGGATAAAAAATTCAAAAAAAATTGAATACTTTTGGGTGGAACATCCTTCCGATGTGGTGTAATATTCTTATATCTCTAGAGAGGACCATATTATAAATAAGATAAGTAAGGTGGGTAAGGATCTCAATACATCGAGCAAAAAGGTGTGTGGTAATTTTCTTAGAGCAGTGAAGGACACCAAGAAGGAGTTGTTGTAGGTTCAAACGGAGGCTCACATAAGAGATATTTGAGCTGAATAAAAATACTCGCTGCAAGAAGATTGAGGACTTAAATACTATGCAACATAAATATTATGAACATAGAAGCAAGGTAGATTGGATACCTAATACAAACATAAATACTCATGTTTTTCATATCTCTGTGCAGCAAAGGAGGAAGAAAAAAAAAATCTTCTCTCAAATTTCCATATGTGAAGTGGGTTGCCAGTCGTAATGATGAAGTGAATTATTTAGTGAGTCACTTTACCAATCTTTTCAAAAGGACATTCAGTTTCAGGCCCCTTCGAATATCGACACCTCCAGCAACAACATTATCTATATGACCCCCTGTTGACGAAATATGGTCCAGTTTCAGAAGAATAAAGTGTTTAAAATCTCTAGTGCCAGATGGAATGCATACACTTTTATGTTGGGAGTTTGTTGGGGGAAGATGTAACTAAATTCGTAAAATCTCTTCTACCTCCATCCCATCAGTCCTACCATACTAACATAATGTTGATACTTAAGGTAATGATTCCCATTTTCCATTTGATTTTAAACCCCTCACATTGACTAACATCTTATATAAAGTGATCACTAAAATTCTTGCTCAAAGATTGAAAATCCACCTCAGTGGGTTGGTGGATAGAGCTCATTCTATATTCATACCAGGTAGACTTATAATTGATAATATTGTGGTTGCTAAAGAGATTATTCACTCTATGTCTAGATCTAGTTCCATAACAAGTGCATTTTCTCTGTAAATTGATATTAATAAGGCATATGACAAAAATAGTTAGAGATTTTTGAGTCATTGCCTTCAAACTTTTGGGATTTTAGGCAAAACTCGTGAATTAAGCATGAAATATATTTCAACTGCTATGTTTTTTTACCGATGAATTGGAAAGCTAAGGATTATTTTTTTGGCGAGATATGGTTGTATCAAGGGTGTCTATTATCCCCTTATATATTCATATTATTCCTAAGGATTATCCTGGTTTTTGAGAACTATGGAAAACAATGATCTGTATAATGGATGTAAGGTGTGCAAAAATGGTCTTGCTATCATCTCATGTTTGCATATGACCTTCTCCTTTTTAGTATATTGGATAACAATACTATGCAGACTCTCCTGAAGATCCAAAACACTTATGCAGCTTGGTCTGGCCAAAAAATTAACAAGAAAAAATTCATTGTGATTTTCAGTAAGGAGTCAAAGGAGAAAGAAGGATGGAGGTGGATAACATATTAGGTGTTCAAAAGATGGAGATAAATGATATGTACCAGGACATAACTTACCTAAAACTCTTCTTGCGATTTTTTGATTGATAACTTTGATGGCAAGATAGTTGGTTGGAAGAGAAGTTTCTTAAATCACGTTGGTTTTTGATCAAAACTGAGCTAGGATTGATACCACTTCATGTAGCCATTTCAATGATTCTTAAGACGAATTTGAATTAAAACCAAGAGGAATTTTTAGTGGGACATGCTAGGGATAAAGATGCATTTTACTAAACGAGATCAGTTGGATCTTGCAAAGGAGCGGGTTGGGTCGGGGATAAAATCACTGCAGAATTTTAATAAATATACAATAGATAAGTTGATGTGGAAGTTTTCTGATGACCCTAATTGTATATGGAGTTAAAGAAACCTCCAAGTTGTTCATCCACTTAGAATGCTATGCTCAAATGCAAAGAATATATGAAAGGTATGTGATGCTGGTTTTTGGTGAATGGAGAAATCTAAATGTTGTTATTAAATCACATAAACCAAGAAAGTCCTAATACTTTCACTACTATAACAAAGATGATGGATACAATTGTGCACGATGAACATATGTGGGATGAAGTCAAGCTGTAACAGCTCTTCAACCAATATGGGATTAACAAGATATTGGAGATTCATATTCCTGTCGAAGGTGATACTCTTTCCATGGATAAGATGATCGGGACCCATCATCCAAATAGGATTTTTCTCGGCTAAGTCTTTTCTTAAAATCCCCTATGATAGAATGCCTTTTACTTCTACTAGTTTTGACTTTCGATGGATTTTTTTTTTGGAAAGTAAGTAATATTACACCTAAAATTCAAATGTTTATGTGGAGATTGCTAAAGACTAAACTGGCAGTAGCGAGTAGTATTACAAGATAGAAGAAGGGTATATATGTGGAGTGTAAACTATGTCATAGAGAGGTTGAGACAGTTGAGCACCTAATTCTTTATTGCCATGCTACTCAAGTTGTTATATTCGCTTTCCCACTGAATTACAGAACTGGTGAAATGACCGAGACTACTGTGCAAGACCATGTCCATATTAAAATTAAAACAAGGACTTGCTAAGGACAATTTGGAAATTTAGGAACAACATCATCTTTAACAACGACAAGCTAAGTAACCAGTCTATCATAAAAGAAGCAATGTACTGATACAATTTTGAAGTCAATCCTGCTGAAAATGAGGCTATCCCTACTGAAAATGGTGTTATAGTCATAAAAGTTATTGTGATGCTCGCAGTGATGACGAAATCAAAATCAGCAGCAGGGCCAAAAGGATATGCATGTAATGCAATTGCCAGATATAATGTTGCTGAGTTCAATGGTTGTCAAAATAAATTGATTAGTTTCCAGCTTGTAGTAGAGGCAAAGGCCTATGGAGGCCTTACTGACAGTAGAAGCGGCTAACAAACATGAGCTTAAGGACATTGTTATATAAAGAAAGGATTCTTTGATTATCATAAATACTCTCAAGTGTTGATTTCACTGTAGTTCGGTGGTAAAATTATTAGGTGATAATACAGTAACCTGAATCGAAAAATCGTGAACACCACATTGATCAAAATAAATAAATATACTCTCCAACACAATCATAGTCCTTTCCTTTGAATATCAAAAATTACGTCTTCTTTACCGATTAAAATAAACAAAGAATACTTTCAAGCACCTTTAGTCTTTTTTCTTTGGCGTATCAAGAACGACATCAACAAACTTCTTTACCGATAAAAATAAATAAATAAATACTTTCAAGCATACTCGATCCATGTTTGTTTGCATCTGACTCGCTATCTGAATATGAGTTAACCCCTGACTCATCGCGAGTCAGATGTCAGACCGTTTGTCATCTATTTCAAGTCAGATATGACTCGACCTCTGACTCATACCTAATTCCTGACTCAAACACGTTTGAATCAGGTATGGAAATAACCCTGACTCATGGGACTAAACCAGTGACTTACATATTTATGAGTTTGACTATAAAAACAAACATATTGAGTCAGATCCAGATGAGTCAAGGGATTTGGGTATACTGTATTCTTTTCAGTAGACAAATGGCTCGGTTCCAGATGATTAAGATAAGTCAGATGGAAACAATCAAGTTGTCAGTTGTGTATCAAGAACTACATCAGCGAAACGAGAGTGGAGCTCGGCGGAAAGAAAAAGTATTTTTTACACTTGATAGCAAAAAAAGCAGTCCGGCTCAATGTAGTCAATATCGGCCATATCGGTCGATATATCGGCGAAATATCGGATATCGCTCTGGAGCGATACGAGAAGCAGTATATCGGCGATACGATATCTTCCCGATAGTATCGCCCGATATGAGCCAATACAAAAATTTTACGGTAATCCGGCATCGGTAAATTAGTCGTTTTAGGTAAAGATTAAGGGTATTTTTCGATAATATCGGCCGATATCTATAATGACTCGTATGATTTTGATTAAAACTGTAATATCCTTGTTTAATTACCATTTTAGGTAGTAAACTTTAAAGTTGTTGAAGTTACTCTCCTGTTTCAAGTTTGAACTTGTTTAGTAATCATTTTAGGTAGTGAATTTTAAAGTTATTGAAGTTATTTTTTTGTGTTTTTGATAAAATTAATGGTATCTATTATATCTTAACAGAAATTGTTTTCTACAAAATTATGGTCTTAAAATTCGGAACCGATATTATACTGATATTTTAACGATAATATCCCCGATATAAAGTCGTACCAGTATATCGGTCCCGGCCGAGATAAACCGATATCCGATATTAACTACATTGGTCGGGCAATCTACTTTCTTGGTGATGGTTGACTCTCAAGGACTTTGACATAAAGAACCTCCAAACAGACAGACACAGTAGCTCCATTCTAAAAAAACTGAAAATGTCATTTTCGTAAATTAATTAAAGGTATATAACTCAGTTACTAAAAATAAAATTACGTTCTTCCGTAATCTTCAACGTTGATTTCTCCAGCACATCCCGTTTTAGCTTCAGACACACCAAAGGTAATCCTTAATCTATCCATCTTTGATCAATTGATATAGGGTGTGAGAAATTGATGCCCAAATTAATCTAAGGTTTCTTGTAGAATTTTGAATTGATTGGCTTAACATGAAGAAAGGAGAAAAATCTGATAACAATAATAAGCAGAAGAAGAGAAAAACTAGTTATAGTGATGATTCAGATGATGATTATGTATTAGAGGACGATGATGATGTAGAATCTAATGGTTCTGAAGGATTTATTGATCATAATAACCCATCGGAGGATGAAGAGGTGGGATTTGATGATTCCGAGGAAAAGGAGGGATATGTGATTGGTTCCGATTCTGATGATGATGATGATGATTTTATTAGTAGTCGTAAGAGGAAAAGGAAACAAAAGGTAATTGTTAGATCGAAGGATTCAAAATCGGGTGGAAAAAGAACTAGGGTTAAACCACAAAGGAGGAAAAAAACTTCGGATTCTAATGATGATGATAGTGATGGTGATGATGACGATGAAGATTATTGTGTCTTCGATGATGAATTTGCGATTGAAAAGGTTGCTACCGGTTCGAAATCGAGTGGGAAAAAAACTAGAAGGAGAAGTAGACAGTCGAGTAATAGAAGCACTTGGGTACGGAAGGTGGAGGAGGAGGATTGTGAATTTGAGGATGAATCTGTTGGGAAAACAACTAGGGGTAGACAGTTGAGTAGTAGAAACACTAGGGTATCAAATGAGGTGGAGGAGGAGGAGTATTGTGAATCTGAGGATGCATTGGGTGGGAAGAAGAATAGGGGTAGAATACAATCGAGTAATAGGGACACTAGGGTTTCAGATGAGGATGTGGAGTATTGTGAATTTGAGGATGAATTAGTTGCGAAAAAGACCAAGGGGAGACGGCAGTCGACTAGTAAAAGAAGTAAGGCATCAGATGATGATGATGAAGAGTATGATCTTGAGGATGAAAATGACGAGGATGAAGAATTTGAGCCAGATGGGATTGATTTTGTTGATGAAGAGGATGAAGATTTGGAAGAGGTGGAGTATATGAAAGCGGTGAAGCGTAGAAAGATCTCGGTAAAAGGACGGAATAGAAAGAGGAAAACGAAGGTTTCAAAGAAGAGAAAGAGAGAGAGGGGGATATTAGGAGTGACGAAGCCAGCTGAAAGTTCTGATGAAGATTTTGTGGATACTGTTAGTGTTGCTAGGGAGAAATGTAAGAAAACAACGAGGAGTAGAACTAAAAGAGTTGTGACAGAATGGGATTCAGATTCAGCTAGCTCAAAGTCTTCGGATTTGGAGTACACCATCTCTGAGGAAGAAAAAGAGTCTTTGGAAGAAGCTAAGAAATTCTGTGGGGAGTTGAAAACTTGTACTAGGAGTTCGGTTCCAGCGAAAAAGTCGCAGGTGGATGTTGAAGCTTTGGATCTCCAGGAAGAGAAACCATTGAGGAGGTTAAGAAAGGGAAAAGCAACGGTTAAAGATTTAATAAATGATTCAGGAAAGCAAGTATGTGGAATATGTTTATCGGAAGAAGGGAATGCTATAGTCAAGGGGACGTTAGATTGTTGCAGTCATTATTTTTGTTTTGGTTGCATAATGGAGTGGTCAAAGGTAGAATCTCGTTGCCCTCTTTGTAAACAACGTTTCTCGAGTATTACGAGGGCTCCAAGGTCAAGCATAGGGATTGACTTGAGGACTACGGTGGTTCAGGTGCCAATGCGTGATCAGGTAACTACTTTCTGTACTTTTTACTGTCTGTTGTCAAAATTAATTAAAGTTTTAGTTACATGATAATGTCTAATTGGGTCCTTCCTAGAATGACCAGAATGTACTTACAAGTAGGAACCATTTAAGACATAAACTTTAGTTGAATATATTTTTGAAGTGTTACCTCAACGGCATTTGGACTGATATTAGCTAGTGTGTTTAAAAGGTTTATAGGCCGTCGGAGGAAGAAGTGAGGGGCTACTTTGATCCGTATGAAAATGTGCTTTGTATGGAATGCCACCAAGGTGGAGATGATAGCCTTATGTTATTATGCGATATCTGTGATTCCCCTGCACATACATATTGTGTTGGTCTGCAGAGAGAAGTACCTGAAGGCAATTGGTACTGTGAAGGTTGTAGGATATCTGAAGCTGGTTCGTCAAATATACAACTTCAAATCCCAGTAGTTAATCGTGGTTTATCAGGCAATGTTAGCATCTCCACTTCTGTATCAGCCTATAGAACCGACACCGAAGGTCTCTTTCCACCTCCCCTGCATTTTCCAATACAGCAACCATCATATTCTCAAGGATATAGGAATCTTCAGTCTCCTAGATATCATGTTCATGCTACCTCTCCATCTGGAGCAGGGGTGTCAACTCTCTCAGGGAGACGCAGGGTACACCGTCAAGTACACGATCGGTTTTCAATCAATAGAGAGAACCAAATGACTGATTACCTTGGTCGAACTTCTGCGATCCCTGAAATCGACTTGAATCGTGAAGTTGTTGAAGCAGAGCTGTGTGAAGATCTAATAGACCAACGTTCTCGAGATGTATTAATTAGTGGTAGTATCAGTACTGAATTCGATCACTGGGTACGAGAGGGAGGATCCCATTCTGCAAGATTATGTCCATCAAGGCAGGTGGCAGGTCTGGGAACAAGTACTACCGTGACCGATGGTTCTGAACTTGCAACTTTGCGTTCTGAACATGACATGACTAACTTATTATTGGGTTCCGAGCAATTCAATCACTGCAGCAGCGTCAGGTCAGATGATAGTATTTCTCCCCATACAAAGTCATATATCCACAGAGAAAGTGCAAGTTAATGTGCATTACTGAAGCATTTTAAGATTCTTAGTCAAAAAAAGTACTGGTATGTATATCTTCACAGCTACATTTTTTATCTTTGTATCAGCAACTGATAGTTCCACATTTTTATTACAACGTTAGTGGGAAGCCAAATATTTGCATTAAATAGACTTAACTTTTCTTTCTGGTTTCTTTATTTCAGAAACTGCTTTCCAAGACGTTTCACCTGGCTTACCTTCGATTTACGAGTTTGACAACTCGAGCGTGTCAAGAATCTGGTTATTCTGTTGATGCGGCCCTCAAACTGTTGTTTGTTTTGCTATGGAGGATGAAACAGTCGATATTGGTTGATATTCATCTTGGCTTGATTTTTTATACACAACGAGGATGGTGTTGATAAAAACGGCTACATTCAATTTTTTTAGATGCATGACTATTCATTCTTGATATCTCGATATCTTAAAATGTTTTAGATGCATGACTGTATTCATTCTTGATATCTCAATATCTTAAAATGTTGTAGACCACATTGTTAGTGATTTAAGGAATTCCTTTGTGAAAAGCAGAAAGAATAAAGACTAATTTGGAACGAGAATGTATTGGACCCTGTCATTCTCATTGGCACCAGCAGCATTAAAATTAAATATACTGTCGAGCAGAAAATTGATCCCAGTTTTATAGAAATACTTTTACGAAGGTGCGCAATTAGACTATTTTGTTTCGGTGTTCTAGCAGGTTTTCGATTAATCACTTCCACCACATTGTTGTACCTCTTCCTGAAGTTTGTTGTGTACCGAACACAACTGATGCAACTGCAACCGAACATAAAAATTGCAAAATCGTGTCTCATGTTCATATGGCACCAAATCCCTATCAATGTGTACTTGATAAAGTCAATATTGAGTTTTATCATAATGATGATGTTGATTAGTTTCCCACCATGATAGTCGAGGCCAATGAGTGACAATGTTCGACCACCAACAGAAAGAATGTTATTGGGCTGGGTCGGACCTTTATATGACCACTTTTTTGTAAAATCTAAGTGATCAATTGACATAAAAAGATTAGAAATGGTTAGGGCCGAAAAATCAAAATTGTGCCTTCCTTTTAGTCCAATTACTATAACTTCTTATGTATCCCATCTTTTTAAGGGTATAATTGGAAAGCAAACGTTAATATAACATATCTAAAAATCCGTGCCTTGAAATTTTACAAATTTTATCTCGTTGGAAAGGTTATAAAAAAGGTTTTCCCTATTTCCTATTTCCTACCCTCTTCACAATTTCTAAAGTCTATCTATTTTTCATTTCTGATTTTTCCTAAGTACCACCTAAAAAGTCAAAATACTACGAATACTAGCATTTTTTATTTATCTTATTCATTAACCTCACATCTTCCTTTCCATTAAACCTTAACTAATCTCTCCTTAAACAAAACCATTAAAAACAATCAAACCAGAAACAATATACGAATTGATCGGCAATTGATTAGTAAATCATTATTATGGAAGATTTCATTATTCAAAGTCTAGAGAAAAATATCCAAACCCTAACCCTAACTGAATCTAACATCTGAAGGATTATGTTAATTTTATTAAAAACTCATTTTGTGAATGAAATTTGGATGTTGGTAACCTAATTTATGACCGACCTAGCTATCAAGCAATCCTTTGAACGAGCTTAATATCGTGCCTACACAACACTTCCAAGCTCTCCCTAATTTCGATATGCATACCCCGTCTGTTCCAAACTCTCCACAACTACCAGGTACAAAGTTTTAACTTTATTATTAGTGGCCATAAAATGTACTGCACATCATCATCCAATGTGAGCTTGCATCAGGAATGAGTAAGACGAGTTTAACTCAAGTCCATTGATACTTTCCATGTATTTTAATGGACATTGGTCATGAACTTTATCATGCATTATAATCGTCGAAAGATTTTCGGTGCGGTGTTAATTTTTGAATTTTATACCATTATAACCACAACCATGATTAGAAGTTAACTTTATCATGCATTATAAATCCAGTTTAAGACGAAAACAACTACCATGAGTTGGCCAAAATTGGACGTCTACAGGTACCTAGCAAATATATACAGTTGATGAAGGACTACAAATGTTAGCAGTCTCGATAAACGACTAGTTCTCTAGAAAATAGTTTAATAAAATTAGAATGGTTGTTCAAAATAGAACAAATCGATGCAAAACAAGATGACTAAAATCTAAAGCAACTAGAAACGACAATCAAAAAAAGTGATTGAAGGTGGCGGTGTATCGTGGAGATAGAGTAGAAGATGTTGTTGTCAGAGGCGGAGAAGAATGAACAAGTGATTCGTGATTTGGTTTCGTTTTCTTCACTTTTGATTAGTAGTTGGATTGTGTATTTATTTATTTTTGCTAATTTTGTTATTGGGTGTAAATAAAATGTCAAAAGATGGTATTTAGGATATTTGAAAATTTATGTGGGTGGTATTTAGGAAAATTGGGGATGGGAATTTAGCTGGATGGAAAATAGGAAAAATGGGGATGGGAAATAGGGAAAACCATAAGAAACTCTACGCAACAAATACAAACAACAATATCAAATTTAGAATTTTTACAAAAAAAATTCAGAGGTATTCATCATTTTAGGCACAGTTTTAAAAAATAAATGTATATCCATTATACAAACCACCACAAAGGATACATAATACTTTATGTAGCAAAATTTTGGTTTATGCATCAACTAATTTTCCGTTGCAACTAATAAAACGATGTACTCCCTCAGTTTCAAGAAAAATGATACTTTCATTTTAGGCACAATTCTCGAAAATTCAAACCACCACAAAGGATGCATAACACATCATGCAACCATATTTTGGTTTATGGATCGACTAATTTTCCGTTTCAGAAAAGTGATACTTTCACATCCCGTTTCAGGAAAAGTGATACTTTCACTCCGTTTCGGGAAAAGTGATACTTTCGCTCCGTTTCAGAAAAAGTGATACTTTCGCCCCGTTTCAGAAAAGTATCATTTTTTCCGAAACGGGGCTAAAGTATCATTTTTTCCGAAACGGGGAGAAATTATCACTTTTCCCGAAACGATTTCTGAAACGGGGCGAAAGTATCACTTTTTCCGAAACGGGGAGAAAGTATCACTTTTCTCGGAACGGGCGAAAGTATCACTTTTTCCGAAACGTGGTGAAAGTATCACCTTTTCTGAAACGGGACGAAAGTGGTCGCAAACAAACCCCATCTTCAGATTCTTCTTCGATCAGCCCTCCCACCGTGGCAACGGTCGTACTAGTAAATATTGAAGTTTTTATTATTGAAACTGATGATGAATAATCTTGAATTTACTATTTGAGAAACAATTGTAGTTACGATCTCTAAAAATAAAAATAAAACCGTTGTTCTGGTAAAAACTAATTCGAAATGATTTCTACAAATTTGCGGTGTTTTAAAACACCATCACACCTACAAAGGAATGTAATGGCACTGTCACAACTCATGCCCGAGCGACCTAATCTGGTCTTCAACTCTTTGATGTATATAAGTATCCATTCTACTCCCATGTGAGGTACTTCTATGGTCTTGTCATCTGAATGGCTAAGCTAGTCGCTGCACAAAATGATTAAAAACCATGAGCAATTAACTAATAAAAAGGTTACCTTAAAAGTGTTGGTATTACTCATCATTTTGGTAATGAATTTATGATTCGATACAATTAACACAAAAAGAGTTACTTAAGAGGAAAGTATTCTTTCACACATGTTAAATGCGCAACAGGTTTTCCCAGCTCTGCACCAAGTTCCCAGGGAACTATCGGACAATTCCAATCCAATCCACATTCTGTGCATATTTACTATGCTTAAGCCAGTGTACGATCCCTGCTGGCTTATTAACTGCAGGATACCTACAATAAAAAAAAAAAAAAAATCTTCACCTTAGCTAGGAGCTAAAAGACTAAAACTTCATTGTTAAAATTATTATCCAGAGAAGACTTATATTTAACAATGCAACAAAATTTTCCAACTTGCAAAACATGGAGCAAGGGAAGATGGTAAACCGAATAAAGTTTCTCCGCGGAAATATGTATATAGTTATACTTGAGGTATCAGTCCATGGACCATTTCACAATATTTGAATTTTTAGCATGCCGAGTCTGACACCATCTATCAAAATTGTCTCAAATACCTGCATTTGCAATGGCAATACTGTCATACGTAAAACATATGTTGTTCATGGGCATTGGAAAGCAGTCAATAGAGAAGATACAGGATAAAATATAAATAAATGCAAAGAAAATAAAAAATAAAAAATCATATATAAGAAATGTGAAATGAACATAGATTCAGGCTTCCTCCCAGACCACCAGTGGCGCAAGCGTTGATTCAGGATCCAAGGTCCCAAACAATTAAAACAAAAATGCAAGATTTAATATATACCAATCACCGCTTTTAGGGTGTCTTCATCGAAGGAACCTCAAAAGCAGGTCCATATTCATCCCTTTATTGTTTTTTGTTTGATTTTTGCGTGTTAATACATGATAAGATAGTGTCAAGTCATATTTACTGCTGGAAGAGCAATTTTTAAGATGCCAGATAATTCTAAGTTATATGTGAATGCTCTACGTATAATTTATTATTTATTTTCACAAAGTAGATTAATCATGGATATAAAATGCCAGTCCGAACTCCAGATTTAAAATCAAGAAAACAAATTCAGTAATTATCAAAGTAACTTTTCGTTTGAATAATGTACACTTACTGCGGAAGGAAGAGAGATACCCTCCTCAGAAGATCTGACACTGAGCACAAAGTCTAATTCAGCCCACGCCCATTACATTTCCTTAGCACAATTTTATGAAAACCATAATAGAATTTTTATCAAATGATTGTCTTAGCCTCACACTGATTCGTTTCTTTTTAAGCGGCCTCGTCTTTATGCTGAAGCACTTCATCTTTCCCCCATATCTACTCTGACATCAAATTTCTTGACTATCAAACACTAACCCAGAGGATGGTAAGAACGATACGGATTGAGTAACATATCAACAACTGAAAGACATCGAAATGATCAATTGAGCATAGTAACAATTCAGAATGGTTAATTGTTCACTCGGAAAAATCACTTGTATTTAACTTTACAATTTCAAATAGATCAATCTACTCATTTCCAATTAACATGGAACAACACATAGTAAAGATTAACATTTATAAGCGGATTCATGGAATGGAAAGAGGCACAAATTACTGAACTACAGACCTAAAAATTAAATGAGAAACCACAAAAGAGGGTTCTTTTGATCTTTACCCAAAAAAATAAATAAGAAAATTATATTAGGTCTGAAAACACACAAAGTGTTGATTCCTTTACTGAAAAATTTACTG
The DNA here is from genome assembly GCF_003573695.1 of Papaver somniferum. Taxonomy (NCBI): domain Eukaryota; kingdom Viridiplantae; phylum Streptophyta; class Magnoliopsida; order Ranunculales; family Papaveraceae; genus Papaver; species Papaver somniferum. The sequence goes on from NC_039360.1 coordinate 180,813,451, forward strand.
AAACCTATGGAAATACAAATCAGAAATAAAATAACAGAAGTAGTGTAGAGTCTAGACTGTAGTGGGATTACACACAACAATTTTAAACATACAATTCCTACATTTAGTAAAAGAAACCCGCTATATCCAGCAACCCCAACTATCTACAATATGTCATCAAATTGGTCCCATGATGCATCTTCATTTATAAGCAAGTAGAGGTAAGATATATATACACCTGATTGTTGCCCGGGTGATTCTATATATCAGTACACTGGTGTGGTGATTGGAACCTGCTTCGTGTTTTCAATGGACGCATCAAGTGTTTTATCTCTATAGGGCTAAACTACTAAGTGAGCAAGAATTTAAGACTATCCTAACCTCAGATGACTCTATATATCTAACTATAAAAGGACATCAAAAATTCTGTTGAGTATTTTAATTTTTCAATTCCGTCAATTGAAATACATTGTTTTGAGGGCCTTAATGATCTTCCCATATGAATCACATTCTAAAATAGAATTACATGGTAAATCTCTAAAATATGGGTTTTCATGAACATATATAACAAAGTATATATAACCACTAAAGAGTATTCAAACTTCGGCAATAAGAACTATGAATTTCTTTGAAATAACTCATTTTAATTGAAAATGGGTGCAAATAATTTAACCTAACAGTAGAACAGAAAATGTCATATGCAAGAGTTCACCTTAAACATGCAGACTAACTGGTCGACACATCCCATCACCAAGTTCTGATGTCCCAGAACCTTTCGGCTGTTTATAATCCTGAAAAGAGGTATCAATGATATATTGATCTTAATCAACATCATTGATCGATTTCTTCCTTTCATTCATTTCTGTCAGAGAAAGAAACAAAATCATCAAAAATTCAGCCATATCACCAAAACACCTTGATTGAAAAAAGTCACCTTCAAGAACAAACAACTGAAATATCAGCTACATAAAACCAAACATGCATGATCGAGTTGAAGTTGTAAAAGAAACCTTTCGAATCTCAGTTGATACTGCTCACCATACCAAAAGCTGCAAATTAAACCCTAGCTAGTTTTCTGTCCATTGCCACCAACTTGATTTCCAAATATTGGCTTTGTGAATCATCTTATCTCATTCAATTTCAGATTTTAAAGAGTATCAGAAGTTTTTTAGAAATAAGAAATTCGCATTAGATTTGAAATCGAGTGAAAAACCCCCAAAAAAAAAATTAAGGAAAGAATAGATCTATCTTTCTTTCTTATTTCTCTGGTTTGGTTCATAACTCTTGGGTCTCTTGAATTTTCTCTACACAACTCAGGAGAGAAACTAAAAGAGATTTTTATTTATTTTTTTATCACTAACTAACAGAGATTCTCCTTCCCAAATTTGTTTCATTTGTTAAAAAGCTGAAAGTGCAAACAACAGCTTTTAAGCCACGCGTAGGAACCGAAGCTTGGTTTCAATTGGAAAACTAAGACCTTGTTTGTTTGCGGCTGACTCGGTGTCTGGATCTGAGTCAATCCCTGACTCGCACCGAGTCAGCACTTAGACTGTTTGGTTTGCATTTTTTATAACATCTGACTCGGCATCTGAGTCGTTCCTAACCCCTGACTCGGTCCCTGTAGAGTCAGGCATGGAAATGCTCCTGAGTCGGTGCCTATTACCCCTGAGTCATAGAAATTGACAAAAATGCCCTCGATATTATATCAAAAAATTACATTTCTTCTTTTCTCATTTTCTTCGTTTGTTCCGTCAAGAGGAGAGATGGGAGATAAGCAACCAAACCCGATCTCCATCATCGCCCTCATCTGATATCTCCTTCGTCTTCAACTGATATTCTCCTTCATCACCTCATCTCATCTTTTGATCTGTTTCATATCATCTAAAAGCTTCCTTTTGAATCATCATCATCTTCAGGTATAATATCCTGGTTAGTGCTACCAAATCATCAGGTATAATTCTTCATCATCATTGTTATTGTAATTGCTAATAATTTTGTTTTTCTTTTTCTGCTATCTCAGATTAGGGTTCTTCGTTTTCATTTTAATTTTTTTATTAGGGTTTGTTCTGCTATATTGAATTAGGGATTGAGTATGTTAATTGTAGGTTCTTCTGGTGATAGATCTTGGGTTCTATCAATTAATTTTTCTGGCGTTTCTACTGAATCTTGGGTTCTTGTTTACTGATTTCTCTCTGAAGTGATAGATCTTTTCTGGGTTTCTTATGGTTTCTGTAATTACGTAGTTTGAAGGAGCTCAAATGAATCAGGGGATATAAACCTCTAAACAAAACGTCGCACCAAGTGTTCGATAAAATACATGACTGAAAAAAGAAAAAAAAAGGGTAAAAGATCTTATTGCATTGTTTTCACATTTCAGTAATGGAATGAACGATTTATGGTTGGATTTAGATTTAATTTGATCATTTAGACACGGGTCTACAAATGACTAATAAATGAGTGATTTCTTTGGTTTTTTATAATCTTCCATAGTTTTATTTGATCATTGTATATAAAAATTCTTATTTTTTTAAATATCTTATTTTCCACTTAATTAGTCCATGAAGCAGTATCTGGCCGGGAGATGTTTCTGTTTTACAAGCATGGCTTGATGGAAATGCTAGTAATACTTATAGTCCACAGTTATTAGTTAGTATTGACAACGGGTTGATATGTGTGGTAATACTTATAATTTTTTTTGTTAGTCCTTCATATCACTACGGAAGAAATGAGACCTTGAGATAAATTGTCTGTAAGAATTCCAGTATTAGGCTAACTGTCTTTTGTAATGGCTGTAGACTCGCAGTTCAGAAGATTCGGCTACTTTACATTTTCTATAAATATATATTTATTTTCACATGGGCCTTGTGAATGAGACTAAGGTAATGGTTACAGCCAATGATGATAGTATCACAGTTAAATGTCGGAAGTGAATTGGTTTTGATCCCCATGTGTGTTGCCTAACCTTTGGCTTTTGTTCATCCTATTAGGATAACTTAGCTAAGTTTGTTATGAATGCATTTTATTGAAAATAATGAAAATGGAACTGTTTTAATTGGTTTGTGTTGGTTTAAAGAGGTTTATGAAAGATTTTGAATATTGGGCTCTGTAGCATAGGTATATAAGTGATAAGGCAGTACTTTTCCTTTCCGAGTTTGAACTGAATATTTCTGACTGGCCCTTGACGGGTGGTTGACCTTACTATGCTTTTCTCATTTGTCCAATCAGATTTGCAATTTGTGAAATCAGACCTGTGTTGCTTTAACTGTTTTAATTGGTTTGTGTTGGTTTAAAGAGGTTTATGTACTGTGTACTAGAGTATTTATGAACGTATGTGATAGCACCATCTAATGTGCAACGCGGCTTTTGATGCAGAGACCTCGACATTAGTTTGAAAAAATGATGATGTGCTAGCGCCATCTAAGCCTTTTACCTGCTATGTGTTTTCTCTTATTGTACTCTTCTCTTTTTGAAAAACATTTGCTTATACAAATGTTGTTTGGTTGCATTGTAGGGCTAGTTCGCATATAACCTTATACATTATCTCAGTAGGCAGACATTTGTTTCCATCACTGGATCCTAAAGCAGGTATTTTTTTCTCGGCCTTTCTCCCGTTACATATAAAATAACAATGTAGATTTTTTGAAGTCAAGTTAATCTTTCATCCATAATGAGGACAACAATGCTGATTGCAAAAAAAAGAAAGATACTCTGTTTACTTTCTCAGTAGTTAGCACACTCTCTTATGTTTCAAATTGCCCACGTCTTGTATTGTTTTACTTTATGCTAGTTCTCTATGGAGAAAAAAGAAGATGAAAAAGCAAATAAGATAACTTTTAGGAGCATCCCAGCATTTAGAGGATTATTTATTGACCAATGTTTGGCACAAGCTACTGAGCATGGGTTTTCTGGAACTTCTTTGAAGCAAACTTCGTGGGGAAATTTGTGCAAATACTTTTCTGAGAAGTATGAATGCACTATCACCCAAAAGAAATTGAGAAACCACTGGGATTACTTGCGCACCCAATATGTCACTTGGTCCCGTCTCTTAGCAAGAACCGGGCATGGGTACAACGCGGAGACGAACACTTTTGATTGGAGCGAAGAGCAGTGGATTGAATTAGACAAGGTAAGAGATTGTTTTGGCTTTCTTTGTTGATGTTCTAATCCATGAGGTTTGAGTGACAACAAAGGTGTCTAGTTTCCAGTGCATGCCACTTCTCTATTTTTTTTTAGTGTCTCACTGCACACAGCCATAGTTTTTTTAGTTGCTCTCAATTTGTTTTAACTTAAAGAAGCAACAACATCTATTTTATCTTTGGCATCACCTATCCTTGAACTTTTCAGTTTTGAATTTTTTGTAATCTTATTTTTCTAGGTTGTAATACAGCTCTAGATACAGTCAGATTCGGTGTTTTTTTTTCTGATGTTACATCAATCAGCTGAACATATTTATTGATTTTACTTTCTAATTGATGCAGACAATCAAAAACGCCAGTCAATTCAAGAACAAGGGACTGGAAGATGAAGAGAAGTTGCAGAATTTATTCGATGGGAAGTTCTCTACTGGAGTTAATAGGGATACGCCTGGAAGAACGGAACCACCTTGTTCAGCTGGAACTTCTACAACTAATGGATCTGAATCTCGTACAACTCATGGAAAAGAACAAAATCATGAGGATGACAACGAGGTTGATTCTAGTCTCAATGCAAAGGGGAGTGGCAGGAAAAGGAAGAAGGAAATGGAGGAAGCATCAAGTGATCTATTAACTGAGAAAGTTTGTTCTATTGTAACATCGATGGAGACTCATCTTCAACATAAGAAACTTGCTCTAGAAAAGGATAACGCGGCCGAATTCATGAAAGCTTTGGATAATTTACTTGAGACTGATTGTATCACAATGGATGAGTATTTGAGCATAAGTTTAAAAGCTTCAGAGATGCCTGGTTGGCAGAAATTGTTTGTCAGTTTGAAAAGAAATGAGCTTCGTGTTGCCTTTGTACACAAGCTTTTAAAAGAACGTTGAGAAATCTTACGTGATGAGATAGCTAGTCTCCTTTAGATTTGTTGCTTCTTTTATGTTTGTAGGAATGAAATCTTTAGATTTTATTGTTTTGTAATGTTTAATTCCATCAAAAGAAAGAAGTTGTTTAGAATGGAATGGAACAATTTGTGATGTTTCATTAGTGATAGATATTATGGTTTGAAATGTGCATAAGGGCAATTTATGTCCAAAAAAATCCAGTCAGTTGAGTCAGGTCTGACTCACAAAACAAACATATTTACTGACTCAGACCTTAGTGAGTCAGATCCAGATGAGTCAGGTGATTTGACTCAGATCCAGACGACTCAGATCCAGATGACTCAGATGACTCAGCTGCAAACAAACAAGGTGTAAGACTCTTTGAAACTCTCTGCCTCCCTCTGAATCACGCAAAAGCTGAATTAATGAAGGTTTCGATGAGTTAGATTTATAGATTTCACCTTGGCTGTAGATTTATGTATTGAAGGTGAAATCCTGACCGCCACTTACATATGTAAATTTATCCAAACTATGCTATGTATTCTTGATATACAACCACACCCTTTAAACAACATGGTGGTGCTTGACTATACTCTTTGACCATCTTGATGGTGCTTGATCACTACTTTGCTTGTTGAAGTCGACCAAAATGATTCAGTTTACAATTTAAAGATATTTAACAAAACAGACACAATAGAACACAAAATGAATTAGTCTTTGCAGCAATTTTTTTATATATGAAACCAAAAGGGTGTGCATTGATAGGCACAAGAGAACACAAAATGAATTAGTCTTTGCAGCAAATTTTCTTTATATAAGAAACCAAAAAGGTGTGCATTGATAGGCACAAACAAATTCCGCATTTTCGATTATATGCAATTAGAATTTGGACCATTGAACGCCTCGCAGAACCTATAAAATGCTTGCAGTCACGAGCAATGTCAGTATGGTCCTGCGTCTCATGTCTGTCCAGGTCTGTGCTTTTACAAGAATGCCTTGGACAAATTGCTAAGGCTTACACTTACATCTCCAGCTAAAGCATATCTTTCTAAGACTTCTGCTACTTCAGGCTTCAAGATCACTTCTTTATTCACAGGGTTACAAAGATAACAAAGAGCTCCAAGTGCATAATTCACATGTCCATAAAGTTAATTATCGAGTCACCTTACGGAGAAAAAAAAATCAAAAAATTTGCTTCAAACACAACACTGTTTGATTATGTTTATGCTAATTCAAATCTTCAGCACATGTTCTTTTTTAGTTTAGATGCAACCTGATCTACCAAATATTAAAAGTTAATAAACAAACGATAGTTGAGTCTAGAAACTTACAGTATTTCTAAAAGGGTTAGATAAGCATTATACAACCAAAGGAATTCCATCGTATTGAGAAATAAGAGCAGCATTTGCTGGGTCTGTCGAGAAGAACACATAAGAGCACATACAGGGTGGGGTTATGGTATAGTAAGTATTAACAGATGGGATTGGACTAGTCAACTAACTAATACAAGCATTGCAGATACCACCAACACCAAATTCCACAAGTTTCTCGTTTGGCTCAGTCACACAGTCCAAGAACAGATCCAAAACGTTAAGCTGTTAAAGCCAAAAAAATAAGGTACTCAGTATTACTTCCTTATTCATGCCTACACAAATCCAACTTGATGTTATACCTACCTGGCGCATAAACGTGAAATTGAAGGGATCATAGGCAAAGTTAGTTAAGTGTGCAACTACTTTTTCCTTTGTTTCTACAACACAATAAAGTCATTAAAGCCCGCGACATGTTTATCATCCGAGTCCATTTTTGAAGCTTGCATAAACTCGCTGATTAACTGAAGTAATTAGCTAATGAAATATAATTATGTTCACCCATATGCATTATGGGAAATAATTCAGCCTTAGGTATCATCATAATAAAACCATATTATTCAATCAGGAAAATTATCAAACGCGTATAGTACGATAAGCAGATTATTTGTTTAGATCAATTAATTACCTTCATCAGTAGCATTCTGAAATTCACTCACCAACTCCTACAATAAAGAGAGAAAAGGGGTCACATAGAAATTTCTTCGATTCAAACACTTGAATACCGATATTTAACCATAAGATTCACTATGATCACCATCAAATCAATCAATTTTTACACATACTTTGAAATTTTGAAGAACCATAGATTGATTGAATTACGAAGAAGTAGTACTATCTGAAGGTATATTGTAACCTGGGGCTGCTGTTACGCCCTGTCCATTCTTGCTGCCTTTTGTTGTTTGTAAACATGGGGAAGTATTTACAGAGGTAAGAAAGCGAAAAGAGAACTTATTCAATGTAAACATGTCCATGAGGGTGTTTGGCAAGGAGATTCGCTTTTGCTTCAAACGAGTTAAAGTACTTTTCGGAAGTCGAAAATCAGTTCGGCAACACAAACAACTTTTTTGTCTATGAAATTCCTTTCCTGCCTGGCTAATTTGGGCCTACCCCATTTATTTGGGGCCCTATCATTTTATGGAACGTCTAAAAACGGCAAAAGTACTAACTTATCTCTTACTATCAAAATTTAAAAACTTAAATCAAATCTATTAATAATTCTCCTTTTAGGTAGTTTTAGTTTCCCACTAACGGTACTACTAAAAGCTTCTTAATCCTAAAGAAGACTTTAAACGAACTCAACACAAGATGTTTCACCTAACTAAGTTACTCATATCTCTTAACAATTGTCTTCCCACACTATCAATCAAGATGTATGTCAAGGGATGAGTTTGTAAGAATGTAAGACTGCACTATTTATAGTGTTATGGCCAAAGCTTGCTTGGAAAACAAGATATTACTAATTTCAAAAGTCCTTAATATATGAATATATTTATTTATACAATTAGCAAATACCAATTGTATTCCAACAATTAAACCGATCTTTCTCATAGATTGCAATTAATATTAGCTAGCATACATCCACGTATTTTACTAATATAATTATTAGAGCACTGCTCGGTCGAACTCGCAAGCGTTGCTATCTCAAGCTTGTTGTCAAGTTTAGTTGCCAAAACTATAAGTCTTGATTTCTAGTATACTTATAGCTAAGTCTCGGATTAGGACAGAAAGTGTAGTTGAGCATTAAACTTCACGACGTTCATCGATTGAAGACGAAGAACTACTAAAAGGAGCTTGTGGAACTTCATCAACAAAAGGTATGTGGAGACTTGAACTCATATATCACTCAAAATTCTATCTACTATATCTCTTATTTGAGACAAAAGTCGTATAGCTATATAGACTTCGATTATACACATTTGATATTTCGAGCTGAGGTTAACTTGCTCACATATTTCTCGAAATATGTGTTGGTAAGCTTTCGCTTTAACCAGGTTCATCTTATACTCTTGACGAAAGTCAAAAGATGATCATATGAAAATCTCCTGGTAACATCTTACATGATTTGTGTGATACAGTCATTTGATGTTGACTCGAAATGTTTCATATTGATTATTTCAATAACTTGAAAATCGCTTTGATGCTAATAGTTAGTGAAAACAACTATTGTCATCCTCTAAGAAAGTTTCAATGATTGAAATAGATTTTAGAACAAATGGATTTAAGCATAGTATGCGTACTTTCACATATGTAATCCATGTTCGGGAACCATGGTATGCATACCCGTATGCTTACTTGTTGGTTTTGAGAAAGTCCGGGAACCTGGTATGCAAACCAGTACGCGTACTGGCGTAAGGTTCAGGTCCGGGAATTTCTGCTGAGTTTGGATGCTATGCGTACCAGTTCGCGTACTTGCGAAACCCAAACTTGGTCCGACAACTTAGGTACGCATAGGTGGATGATGTTCTAAAATCGGTTTGTTCATGAACTAATACATTTATATAATAAGGAATGCAATCTTTTGGAAACCGTGGCTATAATGTTCATGACTTGATTCGAGTGAATCAAAATTGATTTTGCTTCAATTGTGTCTTGTATACTTCTATGAGAATATAAACAATTGAACAACTCTAGAACTAGTTTCACTTAAGTCATTTGAACTAGTTATGGTTAAGATGAATAAGGTTGATATGAAAGTGTTCATATGGTTAACTTCGGTTAACTATTGTTGAGCCAACATTGTGTACATGTTTAGGTTTGGTTACTCATATCTAAATGAATGTACATTTCATTTGTGTGTAACAAGCTAAGTTCAATCTAACGGTTGAAAGATATTAGCTTGAGTCTAATCAGGTTTTCATTTAATGGTGAATATTGAATGTTTTGTTACAAAGGTAGCATTGATTGCAAACCCTGATTTGAAGACTATATAAAGGAGAACTCTAGAAACTGGGAAACCTAATCCCCACACCTCATGTGTGATACTAGTTACGACTAGAGTGATTCTCCTTTAACCTTATGTTTTTCACGAAATCCTGTAGGTTAACGACTTAAAGACTTCATTGGGATTGTGAAGCCAGACCCAACTATTTTCTCTGTAGTTGCGTGATCTGATGTTGTTGTTTCTATCGTGATTGAGTACTATCTTCCCTAAGATTGGTTCGAGATTTAGTCTACGATAGGCAAGATAATAAGTAGTCACAAACATCTTCGTCTCATCGTTTGTGATTCCAAAATATCTTGTTTCGCTACCATACGATAAATATTATTGTGAGGTGATTGATATTTTTAGGATATTCTTCGGGAATATAAGTCCGGTATATCAATTGGTTCTTGTTCACCTTGATTTATCAAAAGACGGAAAAAAACCTCATAGGTTTATCTGTGGGAGACAGATTTATCTATACAATAGCCTTTTCTGTGTGAGACAGATTTGTTTATCAAGTCTTCGACTTTGGGTCATAGCAACTCTTAGTTGTGGGTGAGATCAGCTAAGGGAATCAAGTGCGTAGAGTCCTGCTGGGATTCAAAGCCGTAAGGAGCGTAACTATACCTTCATCGGTGTGAGATTGATCAGGGCTCAACTACATTCCAGTATGAAGTTAACTTGGAGTAGGCTAGTGTCTGTAGCGGCTTAATACAGTGTGGTTTTCAAATCTGGACTAGGTCCCGGGGGTTTTTCTGCATTTGCGGTTTCCTTGTTAACAAATTTCTGGTGTCTGTGTTATTTCTTTTCCGCATTATATTTTGTTATATAATAGAAATATCACAGGTTGTGCATAGTTCAATCAATTAGAGAATCCAACCTTTGGTTGTTGATTGACACTTGAACATTGGTCGTTGGTACCGTTCAAGTTGTTTCACATAATAATAAGGCTCGCGGATTTCTGTCTATTTGATTTGTTGATTACATTGTGAAACAGAGATATAACTCTTGGATATATTTTCATTAATTGAGTCTGACTGTCTAGTTGATTCTCTTGGAATTATATTGGAGTTTGTCCATACATATTGCTAAGCGAAATATTGGGTGTGGTTGTTGGACCCACGCTTTTTCAGTAATAACTAAAGATATGCAGACCTTTGGGATATGGTAATCATATAATTCGATATTGAAATAAAATCTAGACTGCCTTAGCAATAAACAAGCTAGCAGACCTCACAAATCCGGAACTTACGACTACCGAAGAGCAGCATAGATTCTTAACCACCTCTCAAGAACAATCATCGAAAGATTAACTAAGATCAGTCTTTAGATATCTATCTTGAGGAATTACGAAGTCTGAGACGAAGAGAACTTTGTGATTACTATCTATCTTTCCTGAAAGAGATTACGAAAACCTCGATAACAGAAAAGCAAGATCAGGATACACGCACTATAAAGGTAAAGATAGTCGGACCTGGCTTCACGAATCCCCAAGCGAAGTGTTTTTAGTCGTACACCTAAAAGGTCAATAGAGGCGGCTCTAGAATCAACTAGGACACAAAGTGTCAGGGATTGAGTTTCCCAGTTGACATAGATACTTTATTTATAATTTTCAAAAACCAGGGTTAGCTTAGAATTCAAGCTAAGATAACTTGAGAATCAAACAAACAAAATAGGTCTTCAAACTACAATAGAAGACTATACACATAGGTTCGGTTACTGAACCGTGTATAATGACTTTTCGGTTTGGAAACTTTGCCAAAGAACTAAAATATATTTGATGTTCATTTAAACACTTAAGAAATTAATCATAGTTCACACACATAAGTGTTTAACTGATCAATGAAGTCTTAGAACTGTTTAAGATAAGAGGGTTCTAGCAATGCTAAACATATTAAAATAATAAGTTCTTAAGCATCTGCTAAACATTATCGGGAAAGTTGGTACAACGGTTCACCAACCGTAGGGATTTTTCACGAGTTAGGGTGCTACGGTTCGTGAAACGGGTTCGCAAACCCTACTAGTCTACCGAACATAGTTCACCACAGTTCATGAACTGGGTTCGCCAACTATTAGACAATTTATCCAACTTATAAAATCAATTCACCACGGTTCGCCAACCGGGTTCGTGAATTGTACCCAACTGAACTTGTGGTTTGCGAACTGGTTCACCAACCTTCTTGTATTTCTAATCTCAAATATCTATGGTTTGCGAACTTGTTCGCAAACCTACCCTGAGTAGAAATTTCATTAAGTTCATATTTCTCTCTTATGATGTTTGAAACATTCCCAAGTGATATAATCATTTGCATGCACAATTTTCAATTGATCCACAAATTAATTCATAAAACTAATATTGTTAAGGACCTTTGAACATCTAATTGCTAAATCATATTTTGAGATTCTTCACAAGACAAGCTTGACTCGAAACATCTTCTTTGTTAATCTACTATAAGCCGTACGACATAGCCTCAATAGATATAATAATGGTATAGTGAGTAAAATAAAATGGTTCAGTATTCACATACCTGATATAGAAGTTCTCCAAATGTCTTCGTCGATCTTCACTCTTCAAGGATGATCTCTAATACTCAACTACAATTCTAACCTATCCAAAACTTGACTCGGTATCAAAATATATTTTTTATCACCTAACTTTGAAAACAAGTTTGAGATAGAAAAACTTGTGGGTTCAACCGAGCAATGCTCTAACAACAACCTTTACCCATACATTGTAATTACGAGCTTGTAAGAAGTAAAGCATAACTATTTTTCACCATACGTATTTTTGCCAACGAAGCTTGGTGGTAACAAAGATAAAAACTCTTGTCCATAGATTCCAGATTGATAATAACACAAACTTATTAGGTATTTTCAGTGCTTGGCTACTGCGACACCAATTGAAAAGGAGAAGATACCAATTATGCCACCAACTTTATCGCTGGAAAACTGTATGGACAAAACTTGTTACAATCAATCAATATAGATCAATAGAAAGATTCTCGTACCGGATTGTGAAACAAGTTCCTTGGACCATCTCAAAAATTAATATCCTAGAATCAACCTAGTACGCACCCAAACTGTACACAAACCAGAATCTAATAATAAAAAAGTTTTGTAATCTATATTTCAAGACACCAATTCACAAAATCAAGTCTTACAGGTTCTATATAGTTGGATCTTAAAAATATCTGGGTTGTTTAACATACTATCTGTGATATTTAAATATAAACAATATAATGCAAAAATAAATAACACAAGACACCAGAAGCTTTAACGAAGAAAAACAACAATATACAGAAAAACCCCGCAACCTAGTCCAATTTGAAAGCCCGTTTTATTAAGCATCTACAAATACTTCAGTTGTGCTCCTTACGTCTATGGATCCAACGTGATCCTACACACTTGAGTTTTCAAGTTAACTTCCTTTATAGCCCTAGGAGTTGCTTCACCCTAATTGAAGACTTTTAACTAAGCTTCCTCTAACATATAGCCTATTGATATCTTTTAAAAATATATACAATCAAGTTAATAAAAACATGTTTGCGTGTGAGGGATCTTCTAGGTAAAGAGTATATCAAGCAAACCTCAACAATTAGGATAACTTTTTTTGTTTTTGTTTGTTTTTTTGTTAAAATTATTTATTATTGGATAAAGGGTATTACATTAACTAGTTGGAAGCCTAACAAGCTAAGCTCCAGCAACATACTACTACATTAATTGAATAGGTTGTTGTGCTAGCCTACCAGCGAGCCTCATGGGTAACCTATCCAAGGGAGCCGAAGTGGATTGGGGGGGGGGGGGGAGATTGTGTCACAACGGGGGCAAACTAACTCTACCTTTTATGTTAATTTCTGCAATATTACGCCATTGGGGGCTCGAACCTATGACCTCCTGGAACGCATGAAACTTTGGGGAACGGGGATGACCAGCTGAGCTAGGTACCCTTTTTTTTTTTGTTGCAGAGAGTAATTTATCCCTCCTTATCCAATTAGGATAACTTAACTTACTCTCTGCAAAAGATTACAAATATGCCTAATCGATTATATCCCGCAAGATCAATCTAGTTGATGTGAAACTTGTAGAATTACATTATCCAAGACAAAGATTACGTTGTAATTTCTATCAATCTTATTCCCTGATCGACAATTTTTGAATGGCCATATAATAGAAGAGACAAACCTTAGAGTGTATGCAAAAATTCTGATGATCAAGATAAGATTATAGACTATCAGGTAAAAGATAGTCTGACCTGGCTTCACGAATCCACTAGTGGAGATTATAAGTTTCGTAACGTAATACAATCACGAAGAAACCTAGGTTTTTACTTGACGACTCTAGCCTCAACTATGACATATAGGTGGAGGGATTGGGATTCTAATTTGCAGAGAGTCCTTTATATGTAATGATGAACAAGGAAAGGTAGCTTACAATCAAAGCTAAGTTCGTGAACTAGTTTCCACATTTACAAATTACTTTGACACCAGGTAAGCTCAACTTCCAAATATAGATTGATCATGCAAGCATCTGAGAAGTTTTCATTGAATAATAAAAAAGAATATGCTTCCGTGTATCCATTGTTATAAGCTCTGCGCACCAAATAGTTAGCTGAAGAACAATGGTCAAGTTGTACGTGAACCATCAAAGCAATCATGAAGTTCAATAACTCATAAAGACTAAAGCAGTTCGTGAACTGTTCAAAATAGTTTGTGAAAAGATTTTTGTCTCATAGTTATGAAACTTTTCATATCCGTAAGTTCGCATACTGACCAAATCATTTCGTGTACTTGAGGATTCAAAAATATCCAGGAACATCTCAAAATCAACCAGTTCGCGAATTGACCAAATCATCTCGTGTACGCGAGTTAGTAAGAGAATAATTCATAAAGTCTTATTATGTATAAGTTCCAACTTCGTGTACTGACTAAATCAGAACATATAAAACTGACTTGATGACTCAACTGAAATCTCTGAGCAATTACGATATGTTGAACAATAAATTGCTCTCAATCTATTGCGATAAGTTTTTCATTGTTTGAATTTAATCATTCGAGATTTATCAAGTACTAGATTGAACTCGAGATTTCTTCTTTGAAATATTCATCATAGTACTAAAGTCATACGACATTGTCTCAGTAGATAGAATGGTAGAAAACATAAGTAAATAGGATAGTTAATCTTCAAATTCCTTTGTTAATGAAGTTCTCGTAGATGTCTTTGTTTTTCTTCATTCTTGTATCTTTAATGTCAATGGGTGAATTTCATTACCCAACTACCATGCTCAATTCCTAATACGATACTGACCTTAGTAGATTATAACTCAAGATATATATTTGATTAACTAAATTTGATAACAAGCTTGACATACCAAAACTTTTGAGTCTGATCGAGCGATGCTCTAACAACCTTCATACACTTGATCTAAGTTTTAACATCAATTTTTTCCTGCAAATATTTAAAAATAAATATGTTAGTGCATTTGAATATGAAAAACTCTACTCCCCCAAAAACAGAGCTATGCTATTAGTATTACTTGGGGCCTAGATTTCTTGGCCGTTTGTTATAGATGAAGCAATTTATCTAAATACTGTGCATATGCTTAATAATGATAAGCAGTAACTTGTGATAGGATGAATGGTTGTAAATGGATGGTAAATTTAAAAAGCAACTATCTGCTCCCCATCAACCCAATGTGCACACTGCTCCATTAATTGAGAGGACTTTTACTGTTATTAGAATCATGCAGCAATTCTCTAAATGGCTTAGGAAAAGGAAGTTAAAAAAAATAAAGCAAAATACACAAACATTAACTCCGATATACTTGATAGTGATCCTATAGAGTTTGGTTAAGTCCAAACCTATTATCAAGCATCACACTTTAGTAGTCGTATTGTCTCGATCTCGTATCCATAGACAATCACACAAAAAGACGATCACTTTCGGTAAGAGGAATTATAGGTTGAAACAAAAAGATTGTGGTGTATTTGGGTACCCTCGTCTTTTCAATTGGTATCAGAGCGGGAAAACACAAAAATATCTAGAAATCTATGTTTGGTGCGATCCAACCTATAAGGATTGAATCTAATGCCTGAATCAGTTAACGTAGTAGCAGGATTTGACTACTTCAAAGACTCGTGGTGGAAGACACGAATGAAGTATATGATACTCTTGTTCCCAAATTTGTTAGGAATTTGGATTAGGTCTATGTATGTCTTGAACGACTTACATAATCCCTCGGCTGTCATAGAATTGTATCTCATGATATTAAATACTAACCAGTTTAGTAACAATGATACAATACTCTATGTGACATGTTTTATCTCGAAAATGCATAATATTTCACATAAGATTTTTCTATGTATGAACCATGACTATTTTGTTCTTTAAAAAATTGGGATCTTAAATATATTTTTTGGATTGGTTACCAAAATATGTATGCGCACATTTTCATATCTAAACCTGTCAATGTATCGCCAATTAGGATGCAACTTTGGGATCTTTGTAATATTACAAGGAATGATATTTCAGTTAATAATTGTATTAACAATGGATTGCTTCATACACCCCACAACTGTTTTAATGAAGCAAGTGATCTTTTAAAGTATTATTGGATTTGTGATTCTAAAGATATTTTTTGCAAATATATTTTTATGTTCAATTGTATTCTTGTATACCCTGTTGGAAAATTCTTAAATGAATTTCAAAAATTATCAAGTTCTAGTAAATTTAGAGTTGACAAATACTTGGACATAAATATAGAATTGATCCATAATATAGATTCAGTCCAAGAAAAATAGGTTTTCCAAAAGAAAGACCTAGTTGCAAAATCGGATTTGTCTCCCCACAAATTAAGATTTCCGATTTTGAAAGGTTTTCCTAAAACTAGTTATTTCTGAAAATTGTTGTCTTCACTCCCTATAAAAGAAGATTATTGTGTGTTGTTTTCACAAACATCCTGGGAGAAGTTGTTCGGAACAGAAACTAGGGTTTTCTAGATTTCTACAAAACTTGAAAATATGAGAAAGAGGAAATCAAGAAATAACAAATCTTCTAACAATCTTGTTAGATATGATGAGATTGAAAGGATTAGATTTCCTTAAAAAATAGAAGATAAACATGAATTCATCTCCTTTGTTGATAGTTGATGTTTTGAGAAATACAAAACTCTCAAAAGAATAGAGTTTATCGCTGAAAAGAGATTTGATCCAGAAGTCCGATATAATGATTATGTGAAGTTTGTTCAAGATCGAAATTGGAGGAAATTTTTTGATTTTGAAAAATATTCATCTGATTTGGTAAGTATTTTTTATACTAATATTCACAATATTGATCATGAAAAAATTACCTTTGTTACTCTTGTAGGTTGTGGTATTTACTATGTCGATCGTAAGATGATTTCAAACATCATCAAGTACAATGTGGAATGTAATCACATGATTACCGGAGTTGAAATTGAACATGATACCATTTCAACACGTCTCATTAGAAAAAAGATTGACTGGGAAGATGGTAGATTACCAACCAAAGATATATTTTTTTACTTAAGGGTTTTCAGAAAACTTGTTATATCAACTCTATTTGCAAGTATAAGAGATAAGTCTGTTTAAAATAAGGATTTCCAAGAACTTATCTACTTTCTGATGAAAGAAGATTCGTAAATCGATCTATGTGGAATCATTATCAGTCAAATGATCAAGATATCGGATTCTATTTCATCTCCAGGAACCATGAGGCATCTCGGTTTTCCACGTATAATTACCAAAACCTGTGAAGCAATCATGAGAGATGACTTTAATGACATGAGAAACACTAATGTTGTCTCTAAAAAGACCATAAGTTAGATGGTTTGAGGTCAAACCAGAAAGAAAATCGTTGAAGGAAAATCATAGATTTCTAACAACAAGTCTGGTTCATCTTAAAAAACTTTGTAGACAATTAGACTGTATTCAGAAACAGCTAGCCTTTGCTACTCGAAAAGATCCAAAAATTCTGAAAGGTATTCTGAACATTGATGCAGAGTTTTGGAAGGGCGAAGGTAACCAAGAATCAGAAATAGAAAAAGAGTGTTAAAAAGGACTTGAAGACAAGGAGTGTTCTACTTCTTAAAATCTCAAACAGAAAATAAACATCAGTGTTTTGATTTACTTCAAGTATTGTATAAGGTCTATTATGAATAAATCTATCATTACCCATGAATAAAATTATTATTTTATAATTTTTCTCGTGATAGTTACTGATTACATAGTCCGTGAATGAATGTTTATATTTTTACTATGTGTACTCGGTTTATGGGATATCTGATTTCGGTTTTCATCAACCTTAATATCCGATCTCATATGATGTGACCCTTATGGTTTGTGTGGCTTTTTAATTTAGCGGGATTAAGTTCTATCCCATGTTGGTAGGTTTTATAAAAGGATCATAAGGTGTTCCGATTGAAAGTCATATGTGATAAGTCACAATATGTTGAATCAATTTATGTTTACATGAGTTGTGTTTAACCTAACATATGTGTTTCGGGTTTTCAAATTTTTCTATTGGCACGCATTAGTTAAAAGCGTTTCAACTTTTCTCTAGTAAAGGTTTCTTTTGTTGTTGTTCTTTTGTTCTTGCGAGATGATGACAATACACTGGGGAAGAGTTCTTATTTGAACTTGCGCTTAATGATATATCTTTCTGGGGAAAAGAGGCTGTGAAATATGAGGTAACGAAATTGTTAGTTAATCGTTTTCCTGTTTAAGAAAAGCCTGTTTATATTGCATATATTTTGCTTTTGCTTAACAAAATTTCAGTACAATTGATATGTTCCACTATTATGTATGTATGATTCAATTGTTTCCGGTTAAGAAAAATTGTGTCAATTTAGTTGGCTTATTGTTTGGTATCTTCTTTATTGTTGGTATCAAGTGTTTTTGCTTAACGAAATTCGGTGCAATTGCGGTACTATAATGTCCATGTTTGTTTTAATTTCTTCCGGTTAAGAAAATAATTGTGCAAGTCAATTTATTTTGGTTTGTATGTATTGTTTATGGTTTAACGAAATACGTGATCATTTGTTTAGTCCAAATCGATTCCGGATAAGAGAAACTAAGTTAATTTCGATCTTAGTTAGACTTATCAAATTGGAGGATTCGGTTATTCAAGCCTAATCGAGTGCCTTGACAAGAAAAACTAGTTAACTAACCTAGTGTTTGTCTTGTCTAAAGAGAAAGGTCTAAGTTATTGTCTAAATAAATAGAGACTGATGAGATAAATAAAGTTAATTTTGATCTTTATTTTGGTCTTATCGAAATAAGTGATTGGGCATACGCAATCGGTTTAACAAGGGAATTAAGTTTCTTAGTCGATTTGTTAAACTATTAGGGAAAATTGCTTCGGGCAATTGTTTCCTTGATATGATATTAAAACTAAATTACTTGTATTTTCGGTTTTAATATTTGTTATCTAAAGTAGTATGTGGAACCTTCGTGCTTAACTTTTATAGGTTGTTTGCAAGTCTTTTACATTTGTAAGATCCTTTCGGTTTGTCCTTTATTTTCTCTAACATTTGTTATTTTGTGACAAAAATGGGGAGAAACATATGGAGTAAACAAGTGATTTGCAGTCACTAAGGAAAGGACAATTGTGCCTAAACGTTATATCTGACGAAAGAGTAAAGCATTGACTAAGGGGGAGAAATATATCATATTGTTGTTGTAGTATTCTGACAACAAAAAGGGGAATAACAAAGATGTTCGGATCGAATATTTACCTAGCTTACCTTTAGGTGGAGTAAAAGCTTTTGTTATTCAAATGTCAACAACGACATTTATTGATTGAATATATGCAAAATGAATCAAGCGTATGTAAAATGAATTCTTATGTAATTTGTTTATCCATATGTAATAAGAGTTTTGTCACTAAAATTGACAAAGGGGGAGATTGTTAGAGCATATCTCGGTTGAATTCACCAAGCTTTGGTATGTCAAGTTTGGTTGTCATATTTTAGTGTGTCAAAACTCATCTAAAGTCGCTTGATTATATACTAGAATCAACTTTGTTTTGGTTAGACTAGAAAGTCTAGGAATGTTGAGACATTCAAGTATTACTCTGAAGACTTGAAGAATGTGAAGAAGTAGCGAACAACAACGACGACATCATCCTTCCACTTGAGGTTACTAACATTGACATGAACTGTTTCATTCCTAACGTATATTTCAGGTCGTGCTATATTGAAAACATAACTGCGAAGCTGTATATACTGTACATATTGTATAATACTCCAGGGATGTGACATGTCATATTTGTATGATCATAGTATTAGGGAATTAGACTACGAAGTATAATGCTTATCTTTTGAACTTCGTAGATATTAACATTAAAATAATCTTGTATATACTGTTATGATTATGTGAATGAGTTATGGTGAAGATTACATCCTAGGAAACAATGTTTTACATTAGGCTTATTGGTTCGTCTATTCATTGCAAATCTTTGGATGACCAATATGTGTGAGATGGTAGAACCAATCATAACTATGTTATGTATCTTGGTATAACTAATCACAATGCCTGACTTATGCTTTGATATGACTGGTTTTTATTAATTGGTGTAACCGATCCTAAGTAATCACCATGAGATGGTATAATCGATATTTGTAATTCGTGTGACCGATCCTAGTAATTGTTGTAACCGATCCTAATAATTGGTGTGAACGATCATAGACTGTTGAGTAATCGTTCCTTGTAATTGGTAACCGGTCCTGGTAACTGGTGTGACCGATCACAAGCAATACTATGGGAATATGGAACCTATCCTGGTAACTGATGTAACCGGTCCTGGTAACTTGTGTGACTGATCACAAGTATTTCCATATTAAGGTATAACCGGTCCTAGTGATTGGTAGAACAGATTGAACCCACGTATGTGATTTGATATTTGATCAATCACATAGTTATCTTGGAATGCAGGTCAACCAATTCTAAACTTGTTTGGAAGTGTGGTATAACCTATTCCAAGAATGTAAATCCATGTAAATATGAATAAGGATTTACAGTGAAGAGATGTCAACATACTTTGAACACATACAATAACTCTTATCATTTATTGTTCAAAGATATTCCTTAGTACTCAAGGAGATCCTGTGCCGAAATAAATTGAGAATCTTTTAATTAAGGTTTTTGGTTTTGTATGCTTTAATTACCATCAATTAAATGCATATCTCTAAAGAATAAAAATTATTATGTGCATTTACTAATTGGAAATTTTCTATTGAGAGATTTCGGAAATTTTGGACAAGCATTTATTGGAATTAGGAAAACCGAATTTTTCCATTCATTGCATATCTTGAGAATATTTTCGATTTTGGAAATTCCTTGATGTCCAAACATCCTTGGTCTATAAGTACCTAAGTTTACATTTCTAGAAAAATATCCTAAGAGCCAGTCAAACTTCATTTCTTGTTGTTTCTGGTGGAGCTGTCTATTCGGAGAGGAAAGTACCCTAATTAGGTGAAATCTCTTACGACCGCTCGTTTAAAGACTTATGTGAGATCAAGAAGCTCTACGAGTACCGTTGGTGGGAAACTAGATAATTGCAGTGTTATTAGTTTTCGATTGATTTGATTGACTAACGGTTGTTGAAACTTTGATTGTACCTAGCTTGTTTATTCTTGAGAATCTTCTCTTCTGATATAAGATTTACTCAAACTAGATCGAAGTATCGACGGGATATTTAGAACTGTTGTTAGATCTAAAGACATCTTGTGATAATCCATTGTTAAAGACTCCGTTGAGTGTGTGATTGATCGCAAGATATTCAAGTGGTGTTGTTGTGCAGGTTTTTATTGAAGATTAAAGAAGATTTGAAGATGAAAAAGATTTCTTATTAGTTCTCATATCTTTGTGTGTGCACAAACCTTGATCAGCTGGTATCCAACTTGAATATGATTTATTCAATTGATTAGTTGCGTGAGATCGACATCGCTTTATAGTTTCTCGTTGATATCTATACTGATTGATTGCGAATTTAAACTTAACTGCTTTGGTAATTATTGGATATATTGATCTAACCAGGCAAAGGAGTTTATTAGATTAAACGGAAGAGCCTTTGCGTATGACTTGAGATATCTTTATCCTGAAAGAATCAAAAGAGTTGTTACCAAACAGATTTGTTATTCCTTACTGTTTGGAATACGATCCAAAGGAATTGTACCAGTGCATGACCTTCGATGTCGGAAACGCATGGATACTGAGGAAACTGAGTGAACTAGGGGTAATTGCTTGGTCTCAACTATACGAAGTTGGTGTAGATTTTGTATAGCGGCTTAATTCTGAGAGTATTCAATTATGGGCTAGGTCCCGGGGTTTTTCTACACTTGCAGTTTTTCTCGTTAACAAAATTTTGTTGTGTCTTTTACTTTGATTTCCGTATTATAATTATTTTATTATAATAAAATAAAATACACAAACATTAACTCCGATATACTTGATAGTGATCCTATAGAGTTTAGTTAAGTCCGAACCTATTATCAAGTATCACACTTTGGTAGTCGTATTGTCTCGATCTCATATCCATAGACAATCACACAAAGTGTGAACCGATTAGATGTATTGTCTCGACTCTGTCCATAAACGATCACTTTCGGTAAGAGGACTTATAGGTTGAAACAAAAAGATTGTGGTGTATTTGGGTACCCTCGTCTTTTCAACCGGTTTGGTAATATACACTTCATACTTCAACATGCTAAAAAAGAGTTTGAAAACTTTAGTAACAACATGTCTGCTGCAGATAAGTCTGAAACTTTGAGAAAATTGAGTCTGAAGGTGGAAAAATGGTATAATATAAATGAATATTTTTTGAAAATCAAATGTGGTGATAAACTAATCAAATTAGGAGATAAAAACACTGGTTATTCATGGTATTGTGATAACTAGAGCGTTGAGAAACATAATTCATGCTATCAAAAATGAAAATGATATTTGGGTTGAAAGTAGATCTCAGATTAAGGAAGTGTTACTAATATGACTTATAATACTAAACTTGTTATTAATGAAGATCTAATCTCTGAGATACCGTGTTTGGTTACTGATGACGATAACACTATTCTTATGCATATGCCATATTATGAGGAGATAAAAGGTATTGTTAGAGCATTGCTCGGTCGAACTCGCAAGCATTGCTATCTCGAGCTTGTTTGTCAAGTTTAGTTGATCAAAACTATAAGTCTTTATTTCTAGTCTACTTATAGCTATGTCTCGGGTTAGGATAGAATGTGTATTTGAGCTTTAGACTTCACGGCGTTCATCGATTGAAGACGAAGATCTACTGAGGAGAGCTTGGAGGAACTTCATCAACAAAAGGTATGTGGAGACTAAAACTTATCTATCACTCAGAAGTCTATTCTATTCTATCTCCTAATCATACTAAGTCGTATAACTATATAGACTTTTATAGTATACACATTTGATATTTCGAGCCGAGTTTATCTCGCTTATCTATTTCTAGAAACATGTGTTGGAATCTTTTTTTGCTTTAGCTACGTTCATCATATTCTTGACGAGTTTAGTTGGAAACAATTTATTTGTTGGAAGCTAAATAATAATTCAAAAGATGATCATATGAAAAATTATCTTGAAACATCTTACATGATTTGTATGAGACAATCATTTAATGTCAACTCGGAAAGTTTCGTATTGATCATTCGATCACTTGAAAATTACTTATAAGTTAATAGTTTGTGTGAGACGGCTATTGTCGTCTTCTAAGGATGTTTCAACGATTGAAGTGGGAGTTTATAACAAAAACCTTTGGCTGGATACAATACATTATGCGTATCTAGTATGCAAACTGTTTTGGTATGATTCAGGTCCGGGAACCTTGTTTGCATACCTAATATGCGAACGGTTTTAACTGTAAAGTCCGGGAACCTTGTTTGCATACCAGTATGCGAACGGTTCTACCCGAGTTAGGTCAGGGACTGCTGTTCGAATACCCCTTTGGAAACGGCTGGACAAGACCAAAGTCCGAAAGCTATAGTTTGCGTACATGTTTGCAAACTTAGTGGTTAAAGTTCTAAAATCGGTTAAGTATGTCTTTCATACTCATGGAAAAATACATTTATGAATTAAGGAATGCAATTTTTTTTTTGACAAAAAGGAATGCAATCTTTGCAAACGTGCTTTAATGTTATAAATTGATTCTTATATAAGTACTTTGTACGATTACGAATCAATCCGTTTTTTTTCAATTGGTTCATATATTTCTATGATATAGTGAACAATTGAACAAATATATGTGAAACACAATTAGATTCATTTGATTATCTTTCATGATTGATTGATCATCATAGTTGATCTAGATGTGTTAGATGAATGTGGTTAAGACAAAAGTGTTCATATGGCTAACGTCGGTTAACTGTTATTGAGCCAACTCAATATACACGTTTAGGTACGGTTACCCATATATAAATGAAGGTATATTTCATTTGTGTGTAACAAGCTAAGACCAGCTAACGATGGAGAGATATTGCTTTGGTTTTAAGCAGACTTAGCTTGAATCTTAAATCAGGTTTTCATCCAACGGTGAATATTGAATGCTTTGTTACTAAGCTATCTTAGCTTTGATTTAAAGCAAACCCTGATTTAAAAGACTATATAAGGGAGAACTCTAGCAACTGGAAAACCTAATCCCGACACTTTCCTGTGTCCTAGTTGCAACTAGAGTCTATTCTCCTTTAACCTAGGTTTTTCCAAAACCATTATAGATTAACGACTTAAAAGACTTCATTTGGGATTCGTGAAGCCAAATCCAACTATTTTCTCTGTAGTTGTTGTAGTTACCTAAAATCTGAGAGAGGCTAGAAGTGGGATTCTAGTGTTTCTGAAAGTGAGTTACGGGAGGTTGAGCAAGAACAGTCTTCGCCTAAACCATGCACAATGGCCGTTCAAAGGCTGCTTCAGTCACATGGAAGAATGATTAGGGCTGGTCTTAGGGAGGGAAGCAAATGAAGAGAGAGAGAGATCATAGAACAAGTTATTGCTCTGAGAGGTTATGAGAAAGATGATCGTATCTTGGAAAATAGATGACCTATTTATAGCTAAATTCTCTAATCTCAAGTCGGTGAAGATAAGTATTGCTTTCCGTGCCGTGCGGAGAAATTCTCCCGTCTCTTCAGGAATAGGGATAAACTAGGTTGAGTTTATCTCATTATTCCACCGCCTTTACTCTCTTCTGCGGTGATAAATAAGCCGAGTATTCCTCACATGTGCCGTAGACCGTCAGACCAAAACCCTAATTGATATCCCCCCATTCGTGTGAAGCTAAGTCAGCCTTTGTGATGATGTATTGAGAGATAAATATTCTCTTTAGCCGAGTTGGCCAAGATAGAGAGATATTCTTTGGTTTGCGAGAATGACTAGAATGAGTCACGTGAAAAGGCATGTAATTCCTCAGGAATCGTGTGCAGAGTGTGAGAGGAGCTGAGGTTGATATCCCTTTCTCCATGGCCGGTCACATATGTCATGTGAAGACCGTAGTATTGTTTGTGGGTCCCTTTGTTGAGCATGCGGAGCTCAAGAGAGCCTATCCACGTTTTTGGATAGACATGTATAGTTCAGGCTCAATTTACTAGTCGTGAGTGTGTTTAAGAGGATGAGAAATAGGCTTGAGCACTAGGTAAGGCGTGTGCCTATCATGTGAATCTCTCTGAGATTTTGAGGAGAGATTTTGCAGAGAGATTTGAATCTCTCCGAGATTTTGCGAAGAGATTTGAATCTCTCCGAGATTTTGCAGACGGAACAAAATCTCTCTGCGATTTTGCAGAGAGATTTGAACCTCTCCGAGATTTTGCAGATAGATCAAAATCTCTCCGTAATTTTGCAGAGAGATTTGAATCTCTCCGAGATTTTTCAGATGGATCAAAATATCTCCGTGATTTTGCAGAGAGATTTGAATCTCTCCAAAATTTTGGGAAGAGATTTGAATCTCTCCGAGATTTTGCAGACGGATCAAAATCTCTTCGAAGTTTTTCTTAACGGATCTGAATCGCTCTATAGTCAGCCGAGACTCGTCTTGAGAGAGAAAAAGACTTTGTACGCCCAATTAATGCCTCTGCGAGACTTTGGCTCACTTGTCTTTGACCAACGTATCTTACAGAGATGTGCTAGGAATCAACTGTGTGTCCATATGATGGGCCAACAAGACCAGTGAATCCTGAAAGGATGTTCTAGGAGTCTGTCGAAAGGGCCCGGAGGCAGAATAACCAGTGTATTGATGAGTGCCAAATATTGTATATATTTATCCCTTTTTGTTGGCAATTTAACTCATCTTTTATGCATTAATTCTACATTTTATCCCATATTCTGTATTTTCATTGTTTTCAAGAATAAATATTTTTCTTACTTAATTTTGCATTTTTAGGTAATAAATAAAGTTCGGATGAGTCGCGGAGCGAAAAGAGCAGAAAAGTAGTGAAAAGCCGGGAGAAATTACGCAAGGAAGCCGCGAAGAATGGTGCGCACAACCTCATTTTCTACACACAAAAGCGCCTCCGTTCTCAGCCGTCAGATCAGTTCTCAGAAGCATCCGACGGTCGCTCCTTCATAGAGCATCAAAATCTGAAGTCTCTGCCAAGCACCACAGCGCTGAAATTCCAAGCCTTCAGATTAGATGGTAGTTGAATCCAACGGTCGCTCCCTTGCTGTTCATCAACGTTTGATATCTCCGCCTTACACTACAACACCTAACCTCATCTAGAGCCGTTAACTTCGTTGTATCAAAAAATCTGACGGTCGCTACAAGCTTCACTTCACATCACCGTCCGATCTACCTACCAGCTTCGCATCCAGTGACTCAGAGTCACAGAACATCAAGACTCGGTAGATCCGCCTAACACCCTAGCGACCGAACCCATCCACCTAACCAAACACCCCCTTCTCTCCCAAACCATCGAGCCCCTCTTCCATCACCTCCCCTCTGCAACTGAACACCACCTGCTCCGCCACCCACTCCATCTGCCACCACCACCAGCTCAATACGAGCTCTCAAATCACTCAACAACCCTAACCCACATCATTACTTCCCATTTCACCAACTCTATGTCCTCCTAATCACTCAATTTCACGCCTCTCCCATGTCAGGAACCCTAGAGGTGAAATTGACAAATTAGGTGAAATAGAGTTGCAATTGGAGGCGTGGATAACATCAGGAGAGTCAGAGGAAGGATGGGTCGACGTCAATTTGACGATTAGGTGAGCTAATTTCACTGTTGGAATTTGGGGATTTTTCTATAAACCCTAATTGTATAATTTAGGGATTTGGGGGTATAAATAGACTGTGGGGGTTGTGTTAGAAACTATGCTTGGAATAGCCAGCATCCAGGACTTTCATGTCCTGTTAATTGTTATGTTTGTGTTTATTGTTAATGTTTGTGTTAATTGTTATGTATGTTTGGATTAGCCTACATCCAGAACTTCCAAGTTCTGTTAATTTTCAATTTTCAGTTACAGCTCAATTTCAGTTCATGTTGTGTTTAATTCCTGTTATGCTTATGTCCTGTCATGTTAGTATCCTGTTAAATGTATCTTGTTATGTGCTTGTTTAATTTCATGTTTTGATTCCCATTTCATTCCTGTTGATGTTTGTTACATGTTCACTGTTGTGTTTAATGTGCTGTTACATTTGAAGGAATGCTAGGCTAGATACATCTGTGAAGCTTTGAACTAATTGTGCAATGGAAGAAATCAGTGCTTATAGCAAGCTGATTTTCTTGCCATTCCTTGTGTATGCTTGTATGCAATGTGCTGATTGAGCATTGGGAGAAACTAGTGCTCATAGCAAGCTAGTTTTCTTCCCATTCTATTTGTGATTGCCTGTATTCTTGCCTTAGCCTAGCCTTGCTTCATTTCAGTTTCTTTATCACCCCTGCCCTTGGCCTTAGGCCTTGGTTCATCTTGTTTTGTTCTTTGCTTTTACTGTTGCCCTGTTGTATCTTTCATTTTGTTTGCTGTTTTCTTCCTTGCTTGTGCATTCTGTCACTGCTGTTGTGCACTTGCCTTGCTGCATTGCACTGCTGCATTACTATTTGCTTCCCCTGCTGCTACATTACCTTCTCTGTC
The DNA here is from genome assembly GCF_003573695.1 of Papaver somniferum. Lineage (NCBI taxonomy): Eukaryota > Viridiplantae > Streptophyta > Magnoliopsida > Ranunculales > Papaveraceae > Papaver > Papaver somniferum. The sequence continues at coordinate 180,840,842 of NC_039360.1, forward strand.
ACTTGTGCTGCTGCTGCTGTTGCTGCTGCCAAGCTGCTGCTGCTGCTGATGCTGATGCCAAGCTGCTGCTGCCTTGTCTGTTGCTGCCAAGCCTGCTGCCAGGCTGCTGCTGCCCTGCCACTTCTTCTGCTGCCAAGCCAAGTCCAGTTCCTGCAGCCAAGCTCAGATCCAATCCAACTGAGCCCAATTCACTTCAGTGAAGCCTAAGGCCCAGTCCTCATTAACCAAGCCCAGTTTCTAAAACCAAAAGCCCAGAGCACAACTTGGGCTCATCAGAAGACCAAAACCAAAGCCCAATTTCATTAAGGCCAAAGCCTAGTGTATTGATAGGTTAGAGCTAAAGCCCAATTCAATTAATTGTGGGCTTAACCCAAAAACCTGAACTCACTGTAAGGCCAAAGCCCAATTTGCATTTCAAAGACCAACTGAGCCCAAGCTCAGTTCCTTTTATTGTGAACAAACCCATTAGTACTTTAAGCCCAAAAGGCTTCAAAACCCAACAACAATTTAGGAACCCAAATAGCTAGAAAACTCCAAAACACACCCGATCTCTGTGGATCGACCCGTACTTGCACATTTGCCACTTTCGACACCGTGCACTTGCGGTTATAATTTTTTAGGACCTTTTAGAAGCCTACCAAGTTTTTGGCGCCGTTGCCGGGGATTGGTGCTGTGTTTTATCTGTGTTTTTCTTAGCTATTTTGCATTTCATTTCATAGCATTTGCATCTGCATCTGCTTCATTTCATTTGCTATTGGACCTGCTGTTCTGAACCTGTTTTTCCTCTGCTGGGACGCCACCAAGGAAAAGAACCAAAACCCAACTGGGTTTTTGCAACAATATCAGAGCAGCTGGGCTGTGCTAAAAAGGTAAGCCTAAACCCATTTCATTAAGAGAACCCAACCTGTGGGCTTCCAATTTTTTATTTGTGGGCTTGTAATAATTAACCCAATTTTTTTGGGCTTTTTATTTTTCTATTTTGGGTTTGTAATAATTTATTTGTGGGCTTGTATTTATTTTTTGTGGGCTTGTTTAAATTCTTTCATTGGACTTGTATTTTGAACTCTGGGTTTAAACCCAGCTGAGCTTGTAAGCATCAATTGGACTTGTATTCCACTCGAAAGTGGACCTCGAAACCAAAGTTTTAAAACAAACGTCGGGCCTTAACCAACTGGGCCAAATTAAACTTTCAAAATTAAAACTTAGTGTTTCGTGGGCCGCAGCCTTCCATCCATTTCATTAGAGGCTTGCACAGTGGGCTTGCTCCCATACAAAAACCAAATTTTATTTTATTTATTTAAAAAAAAAAAAAAAAAAAAAAAAATTTCCTTTGCTCCCATTCAAAAACCAAATTTTATTTTCTTTTTCTAAAAAAAAAAAAAAAAAAAAAAAAAAAAAAAAAAAAAAAGTTTTATTTTTCTCCCATTTAAGTCCAATTTTAGTGTTTTGAAACTTTCCATGTCTCTACACTTTTTCTTTTGGGTTGATCCTCAACTCTTTAGATTGTTAGTGTATGGTGAATTTTTGTATATAATCCAGTAGATAAAATTTCTTAAAAACCCTTTTGTTCCTTTTGTATATATTTTGCTAATCCAATATGATCTCGGCTGAAATATGTTGGATTTTTGCCTTGAATAACGGAGTTTTAATTCTGCTTTCGCCGAAATCGGGTATTCTCTCTCCTTTTACTCTACTCAGCATGTCCCTTTCCATATGATGCATTTTAATTCTTTCCATATTTTGAAACATTGAGGACAATGTTTAGTTTAGGTTTGGGGGTATAGAGTAGATACCACGATAATTTGCCATAATTGAAAACGAACTCCTTCTTCTTTTTGAAAAAATTGAAAAATTCCAAAAAAAATTGAAAAATCAAAATTCAAAAAAATTAAAAAAATGAAAAATCATAAAAAATGGAGCTCATTTACCTTGAAATGTTGACTCTTGTGCAAATATGTATTTTTATTAGGAGTCTTAGTCTAGATATTTAGGCACCCTGATTCTAGCACAATTCACATAGTGATAAGAAATTTGCACGCGCACGATCTACCAATACATGTATGGCCTCGATCTTCAAGGTGTTTGATAGGAAGTTACGATTGCCAATCACTTTAGAATACTGAACGAAACTTGACTAGCTTGTTCTTTGGTTGGTTGGGATAGAAGGTGGAGGTTGCATTAAGAAAAACAACCATCGAATTTAACTGGGTGCATCAAAAAGGGCTACCTCTTGCAAAGTGTCATGTAATCTTTTGTTTCTTTTTGTTATGTATCAAAAGTGTTTCTATGTTAAAAAAAAAAAAAAAAAAAAAAAAAAATCGATGTATATATTCAAAAAAAAAAATATCAGAAAAATACAAAAAAAATCAAGTATTCCATCATCTCTTGTTCCAAAAATAAAAAGAGAATTGTCAATGTAAATAAGAGTCATGTAAATAGTTATCTTTTTTGTTTTATGGTAATAAGCAAGGAGGGTGTATGCCATTGATGTACAACGCGAGAAATTGTGAAATACCTCCAACTCATTCACAGTTCTCGTAAAGTCCGGACAGCTAGCTAGATTTCGACCTCAGTTCTTAGCCTGAGAAACTATCTCTTGGTGATTAGTAGTCATAACTTCAGATCTTTCTTTACACATGTGTAGATACACTTTACACTCTTATCACATGTCTTTTTTTGTTATCAGTGCTAGGATTGTGCCTTCGATAGCTAGATTGACATCTCCATTTTGCTGTGAGCTTAACTGTTTTGCACATGTCACATTTGATGGAATATGAGCTTATATTTTGTCCTTAGGTTTTGTAGGCACACCTCTGGTAAACCTTCACGAGACTTCACTCGTCCACTAGGGACACTTAGTGGTTTAAAAGGCTTAGTGCATACGCTAAATGCATTCGAGAGACCAGCGACAGTGGTATAGTTAGGATTTCCTTAGTTTTGTTTTACTTGAGGACAAGTAAAATTCAGGTTTGGGGGTATTTGATGAGTGCCAAATATTGTATATTTTATCCCTTTTTGTTGGCATTTAACTCATCTTTTATGCATTAATTCTACATTTTATCCCATATTCTGTATTTTCATTGTTTTCAAGAATAAATATTTTTCTTACTTAATTTTGCATTTTTAGGTAATAAATAAAGTTCGGATGAGTCGCGGAGCGAAAAGAGCAGAAAAGTAGTGAAAAGCCGGGAGAAATTACGCAAGGAAGCCGCGAAGAATGGTGCGCACAACCTCATTTTCTACACACAAAAGCGCCTCCGTTCTCAGCCGTCAGATCAGTTCTCAGAAGCATCCGACGGTCGCTCCTTCATAGAGCATCAAAATCTGAAGTCTCTGCCAAGCACCACAGCGCTGAAATTCCAAGCCTTCAGATTAGATGGTAGTTGAATCCAACGGTCGCTCCCTTGCTGTTCATCAACGTTTGATATCTCCGCCTTACACTACAACACCTAACCCCATCTAGAGCCGTTAACTTCGTTGTATCAAAAAATCTGACGGTCGCTACAAGCTTCACTTCACATCACCGTCCGATCTACCTACCAGCTTCGCATCCAGTGACTCGGAGTCACAGAACATCAAGACTCGGTAGATCCGCCTAACACCCTAGCGACCGAACCCATCCACCTAACCAAACACCCCCTTCTCTCCCAAACCATCGAGCCCCTCTTCCATCACCTCCCCTCTGCAACTGAACACCACCTGCTCCGCCACCCACTCCATCTGCCACCACCACCAGCTCAATACGAGCTCTCAAATCACTCAACAACCCTAACCCACATCATTACTTCCCCTTTCACCAACTCTATGTCCTCCTAATCACTCAATTTCACGCCTCTCCCATGTCAGGAACCCTAGAGGTGAAATTGACAAATTAGGTGAAATAGAGTTGCAATTGGAGGCGTGGATAACATCAGGAGAGTCAGAGGAAGGATGGGTCGACGTCAATTTGACGATTAGGTGAGCTAATTTCACTGTTGGAATTTGGGGATTTTTCTATAAACCCTAATTGTATAATTTAGGGATTTGGGGGTATAAATAGACTGTGGGGGTTGTGTTAGAAACTATGCTTGGAATAGCCAGCATCCAGGACTTTCATGTCCTGTTAATTGTTATGTTTGTGTTTATTGTTAATGTTTGTGTTAATTGTTATGTATGTTTGGATTAGCCTACATCCAGAACTTCCAAGTTCTGTTAATTTTCAATTTTCAGTTACAGCTCAATTTCAGTTCATGTTGTGTTTAATTCCTGTTATGCTTATGTCCTGTCATGTTAGTATCCTGTTAAATGTATCTTGTTATGTGCTTGTTTAATTTCATGTTTTGATTCCCATTTCATTCCTGTTGATGTTTGTTACATGTTCACTGTTGTGTTTAATGTGTTGTTACATTTGAAGGAATGCTAGGCTAGATACATCTGTGAAGCTTTGAACTAATTGTGCAATGGAAGAAATCAGTGCTTATAGCAAGCTGATTTTCTTGCCATTCCTTGTGTATGCTTGTATGCAATGTGCTGATTGAGCATTGGGAGAAACTAGTGCTCATAGCAAGCTAGTTTTCTTCCCATTCTATTTGTGATTGCCTGTATTCTTGCCTTAGCCTAGCCTTGCTTCATTTCAGTTTCTTTATCACCCCTGCCCTTGGCCTTAGGCCTTGGTTCATCTTGTTTTGTTCTTTGCTTTTACTGTTGCCCTGTTGTATCTTTCATTTTGTTTGCTGTTTTCTTCCTTGCTTGTGCATTCTGTCACTGCTGTTGTGCACTTGCCTTGCTGCATTGCACTGCTGCATTACTATTTGCTTTCCCTGCTGCTACATTACCTTCTCTGTCACTTGTGCTGCTGCTGCTGTTGCTGCTGCCAAGCTGCTGCTGATGCTGATGCCAAGCTGCTGCTGCCTTGTCTGTTGCTGCCAAGCCTGCTGCCAGGCTGCTGCTGCCCTGCCACTTCTTCTGCTGCCAAGACAAGTCCAGTTCCTGCAGCCAAGCTCAGATCCAATCCAACTGAGCCCAATTCACTTCAGTGAAGCCTAAGGCCCAGTCCTCATTAACCAAGCCCAGTTTCTAAAACCAAAAGCCCAGAGCACAACTTGGGCTCATCAGAAGACCAAAACCAAAGCCCAATTTCATTAAGGCCAAAGCCTAGTGTATTGATAGGTTAGAGCTAAAGCCCAATTCAATTAATTGTGGGCTTAACCCAAAAACCTGAACTCACTGTAAGGCCAAAGCCCAATTTGCATTTCAAAGACCAACTGAGCCCAAGCTCAGTTCCTTTTATTGTGAACAAACCCATTAGTACTTTAAGCCCAAAAGGCTTCAAAACCCAACAACAATTTAGGAACCCAAATAGCTAGAAAACTCCAAAACACACCCGATCTCTGTGGATCGACCCGTACTTGCACATTTGCCACTTTCGACACCGTGCACTTGCGGTTATAATTTTTTAGGACCTTTTAGAAGCCTATCATGTATCTCGCGGGGATATCTAAGGAGTTATTCGGAAACCTCAGTAAGTCGAGTCAGAGCCTAGAGCAGACATGACGAGTGTATCTCACGATGATGTACTAGGAATCAGTCCTTGATCTCAAATAGGGTGAGTCGTGCTTACAGGAGATATCCAAATCTCCGCTCTGGGTCATAAGTCCTCCAGGGACGTATTTACGCATCTACAGAGCCTACATGACCAGAAGCATCTCGTTGAGAATGTATACTAGGAATCATGGCATCACAATCAGTTGCGCCTCGCAAAGACATGCTAAAATTGTGGTTGTTCTGGTTTATAAGTCTGTCAGGGACGTTTTACGCTCTACAGAACCTATGTGACCAACAGTATCTCGTCGAGGATGTGCGCTAGGAATCACGGCATCACAACCAGCAGTGTCTCGCGGTGACGTATATTAGAAATCGTGGCTAAGGATGCCTTGAAGACCAAGGGCTTAATCTCTCCCGTGAGAGTTGAATTCTGTCTATAGGGTTGAAATGACACTTTTGTCCCTTATCCAATTTTCACCATCTACATTAAGTCCCCTACTCAGAGTAGAACCTTGATTGTTCTATGATGAGTATATAGATGGTAACAAATCATTCGTACGCAATTACAACTCGTTCGTCCTTTTAGACTTGCAGAATCCCCGAATTGATGTTTAACCTTCGATTGTTATGACTCTGATCTTGGAATCGATTCTGGACCTTGGAATTTACTGGGACTTTGTGTTGGACGTCAATGACATGATAATGAAGTCTTGATGAGACAAAATTTTCCTTCGTGAACGAATGAAATTTGTTAATTAGGGTTTACTCGGCCAAAACCCTAATTTTCTCTCTTTGTGCATCCTTGAGTTTCTGAATAGGCGAGCATGTGGGGAAGAGAGAATTTCTTGAACGGTTCCTGGTTGTCCTTGATGTTGGTGAAGGGCCTTGATAAAATATGGGCACTTAGTTTTGAAATAACAGAGTCACTATTCCATGTAAATTCTGAATCCAGGCATGAATTGTACCCTAATTTCTTCTTTCTTCGCGTCTGACTCCTTCAGACACTCTGTAGAGGCTTGACGAGGCTTGGAATGTGTGGATCTATCTTGTGGGGTCGGCACCTTGTGTGATGAGAGCTTGTTTAATTCTTTGTGCCAATCAGACTCCTCTTTATTAGAGAAAGTGCATACCTTTGAAATTAAGGGTATTTTCGTCAAAAACCACTATGAGTTTGATTTTCCTTTGGCATGAGAGAAACATGGAGCCACCATAGGCATAGTCACGTCTTGAAAGAGGGATTGGCGCGTCTCTGGTCCTGGTTCTGGAAATCATGAATTTGAATTCCCTGTTTTGAGCTAGATTCCTTTATTTTCTTTGAAATTCTGCCTTCCTGGATTCCGTTTTGATTCCATTCTTCTTCGAACACTTAGAGAACTCAATATTCACGTGTATGAGGCCTTTGGAATGATTTTATGAGAGCTTGGTCGGTCTCTAGATGTATCAAAGCTTTCTTTTTTGAAAATACTCAAAACTGCAATATAAGGGTATTTTTGTCAAAATCCCTTATGAGCTCGTTTTTTGTTGAAGAGTAACGAGACAAAAGGGATTTATATATGCCTATAGATCCTTCCAAGAGAATGAGAGGATCGGTCCCCTCTCTTTTAGAATAAATCCCATATTTCACCAAATTCTTGAAATTAGGGTTATTTTCGTCAAAACCCTAATTTTCTTCGACTTTGATCCATCTGAAAAAATTCCGAGAGAATAAATCACGTCCCACTGGCCTAGGAGAGCATCCCAACGTATGAAAAAGGCTTGTCCACGGTTTGAAGGAGTTTTTTAGAAGAAAGAAAACCCTCAGTTTCCTTATTTGATCCAAATTCCTATAATTTCCTCTTTTAACTCCAAATTATTTTCCTTTTGCTTCAAGGCTTACCTTTTGAATCAAATTGAAAAGAGAAGTATTTTGGACGTGTTCTAGGTTTATAAACCGGTCCAATATGTTCCATGAATTTTATTCACAGTAGAATTCCTTATTTAAGTTGAATTTCTTTTGCCTTCTCTTAAAAATCCTTTCCTTGCTTGGCTTGAACTCTAGTTTGACGCATTGGAGGCTGAGGTAACTTGAAAACCGTGTGTATGGATCTGGTTCCATGATTGGATAAGAACTTGATCACTTCTCTTAGCCAAATCCCTTTTTCTTCAAAATAGCCAAAATATCGAACTAAGGGCACTTCTGTGTTTACTTCTGCCTTTTTTCTTGATAAGTCTGCGTTCAATGAGGTGGAGAAACTTCGACATGCTTTGGTAAGGATAGAAACAAGTAGAACACGTCCTGGACTCTTTTTGAAGTTGGTTTCCTTGTTCAAGTGAGATTCATCCTTTTATTTGAAGTAGGATTTATATTGAAATCTGAAGGAAATTCACGTGCTAACTTTTAATGCTTGGAGTACTTGAATCGAGTTCTTAATAATGGCGTGCTGAGTGATAACAGCTTTCTTTTGCATAGATGATAACCTTGTTTTTATTTCAAATCGATACTAATCTTTAAACTGATTACATAGAAGTTAATAGAAGTACTTATCATCTTGAGTTTGCTGATGCAGATACCCATCCTTCGGTCTTCGTTGTGGCATCCTCGGTAAGTCTTGAACTTTATATCTCCTTATTCATCTCTGATGCATACTTCTTTGCTGACGGATCAAAATCTCTTTGAAGTTTTTCTTAACAGATCTGAATCTCTCTATAGTCAGTTGGGACTCGTCCTGAGAGAGAAAAAGGTTTTGCATGCCCAATTAATGCCTCTGCGAGACTTTGGCTCACTTGTCTTTGACCAGTGTATCTTCCAGAGATGTGCTATGAATCAACTGTGTGTCCATATGATGGGCCAACAAGACCAGTGTATCCTGAAAAGATGTTCTAGGAGTCTGTCGAAAGGGCTCGGAGGCAGAATAACTAATGTATCTCGCGGGGATGTCCTACTAGTTATTTGGAAACCTCAGTAAGTCGAGTCAGAGCTTAGAGAAGACATGACCAGTGTATATCGCGATGATGTACTAGGAATCAGTCATTGATCTCAAATAGCATGAGTCGTGCTTACAGGAGATATCCAAATCTCCGCTCTGGGTCATAAGTACGTCGGGGACGTATTTACGCATCCACAGAGCCTACATGACCAACATCATCTCGTTGAGGATGTATACTAGGAATCATGGCATCACAATCAGCCGCGTCTCGCGAAGACATGCTGGAATTGTGGATATTCTGGTTCATAAGTGTGTCGAGGATGTTTTATGCTCTACAGAACCTACGTGACCAGCAACATCTCGTCGAGGATGTGCGCTAGGAATCACGGCATCACGACCAGCAGTGTCTCGCGGGGACGTATACTAGAAATCGTGGCTAAGGATGCCTGGAAGACCAAGGGCTTAATCTCTCCCGTGAGATTTGAATTCTGTCTATAGGGTTGAAATGACACTTTTGCCCCTTATCCAAATTTCGCCATCTACAATTGCGTATTCTGATCTTACTTGTTCTATCGTATTAAGTACTATCATCTCTAAGATTTGCTCGAGATTATCTCCGATAAGTAAGATATAAAAAGTAATCACAAAGCTCTTCGTCTCATTCTTTTTGATTCCGCAATAACTTCTTCTACTAACATATAGTTAAGTTATTGTGAGGTGATTGATATTTCTATGCTGCTCTTCGGAAGTATAAGACCGGATTATCAATTGGTTCTTGTTCACCTTGATTTATCAAAAGACGGAACAAAAACTTCATAGGTACCTCTGTGGGAGACAGATTTATCTACCAGAATAGACTTATATGTGGGAGACAGATTTGTTTATAAGTCTTCGACTTTGGGTCGTAACAACTCTTAGTTGTGGGTGAGATCATCTAAGGGAATCAAGTGCACAGAATCCTGCGTAGTTCTAGAGGCGTAAGGAACGCGACTGAACCTTAATCGGTGTGAGACTTGGTTAGGGCTCAACTACATTCCAGTCGGAAGTTAACTTATAATCTGCTAGTGTCTGTAGCGGCTTAATACAGTGTGGTGTCCAAATCTGGACTAGGTCCCGGGGTTTTTCTGTATTTGCGGTTTCCTCGTTAACAAAACTTCTGGTGTCTGTGTTATTTCTGTTTCCACATTATATTTGTTTATATAATTAAAATATCACAGGTTGTGCGTAGTTCAATCAATTGGTAAATCCGATCTTTGTTTGTTGGATATAAATTGATTGACACTTAGGCATTGGTCTTTGGTACCGTCCAAGTTATTTCTCATATCAATCGGTCTCACAGATTTATATCTGTTCGATTGCAGATTGTATTGATAAATTGAGATATAACTCTTTGATATCTTTCTTGGTTGAACTCGCTTTATAAGTTGGTGTTCCCGGAATTATATTGGAGTTAGTCCATACAGATTGTCGAACGAATTATTGGGTGTGGTTGTTATACCCACGCTTTTTCAATTGGTATCAGAACAGGCAAACACGCTAAGACCTCATAAGTCTGTGTTTGTAGCAATCTGACTCTATGGACAGAAGTGTCATCTCTATAAACGTACTGCCAGTCTCCGATGACTTGAATACTTATGGTGGAAAATTTATATGCGTGCCTTTCTCCAGGCGCGTGATTTTCAATCATGGGTTCGTGTTGTTAATGGTTATAATCCTCCCATGGTTACAGTAAACGCTGTAACTGTTCCAAAGGATATTGTGTGAGTATGAACCTGCTGAGATTCTCGCTGCAAAGCAAAATTCTGACGGATTAAATGCTATCATCTATGCCATTACCCCAGATCTTCAGCACCATGTGACTACATGAAATAAGTCTAAAGATGCTTGGGATATCTTAGAAATGGTATTTGAAGGGAATACATCTGAGAAAGAAGCTAGGCTTCAAAACCTAAATTCTGATTGGGAAAACCTTTGTATGGCTGATGAAGATTCATTTGATGAGTTTAATCACAAAGTATCTGAAATTGTTAATGCATCTTTTGCATTGGGTAAAACTATTCCTGAAAAGGATATGATGATGAAAATTTTCAGATCGTTGCCAGCTAGATACGATCCTAAGAAATATGCCATCGTTGAGGGAAATAACCTTGAAACACTTTCCAAAAACACTCTTGTTAGAAAGCTAAATATTTTTGATCTTGAATTGATTAAAAGAGAACAACTTCACATGTCTTGCAACCCTGTTGTTGCATCTAATGGAAAGTCTCCATGTCCTGAATTGATTGATACAAAAAATGAGAATTGCTTTAATTCGACTCTTTCACTGTTTGTACAACAGTTAAAGAAAACTCTTAGACAGAGAAAAAGAAAACTCTTAGACAGAGAAAAAGAAATTCTCGGAAAAAATCTTCTTCAATCAATGAGAAGGATAGAAAAGTTCACGAAGACTATGATAATGGAACTTGTTCCAAGTGCTACAGAAGTGTTCATGATATCTTTGATTGTCCTAATAAGGACGTTAGTGAGTTAACCAAAGCATGGATGGCAACTCTTGACTACTGTCTGATCGCAGTCGTATGCGTCAAAAATAATTACACTTTCTTACTACTCAAATTATATAATATAGCAAGGGCAAGAAAGGATCGTTCCCACAGAGAGGACTTAGGTTGTCAATATGCTTCGGTTTCCTATAAATAACAATGGGGGGTCTTCTAATTTTTATATAATAAACTAAATAAAAGCATATAATAATGGTAAACAAATCAAATCAAGGATGAGAAAGTATTGGTCACGGATTCCATCTTCATTCACAAACATGTTTTCTACACAATAACTAGAATTGATATTTTAATCTCAACTTTTATCAAAGGCCCCAGGATACCTTGATCGCAAGAATATCCCGCTAATTTCCTCTTATCATCAATAAACACACCAAAAGATGCGAATATGAATTCTATCTAAGAGAACAACCTAACGTGTAAAAGCACTAATCAAGTTTAATTCCCTAGATGCATTAAATTCTATGAAATCAGGCCAATCAAAGCAATCGAATGTGTAAAAGCACTAATCCGATTTAACAAAGGTTATGACTTAATGTGACTACTAGGATGTATCACTACAAGCAATAATCACAATCATGCTACTTGTAATCAGGAATCTATGACTTTTGCATATAATAAATCCTAGTCTAGCAATGGAGATGAACACAAACTCAACCGATTCACGACTCGATCAAACAAGTATTCAAATCATAAGACAATATCAATAGTGAATCATAAACGATAAAGCATGGAGACAAAACTAATTTATTGAACAAAAACTCATGTTTGGAAATCCAACTAATCCATAACCAATAATAAGATTATCTACTCATGTTAATGGAGTTCATAACAAGGATAAAGAGAAAACTCATATTTCTCAACCTAGAAGAAGAAGATCCTAAGAGATGTCTCCCATCGGATCTGTAGAGCTCTTTATATGAATAGCCTTTGTTGTGTTGTCCGGCCAATTTCCAAATCTAGGTAAGCCCATCGCCAAAATCAGTTTCTCACAGCCCACTGAGTCAAGCCCAGTCAAAACAGGTCCATGCCTTGATATGCCAGCGAAACTGACAAGCAAACTTACCCTGAGCTAGCACCCCATACTTCCACCAATAAGCAGCTCCTTCCCTGCATATTCATCCAAACATTTTTCACTGAAATTATTCATTGCAGCAATCATTCTCTACACCACATTTTAGACGCAATAGCATCTCCTATTTACAGCACCAGCTCACGCCATTCAACCATTGCTTTGGCTGCCATTTTCTTGTTCACTGCAACACCAATTTTCTGCAGCTGCAACTCCCAGTTCGATTCTCTGCTGCCACAAACAGATTCTTTCTTCTCAGTGCCAGTGACATCAGCTTACAATTGCACATTATAATCCCTTTACCAGCACCACCATCTCATGACTCAGCTGCAACACATTCTGCAATTTTAGTTCTTGAATTTCTCCTTCTCGCTGCGACACCAACACACACAATCAGCTCCATTCGGTCCATACTCTTTTTAATATTCACTGCCTTCTACAGCCTTGTTTTTTCCATAGCATCATCAGTTCCTCATCTGCGGCCGAGCTCAAATATCTAGCTCATACATATGCAGCTCATGGCAACACAAAACTTGTCACTTCCCTACCCGCTTCAGTTCATCGCCATACTTCAACAACTCCAGCCTTCATTTGCAGCTCGTTGCAGTACCAAACCAAGACCTACAGCCATCCATCTACCTTGATTTCAGCTGGAATCTACTCAGACATCCATTCCATCAGAACAACACCACCAGGGCCTTCAACTGCATTTCATTACAGCATCACCAATAGTTCAACTTCAACTTCAACAACACAACAGCACCTGCAACTTCAATTTACAGACTGCAGCATCACTAAACCACCTGCTTCGGTTCCACAATCACCATAACCTCAAGCCCTCAAGCCAACAGTTCACTTTTCTTTGTCGCTAAGCCAGTTCTCAGCTTATCCCATTTAACACCACACAACAACATCAGATTCATTGCACAATAGTTCACAAACCCCATCATCTGCGCCTCTATACCACTGTAACTTCCTTGCTCAGCTCATTAATACCAGAACCTCACTGCAGTCCAGCTGCACGGGCTCATTCTGCAATTTCCATATCTCAGCAGCTTCACTCATCCCTTCATTCGAACCACAGCAACTTCCCTCCATAGCTCAGCCATATACATTTCCTTAAGCTGCAACCATAACTTCACTTGCACATCATTCTGAAATTCACAAACTTCAGAACTTCAGTTCATTCTTAAGCAGCATCGATTCCACTTGTATCTTCTTTTCAATTTCATGGGTCCCTGCAATACCCTTTGCCACAAACCCCAGAGCCATCTTCTACCACAATTGAAATGAGCATCACAGGACCCCTGTAGCTTCAAAATTTCTCCTCAACTTCCATCTTCGATTCACAAGCTCAGGCCTCAAACAAACCCATTCCTGCTTGCCAAATCCAGAAAAAATTACTGCCTTGTTCTTCAATTATAGCTCATATACCAGCAGCAAAACACAAAATTCTTCAGTTATAGAAACCCCCACTTCAATTCAATCATCATCCTCTTCCATTCTTCAATTTCAGGCAAAACCCGTTCATAAATTCATCCCAACAACGACAAAACCCGACATTTCCTTCCAATTCTCCATCTCAATCATCTTTCCACCTACAACAGCCACAGGTTCACTTCTACAAACCCTAACTCTTCCTGATCTGTTCTTTGTTCTGTTTTAATTCTCAGATTCAATCTCGACTAAGAAACAACACCGGCTGTAACCCATCTTTCCTCCTTGTTTGATTTCTGTCTTCAATAGCTCACAGGAATAATTCCTCCCTTCCTGTCTCTGATCAGTCATGGTGCCGCCCACAAAGTTTCAGGCGGAGAAGGAGAGATAACGGCTAATGATGAAAGAAATAATATCTTCTATGGATTCTACGTTTTGTGTAGGAAATAAAATTACTCCAAACACCCACTCATCAGATAAGGGTTGCCCATATTTCATTTGGCCTGTCGGTTTCACAGAACTGACAATTCATTCTTTACTCTTTTGTTGCATAACCTTCGCTGGTTCCAGTACCACTCGCCAGTGAATTGACCTTCTTTTCCCTTTTCGCTCTAAATGGACTTTTTCACCTTCTTTTGCTCATAATGACTCCAAAGTACCTATAACACTCAAAAGCAAACATAAGATACATAATTCACACGAAAACTCGCAAAGAAAGCATAAACAATAGATAAATATTAAGGCGTTTACAACACCTATCACTATCCTGAGGAAGAAGCCTGTGAAAGTTCTCTCACTTACTTTGCTGATATTCACACTTGTCTATCCAACAACTCTGATTATTCCACGGTAAACAATGTAACTTCCCCAGAAAAAAATTTGATTTATTGACCAAAGATCTGTGCTCAATGAAGAGTATGTTTCAACTGGAGAAGGAAGCCTGGATGAAAAGGATTGAAAATCTGGAATGTCAACTGAAAAACTTAAGACAAGAAAATGCGATATCTCGCAATCGTGATTACAAGAAGAAGAATCGTCTTTCTTCGAAAAACTCTTGGATACTAAATCAACATATTACTCCTGAAAACTTATCACTATCAAACTCTTCTTGTAAAGAGAAAGATGTGGTAAAACACAAGGTCACTATTAGAGCATAGCTCGGTTGAACCACCAAGCGTTGGTATGTCAAGTTTGGTTGTCATATTTTAGTGAATCAAAACTCATGTTAAGAGTCGCTTGATTATGTACAAGAGTCAACTTTGTATAGGTTAGCTTGAAAGTATTAGGATATGAGACAATACCAGTATTGCGAAGTCTTGAAGATGTGAAGAAGCAAGGAGCTACAACAACAACAATCATCCTTCCACTTGAGGTTAGTGATATTTGACTTGAAATGTTTCATTCCCTAACGTATCTTTCAAGTCGTGCATATTGAAAACAAAACTGTGAAGCATATTTGAACTCTAGATAGACATAGTATTAAGGAATACAATACGAGGTTTATTGCTTAACCATAAACTTTGTAGATAAGACATCGCCATAGTCATTTGAATGCTATTGTGATTATGTATGGGTATGAGGTGAGGATTTCATCCCAGGGAACAATGTTTTACATGTGTTCTAAGGAAGTAAGTTCATAAACTTGTTTGTGAAACGAAAAGGAAATTTCCAGGTGTTATTGGTTTTGTTATTCATTGCAAATCTTATGAACAACCAATATGTGTGATTGAGTATAACTGCTCACAACTTGTTTGTGTTCTTAGTAGAACTATTCACAAAGGCCTGACTTATGTATTGGTATGACTTTTATTAGTGAAACCGATCTTAAGAAATCACCTGAGATGGTATGATCGGGTTTGTGATTTTATGTCTGACCAAATATGGGAAAGGGGAACAGATCCTAGTAAGAGGCGCAGTACATCACAAAGGGGAACTGATCCTTGTATGGGGTGCAGCAAGGTTTATAGCAGAAAGGGGAACCGATCCTATGGACATGTGCAACACGTTTTTAGGTAAAGGGGAACCGATCTTATGGACATGTGCAACACATATAAGTTAGATACCATATATATGTGGGGAACCGATCCTAGTACCTAGTCACCCCGAATTTTGGAAAGCTAGTGTGACTATGCACAGTATTCACATGGAAGCTATAACCGAAATTTGTTTTGGTAGAACCGTTAAACCCATGATTGTGATTGAATGTTTGTTTGATCAATCACATAGTTCTTGAAAGTCAGATGAACCAATTCTAAATTTGTTTGGAAGTGTGGAAAATCGGTTTCAAGGTTGTAAGTGTGAAAGAGAACTTACAAAGTAAGGATGTCGACATACTTTGAACACGTGCTTTGAATATTTATTCCATTAATTGTTCAAAGTTATTCCTTAATAGCTAAGGGAAGAGAATCCCAGGATCGAAACATAAGTAAGTTAAGAATCTTTTAATTAAGGTTATTAATTTCATTTTGTAGGGAAATATAAGAAT
The DNA here is from genome assembly GCF_003573695.1 of Papaver somniferum. Classification (NCBI taxonomy): domain Eukaryota; kingdom Viridiplantae; phylum Streptophyta; class Magnoliopsida; order Ranunculales; family Papaveraceae; genus Papaver; species Papaver somniferum. The sequence goes on from NC_039360.1 coordinate 180,856,823, forward strand.
TAGTAACGTGCATTTACTAATTAGATTTTCCGAGAGATTTCGATCATTATTTTTGGACAGAGTATTTCCAGGAATTATGGAAACCGAATTTGTGCTTTAATGAATATCTTGAGAATATTTTCGGTTTTGGAAATTCCTTGGTGTCCAAACTTCCTTGTCTATAAATACTTGAAGTTTGCCTTTCTAGCAAACTAATCCTTCGTAACAGCAGACTTCCTCTTTTGTCGTTGTTACTGTTGTAGCCGCCTATTCGGAGAGGAGAGTAACCTAATTAGGAGAAATCTCTTACGACCGCTCAGTTTAAAGTCTTCTTTGGGATTGAGAAGCTCTAGCATGTACCGTTGGTGGGAAACTAGATAATTGCGGTTTATCTTTTGTTTTCGATTGATTTGATTGACTAACGGTGGTTGAAATCTGATTGCACCTAATTTGTTTATGCTTGAGAATCTTCTCTTCTGATATAAGATTCACTCAAAATAGTTCACAGTTTTGACAGGGATCTTTAGACTGTTGTTAGTTCTAAAGACGATCTTGTGATAATCCATTGTTAACAGACTCCGTTCTGTGCGTGATTGATCATAAGAGATTCAAGTGATTGTGTGTAGGTTTTTATTGAATATTTTATAAGATTTGAAGACAAAGAAGATATTGAATATATGACTTGGGTTTATAATCTTTGGTGTGCACAATAGTTATTTCGGTAAAAGAGGATCCAGTTAATAATCGGTTTATCCCTGTGATAGATTGGATTGATTAATTGAGTAGATCGGCATAAACACAATTCTTTGGGTTAAGAGTGTTGTTGGATTAATCTTAAACGATTACTTCGGTAATTGAACATAAGATAGATCTAAGGACCTGACGAAGGAGTTTATGTTAAGATAAACCAAAGAGCCTTTGTCCGACTCATATCACTTGGTTGAAAAGAGTTGATACCAAACATATTTGTTGTTCCTTTACTGTTTGGAATACGAACCAAAGGAATTTTTCCAAGTACGTGACTTATTTATAAGTTGGAGGCGTGGGAATATAGACGGAACTAGGTGAACTATAGGTTTAGTTGCTTGGTCTCAGCTATACGAAGTTAGGTGTAATTTTGTGTAGCGGATTAATCCTGAGAGTATTCAATTCTGGACAAGGTCCCGAGGTTTTTCTGCATTTGCGGTTTCCTCGTTAACAAAATCTTGTTGTGTCATTTACTTTATATTTCCGCATTATAATTGTTTTATTATAATTAAAGTAAATTAAACAAACGTTAATTCCTATTTACTTGATAAGTGAATCCTATTATGTTTGGTTAAGTCCGAACCTTTTTATCAAGTAATATACTTCGTTGTTGTATTGTCTCGACTCTGTCCATAGACAATCACTTTCGGAGAAAGGAATTATAGGTAGGAAAAGTTTTAGCTTGAGGTATATTTGGGTACCCTCGCCTTTTCAATTGGTATCAGAGCAGGAAAACACGAAAATATCTAACAATCTGTGTTGGTGCGATCCAACCTATAAGAATTGAATCTAATATCTGATTTAGTTAACGTTACGCAAGAGTATGAATATTCAAAGGTTGAAGATGTTACTACTTCGTTGACTCATGATCCAGGAGTTACGAACACATCTATGTCTATCTCTAATGAAAGAGAAGATGCTGATAAAGAGTTGGTAAAACTCCTAAAGCCTATATAATCTCTGTCTTCTAAAGTACTCATTTTAAAGACAGAGTTAAATCTTCTTAAATAGGAGATCAGAGAAAAAGATATTTAACTGAATTGTCTAGCCAAAGAGAAAATGGATCTCGCTGTCAAACTAGAGGCTCTTGGTAAATCTCTTACAGATAAAGAGACACGTCTTATGATTCTGACTAATGATGCTGTTGTGATTTCTTTTGATGAGGAAACTAAAAATCCTTGCTCGACTTTTATAGATTGTGATAAAACCGGTTTAATCACATCTGAAACAGATCAAGGTGATGGTAGTTTGCCTAACTACATCAAGTTAGAAGAGGATGAGAAACCAACTTCTAGATCTACTGATGATCAAACGAAATCTTGTCCAAAGGAAACTTTGAACCGATTCCGTGGTGATTGTAAGGAATACAATTTTCAGTCACTTAAAAGGAAACTTATACTTCTTCAACATACGGTGGTAAAATTTTTGAAGGAAGTTTCTTGTCTTAAAAAACTGAAAGATCATTCCTCAGTAGAAAGACAGATTATACCACATCCCGATAAGATCAACTCAAAGGAGCCAGAGGAAAGAGTTGATAATCGCTTCTGGAAAAAGGTTCCTCCTCACCCATATCGAAACAGTTCTAGTTTTGATGAGGAACGACTTCAGAAGGAAGGGAAAGAGCGAATCTCTGCCAAGAGGAACAATCAGGAATTTCTGATAGTTGTTTCAGATGATCACACTAATGTGAAAAATAAGGAAGTCCTTAGAATGAGAAAATATTATGAAAATTTCATTGAAAGGATTAAGAGAGATTTATCTATCTCTGAGAATTCTCACATTAGTACATTTTCTCCACATGATCATATCTCTAAAGTTAGAAAAGATCATCGTCTTGGGAGAAAATATTTTAGGCAAAAATTCCCTAAAAGAAATACGAACTATGTTTCTGATATTCACTGTAAGCTGGAAAAAGCTTACTCCGATGCAACTTAGTTGTATCAAAAGTTGTGTATTCTCATCCTTTCGTGCTCAGAATATTGGATGGGAAAGGCACAATAAAACATGAGCACATGTGTTTGTGTAGTTGTTTATCAGAAAATTCTGTGACACTATATGGATAGCTGCGAATCCATGGTTGTCTGAAAAATTGTTCATGTTTAACATGATCTTCCAAAAAGAGGTTTTATTTAGAATTTTCGAATTTTAATAAGAGAGATTTCCTGTTTAGTCCACTAAACCCAATCCGGATTAGTGGCTAGTCCAGCGGGAAACAACATTTACTCCCTAGTCCAAAAAAGATTTGAAAAGAGTAAAATTACTCTACTAACCCTAACATATAATATACTATGTATGTTAGTAACATATGTAATATGTAGTAACATATATACTAGTATTAATACTAGTTTACTAGTATACTAGTATACATATGTAATATGTAGTAACATATGTAACTAGTATACATATGTAATATGTAGTAACATATGTAACTAGTAATATGTAGTAACTAATAACTAGTAGTATACTAGTAACTACTAGTATACTAGTATTAATATGTAGTATGTAGTAACATATATAGAACAAATGTAGTATGTAGTAACATATGTTACTAGTATCAATATGTTATATACTGATACTACATATTAATATGTAGTATGTTATACATTGGCACTACATATTAATATGTAGTAACATTATTAATATGTGGTATGCTATATATTGATATTACATATTAATATTGATACTACATATTAATATGTAGTATGTTATATATTGACACTACATATTAATATGTAGTGTCATATTAGTATGTAGTATGTTATATATTGATATTACATATTAATATGTTACTAGTATACTAGTTACTACTAGTAAATTAGTCTACTAGTACACATGTTACTACTAGTATAGTAGAGTAGTTACTTGATACTAGTTTACTAGTATACTAGTATACATATGTAATATGTAGTAACATATGTAACTAGTATACATATGTAATATGTAGTAACATATGTAACTAGTAATATGTAGTAACTAGTAACATATGTAATATGTAGTGTCATATTAGTATGTAGTATGTTATATATTGATATTACATATTAATATGTTACTAGTATACTAGTATAATACTAGTTACTATTAGTACTACTAGTATACTAGTATAGTACTAGTTACTACTAGTAAACTAGTCTACTAGTACACATGTTACTACTAGTATAGTAGAGTAGTTACTTAATTTACGAGTAACATATTCTTTTTACTATTAATATAGTACATATTGATATGTAGTATGACCATATTGATACTATTAGTATGTATACTAGTAATATTAAATGTGTTGATACTAATTAGATCTGTAAGGGTGTTTTAGGCATTTAGAAAATACACTTTATAATCTCCACAAAGTTTTTGGACTAGCGAGTAAATAATCTAGTCCAAAAACATGTTTTTGGACTAACGAGTAAATGTTTTTCGTGGGTGGACTAGCCATTAACTGGGTCATGAAAAATTGGACTAAATAGTAATTCCTACTTTTAATAAACCTTCCAACCTGAGAAATTCGGATTAAGGAAACAAAATATATTCTTTTATATTTTCAGATTTTCCAGAGGTCTTTTGGTCCGGAAAGTTGTCTCTTTTAAAAGAGAAACTTTCTCTTGTATGTATTCAGAAACCCTGATCAATCCTTTATATTTATTTATTCATAACCGAGCATGCCTCCAATAACTCGCAATGTCTCAAAGGCTAGGAAGAAGCTCAAAAGGTTAAGGATTGTCAAGGAATCAATACAGAGAGGAAGAATAAGGGCATATCAAATATCATGTCTGATTATGACTCTGATAGTTCAGTTGGATCACAAGATGAGTCATGTCTGTTAGCTTACAACAAACAAGATCCAACCACAAACCAATGGATTCGTTCTGATAGTATGTCTCAATATATCCAAGGTTTTGACGAACTGGAAACCAATCTTGCTATGACTATTCGACATCAAGATTGGGTAAAAGAGAAGTATGAAGGAACAAGAGGAATTCTTGCTGAGCTCAAAGTTCTAATTGAAGAACTTGAAAAACAAGAAGTGGTTGCGGACAAGTCACTTGAGAAAAGCTTTAAGAGTTAGAACACTGAAGAGACCTCGGTGAACAACAAGAGCACCACTAGAGATTAAGTTATATGCTGTAATACTTAATCTAGAATAATAGACATAAATTTTTGATATCTTTCATTGATTGTATTGGTCTATTATGAATAAAACTATTATGAATAAAATTATTTGATTGGTAATTTTTCTTGTGATAGTTTTCGATTTACATAACCTGTGCTTGAATGCTTTTATCTTATTGCTATGTATGTTTATGGGATGTTTGATTTCGGTTTTACTACCTTAATATTCGATCTCATATATTTTGAACCCTTGTGGTTTGGGTGACTTTTTGATTTAGCAGGATTAAGTTCTATCCCATGTTGGTAGGCTTTATCAAAGAATCATGAGGGGTTCTGGTAGAAACAATATGCGAAAAAGTCACAATATGTTGAATCAGTTTTGGTTTAGCATAAAAGCATATGTGTTTCGACGGTTTTCAACTTTTGCTTGCAATTGTTAAAACCGATTTTCAACCTTTCTCTGGTAAAGTTTGGTTGTTGTTATTCTTTTGTTTTTGCACAAGGATGACAATATGATGATATTTCGATATCAATTCTCCCTGGAAGAAGATGCAAACATATTGGAGAAGTGGATACTAAATTTGAGGTAACAATCTTGTTAGTTAATTGTTTTCCTGTTTAACAAAAGCCTGAGCTTATATTATGTATATTTATTGATTTTGCTTAACAAAATTTCGATTCAATTGATGTTTATTCCATGATGTGTGTGTGGATGTGTATGATTCAATTGGTTCCGGTTAAGAAAAATTATTGTTATCTTGCTTTATTGTGTGGCATCAAGTGTTTAGGCTTACAAAACTTCGGTGCAATTGCGGTGCTTTTAATGTCTATGTTGTTTCAATTGCTTCCGGTTGAGGTGAATAATTATGCAAGTTGATTTATGTTGGTTTGTATGAATTATTTATGGATTAACGAAATAAAAGGTGTACGGTATGAGTTGTTTAGTCCAATTCGATTCCGGATAACAGAAACTAAGTTAATTCCGATCTTAGTTAGACTTATCGAAGTGAGGTTTCGGTTATTCAAGTCTAATCGAATGCCTTAACAAGAAATGCTAGTTAACTAACCTAGTACTTGTCTTGTTTAAAATTGAAAGGTCTAAGTTTATGGATAATTAGGTACTGATGAGAAAAATAGAGTTATCTTTATTTTGGTCTTATCGAATTAAACGATTGTTTTTCACAATCAATTTAGCAAAGGGACTAAGGTGCTTAGTTGATTTTTGTTTTGCTAAACTAAATTGGAAAAATTGTTTCGGACAATTGTTTCCTTGGTAACATATCAAAATAAAGCTACTTGTAGTTTCAGTTTTGATATTGGTTATCAGAACATGATGTGTGGAACCCTCGTGCCTAACTCTACAGGTTGCAAGTCTATTTTGAGATTTGTAAGATTCTTTTCGTGTTGTCCTTTATTTTTTCGTTTCTTTGTCATTTTGTGACAAAAAGGGGGAGAAATATATGGAGTAAACAAGTGATACTGGCATTGATTTTATATTTATTGGTATCGCTAAGGAAAAGAACATTGACGCTTGAACGTTTTATCTAAACGAAAGAGTGAAAGCACAGACTAAGGGGGAGTAACATGTCATATAAATTGGTATAACAAAGACGTGCAGATTGAATATCTACATATCTTCCTTAGGGGGAGTATTAGCTTTGTTAAAATAATGTCAACAAAAACATTTTCAAGGATTGAATGTAAGCATTTTACTGTGTTGTTGAATTCGGGAATCAAGCGTATGTTTAATGAATTCTTGTAACTTGTTTATCCATATGATGTAAGAGTTTTGTCACTAAAATTGACAAAGGGGGAGATTGTTAGAGCATAGCTCAGTTGAACCCACCAAGCGTTGGTATGTCAAGTTTGGTTGTCATATTTTAGTGAATCAAAACTCATGTTAAGAGTCGCTTGATTATGTACTAGAGTCAACTTCGTATAGGTTAGCTTGAAAATATTAGGATATGAGACATTACAAGTATTGCGAAGTCTTGAAGATGTGAAGAAGCAAGGAGCTATAACGACAACAATCATCCTTCCACTTGAGGTTAGTGATATTTGACTTGAACTGTTTTATTCCCTAACGTATCTTTCAAGTCGTGCATATTGAAAACAAAACTGCGAAGCATATTTTAACTCTAGATAGACATAGTATTAAGGAATACAATACGAGGTTTATTTCTTAACCATTAAACTTTGTAGATAAGACATACCATAATCATTTGAATGCTATTGTAATTATGTATGGGTATGAGGTGAGGATTTCATCCTAGGGACAATGTTTTACATGTGTTATAAGGAAGTAAGTTCATAAACTTGTTTGTGAACCGAAAAGAAAATTGCCAGGTGTTATTGGTTTTGTTATTCATTGCAAATCTTATGAACAACCAATATGTGTGATTGAGTATAACTGCTCACAAGTTGTTTGTGTTCTTGGTAGAACTATTCACAAAGGCCTGACTTATGTATTGGTATGACTTTTATTAGTGAAACCGATCTTAAGTAATTACCTGAGATGGTATGATCGGGTTTGTGATTTTATATCTAACCAAATATGGGAAAGGGTAACCAATCCTAGTAATAGGTGCATTACATCACAAAGGTGAACCGATCCTTGTATGGGATGCAGCAAGGTTTATAGCAAAAAGGGGAACCGATCCTATGGACATGTGCAACACGTTTTTAGGCAAAGGGGAACTGATCCTATGGACATGTGCAACACATATAAGTTAGATACCATATATATGTGGGCAATCGATCCTAGTACCTAGTCAACCGAATTTTGAAAAGCTAGTGTGACTATGCACAATACTCACATGGAAGGTAGAACCAAAACTTTTTTTGGTAGAACCGTTAAACCCGTGATTGTGATTGAATGTTTGTTTGATCAATCGCATAATTCTTGAAAGTCAGATGAACCAATTCTAAACTTGTTTGGAAGTGTGGGAAATCGGTTTCAAGGTTGTAAGTGTGAAAGAGAACTTACAAAATAAGGATGTTGACATACTTTGAACACGTGCTATGAATGTTTATTTCTTTAATTGTTCAAAGTTATTCTTTAATAGCTAAGGGAAGAGAATCCCAGGATCGAAACATAAGTAAGTTAAGAATCTTTTAATTAAGGTTATTAATTTCTTTTTGTAGGGAAATATAAGAATTAGTAATGTGCATTTACTAATTAGATTTTCCGAGAGATTTAGATCATTATTTTTGGACAGAGAATTTCCAGGAATTATGGAAACCGAATTTGTGCTTTAATAAATATCTTGAGAATATTTTCGGTTTTGGAAATTCCTTGGTGTCCAAACTTCCTTGTCTATAAATACTTGAAGTTTGCCTTTCTAGCAAACTAATCCTTCGTAACAACAAACTTCCTCTTTTGTTGTTGTTACTAGTGTAGCCGCCTATTCGGAGAGGAGAGTAACCTAATAAGGTGAAATATCTTACTGTCGCTCAGTTTAAAGTATTCTTTGGGATTGAGAAGCTCTAGCGTGTACCGTTGGTGGAAAGCTAGATAATTGCGGTTTATCTTTTGTTTTCGATTGATTTGATTGACTAACAGTGGTTGAAATCTGATTGCACCTAATTTTTTTATGCCTGAGAATCTTCTCTTCTGATATAAGATTCACTCAAACTAGTTCACAGTTTCAACAGGGATCTTTAGACTGTTGTTAGTTCTAAATACGATCTTGTGATAATCCATTGTTCATAGACTCCGTTCTGTGCGTGATTGATCACAAGAGATTCAAGTGATTGTGTGCAGGTTTTTATTGAAGATTTAAGAAGATTTGAAGACAAGGAAGATATTGAAGATCTCACTCGGGTTTATAATCTTTGGTGTGCACAATACTTGTTTCGGTAAAAGAGGATCCAATTAATAATCGGTTTATCCTTGTGATAGATTGGATTGATTAATTGAGTAGATCGGCATCAACACAATTCTTTGGATTAAGAGTGTTGTTGGCTTAATCTTAAACGATTACTTCTGTAATTGAACATAAGATAGATCTAAGGACCTGACGAAGGAGTTTATGTTAAGATAAACGGAAGAGCCTTTGTCCGACTCATGTCACTTGGTTGAAGAGTGTTGATACCAAACAGATTTGTTGTTCCTTTACTGTTTGGAATACGAACCAAAGGAATTATTCCAAGTACGTGACTTATTTATAAGTTGGAGGCGTGGGAATACAGACGGAATTAGGTGAACTATAGGTTTAGTTGCTTGGTCTCAACTATACGAAGTTTGGTGTAATTTTGTGTAGCGGCTTAATCCTGAGAGTATTCAATTTTGGACAAGGTCCCGGGGTTTTTCTGCATTTGCGGTTTCCTCGTTAACAAAATCTTGTTGTGTCATTTACTTTATATTTACGCATTATAATTGTTTTATTATAATTAAAGTAAATTACACAAATGTTAATTTCTATTTACTTGATAAGTGAATCCTATTATGTTTGGTTAAGTCCGAACCTTTTTATCAAGTAACATACTTCGTTTTTGTATTGTCTCGATCTCGTATCCATAGACGATCACACGAAGTGTGAACCAATTAGTTGTATTGTCTCGACTCTGTCCATAGACAATCACTTTCGGAGAAAGGACTTATAGGTAGGATAAGTTTTAGCTTGAGGTATATTTGTGTACCCTCGCCTTTTCAGGCACAACAAATCCTAAGTCTTCCTTGTGTAAAAACCAGGATCACCCAAAAATGGACTGCACAAAGGTTCTTGAAAAGTCTTCCTCTGTTAATCAGAAAAAGTGAAGAAAATCTCATAAGAAATCTACGTCACTTTCGAAAGAGATATGCAGAACCGTTCATAGTTTCCAAAAATCAATAAACAAAACTTTCGAAACATTATGGAAAAGGAAGAGGTTACCTGTTGATCTTCCTTCCATAAAGAGCTTTCAGAAACAAGGAATAAGGAAATCATCCTTCCCTCTTGAGAAACCACCCTATCCTTCACTGGATGGGAAAAATTACAAGTTGTAATAGTTTCTAAGATTGTTCTTGTTTTTTCCCCTGGATAAGAACCATAATCTCAAGAGGGGTATGAAAAGGTTCCTGATGCATCATAATTCTTGAGTTTGATGGGAAACTTCTCTTATGATTAACTTGTTTCTGTATCTCCTTCTTGTGCTCTAAATTTGTTTATTGACCTAAGAACCGTTTCTTGTGTCTCTGTTCGTGAAAATAGCTTGCATACATCCTTGGTATGTGTACGGTCTTCCTAATAAAGTCCTTTTAGGATATCCAAAATTCTATTAGGTTTTTGGTCAAATGTATTTTTAGGAATTAACTCCATATCTTCTTCCTTTTATGTTGAAAGATTTCACTCCCTGAAGCAAGCATTTCATTTACCTTTTTATCATGTCCTCATCAAGTCTTTATAGTAAGGAAGATGATTATGGACTGTTCTCTTTCCCTCTAAGAAAGTTCGTTTTGATTCTTCTGATAATGAGATGTGTCAAGAGAAACATGATTCCTCCTATGATGTGAATCCCTATGTCTCTCATTTTGATAAGCTATCACTAACCATGAATCTCGCCTTGGGACAAGTACGTGCCTTGAAGAGTGAACTTGAATCTTCAACCAAAAGACTTGAGGACAAGATGAATAATCTCGAATCCAGAATTGATGTAATCAAAGATGAGCTTGATGAATACAGAGAATATGAGAAGAATCTTCAAAGTAAGTGAAATATCATCTGTTTCTTGCTAAAATAATGTCTAGGAAACTTCTTATGAGAATTTATTCTTGTGTCTTAAGAAAGATAACTAGGGTTTGGAATAACAAATATTGTGATTACGCATAGCAATTGCCAACGATTTTCATCTTGCAACGTTTTTATATTTATTTATTTAAATTGTAAGTTATTTGGAAGATGATTTTGCAGTATTAATCTTTATTGGTTTTATATATTGTAAAAATATGTTATGGGATATGTGTGTTCACGTCCGTGAACTATGATTATCTCATATATGCTCAAAAGTTAAGTCCATTAAGTATTTATGCAAATATCGATAAAAGATAGAATGAACTTTTGAATATTCCGCAGTATTGATCTTTCCATGATCCACTTTTATGTGAAAGTATTGTATGGCTCCGTAAGTTTTCTTATGTTGAGCATTACTGACTAAATTAATCTATAAGGTCGTCTTGTGATTAATTTGTTCGAGTTTACTGGATACAAATTCATGTTTCATGTAATTTTTTAATGTCCAAAGAAATACTTTTTTTCTTGTAAAAGTAAGGTCATTCTTGTTTTTCTTTCGGGAATGACATTTTATGGTGGAGAGTTCTTAATTGAACTTCTGCTTAATTTCCATATCTTTGTGGGGAGTGCGGCTGTGGAATATTGTAGGAGTTATCTTGTATCCTTATAAACTCCTTGAGGAATACACTAAGTTTCGACTATGTGAAGTCATCGAAACAAAGTTGATATGTTCTCTTTTAGTCATGAATTATCTCTTCGAGAATCTCATTATAGTCCCATAGTTTTCGTACCTTTACCAATTTATATTGACAAAAAGGGGGAGAATTATTTAGTAGTTCACACTATATACATATGGTTTTCGGATCATTATGTAAGGGGAAGTGGTTTTCATTGTGATATGGAAGTATTGACTAAGGGGGAGTGATACATATCACCGTAGTATTATTGTCAAAGTTGTGATACAATTGGACATTCATGTGTGTAATAATGCTATGACACTGTATAACAATGATTGAGAACATATGTTTTTTCATATGTTTTCTTGTTGTTATAGCTACGGATCTGTTAGAGCATAGCTCGGTTGAACCCACCAAGCGTTGGTATGTCAAGTTTGGTTGCCATATTTTAGTGAATCAAAACTCATTTTAAGAGTCGCTTGATTATGTACTAGAGTCAACTTCGTATAGGTTAGCTTGAAAGTATTAGGATATGATACATTACAAGTATTGCGAAGACTTGAAGAAGTGAAGAAGTAAGAAGCTACAACGACAACATCATCCTTCAACTTGAGGTTAGTGATATTTGACTTGAACTGTTTCATTCCCTAACGTATCTTTCAAGTCGTGCATATTGAAAACGAAACTGCGAAGCATGAACACTCTAGATAGACATAGTATTAAGGAATACAATATGAAGTTTATTGCTTAACCATTAAACTTTGTAGATAAGACATCGACATAATCGTTTAAATGCTATTGTGATTATGTATGGGTATGAGGTGAGGATTTCATCTTAAAACGAAACTGCATATTGAAAACGAAACTGCGAAGCATGAACACTCTAGATAGACATAATATTAAGGAATACAATATGAAGTTTATTGCTTAACCATTAAACTTTTTAGATAAGACATCGACATAATCGTTTAAATGCTATTGTGATTATGTATGGGTATGAGGTGAGGATTTCATCTTAGGAAAAACTGTTTTACATGTGTTTTAAGAAAGTAAGTTCATAAACTTGTTTATGAATGGAAAAGGAAATCGCCAGGCGTTATTGGGATTGTTATTCATTGCATATCTTCCGAACATCCAATATGTGTGATTTAGTATAACCGCTCACGACTTGTTTGTGTACTTGGTAAAACTATTCACAAAGGCCTGACTTATGTATTGGTATGACTTTTATTAGTGAAACCGATCTTAAGTAATCACCTGAGATGGTATGATCGAGTTTGTAATTTGTTGAATGGAATCTGGGTAAATGGAACCGATCCTATGAAGAGGTGCAACACATCACAAAGGGGAATCGATCCTTGTATGAGGTGCAACAAGTTTATAGGAGAAAGGGGAACCGATCCTATGGACATGTGCAACACTTTTTTAGGCAAAGGGGAACCGATCCTATGGACATGTGCAACACATATAAGTTAGATACCATATATATATGGGGAACCGATCCTAGTACCTAGTCAACCGAATTTTGGAAATCTAGTGTGACTATGCACAATACTCACATGGAGGTAGAACCAAAACTTGTTTTGGTAGAACCGTTAAACCCATGATTTGTGATTGAGTGTTTCTTAATCAATCACATAGTTCTTGAAAGTCAGATGAACCAATTCTAAACTTGTTTGGAAGTGTGGAAAATCGGTTTCAAGGTTATAAGTATGAAAGAGGACTTACAACGTAAGGATGTTGGCATACTTTGAACACGTACAATAATGTTTATCTTTTATTCTTCAAAGTTATTCCTTAATAGCTACAGGAAGAAAATCCCAGGATCGAAATATAAATAAGTTAAGAATCTTTTACTTAAGGTTGCTAATTTTATTTTACGAAAATGAGAATTAGTAATGTGCATTTACTAGTTGAGATTTTCCAAAGAGATTTTTGGTCATTATTTTGGACAGAGCATTTCCAGGAATTATGAAAATCGAATTTGAAATATATTGAATATCTTTGGGAATATTTTCGGTTTTGGAAATTCCTTGGTGTCCAAACTCCCTTGTCTATAAATACTTGAAGTTTGCATTTCTAGCAAACTAATCCTTCGTGACAGCAAACTTCCTCGGTTGTGTTGTTACTGGTGTAGCCGCCTATTCGGAGAGGAGAGTAACCTAATTAGGAGAAATCTCTTACGGCCGCTCAGTTTAAAGTCTTATTTGGGATTGAGAATCTCTACGAGTACGGTTGGTGGGAAACTAGATAATTGCGGTTTATCTTGTGTTTTCGATTGATTTGATTGATTAATGGTGGTTGAACTTTGATTTCATCTAGTTTTTTTATGCTTGAAAATCTTCTCTTATGATATAAGATTCACTCAAACTAGATCGAAGTTTCGACAGGGATCTTTAGACTGTTGTTAGTTCTAAACACGATCTTGTGATAATCCATTGTTAACAGACTCCGTTCTGTGCGTGATTGATCACAAGAGATTCAAGTTGTTGTGTGCAGGTGTTTATTGAAGATCTAAGAAGATTCGAAGACAAAGAATATATTGAAGATTTCTGATTTGGGGTTCATAATCTTTGGTGTGCACAATACTTGTTTCGGTATAAGAGGATCCAACTATAATCAGTTTATCCTTGTGGTAGATTGGATTGATTAGTTGTGTAGATCGGCATCAATACAATTCTTTGTGATTAAAAGTATTGATTGCAAAATCTTAAAAATTACCTTTGGTGATTGAACATAAGATAGATCTAAGAACCAGACGAAGGAGTTTATGTTAAGATAAACAGAAGAGCCTTTGTCCGACTCACATCACTTGGTTGAATAGAGTTGATACTAAACAGATTTGTTGTTCCTTTACTGTTTGAAATACGAACCAAAGGAATTGTTCCAAATACGTGACTTATTCATAAGTTAGAGGTGTGGGAATACAGACGGAACTAGGTGAACTATAGGTTTAGTTACTTGGTCTCAAATATACGAAATTATGTCTAATTTTTTGTAGCGGCTTAATCCTGAGAGTATTCAATTATGGACAAGGTCCCGGGGTTTTTATGCATTTGCGGTTTCCTCGTTAACAAAATCTTGCAGTGTCATTTACTTTATATTTCCGCATTATAATTGTTTTATTATAATTAAAGTAAATTACACAAACGTTAATTCCTATTTACTTGATAAGCAATCCTATTGTGTTTGGTTAAGTCCGAACCTTTTTATCAAGTAAACATACTTCATTGTTGTATTGTCTCGATCTCGTATCCATAGACGATCACACGAAGTGTGAACCGATTAGTTGCATTGTCTCGACTCAGTCCATAGATAATCATTTTCGGAGAAAGGACTTATAGGTAGGAAATGTTTTAGCTTGAGGTATATTTGGGTACCCTCGCCTTTTCAGGATCTTCAACAACAATGATGCTGAGTTGAACACGTTCAGAATCGCTGAAGTACTTGGAGTGGCGAAGAATTCAAGGAATGTTGAAGAGACAAGGAAATCAAGCATGATGGATGAGAAGCTACAAAGTTTATTTATTTTGTAATCCATATGTATTGATGGTTTTGTTACTAAAATTGAAAAAGGAGGAGATTGTTAGAGCATTGCTCGGTCGAACTCGCAAGCATTGTTATCTCAAGCTTATTTTTCAAGTTTAGTTGATCAAAACTATAAGTCTTGATTTCTAGTCTACTTATAGCTATGTCTCGGATTAGGATAGAATGTGTAGTTGAGCTTTAGACTTCACGATGTTCATTGATTGAAGACGAAGATCTACCAAGGAGAGCTTGGAGGAACTTCATCAACAAAAGGTGTGTGGAGACTAAAACTTATCTATCACTCAGAAGTCTATTCTATTCTATTTCATAGTGAGACTAAGTTGTATAACTATATATACTTTTATATTATACACATTTGATATTTCGATCCGAGTTAATCTCGCTTATCTATTTCTCGAAATATGTGTTAGAAGCTTTTTGCTTTAGTTACTTTCATCATATTCTTGACGAGTTTAGCTGGAAACTGAATAATAAGTCAAAAGATGATCATGTGAAAATTGCCTTGAAACATCTTACATGATTTGTGTGAGACAATCATTTGATGTCGACTCAGAAAGTTTCGTATTGATCATTCGATCACTTGAAAATTACTTATAGGCTAATAGTTTGTGTGAGACAGCTGTTGTCGTCTTCTAAGGATGTTTAAATGATTAAACTTGGGAGTTTAGAACAAAAACCTTTGTTTGTATACAATACAATATGTGTACCTAGTATGCAAACGGTTTTGGTATGATTCAGGTCTGGGAACCTTGTTTGCATACCTAGTATGCAAACGGTTTTAACTGTAAAGTCCGGGAACCTTGTTTGCGTACCAGTATGCGAAGGGTTCTACCTGAGTTAAGTCCGGGACTGCTGTTTGCATACCCGTTTGCAAACGGCTGGACAAGACCAGAGTCCGAAAGCTATAGTTTGCGTACCTGTTTACAAACTTAGTAGTTAAATTTATAAAATCGGTTAAGTATGTCTTTCATACTCATGAATAAATACATTTATGAATCAAGGAATGCAATCTTTGCAAACCGTGCCTTAATGTTCATGAGTTGATTCTTATATAAGTACATTGTACGATTGCGAATCAATCCGATTCTGTTTCAATTGGTTCATATATATTTTTATGAGATAGTGAACAATTGAAAAAATCTATGTGAAACACAATTAGATTCATTTGATTATCTTTCATGATTGATTGATCATCATAGTTGATCTAGACGTGTTAGATGAATGTGGTTAAGACAAAAGTATTCATATGGCTAACTTCGGTTAACTGTTATTGAGCCAACTCAATATACACATTTAGGTACGGTTACCCATATCTAAATGAAGGTATATTTCATGTGTGTGTAACAGGCTAAGACCATCTAACGGTGGAGAGATATTGCTTTGGTTTTAAGCAGACTTGGCTTGAATCTTAAATCAGGTTTTCATCTAACGTGAATATTGAATGCTTTGTTACTAAGCTATCTTAGCTTTGATTGAAAGCAAACCCTGTTTTCAAAAACTATATAAGGGATAAATCTAGCAGCTGGAAAACCTAATCCTGGCACTTTCCTATGTCGGTATGTCCTAGTTACGACTAGAGTGTATTCTCCTTTAACCTAGGTTTTTCCAAAATCATTATAGGTTAACGAATTGAAGACTTCATTTGGGATTCTTGAAGCCAAATCCAACTATTTTCTCTGTAGTTGTATATTCTGATCTTGCTTGTTCTATCGTATTGAGTACTATCTTCTCTAAGATTTGCTCGAGATTTATCTCCGATAGGTAAGATATAAAAAGTAATCACAAAGCTCTTCGTCTCATTCTTTGTGATTCCGCAATAACCTCTTCTATTACCATATAGTTAAGTTATTGTGAGGTGATTGATATTTCTAGGCTACTCTTCGGAAGTATAAGACTGGATTATCAATTGGTTTCTGTTCACCTTGATTTATCAAAAGACGGAACAAAAACTTCATAGGTACCTCTGTGGGAGACAGATTTATCTATCAAAATAGACATATCCGTGGGAGACAAATTTGTGTATAAGTCTTCGACTTTGGGTCGTAGCAACTCTTAGTTGTGGGTGAGATCAGCTTAGGGAATCAAGTGCGCAGAATCCGGCGTGGTTCTAAAGGCGTAAGGAACGCGACTGTACCTTAATCGGTGTGAGACTTGGTTAGGGCTCAACTACATTCCAGTCCGAAGTTAACTTGTAGTAGGATTGTGTCTGTAGCAGCTTAATACAGTGTGGTATTCAAATATGTACTAGGTCCCGGTTTTTTTTTTTTGCATTTGCGTTTTCCTCATTAACAAAACTTCTGGTGTTTGTGTTATTTCTTTTCCGCATTATATTTGTTTATATAATTGAAATATCACAGGTTGTGCGTAGTTCAATCAATTGGTAAATCCGACTTTTGTTTGTTGGATATAAATTGATCGATACTTGGGCATTAGCCTTTGGTACCGTCCAAGTTATTTATCATATCAATCGGGCTCACATAATTTTATCTGTTCGATTGCAGATTCTATTGAGAAATTGAGATATAACTCTTTGATATCTTTCTTGGTTGATCCTACTTTTTAAGCTGATGCTCTCGGAATTATATTGGAGTTAGTCCATACAGATTGCCGAACGAATTATAGGGTGTGGTTGTTATACCCCCGCTTTTTCAGGTATCGTTTTTAATATGGCTCCTTCTTCTTCTCCGGGGCATGGTGGGTTAATTTCCAATAATCGTTTTTTCAAAAAAAAAAAACGAGATTTGGTTGCAATGGATATTGTAGCCATGGTCCAAAATTTCTTCCATTCCGGTTTTATTCTTAAGGAACTAAACAATACTGTTATCTCCCTTATTCCCAAAATCAAATCCCTGATGAGGCTAGTCACTTCAGACTGATAAGTTTATGTAATACTATGTATAAAATAATATCCAAATTGTTGGTGAATAAGATGAAACCCCTTCTTGATAAGTTGATTTCTCCTTTTCAATCGTCTTATATTCCCAATAGACAAATTTAAGATAACATAATAATAGCACATGAACTGATTCACACAATGAAAAGAAAAAAGGTAGTAAAGGTTACTTGGGAATTACAATCGACATGTCGAAGGCTTTTGATAGGGTCGAATGGTCATTTTTGTTAGCAATTCTTTAAAAAATGGGTTTTTGCAGTGAGTGGTGTAATATGATTCATCAGTGTATAAGCACTACTAATTCAGTTGTCTTATTAAATGGCTCTCTGGGGCAAAAATTATCTCCAACAAGGGGAATTAGGCAAGAAGATCCTTTATCCCCTTACCTTTTTATTCTTTGTATGGAAGCGATTTCTCGTTACCTCTCTTTAGCTCAAAGAAAAGGGTTGATTCATGGTATTAAAGTTACCAATGATAGTCCCCCTATCAATCATCTGCTTTTTGTAGATGATTGTCTCATACTTGGTAATGCTAATCTGATTGAGAATAAAAACATTCTCAAAATCTTCACTGAATTCAGTAAAGGTTCTGGTGAACTTATTAATTTTCAAAAATCGGGTATATTTTTCAATGGTAAAGTGCACAACAAGTTTCAAAAAGTTTGGAAGATAAAATTGGATGATAAATATCTTGGTGCCCCGTTGTTTACTAATACTTCAAAAATTGCTTGCTTTGAGCCAATGGTTGGAAAAATTGTTAGTAGACTGAAAGGTTGGAAAAATCCTAACTTAAATGCGGCTGGTAGAGGTGTTCTTATAAATCTACTGTTGAATCCATTCCTTTATACCAAATGAATTGTTTCAGAATCCCTAAATATACCTTGAACAAAATCACTGCTCTCCAACGTGATTTTTTCTGGGGGAAAAAAGAAGGAAATCCTAAAGGGATTTATCTTAAAGGTTGGTCTGGTGTTTGCAAAGATAAAAAAAAAAGGTGGATTAGGTTTCAAAAACATTCAACTCATGAATGAAGCTATGATAACTAAGATAGGTTGGAGGTTGATTGCTTATCGTAGGTGCCTCCTCACAAAGGGGGTCGCAGTGACTAGGCTCGGGCGACTGTTTACCAAAAAATTCTTTCCGAATGGTTACATTTTAAGCAACAATTTTGAGTCGAAAATTTATGGGATACTATTCTTAAGTTAAAATACTTTCCGAATGGTGACATTTGAAACAACAATGTT
The DNA here is from genome assembly GCF_003573695.1 of Papaver somniferum. NCBI lineage: Eukaryota > Viridiplantae > Streptophyta > Magnoliopsida > Ranunculales > Papaveraceae > Papaver > Papaver somniferum. The sequence continues at coordinate 180,875,726 of NC_039360.1, forward strand.
GAGTCGAAACTTATTGACTCTTGGCTTTGGAAAGGCATTTCCAAAACTTTTCAGAATCTCAGGAAAGGTAGTTATTGGGAAGTTAATAATGGAGAAGATATCAACATCTGGAAAAGACAAGTGGATTCCAGGTGAAGATAATCTTGTTGCTTCTTTGGATCCTGTTGCGGCCTTGAACTTTGACAAGGTTAAAGACTTATTCAATGTCCAAAATGCGAACTGAGACTTAAACAAGCTTAAGTTGTGTTTCAATAATGAAATAATCTTAAAAATTCTTAACATCAAGATCAACATTGCTTTTAAGGACAAATTGAGATGAAACTAACTCGAACTTTTCTGTTAAGTCCATGTATAAATTTCTTGTTGATGTCAGTCCCCATAGACCTAATATCACTGTCGCTAATTCTCAGCCTTGGAAAAATTTGTGGAAAATGAAAATTTCACCTAGAATCAAAGTTTTTGTTTGGAAATGTCTTCACGACATCCTCCTTGTGGGAGACAAAATTTGCAATCTTACCTAACATAAATAACATCTGTCATTTATGTAAGTCTGAGATTGAGAGTTTAAATCATCTTTTCATGAATTGTGAATTTGTTAAAAAGGGGTGGAATTGTCCGCCTTACAACACTGATAATGTTAAAACTAAATATAACAACTTACCAAATTGGATAAAAAATTGGTTTCAAAACAGAAACAAGTTACACCATGACAATGTTAACTGGGAGAACATTTGTGCTATTACTATGTGGTTTTATGGAAAGCTAGGTGCCAGGAAGTTTTCAAGATAAGAAACTGTGTTACAAGTCTACTGCAAATCATATTATTAGTCATGTTATGGCTGAAACCAAAACAACTGATCGGTGGAAAGCAAGAATTGATGTGAATGAAGAAATGAGGGATAGTAAGGCTTATCTCGCAGTTTTTGACAACAAAAAGAGAGTTCTGAATCTCATATCATTATGTTTGTTCATGACTTGACAGGGAATTTCAGGGGTTCAAGGTGCTTCTGTGCACCCCAAGGAGTAGATAAAGATGATCATCAGAAGACCATTTTAACCGCGATGGAGTGGTTGACAAGTTGCCTGCCGTAGTGCGGTTGTGCGAGGCTTGACAGGCCGGCGTAAAAACTATGTTACACATTTTATGAGATAATCTCTAGCCTACCCGGTACTTGCTACTGGAAAAAGGCATTGGTTTTGGTTTTGGTTTTGGAGTGGTTGACAAGCTTAAATCGCAAGAATGTCACAGTTATTTGGCAGAAGTTGGAGTCATCTGGAGACTCTACCACAAGAGAAGAAGATATGAACCTGGAGAACCTTTTATTAGACTATGAATTCCACAATAACTACAATTACTTTATGTCTTTTAAATTAAAGTCTGTAATACTAAGACTGACAATTATATGTTATCTAATATGTATAGATTAAGAGTTCTTTTTGAGAGAAATTGGTCCTAGTCGGACAAGGATGTTAGAAAAATGAAGAACTGGTTTGAAGTCTTAGATAGGTTAGATCAGAGATCAAAGTATAAGTTCTACATATTGTTTCATAGGCAAGAAGAAGACCATCCTGAAATCAAAAGCAAGGCAGATGATAGTAGGGATAATGGCAGAAATGTGGACAGTTTTGGAGACTTGAATAAGGTTTATTTCGATAATGTCAACATAAGCAATGGAGATGGAAGAAACAACCATGATTTGATGGGGTTGGTAGGACAAGGAAGAAAAGCCAGAAATGTTTCAGAGGATAGCGCAAAGAGGGCATTTTCAGAAACTTAAATTATGAAAAATGAAGTACGAGTCTAGTTCCAGAAGATTTGAGTTGGATGAATACCACCATGTTATAGTTAAGTATGATCCGCAAGATAATAGCCAATCTGGACATGTAACTTCTATCACAACAATAATAATTAGTTCTCTCTTTTGCCAAAAAAAAAGAAAGAAACAAATTCCGCTATAATATAGAAGAAAACTTTTTCGAAAGAGAAGATTTTATTAAAGAGTTATTTTGTAAAAGGGTCGTAACTTTATTGTCTAATTAGGGTCTGGGTCGTGAAACATGCAGTTGATGTGTTAGGATCGAAAACTAACCTTGACCGTCAACTTTATTTACGAAAATGCCCTTGTAAAATAGATAAATGATATGATATCCCGACCCCAGTTAAAAACTTAACCAGGAAAATTAAGGGCTAACTGAAATTTATATAAAAATTCACACAACTTAATGTGCAGCTTCTTTGCGTTTTCTCTCTCCAGAAACTCCGTTTAAGAATCTTAGATTAGATTTTGATTCGATCATCAGTTGAATGTCTACATAGTGGTCGAAATTAGTGCATCTTCATCAACGGTTCTTAAGCATACAGGTTCAAAATGAAATATTTAATGGAGCGATTGTGAAGCAGGAGAAAGAAGTATTGGGGGATCTTAATAGTTACTGACCTCTTAACGGATCAGTACATTTAATTGATGAAGACGAAGAACACTCTGTAAAATTGGGGGTAGGGCTCTGTCTTGAAAAAAATTAGGTTTCGATTTTTATTTCGTTTTCTCTGTGGACTATCTTGATGAATTTGAAATTTTATTTCTTTAATTTATTTCTATTTAATATCTTTGTCAAATTTAGTTTCTTCAACTTGTTGTCTTACTGATTCAATCAAAATTCAACTCAATATTTTGGATCGATCTGGGCATTTTTGATTTCACGGTAAATATCGAAATTTTACTTGAAGAAGATGGAAAAGGACGAGAGCTATATAACTTTAACAGTATTATACCGTCAAAGCTAGTCAAAGTATTATACCGTCAAAGCTAGTCAACTGATGGTTACGTGCTTTGCAAAATAAAAATGGTCAAGTAACTATTTTTTAGCGGTCTTTGATTAGTCTACAACCCTAATGGATCAACTGCATGTTTCACGACCCATATCCTAATTAGATAACAAATTTACGAGTCTTTTACAAAATATCTCCATATTAAAAGAAAAAAAAGAGAACCAAGGAGTAATTCAAGGTCAATTACATACACATTAGAGTATCCCAATTACTCCAAATGAGATTTGGATGGACATACTTGAAAATGTCGTTATCACAAGACCATAAAACTACCAAATGCTTGACCAAATCAATATAGAAGAAAACTTATCAACTAAAAAAGCATTATGTTTCGAAAAGAAAAAGAAAATTGAAAAAGCATCGAGCAAAGTTCACTACAACAACAAATAAACGATGGTAACTGAATTTACTTATTATCGAGTCTATGCCGTTATGAGTACGCTCTAGTATATATGAATACAAAAAGAATATAAAATCCCCAAAAGGGAAACGGAAAAGTAAAGAAGATTAAAGAAGGTAAAGAAGCTGTGTAATCAAATAATAGCTTTACATGATTCCTTCGTATTATATATATGAAATGCTGAGCATCAAACGATGTTAATCTAGCCAGTAGTGGAATGCAGGATCAATTCCCCCATACAAAATAACAGACACAAAAAGTGGAGAATCTTACAGCACTCTTAACTTCTTCCTCACACTTGGTTCACTTGGTATGGCTCTCTTTTATCACCATTTTTATTAGTTTTAGTTTCACTAATCACTGTTAAACCTTTCTACTTACAACTTTCTTGTCAGAGACCAAAAAAAGGAAAAAGAAGCGCGCACACAGACTTTTTCTTACATTTCTGTTAGACTATACTATTCGACATGCATTCGGATTTTCATCGCTAAATATTGATGTAATGTTGTTCCCATTCCTGTTGTCGCTGTTTTGATATCCGTTATCCCGATTGTAATAATCCTCGTTGTAGTAGTGTTCCATCCTATTAGAACGGGGCTGTCGAAGCGGTGCATATTCATATTCAGAAACAGAAGGTGTTGGTGTATAGTTGTTATAACTATGAGTTACGGAAACCGGAGCCAGAGGTTCAGGTCTGGAGCCATGAACATAAACTGGGGGCTCAGGCCTCGACCCATGAACGTAAATTGGTGGTTCAGGTCTGGAGCCATGACTATAGATGGGAGGTTCAGGTCTCGACCCATGAACGTAAATTGGGGGTTCAGGTCTGGACCCATAACTGTAGATGGGAGGTTCAGGTCTGGATCGATGATTGTAAAAAGGAGGATTAGGTATTGGCCCATGGCTGTAAATGGGAGGTTCAGGTCTTGACGCATGAAGATAAGCTGGGGGATCATGTCTAGACCCGTGGCTGTAAACAGGTGGTTGCGGTCTGAACCCATGACCTTTAGGATAATTGCTCCAGTACCCGGGATGATTTTCAGGTGGATAGTTGCTAGATTGACCATTGTAATCACGTTGGCGGTGGTGAATTACGTGAATCTCTCCGACATCCCTTGGCATTGAATGGTACAAGGGCAAGTCTTCATCTGCTTCGGCAGCTATTGGTGATGGGTGTATTTCTAGAGCTGGATTTTCAGGTGGTGGCGGGTCATTTGGTGGTTCTGGTTGTGGGTTGTTTTCAGCATTAGGAGGAGATTCTGTGTTAAGTGGTGGTGGTTGTTCACCTTCTGGTATTGGTGGTGGTGGTTCTGATCCCTCTGGAGGAGCTTCTGATGCTTCATCTGTGTGCACACAAACACTGCCTATAATTTTCCTCGTCTTCCTGATAGCTTTAACCATCTTTTCCTTGTCGGCCCATCCGATTATAATCAACTTTTGTTGAGGAAAATCAATATGGATATCACATATACCTGCACCCCCAAAAAATTCACACAACTTTTAAAATTTATTTCTCCAAGAATGCATTTCTACTATTGAATCGCAAATTAAGATATACTATTACCGTTGATGCCGTGTAAAGCTTTCTTGAGCTTATGAACACAACCGTTACAGTCCATTCTGACTTGTATTTCTGTAACTCGCGGTTTCTGTAGAATTTGAAACTAAGACCATCATTAGGTTTAGGAATTGCACACACAATGTTGTAAGTCCTAGTTTTGAATCAAATTTAAAGCTGTTCGTGAAACACCCAAAGAACACTACTACTTTTTCAAATATTTGTGATTATTAGAGGAATTAATTGGGTTGAGAGGTGTACCTCTAATTCAGGAACCATGACTGAGCTACAAGAGAGCTAGAGCAAGCAAAAGAAAGAAGTGCTTCTGGTTTTTATATGAGTATGAAATGAGAATTAAGTTGTGAAGTATGGAATTAATGAATGAAGAATCAAGTCAAGTTGTATATAATGGCTGAAAGAGAGGCAAGGAATCATTGTCTAAGCCAAAGAGCATTTTCTTTCTTTTCTTTTCTATGGACGGCCAATGATATCCAGAGATTAAAAAAGAAAACTTTAGAAATATCTAGAAGAGCTGGGGGGGGGGAGGAGATATCCAGAGATTTGAGTCTTAAATTAGAATCTACCTAAACAGAATACGGTATGCTTATCGTTCCTTAGTCGACACCATCGACTAGTGCTCATGGTTCACACGTAAAGCAGAAGATCCAATGGTGACTAGGCGATGGAATTAATAGTACTCTTCAAATTGGAAAAGTAAAGTGAACACAGTGCTGAAGCCAAAAAAACAAAGTTTCTTTTGATGAAAGGATATGCAAGCATTTTTCTAGGCCTTTATTCCTTTTGTACTGAGGTGAGAAAAAAAAATTAAGAAAACAAGTCTAGTTAGCCTTCTTTGTAGTGATCATATCTTGTAAAGGTCTAAATTAGCAAATTTCATAGAAAGATTGATAATAACCTGGGCACCAATGAAACTGAGAAAAATATCAACAAAAATAAATAGTATACGTGTAACCGATCCGTCCGTAATCGATCAATCTAGTTAGTTATTATATGCTACTGATCGATAATCAGATTTGATTCCCCTTTTATTTTAGACCCATATATGAAATGTGTGCCTTTGTAGTTATGGTCAGTCTTTTAACTTCTCACCTAGAAAAGAAGACGTGAATAATTTCCTTTAAGCAAAAGAAACAATGTAAAGCAACCAGGGGGTGTCAATTGTGAAGGACGTTTATGGCATTATGTAACACGCTAAAATTTAAGCACAACATTAGAACGACGTTCAACACGGCACAACATGATGGTTTTATGTGTTGTGTTGTGACATGATAATCTGCACATTGACACGACCCCAACAAGCGATACAGATAACGGTACATCGTGACATATTTCGGAGCATATATTTTCACAAAAACATTACACTTAATTCTTTGGCACAACACGATGTGTGTCACAGCCCTAAAAGCGGTCACTTGTTTGAAAACAATGGGTATTTGATTATGTTCACAGTATGAATACAGTTTACACTCAAAATAATAATAATTCGAACTTAAAACCTGTAAGCAACTCAGCCAACTTGAGCTTTACATCATGTTGAAGCCATGAGTTCAAATTGCGGTTGCAAAAGAAAAAAGATGCACATGCACAACTACAAAAAGACAACAACATCACAGACAGACATACAATAGAGCTGCAGAATTTTTCTTTTTATGCGCTCCTCCTCCTTTCAACTGTTTTAGTATTTCTGTTTCTTCTTCTCCTCTTCTCTGCATATGCAACAAGTTCGATATTGACAAAATAAACAACAAAAAGAAAATTCGAGCTCCTCTAATCATATGCACAAATCAAACCAAAAAGATTGGCCAGCTTATCTCTTCGGGAGATACCGTACCACCACACTAGTACAAGCAACTGGAGTATTGCTGTGTTAATCGTTTAGAAGACAAAAAACCTCCTCTCCTATCTCTCTACTAAATCCACAATGAAACCTGGAAATGACTTATTTTATCATCTTTAAACCAGTATGTATTTACTTGCCATACCCACTACTTTTCTTCTTCCCTGCCGTAGAGACTGGCTGTCGCCCGTTCTTGTGAAGAGGTGGGCCGACTCCATTTGACATCTTACGAGACGGTGATGCCGCAAGTGATGGAATTGAAGAACTCTTATTTACTGGACTATGATCTGGGATCCTTCCAGGAATTTGGCTAGGTTTCCTCAACTTGGAACCAAGGCTAGTTGGTACACTGGAAACTCTAGGGATATGTTGTTGATATAGCAAATCTGGTTCTGAGGTAGAGTCACTAGTTACGGCGTCTATATCTGAATCATCGGGTGTACCCATCTCAGACCGTGTTCCAGCAACTCCATTACATTTTTGTTCTGGATGGTTTTTCGTATTAGATTTTTGGTAGAAGAGTTCGGGCAACTTACTGTTGACAGCATCCCAATGTCCTTGAGCTGGGGATTCTTTTCCATTTGCCATTTCTAGTTTGTTCACCATCACTTTATCAACCCAGTCTTTAGATGCTAATTCTTTCTCGTCTGCAGCTTGCTTACGGGCAGCAGCAGCGCCTTTGACAATTTCAGAATATAAAGGTAATGACCCGCTAGTAGGTGATCGGACGTATTCAAATTCAGAGACAGATAGTTCAGGTCTGGAGCCATGAATATAAAGAGGAATTTCAGGTTTGGATCCATGAGTGTAGACAGGAGTTTCAGGCTTAGATCCATGTAAAGATAATGACCCGCCGGTATTCTTTGTTGCAAGTGGTATTTCAGGGGTGGAGGATATTGAACTCGAGGATACTGAACGTGTTAAGTTCCCTCCTGATTCTGCCCCATCTTTTCTTGCCAAGGCAGCCTTGAGCCTAGAAATCTTCAAAATGAGAACAGAAATTAATTTAGGTGGAATGTTCTCTTACTGTAAACTTTTGCCAGTATACTTTTCCAGGAGAATGTTCTCATTGTACAAGAAAAATAAAATAGAAGCATGAGATAAGGAGAGAAGAGTGTGAAAACCTGCTCTTTGAGCTCTTTGACGTCTCCACTTTCTGTGTTAGATTTGGCGGCACCAAGCTCGACAGTAGCAACCCGCTCAGCAAACTTGAGTGTGCTTAGTGTTTCTAGAACAGCATCAGGATCAGGGCTTATGTGCACGAACATGAGTGTCTTGGCTTGTCCACCTTAATTTACATGTAAAAGAAAAAGATGATAAGTGCGAGAGACTTGTTACAGCTAGCAGTGTTCAAATTTTATAACTCTTACCAAGAGAATCTTGAAGGAGCTGTGTAAGTTTGCTATTCCTATAAGGAACATGAGCATTCTTTTGGGCAAGAGAAGCGATAACATCTCCTAGAGCAGAAAGAGATTTGTTGATATGAAGTGCTTCCTTGAGTCTATCTCCTGTTACTTCTGATTTGTTGACTCTCTCGCTTCCTGCCAGGTCTACCAAATGCATACACCCGCGGAGAGTGTTTCCAGATGTCAAGTCTTTTCCTTGAACATGAACGGTTAGACAGCTGCACAGGGATTTTGGATTAAACATAGACACTAGTAAATGAATTGCTCCAGAGTGAGCAGAATGGCTAACGTGTTATCTAAAAACAAGACAAAATAGTATATATACCTGTGAGAGCGACTACTTCGGTCATTGAGGGCAGTTGAGCTAACGGCACGGTTCCTTTGCCCAGCATTCATCAGCTCAATAACATCGGATGTTGATGTAACTGGTACGAGGTTTGCATCCGGCACGTTAAGCCCCTGAGAACTGTTTCGAATTTCCAATGTGTTTATAGGTTAAAGAATTCCAGTTCCATGATGAAAAATGTAAAAGAAAACTCCAACTCTATGAAGAAAAAGTGTCAAACACAGGAAAATACTGAATTAAGACGATAAAATGTGCCAAGGATATTTTTTGTTAAGTCCATCGGAGACTAGAAGATCTCTAACTTGCTCATTATATATCTCCATCATCTGTACAGAAACTTCGTAACGGAATGTCTCCTTCCTTTCCTCTGACAGATAAAATAAGTCATTCAACGCCCTGAAATTCACACCTTGGGTCTCCTCTGTAAGCTCATTAGGTCCTGTCTGAATATGTAAACCACATGAATCAACACAAATAGTTATTCTCTATCCAACATCCATAGAAGTGTTAGGAATGAGAATCGAATTACTGACTATCGAAATTTTTACCAAGGCATTGGACTATTCAAGCACAACTACTACTTTAAACAGGAGAACATACATTAGCATTATGTTATCTTTTGATTTCGTAACTGTTAGAATGACTCACCATAGTGTGAGTTTTCCCTGATCCGGTTTGGCCATAAGCAAATATGCAAACGTTAAACCCATCTAGAACGGATCGGATCAGTGGCTGAGTATCCAAAAAGACCTCCTCTGCAATAAATAAAAACAACAATTAGTCTTTGCAAACACACATTATGCAAGTGGGAAACATGATGTGGTTAAAAGCAACCTTGAGTTGCCGATGGACCAAAAACTTTGTTGAATATGAACGATTTGCGTGCTTCTTTGCCGTTCTTAGAAAGGGTGATAATTTCAATGCTTCCCTCATCTATGTGATCGACAATACTTGATCGGCCTGCTTGTCCAGGTAAAAAGGGTCTCACTCGGCAGTAAACCCTTATGCTTCCTAATGGACAGATATTCATAAGTTCCTGTGTAAAACTTCTCCTAAATGAAATAATTGTAATGTAACTGGTAAATTTACCTTTAAGATCTTGTACTTGATTGTATAACTTACGGTTCTCCTCCAAAACTCTATGGTATCGGGAAGCAGCATGCGTTAAAACATTCAAGTGCTTACCGAAATCATTGAACTCTTCACGGAATTTTATTTGAATGTGCTGCATACCCTCCTTTGTATTATGAAGTGCATGTTTTAGTTCCTGAACATTTCGCTTTTGTTGATCGAGGAGTTGTTGTTGCTTTAAAAGTTCACTGGTTTTATTTTTAAGCCTCAACTCCTCCTCTTTCCTAATCTTTTCCCTCTCTTCAGCGATAACCTTTTCCTTGATTTCTTCGTACACCCTACGCTTTACTTCTTCTTCATCAATAAGCTTTTGCTTCATATGTTCATCTTCCGCTATCTCCTCTAAGGTACATACTTGTTCGCCTTGTGTTATCTCACTGGCACTTTCTTTGTCGCCTTCTTCCGCTTCTGTAGCAATTTTTTGATCGACAATCTCTGAAGTATTTTCTTCAGCATCTTTCTCTATGTCAGTGTTTTCAACATGAATGGTCTCAACAACGGAGTTGTTGTCATCGACTGCTGCTGCATCCTCTGGGGGTGTTTTCATCTGTTTAATCGTGTTTTAGTCGGCTAACAAAGAGTTATATGACCATTGATTGATACTATTCAACTGTCAGACACATTTTACACTACTAAAAGGTTTCGATGTAAGAATACCTCCAATTCACCAGAAGTTGTTTCAGGGAGCGATTTGTCACCATCAGGTACAACTGAACCATCTAGAGTTGTTTCCATCTGTACAAATGTAAAGGTGAGCAAACATAAGATAAAACAATAAAACCTAAACTTTTCAAAGAAAGGTAGCAAATTTCAGAACAGATAAAACCTTACCGCTGCATTGTGGCTTTTAAGGCGACGCTCAAACTCCTCCATAACCTTACTTAGCATGGATTCTACAAGCTTCAATTAACAAGGCACAGAAAATATTTGTTCAGACTTGTCTTGGTTAATACATACAAGGTACTGAAATTGTTAACAGAATCATGGAGAGGAACATTCTTTCCTACCATTGGAACTTCTTCAGGCCTCTTATCGCACAAAGCAGCACGAACAAGGGCGTTCAAAGAATTACTAGTGACCTGCAAATGAGGTTGACAGCTATTGCGCTTAAAAAAATTACATATTATGACTCTGGCAAGTGACTACTTCACACCAAAATAGTAAAGCTTACCTACCATTTCAGTTACAGGTTCATCCGCAAGATCATCATTTGAGTTCTCAGCATCTTCCAATAACTTTTCATCCGTGGACTGAGTCCTCGATAATGAAGTCATGAAAAGATCTGAATTTCTCCGGACTATTTTCCCCGGCGTATTATTAGATTTCGAAGTCCCAGCAAATTTCCACAAACTATTCCCACCATTTTGTTTCCAGTCACTATATGATTTCAGTGCTAAAACACAATTCACTATCCTTCCAGATTTTCCTCCCTACAAGAAGTTCAACCGAAAAAAATCCGAAACTCAACATGTTAACCATAAGCTGAATACAAATAAACCCCAACCCCAAAAAAGAAACAGCTCGACTGCACCAAATTCAGTAGCAGAAAGTCAGAGAGATATTGACCCACCAAGCCTATTCCCCCCACCACACAAACACGCAGCATATCACACAACATATCTCACCTGTTCAAAATCAGATGGTTCGAACACTGGAATACCAATCTCTTGCACAGTATCAAGGAAATTCCGTACATTCTCGAAGTACTGATACGCTGATAGAGCAGATCCTCCATCAGGTACTGGAATAGCTGGTTTCTCGACCACCTAAAAACATCATATTTAACAATGACTAAAAACATAGAAACAAGGGCAAGTTATCACAAAATGCAGGTGTCATCGATCATATTATAGTTATTTACCCTCGGAACGGATCCAGGATCAACTTTGTTAAGTGCACTACAAAGAATGATACCACTTCTTAATCCAAGTCTAAATTCTTCTTCTGATGGTTCTTCTGGTAAATCTTTCGATAATACGAACCCGACCGTCTTTCTTAGCCATGCTGCGGCTTCATATCTCCTCAATGCTGCGATAATCCCATTATCAAATTTCATTTACAAAAAAAAAAAAAAAAACGCGATTCAAATGCCTTCAAAAAAAATAAAATAAGTAGGAATCTCCATTGAAATCAATAAAAGGGTTGAATGAGAATTGTACCTGATTCTTCTGCTTTTCTTGAAACCATATCGATGTTTCTAACACGTGTTCCATTTTGCTTAAGTACATCTTCAACGACAGAAGCTACGGAGAATGGTATAATAACTTCTTTTGCCATTAAATCCAAGAATTGAAAACAGAGTTGTTACCACCAAATTTTCATGAAAAAGTTCAGACTTTTTAACAGAATCAAACCCAAAATAGAAAATTTTAGTGACCCATTAGAGATTTCCAACAATGCAACCTAATGTATGAGTAATTCTATCAATTAGACAAAGAAAATTGAAAGAATTAGAAATCCCCTGTGTTTTTACCCTATTTTCCCCAGTTTCTATGAGTTGAACCTTGTTCTTTTTATGACAATCATCAGAGTTTGTTATAATGAAGAGACAGAGATGGGTTTACAAATGAATTTAGAAAAGAGAAACAGAGATTTTAAAATAGAAAAGTTGTAATTATGAAAGCTCTGTTTCTCTTCTGTCTTTTTTTCCCTTTTACTTGTTTTTTCGCTTTCTTTTGTTTTTCTAAAATGTGAAGAAAACACTAATACCGAACCTTACTCCGAATCTATTGATGAAAATAACGGTTTTTCTAAGATTAGGAAAATGTATTTAAAACACTAGTTTTCCTCTTTTTGCCCCATGAGATTTCGGCTTTGCCTAAAAATTGTGTGATATTTTGGGATTATTACTAGGCCAAAATAGATGTCATAGACTCATAGGAAAACTCCCCCACCCCAACCAACTCCGTTTACCACCGCCACCGGTGATATGATTCACTGGCCATATTGGATACTATCTCAATGCAAGACCGCATTTTTGATTTTTTTGGATACTTTCCCAATGCAAGACCCCATTTTTGATTTTTTTTTCTTTGATGTTGGAATGGTTTTTAGTACGTTGGAAATCAATTGCTTGAGCTGATTGATTGACATGTGGGGGATCGTCGTGCGACCGTCTCTTTTACATTTTTGTTCTCTTGATTCAAAATTTCAATGGAATACTTGCCTTTTCTTTCTTTTTTTTAATCGTAAATAACTTAAACAAAGAAAATCCTAATAGTTTATGAAGAACCGTGCTACGTTGACACCCAATATTACCCCATAAAATCGGGTAGAATGATCCGGCGGCTGAGAAGGGGTTCGTTCTTATCATTTGGATATTAAAAGGTTGAAGTAGGTCCCGCTATTATTCACACGGTTTTGTTCCCGGGATATAAATCATTTTGTGGGAATGTTATAAGAACAAGTCTTATGGTGGAATCCAAGCTATTCCAAGTGTGGAAAAATCATGGAATATCAAGTCTAGTGACATCCAAGTTGGGGTCTTTTACAGAAAATCCAAGTAGGGTTTCATGATTTCGTGGAAGGGTCCGTGGAATCCATGGAAACGCTAATAAGAATAGCGTAAAACGCTATTAAGAATAGCGCGCTAAAAACGCTAATAAGAATAGCGTTGAGCGCTATTAAGAATAGAGCTTTTTTTTATCCGTAGATTTAAGATGAGCTGTTGAAAATCTAACTGCTGAGATAAAAGTTATATTCTTAATAGCACAAGGTAGCGCTAATCTTAATAGCTCTACTTGGTGCTATTAAGAATAGCACTTAGCGCTATTAAGAATAGTGTTTCTACTATTCCACCAATACACTTACACTTCCATCTACAATTCCAAGTGCTGAGGTGGCATGGAAGATGGAAGATGGATGGATTCCACCATAAGACTTGCTCTAAATACCCTCCATTTTGGTTGACCTTGCACAAATACCTCTAAGGTTAAAAATTAAGTTTTTTGGAGTCAACTTGAGAAAGTTGCTTCCACTTTTTTGGAAGCAACTTATGTAAAATTGCGTCCACTTCTGGAAGCAATTTGTGCTAGTCGTATCCATTTTTAGAAGCAACTTGTGCTAGTTGCTTCCACTTTTCAGAAGGTAGGGGTATTTTTAAAATTGAATAAGGGTATATTTCAAGAGATAGATTTTGAGGGATATTTAAATAATCTTCCATCATTTTTGGTTTATGAATGCATACTTGACAATACTTTTTAATTCAAAAAAGGTACATTGTGTGCCCGATCATTTTGCTGCCGTGTTTGGAAATCTAATAATTGAGTCCGAGTGTTTGATTGTTTTATTGATTTGGCATCCTTCTCCTCCTTTGGGGTGGATATCTATTACTGTTGTTGGATTTATGGATCTTTATGCGATATTATTCTTGTAAGCTCACTTATGTTGGCATCTTTATGCGACATTATTCTTGTAAGCTCACTTATGTTGCAGCACTACAATTCCAATGTTTTTCCTATAGAAGTAGGAGAAATGCACGGAATAAAGATTGCCCTAACCAACGGGGAATAGCCAGTTAGCCAGGGTCGGACTCTCGAATTATAGGTTACAAGTTCGAGTCGCGCTGTCCGTAAAATAAAACAGAATATAGAGGATTGCTCTCGCAAAGACAGCATATCTAAAGTTTAGTCATGTCTTGTTGGAGAGTGATGCTCATGCGTTGCTAGAGAGTGATGCTCATGCGTTGCTAGAGAGTGACGCTCGTACTTTAACAGAAAATATCAACTTGGAGGACTTTGATGGTTCTTCCACTACTAATGCTTAGTGGAAAGTTATGCAATTCCCGGTTTAGCTATTTTAAGTGTAAGTTTTCCTTAGGCACCATAGTTTGGGAGCTCATTGTCTAGATGTTTGGACTAGAAGTTTCAACCGAATATGTTATGGAAATTCCCTACTATTCAATTATGACATGTCTATGTTGAAAATAAAAAGAAAATAAACGCCTATGTCTGCTAATGGGGGTTACCAATTTGTTTAGGGGTGTACCATTTCAAAGATGATTTTATTTTTTGAAGCAATTTCAAGAACGAATGGTTCTTGTCTCATATTTAATTTGGTATACCCTTGGTAAATTGGTACCTATTAGAGCACTGCTCGGTCGAACTCGCAAGTGTTGTTATCTCAAGCTTGTTTGTCAAGTTTAGTTACCAAAACTATAAGTCTTGATTTCTTGTCTACTAATAGCTAAGTCTCGGACTAGGATAGAAAGTGTAGTTGAGCTCTAGACTCCACGGTGTTCATCATGCAAAGACGAAGAACTACTCAAGGAACTGGTGGAACTTCATCAACAAAAAGGTATGTGGAGACTTGAACTTATCTATCACTTAAAAGTCTACTTTATCCCCTATCTTGAGATAAAAGTCGTATTGCTATATAGACTATGATTATACACATGTACTATTTCGAGCTGAGTTTATCTCTCTTATCTATTTCTCGAAATATGTGTTGGTAAGCTTTCATTTTGGCCAAGTTCATCTTTACTAGTGACGAAAGTCATATTAGTTTCAATGATTGAAATGAGAGGTTAAAATACATAATCGTGGTTGGATATAAACATTGTGAGACAACTCATATGTGTGTAAGTCCAATATCCTTGAACCAAAGTATGCGTACTTTGCTGCTCAGGATAACCGGAACTAAAGTCCGTGTACTAGTACGCGTACTGCCGGAAGTTCACATCCCTTGAATTTCTGCTGGAGTTTGTGAACTGAAAACAAACTTAATCCGAGTACTTAAGTCCGCGTACCAATATGCGTACTTAAGTAGGTTATTTTCTAAAAACAGTTTAATTCGTGAACTAAGACATTTATATTTTAAGGAATGCAATTTTTGCAAACCGTGGTTATAATGTTCATGAATCGATTCGAGTGAATCAAAACTATATTTGTTTCGATTGTGTCTTGTATACTTCTATGAGATTTAAGCAATTGAACAACTTTCTAACTAGTTAATTTGAGTCATTTGAACTAGTTGTGGTAAACAAGAATAACGTTGATATGAAGTGCGCATACGACTAACCTATGGTTAACTACCGTTGAACCAACGACTTGTACACGTTTAGGTATGGTTACTCAAACCTAAATGAAGTTACATTTCATGTGTGTATAACAAGCTAAGTTCGATCTAACGGTTGAAAGATATTAGCTTGAATCTAATCAGGTTTTTATCTAACGGTGAATATTTAATGCTTTGTTACCAAGGTAGCATTGATTGCAAACACTGATTTGAAGACTATATAAAGGAGAACTCTAGCAACTGGGAAACCTAATCCCCACACCTCCTGTGTGATACTAGTTGCATAAGCTAGAGTCGATTCTCCTTTAACCTTAGGTTTCTATCGAGACCCAGTAGGTTAACGACTTGAAGACTTCATTGGGATTGTGAAGCCAGACTCAACTATTTTCTTTGTAGTTGCGTGATCTGATCTTGCTGTTTCTATCGTATTTGAGTACTATCGTAAGATTGGATTGAGATTAATTTCTCCCATATGCAAGATAGAAAAGTAGTCACAAACTCTTCGTTTCATCGTTTGTGATTCCAGAATATCTTTTTTCGCTAGTCGATTAAGATTATTGTGAGATGATTGATAATTCTAGGTTGTTCTTCAGGAATATAAGTCTGGGTTATCGATTGGTTCCTGTTCACCTTGATTTATCAAAAGACGGAACAAAACTCGTAGGTATTTCTGTGGGAGACAGATTTATCTATTTCTGTAGACTTTTATGTGTGATACAGATTTGTTTATTAAAGTCTTCGACTTTGGGTCGTAGCAACTCTTAGTTGTGGATGGGATCAGCTAAGGGAATCAAGTGCGTAGTATCCTGCTGGGATCAGAGACGTAAAGAGTGCAACTGTACCTTGGATAAGTGTGAGATTGATCGGGGTTCAACTACAGTCCAGACCGAAGTTAGTTTGTAGTAGGCTAGTGTCTGTAGCGGCTTAATACAGTGTGTGCTCAATCTGGACTAGGTTCCGGGGTTTTTCTGCATTTGTGGTTTCCTCGTTAACAAAACTTCTGGTGTCTGTGTTATTTCTTTTCCGCATTATATTTTGTTATATAATTAAAATATCACAGGTTGTGCGTTGAATCGATCAATTAGTAAATCCAACCTTTGGTTGTTGATTAAAATTGATTGATACTTTGGTACCGTTCAAGTTAATTTCTCTTGTGTTCAATTAGACTCGCAGATTTCTATTTGCTTGAGTAAGTATTGAATCGAGAAATTGAGATATAACTCCTTGATATACTTTTTATTGAGACTGAGTCTGACTGTCTAGTTAATTCTCTTAAAAGTATATTGGAGTTAGTCCATACAGATTGTTAAGCGAAATATTGGGTGTGGTTGTTAGACCCCCGCTTTTTCAGTACCCCTATTAACATTTGATATATCCCTGGTAATCCCGTATTAGCAATTTTTCACTTACTCGATTTTTTTATAATTATTTTTTTGAACGAATAAAATTTATTTAAGTAGATCTTTCGATGTCATTTAGTAGTTTATGTCTAATGCAATTAGGTCAGTTCTAGCCATTTTTTGAAAGAACGTCCTTCATTTTTATTTTATATTGGATATAATAACATCTCCCATTTCTACAAAGCTGAAAAATAGAAAAATATCTCTAGTAGCTTATGTATATGTCGGTTAATATTAAATCGTCCTTTGTTGATTGCTTCCACAATGAGGTTTGAATCCATTTCAAAGTCATACCCAATTGGCAAGGCACCAGTTTTTGATACCGGCATGCAGAGGTTCGAATCCTTGTACTCTAGATAGACTCGTCAGAAAGTTGAATTCTTTTTCTTCATCTGGATCGCCTTTCTAATGCAAGCTATAGGTCGAAACTGTTTCTACCGGATCGCATCTGTTTTGCTGCAATGTTGCACCCATTTCATAACTTCCCACATTGCAAAGCCTTCGGTCTGTTCTACAATTATTTTATTGTATTTTTATTTTCTTCTGAAGCATGCAATTTATTAAGATAGTCGGCAAGGAAGGCGCCTTCGGATCACCTGTCCCCTATTTCGGTGGGTCTTCGTGTCCCGGTGCTAAATAATCGACATGTGTCCGTTTATACTTACTTTAAATACGAAATCTATGAGCAATCAGGAAATTGAGTAAATTAAGGAAGAAAAGTTAAAAATATCTTGACTTAGCAAAACATATTATTGCCTGGTTAACTATGGTGTCGGTGCCCTACTTCTAGATTTCTTGTATAAAGAAGGAATCTATCGAAATACACATTTATCATAAAAATGAAAACAAAAAGCGTTCATGATCTTCGAATGAGAATCTTCAAATGAGTTCAACATACTCAATGGAAATAGGCCAACCTATGGTGATCAACTATTCGAACGTGTTTCGTGATGGACTATTAAGCAACATTAGTACTGATCAAGCTCATTATCCGGATGAAGATTTCATAATTTTTGATCCATTTTCCAACTTTGAAATACAAATAGGTTCTAATCAAACAGGGAATACTAATAATTGTAGCATTCTATCTTAAATTCTTAATATCATACCGAACAATGTTATAGACCATTACTACCAAAAGTGACCCATTAGCATGGGATGATGATTAATTATTAGTTTGGATTTTCGTCAATGCGGAATTTAACTTAAAATTGGTGATCATGGTAATGGCAGACTTGATGGTAACTAACATTTCTCAAAGTTCGAGTTCGAAATGTGTAAATTTCTCCCGAATGTAACTAAAGAATTTCCGGTAATAATAGTTGCAAACTTGCGGCGTCTTGAACATCCAAGTTCCAAGACAATGAACTGCACGGGGTAACGGGATGACTAAGAATTCAGTTTCTTGGGGCATGAGTGAGGAGAAATAATTTATGGTGGGTTTGGATGTATAATTTTAAAGGTGGGATTTATGGGTTCATGGGATTTGGTGGAATTATGTTTCCTTCAATATGTTTGGTTACACAAATCTCTGGAATCACTTTAAAACAAAATAATTCTACGAATCCTAGGAATTTTAAATGAGTTTCCAAACACACAAAGGATTTATATGAATCCCAGAATTTGTAATTTCATGGGATTATAAATCCTCGGAATCGTAAATTCTGCAAACAAATCCACCATTAAGTTTTTTAATCAAAAATGGTAAGTCAAGATATTTTTAACTTTTCTTCCAATATTTACTCAATTTTTTAACTGTTCACGGATTTCATATTTAAAGTAAGTATAAATAGACACATGTCGACTATTTAGCACCGGTGCCACGAAGTGGCACCGAAATAGGAGACAGGTGATCCGAAGCCCACTTTGCTCCCCTTGATTCACCTGCATGATTACAGAAAGTTAATCCAATGATTCTTCATTAAAAGAGCAATCACAATTAATAGTTAAGACCCAATGGCAGGAACCAGGAGATCCCATTTACTGTTTAATCTTTCCTGACTAGACACCAATTTAGAGGGACAAGTCAACCTGCATCACGTAAAACAATAGTTCTCTACAGACCGAGAAAACAGACCAGGTAAAAATCGCCTCTCATATTTTTTTTTTGTGTCCCTGCCCCTCGGGAGACGTGCATAGGGTGGGCTGTGAGGGGCGGGTTTTTTGGTGTGGTTTTTATCTCGGTCTGCCGAGACTTTTTGAACATAAAAATACGAATCAACAACCTAAACACCCAATCACATCTCTCACACCACGTCGAGAGTTGCAAAAACCTCCCCTCCCATTGGCTGGTGAACGGAACTCCCGCTCCTGATTGGACGAAATCAAAGTTCGCCCCCTTACATTTCGTGGCCGTTATTTTTAATAGAATATGAAATATGGACCTTCGGATTAGCCGCAAAATCTACAAATATCTTTTGGGGAGGGCCCAGGCGATTTTTTTTTGGGGAAAAAAAACCCAGCAGGGGGTTAGTCGCGAGAGAGTTTAAGAGATTTTAATGTATTTAAATTCCTAGGGATTTAGACGGAGTGTATGAGAGTCCTAGACAATTTGGGGGAGTTTAACCCCAACTCCCCATAAATCTCTTGTTTTTTGAGAGATTTTGTCCAAGCACAAAAATATCATGAAACTCCCTCAAACTCCCACAAACTCCTCCAAATTGTAAACTCCTTATAACTCTAGTGTTTTACGACTAACAGGGAGTTTAAGAGATTCTAATCAAATCTCTCACCACTAACAGGGGAGTTTAAAAGATTTTGAGGTAGTTTTAGAAACTCCCTAGAAATCTCTCACCACTAACAGAGATTTTAAAAGATTTTGACAAACTCCCCCACGACTCCCACGACTAACACCCTGCAGAATTTCCATGTAAAAGCAAAATCAACATAGATAAGTTTTTTTACGAGATTTACATATCAAAGAAAAAAAAAGGTTTTTACGAGATTCTTTCACGAGCAATTAATGAAAAAGAAATCTTAGAAGATTTTTAGGGTAATTGTCTAAACAATTCTCTTTTTAGAAAAAATCCGAGAATTTCCATATCAAAAGAAAAATCAACCCAAATAAGTTTTTATGAAATTTTTCTAATTGGCAGGATGGAATTTTTGTGTAATCTAAGATCGGGCAATTCTATAATTGGCAGTTAATATCGGCAATTAATGGAAACAAGTTCTATCATTAGCAGTTAATACTAAGTTTGATGGAATTGCATGTTTATTCAATAGAAACATGAAAGGAAGTTTCGTGGAGTTTGGGTTAGAGAAGTATATATATAAGCTACGCAGAGCTCATGTCTTTTCACGTTCAGGCGGAGGGTATCAAGCAAGCGATCTCTTTTTTATTTTAGGAATAAGAATAAGGATCGGGTTAATATCAAACGTTCAATGTGTGAAGAGGAACATCGGGTATCAATGGAGATTCAGGGACAAGGTTAGAGGGAGTTTCTGTTTTGGTTTTTTAGTGAATCTGCGATTTGATATGTGATTTTATTTGTTATTGATGGTTCTGTTGATCGTTTTGTTGTTTCTTTGATAACTTGCAGTGGTTAACAAGGCTGCAGAGACAGTTTATTCACTGTTCATCGATCTCGAACCAAACAAGGCAACTAATAAAGTTGTAAAGGCATTGGTATTGAAGGTGTGGAAAGTCGAAAGCAAGAGGAGTGGGAAAGTATGGGGTCTTGAGGTTTATCTTATGGATCAAAATGTGAGTATCTTTTCCCCTTTAATGGTTGTAAATTAGTTGATTGCGAGGTTGCCCTAAAATTTGAACGTGGTTATGTCTAATGCAGGGAAATCAGATTCATGCTAGGGTGGGGAAGGATCACGTTCAGTTGATCAGGGAAATATTACGGGAGGACGTGTCTCTTTTATTCAGAGATTCAGTGTTACCAGGCCAAAAACTGGTTACCGTATTGTTTCTTTGGGTGTGTTATGTGGCCGCACCGGTTTACAAAGATTGATAAGCTTAACCAGGGGTGCACATACCCTACCCATATCCGCCAATCCTACCCTACCCGCCAGTGTTTTAACTGTATCCTATCCTACCCACTATTTGGCGGGTAGGGTAACGGGTAAAGATTTTCTTAACCGCCGTTAGATGGGTAGGGTGACGGATAAAGCTCGAAATTATCCTACCCTACCCGCCTACCCGTCTAATACTGAAAAGACAAAGTAACCCTTGTATGGTTTTCTCCTCCTGCCTATTTTTTGTTATTTTAAAACATAATAGGGGTAAATTATAAAGTAAATGTTTTTTCTCTATCGAACCATTTCATCGCTTTTCATTTGAACCATTTTTCTCTGTTTTCATTCGAAGTAGCGAAGTGGTGATTTTCTGCAGAAGAAGTGAAGTCTGGGTTTCGATCTGAAGCTGAAGATGTAAGTGATTTGTGTGTTCGATTTGTGTCTTATGTGTTTGAATCTATTTTTTGCTCATCTCAATCCACTTTCTTTATCTCTGCAGAAGAGAATTTAGGGTTTCAGGATGCAAGTGCAGTTTGAGGTTTTGAGGGTTTTGATCTGAAGATGTAAGTGTTTAAAGATTTCAATTTGTGTTTTGATTTGGGTTTCGATCTCAGTAATCATCTCCGTCTTCATATGAGTAATCAGTTGAGTAATAAGATCTAGGAATTTAGCTGAGAAATTAACATGCATGTTAACTGATTGATGAATTTCTCGTAGAAATTTACTCAAACGTAATAGTTAAAACCCATGTCTTTAAATGTAAAAAGTTTTAATATTTCAAACGGGTACTAAATCTATTTTTTGAATGCCAATTCGGTATTCAAAACTCTTTTTGGAAGCCAATAATGTAGCATTTTCTGTCTTGCAGCTCATTACCTTTGTACATTAGTTGAAGAACCCTTTTCCTTTTCGTCTCATTTGAGTTACCTCAAATATGTAAAATCATAAGAAACTGCAGTTTCCGTGGACTTTTCTAGCTTCTGTGTTTTTCTTGTGAGCCCTTTTATGCGCACCTTGATTCTTGTGTTAGCTTAGAAAAGAATATATCCACTCTACCATCTGGTTATGATGGACTTAGGTTTTGCTTACATCGCATCTTAGTGTCACATGTATTTTGAAGTGCCAACTCTTAATTGTAACGTTCATTTTGTCGTAACAAATGTTTTATTATTGCAGATTCAAGGCGCGGTGTTTGATTTTCTAGAGGAGATTGCAAAGAAACTGTTTAGTAAAGAGATTCCTGCTGGGAACACCATTTCCAAGATCAGCAAGGTGGGTGGGTTTCTAAATGTTTGTCAAATGTCCTGCTACTACTGCTTCCATGTGAAGTTGTTGTTGAAGTTGGCTAACAAGCTAGTACAACCACTAGGTTAACAATGTTATGCTGTTCGGACATTGTATTGTCCTGTATATAGTGTAATACATCCTATGAAATTATTATTCAATTATCTGTATCTTAAGTTAAATTCATTTTTCGCTGATCGATGATTCACAGAAAAAAGTAATGAGAAAATGACCAAGAGTGCTTTCATATTTGCACTCTTGGTCATTTTATTTCTTTCTTTTTAGCCTTTGTTTTCTGCAGACTTTATTATTTCTTGTATCTGGTCTAAACTTTTTAAATGTGATTGAATCATCTGCATTCAGATGTATCATGATGAAGGTTAAACTTACAGTTGTTTCTTATTTTTTTGTAGACAGTAGACGGTAACAGTTGAAACTTCTGGCAGTCTCGTCCTGATGTACATGTATGTCATAATCAGAGGTAGAGTTGCAGGTACTTTGTGCTATTGATTGCATCTACTCATTTGTTCCCCAAAACTGAACTGAATTGAAGTAGGGTTCTAAGTTCTATTTGTATACCTTACTCTTCTCAATCTCATATTCATCTTTCAGGGTCTCGTTGTCCCGACCATTAATCTATTGTTGCTCACTGTTTTGTTGTCTTGGAACATTATTGCTCACTGTTTTGTTGTCTTGGCCATTAATCTATTGTTGCCTGCACGGTGTGATCGTAGTTTACTTAATACTACATACTTGTCTAGTTTTACGGTAAAACTTTACTTAATACTTGAAACCATTCACCTGAGTTTTATTTATGGTCTTATCATAAGACTCTTATGGGTTGTCAGTGCCAGTGCAGTTGAAAACACAACCAAAGCAAGAATTTCCAAAACAATGAAGCATGATAAATAACATGCTTCTTATTTTTCAACTGCCTATGCAGCATGATAAATAACATGCTTTATTGATCGTCTCTTTTCATAATCTGTTAACATCATATTGTAAGAACATGTTGCATGTAGTAGGTGTTATGACTTATGCTAGGCAACAACATGTCCCATCAGGGAAATGTTTCACATTAATTCTCACACTTAGCCTCTGCTTTCTATTCATATCACTTGTTCTTTGCCTTATAACCTCTATTTGTATTGGGAACCTTTTCTCTAGATGCAGTATTCTTCTACAGTAGAAGTTCTACTTTGTTCTCAGGCTTAGTAACTGTTGCAGTAGCATTACTGGTTGCAGTATTCTTTACTGGTTGCAGAAGTGACTAGTGAGGAAGCATGGTTGAGATTACAGAATTGATGTAAACGAGACCTCCTATTCCCTCTCAAGATTCATATCAATCTGTGCAACAAAGGGTCAGTGTTGTTATATCTCCGCCACCTCCACCTCCACCATCTTCTCAACCTGAGGTCAGGGAAAGTATGAAGCGGAACAGAACATCTTCGGTGTGGGAGCATTTCCAAAAGAGTGTTGATGAAGCTGGTATTAAATGGGGGAAATGTAACTACTGTGAAGGTGGTAAATATAGGGCTGGTGGTAAGAAGTATGGCACATCAAATTTGAACTGGCATTTGACCATTGTTAGACATGTTTATACTTGTGGTTGAGGCTCTGTTGAGATGGCAGGAGCAGGCTTGAGCTGCTGCATTGGTAGTGTTGGTGCTTGAAGTGGTTTCTGCCATTGGTTACAGGTAAGGAATTATGGAAGCATCTTAGATGGATCTGAAATGGGCACTGTAAAGAAGCAGCAGAAGATGGTGGTTACAAAAGGAGCTGAAATTTTGTATTGCAGGTGATATAGATGGTGCTTGGAGCTACATGGAAGAAGAATTGTGCTGGTGGTAGTAAACGGTTATACCCGCCACCCTACCCTACCCGACCCGCCAGAGAATGGGTTGGGTAGGATCTTACCCGTTTAATGGCGGGTATGGTGGCGGGTACAAATTTTCTTAACCGCCAGTAAACGGGTAGGGTGACGGGTATAGGCCATATCCTACCCACCCTACCCGTTGTGCATCCCTAAGCTTAACGATGACCCAAAAACATTCTCATAAGAAGTTTTCGAATTTTTGGCATTAGGAGATTTTGCTAGCAGGAAGAGTGATACTACCTATTATATAGGTATGTTGTTGGTTTATCATTCAGTTGGTTTTAAAATGAAGGAGATATAAAGAAGCCTGCGGTAAATATCGAAAAGAGACAAACCTAATCTCTATATGAATTATTTGTTTTATATAGCTGTGGTTGGAAAACTTACGTCTGTCTCTAACATTTTGAGCAAGACGGTTGGTGATGGTGAAGTCTTGATGCGAGAAATACTGCTCGAGAATGGAAGATAAAATGCATCTTTGAATTTTTGTGTTTTGTTTTTTAAAAACAAAAATCTGTATAGTCTTCTGATTGTAATGATATTTTTTGTACCAGGGGAGATGCATTTACAGTGACACTATGGGCTGAATTAGTAAATACAATTAGTGATGATATCGTGGAAAACTCCGTGGATATACCAAATGTGGTAGTGGTTACTGGAACATACGTGAAAGAGCACATGGTGTTGATGTGGGTGTGAGGTTGATGTTCTGACTTCTTGAAACACTATAGGTACACTGTGAAAGGACCTCAGTCATTTGAGGACATTCTAACGTTTAACGGCGAGATATGCGAGACTTATAAAGAAGCTTATATTGCACGGCGTTTGCTCGAAGACGACGATGAATGGCATATGACAATAGAGTGCTGAAGTGAGAAAACTATTTGTGACTCTTTTACTGTACTGCCACGTAACAGAACCCGAAAAATTATGGGAGAAGAATTTTGAATATTTGTGCGAAAGAATAGAGTATCATCACACAAGACTCTATCAGTACCAGCACATTAGGCTTCCAACGGAGCAGATCAAAAACTTAGCACTCCAAGAAATCGAAATGTTGATGAAGAAAAATGGACGTTCGTTACGTGAACTGGCATTCCAAAAAATACCATACCCTGATATGTCAAATATGGATGATATTGGGAATCCGTTGATCATGCAAGAGATGGACTACGATAAGTTAAAGCTTCAGGAAGAATTTGACAGGCTGAGAAAAGGACTTAATCCTGAACAGGAGGATATCTACGAGATTATTAACTCGGTAGATAAAGAGGATGGGGGTCTTTTCTTTGTCTACGGAAGCGGTGGAACCGGGAAGACTTATCTCTGGAATACCATTATTTCTTCACTACATGCAAGGTTGCATGTTCAGGTATGGTCCTCATAAAATTTTGGTATAAACTACAATACAACATGGGGATTCAATTATAATATAATGTAGCATTCAGAAAGCACCTGAAATTGAAAACTATTTAGTAATAATACAATGTACCATTAGTACTATAATATCAGGTAGCTAAAATGGATAAATTAGCTCATACACATCAAATACGGAATTCACAGTAGAGGCGATCTTAATAAATATATATATAGTTTAGAATTAAAAGCTGGGCATGTTGCATCTCAGATGAAATGAATTTGTAAGTGTGATTTTTTAATCTGATGTTTACCGTTTCACGGTTCTAGTTGGATGCAAATGGATTAATTTATGGATCTTCTTGTGTGTCTTATCAATTATTGTCTACCTTTACAGGTATAGAATCTTTATTGCTTCCAGGCGGTCGTACAGCTCACTCCAGGTTCAAAATTCCGCTTAAACCAAATGAGACTTCGAGTTGTAATGTGATTATGCAAGATGACCTTGCCATGTTACTTAAAAAGACAAACCTAATTATCTGGGATGAAGCTCCCATGGTACATCGGCATGCATTTGAGGCAGTCAATAAGACTATGATTGATATAATGTCAACGGATGGTGATGTTACTAATACACCACCTTTCGGGGGTAAGACTGTTGTGTTGGGTGGTGACTTTACGAAAATTTTGCCAGTGGTCACAAAAGGATCGAGAGAACAGATAGTAGATGCATCAATAAGCAGGTCGCCACTTTGGGAAAAATTTAAGATTTTCGAACTCACTAGGAATATGCGATTGTCTAACAGTGACGCGAATCCAGTAGAACAACAAAAGATCAGAGAATTTTCCAAGTGGGTTCTTGATATCGGAGATGGTAAGATACCCGCTACTGCGATTAATGAATCAGAAGAGAAGATATGGATACAAATTCTGGATGATCTTTTGATAAGATGTGATCAAGACCATCTGCATAAGATGGTTGAAACCATGTACCCAGGTCTACTTGCAAACACGCATGACCACGAATATCTGAGGAATAGGAGTATCTTAGCTCCAACAAATAAAAGTGTAAAGGAGATAAACGACCACGTACTGGCGATGATACCGGAAGAGGAGTATGAATTGTTAAGTGCCGATTCAATAGATCCAGAATCAGATAATTACCAATCAACAGTAGTTTTTTATCCAAAAGAATTTCTGAATGAAATGGAAGTGTCTGGCCTGCCAAGCCATAAGCTGTACCTAAAGGTTGGTGTTTCGATAATGCTTCTCAGAAATATTGATCAAGCAGAAGGTTTGTGTAATGGTACTGGTACTGGTAGGGGTGCACATATCCTACCCATATCTGCCAATCCTACCCTACCCGCCAGTGTTTTAATCGTATCCTATCCTACCCACTATTTGACGGGTAGGGTAACGGGTAAAGATTTTTTTAACCGCCGTTAGATGGATAGGATGACGGGTAAAGCTCGAAATTATCCTATCCTACCCGCCTATTTATCTAACAGCCGTTAGTAGCCGTTGATCTTTCTATTATTAGTTTACCGGTAATTGCAAACCAAGTCACAAATCCAAGGCTCTTCTAATTTTAATTGTCGCAATAACTTACAAGTGAATTTCTGTGAGCTGAAAATAGGTTTTGAGCATGTAGTTGCTCAATAGCAGCATCGCGATGCATTGCAGTAGTAGTACTACTTGCAATGATATTACTCACAGATGCATCCGAAATTGGGTGCAACCCTACAAGTGCATTTTCAGTCGTTAATTTCCATGAACCTTCTTACCATAAACAAGAAGAAAAAATAAGTGTGAAATGAAAATGAAAATCATTTAAGAAAGTGGTTTAGAGAACCTGGGAGACTAAGGTAGTTAAGAGGTGAAGGTATCTCAATGGCTGATAATGGAGAAAAGCTACCAAGGACTTGATTATTACTGAGCTGAGACTCATGAAAGAAATTGTACTCACAAACACTTCTGCAAAATGAAACAAGAAAAATATTTAGAAAAATCAAAAACAAATTCTAATTAATTGATAATTCGTGTTCGTCACCACCAGAATATAGAAAACTAAAAAAAAAAAAAAAAAAATGATTATACCCGCCACCCTATCCTATCCGACCCGCCAATTAATGGGTCGGGTAGGATCTTATCCGTTTATTGGCGGGTAGGGTGGCGGGTAAAAAATTTCTTACCCGCCAGTCAGCGGGTAGGGTGGCGAAATAGGCCATATCCTACCCATCCTACCCGTTGTGCATCCCTAGGTACTAGGATGGTCGTTAAGGAAGTTGGAAAAAATGTAATTCACGCGGTTGCAGTGACGGGAAAGGCCGCTGGAAGAACAGTTTTGATACCAAGAATAGTGATGACTTTATCAGAGACAGACCATCCATTCATCCTGCGCAGGAGACTGTTTCCACTAAAAGTGTGCTTTGCAATGAAGGTGAACAAGAGTCAGGGGCAGAGTTTGCCGAATGTTGGAATTTGTTTGGATGAGCCTGTTTTCTCTCATGGTCAGCTGTATGTTGCAGTTGACAGAATTTGTCATGGTATATTAGATTAAGGTAAAAAGATACAAACGAAATATACATGTGCCTGGTCTTATATACAAGAACCAGAGATAAAACAGGAAAGAAATAACTTGGTGTACAAGCCAAGTAATGTACAAATATAACAGATATGCTAGAATAACAAATATGGTACATCTGCATAACAGATTATGCATACTGCATAACAGATATGGTACATCTGCATAACAGATTATGCATATTGCATAACAGATTATGCATCTGCATAATATCTCGTAATACCCCCCCTCAAACTCAACATGGGATAGAGCACATGTTGAGTTTGGAAATTAAGAGCTTAAGGCGTGCAAAAGACAGCGCCTTAGTAAAAAGATCAGCAGGTTGCAGCTCAGAAGAAACAAAGGATAAGTTGATGATCCGTTTCTTGTACTGATGACGTACAAAATGACAGTCAATTTCAATGTGCTTTGTACGTTCATGGAAAACATCATTATGAGCAATGTGAATAGCAGCCTTGTTGTCACAGTACAATGGGGTTGGTTCTGACAGAGTAACTCCCATATCTTCTAGAAGCCATCGCAGCCAAACAATTTCTGAGGTTGAGTGTGCAAGATCTCTATACTCTGCTTCAGCACTAGAGCGAGAAACTACGTTTTGCTTCTTGCTGCGCCAAGAGATTAATGAACTGCCTAAAAATATGCAATAGCCTGTAGTTGAGCGTCTGTCTGTAATATCTCCTGCCCAATCTGAATCTGAATATGCACGAAGGCAGAGATCAGAAGTTGATGAAAACGTAACTCCTTGATACAATGTCCCTTTGATATAACGTAAGATTCTGAGTACAGCTGCATAGTGAGTGGATTGCGGAGCTGCCATGAACTGACTAACTATATGCACTGCATGACTGATGTCTGGTCGAGTAATATTTAAGTAGTTTAGACTTCCCACAAGCTGACGGTACAAGGTAGGATTAGAAAGAAGTTTTCCATCAGAAGGACTAGGCTTGCTGTTCAATTCAAGAGGTGTGGCTGCAGTTTTATTATCCGTTAATCCTGCACGTTGAAGAATGTCTGATGCATATTTTACTTGAGAGATGAAACAATCATCAGATGAGTGATCAATTTCTAAACCAAGAAAGTAACGTAAGGAGCCTAGATCATTCATTTCAAAACATGAACTAAGATGTGTTTTAAGAGCATCAATGCCTTTCATGTCATCACCTGTAATAACCATATCATCTACGTAGAGAAGTAGAATAACCATACCCTTTGTTGTTGAACGCGTAACATGGCTGAATCATATGCACTTTGAGTGAACCCAAATCGTAGAACAGCATTGGAAAACTTTTCAAACCAAGCACGAGGTGCTTGTTTGAGTCCAT
Source organism: Papaver somniferum (assembly GCF_003573695.1). Classification (NCBI taxonomy): domain Eukaryota; kingdom Viridiplantae; phylum Streptophyta; class Magnoliopsida; order Ranunculales; family Papaveraceae; genus Papaver; species Papaver somniferum. The sequence goes on from NC_039360.1 coordinate 180,905,058, forward strand.
AGAGAGGTTTACGGAGCCTACATACTTGATTAGGTGAGTAAGACATTCCAGGTGGAGGTCGCATATACACTTCTTCTTGAAGATCTCCATGAAGAAAGGCATTTTTCACATCCATTTGATGTAGATTCCATTTTCGAGCAATAACAACAGCAAGAAGAGTACGAACTGTAGTCATACGGGCAACAAGGACAAATGTTTCTTCATAGTCTATACCATACTCCTGAGCGTATCCTTGAGCAACTAGACGGGATTTGTATCTAACTATCTTGCCGTCTGAGTCAGTTTTAACTTTATATACCCATTTACTTCCAATTACAGACTTTCCTGGAGGTAGTACAACCATATCCCAAGTATGAGCTTCTTTGTGGGAAACTAATTCTTCATCCATAGAGTGTTGCCAGACTGGTAGTACATATGCTTCCCTGTAAGAAGTTGGTGCATGCACAGATAAAATCGATGATAATGAGCAATGATAGTCTGCAAACCTGACTGGTGGTCGACGATTTCTTGTTGGTAAAGTAACATTGTCAGATATAGGATCCCCTTCTGGAGAAGCTGCATCAGGACTAACCATAGAGTGCTCTTGTATTGCTTCACTAGATTCAAGAAGAGTAACATCTATGGAGGGAAGCTGAATAGATGTTGATGGAGAATTGGACTGAGGCATATCCTCAAAAGGATCTAGATAAGAGAATTGTTCTAGGTTGGGAGATTTACTAGTGGGAAGAGACCAAAAGGGTATATTCTCCCAGAATGTAACATGCCTGGAAACACATAATCTTTGACTCTCTGGATCATAGCATCGATAACCCTTTTTTCTATGCCATAGCCTAGGAATACACATATAGCAGTCTTTTTGCTAAGTTTGGTTATTTCTCTCTCAGTGAGAAGAACGAAGCAGGTTGACCCAAAAACACGAAGCTCAGAGTAATCTGGTTTCTCGTTGTATAACCGTTCGGTCCGTTCATATGGAGACATTCCTTCTGTAACTATGGACGGAATACGGTTTATGTTGTAGACTGCAGTCAGGACTGATTCACCCCAAAAGTTAGAAGGGAATGACGCTGACAAGAGTTGTGTTCTAGCTGTCTCTATGATATGACGGTGTTTTCTCTCTGCAACACCATTTTGCTGTGGAGTTTCAGTGCAGGATAATTGGAGAAGGGTACCTTCTGTTGCAAGGAATTCTCTGAAAGGAGTTGATATATACTCTCCCCCTTGATCAGCTCTGAATGTTTGATGGTTTTTCTAAATTGGGTCTTGATCATTCTAGAAAAGGTTGTGTAAATTTTTAAAAAATCTGATCTAGAACTGAAAAGATATATCCAGATAAAACGGGAGAAATCATCAATGAAAGTAACATAATATAGGGCTCCTCCCTTAGAGATAATAGGAGATTTTCCCCATACATCTGAGTGGATGAGATCAAAAGGTTTGACAGAATGAGTTATACTATTACTGAAAGGAAGAGCAGTTTGTTTTCCTAATTTGCATGAGATGCAATAAGGTTCTTTATCAACCTGAATAGTTCCTAACAATCCACTATTTATCATATGAGTGAGACGAGAGAAGGACACATGTCCTAACTTAGAATGCCATGACATAAAAGGAGACACAGACTGAGAAAAGGAATTTGCAGTTGCGGCAAGCTCACTCTTTGACAGCCTAGGAGAAATCAGTCTTTCGAGAAGATACAATCTTCCTACTCTACGGCCTATCCCAACAAGCTTCTTTGTCTTGGGATCCTGTATCACACAGCCAGAATAGAAGAAGTGAATGTTAAATCCCTGATTACATAATTGTCCAATTGATATAAGGTTCATTCTTAATTTTGGAACAAGCAACACATCAGATATATGTATCTTGTCAGAGATTTTAATCTGACCAATATGACTGGCATCCAGTTCAGATCCATCTGCAGTTTGGATTGTAGATATAGTAATATGACTTTTCTGCTCAAATATGCTAGAATCAAAAGTCATATGGTTAGAGGCACCTGAGTCAAGAAACCAACCATTTGAAAAGCTACTTGTGGAAGTAGATAGTGCAGATGCTGCTGTAGAGTTATTGTTACCCATTGAGAGTGCTTGCTTGAGCATCTCTTGTATGTCAGCTAGATTGTTTGGTGTGGATGCAGCTGCATAACTGGATGGTGCAGATGTGTATCCAGTTCCATTAAACTTTCTTCGTTCTCTCATATTTCTTGAAGTAGGGGATGTACAGTTTCCTACTGTATGCCCTGGTTCCTTGCAGTAGTTGCACTGGATTGGGAAGCTTGATCCTTGCTAGATTGTTTGTGTGTTTGAGCTTTGTGATCCACTTTGCACTGATGGCACAGTGCAGTTCTTGGCTAGGTGGCCTGGTTTCTTACAGTTGTAGCACTGGATTTGTGAGAAATCACGATGAGTTTTCTGATTGTTGAGATGAGTGTTAAAGTTTGCACGTGAATTGACTGCAAACACTGCTGGTATGTCTGGTTTGATTCTTTTCCGAGTTTCTTCAGTGATGAGTTCTGACAATGCGGCTTCGACAGACGGAAGAGGTGATCGATGGAGGATTGAGGCTCTCACAGTTTCAAAGTCATCTCTTAATGCCATTAAGAGCTGAACTAATCGAGACTCTTCTCTGTAATTTTTCCATAATTCTATATCAACTGTCCAGTTCGGTTCCATTAGTGCTAACTGGTTCCATATGATTGACATCTCAGAGTGAAAATCTGAGACAGATTGTTCCATCTGTTGTTTCATAGATCGAATATCATGTTCTAACTTATAACGTTGAGAAAAGTTTACCTGGGTATACCTTTTTGAGAGAAACTCCCATGCATCTTTGGCAGTCTCAAAGCTTGTAAGTTGCATGCTTATAGATGTTACTACTGTGTTGCTTATCCAGGTTAATATTTTGTGATTATTGATCTCCCAGCTCTCTGCAGTTTCTTCTCCTGTATCTTTTCCTTTGTCAGTGATAGCAACTCCGTTTGCAGACTTCTTAGCTTTGCCGTCAATATATTTCCACATGGCTTTTCCCTTGAGGAAACTTCTCATTAAGAAAGACCAATGATTGTAGTTTGTTCCATCAAACTTCACAGTAATGGGTTGATAATCTTCACGTGACATGTTGGGCTGTGATGAAGAATATATGACACTAGGGTTTTGAGTTTTATGAAGAAGATATGCCACTAGGGTTTTGAGTTTTATGATTCTGATACTGGTTACTGGTTATCGTTCGTTTGTTGCAGCGGAAACACGGTTTGATTTAGATCTTGACTGGCTCTGATACCATGACAGAATTTGTCATGGTATATTAGATTAAGGTAAAAAGATACAAACGAAATATACATGTGCCTGGTCTTACATACAAGAACCAGAGATAAAACAGGAAGGAAATAACTTGGTGTACAAGCCAAGTAATGTACAAATATAACAGATATGCTAGAATAACAAATATGGTACATCTGCATAACAGATATGGTACATCTGCATAACAGATTATGCATCTGCATAATATCTCGTAATAGCAGTGTCAAGAACTACAAGTCGACAAGGGCTGAAAAATAGCCATAAAGAAGAGGGAAGGTGAACCAGAGGGACGAACGAGGAACATAGTCTATCAAGAAATATTCAACAATCTGAAGTAAAACCAGCATATACCCTATCGTACCCACTGCAGTTTTTAGACAACCAAGATGCATTAACACTTTAAAAATTACTATTAGTTTTGTATGTTGGTTTTTTTTTTTTTAATTCGACTCTTCAGTATTTTATCTTTGGGTTTTTTTCAGTATATTTTCTTTTCTTTTGAACAATTTTACTGAATTTTACATTTGGGATTGTGCGGTGTATTTTCTTTGTTTTGATCGTTTTTATTCCTACTTTTTATAGTGGAAACAATATTTTCTTAAGTGTAAAGGTTTGCGCATGTAGAGATCGGTGAGACACTATTAATATATATTTTGGTTCTGATTTTTACACACCACATTTTCATTCAGTTTAGATTTTTCATGTCTGGTCTATACAGTTTGAAGTTCTACAGCTTAGCTGATTCGATTAACTTTGGAGGAATTAGTGGAAAAATCAAATGTCATATAAAAAAAATAACGAATATTATTAGGGAAAATAAAGTCGAAACAATATTTGTTTTTGAAAAAAAATTGGGAATTATTTGGAGAGCGATCCCTGTGTTTTTTGTTTTTTTAAAATGTTTTGAATTATTTTCACTACAATCAGTGTATGTATATGGATTTGGAGTCCTTTAAGTATATACATCGACCAAACAACAAATAGAGCGAGATGATGTTTATGTTTAAAGTAGAAAAAAAATCTCAGGGTCTAAATTAAAAACTTAAAGGAAGGAAGATCATTTTACTGTAGTAAAATGAGTGGTGGTCATCCGTTAATTAAACTGGAGATCGAACAAATGTAGAAATGTGTATTGGCAACACATGACATTGGAGGGATAGGTTTTGGTTATGCGTTATCACTGTTTGATTTTAAATTTTTAGGGCAAACAAACATTAGACAAATTTTCCCATAGGAAACTACATGCATGCAACCTATAGGGCCTCAATAATTGGCTCCGTTATGAACCCACGCTAATCTACGATTTCTATACCAACTAAATTTTCTGCCATTCTTATTGATACTAAAATCTTTTGATATCTTAGTATACCAAATTTATGAATGAGGCTATAATTAAACATTCCATGTATATAAAAGTATCCATGTATATTCGCTGCTGGAAAATTATATATAGTTAAGAGATAACCTGGACATTGCACGTATAGGAGATCCTTGCAGAGTATGCATAATTGTTTTCTTGTTTTAAGTTCAGCACAAGGTTAGTTATCTTACAAGATCTATGTTCCTTTAGTTTGATTTAATCATATCACTGGTATATAGTGATCATGTTGTGTTTTTTGATTTCGTGTTTATATGCGTACTGCTTAATGGACCACAAGTATGACAGAAAATCAATATCTGAGGAGAGGAATCTTTTGAGTTACATTAATGGAGGAGTTCCATCAGCAACTCCTGCTCAAACAAAGAGCAAACTATTTCTGGCAACTGAAGATGAGTTTCTCGATGCAGTGATCACAATTTCATATAAAGATTATCAAAGAAATAATTTCAGGAAGCAGTACCTTGCTCATACGGGTATTGTAGCCCTTCGAACTGACAAGGTTAACGAAATAAATAAGCGGATGGCGTCCCTATTTCTAGGAGAGGAACGTATATACCTAAGTAAGGATTATATATCTTTTGTTGCCGAAAACTACGCTGAAGCGATGCAGTTGTATCTAGTGGAAGTTCTCAACAAAGCTGAATATACTTACATCCCACATTATGAGCTACGATTGAAGGTTGGACTGCGAATTATTCTTTTGAGCAACCTAAATTACCAATGCACGAGACAGGGCATAGTAAAGGGCACAAGGTTGATTATAACACAGCTGGGAGAACATGAATTGGGGCAGAGGTTCAGACTGGGGATGCTGCAGGGAAGAAGTTAGTAATGGGGCGGAAGGTGATGAACTCTAAAGACACAATGCCACTTACTAGGTATCAATTACCAGTCAAAATTTGACTCGCAATGCACATGGACGACAGCTGGGAACATTGCTTGCACAATGTAGGATTCTATTGGTTCGGGGAAGATAAAGGTCCAGCTTATGTTGGCATTTCAAATGCCACTTATGGACCATCAAAATCAAAAATTACTGTCATCAGAAAGAATTGTTTGCCAAACGGGTATACCAAAACCATTGTGCGACACCAAATTTCCAACAACTCCAAGTTCATAGACCACGTTCTCCAATCCAATCATGATTCTCTTGGTTTACTTATTTATCTTAGTTAGTTTATATTGCAAGTAAATTTGTTTGGTGTTTTAAAAGCTGTAATTTTTTTCTAGATATTAAATGATTTGGTATAGTGTTTTAGTTTCAAGTTTGTTGCCCATGTTTTACTTATTCGTGTTAGTTTCTTTTTCTGAATAAATGATTTGCTGAGTGTTTTTGGGGAGCTTCGATTGTTTAATAAAACTGTACCCGTTTATGTTGGCGGAAAATGGGTCATTTGTCCAAATATTTTTAAATCACGGTTCAAATGGACGAGTAAAAAATAGTTTGGGTGAAATGGTAAAAAAAAAATAGTAAAGATGAAACTGGTTTCATCCTAGCTTAAATTTAAAAAATAGCAAGGATGAAACTGGATACATTCTGTGTAAATTAAAAATAAAAAAGAATATTTGAAAATGGGCACGATGAAACTGATTACATCCTGTCTATTTTTACATTTTTGTCCATTTAAACAGTATCAAAACCTAACTGTCCATTTCATCCAGAAATTATTGATTTTGATCTTTTTAACCAATTTTGTGTTATGTTTGTTGATTAGACTTAATAGTAGTACCAGTCTTTAGGTCATAGGGCAACTGAATTATGCGATTTTTGAAAAAACTACATTATGTGATTCTCGACTGCACTTGATGTGGTTCTAATAATATAAAAAAGAATGCTTTGACGCTTTAGGATCGGATTTGCAGACATAGGGCAATAGTGCTGGTTACAGTTAATATGGACTATCGTAGGGTGAAAATTTTATATTATAATTTAATGGATATGGATATGTAGACCTAAATTTTCAATAAAAGGATGATTGTCCTTACGAAACCTTGAGAGTTTACACGCTTGAGTTTGTGAAAATTTGCTCCATAAATCAAACAGTGAACTAAAGCAAATAATGAACTAAATTTAATAGCAATCCTGGCGAATATGGGGTACCAGTTGGTGGTTCAAATATTTTTACATCATTATAATAGTCCTTTCATGCATCTAAGGCTTCGGGGTTCTCATTCAATTATACTCCTAAAACTATCCATGTATATAAAGCTAAATGTCTAAACATAGATATATGTATTCAGTAAAATCTGATACTTTATTGAGTACATAAGATTTTCTACCAAAAAAAAAAAGTTAGCAGCGAAAGTATTTTAGTGACGGCTTTGGTAGTTATTTTCTGTACATAACAATCATTGCTTCCTTTAATATATATGTACAACTAGGGCTACATAACGGGTAGGGTGGGTAGGATATGGTCTATTTCGCCACCCTACCCGCTGATTAGCGGGTAAGAAATTTTTTACCCGCCATCCTACCCGCCACTAAACGGATAAGGTCCTACCCGACCCATTAATTGGCGGGTCGGGTAGGATAGGGTGGCGGGTATAACCGTTTTTTTTTTCTTTTTTAGTTTTCTGTATTCTGGATTTTCTGGTTACTACCTTGACTGTGTATACAAAAAATGCTTCCCAAAAAACAAAAATGAAATCTTGTAACAACACAGCAAATAAGAGCCATCCTATCTAAATATGTACCCAATGGTACTGCCAATCTAACTAGGGAAAAATGAACAAAAGCATCATGCCTTCACAATGGTTACACTTCCCCCATTTAATACCATCTTCATCAAAACTCGTCGTAAAATGCCCCCATACCCAAGATGTCCTCTTCCGCTTCTTACTTTCTCTGACCTCAAGTTGAGAAGATGGTGGAGGTGGAGGTGGCGGAGATGCAATAGTACTGGCCCTTCGTTGCACAAATTGAGATGCAGCTTGAGAGGGAATATGAGGTCTCGTTGACATCTCTTTTGTAATCTCAACCATGTTTGCTCACACTAAGCCTGCACAAACTAAAACCAACCACATTAAATTTCATAACTTTAATATGCAATACAAGAAATTGCAAAAAAAAAAAACCCAGGAATATAAATGTTAATTACAGAGCAAGGTGTAATTAAGGCGCATAAAACTAGTACTGTGAGGATTGATTTCCCAGTTGGTATGTGGTCTTAATCCCATTAGCAGCACACCAAGTTTGTTACTCTTGACGTTTAATCTCTGATAACAGCCTTGAAAAGAGTTAAATTTACAAACTGCTTCTGCACTGTGAGACTTATATCCTAAATGAAAGTGAGGTTCCTCTTCGATTTCTAACTTTGATTTCTAATTATTGAGAAACAAACTGGATTTTCAATCTAGGGTTCTGGGAGCTGTGTAGAGAGGAGAAGTATGAAGAGATGAAACGAAAATGAATTTAGTTTTTAGGTTGAGTTGATTAATAAAAAACCGGCAAAGATGATCAATAATAGAAAGATCGACGGCTACTAACGGCTATTAGATAAATAGGCGGGTAGGCGGGTAAGGTAGGATAATTTCGAGCTTTACCCGTCACCCTACCCATCTAACGGCGGTTAAGAAAATCTTTACCCGTTACCCTACCCGCCGAATAGTGGATAGGATAGGATACGGTTAAAACACTGGGGGATAGGGTAGGATTGGCGGATATGGATAGGGTATGTGCACCCCTATCTACAACACATTCGAAGAAAATCTAGCCACCATATCCCTAGATACTTCTTTCTCCTATCAGGAAAACAAATTAAGGTATGTATTCAAAATTTCCAAGTATTATGCTTTCGTGCATCTCCAGACTTTAGCAAGATATTATAGCAGTTATTATCTACACGATACTAATAAAGCAATGTAAACAGGGAAACCGGATTCATGCTTACATTAAGCTAAAGAATATCCCTTACTTCAAGGACAGAATTAAAGAACAACAAATCATTCGAATCCAACATTTTAACCTACGGCCATATCATGGAGGTTATCGACCAGTACCTGGCGCAAGAAAAATCTGGGTGAACACATACACGAGCATAGTTCTTCTGGCTGAAAAGAATCAACTTATACCAAGATACAAATTTGCTATACCAGATTTTACGTCACTTAGAGAAAAAATATATAATAAAACAGATCTAATAGGTAATATCAAATGTTAAAAATGCTTTCTATATAATCAACTTTGTACTTAGCTTAACTTTGGATTCAATTTGTTTGGGTTTCATAGTGCAAGGCGATTGCTGACCGTGCAAATAATTATTTTTTACAGATGTTGTCGGGATGCTAAGGGGTCTTTCAAGGAGTCAGATGAAACGAAAAACGAAACTGATGCACCCGCACGTGATGTCCTAATACAAAGTCACAATGGAATTTCGATAAAGGTGACTGTATGGAATAATCTGACCAACCAACTAAGTGATTATATGCTGGAAGATGATGGGGTCACTCAAATAGTGATAATAACTTCAACAACTTTTGAGCAGTTTCAAGGTACATATAACATTTATATAAATTTGAGTTGAACATCATATTTTATCATAGATTGAGCTAAACATTGACATAACGAACATGACTGATCACAGGGGAGATCTACCTGCAGTCCACTAAAGCTACAAGAATTTACATAAATCTCGATGTACCGGGTTTGGAAATCTATAAGGAAATGTACGTTATGATACATACATGTTTAAGTTAATCAACTTTTTGTGTAATAAACTGTTTATGATTTTAACACTGACACATTGGCAACATGAAATATACGCCGGTGGAAAAACTAAGTGCTTCAGGAATTTCAAACCAGGCAAAGGAAAAATTGATGTTTGAAAATCGTATACCACTCAACGAAGCACTAAAAATGTTGCATGACGAGGAAAAGTTTATGGTGAGATCTAAAAAGTAATTCAATTTTAAATTATATTTCATTACCAAAAATATCTTATGAATGAATCAAATTCAATGCAGGGTGCAACTTTTACCATAAAAGCAACGATAGTTGGAATTCATGAAGGATCTCCGTGGTACTTTATGGCATGTCCAGTGTGTAAAGAAAAACATGTGTACATGGAACGCACACCATGGTGCAATACATGTGTAGTCACAGTAAATGCACCAATGTCACAGTAATAATATAAAAATAAAAATTTATATATATCTTATTACGTTTAAATAAAATAAAAAATGCAAAACTAACTTATGCTTTGTGACAGTTACATTCTCAAACTAATAATATATGACGGCAACAACAGTGGTGTAATCACGGTAATGAGACGAATGGCTGAAATAGTTGTGGACAACATTAGACTAACAAAGATGACGTCACTGCCAACAATGGATGTAAAGGTAACTAAAATGTCTTAAATAAGCAAAATTTTTGATCAAGATAACTCTTGAGTAATTATTTTCTTTTACAGAAAAACAGGGCAGACTGTGTTGAAGAAATAGTAGATGCAATAGGGCAAACAATGGTCTTTAGACTCATTCTTGATGAAAGTAGCTTCCTCTATCACAGTCTAACCGCACATGACATATTTCATTTAGAGGAAGCATATCCATTGAATAGAAAAGAAAAGGTAACTATATGCTAGCATTATTTCATGCATACCCATACAAATTATATAGAATTCAATGAAACTGATTTGGTCACAAATAATAAAAAAATACATGTTTTTGCAGGATATAAATACAATTGGAGACCAATCGTTATATCCATACAGATCACCAGAGAAAGGTCTCAACAAAAAACAAACAACTGGCGATCTGTTTATTTCTGACATAAAACAACTCCAAACACCTCCTAAGAAGGACCTGAAAAACAAAAGAAAGTAAAGTGACATGTCGACATTGATAAGGCTGGACGAACATGCTAGTGAAGTGGACGATATTATGGAGGGAGAGAGATCCTGACATGCCACCGTTGGTCGAGATAGATGAAGATGACAATGAAGTGTTTACTTATTAGTAGAGATTATGGATAGTATGATTATTTATTTTAAGACACACCATTTTTGAAACGTATTATTATTCTACTATAGTATATTATTTAAATTTCTTTAAAACGATCATGTTTTTCTCTAAATAAACGTTACTATAATATGTTTTTCATAATTATGTGGAGAAACTTCATTTTCTTCTGTACTTTCCAAATAAACAAGGTTTTGTTATCACTTTCACTATAAATGGTGAAAAAAATGGCCTTTTTTGATATGGGTTTGAACGGTTAACATATTATCGACTATTAAACTACAAGCAACATCCTATAAATCCATATTCCTACTAACATAAAAAATCGACCCCTATCCAAGATTAAATGAATGCTAAATCTCAACATAAATAAGTGTATAATTTTATTTAATTATGGAGTCAATTTTTTTTGAATTATTGTAGTATCTGTCCATACAACCGATACATCAACATGAATTTTTAGTACCAAATTTAGTATAATAAGACACCTAATGGGTATCAAAGTTTCCTATCTCTTCAAAAATAAAACTAATCACAATTTTTTCAAGAAAAAGTATTAATGTATTTGTCTACGGGTGGGGGAACCCCGCCACGCTAAATTGGCCGAGCACGGGTTAGATACTAGTACGTATAATAAAGTATAATATACGGGCTAATTTGTCAGCAAAACAAATTAAAACAGAAATAGTGAAACCGAGACTAATTAGTACTACTACTTTTCAATTTTAGGTTTTCTATTTTTTCATTTTATCATCTCTTATTATTCATTTTTCCGTATATTCATCGGCAAACCTAATTTTGCCATAGAAACATGTAAAATCATTTTCAATTACAATCAGGAAAGCTATATACGTTTTGATAATTTCACCTCATAAAGGTATACACTCTCCTGGCAATGCAATTCTGGTTCTTTCAGATCTTTCCCTCGAGAGAGGAAACCCTAAAAAGTCTTGTTCAAATTTTCTCTATAAATTCTTTCAGAAATGTCTTCCCAATCACATACTCCTAGTACTAAAGGACTTCTTTGTAATGCTGGTGCTGGCGCTGCTGCTGGTACGTTCAATAATTTCTCTTACTTACCATGGAATTCGAAAAATTAGGGTTTTGTTTTTGCTAATTTACTATACAATGGGGATTTTGGTTTTTGTAGGAGTTATTGCTGCAACGTTTGTTTGCCCATTAGATGTAATTAAAACTAGGTTTCAAGTTCATGGATTGCCCAAGCTTCCTAAAGGTATCTCTCTTCTTTTCATATATATATATATATATTTCTCCCCGCCCTAAAATTTGTATTGATCTGGTTTCGTCTTGGTATACCTAAAATTCGTATTGTCTGATACTACTTGCCTTTTGATATGGGTTTCCGACTTGCCTATACTGAATTGAGAATTCTAGTTGAAATGTTATGTTGTTCCATAATGGAGATGAAAATAGCGAGCTATTGCAAGAGTTTTGTCTGCATATAAGGAAATTTGGTGTATAACATAAATTCACTCGACCAATTTGCATAGATCATCTTTCTTTATGTGATGAGCGTCGATTTTTTGTGCTTGTGTTCTATTAGGAAATAAGAAGTTAGGAGTTAGTTTATATATATAGCTTATGTTCATCTACTTGTGAACAGGGCGTCTCATTGTTGGGAGTTTGGAACAGATATTTCAAAAAGAGGGGATACGTGGCATGTACCGTGGGCTTTCACCAACTGTTTTAGCGTTACTTCCAAATTGGGCAGTAAGTTATCTTTCATCTCTGAAGTTCAAACTGATGGTAACTAATGAAGTTCTATTTGACTAGTTGACTGTTGAATCCTTCATAGGTAGTAGTCATACAAATGATGTGTCTGGCTGTCCGCTCTTGCAAATTCTTATATGTTGTTTTCTTGGCTTCTCAATGATTGTAGTCAAGAAGCAAACAACTATAACATTGGAATGATTGCTGCAATTTGTTTGCAGGTTTATTTTACGATGTATGAGCAGTTCAAAAGTGTTCTTCATTCCGATGGTTAGTTCTTACCATAATTTTTAGTATCTGGAAAACAAAAATCCCCTGGTTCTTCAGATCCCTTATTTTTCCAGTGAAAGTATTCAGATTTCTTGCACGGTCTTTTGATGTTTATATGTGCTGAATTTGCTTAAATTGATATAGACGGGACCCATCAACTCTCAGTAAGTGCTAACATGATGGCAGCTGCTGGTGCTGGAGCTGCTACGACGATAGTCACAAATCCTCTCTGGGTTGTCAAGACAAGATTACAAGTACATATGGTTGCAATGAAAATCTGGAAATGTTTATCTGCCAATTATAAGTTATCATTGCTAGTACAAAACATAGCCACTGGTTCTCTCTCTTCAAGATGGTTATCTTGTCCATATTTTTGCTTGAGACTTCACATAAATATGCTAATCCAAGCATTTAGAGTCTTAGACTCCTCTATAGCTAATGACATCTTGAGAAATCTCCTCTAGGTTCAATAAGTCAAATTGTCTGGATTCTTTTCACGGAGGTGCCATTCTTTTATTATCTGCTTCACCATAAGCCACGTTGAGATAGGTTGATTATGGATTTGATTTAACCATAATGTCCAGATAAGAAGCCTTAGTCCCTCATCTCTCTTGGAGTCCCACATCTCTCTTGGAGTCCCACATCTACTCTTAGTTAGCCTGTCTTTCTTGCACAGGCGTGTAGCTCTTGAATAGAGCATTTTTGGCAAGTTGCGAACTCCATTGCTATTGCTGGTTTCTGTTGTAGATTATTTATTTTGGAAGTCTCATCTTTTGCAGAAGATTTAACCTTTGAGACTTAAAAGTTTTGTTTGATTTTTTTCTGTAGACTCAAGGAATGCGGAGTGGAATAGTGCCATATAGGAATACATTGTCTGCATTGAGGAGAATAGCCCTCGAAGAGGGTATTCGTGGATTATACAGGTTGTGTATCCGTCTTAGTAAATTTTTAAGTGTCTTCTTGCTGACAATATATATGTTTTTAACTATTGTTTGGTTTTATATAGTGGTCTTGTCCCTGCATTAGTTGGAATTACTCATGTTGCTATTCAGTTCCCAATGTACGAAAAGATCAAATTCCACCTTGCTGAACGAGGTAGTCCCCTTGATACTTCTCCTTTTTAGCCTTTATATTGCCACATTCAGTAATATAACACCTTGTTTATTCTATGTGATGTTATCAAGATAATACTTCCCCTGTTACACTGTCTGCAAGTAATGTTGCTGTTGCCTCGTCAGTTGCGAAAATATCAGCTTCAACATTGACATATCCACACGAGGTATTGCTAAACCAGATATAACAGAAACTTTCATTTCTCGCTTGAAAAGAAAATGAATCTTTACTTAGACCTTTCTGCATGAAGTTTTAAATTTTTGTAGATAATGATTTTCCACGGCCATGTCTTCTTCAAAAGTTGCCGAGTTCTCATTATCAAGTCAAAGCTTTTATTTCCATCAACGGTCGATATGCGTAACTTGTAGTTTGATCACATCAGGCTGTCCTTTTTTTTCCCCATAATTCCCTTTCATTTACAGGTCGTTCGTTCGAGGTTGCAAGAACAAGGATACCATTCAGTGAAGCGCTATTCTGGAATGATTGACTGTATCAAACAAATATATCACAAAGAGGGTCTTCCTGGTTTCTACCGTGGGTGTGGCACCAATCTACTAAGGACCACCCCAGCTGCCATAATAACATTCACCAGTTTCGAGATGATTCATCGATTTCTCATGACATTGTCATCACCACAGGCTCATACATCTTGATGGATGATTTACATTGTTTCCGTCTCTCACTAGAAAATCCCTGACAAGAACTGTTAAATTCTTGGTGGTGAGGTGCAATGTCTGTAACGTAATGCACATACATCAGAAGGCAAGGTATTTAAGCTAGCCTTGTTTCCCATTGATGACTGAGAAATCCAACACTTGGATTTGTATATCTCAATTTTTATGTCACCCTTAAAATACCAATTCTTATATGGTTGTAGAATGTTTCTTTCAGTGAATATGTTCAGTCATCATTCAACGATATAAGCATCGAGGATAGATTAGAAATGGTACATCTTCTATCTGTAGTTTACAATGAGAAAAGAACTTGTATTGTTACTCTAGAACGTCGATAACATTGTTATCGTCCTAATAAATCATCAAGATATATACATTCTTTTATCATATTAACTACTGATCTTTCCTTTTTTTTGAACAATATGAAAAGTGTCTCTTATGGTGGACATCATAACCCTTGAGGGGAACATTATTAAATGTGTTTGATTATCAATTTGGTGTTACCATTGCTGGGCTAGGCTAGATTAATTTATCATCCTTCCTTCCTTTTTCTCTCATCGCAACTAGTTTGGTTTCTCTACTGTTACTTTTACAAGTAATGATGAACAGAAGCATGTACTTTAAGAAGCACTGGGACCACTTCGACCATTCGCCGAAAACGAAAAATCTTAGTTAAATTAGATTCATGAAATTTGATCATTGGGTTTCGGGTGTGTCAAAACATTATTAGGCTTAGCGAAGAGGGATGACTCTATATATGGTGATTTTGTGATTTTTTTTTCCAATTTGACATAAAAAAATTGGATTTGGTGTCCATGGTTAGTCTTTTTCACTGGACAAAATTGTTCCTTCCTTTTAATCCAATTACTATATAACCTTATGTATCCTATTTTTAGGGGTATAGTTGGCAACCAAACTTTAATATAACATATCTAAAAATCGTGTCTTAGAATTTTACAAATTTTATCTCGTTGGAATGGTTTTAAAAAAATCTACGCAATGAGTACAAACAACAATATCAAATTTAGAGTTTTTGCGAAAAATTCGGAGGAAATTATCATTTTAGGCACAATTTTCAAAAATTAAATGTATACATCCATTATGCAAACCACCACAAAGGATACATAATACTTTATGTAGCCAAATATTTTGGTTTATGCATCAACTTATTTTCTGTTGCAACTAATAAAACGATGTATTCCCTCCGTTTCACGAAAAGTGATACTTTCACTTTAGGCACAATTTTTGAAAATTGAATGCATAGTCATTATGCAAACCACCACAGAGGATGCATAACACATTATGCAACCATATTTTGGTTTATGCATCAGCTATTTTTCCGTTTCAGGAAAAGTGATACTTTCACCCCGTGTCAGGAAAAATGATACTTTCGCGTTGATTTTTTCGGGCGGCCGTCCCACCGTGGCAGCGGTCTTCTAGTAGTTATAGCCAGTGTTTTCCCAATTCTTAATTGTGGAATGCTGGATAAAAAGATCGCTTCAGCATAACATTCCCGAATCACATTGTACCTTTTCAGCTAAAAAAACTTTTTTCTTTCTCTTCCAAGTTTGCTCTGCGACTCGCCCTCCTTGAGATTTTGTAACCGATCCACCATTAACAACCTCCTTTCTTCTTCATAGTCTGGTCTTCTGTATCAACAAATCAACTAATTCGGACTGAATCAAAATGATTTTTCAATTTGATGTCGGTTGAATAGGGATTGCTTTGCAGATGAAGGATTCAGAAGAATTGTATTCTTCATACCTCTTGAGTTTCTAGATGTATTTGGCCGAGTAGATGAAAATATAATTGTTCCAGAAGCCGGAAACTGGGTTGAGTTCCTGGAATTTCTCTCCTTCCTCCTGTAAGTACCCATAAATTTCAAAGCATCGTACATTTGTTTTCAGTTTAGTTCGTCTCCTTCTGTTTGTGGTATCTAGATTGGCAAAAATAGTAACATCCAAAATCAATTCCGAGTCTTTGTTCTCTCACAACCCTTGCTGATTTAGTTTAAATATCATTACCTTACCCTTCTACACCAAAATCAGTCCAAACAATTTCCACGGTCACTCCTCATATGACCAAACCCCAATCAACATCATATACATCACGCCACAATATGTTTTCTTTTTTTTTCCATAATACTAGCCCTTATAACTATTGGTTTTTATTTTATGGGTTTATCATAACTCCTTTGTCCTTAAAAAGGAGCCGCATCTGGATCTCCAAGTTGATACAAATAAAGAGATTTAAAGTTATAGATACGCATGTGCTAGTAAATCATCAAACAAAGAAGATAGTTAATCAACACAGAGAAATTAGTTTGGTTGCAAGCCTGGAAGAGAAAATAGTATTTTTGGTAATACTCCATCTGCAAACTGGTGGTGGTCGGAAATCCTGGGAAATTGATCTGCATATCCAACGAATCGGAGAAATTTAATATCAAAACTCGGTTCAAACCGGATCTACCAAGAAAAATGCAATCCTAATTAAGTTTTTTACAGGGGAGATCACATTACTTTCTTCTTCATTTTTTTTCACTTTCTTCGGCGAGCAGTTTGGCCGAGTCATTGGCAATCCGGGTTACGGAATCGGAAGCAATCTCAATGGGGAAGACCAATTTGATTCGACCCGGAACAATGTGGATTCAGATCACATTATATCTAGTGGGGACATACATCGCTTTGGGGAAAGAGCCTATCTACCTGTCTGCTGTTGTTTCCGACAATGAAAAAGCTAAGGTCCGTTTGGACGACACGTAAAAACTTTTGCACAGAAGGATATGGGAAACAAATTAGGTCATCATGTGGAGTATATTATCCCATTAAGATAATGATTACAACCAAAAGTAATTTGATGAAATCTCTTTGCCCATGCCCAGTTAAAATTATTTCTACAATCGAAGGCAAGGAGAATGAAAAAAAAAACAATTTCATCTATGTATATAAATAAGTGTGTGATATGTCCGTTGTATTTTAGATCTAGGCTCAGATTACGATCTCTACCATGCCCTATCTTGTGATCACTCTGCAGGTTTTGGTTACTCCCGGCTAATACGATGCAACACCAGCAATTCAGCTCCGCAACATCACCAACAACCACAACTCTCATCCACGCATAAAAAGCTGAAATGAGGGAATAAAGATATTAGTCACAACTTTACCAACCAACCTGAGAATTACCGTAATTGTCAACCAGTACTTGCTTTTGTGTTTTTTTTCCCCATGGATTTTAGTTAAGTTTATTAGTAGTATTAAGGATAGCTTAGGTTCTGGGAATCATCATCAACATGATCCAAGTATGCAAGTTTCACATCAACAGCAACTACAAAAGGTGCTCATAGAAGGTGGGGACAGGAGCCATACACCACACCACAACATCAACAACTACCAATCCGCCAAACCCTCAGCTACAAAATCATCAGCAGCACCAACGGATCACTTCATTGTATTGAAGTATCCTTCAAAATTTAGGCTATTCTTGTGGATAGTCATTGAAGAAGGTTTTATAATCTTCACACTCCGGATCTACCTCCATCACTCCATCAACAACTATTTGGCTAGCTGTAACTGTTATGGTTTACATCAAATGTGGATTCACACACCTGAACCCGGAAATAATCAAGATTGTAACGAAACTATGCAGGTAACAGGAATAAAAGTTCGCAACGACATCCAAGCTACCAAGGGGATAAGGTCTAATCGAACAAGACGCTCAGAAGTTAATGCTTATAATTGGGAATTAGTTATGCTAATGTTTTATTCACCCGATTGTAAAGACAGGGAATGCTGCATTCCTAAAATATGTAACCCTTGAATATTCGAGTCTTTAAATAAAACTCTAATTTTCAAAAAAAAAAAAAACATTCCCGAATCAATATCTCTTCTAATGTACCTACATCTTCAATGTTACCTAATACCTACACTGAGTTGGGCCACAGAGGGTTGGGCTAGGTCTGCTCAGAGAAAGGGTAGGCACTAGGCAGGGTGGATTCAGGTCAGTCAAGGGGGAAGGGGGACCAAGCCATGTACTAAAAATAAAATATGATCCACAATATTGTTCTGGATTCAAGATTTTTCCTCTTTGTTTCTCCAGAATGGTTTTGCTTGGAATCCTATTATTTAAGGGGCTCCAAGGATTTGGTTTTGAGGGCTTATTTGGATACAAATCCTAAATGTGGATGGACGGGGGACCTAATTTATAATAAAAATACAAAAATACCCTTTGATAACTAATCTAATTATCTAACCTAAATCTAATTAAAATCAAAACTAAACGTAAACCAAGAGAAGAAAAAAAATGCCTCCTCCTTTTCTTCCACTATTCTTCTCATCCATCATTTCTTCTCTTCTTCTTCCATCTTTTTCTTCTTTAACGACGATTAATTGTCGATCCTCGGTAGTAATGATTTCAATTAGGTAAGAATCAAAAAATCCACCATTTTCTGTTGATTTTGATTGCATGAATATATTAGATTTGATTATATTAGGATTCAGAAATTAGTTTGAGAACTAAATACGGTTGTGTAATTACCTAAAATCGGTGAGAGGCTAAAAGTGGGATTTTAGGGTTTTGAAAGTGAGTTGCGGGAGGTTTAGTGCGAACAGATTTCGTCTAAACCACGCACAGTGGCCGTTCAAATACTGCTTCAGTCACAGGGAACAAGGCTTAGGGCTGGTCTTAGGGAGGGAAGCAGATGAAGAAAGAGATTAGAGAACAAGTTATTGCTCTAAGAGTTTACGAGAAAGTTGTGTTAGCTTGGAGAAATAGGTGACCTATCTATAGTTGAATTCTCTAATCTCAGGTCGGTGAAGATATGGATTGCTTGTCGCGCGGATCATTTTTCTCGTCTCTTTAGGAATAGATAGAAATAAACTAGGCTGGGTTTATCTCTTTATTACACCGCCTTTACTCTCTTATGTGGTGAGAAATAGCCCAAGTGTTTCTCACACGTGTCGTAGACCTCCAGACCAAAACCCTAATTAATATCCCCCTATTTGTGTGAAGCTGAGTCAGCCTTTATGATAATGTGTTTAGATAGAAATATACTCTTTAGCCGAGTTGGCCAAAATAGAGAGATATTCTCTGATTTGTGTGAATGACTAGGATGAGTCATGTGAAAAGATATGGAATGCCTCAGAAATCGTGTGTAGAGTGTGAGAAAGTTGAGGTTGAGCTCCCTCTATCCATGGCCGGTCACATATGTCACGTGGAGACTGTATTATTGCTTGTGGGTCCCTTTGAGGACGCGGATCTCAAGGGAGCTTATCCACATTTTTGGATAGACATGTATAGCTCAGGACAAATTTACTAGCCGTGTGTGTGTTTGAGACGCTAAGAAATAGGCTTGAACCCTAGGTAAGGTTTGTGCATAAGTATTAAGCATGTATAAAAATCTTCGGACGAGCTGGCTCAGCTCAGACAAGGCCATCTGAGGCTTGGCTAACGCGACTGAGGCTGTCTGAGACTTGGCTGACGCGAATGAGCCATATGAGACTTGGATGACGCGACTGAGGCCGTCTGAGATTTGGATGATGCGATTGAGTCTCTCCGAAGTCAGCTGGGACATGTTTGGGAGAGAAATGCAATCTTGCACTCCTAATAATATCTCTGCGAGTCTTCGGCTCACTTGTCTTTGACCAGCGTATTTTGCACAGATGTGCTCGGAGTCAATTGTGTCTATATTGTGGGGATGACATGACCAGTGTATCTCGAAAGGAAGTTTTAGGAGTATGTCACAGGAGAGAATGTGAGGAAGAGAGAGTTTTGAACGGATTCCTGGCTGGTAAAAGGACATGAGAAAAGACATGCATTCCCTTTTGAGTTTGGGAGCCCTTATCACCTACAGATTCTGAGTTCAGGCTTGTATTGCGCCTAAACCCTTTTTTTTGTGTCTCACTCCTTCATACACTTTGGAGAGGCTTAACGAGGCTCAGAAGGTGTTCATTTATCTTGTGGGGTCGGCACCTTGTGTGATGAGAGCTTTTTTAATTCCTTATACCTATCAGACACCCCTTTATTAGAGAAAATACATACTTTTGAAACTAAGGGTATTTTTGTCAAAAGTCACTATGAGATTGATTTTTTTTGGCATGAGAGAGGCCATGATATTCCTAGGCATGGTCACGTCTTGAGAGAGGGACAGAGGAACGTGTCTGGTCCTGCTTTTGGAAATTATGAACTCGAATTCCCTTTATTTTCTCTGAAATTTTGCCTTCTAGAATTCTATTTCAATCCCATTATTTAAATAATTAGAGAACTTAATATTCATATCTATGAGGCCATGGGGATGATTATAGGAGAGCTTGACCGGTCCCCGGTGCATTAGGTTCTCATTCTTTGAAAAATACTCAAAATTATGAAATAAGGGTATTTTGGTCAAAATCCCTTATGAGCTCGTTTTTGTTGAAGGGTGATGGGAGAAAAAGATTAAGATCCATCCATGATATTCGGTCATGTAAGTTAGAGATACTCGTCTCCTTTTCTTTTTCTTTTTTTGTTGGAGAAATCCATTTCTTTGTCAAATTCTTGAATTTAGAGCTATTTTCGTTAAAACCCTAATTCTCTTCAACTTTGGTGCTTCCGAAAAATTTCGAGAGAATAAGAAACGTCCCACTGTCCTAGGAGAGCATCCATGTGCATGGGAGGGGCTTGTCCATGGCTTGGAGGAGGTTTAGAAGGAAGAAAACCTTAGGTTTACTTATTTGAGCCAAATTCCTTTAATCTCCTCTTTTAGCTCTAATTCCTTTTGCTTTTGCTTCAGGGCTTCCTTTTTGAGATAGAATTGAAAAGAGAGCTATTTTTTTCACCTCTATTTTGCGTGCTAGGTGTGAAAGCCCATCTACACTTTTTCCACAAGTTCCACTTGTATTAGAATTCCTTGTTTGAGCATAATTCCTCTTTCTGTTTCAAATAGAATTAGCATTGCTGGAAAACTGTTGATTATACTTGATGCTTGAAATTAATTCTTATCCCTGAGTTTTAATCATGGAATGAATGTTGCTTGATAACTTTTTTATTTTCTTAGGTGATAGCTCTATTCGACTTTTAAAACGATCAATATTAATCTTCAAACTGATGATATAAAAGTTAGCAAAAGTACTGATGATCTTGAGTTTGTTGATGTGGATACCCATCCTTCGTTCTTCATTGAGGCATTCTCGGTAAGTCTTGTACTTTGTCTCTCGTTAATCATCTATGATGCATACTTCTTCGACCATTGAATGAATAAAAGTCGCCGTATTTGTCAAGAATTTTCTTCGTTTAGGAGTTCGTCAGAAAACTTCAGATTTAACACTTACTGAGAATCACTTTGAATTCTACATACAGACTCTAATTTGAGTCCCCGGCCCCAACTTTGAAAGAAAATAGGATAGGCTTTCTAATGCAAAAGAGAAAATGGGTCAATTACCCAAGTATCCATAAAACATGGTTCTAATGGACAAGTAAAAATTAGAGATGGGTGAAATGGACATGAAATTTTCTAGACAATCACGTTATATTTATGTTTTCTTCTTTTTATATTTTTCTCTCTCCAATTTAAAAACAGAATCACAAAGAAAATCATAACTTTCAAAATATGTATCCATTTTTGATAAAAATATATATTTTTGGAAACGGATTTACATGATCTACAAAACAAGATATTTTTTTTGGCTGAATCACGCGAATTTTATTAAATGAAAATAATTGTAAAAATACAGCCCAAAATTAAAGACATAAAAAGAGCCAACTATATAGGCCCAGAAACAAAGGAAAACAACTTAAATGAAAGATGCAGCTCAAATACAGCTCAATACATCTAAAAGATTTAACTGAATCTATAGTAGGTTACTACTGGCATTTCTATTCTTGTAAGATGAAAAGGCCTTCCAAGGTTAAGTTGTCTTTCTCCTGTCCTTAGATGAGTCCCCTTCTTGGCTACTGCATCTGCAGAAAAATTTGTTTCATTGTAGCTATGACAGAATCTAATAGCTTCAATCTTGCTCACAACTTTAGTCCATCTAGTTCTAACAAACCATGGAACTTTACCTTGTGTAAATTCAGATACTGCAGTTTTTGAATCAGAGTTTAATATAATGTGACTAAGCTTCAAGAATGGTCTGGTGCATCACATCTCTTCTCCGAGAGGTACGATTTCTCCTTCCCATGTGATGACATCATGGTGTTTTGTAGAGGTACTAAGCGAGATGTTCAGGCTCTTATGCATATTTTTGAGGAGTACGGCCAAAATTCAGGTCAGTTTATTAGTGATTCCAAATGCACAATTTACTCAAGCAAGCATATTTCTGATAGAATCTCTACGGTCGCTGCTACTTATAATATACTGATGGGTACTCTCCCTTTTCGATATCTGGGTGTTCCAATATTTCAGGGTATACCAAGGGCATCTCATTTTAATGAGATTTTAGACAGAATCAAAATCAAATTTGCGGCATGGAAGGGTAAATCCTTATCTATGATTGGTAGAGTTGAGCTTGTCAAAACTGTGATTGCAAGTTCTGCTCTGTACAGCTTTCATGTCTACAAATGGCCCATGGCTTGCATTCAAACTCTTGAGAAATGGATCAGAAACTTTGTGTGGTCTGGCGATATCAACACCACGCATAATAACTCCGTGGCTTGGGACAAGGTGTGTCTCCCAGTTAATGAAGGTGGTCTCGGTATTAAGTCGATGAAGAGTTTAAACGATGCATCCCTAATGAAAACGACTTGGAAGATCATGACTGGTAACTCTGTACTGGGCAATTTTCTTAGAACTCGTTTTACAGGAGCTGCGTATAAGAAATCTTCTGTTTGGAACGGGATTAAGGAACAGTGGAGCATTATTCAGGACAATCTGATATGGTTAGTTGGTCATGGCAGGAATATAGATTTTTGGAATGATATTTGGTGCACTAACATGGGTTCTTCCATTGCTGATTTTTTGGAGTTAGATAACTCGAATCTGCATAACTCTGTTGCAGACTTTATAGTTGACGAAGAGTGGCAGTTTCCTTCCTACATGCCTGAGCCGGAAGGCCAAGTGCAACAGATGATTAGAGAGACTCCTTTTCCCCATATAGAAGATAAACAAGTGTGGACGGTGAGAAATTCTGGCTGTATTCTGATGAAGGATGCATATGAATATTATAGGCCTAAGGATGTCGAAAAGCTGGATTTCAAAGATTTGTGGGCTATTAAGGTCCCTCCTCGTCGTGCCTGTACTGTCTGGAAGATCTTGCACAATAGAATAGCTACAGATGATAATGTTAAGTTTCATGGTGCATCTACAGCAAATTGTTGTAATTTGTGTCCCACTCCCCGTTGTGGGGAAACTCAACATCATCTTTTTTTGGCCTGTGATTTTGCTAACTCTCTCTGGAGTTGGATTATGCAGGTGTTCAAACTTCAGCTAGACTGCTCGAGTGCTAGCTCGCTGTTTGCATCTGTTAGGAGTTTCGCAGGTTGCTCTCAGACTAAAAACCTTCTATGGATCGCTATGGCAAGTTGTTTTTGGATTATTTGGTTTGCCGCAACAAAATCAGGTTTGAGCATCGCGCCACCTCTCCTATTCAAGCCATTGCTATCTTGACAAAACTAATTGTGAAATCTAGCAGACATGGTGGTGGCTTCTCTTTTTACACCTCTGCTGTTAAGCTAATTCTAGATTTCCTGGGCATTAAGAGATTGTCTCCTAAACTGCCAAAGGAGATCCTGGTGAAATGGCAGCCTCCTGCGCCCAGCTGGATTAAAGCCAACATAGATGGGTGTTCAATTGGCAATCCAGGTCCCTCTGGATGTGGAGTAGTGTTCCGCGACTATCATGGTTTGGTGAAAGGATGCCTTGCTCAGAACTTGGGGATCAACAACTCTTTATTTACCGAGCTTTGGGGAGCAATTTATGCTTTCCGTTTAGCTTACACAAAGAGAATAAGGAGGTTGTGGCTGGAGTGTGACTCCATTTTTGTCTTACAGGCCATCAAAAATCCAGACATAGTCCCCTGGAAACTTTCTATTCACTGGAAAAATTGTTTGAAATTCTCCTCCTCTATTCAGTTGGTTTGTACTCATTTGTATCGTGAAGGTAACTCGGTGGCAGATATTTTGGCCAAGCACGGTGCTATGGTGGAGTCCTGTTGGTGTATGGAACCTCCTGTTTTCGCAAGACGAAAGATCCTCATAGATAACTCTATACTTCCGTTATATCGCTTTCGTAATATGTAATTTTTTGCTTCTTTTGATTGTTCTGTTTGTTTTTTCGTTTTTTCCTCTCTTTGTCTTGTTGAAGGTAAGGCCTAGTCCCCCTTCTTCTTTTTTCTTGATTTAATAAAATTTGCTACCCAGTGTGCCTTTGCCATGGGTAGTTTCGTTAAAAAAAAAAAAAAAAAGTCTCTGCACGACCTGGAACTGGTTTCACCACGATCTCTCACTTTCCCACTCTTTCACTGAAGAAACCGTCACACTTACAGGGATCAAGGTGTTTGCTATTCTGACAATATAAATAAGTCTATGAATCCATGATTGAAGACAACATTCGAACACTCGAACATTCGTCTACACAAAATTTCTCGAGCAATTACTCTCTAGAATTCGTCAATCTCCCCGAACTTATTCGAACTCAAAATTCAGCAGTTCATCAATTTTGCAGAAACCTTCAACACATCCACAATCCTTGATCATCATTGATCCCACAAAATTCTCAGCTTCCCTCCTACAGATCAACCCATTTCCCTCTTTGTGACCGAATTGACTCTGGAACGACCATTGACTTGATTTAGGCCGGAGTCCTACAGATTGATCTCTCGAATCTAAGCACTCCCTTTGCAGTGCATCTTTGTGAGGTTGAACAGTTTGCTCGGTTAAGGAGTCTCGACAACACGCTCGTCTCTTCAATTCCCTGAAAAACCAGCGAATCGTTTTACCCCATCTACACAAAGAACTTGTTAGAGGCGCTCCCAAAATCAATGCTAAGGTTGAGGGTGTATGTGGTGCCTGTCAAAAGGGTAAACAAACAAAAGTTCCACACAAATCATCTCGAGATATTCTCACCAAAGCTCCACTTGATTTAATTCATATGGATCTCTTCGGCCCAATTCAACAATCTACGGTGGCTGGAAAGAAGTATGCGCGCTTTGGTTATGGTGGATGATTACACCAGATTCACTTGGGTGGCATTTTTGGCTCACAAGAATAAAACACTCAGTGAGTTCAAGATTATTGTTAATAGAATCCAGAATGAACAGGGTCGCAAACTAAAGAAAATTAGAAGCGATCGTGGCACTGAATTCAAAGACACCAAAGTATTTGAATACTGTGACTCTCTGGGAATTATTCAACAATACTCACCACCTATCACTCCACAAGAAAATGGTGTGCCAGAAAGGAAGAATATAAACATTCAGGAAATGACAAGGGTAATGCTCCATAACAAAAAATTCCGTTAAGGTTTTGGGGTGAGGATGTCTTTACGACTTGCTACTTGATCAATCGTGTTTATTTACGGTCAAAAACCTTAAACACTCCCTATGGGTTGTGGCACAGTAAGAAACCTAACTTACACTATCTCAGAGTGTTTGGCAGTAAGTGCTACATTCTAAAGGACCGTGAACAGAAAGGGAAATTTGATTCAAAAAGCGATGAAGGTATTTTTCTTGGCTATGCATCTAACAGTCGTGGTTTCCGAGTGTTTAATCTCAGAACCCAAGTCATGATGGAATCTGCAAATGTTATCATTGATGATCTAAGTAATTTTCGTCATGATGACTCTCCTGCTGAATTTCCTCCAACCGAGATAATTGATAAAATCAAAGAAACTTCAGAATCAGTAAAAGTTGTCCCAACGGTGGTTGATCCTGATGTCTCTAGTGATGAGGAACAAATCTCGAGTCAGGCTATTCCTGTTGAACAAGATCGTGCTCCTCCAAGGCATCTCTGGGTTCAAAGGTGTTAGAGCACTGCTCGGTCAAACTCGCATGCGTTGCTATCTCAAGCATGTTTTTCAATGTTAGTGATCAAAACTATAAGCCTTGATTTCTAGTCTCTTATAGCTAAGTCTCGGACTAGGATAGTAAGTTTAGTTGAGCTCAAGGACTTCATGGTGATTCATCATACAAGTATAAGATCTACTCAAGGAACCGGTGGAACTTCTCGATAAAAAGGTATGTGGAGACTTGAACTTGTCTGTCACTCAAAAGTATATCTATTCTATCTCCTACTCTTTGAGACAAAAGTCGTATGCTATATATAGACTAGATCATACACATTCGGTATTTCGAGCCGAGTATACCTCGCCTATCTATATCTCGAAATATGTGTTGGTAAGCTTTTCGCTTCACCAAGTTTATCTTTACCTAGTGACAAAAGTCATGAATGTTTCAATCACTTTGAAAATTGCTTTGACGAGAAATAGTGTGACAACTATATAACGTCCTCTAAGAATATTTCAATGATTGGAATGAGAGTTTAGATTACATAACCAATGGATTCCTTGAACCGAGGTTTTCGAACTTTGTTGATCAAGAGAACCGGAAGTATGGCAAGTGCCAAGTCTGCGAACTCCCGAAGTTCTCAAACCCGAGAATTTCTGCTGGAGTTGACAAACTACTTGCGTGAGCCAAGTCCGCGAACCCAGTCCGCGAACCGGCGTAGTTCTCGAACCCGAGAATTTCTATTGGAGTTTGTAAACTCTATCCGGTGTCTTAAGTCCGCGAACCTAGTCAGCGAACTTGAGAAGGTTATATATCTAAAGATGATTTCTGAACTTAATCTTAAAAGACTAAGGAATGCATTTGCAAACCGTGGCTATTAAAGTTCATGAACCGATTCGAGTGAATCAAATCATCTTTGCTTTAATTGTATCTTGTGTAGTTACATATGATTTCCTTGCAATTGAACAACTCTCTTAACTAATTCATTTGAGTCAATTGAACTAGTTATGGTGAAGAAGAACATGGTTGGTATGAAACGCTCATATGGTTAACCTCTTTGGGTAGACTACTGTTGAACCAACAATGTACACGTTTGGGTGCGGTTGACAAACCTAGAAGCGTACAGTCATTTGTGTATGAAAAGCTAAGTTTTCGATCTAACGATTGAGAAATATTAGCTTGAATCTAAATCATGTTTTCATCTAACGGTGAATATTGATTGCTTTGTAACTAAGGCAAAATCCTGATTTGAAAGGCTATATAAAGGAGACATCTAGTATTGTGCAAAACTAATCCCCACACCTTACGTGTGATACTAGTTTGCGTGCTAGAGTCGTTTCTCCTTTAACCTTGGGTTTTCTTCTTCTAAAACCAGGTTAACGACTTAAAGACTTCATTGGGATTGTGAAGCCAGGCCGATACTACTTTTATCGTAGTTGTGTGATCTGATCTTGCATCTTCTATCGTAACAGTACAATCATATTGATTGGCTTGAGATCGTGAGAGTTCTCCGATAGGCAAGATATAAAAAGTAATCACAAACACCTTCGTCTCATCGTTTGTGATTCCACGACATCTTGTTTCACTACCATATGATTAAGATTGTTGTGAGGTGATTAATTAATCTAGGTTGTTCTTCGGGAATATAAGACCAGATTATTGATTGGTTCCTGTTCACCTTGATTATTATCAAAAGACGGAACACAAACTTTTAGGGTTTTTCTATGGGAGACAGATTGATCCTTTGATAGACTTGTCTGTGTGAGACAGATTTGTTTATTGTTAAATCCTGTGATTTTGGGTCGTAGCAACTCTTAGTTGTGGGTGAGATCAGCTAAGGGAATCAAGTGCGCAGTATCCTGCTGGGATAAGAGGCGTAGGGAGTACAACTGTACCTTGGATCAGTGGGAGACTGATTGGGGTTCAACTATAGTCCAGTCCGAAGTTAGCTTGGAGTATGCTAGTGTCTGTAGCGGCTTAATACAGTGTGTATTCAATCTGGACTAGGTCCCGGGGTTTTTCTGCATTTGCGGTTTCCTCATTAACAAAATTCTGGTGACTGTGCTATTTCTATTTCCGCATTATATTTGTTTATATAATTGAAATAATACAGGTTGTGCGTTTGAATCAATCTATTGGAAATATGACCTTTGGTTGTTGATTGATATTGATTGATCCTTGGACATTGGTATTTGGTATCGTCCAAGTTATTCCTCGTGTTTGATTATAGACTCGGTGATTTCTATTAGCTTGAGTGAATCAAAACAACAGAGAGATATTAACTCCTTGGGATACTTTTACCTAGATTGAGTCTGACTGTCTAGTTGATTCTCTAGAAAGTGTTTCGGAGTTAGTCCATACAGATTTCTAAGCGAAATATTGGGTGGTGTTGTTAGACCCCCGCTTTTTCAATTGGTATCAGAGCAGGCAAACACGTTAAGACCTCACAAGTCTGTGTTTGTAGCGATCTGACTCTATGGATAAGAGTATTATCTCTGATAAACTCAATACCGGAAATAAGAGTTCTATCTCGTCTAATTCTAAAAATAAGGGTTCTACTATCTTGTACTTAGATAAACCTTCCACACTGACAAGATAGACTAACGCCGACACGTGTTCTTCCGATAACCCTTCAATTGAACGGGAAACAGCTGACGAGAGTCAATTGATTCTAAACCTTGCTAGAATCCAAGCTGATAGATTTAATCGGTTAAAACATCATGTCGATGTTCTACTTGGTGTAATAATAGATTGCAAATCCAAAGGAAACTCTGATGTTCAGTCATCGTGTACGTCTCTTGAAGCTAGTCTCAGAAAAGATGCCTTGGAAATAAAACATCGCTTGAGTAAACTCTCTATTCAAGGATGCTCAAAGCAATCTAATATACCAAGTACTTCTGACACAAAAGATGGTTCATGTTCAGAAGCAAAAACACAAACCCTTCTTGTAAAACGAATGTGCCTGGAGTCACCATCAATCAAAAAGGTTGCACATCAAATGAAGGGAGGAAATCTTCTAACGATGGTTTTAAGGCTGTACTATCTAATCATTCTGATGATCAGAAAGTATGTCTTGTCTATGAAACAAAGAGCTCGGTGAAACAAAAGGGAACCTCTAAGTTGAAGAAAAACTCCTTGGTTCAACTTCAACACACCTTAGATTTGATTCTTAAGGTGTAACTGACATTCGTATGTCTAAACCAATTGGTTTTCGTACCTACCCTTTGTATGTTACCAGGAAAGTCAGTTCAATGAGTTCCTCAAACACTTGAGAACAAAACAGACATCTGAATAAATATCGTCTAAAGGAAGATCTTGTGATGATCTCTGAAAATAACATTGCTCATGTTGAGAAAGAAAGTTCATATGAAAGAAGAAATATTGATGAATTGAGAGATAATCTGAAGAAGATAATTGAAGGGTATAAAGAATTCGTCGACATGTTGTCTTCCTCATCAAACCAAAATTCTTCTGGTAAGAACTTAAACTATTTCTCGTATTTTGATGACAATAAGTTTTATGATAATTTCTCACATAACAAGGGATCATTTCCTCGTCTCGGAAGGAAAAATAAACTTGCCCACAAACACAAATCTCTTGATGAGCATATTGCTCATACCTGTGCTAATTAATCACAAGGTTTAAAGACCTTACTCATAAAAACCCTGTTGAGTAAGATGTGTTGATATTCAGGTATACTTTTGGCATGCGCATCTGTTAAGTTGAGCTATCTTCTTATCGTGCATAGCGAAACGATTGCAGACTTGTTGTGATTAGAGTATTGTTTTGGTCTAAAGTTACTTCTCATTTTCTTGAGAAATTCCTCCGTTGAATCTTGGTTCTTGCTACATCCAGGTTCAAAAGTTTTTTTTATAAAAGCCATGTTTTTTTATTTTTGTTGGGCTTCTTTTTCTGGGTCATGTTGTACTCGAACGGATACGCGTTTTCTGGCATGAGTCAACTGTTAAGAAAACCCTATAATCTCTTCTCTAAGAGACCCTTATATACCAACTTGTGAGTTTCAAAAGTCACGTACGCATACTCTAGGTTGGTTTTTGGGTTATCAAGTATGTTTTCTTCTTCATCTTGCTATGGTGGTTTCGCAAGAGGATTCCCTGACAAAGAAGTTGTTGTCGAGTCTAAGAAGAAAAAAAACTATTGTAGACGAAGATCATCCCAATGTTTCATGTTACTTTTCCTATGTCCATAAGGATGCTGAAAAGGATGATATGATTTCTGCTGAAGTTGTTCACGACTTTCTTAAGTACTTTGGAGAAGCAAAACAAGAGCTCATTGCTACTCTGAAAAATCTTGATGCTTTGAAAACTGAGTTGAAAAAGGTTACTACTGACCTTAGTCTCATAAAGTCATGCATCAATGATCTTCGCAAAGAGAATCACCACTCTGATGTTGTTATGAATGCTGTCTTTCACAAGCTCAAAGACCCCATGACTCGTGTAGTTCCTGAACCGTCCATATGATCTTAGTTCGTGTTCGGAAAGTGTACTGGAGTCTGTTTTTGTTAGAGCATAGCTTGGTCAACCTCGCATGCGTTGTTATATCAAGCATGTTTGTCAATGTTAGTGATCAAAACTATGAGTCTTGATTTCTAGTCTACATAGCTAAGTCTCGGACTAGGATAGAAAAGTGTAGTTGAGCTCAAGGACTTCATGGCGATTCATCATACAACGACGAAGATCTACTCAAGGAACCGTGGAACTTCATCAACAAAAAGGTATGTGGAGACTTGAACTTATCTATCACTCAAAAGTCTATCTATTCTATCTCCTACTTCTTATGAGATAAAATTCGTATGCTATATAGACTAGATCATACACATTTGACATTTCAAGCTGAGCATTCATTGCTTATCTTTTATCTAGAAATCGTGTGTTGATAAAGCGGTTCGCTTTGATAAAGTTTATCTTCACCTAGTGACGAAAGTCATGAAAAGTTTCAATCACTTTGAGAATTGCTCTGACGTGAATCGGTCTGTGAATAACGGCTACATAGCGTCCTCTGAGAATGTCTCAATGATTGAAATGAGAGTTTAGATTACATAACCATGTATTCCTTGAACCGAAGTTTTCGAACTTTGTTGATCAAGAGAAATCGGGAGGATTGTGAAATTGGCTTGCCAAGTTCGCGAAACTAGTTCGCAGCCTCAGTCCGCGAACTGTCGGAAGTTCTCGACCAAGAATTCTGCTGGGATTTTCCAAATACTCGTTTGTGTGCTTAGTCCGCGAACTCAGTCCGCGAACCCAGTCCGCGAACTGGCGGAAGTTCTCATCCCGAGAATTTCTGCTGAGTTTGGAAAACTCAATCGATTAACTTAAGTCCGCAAACTTGTTTGTGAACTTAAGAGGTTATGATCTAAAGATGTGCTCTGAATATGAAAAATTAAATTACTAAGGAATGCTTTATGCAAACCGTGGCTATAATGTTCATGAGCCTATTCAATCTAATCGAATCATCTTTGCTTCAATTGTGTCTTGTGTAATTACATAAGATCTCATAGCAATTGAACAACTCTGTAACTAGTTCGTTTGAGTCAATTGAACTAGTTATGATGAAGAAGAACAAGGTTAATATTAAATGCTCATATGGTTAACATTTTGGGTTACTATGTTGAACCAACATGCACATACACGTTTGGGCATGTTTTCACGAACCCAGTAAATGTCTACCCAAGTGTGTGTGACAAGCTAAGTTTTTGATCTAACGGTTGAGAAATATTAGCTTGAATCTAAATCAGGTTTTCATCTAACGGTGAATATGGATTGCTTTGTAACTAAGGCAAAACCCTGATTTGAAGGTTATATAAAGGAGACATCTAGCATTGTGCAAAACTAATCCCCACACATCTGTGTGCTACTAGTGCGCCCGCTAGAGTCGATCTCCATTAACCTTTGATTTTCTTCTTTAAAATCAGGTTAACGACTTAAAGACTTCATTGGGATTGTGAAGCCAAACCGATACTACGTTATCGTAGTTGTGTGATCTGATCTTGCATCTTATGTCGTACGAGTAAAATCGATTGATTGGCTTGAGAACGTGAGAGTTCTCCGATAGGCAAGATTAAGAAGTCACAAACATCTGCGTCTCACTGTTTGTGATTCCTCGACAATCCGATTGTGTAGTTAGGAAGGATTGTAGAAAGGTGATTGATTAATCTAGGCTGTTCTTCGGGAATATAAGACCGGATTATCAATTGGTTCCTGTTACCTTGATTTTATATCTAAAGACGGAACAAAACCTAGGGTTTATCTGTGGGAGACATATTTATCCTTTTATAGACTTTTCTGTGTAAGACATGTTTATTATCAAGTCTGTGATTTTGGGTTACAACAACTCTTGGTTGTGGGTGAGATCAGCTAAGGGAATCAAGTGCGCGGTATCATGCTAGGATCAGAGGCGTAGGAGTACAACTGTACCTTGTATCGGTGGGATATTAATAGGGGTTCAACTATAGTCCAGTCCGAAGTTAGTTTGCAGTAGGCTAGTGTCTGTAGCGGCTTAATACAGTGTGTATTCAATCTGGACTAGGTCCCGCGGTTTTTCTGCATTTGCGGTTTCCTCGTTAACAAAATTTCTGGTGTCTGTGTTATTTCTTTTCCGCATTATATTTTATATAATTGAAATAATACAGGTTGTGCGTTCGTGATCATCAATTGGAAATCCAACCTTTGGTTGTTGATTGATATTGATTGATCCTTGGACATTGGTCTTTGGTACCGTCCAAGTTATTCCTTGTATTTTATAAAGACTCTCTATTGTTTTTAGCTTGAGTAAAAATCAAATCAAGAGAGATATATTAACTCCTTGAGATACTTTTATCTAGATTGAGTTTGACTGTCTAGTTGATTTTCTAGAAAAGTATTTCGGAGTTAGTCCATACAGATTGCTAATCGAAATATTGAGCGGTGTTGTTAGACCCCCGCTTTTTCAATTGGTATCAGAGCAGGCAAACACATTAAAGACCTTATAAGTCTGTGTTTGTAAGCGATCTGACTCTATGGACAGTAGTGCTATCTCAATAAACGCACCACCAGATCCAGGGATTTCAGAATTTTCTTCCGTGAATGATTTAATTAAATCTGTAGAAGAAATTCTATCTAAACCTCCACCAGGTTTAAATCCCTTGAAGTGTTTTCAGGGCTTGAAAAGAAGCGTGAGAGCTTATCTCTTGATGTTGAGTTATACCTCCAGAAAGAGCAAGAATCTCTTGACAGGCTAAATCAAGTTATGATGAATAATATTTATGTTGAGGTTGATATTGATTTACTAATTAGTGAGAGCAATGCTCCTCCTCTGCGTAATCCAATTAGTTGTAACAAACTAAACGAATTACAAGAGGAGTTTAAATCTCAGTCATCTGAGTGTATCACCTCAAAGAATGAATTGATTCGTTGCTCAATTGCTGATACTTCATATCAAGATAGTAGTATTGACTTCTTTTATGAAGAATCTAGGATGTCTCTGTTTATCAAAAGAGTTTCCCCTCGCAGTACCAAAAAATATCTGCAGAAACTTTTTTTTATAAGTTGGAAAACAAGAAATCAGAAACACAAATCCTTTTGGGTTCTCTTGAAGTTCTTTGATAGACTTATAAAAACAGTTCCTTGGGTGTTTCTCAACACTACAAGACGTGAGAGTTGTTGGAAAGAAACTCTCTCTTGGTGCCATGGTGAGCAAGACAATGTTCATCTCAACACAACTTGTTTATGTTGAAAGTGCATCCTCACCAAGGAAGCCCTGTTACGGTAAAGGAAGTACGAGAACTGGGGCACACAAATTGTGTTCATTAAGGCTGTAGAATTCGATTGAATTCTTATAAAAAGTTATGTCTATAAACTTGAGCAATATTTGCGTTTTTACTTGCTTAAGTACTTATTATGATCCATGTACCTTGCTTATCGTTCGTTTCTACCTAACTTGATCCGTGTTTAAGGTTCTTATATGTTTAGGTTTGAAAATAGTTGTTCAAGATGTTTGGACTTCATGGTACACATTCCAGGGACACATACCATCATTTAAAATCAAAATCCAGGGGTTTAAGTTCGCAAACTCAGTCTGCAAACTTTTTTTGTCATGAAAATTCGTTTGCAAACCCGTATGCAAACTTGACATCAATATTCGGTAAACTTGTCTAGGCCGTAACTTCTTCGTCCGAACTCGGAATGAACTCATTCTTTTTTCATTCTCTTACTCTTTGAATTCTATTCAAAATGGGATGAGAATTATTGATTTTGTATGAGTTAAGATTGGTATTTGTCCTGTCTCTTGTTTTTGAGTGTTTTGCTCCATTTTGTCGCACTTGTCCCACTTCTCTTGGACTTGGGCACTTGTATTCTTGGAGTAATACTCTTCTAAGCTAATTTGTAGATTTTACTAGAAAGTTGTTGGTGAATCACAAAGAAGGAAGTTCAAGAATGGAAATTAGTACGCATTGCTATGGGATTCCTGAATGTTCACAATCATCCTTTGTGAACTATGGTGCATGTTCGTTCGTGACTTTGTATATTCTTCTTTGTGAAAATCTTTTTATACGCCTTTGGTAGCTATTCTTGGTGTAAATCCGGGCGGAAAAGATTGATTCTACCCTCTAAGGACAAATCATCTTATATGTGCATTACGAGTTTGTCTTGATGCCTAGGAAACTTCTTATGAGAATTTATTCTTGTTTTTGAGAAGGATTACTAGAGTTTGAAATAGCCATTATTGTGATTACACATAGCTATGTCCAATTTTTTCATCTTCATGTTTTTTAGGTTTATTGGTTTTTAAATTCTAAAAATATTTGAAGTATTGCAATATTTTTATGGGATATGTATTGTTTGCGTCCGTGAACTTGAAGGTCCCATATTGTGTCAAAAGTAAAGTCGTTCATAAATTGATATTCGTATTGATGAAAGGACGAATGGACTTTTGACAATTACAAAAGTTATGCCTATGCAGTCATTTATTTGATGGAAAATAGGATGAAATCTTTTGTTTGACAAGGATAAACTATATTATGTCTCTATGCAAATAGTGAAAATAGAATAGATCCTTGTATATTATCCACGGTATTGATCTTTATTGATCCATTTTGTTATGTTTTACCGTGAAGGCTCCATTGTGTATCTTATGTTGAGCACCTTACAACTACGTCGATTAATATTGGCCTTGTTGGTTGTTCCATGAGATGCAATATGTTGAGCATTCTTGAACTAAATTAATCATCTTGATTGGTTATTTAGTTATTTGCTCCGAAAGTCTTCTTTTGTCGAGAAAGATCTTTTGGCAATTAATTGCTTCGGTGATTAGTTTGGTTGTTTGCATTCCAATTAGATTAATTATAGGTTCTCTTGTAATTAATCTAGTTGAGATTTCATATATTCCAAAAATTATTGTGTTGAGTATATGAACGGATATACTAATCATGTTCTATTGGTTAATGTAGTCATATATTCCGCAAGGTTTTCCTTATGTTGAGTATGTGAACGATTAAGTTAGTCATCTACGTATGATTACCTTAGTTGTAGCTCCGTAAGTTTACTTATATTGAGCATTTTCAATTAAATTGATCACTTTTGTGGTTTGATTTAGTTGCGTTTTCAATTGAATTAATCATGGGTTTACTTGTGATTAATTTGGTTGAGCTGTGGATACAGAAAATCATTCCTATGGTTTTTGGTGTCCAATTAAAAAAAATCCTTATTTTCTTTCGAAATTAAGGTCCCTCTTGTTGTTCTTTCGGGAATGACATCAAATGGGGGAGAGTTCTTTTGAACTTGTGCTTAATGGTAATATCTTGCGGGGAGTGCGGCTGTGGAATTTTATAGGGGTTATCTTGTATCTTAAAACTCCTTGATGAATGTTGTTAGCTTCGGCTATTAGATTGCATCTAAATTAAGTTGGTATGTATTTTTCTTTTGGTCATGAAATGTCTCTTGTGGAAATTTCATTATGATCCCATTCTTGTACCTTTGCCAATTTTATTGACAAAATGGGGGAGAAATATTGTAGTTCACACTACAAATACATATGGTTTTCGGATCATTGTGTAAGGGGGAGTGGTTTCCATGATCGAGATGGAGTATTGACTAAGGGAGAGTGATACATATCACCGTAGTATTATTGTTAAAGTCGTGATACAATTGGACTTTGATGTTATATAATAATACTATGACACTGTATAATAATGATCGAGAATATCGATTTCTCTCATTGTTATAGCTACGGATATTCAACAACGATGGTGCTAAACTTACAACCTTTGGAATCATTGGGGTACTTGGAAGGACGAAGATTTCAAGGAACGTTGAAGATTATACTATGGAATAGGAGTCACTAAAGTTTATCTTTTTTGTATTCCATATGTATTAATAGTTTTGTCACTAAAATTGACAAAGAGGGAGATTGTTAGAGCATAGCTCGGTCAACCAAGCATGCGTTGCTATCTCAAGCATGTTTGTCAATGTTAGTGATCAAAACTATAAGTCTTGATTTCTAACCTACATAGCTAAGTGTCGGACTAGGATATAAAAGTGTAGTTGAGCTCAAGGACTTCATGGCGATTCATCATTCAACGACGAATATCTATACAAGGAACCGTGGAACTTCACCAACAAAAAGGTATGTGGAGACTTGAACTTATCTATCACTCAAAAGTCTATCTCTTCTATCTCCTACTTCTTATGAGAAAAAAGTCGTATGCTATATAGACAAGATCATACACATTTGACATTTCGATCTGAGCATTCATTGCTTATCTTTTATCTCAAAATCGTGTGTTGGTAAAGCGGTTCGCTTTGATCAAGTTTATCTTCACCTAGTGACGAAAGTCATGAAAAGTTTCAATCACTTTGAGAATTGCTCTGACGTGAATCAGTCTGTGAATAACGGCTACATAGCGTCCTCTGAGAACGTCTCAATGATTGAAATGAGAGTTTAGATTACATAACCATAGATTCCTTGAACCGAAGTTTTCTAACTTTGTTGATCAAGAGAAATCGGGAGGATTGTGGAATTGGCTTGCCAAGTCCGCGAACTGTCGAAAGTTCTCGACCGAGGATTTCTGCTGGGATTTTCCAAATAATCGTTTGTGTGCTTAGTCCACGAACTCATTCCGCGAACCCAGTCCGCGAACTTGCGGAAGTTCTCATTCCGAGAATTTCTGCTGAGTTTGGAAAACTCAATCGATTAACTTAAGTCCGCAACTGTACCTTGTATCGGTGGGAGATTGATAGGGGTTCAACTATAGTCCAGTCCGAAGTTAGTTTGTAGTAGGCTAGTGTCTGTAGCGGCTTAATACAATGTGTATTCAATCTGGACTAGGTCCCGGGGTTTTTCTACACTTGCGGTTTCCTCGTTAACAAAATTTCTGGTGTCTGTGTTATTTCTTTTCCGCATTATATTTTATATAATTGAAATAATACAGGTTGTGCGTTCGTGATCATCAATTGGAAATCCAACCTTTGGTTGTTGATTGATATTGATTGATCCTTGGACACTGGTCTTTGGTACCGTCCAAGTTATTCCTTGTATTTGATAAAGACTCGCTATTGTTTTTAGCTTGAGTAAATATAAAATCAAGAGAGAGATATTAACTCCTTGAGATACTTTTATCTGGATTGAGTCTGACCGTCTAGTTGATTTTCTAGAAAAGTATTTCGGAGTTAGTCCATACAGATTGCTAATCGAAATATTGAGTGGTGTTGTTAGACCCCCGCTTTTTCAGTTTTCCTTTAGCTTGTTGATTTACTATTGTTTCCTAGTATGTCTTCTTTTTTGGCTTCGTTGGAAGAATAACTAATGCTTTGAATAGCGATGATTGTGACTACACATAGCTATCATTTTCATCTTCTTCTTTTTTAGGTTTTTTGGTTTAAAATTCTAAAACTATTTGGAGGATGATGTTTTGCAGTATTTAATCTTTTTGATTTGTTATATTACAATTTGTTATGGGATATTGGTGAACTATGTTTTCCCATATTTTTTTAAAAGTAAAGTCGTTCACGATTGGTATTTATATATTGGTTTAAGAATGAATAGACTTTTGACATATACAAAAGTTAAGCCTATATTGTCAACCCTTGACGGAAGATAGGTTAAAATCTTTTGTATCCAAGGATTATTGCTATTGTATATGCTTGTGAAAAAGAATGAATCCTTGTGTATTCCACGCTATAGATCTTCATTGATCCATCTTTTTGTATTACCGTAAGGCTCCGTGATGTGTCTTATGTTGAGCACGATACAACTAAGTTGATTATTCTTGATTAGCTTTGTTGGTTGTTCCGTGAGGTACGTTATGTTGAGCATTTAGAACTAAATTAATCATCTTCTTGGTTATTTAGTTATTACTCCACAAGTTCTCTTGTGTTGAGTACATGAACGATTAAGCCAATCACTCTCTTGTATGATTAACTTAGTCGTTGCTCCGTAAGTTTACTTATGTTGAGCACAATGAATTAAATTGATCACTTTTGTGGTTAATTTGATTATGTATTCCAATTAGATTATTCATGGGTTTACTTATGAATAATTTGATTGAGTGTTGGATATAAAAATCATTCTCATGGTTTTGGTGTCCAATAAAATCCTTCGTTTCTCTTGAAATTAAGGTCGCTCGTTGTTGTTCCCTTGGGAATGACATCAAATGGGGGAGAGTTCTTTTGAACTTGTGCTTAATGGTCATATCTTGAGGGGTGTGCGACTGTGGAATTTTAGAGGGGTTATCTTGTATCTTTAAACTCCTTGATGAATGTTGTTAGCTTCGGCTATATGATTGCATCTAAATAATATGATGTGTGTTTATTTCTCTCAATCATGAAATGTCTCTTACGTAAATTTCATTATGATCACGTTAATGTACCTTTGCCAATTTTATTGACAAAAAGGGGGAGAATTAACATGTAGTTCACACTACAAATACATATGGTTTTTGGATCATTGTTTAAGGGGGAGTGGTTTTCATGTGAGATGGAGTATTGACTAAGGGGGAGTGATACATATCACCATAGTATTATTGGTGAAGTTGTGATACAATTGGACTTTGACACTATATAGCAATGATCGAGACCGATGCTTTCTCATTGTTATAGCTACGGATCTTCAACAACGGTGATGCTAAACTTACAACCTTTGGGATCATTGGAGTACTTGGAAGTGACGAAGATTTCGAGGAATGTTGAAGATTAGACATGTGAAATAGGAGCTAATAAAGTTTCATTATCTTTTTTGTATTCCATATGTATTGATAGTTTTGTCACTAAAATTGACAAAGGGGGAGATTGTTAGAGCACTGCTCGGTCAAACTCGCATGCGTTACTATCTCAAGCATGTTTGTCAATGTTAGTGATCAAAACTATAAGTCTTGATTTCTAGTCTCTAATAGCCAAGTCTCGGACTAGGATAGTAAGTGTAGTTGAGCTCAAGGACTTCATGGTGATTCATCATACAAGTAGAAGATCTACTCAAGGAACCGGTGGAACTTCTCGACTAAAAGGTATGTGGAGACTTGAAATTATCTGTCACTCAAAAGTCTATCTATTCTATCTCCTACTCTTTGAGAAAAAAGTCGTATGCTATATATATAGACTTGATCATACACATTTGGTATTTCGAGCCAAGTATACCTCGCCTATCTATATCTCGAAATATGTGTTGGTAAGATTTTCGCTTCACCAAGTTTATCTTTACCTAGTGACGAAAGTCATGAATGTTTCAATCACTTTGAAAATTGCTTTAACGATAAATAGTGTGACAATTATATAGCATCCTCTAAGAATGTTTCAATGATTGGAATGAGAGTCTAGATTACATAACCAATGGATTCCTTGAACCGAAGTTTTCGAACTTTGTTGATCAAAAGAACCGGAAGTATGGCAAGTGCCAAGTCTGCGAACTCAGTCCGCGAATTGTCGAAGTTCCAAAACCCGAGAATTTCTGCTGGAGTTGACAAACTACTTGCGTGAGCCAAATCCGCGAACCCAGTCCGCGAACCGGCGTAGTTCTCAAACCCGATAATTTCTGCTGGAGTTTGTAAACTCTATCCGGTATCTTAAGTCCGTGAACCTAGTCTGCGAACTCGAGAAGGTTATATATCTAAAGATGATTTCTGAACTTAATCTTAAAAGACTAAGGAATGTATTTGCAAACCGTGGCTATTAAAGTTCATGAACTGATTCGAGTGAATCAAATCATCTTTGCTTCAATTGTGTCTTGTGTAGTTACATAAGATTTCCTTGCAATTGAACAACTCTCTTAACTAGTTCATTTGAGTAAATTGAACTAGTTATGGTGAATAAGAACATGGTTGGTATGAAACACTCATATGGTTAACCTCTTTGGGTAGACTATTGTTGAACCAACAATGTACACGTTTGGGTGCGGTTAACAAACCTAGAAGCGTACAGTCATTTGTGTATGACAAGCTAAGTTTTAGATCTAACGGTTGAGAAATATTATCTTGAATCTAAATCAGGTTTTCATCTAATGGTGAATATTGATTTCTTTGTAACTAAGGCAAAATCCTGATTTGAAAGGCTATATACAGGAGACATCTAGTATTGTGCAAAACTAATCCCCACACCTTACGTGTGATACTAGTTTGCGTGCTAGAGTCGTTTCTCCTTTAACCTTGGGTTTTCTTCTTCTAAAACCAGGTTAACGACTTAAAGA
The DNA here is from genome assembly GCF_003573695.1 of Papaver somniferum. Taxonomy (NCBI): domain Eukaryota; kingdom Viridiplantae; phylum Streptophyta; class Magnoliopsida; order Ranunculales; family Papaveraceae; genus Papaver; species Papaver somniferum. The sequence continues at coordinate 180,946,066 of NC_039360.1, forward strand.
CTTCATTGGGATTGTGAAGCCAGACCGATACTACGCTGGAAAAAAAGAAAAGCATAGTGTTTCATATATGGAGGACGCTGGAAAAAATGGTAGCACAACGTCTTAAGTACTGTAAGGTTTGAGCCACCGTGAGTGAAATGTCACGCCTTCCAATTTGTCAGCGTTGATGAGCTTGCAGTAGCCGCCTAAGGCAACATCTGCTACCAGGTATGGTTCATCCTCCTTTTCGGTGGGTGAATCAGGCTGAGTGGTAATTCTCACCGTCATGCTCCCAACTTTGAACGCGGTTGTCTTCGTCACCAGATCTCCGATGCGAAATGGGTTTGGGTGTTTACAGATACCCGGTCCTTGGCCTTGTCGCCTTTGATCGATACAGCTTCTAAACTCTTGATGAAACGTTTAAAGGGACCGGCCTCCCATTCACATCTCCTAGCGAGGGTTGGGTCGTCGGTTGGAGCGAGTCCCCAGGACTTACCAGAAGGATGATTGATTGGTTGCATAAAGGGTTGTGTGATGAGACTTACTTGAGCTCGGAACCTTTTAATGTATGCTGATGCGCTCTCTCCGGGAAGTTGTGTCACACCGGTAAGCTGCAGATACGGCAACAGACAGTCTTCTTCAGGTTCAGAAGGCTTGTTGGAGATTCTTTCCGGCATCGAAACCGGTAAAGGACGCGTCCCCAGCACTGCTTTGTTGTCGTATATCCACGGGCGTCCCAGGACCATGTCGTAATTCGAACATTCCTTGACTATGTAAAATTTGGCTTGTGTTGGGGCATCACCGATTTTGACGTCAAGATCAATGCATCCATAGACGTCCATGAATTCTCCTTCTGAGCTCCTGATCACGGTCGGACTACGGGTAGCTTCTTGCTTTGAAATTTTTGCGACCCTCAGAGTTGACAGTGATGATGTTGAATTCGGAGGCTGCATCGATCAATGTGCTATCGAACTTGACGTATTTCAAATGAGTGACGGTCAAGATTCCCCAGTTTCCCTTGCTGGAGGTGTCTTCCGGGAAAGACCAAGGTTCCGAGACAGCTTCCTTTTCTGGTTACAAACGCCTGCCTGATACGATATAATTGAGGGTTGCGAATATATCCTGATGTTGTGCGTTGGAGAGATATAAGATTTCGCACAAATGCTCCATCATAGATTGTACAGTCTTGTGAACAGAGTCCCCATAAATCATGCAGCTCCTGATGGGAAGAGGATATCTATGAACACCTTCGTTCCCCAGCTGGAGTTCTCCTGCCTCTATTTTTTCTCTGAAGATTTGTTTCAACTTGTTGCAGTCCTTGGTCGGGTGATTGACCTATGATAGCGGCAGTACTTGGGGTCCATCATGTCCTTCTCAGTCGGCGGGCTCCTGAGAGGGGGCATCTTGATATCGTCGTCCTGAATCCATGCCTCCAAGAGTTCCATTACCTCATTCATCGGAAATGGGAAGCATGTATCTTCAGCGTCTTGCGCAGGAGTTTTGCCCATTCCTTTTCGAGACGAAGTTGTGTGCGTTGGAGCCGCACGCTTGGGTTGTTGTTCGGTTGACGGAGCTTTCCTTTTTCCGCCTTCGCCCACCACGCTCACAGAAGGACCAGTGTTATATTGCTTGTTGATAAGACGCCTGCTTCCTCGATTCTCACGTGGATCCTCGCTTCGAACAACTCTGTTTCTTTCTAATAACGCTGGGGCGGTTGTGGCTGAACGCTTGGCAGCTTCATGGAGCTCAGAGAATGTTTGAAACCCAGGTTTTCTAACAAGGCACGGTATATGGGTACCATCCAGTTAATGCACATCTCCACCAACTGACGTTCGGTAACATTCGGATCATGACAATCTAAATATTGAGTCCTGAATCTCTTAACGAAGTCGTTCAGATGTTCATTGTTCCGCTGAGAGACCCTCCCTAGATCTAAAAAGGTGATCTGCTCAGACACAAAGAAATATTTCCTGTAGAAAGCGCTGACCATCTCTCCCTAATTGGATATGTTGTTAGGTGCAATTTTTTTGTACAAGGTGTACGCCCTTCCCGTAAGTGATTTCGAGAACTCTTTCAGGCGGAGAACGTGATTGTATTCGTGTTCCCCCAAGGATTCCAAAAATCGAGAGATGTGTTCACGAGCGTTAAAGGGTGAATTGAGGGGAGGTGTATCCCCTGGGAAGAGGAATCCGCTGCACGTCTTGGGGGTATGGAGGTTGATGCTGGTGCATGTCCATCAGATTTCCCTTGCCACGATTTTGGAGGAATATCTCCAAGTCCTCACGTGTGATGAAGCTGGATGGCTGATCCTTTTCCTAGAACTCTCCTGGACCCTCTCTCTTGTATGTTCTGTAGTAACACGAGCTTCTTCGTCCATGTAGGCCTGCGCCTCCGGGGTACGCTCTTGGTTCCTTTCTCTCAGACGTTCAGGAGAAACACGAGCTTCTTCGTCCATGTAGGCCTGCGATTCTGAGATACCCGCTACAGGCGTGCTGAATGCACCTCTTGTTGGCCCCGAGAGCTGTCTCGGCTCTTGTGTCAACCGATCAGTTAGTGTCTTAAGAAAAGTGAGTACCTCTTTCTGAGTTGTAGCCATGTCTGTCTGCGCCTTAGCGAGGATTTCTTGTCTCTCCATTAAATCTACCATGGTAATAGAGGGTTGTCCCCCTCTGTCTCCTCCGGCCCCTCGTCCTGAGGTAGGAGTGGTAGTCTCCCTGGTGACAGATGGAGGCGTCATACTCGAGGAAATGTCGGGATTTGCAGCTGCTCTGGCTCTGGTGATAGGAGGCGTCACACCTAATGGAATATCTCCTCCTGCTCCGCTGGTGCCGGTGTTAGAGGACGCAATTCCACGAGATACATTGATTTTACTGGCGGGCTGCACGGTAACACCACCAATCGGGATATCGACGCCAACAGTGTTGTCGGCGCTAGCTCCGTCGGGATTGGTTGTTGATCCAGACCTAAGATCCACCATTGTTGAAATCAGAAAAATTGAATTGGTATTGAAGAAATTGACTTCACAACCAAGAGATTAATCTCCCACTGTGGTCGCCAATTGTTTATGGGTGAAAACTATTTCTGCTGGTTTTGGTAATTTTGGGGTGTGTGTGGATGAGAAATGAATCTAAACCCTAAACAAATGCACTGCACGGGAGTGCTTTCTGATTCGAGAGATCAATCTGTACAATTCTGGCCTAAACCAAGAAATGGCCGTCCCAGACTTGCTTCGGTCACAAAGTGAAGGAGATGTGGTTGATCTTTGGGAGGGAAGCGAAGAAGGTGTTGAGATTGTGAAGGTGTAGGCTGTTTATGACTTGTATCAGAATACCGAACTGGCTTGCAAGATGTAAGCAATCAGCTCTGTGTGTTTGAATACGAATTGTATCAACACTTGGTTTCTGTCTTGTCTACCTTGGAAATAGGGAGGAGAACCTATTTATACAAGTCATTGAGCCTAACCCACGTCTCTCGTGGGAAGTGGAGGAAGTGGAGTGATGGAGTAGTGGAGTCTTGTTAGTGATTGTCACACGATCAGGTATGAGCCCACTCCTCCCATCATCACTAACCGTCCATGTCTTCCTGACACGTTCTTGTGATGGCGCGTTGCACGCTGCACGCTGTAAACCGCCAGACCAATACCCCAGTATGTATCCCCTAATTTGTGACATGTTTGATGTCTCGATTGTGTGGATCGTGGGACCCACAGAAGGTAGCATACGGTGCTAGGTTAAATAACTAAGTTATTTAGGAAGTCGATATTCATGAAATATCGTGTGTATTTTATATATGTAAAGCATCGAATCAATGTGTATGAAGCATCGTTGTTTTAAGGCTTAATGGAGTAAGTCGCGGATTAAGCGTCTTAGAACAGATGCATGCTTAGCTATCTTCGAATGATAGTTTGGAGGTTGCACAGGCAAGCCCTCCCTTGGCCGATCACATGATGTGGTAGGGTGACGGATGGTAATCACCATGACACCTTATTGGCCATTTAACTCCTAGCCTGGGATGCTTAACCAAGCTAGTAGAGTTGCACGGATGAGATGATATATGACGCTCAACTGCGACCGTTGATGAAGTTTTAGGGTTTTGAAGAGGTGTGACGAGGTGTCAACTCGCAAATAATATTTCTCTACTTTTCTTTACACTAGCAAGTAGTACAATGAAAGCAGGATCGTTCCAAGGGAGGTATTTGAGCAAAAAGTTATTATAGAATTACTCTTAGCAAAAAAGATTTTTGTTCTAGAAATTCTGAAAATCACAAAGTTGTATTCAAATATAAGATGGAATTATTAAGGAATCATTCTCGACCACGAAACATAAACCAAATTGATATATAACTACGTTCTTCACATTATCTTGTTACTAACAACCCTAGGATAATTAGTACGCTCAACAATCCCGTTATTATCTCCTAAGCTCACCGGATACGGAAGCTTGAATTACCTATTAGCGTCAATTTCTACATATGGGTACTTAACAAAGTCCCATCATCAATACCCATATATTGCTACTTGTGTTTATCTTTCTAGACAATTACGGGTCGAAGAATTCAAAACTAGCAATAGGATTATCAAATAAACTATTTAATTTCGAACTTAAACAATCAACAAAATAATCCATAAACACTATTGGCAAAGTAGAAATCAAACAATAACGAAAACAATGGCAAGAAAACGAGTTATTTCATATCAATTATAGATTCATACTCCGGGCTTTAAAATCGCCCCTAATCAAAAGTTATTTTAGTTACTCATAATAACGGTGTTCATCATCAATAATAATTGAAATAAAGAAGATGAAAAACAAATACGAAAGCAAACCCTCGAGTTGTCTCCGGCCCTCTCCAAAAAGCTCCAAGTAAAATACGTGATATAAAGTTGTAGAAGACTTTTTGTTTTTGTAGCTTTCTCGTCTTCAAAACTAGATCATATCTTCAAAGGTCCAAGTCCAATATATCCAACAATCCCATATCATTCATGTGTGAAAGTAGCCCAATAGAAAACCCTGACCCCAAAAATATCAGCCGGAAACTGGCCTGCACAGTCGCCAGTAGACCACATCAGGTGACCAGGAAATTCAAATGGCACCGATCAAACTCAACCGTTTACTTTGCAGAAGCCTGAGCCACTTGTGCTGGTCTGAGCTAATGCTACGCAATGAGTGCGCTTCACCAGTTCAGTTCAGCCATGATGGCACTGTATCTTCCCTGGAACCCAGCTTCAACCAACACAATCTTCTCTGCTTCATGCCAACCCCAACTGCCATCACCTGCACTGCATCATACATTCTACCAGATCTATCTCCAACTGCAACTGCTCAAACCTGCATTGCAGCATCACACACCCAGCTGCAACTGCATCCTTTGCTGTTCTTGCATTTCAGTTCATACGCAATTCACCAGCAACTGCTCTGGCCTGCAATCTCAGCTCAAGCTCCTCCATACATCAAAACTGCTTCAAACCACCAGCAACTGCATCATTTTCACCCACAACTGCATCTCTTCTTGTTTGCCACAGCAACACGATCTCGAGCCAACACACAAAACCATTGCAGCCAACAAACACTAGTTGCACACTGTAACAACACATCCTAATGTACTCAGCTACCCTTGTACACCTTCACCCATTCTTCCATCTCAGGCCAATTACAACTGCATCTTCATAACTGTCTGCAAACTCATTTACTTGCAGTTCCATTCTCTGCAATACAGTCACTGCACCCTCCTACTGAAATTCAGTCCAAGAGGTTCACTGTTTGTACCTTGAGAACTCAACAACAGCTCAAACTTGCAACCATTTTTCCTTCTCCCTGTAATACTGGATCAAGACCCTGTCAACTGCAACCTGCTAACACCATTCAACATTCATAATTTTCATGATTCAGTCTTCATTACCAACAGCTGCAGAATCATTATCATCTTCACTGTTTCTAAACCCATCTCTCAATCTCCCAGAAACGGACCACACAACTCTTGGAAGCAACATCAACTATGCTGCTGGTATTCAGCTTCAAACCTGGCCTTAAACCACCACGAATTCGAATCATATTCACTGCCATATACAAATTCAGCTCAAGCTGTACACTGCAACAATTCTCCCCAGTTTCAGACCATTTGTCGAACAGTGCATGTGCCATTACCTGGTGTTGTTGTCCTTGGTCAAGACATCATCTTCTGCACTCTATTTACCTGCAAATTCAAATCAACAACAAACCCATGTCTTAAACAGCTTCTCTCGACTGAATTCACGTCCAGGATTTGACCCAAGTTCTCAACAGCTGCAGAATCATTATCATCTTCACTGTTTCTAAACCCATCTCTCAATCTCCCAGAAACAGACCACACAACTCTTGGAAGCAACATCAACTATGCTGCTGGTATTCAGCTTCAAACCTGGCCTTAAACCACCACGAATTCGAATCATATTCACTGCCATATACAAATCCAGCTCAAGCTGTACACTGCAACAATTCTTCCCAGTTTCAGACCATTTGTCGAACAGTGCATGTGCCATTACCTGGTGTTGTTGTCCTTGGTCAAGACATCATCTTCTGCACTCTATTTACCTGCAAATTCAAATCCACAACAAACCCATGTCTTAAACAACTTCTCTCGACTGAATTCACGTCCAGGATTTGACCCAAGCTCAGCCCGAAACCAACGCAGCTTTAAGCCATTATATTATCCATACAAACTCAGTTCAAAACAATCCACCAAATCAGCTGAAGTTCATCTCAATAATTTGACCCACATCTCCTCCGATTCGAACTAATCCAGCCCTGAATTCAAGCCAATAAACCACCAGATGAATCCCACCGGTACGGCCACCAGAACTCGTTTATTTAACAGCTTCAGATCCTATCTTTGTCTGTGGTTGTCACCTGTTGCTCGCAGCGGCTAGTTGAGTTGATGATGGACTCGATCTGACCTTCGTAAAACCCACCAGACCCATAGCTGGTCCCTCCGGCAACAGCAGGAAACTAGGTTTGAGAAACTAGTGTCATGACCTAGAGAAAGAATGTGTACTCTGCTAGGAACAAATTGGTTTCAAACAGAACCTTAAATTTCATTTCATCTCTGCACATGTGTGGCTGCCTTGAGGTCAAGTCCACTAACACCTTTCTTTCCAAAATCAGACACATTTCATGTTGGCTTCCACGCTTGTAAATGTTCAGCTGGTCCACGCCTTTGCATTCCTCTGACTTTAACAAAGAGAATTAAAATTCTCGTTTAGCTCCAGTTCCGCCGCCAATCCTTGGTCTCCAATGAGCTTTAGCCGTGTGCGCCGATACAATTTTTTTTGGCGTTTTTTCTTCCTTGAATTCTTCCACCAACATCATTCGTCTTTTATTTCTCAAATCCGCTTCTTTCCTTCAATTTCTATACATCACTAAAGCTGCCATGCTTTTCAGACAATGAATTTGCATCACTAAAACTGACATGCTTTTCAGCCAGAGATGAAGAAATAGAAGCAAATAATGAGAAATAGTTCGCCTCCAACAGCAGTTCCACTCGAAATGATACTTTTGCCCTGTTTCTTCTTCTTTTGGTCCACATGACTCCAAAGTACCTAAACACTCAAAGCAAACATAAGATACAAAATTTGCAAGAAAACTTAGCAAAGAAAGCATAAACAATAGATAAATATTAAGGTGTTTTCGACACCTATCAAGGTGCAAGCATCACTCTTCAGCTTGGTCGAAACCAAGCATGGGAGGTGTTCTTGGCAGGACCGACCGGGCAGGCGTGTATACGGCTTGCCGGTGTGTATGTCCATACCTCACTGCCCCATGAAGATGCGATCTAGGCCACTCAAGTTTACCGGTAAGGAGGAGTGGCTGAGATCGATTTGCGAAAGGAATCCTGTGCCGCAAAGGATTTCCAAAGGGGTGCAGCATGCCATCTTCAGGGCGCACGAACCGAGGCGTATGGTCATGCCTTTCTCTGGTCGGTCGGACATAGAGGTATACGGGCCCACAGTGATCATGTAGATACTCTCTGGACCTCCTTAGTTTATTCTTGCACCGTTCATCCAGGCTGGCGAAGATGGACGCTCGTGATCGATTTACGACACATGTAATATGCCGCAAACCCTAATTAGGGTTTTATGTTGGTCGCGCGCATGCTACTTTGGCCGGATGAATTTGCATGCTATGCTCTTCGTTTGGATTGGCCGACCACGTGGGACCCATATTGGGCCGGTGGTGAACATGGTGATACCTGACTGATGGTCATAGGCTAGATCTAAGCCATCCAAACATGCTGGTCAAGTCGGATGGTCGTGATCAATCTGAGACCCTTAGTGGAATTTCCTGCGACCTTTTAAGCCTCACGCCTGCCCAACTTCAGGCAACCACACGTCATTCCGTGGCTAAGTCAGGGGAGGATCGATTATGCAGGTAGGAAGGGGGCCCGTTGGTGTACACCAAGGTACTTGTCCGACCGGACTTGGAACAATCTACGCCGTCCAACCGTGCCGGCGAAGTTGGACGACCATGACTGTTTTTAAATCTGGTTTGGTCGGCCCTTGTCGCGTGATCCTTTTTAGCTGCTCCACACCAGCCTGGACATCCAACTCTGGGCTGGCGTTCGGTGTCCATTTGAAGGGCATGGCATGTATTCGACCAGCCAGGGCATAACCGGGCCCGCTGGTGGTCATTGTGGTGATAGCCTGCTCCTACTGAGGATCGTCTAGGCTATCGAATCATGCGTCCAACCTGCGTGGCCATGATTATTTTTGAGACTGGCACAGGCAGTCCAGATTATACTCAATCGGGCTAGTATAACACACCGAGAGGAATGCTCAATCGGGCTACTATAACACACCGAGAGACTTTACTCAATCGGGCTAGTATAACACACCGAGAGATAGCTTGTACGGGCATTTCGTGCATGCCTCACTATTGACACTCGGAGATTCGTGTTACCCTGTTAAGAGCAACACTCAGTCCTCATGCCACATCAAGAGTGAGGGTTCCCGGGAACAACACAGGAAATACAAGGCTAATAAAGCATTATTTAATAATGTTATAAATCCACAGAAAATAGGGATTGTTGCTACATGCTCCGTTCTGGGTGTATTTAATTCACAGGGATTGTTGCCACATGCTCCATTCTAGATGAATTAATAACGTGAAGAAGTATTCATCACTCAAATGGCTTTATCCTTTAAAGGATGTCAGCCTATTAAAATTCGGCTTTTACAATTTTAGCCTTAAACAAAAATCCACCATCAACACCGTGGAACTTCATCAACAAAAAGTTATGTGGAGACTTGAACTTATCTATCACTCAAAAGTCTATCTCTTCTATCTCCTACTTCTTATGAGACAAAAGTTGTATGTTATATAGATTGGATCATACACATTTGATATTTCGAGCCGAGTATATCTCGCCTATCTATATCTCGAAATCATGTGTTGGTAAAGCGTTTCGCTTTAATCGGGTTTATCTTCACCTAATGATGAAAGTCATAATGTTTCAATCACTTTGAAAATCGCTTTGACGAGAAATAGTGTAACAACTATATAACGTCCTCTAAGAATGTTTCAATGGTTGGAATGAGAGTTTGGGTCTATATAACCAATGATGGATATAAGCATTGTGTGGAAACACATATGTGCATAAGTCCTATTCATTAATCCGAAGTTTGCGAACTTTTTTGATTGAGAGAAACCGGAGGAATTGGCTTTGCCAAGTCCGTGAACTCAGTTTGCGAACTCAGTCCGCGAACTGACGGAATTTCTCTTGCCGAGAATTTCTGCTGGGATTTTCCAAAAACTCGTTTGCGTGTTTAGTCCGCGAACTCAGTCCGCGAACCTAGTCCGCGAACTGGCGGAAGTCTCCTTGCCGAGATTTTCTGCTGAGTTTGGAAAACTCTGCCGGTTGTCTTAAGTCCGCGAGTTTGTTTGCGTACTTGAGTAGGTTATGATCTAAAGATGTGCTCTGAACATGAAACTTAAATTACTAAGGAATGCAGTATGCAAACCGTGGCTATAAAGTTCATGAGCCGATTCAATCGAATCGAATCATATTTTTTTCATTGTGTCTTGTGTAGTTACATAAGATCTCATAGCAGTTGAACAACTCTCTAACTAGTTCATTTGAGTCAATTGAACTAGTTATGGTGAAGAAAAATAAGGTTGATATGAAATGCTCATATGGTTGACCTTTTGGGTTATTATGTTGAACTAACATACACGTACACGTTTGGGAACGGTTTTCACAAACCTAGTAAACGTATGTCTCAAATGTGTCTGACAAGCTAAGTTTTTGATCTAACGGTTGAGAAATATTAGCTTGAATCTAAATCAGGTTTTCATCTAAAGGTGAATATTGATTGCTTTGTAACTAAGGCAAAACCCTGATTTGAAGACTATATATATGAGACATCTAGCATTGGGCAAAACTAATCCCCACACGTCTGTGTGATACTAGTGCGCTCGCTAGAGTCGATTCTCCTCTAACCTTTGGTTTTCTTCTCTAAAACCAGGTTAACGAGTTAAAGACTTCATTAGGATTATGAAGCCAGGACTATACTACTTTTATCGTAGTTGTGTGATCTGATCTTGCATCTTCTATCGTACGAGTACAATCTTGGATTGGCTTGAGATCGTGAGAGTTCTCTGATAGGCAAGATAAAGAAGTCACAAACATCTTCGTCTCACTGTTTGTGATTCCTCGACGTCCTATTGTGTATTCAAGTAAGACTGTTGAGAGGTGATTGATTAATCTAGGCTGTTCTTCGGGAATATAAGACCGGATTATCAATTGGTTCATGTTCACCTTGATTTCATATCTTAAGACGGAACAAAAACCTAGGGTTTTTCTGTGGGAGACAGATTTATCCTTTGATAGACTTTTCTGTGTGAGACAGATTTGTTTATTATCAAGTTTGCAATTTTGGGTTGCAGCAACTCTTGGTTGTGGGTGAGATCAGCTAAGGGAATCAAGTGCGCAGTATCCTGCTGGGATCAGAGGCATAGGAGTAAAACTGTACCTTGAATTAGTGGGAGACTGATTGGGGTTCAACTATAGTCCAGTCTGAAGTTAGATTGGAGTAGGCTAGTGTCTGTAGCGTCTTAATACAGTGTGTATTCAATCTGGACTAGGTCCCGGGGGTTTTCTGCATTTGCGGTTTCCTCGTTAACAAAATTTCTGGTGTCTGTGTTATTTCATTTTCCGCATTATATTGTTTATCTTTATAATTGAAATAATACAGGTTGTGCGTTAAAGGTTAATCTATTGGAGATCCGACCTTGTGGTTGTCGATTTCATTGATTAACACTTGGACATTGGTCTTTGGTACCGTCCAAGTTATTCCTTGTATTTGATAAAGACTCACTATTGTTTTTAGCTTGAGTAAAAATCAAATCAAGAGAGAGATATTAACTCCTTGAGATACTTTTATCTAGATTGAGTCTGACTGTCTAGTTGATTCTCTAGCAAAGTATTTCGGAGTTAGTCCATACATATTGCTAAGCGAAATATTTGGTGTTGTTGTTAGACCCCCGCTTATTCAGAAGCCCAATACGGTTTATTATGGAAACTCGTGGGTTTATTGAGGAAACCCACATGGCTTATTATGGAAGCCCAATACGGTTTATTGTTGAAACCCTTCGGTTTATTAAGGAAACCCACATGGCTTATTATGGAAGCCCAATACGGTTTATTATGGAAACCCGTGGGTTTATTGAGGAAACCCACGTGGCTTATTATGGAAGCCCATTTTAGCTTATTGTAGAAGCCCAAAGAGCTTATTGTAGAAGTCATTTTGAGATTTACATAAATCTTGGAAGATAGACAATGATCTTCCAAGATAGATACAAATCTTGAAGAGATAAATATGGATCTTTCAAGATAGATACAAATGTTGTGGGGATATACACAAATGTTGTGAAGATAATACGGATCTTCCAAGATATACTCAAATCCTATATAGACAAGGATCTTCTAGGATATACTAAAATCTTGTGAAGATAGACAAGGATCTTAAAGGATAAGTACAAATCTTAGTGGTTATTTTGGATAACTACAAATCTAGGGTTATTGTAGAACCAAATTAGGGTTTTAGGTCTATAAATAGAGGCTAAAATCCAACTCAAAAGGTACACAATTTCTATTCATTTTCTCCACAACTTACTTGCATAGAACTCTTGTTGATTTTAGCATCGGAATGTCTTTGCAGGTACCCCCTCCACTTTCCATCAACAATTCTCTGGAGAATCTAATCAACGACGGCGATTCGATCATCATACACACATCTCGAAGATTGTTGGGATATTTAATTTTACACCAACATCTTTTGGCGCCGACTAAGGGGACTACGAGTAAATGATCGTGTTTCCCCATCGAGAGAAATTGTTTTCAAAGCGTTTTTGAAAATTAGGGTTTCAAAAACGTTGTGAAAGAAAACAGTTACAGAAAGTTTACAACTGTTTCAGAGAAAGTTGCAGAAAGTTTTCAGAAAAGTTGTGATCCAGAAAGTTGCAAACAGAGTTGCAGAGTTACAACTTTTTCGAAGAAAGTTGCAGAAAGTTTTCAGAAAAGTTGTGATCCAGAAAGTTGCAAACATAGTTGCATATAGTTTACAACTTTCTCGGAGAAAAGTTACAGAAAATTGTGATCCAGAAAGTTGCGAACAGAGTTGCAGAAAGTTTACAATTTTTACGGAGAAAGTTGCAGAAAGTTTTCAGAGAAGTTGTGATCCAGAAAGTTGCGAACAGAGTTGCAGATAGTTTACAACGTTTTCGGACAAAGTTGCAGAAAATCTCCAAAACGTTTTGAAGAAAAGGAAAAAAAAATAGGGTTCAGAAAACTATTGCGAAACAGTTGAAGAAACCGTTACGAGGTTGAAGAAACCGTTACAAGGATGAAGAAACTATTGCGAGGTTTAAGAAACCGTTGCGAGGTTGAAGAAACCGTTACAAGGTTGAAGAAACTGTTGCGAATCAGTTGAAGAAACTGTGACGAGCAGTTGAAGAAAGTAGTACGAAACAGCAACAGAAACTGTGATAAAGGCGTTGCAAAACACAGAGAGTGTTGCAGAATCAGAAGCAGAATGCAACAGAAATAAGTGCTGCAAAAAGCGTGACAGGAAGCATATTCTTCATCCAGTCAGCGCCACGGCAACTCCACGTCAACGACACATCAGCACTGCCTGCACAGTCAGCAGTACCACTTGTGTACATTTCAGCAACAAATGTCCAGTCACTAGATGACACGTCAGCTTAGCCGGTACAGTCAACATTCGCCATGTCAGTAATAAGACCTGCCACGTCAACAACGCTCAGGTCCAGTCAGCAATGACATGTCAGCGGAAAAGCTTTGTCAGCAACTGCCTCGTTAGTTTTCTTATCCAGTCAACGACATCCACATCAGCATAGGCGGTCCAGTAAGCGTGCCACGTCGGCACATATGATGCCGCGTCAGTACTTTGTCTAGTCAGCATGGACATGTCAGCAACTGTGCACTGTCATCAGTACCACGTCTGCGACAGCACGCGCGCTTCGTGGGAAACTTGTTTCGTCAATAACTTCTTCGTTCTAAGTCCGAATTGAGTGATTTTTGGCTCGTTTGAACCGTTTTTCGATTCCCTACAGCATGGAAGCGAAAATTTCTATATTCAAGAAACTTTTGTATGCACTTGGGACAGCAACATGATCGAGTTCAAGGTTCGTTGACAGCAACATGATCGAATTCAAAGTTCGTTTGGTTTGTTGCTTGGGGTTCAGCAGCAACATGATCAGTTGAAGATAAGCAAAGAAAGCAAAGTTGTCATATACGATGAAAGGGTCCGGAACCAAGGAACACGCCACACCAAGACAACATTATAAGGGTGATTCCAAAAGGAAAAATCACGATGAACCCAGAAATAAGATGGCAACGGAAAATATACCAAAAGCCCAGATCCATCTAGCAAATAAGGATCGGATATAATAGATCTAGTTCCTGCTTCACATGGGGGCATCTTTTCTAGTTGGAAATATCTCTACAGATATTGGGGGCGGCTAAAGTGACGCCTAGCATGGGGAAGACTAAGATGGAAGGAACGAACGCCTGGGGAGGTAAGTCTTCCCCGATTACATTATAAATCAAGTTTATAGTCACAATTGAGAAAACTTTTTTCATGTATTTATTAAAAGAATACGTGCAATGTCTTTCTATAAAAGAGGAATACAAATACAAAGTATTTTGGTTATCAAAGGAACAGTTGCAATGTCTTTCTAATAAAGAGAAAGACAGACGAAGTATTTGATTATTAAGGAAATAGTTGCAATGTTTTTCTATGGAAGAGAAAGACAAAGGCGAAGTATTTCGAATGTTATGGAAATAGCTACAATGCCTTTCTAATAAAGAGAAGAAGAAAAGGAAAGTGTTTCAATAAAAGCTAAAGCTAAAATTGGAGCAAAAGGAAAATATTAAAGATTGCATGTATTTATTAAAGAAATACGTGCAATGTCTTTCTACGAAAGAGAAGGACAAAGACGAAGTATTTCCATTGTTGAGGACATACTTGTAATGTCTTTCTATAAAAGAGAAAGACAAAGACTAAGTATTTCGATTGTTAAGGTAGCTGCAATGTCTTTCTAATAAAGAGAAAAGAAAAGTGTTTCAACAAAAGTTGAAGCTAGAGATGGAGCGAAAAGAGCGAAAGAAAAATATTAAAGAATATATGTATTCATTAAAGAAATATGTGCAATGTCTTTCTATAAAAGAGGAAGACAAAAACAAAGACGAAGTGATTTGATAGAAGTATTTCAAGAATAAGAGATTAAATGTTTCAATAATGATGAAACAAAAGGAGAAAACGAAAAGCGTTTAGTAAAGAAGATGGAGCGAAAGAAAGGAAATGTATGACGAAAAGCTAGAGACAGTCAACCTGTACACTAGAGATTGTCGTACACTCATTATTCGCAGACACACGAGCATAGAGTCGGCAAGTTCTAGGCCAGTACGGGAGCATATGGGCAATCAATGTTCCTAGCAAGATACGGGAGCAACCTGCATTCGAGGGAGGTATGTTCTCGAAGCCGAAGTTGAGTTATTAATCTAATCCAGACACTGAATTTTTATATGGATATTTTGATGGTTTTTCTATTAAAGAGATAAACTAGTTTAGTAAATTGAAGCGTTTTTCTATCAAAGAGAAAAACCAAGGAAATGAATATCCACGGAAAAACAGTTCTCGCAATATCCTACAAAAAATGCGAGTTAGGAAATGAAAGTTCTAATAAAAAGAACATCTGAAGGAAAAGACAAGAACTGAACTTACATGGCTTCAAGAATGTAACGTTCGAATATTTACAAGACAAACACGTAGGTCATAGGTTAGCTAAAGGAGGAGCAAGAGGACATCTCGTGTCCATGTGTTTGGTGCTTGAGGAGCAATGGCTTATGAGATGGTTAAGCATATTTTTGGTGCTTTGAATTATTAAGCCGAGCTTGGGGCGAATCCACACAACAAGATGGTCAAGGCCACTAACACAACTTTGGGCGGATTTGAACGAGCAACGCCAGTTAATTCATCTTTTGATTTTCTTAATTCTTCAACAAGTTGAGAATTAAGAGGGGGCGATGTTTGTACCACATTAAAATGGTGCACGTGCATGCCGCACAAGCTATTGCATAGCGGTGAAACACGGTTTATTAAAGAAACCAACTATGGCTTATTGAGGAAGCCCAAACCGGACTTATTAAGGAAACCATGTGGTTTATTAAAGAAACCAACTCTGGCTTATAGAGGAAGCCCAAACCTGACTTATTAAGGAAGCCCGGTGGTTTATTAAAGAAACCAACTCTGGCTTATTGAGGAATCCCAACCAGACTTATTAAGGAATCCCAGTGGTTTATTAAAGAAACCAACTCTGGCTTATTGAGGAAATCCAAACCGGACTTATTAAGGAAGCCCGGTGGTTTAAAGAAACCAACTTTGGCTTATTGAGGAAGCCCAACCAGACTTATTAAGGAAGCCCGGTGGTTTATTAAAGAAACCAACTCATGGCTTATTATGGAAGCCCAATTAGGTTTATTAGGTTTATTATGGAAGCCCAATTAGGTTTATTATAAAAATTAGTGGGTTTATTGAGGAAGCCCAAAATGGCTTATTATGGAAGCCGAATACAGTTTATTATGGGAACCCATCGGTTTATTGAGGAAACCCATATGACTTGTTATGGAAGCCCAAAACGGTTTATTATGGAAACCCGTGGGTTTATTGAGGAAACCCGCATGGCTTATTATGGAAACCCAATACGGTTTATTGTGGAAACCCGCGGGTTTATTGAGGAAACCCACATGGCTTATTATGGAAGCCCAATACGGTTTATTATGGAAACCCGTGGGGTTATTGAGGAAACCCACGTGGCTTATTATGGAAGCCCATTTTATCTTATTGTAGAAGCCCAAAGAACTTATTGTAGAAGTCATTTTGAGATTTACATAAATCTTGGAAGATAGACAAGGATCTTCCAAGATAGATACAAATCTTGAAGAGATAAATATGGATCTTTCAAGATAGATACAAATGTTGTGGGGATATATGCAAATCTTGTGAAGATAATAAGGATCTTCTAAGATATACTCAAATCCTATGAAGATAGACAAGGATCTTCTAGGATATACTAAAATCTTGTGAAGATAGACAAGGATCTTCAAAGATAAGTACAAATCTTAGTGGTTATTCTGGATAACTACAAATCTAGGGTTATTGTGGAACCAAATTAGGGTTTAGGCCTATAAATAGAGGCTAAAATCCAACTCAAAAGGTACACAATTTCTATTCATTTTCTCCACAACTTACTTGCATAGAACTCTTGTTGATTTTAGCATCGGAGTGTCTTTGCAGGTACCCCCAATCTAATCAACGGCGGCGATTCGATCATCATACACACATCTCGAAGATTGTTAGGATATTTAATTTTACACCAACAATGTGAACCATTAGATATGAAAAAGTAGGAATTAACGCTTAGTCCCATTTATGTTGGGCTTTAGACTGTTTAGTCATGTCCCTCAAACCCTAGTACTATGAGGTCCAAATTCACCAAATTCAGAACGGGTCAGTCCATTTTTTAACGATTCAGTCCAAATCGGTGTTTTACACTACCAATAATACCCATCAGTGAAATTTCTTCTTCATAATTCAGTTTCTTCTTTTTCATTTCAATCACAGAAACTACTCTCTCCTGAAGAACATCAAACCTTTTCATTTTCAACGCCTGAAACAACGCTCCCGTGAAAAACATATTCTCTTCTCAATGAAAGTTGAATCCCAAACATAAATCTGGGAATCAAACAAATAATCGGTTCGGTTCAATTTGATTCAACTTGAAAACCTAAATCGTTATCATCTATCATCGGTACCTTCTTTGACAATTAATCAGTCAGGGGAAAACTAGATAAGATTCAATTTCAATATTGAAGAGTTCATCCTTGAAAGCAATTGGAAAGATAAGTGTAATCTATTCTTATCATTTAAATCTGATCGCCACTATTAATTTATCGACTTCGGAATCGGTTTCTGAAAAAATAATTAGGATTTCAAAAACCTAATTAGTTCGGTTTCGGTTTCAATTTCTTATTCAGTTTATGAGTAAGATCATGTTGTTTGGGAAAATGTTGCTTATGTTTGTTTGTTTTTTCTTTAATCAGATTTTATTAGTAAATATAATTTTCTTCTGTTCACCATCCTCAAAAACCATCGCTCCTTTATGGGAGAATTCAAAGAAAGACAGAGAGTTATATGTCAGTGTGTCTACCCACGGTAGAGCTCATTGAATTACTGAAAATGTTTTACATGTTATTTTATTTTTTTGGTTTATTGTTGAAACGGTTCACCGTGAATACGTTGAAATGCTTAATGATTTCTGAAATATCCGTTGATTAGAACAGAACTCAAAATGCATTAAACTGCTTAGTAAATTTTCGTCATTATTGAATAGGATCATTGTGGTTACATTGTGCTTAATGAATTCTGAAATTATATATTGATCAGAGAAGAACCCATAATACATTTGCTGGCCATAGTTCACGATTCCTATTTAGGCACTAAGGCGGGAACTCAAAGCAAGGAGCACCATCAATTTGTAATTAGTGTGACCTTTCATTCCTTCAGTCTCTCCCCTTTATGGTTTAAGAGAATATGTAGCATTGGAAATGCTACGTATAAAGGTTTGTCACAAGCTCCACTAATCATCTTAAATAATGTTTTCCTGTTAGAGGGTGATGGACACGACATTCTTTGCGGAAGATGTGCATCTTTTGGCAAGGTAATATCTCATTTTTTTAGTGTTGTTACTTGGTATACATTTAATTTGCTTATATGGTCCTTGATATTTTTTGGTATGTTAATTTCTTTTCCAGTGCAAGCATAGACCAAGGGTTTTTGTATGGGAGATTAAGGAAGGAACTAATGAAGAAAATAAGCCACGAATTAACATGGGAAGCCGTCACTGCCATCCAGATAATGGGCGGGGGGAATTAGTTCATCCACGAGTTTGCTGGCACTCCCATAAACAAGTAAGTAATTGCCTTTGATTTAGTATAAATAATGCTAGTGATTGGTGTTTCTACTTTGCCTTCTAGCAGGAGTCCAAGTTGTGTATCAAAGTTTTGTTACTGAGTAATTGCCTTAGATCTTGCATAAATAATACTAGTGATTGGTAGTTTTGTTACTGAGTAATTGCCTTCTAGCAGGAGTCCTATAAAAAAATACTCCCATCATTTTTCCTAGTTCCTTATAGTGCAGCGCTAGCAGTATCATTTAACCAAATGAAATGACCATATTAGTATGTACATAATTATACACATGTTAATGGTTACTGTGTACATAGTTGTACACCTGTTGATTAATCGATACAGAGTTGCACACTTGTTGATTGATAATGTGTACATGATTGTACACATGCTGATTATTAATGGTACAAAAATATATTATACCCAGATGCACTTTGATATCAATCTTTCTTGTTTTTATGGATTTTATAACTATTTTCTGGATTTTCTAAATGATTTAGTTCTACCTGTTTTCTCGATTTTGTTCGTTCCTCATTTTTTAGGTATTAACATTTTACCATTGCATGGATAGACACTGTTAACGTTTTAGCTGCTTGAATTTGTTGACATATTTGATAAGAGAATTAATAAAAGTGGATGAATTAGCTCTAGCTACTTTCTGTATTTGTACATGTGTACGTAGTTGTACACCATTGTCCTGTCTCGTTTATAGGCATTACATTTTTTTACATTGAGTCTATGTTTTGCAGGTGATGGAGTTGCAACAAAGAAATGTGGAGTTATATTTGATCTCTCTTGCAATCTTGCAAGGTTACTTGAATTATGTACCAGTGGGATCCCTGAAGCATTCCTATCAGGCTCTGATATGAATCTTTGAAGGCCGATAGTTTGATAGTTTTCACAAATTCGCTAACTTCGTTAGGTGCTGATACTTGATACGCACCTGGGATCTTGTATTCCAGATAAGGAAGGTGATTTGCTGACACTAAGTTTAGCATTGGTGGTGCATTTCAGTCCATGTTATATTAGTTTTTCATAAAAATTGTCTAAAACTATTGGTTTTGGTGTTGTTTTTCCGTTTTCTGTGTCAAGGTATCAATACGAGCATTCAAGGAGTGCAATCATAAGGATGGAACAAGGTACGTGCCTATTCTTGTATGCCTAGGGCTATTGGGGAATGCGTGATGTACTTGTGCCCCGTGTTGAAGGTTTGCACTTGGCATGATAGTAAGTAGTCTCATGAAATGATGAAATGAAATAAAACTTGTTGCTTCTTATGATTTGTTTACAGCTATTTGGAACCTTCATAATATGTATTATGTTAGGTTCATTTTATTAGACAACGATAAAGATAGACGAAAATGGTTTCGATATGAAGAATTTTGGTAAATGCTCTGTCATAGTTAACAACAAAGAACTAAAATCTGGACAACGTCTAAAACATGATACGATTTGGAGGTTGAGGTAAGATACTTTCTCAAGTTGTCATCATTTCTTATTAGCAGTTATTACCATGATATCGTTTCTTATTACTCGCCTTTATGTTCCTTATGATTTCATATATTTTATCATTATCGCTAGTTTGATTTTCAGTGTGCACATAATTGTACACCTGTTTTCTGAATGTGTACATAATTGTACAGATGTTGATTTTTAGTGTGCACATAGTTGTACACCTATTGATTGTTAATGCGGATATAGTTGTACACCGGTTCATGGTTAATGCGCACAATCTCTTACTGTTGAGTTTAGAATTTTTAGGTCTTAATATTTTACAATCGATGTAGACATTGCTAGTGAACATCTTAGCTGGTCGAAAAATTTGATAAGAAATTTAATGAAAATGGATGAATCAGTTTCAGTTCTAGCTATTTTCTGGATTTCGCAAATGTGTACATAGTAGTACACCGTTGTCCTGCCTCATTTTTAGGTCATATCATTTTACAATTGCTAGGATGCAGACATTGTTAGTGATCGATGTCTTAGCCGCTCGAATATGTTGACAAATTTAATAAGAAGTTTAATAAAAATGGACGAATCGGTTTTAGCTATTTTCGGGATTTTGTAGATGTGTACATATTTGTACACCATTTTTTGTTCTCACTTTATGAATCATTTCTTAATTCGCTTTATGAAGATTATATTATTTTGCATCGAGCCCATGTCTTGTGTAGCTTATAGACAAAGTATGTATTGCAGGTGATGGATTGCAGCAATAAAATGCGGTATCCCCGAAGCATCCCTATCATGATCTGATATGAACCTTTGAAGGATGAGTGAGTTGAGCTGCCGATAACGTCGTCTAGATTTTTTTGGCTTTTGTAAGTCTTCTTTGATCTTTCCACTTTCTGAGTTTTAAACACCTCTACTTTGTTGTTATCACTGCCATACAATATAATTTCCACATTAAATTTCACGTAGTTGTTTTTGCTATGTACATTATTGTACATCGTTGTTTTTGTTCATAATTGTTTATGTGCACGTAGTTTTACACATGTTGGTCGATAATTTTCTTGGATATAGACTTGTATACATGGGTATACATGTTTTTGGTACACATATACACATGTTATTTGTTACTTTGCACATGTTGATTTTTTTTTATTGTTTATTTTCAGGAACTCATAAGCTTAAAATGGTAAAGCGCCCAAGCTTATAACAAGGTCTGCGGATGTTGATGGTTCAAATCCATTTGAGCTTCCGTGTTATGTTTATTGAATATGAATGGCGGTACTGGTTCTTAGATGGACGATTCAAGTTGTATGTGGTGTACAAACGGGTGCATGTTGTCTTGTCTTTGAATTTTTCTGGACTTTTGTAGATGAGTACATGTTTGTACATCAATGTGAACTAAGATTTTTTAAAAATGAGAATTATATAGTCATATGGGTATTCTTTTTGTAGCTCTCGGAAAGTGCTTTCCGAATATATAAAGTTTGCGAATTTTGGACATAACGGTTCCAAAGATAAAAGTTTTTAAATTTTTTTTATGTTATTTAAAATTGATGACATCATTATGAGTCACTTTGAACTAAACTGTAAATATTTGGACTAAATTGTAAATCATGAAGATTATATGTGTATTTTTCATATTTTAAATAATTTTTGGACTAAATTGTACCTAGTTGACTCGGTATGGACTAATCCGTACTTTTGATGTGTTTTTGGACTAAACCGTTTTCTCCCTATAAAAAATGTAACGGTTTTAGGATTTGCCAAAAGCTAAAATGTAACGGTTTTAGGATTTGCCAAAAGCTTTTGTCAAATAGTTTCGTTACCGGATCCTGACCCTTTGAAAAAAAAACAAATTTGTTTCTCATACGGTACACAATTAAGTGCCCAGTATCCACTACCTAAGGAGTGTACGAAAGACTTTAGGGTGAAAAGGGGCGAAGGAGTGCGACAATGGAGCCTAGTCTGAGCTAATTGGTAATCTATCCTCCATTTTGGAGTGAATCTACCCGTAGGATTGAGATATAGTTGGTTAAGGAGTGAACTCGTGTAAGGACCCAAATTTGGACTCTTGTGGGGGGTACCGCGGACCAGATGGTCTGGTACCGGAAACCCTTTTTCTTCACACAATCAGATCGGCATTTTCAGTGCATTTGAGTCGAGTAGGGCGGCCTAAAGCGCGCAGTCTTATGGTACGTACAGTATGCCCAAAATACAGAAGTATGCGACTTCACAAGCAAAGCCTCTCCATAGTCCCCCCATCACTACCTCGATAAAGATGTTTATTTGCTAGCATAGAAACAACAGTGAGCCCAGAATCATCTCAACAAAAGATATCGATTCATATTTTCACTATTTTCCAGTATAAATACTATCCTGGGGGGTTTTAACATAATCACCCAGTTAATACTGACTACGTTTATATGTTCAAACAACCAAAAATATGACAAAAGCTATTAACGTTTAAATACATATCTTAAGCGACACACATTTCTTTTCTTTTCTTTTTTTTACCTTTTCAGATCCTATCTCTATAATCTAATCTATCTCAAAAACCTCGTCAGACAACATTAATAGATGTCGACCGATTCCAGCCAAATTGATCAGCTTCTTTCCTGTATTCCAAAAATTGAACCCAAAAAAAAAGAAAAAAAATAAGAGAGATTGTCACACCCTCCCTTGACTAATGCTGTCCTTGTGTAACAGAGTCAACTTTTCAAACACCGCCGACTGAAAGTACCAGGTCCCATTAACGTTATACTGATCAAAACCACAAACATGTTTTTCTCTTCTACCATATCCGCTTCTGAAAAACACTCAGGAGGAGGGGAGATGTAAAACATAGAGACACAACCAACGTTGTACACAGAAGAGCAGAGTAGCAAAAGAAACTGAGGATGACATTCTACCAAAGGACACATCAGAAGGAGTGACTATTCATTGCCACAAATAGTTGGGACACACGGAGCAACACCAGCTGTTCCAATGACCGAGATCTAGAACTACTGTTCCTCTTTCTTCTATTTCTTATTAGTAGGTTTTAAGAAAACCTCTTACCTCCGGTATGTATTGTGCGAGGCAAAGAACCTGTAATCAGGGTGATCAACCTGCAAGAGCCTAAGCCAGTTGTCAGCACCTTGCAATAATGAGCTTGCTTGTTGACGTTCATATGATCCGTTTGGAGTCCAAACAGAACCCTTGAATTTGTACGATGCAAGTCCAAAGACTGGTAGTGTTAGTTTCGAGGAAGAATCAATTGCCCCGTTAAACTTGACAATACTTGAGCCAGGGAGGCCACTAGGTGTATCTGGCATAGAAAAACACGAAACGGGAACATGTCAAGATTGAGGGTACAATGAGGGCAAATACATATTTATATGTATATTATATATATATATGTGTGAGAGAGAGAGAGTTACTCCTCAAAGGTGTTGATAGGGAGTGGAAGGTTAAAAAGCACGCATCCAAATCCCGTAAAGTGGGTCCTGTGGGTATCCTATATATAGGATACCTGCATTGAAGAGCATTAACCACAGAGTTAAAAGAGATAAATTGGTATTGACTACTGCTAAACCAACATTAAAAATCCTTAAATAGGATAAAGAAAGTTTACCAAGCCACAGAAATCCAACTTGAAGATAGCAGATCGCAGCTCTTGTACGCCTTGAGCTCTGGGAATCGAGATGCAAGAACTGCTATCTACAGCAACCAAAGAAACAGAAGTTGTTATGATATACAGACGCATCATGAAACAGACTCAATTACCAAGTATGAATATTTTTAGGAACTTGCCTTATCAGCCAAGGGTTCTCGGCTGTATGGAGCTTCACGCTCTATGTATTGGAATATCAATTTCCCTGGAGGGATGCTAACCTCACCATCATCACTACATGTACCATTGAGAGGTTTATCCCTGAATGATCTCTGTACATCTGCTGGGTTCTGCTTCGTCCATAATTCATCTTGAAGATGTTTAGATTGTCTTTCCAAGTCACAATCACTGCCATCGCTACTCGTCTCCCTCGAAGATTCAGCATCACTTTCCTCACCAGGTCGACTGCCATAGTTCACAGTGTCAGAAAAAATTTAAACTGCAATTGTTATGTCTTTGGTGCCTTGAAAAACAAGTGACCAATGTCACACGGCAACTTCCAGGGTGAGAAAACACGAAGAAGGGAACCTTTATGTTTATATTATCTCTCACATAGTTACAAAAAATATGGAAAAGATTCCAATGACCTAAGACTCACTCAATGACTCAGGATCGTCGTTAATAGGTGCTACGTATCTGTTGTGAGGTCAACAATGTATCTCCCACTTTATCTCCGTCCTGTAAGTGGCCTTACCGGTGAGGCTGTCCCTCATACAACTCAATTATTATAAGTTTGTTTCTTGAGTAAGAAACAAATCATCATAATGTTATCATGAATAAAAGAACATAAATCAGCAACTCCTTAACATGGCAAATTTAATCGTATATAACATTGCAGCATATCATTTACATTTACAAGCAAAAAAAAAAAACAAATTAAATGCATTATAATATGAACGTGTACTTGTAACCTCTGAACACCAATGCATCTTACTCCTCAAAAACTCCACCATCACCCCAAAGCAACCAGATATTCCTCTACGACACCACCTTATATCTCTACTAACCATTGTATCCGTCAACTACAGCACTAGTCTTTCACTGTTTCAAACCGTACCTCCCATCATCCCTAAGCACCAGATATTCCTCTATATTATACACATTCCCACTAACTTAAGTACCACCAGAACTTCACGTTAACTCAACACATTCTACCAAAGTCACTCTATCCCCCACATCATAGACCATTTTCATAAAGAAGTACGTCCAACTAGAGCTAGTTCTTCCTCAAATAGTAAAAATTCAAATCTAATAAGCACTACATTATCTTTTATTCCACTTTTTGAAGACAACAAGCACTACATCATCAAAACAACAAGAAAAGTAGTAGTATTACCTTAACCCGGGAGATGGCTTTGAAGGGTCAACATAAAGCTGAATACCCGACAAGTATGGAACATAATATTGCACAACAGAATCACTTCCATTCAATACAAGAGGTACTCCTGCTCCATATGCACTCCATTCTTTAAATGACTCCCATAGATCTCCCAAGTTGAAATATGGATGTAAGCAATCCGTATCACTTGTTTTTAATGCCTTCATACTTGTCTGTGCCAAAATGAATAAAAATAAATAAAAATAGGACCCTTTGTTTATAAGATGAAAAAGATTGCTTCTTCATACTGAATAAAAAAATGTACCTTAGAGAAGGACTGAGTTGGAACAGAAGGAGTAACCGATTCGAGAAACCGTTCCAAGTTGGTTGAATTTATTAATGATTTTTTAGGTGGTGGCGGCGAAAATGAGGGTTTTGACGATGAAGATGGTGAAGAATCATCTGATTCTGTCCGGTTGTTAGGTGATTTTGTTCTCATCAACATCATCATTTGATTTTGATGATGAAACTGGTTTTGTTGTAATTGGTATTGTTCATGTTCTTGCTGTTGTTGTTGTAATAGCTGTTGTTGTTGATGTCTACGAATGGCAGGAGGATTATAGAATCGATCACCACTTCGACTACGAGCCATTGAAAATCTTCCTGAACCAGACATTGCTTTCTGAATTACCAGAGAAAATGGGATTTGTTTGATAAGCAGACAAAAGGGGATTGAAAACGACTGAATTTGAGAAAAAGGGTTATTTAAATTTATTTGTGTCTATTGTAAATTAGGGTTTTTTCCTAGGGTTTTTGAGATAATGAGATCTAATTAATGGTGGTATGAGGAAGAAGATGATGACTTTTGTTTCTTTGTTTATTTAAGTTTTGGGATTTCCTTAATAAAACGGTTTTTTCAGAGACTGATACTGATACATAAACCCCCACGAGGAAAAAAAAGACTGACAATTTTTTAAGAAAAACAACAAAAATTAGTGACCAGATTAGATATTTTTCTGTGACCCGAATTTCTTTTTAATACGGGGAATCCAAAGACGGTTTGGGGGGAAAGAAGCTCTTTGGTTAAGAAAAATGATGAATCTCTTGTAAATCCATGCGAAGGCGTAAAATAGCTAGGAAGAAGGAGATAAATTCTTGTTAGATGTGTACAATAGACAGATATTGGAGTCTTTATTTATAGGACTAGACACAAGGGCATCCCAGTATAAACGGGATTTGTTCTAGATATTCTTAACATAATTACATGTTTATAACACTCCTCCTGATGACATTGTGTCTAAGCTAATTACCTCGTTAAAACCTTGTCAGGAAATTCCAAAAGGACAAAACCTGATCGGATGGAAAATAGTACAATTGAGAAAACTTATAAAAGATTTGGACACGCAAATGTTGCCTCATTAAAACCTTGACAAGGAAAACCCAATGGGAAAAACCTTGATGAAGGAAAAAGAGTACAACATGATAGTTCAGTAAAATACCTTCTAATTTGATACTCCCCCTGATAAGTACTTTAGTTAAATCTTGGCTTGCAAATCTTCGAGTCGAGCCAATTTCGGTAAACGAATTTCTTGAATGTCAGAGATAACAATGCTTTTGTGAGAAATTTCCAAGTTGATGAAGTCTTCTTTTGTGTTAGTCTTCTAATGGTAGTGTTCTCGAGTCTTCACGCTTCTTTAAGTACATTGAGGCCTTACTTCTTGGATTCCTAGCTTGTCGGAGATGATTTGCAAA
Source organism: Papaver somniferum (assembly GCF_003573695.1). Lineage (NCBI taxonomy): Eukaryota > Viridiplantae > Streptophyta > Magnoliopsida > Ranunculales > Papaveraceae > Papaver > Papaver somniferum. Next base: position 180,972,739 of record NC_039360.1, read on the forward strand.
AGTAGTTGATGTAGTTTCTTCAACAAAATGCCAATATGCAGTTATAGTACCATAGGTGAGTAAAGTTTGTGATCATACCATATATGGATCATAATGATATCCAAATTCCTAAGGGTTCTTATGTTGATATGGTCTAACAAAACAGAATGACCTAGTTAATGGTGGGAATCCACCAAATAACCAAAATTATACAACTCCCCCTTGGATGACCACTATGTTGAATAAACTGCCTCACTAAAACCTTGCCAATAAAACCCAGTGAGAAAAAATTTGGACGAAGGAAAAAGAGCACAAATATCAACATTTTTGAAAGAAAATCAAACGTCAACGAGATGTTTCCTCGTTAAAACCTTGTCAGGAAAACCACATGGGATAAAACCTGAAATAAAGGGAAAAGAGTACAACTTTTGACGTAAATATGGATGCTAACCCAACTATATGAGTTTTACAAAAAAAAAACCCATCAAAATAATAACTCTAGTCTATTTCAAAGACGAGTTTAAGCTAGCATAATTCCAACTGCAGTTTTGAGAAAGGAAAAAAAATATATAGAATTCATGCTGCTAAAGTGTGGATTTTTGTGTTTTTAAGGACTCCTCAAGAGACCCATAAAGTTGATAGCATCAACTAATTAATCCGTATTTTTGGTTTTGTACCAAATTTTTAAAAACACATGAAGAATTGTTAACTTGACGTAATCAAGTCAAGTGGCTACCAGAATATAATTTGAATCCTACAAGGATTACAAATTTGAATATGTTCTCCGACCACATACGAGTCCTTCAAGGACTACCACTAGAGGTGTAAAACGTGTCGACCCAGCACAACACAGCCCAGCCCACGAAGTCACGTGCTTAGCGTGCTGCGTGCTGTGCTGGGTTGTGCCAGAGATTCAGACGTGTTGTGTTGTGCTAAATGGCGTGTCGTGCTGTGTTGTGCCAGAAAAATAAACGTGATGTGTCGTGTTGTGCTGTGCTAGCACACTTATTTTATGTTCTCCAAAATAAATATTTTTGAGATATTTTAGTTAGTACATGTATTATTACGGAAATAAATTAGCATAACGAAAATAAAATGTCAGAAATTGGCTAAAACAATGATTTTTTTGTGAAATATGCATCAAATGTGATGTATTGTGTAATATTTTATGCATGACATGGCGTGCTTTCTTCGCGTGTTGTGCTGTGTTGTGCCGTGTGCTGACATGTGCCGCGTGTTGTGCTGTGCCGCTGTGCCTATTTTTCTGGCACAGCACAACACATTAAACAAACGTGTTGTGCCCGTGTTGTGCCGTGCTGTGCTCGAATTTTAACGTGTTGTGCTGTGCCATAAACATGCTTGCCCGTCCCAATTTACACCTCTAACTACCACGTTAAATGTGTCTTATAAGAAGAACAATTGTTGAACCAATCCTAGGGTCTGATCAAAAAGAAAACCCTCAAATTGTTTTCACAACGAACGTATTTCTCGTATAACGCATTACGACTACACCAACCTGTAAGTAATAGGCTTGGAAATTTTAAGGTGTTAAGTCTTGGATCCAAAATTGCGTTAATCGAGAAATTATAATAATCCAATCTAATATGGATTACATGCCAACCAATCACATTTGTCGATATCCCTCTGCAGAGGTCGGGGTTCACAACCACCATCATTTATTATTTCAAAAGCTAATATAAACGAATATTCAACAATTTATAGCTTACTACATCCCACATAATTCCCAAATGTATGCATACTTTGAAAAAATCCAAAATTTACTGGTACCAGTGCTCAGGGGCGTTATAATCTCCTATTATTCAAATGAGGAGATATGAATTTTGAGAATGTGAATCATATTATCATAGACTCTGTTGGAGTGCATTTGTAGCTTATATAAAAATGCTACATGCTTGCTAGATGTGATTGGATTTGCCTTTTCAAACGGCATAATCTTATTGGAAAGCTAAATGAGATCTTTTCACGCCTATTTAATGGCAGCCTTTTTCAATTTGATAATGATAGGAGAGACATGATATAACCTTTAAGTTAATTACTGCCAACCTCTAATAGCATATAGTCTCCCCCTGATTTTGGCGGAAATTGTCATCTCATATACGAAAACAAGTTTCATAGAGTATTATCCGATTAAATCGAGATATATACTTGTTATAAAATATGTCTTTCGACATTAAAAATAAAAAAATATAGTCTTTTATTAAAAAATATGTCTTTCGACATACATATTTAATATCAACCATGGATTATGTGTGGAACCCAACATTAATTGGTACAAAAGCATATAAAATATGCGATCTCTCAAAATAAAAATAAAAAAATAGAATAAAATTATGAACACATTAGTTAGCAAAAGAAATTTATAGCAAGGTCAATCAAGTCGCTCAAGGAATAATTATATAGGCGAACAAGACAGGTGCACACCCTTTGATCTTTTGTGTCCTTACATATTCCAACTACAAGTGGAACTGTTTCAAATTTTGGAGATTTTCACCATGAAGAAAAATTGCTCAATATTCCTTAAGAATGCAACAATTTATATTCACGGGTATTTGCAATTAGTTTAAATCATAATAACAATATAGAAAAATCCGATTCCAATTGGTTTAAATGGTTCTTTTGATAAAAATAAAGAAACCATTATTGTTATTTTTTGTAGAGAAAAATCTACTTTTTGGTTGATTAAGATTTCTTAGAAAGAATAGAAATCAATAACCAATATTGGCTAAAAGTTCTTAGAATGCCAATTGTTACATCTCATTAAGGAGAATTGATGGGTAAAAACCAATATCAATTGGTTTGGACAATTAACAAAATTGTATCGACAAATAAAGGATATAGTCGTTTTTATCATCGCATATGGAAAATCCATCTTATATCTGACGGATGGTTTCTTGTAAATAAATGGAAACCAAAGATGAAAATCACATGATCTAAATCCAACGGATAAAGATACCAAACTGAATTGACCGTAAATTTTTCAACCATATACGTGATTAGTTGCCGCCATAAATTAATTAGACTGCGATACCACCAATTTTTGGTGATTACAATTTCCTTAAAAGAAATAGAAATTGTAAACCATCTTGCAATGGATTTTTTTCTTTCTCCATGAAAATAAATAAGAGAAGAAAGGATATTAAAAATATCCCGTAAATATATAGTAATGAAAAACGATAAATATATAACAAAAATAAAAATCAAAAACCGAAGTAGAGGTTTGTTGCTATAGTTTACCACAATCCCAGTCCAACTAATATATATAGGCCCATTAATATACGAGCATTGCATAGCCAAGAGCGTTCACGAATCACAAAAAAACACCGAATACCATCCAACCGAGATGAGTTGTGTAGTATACAGATCCATAAAGTGATTGTTCTTATCATCACTTCTTCGAGATTATTTTGCCTTGCACACCTAGAACAAAAGCCAATGGAAACTTAGTCATAATCCTATTAATAAATTAATGAAGGGAAAAAATCAATTTAAGGGGTTAGATATGGATCGTAATTAATCTTCTTTGCTCATATTGGTGGAGCACAACGTCTTGTAAATCTATACGAAGGCAAAAAATAGCGAGGAAGAAAGAGAGAGATTCTTATTAGATATGTACAATAGACAGACATTAGAGCCTCTATTTATAGGGCTAGATACAAGGGCATCACAGTAATAAACGGGATTTGCCTTAGATATTCTTAACATAATTACACGTTTATAACAGAATCCTATTATTGGGGCTTTGAAAGTCAATGGTCTTTTGGGGGCTTTTTTGGGTCATTAGTAGTAAATCTATAGCCCCTTATCCAACTATTTCAATAATTCCTAAAACACCCCAATGTGATTAGTGTTAATTATGGTGATTAGCCAAATTAATAATGATTAGTGCATTGATTAAGATTAATTATTCGACTAATTTTCTTTCATCAAAAATATTTTTCATCAATTTTTTTCTCTTTTTTTTGTGATCCAGGAAGATGATTTCGAAAAAAACAAAATTAATTTAAAACACTCGGGAGAACCTTATACTTGATTTCCAATAATAATTTTGTTGATAGAATACCAATAAAAAACAGAAAAAATCTGGGTTTTCTTGCAGTTACGGTTGAGAAATAATGTCGACCCAGTCGTGAATAATAATTTATGGCTCGAAATTAAAGATTTCCCAGCCGTAAATTATTTTCACGGCTGGGGTCGACAAGTACTCCCAACCGATTTTTTTTCTTCTATTTTTTGTAAGTATCAGAAACAGTTACGGCTAGGTTTTCCAAGCCGAAAGTTCAAGTTACGGCTGGGGAACCTAGCCGAAAGTAAGCATTTTCGACTGGGAAAACCTAACCGAAATTAGACCTATGTCTGTATTTTTTCAATGTGATTACCATAATAGCTTACGGCCAGAAAAACCTAGTCGTAGACACTTTTTTACGGTTGGGAGTTCTTACTTTCCCAACCGTACAGGTAGGCTCAGGGTTCACGGTTGGGAAACATGTATTTTCCCAACCGTAAAATAGGATTCACGGTTGGGAAAGTGTGAACTCCCAGCCGTTACAATTTCAGAAATTGTTTATTTTTTTCCTCAAATTAATCGAAATGAATTTTTAAGTCAACCAAAAGTAAAAGTAAATGGTGGGTTTTCTTAGTTTTGATTTTTTTCGTCATCTCCACGCGATGGAGAGGATGAAGAAGAAGATAAGAAGAAAATAATAGATTTTTTATGATCATCATCTTCATCGTGATGCGATGAAGAATCACGATGTGATGGAGAAGAAGAAGCAATAAAAGAAAAAAAAGATGAATTATAGATTGTTTTTTAATAATTTTTCATCATGATGAAACGAAGAAGAAAAGAAGATTTTTTATTTATTTTTAATAATAGTTAGATTATAATATGTTTATTGGAAAGGGTATATTAGTTAGATTCCCCTATCCATATTAGGATGTTAGGACTAAAAAAAGCCCCAAAAATCCGTGGACTTTAAAGCCCCACTAATAAGATTCAAGAAAATATTTGGATTTCTTGAGTTGGAATTTTTAATGATAATGTAATAGCAAATATTCGGAAGATGCAGGTGGCAGCATCTCAAGCTAAGATGAACCCAAAGACAGATAGGAAAGAGGCACAGGATAGGACTCATAGCCTCTGACCGCGATAAAAGAGATATCTACCACATCCGAGCTAAGGGAGACATGCGTAAAACATCAACAAGATCGAGGGTGCAGTTCAAATCGTAAGACAAGGCATTAAATGTTGTTGACAGAGCACGTGCAGAAGCAGAGAGGTCTAGTCATGGTGGGGCCAATGACAGAAGACTAACGGGATAGAAGCCTCGGGTCGGCAGAGCTCTTATGATTGAAGGAGAAGTCATTGGGACATATATTCATCGGCTGGTCAAGAAGATAAGCGATATACATCGGGAAGAACTATATGTAGCTACCTGAAAGGGTCATCAAAGTCTATAGGACAAATCAACACTGTAACCTTATTATACGAACACCTCTGCCTATAAATACACGTCGAAGTATTGAGGTTGAGGCAGAATTTGTTAAGTGAAAAGGCGAGGATAGTCATCGAGGGAAGTTATTCTTGTGTATTTACTTAGCACTTCCATAATTATATTCTTGTGAGAAGTAATAAAACCAATCTTTCACCCTGTAAACGTAGGTAATCATGCCGAACCACGTACATCTTTGCGTCTTTTGTATCTCTTAGCTTTCTTATCTTACTTGAATCTCAATGAATGTTAGATGTAGGATATTAGAATTTCTACAACTGCATTTTGGCAGCGACAAAGGGGACGAGTAACATCTTTTAGATAATTTTGGGGTACTTGTTGAGTCGAGAGAAAGATCTTAAAGCTCCAAACCATCTATGCTGCTAGTTGATGCTAGAGAAGGTCTCTCTTAGTTAGTGATGGAAATATGTTAATTATTTATAGAAATCGTTAAAATACTGATGTTTTCTTAAGGAAATAATGAAAAAAACTATATAATCGTTGGAAAGAATTTCAAAGCTCCTAAACATCTATGATGATTAGTAGAAGCTAGAAGAAATTCTCTACAAGGATCTTGATTAAACAAAACAACGAGGCTTAACAACTGTCTAGCATCGAATCTTACATCCTATCGAACCGACTTCTCAATAATCGAAGTTCCGAGAGATGTACAGCGAGATCTGGTGAGAATCCGGGAAGTCAAATTCTAAATGTTGATCTGAAAATGTCGTAGAAACTCGTGCTTAGATCTCACTGGATATAGTAAGACAAAGGTTATCAAAATAGTATAATTTTTGTAAACCCAAGAAAGCCAATGATAAATGGTTATAAGGAGACATGGTTATGTTTTCAAAACAATAGTTTGGTGCGTAACAAAAAACTCGAAGCCTTCCTAAGAATTAATCTTAGAGAAGGAAAAGACAAAGTGATATCAAAATGATTTCTGCTAAAGTGACTATTTATGGAAGACTCGAGTCACCTGACAAAGAGAATGTCAGGACAAATAGTGACTAATGTAGAGTGAAAGTACGCTACCTAATCATTTGTCTTATATGAAAAAGTTTTGGGAATCGTACAAATGAATTTGCTGACTTAAGCATGGCATATTGGAAAATTGGCACTAAAACAGGGTGAAGAAAAGAATGTTGCATTACAGTTCAAGGCTTTAATGAAAGATTGTTTTCGAGGGCGAGTACAAACAGGTCAATGAATATTGTTGTCGGGATACTTGAAGCCCCCACAACAATTGTTGGATTCAAAGCTTGTACGACCTTGATTCAACCAAGAACACACTGGTTTTGAAACTGATGATGCTTGTAAGAAAGAAAACAAAGAAAGTTGAGAGATTCTACTTCTTGAATGGAAAACAGTATCACTACTTATAGGGGATCCATGTCTATAGGAGATGCCTCTTCATTTCCAAAAGACATATAAGGTGTCTAATGGGAATGGTTGTATCTTTTGTGAACCATCACACCCATTAGAGGTGCCTCTTGATCTCCAACTAACATCCATTGTGTTTATTCAACACAGGACACTCCCCCGTCGTAGCGGCAAACCAAAAACGAAAACCATTTTATTTTCTATGTTATTGAAAATATCCAACAATCTCCCCCATTTTCAATAACCAAAAAACATGAAAATAAAATAAAATAAAGTAAAACTTATAAAACAGGAGTGGCTGCATCACTCAAGTGACTGCCTACGTACCTGAGTGGGATCAAGCCAGCGTAGTTCAAGGTAAGTTGAGACAAAGCATCATCGTGGAAACCAATACATAAATGATAGGTACCTTTTGGGTTTGAACCTCCACTTAGTGTAAGATATTCAAAGCTTTATCGAGGTCCAATGGTGAATTTAATCTTGAACCAAGTACCCCTTGTGATAAAGCCGGAACCTCCACACATATTGATTTCAGGAAGTAGTGTGTTCCGTAGCTCGCACATTAATGGCCCTGTGCTTTCTCCTGGATTCATGAGTCCTTTTCTGAGAACTATCTTATTCTCATAGGAAACGACCTGATTTCTAAATACTCATATAGGTAAGTCTCGAAGGTGTTTCTGCGAGACACCTTGTGATAAAAGTTAGACTTATTAAGGATTTTCATCCATCCCTAAGATCATGCAGAATCAGTACACTAGAAGGACAATGGGAAGTTTTAGTTTAGTGTACCACAACCACTGCAATAACTTGTTAGTACCACATTGAACTTAGTTTATCTTTTTCAAGATATAACATAAGTTGGGTTTCCATTATTGGTGATCAAACAGACCTGAGTCCCATCTCATTACACTTTATTGAATGCACATCCTTTGGTAGACACTTTGTGAAAGGGTCTGCCAAGTTCTTTTTCGATTCAATATAGTTTACTGCAACTACTCCCCTTTTGAGTAATTGTCTGACAATCTGATGTCTAAGACTAGCATGTCTTGACTTTCCATTATAAGTCTTGTTTGAGACCTTATAGATCGTAGCCTGACTGTCACAGTTAATCTTAACAGAGGGAGTTGGCTTCATCCATAATGGTATTTCTACTAGTAAATTTCTAAGCCATTCTGCCTCTTTATTTATTAATTACATCTACTCGTGCAATCAATTTTGACAACATTATTAAAATTATTCTTATTTGATTTTACAAAATAATTGTAACTTCTCTAGGAATCATAATTAACATTGACAGTTAATTCACAAGAAGTCATTAAGTCATTATATTATAGACTTGCATTCACTAGAGGCATAAGAAATTTGTAGGCAACTTATATACTTGCTATCTCAACAAGTACAATACCATGATGAGCAACTTCTCTACTCATGCACAACCATCTACAAATTCTTACTCAAAAAACATAGACAATGTCTATTTAACATTTCACACTATGTAATGCAAATGTTCACAATCCTTCGGTAATATCGTAACACCTCGTGGTTTGGATATTTGATCGCGCACCCAATCTTCCAATACGTTACATATTAACCGGTATTTCACTTTCCTTTTCGATGTCATTAAGACATGCCAATTTCCAAGTTTTGGAACCATATAATTCTTAATGCAAGAATTATGCTCATGCCGTAAAATTGTTTTCTCAACAATCCTCGACGCATTACCAACCATAATAAAAGTATACATGACACTCTCATATAAATGTCATGAAACGGGATTACATACTTGTATATAATAGTTTCCACCAAACATGTCACTCATATCAGGAAATCTGTGTTACTGTAAACAAGGACATACCTCTCCGTCTTCAAGTGACCATTTCTTTCTCACATGAAATATTTGTCATGTATCCACTGTGGTTCCTCTAGCGAACACATAATGGTTACCAGTAAATATTTGTCATGTGTACCATTCTTCTCATGTCAACCAAGGTTCCAAGCTATAATTCATGTTTTCCATGAATACACCCAAATCCACAAATTTAATTGCGAACAACTTTTGATCGACCGGAAATTATTAACTCTCAGAGAGTCAGAGTAAATAGTCATTAACGGTACACCACTAACTCTTTCCATGGAAGGTCTACAGGATATTTATGTTCCGAAAATGAAAATTATCATGTTTATATCAAAGTTTGGAAGAACCGAACACTTTGATCCAAAACACTAAATGATCTTCTGATCATGCGCTACCCAAACTAATTTGGTCCTTTGAATCAAACTCGTAACAGGAGATTTTTATCTCTTCCGAATTTGATCAAATCCATGCATGATTAACCAACTCTAACTGCCATTTAAATTCCGATCATTTATATACACATTTAATTACTTGATCCTCCAAGAGAAATATCTCTTGGAAAAATTGTAATTACATTGGCATATCTTGACAACCGTTTTGCATGTCCTTTCATTCAAATGCAGTTAGACAGTATCAATGAACACATAGAAGATCAAGCCTTCTCGTTCAAAGTTCTTTATTCACACAAAAAATTTCAGAACAATAATGACATGTTATTACGATTAATGTAAAATTAATTTGTACTAACCGCTATCGTTGTCCGTTGTCCACCCTTGACGGAATCATAGAAAGTCATCACATGATTGAACATTAATCACACGGCTAGAACAGATGCACAACATCATTAATCCCCTCGACTCTCGATTAGGAATTTTCTAATCGTGTCAGATGTATAGGGTTGACATGACTGATACGTTCTCTGTAATCTTCCCCTTTTGTTCTTCTAGTCACAGAACAAAATAAACTGATTATTCAGAATTCTCATGAATTAATAATAATGATATTAATAACTCAAAAAAAAAGGAAGAAAAGAGAGAGTTTAATGAAAATAGGATGAGTCTCAGAAATCTCCAAACATCCTCGTCTGTGCACGCGTCCAACCAAATATTTGGATCACCACCAAATATTTTGAAATATTGTGAACTGATTTCAACGATTTATACTTGTTAAAATCAATAATCACAGCATCCGTGAATGTCCTTTTGTTTCAGGAAAAACAACCATTGAGACAATCCTGATAGTTACTACTGTTCCATCCGGTTGTCCCCCTCAGTAACATCAAATATTCTTCTGAGATTTTGTGTTAAACCAAAACTGTTTGTATCTCCCAATCACGGTCGTAATCTTCACGTATATCTTCCATAAACGTCTCCCCCAAATGCCGTGATTTTTTCTTTCAAAAAAAAAAAAAAACTCAATCTAGGAGACATACTTAAACGTATTATTTCACCCTCCACCGTCGAGACTAATAATTGTCGAAAACTTTTGGAAAATTGGCACTAAAACATAGTGAAGAAAAGAATGTTGTATTACGGTTCAAGGCTCTAATGAAAGATTTTTTTCGACAATTATTCGACCCTTCCTAATTGAATTGGCGAGTACAAACAGGTCAATGAATATTGTCGTCAGGATACTTGAAGCCCCACAACAGTTGTTGGATTCAAAGCTTATACGACCTTGATCCAACCAAGAACACACTGGTTTTGAAACTGATGGTGCTTGTAAGAAAGAAAACAAAGAAAGTTGAGAGATTCTACTTCTTGAATGGAAAACAATCATCACTACTTAGGGACCCATGTCTATTGGAGATGCCTCTTCATTTCCAAAAGACACATAAGGTGTCTAATGGGAATGGTTGTATCTTTTGTGAACCATCACATCCATTAGAGGTGTCTCTTGATCTCCAACTAACATCCATTATGTTTATTCAACATAGGACATTCCCCGTCGTAACGGCAAACTAAAAACGAAAACCATTTTATTTTCTATGTTATTGAAAATATACAACATGACAAAAGTGAGGGAATCATACTTCAGAGGAAGTACCGACAGTGTTGACTTCACAGGCTTTTAGAAATTTTTTTGACATATTTTACATTTTCAAAAACAATTCGAAGTAAGGTGTGAGTCGTTTCTGGGTGTAGGTAAAGTCATCGGGAGAGGAGTCTCAGCACGATCCGATGGTCAGTACGTCGGGACAAGTCAGGATCTTGCGGCAATCAGATCGTAGCATGAACTAGCTTGCAAGAAGGAGTGACCACGTCGCGACAAGAGAACAATACAACACCGCAACCCGATGCTATCGAAGTACCAAGGACGAACATCATACCAGCCGACGAGGAAATCAGTATGGGACAAGACTATGATACACCGTACTGGGACATATCATGCCTAGCCAGAGGAGACCAGAAAAGTTGGGTGAAGGACTATCACTTATAGACACGGACGAGACGCTACGCCTAGCACGAGAAGAAAGACGCCATGCAAGGGAAAATACCGATCACCCATCTACAGTAGACCGTGAGGAGGAAAAGCTTCGTCAGATCATACAGGAAAAAGACAACTTATACGTGAAGGCCACCCAAACGGCCTATCAAGTCATAAGAGCACCAAGCAACATTGGTTATAATCTTGGCCAATCAGATAAGACAGGAAGAAATGATGAGGGAACTACAACCGAGGAATCTAGCATTGGAACAAGAAAACACTCGGCTTCAACACGAAAGAAGAATGATGCGAGGACCAACGAATCGAAGAGAGATTAGTGACGATATTCTGTCCCGAGCCGGATACACTCCTGACCCACCTCGGAGACAAAGACTCATACCCGATCAAAGACGTAACCCAACAATAAGATATGGCCGAATCGATGATACGACATCAGAAGAAGAGTCAGACCCGAGAACGTTGCGTCCCGACACCGCAACAGAACAAAAGCTCAGACAGTTGGAGAAGATGGTAAGGAAACTGTCAGGAGATGGAGAGGACGACAAGCTAGCCGAAGTACTAACTGAAGCGGAGAAGACTCCTTTACTGAAGAACTAGAACGCGCAGCTTTCCTACCAAAATGTACGCTCCCCACATTCCCTTCCATATTTGATGGAATGGGCGATGCAGTTGAACATGCGAAGATGTATAGAATGACGCTCTTGCAATGGGTAACAAATGATGTCGTTGTGTACAAGTTTTTCCCTGCAAGCATAGAAGGAAAAGGTAAGTATTGGTTTTACACGCTCCCAGAACATTCAGTAGGAAGTTATGCAGCATTGATAGATATTTTTCTCGAGACTTATATGCATAATAGCACAAAGATTCTAAAGAATTGATTTTATTATTCTCTCACACCTTACATATTGTTCTACATTACGTATTTATACAAGTTACAAAGAATGAAAGACCTAACAGCTAGAACGAGTTTACAGGGCTTGTTACAATAACCAAAGATGCATAGGACTCGGATTTACAACAAGTTCAATAACCATATTCCTGAAGACTTGGACTATACATGGACTGCCGACGGTGCGGACTATATACACAGCTGTGGTGCAGATTATATACACATCTAATACCCCCCCCCCCCCCCCCCCCCACCTCAAGTTGGAGGCTGAGGACCATCTGCACGAAGACCCAACTTGCTAGAAAGGCGAAGAAAATGATCCACTCCCAGCGGCTTTGTGAAAAGATCGGCTAATTGTAAAGCTGACGGTAGATAAGTGGGTTTGATTAGACCAGAAATAAGTTTGTCACGTACAAAGTAGCAATCTATTTCAATATGTTTAGTTCGTTCGTGAAAAACAGGATTAGCAGAAATATGAATGGCAGCTTGATTATCGCAATAAATGGGAATAGGTTTTGGAATAGTGATACGAAGATCAGTGAAAAGATAATGCAACCATTGTAGTTCAGAAGTAAGTCGTGCAAGAGCACGATATTCTGCTTCAGCAGAAGAAAGAGATACTGTTGGTTGCTTCTTGGACTTCCAAGAAATAGGGCTGTCCCCTAACATCGTAAAATAACCTGTCGTTGATCGACGAGTTGTAGGGCAGCCTGCCCAATCAGAATCGGTGTAACCCGAGAGAGACAAAGAGCTTGAGGCAGATAAAAAAATACCATGACTAACGGTACCTTTAAGATAACGAACAATACGATGTGCAGCAGCCAAATGACCAGAGCATGGTTGTTGCATGAATTGACTTAAATAATTAACAGAAAATGTGTTTTCATTTATTAATAATATTTTAGAAATATAATTGTTTATTTAGGGATTTTATATATTAGTTTGAAATCTCGTATTTTAAGGAATAAGTATTTTGATTATTTGTCTGGAAGTTATCTATATAAAGAGCTCCATGTTTTCATATTAGAGGAGAAGATTTTGATTAATAAAAAAGTAGTATTTTCATTGAGAGTGGTATCTCGGAAATATGTGGTTTTAGATTTAATACTATTCAACGCTTCCGCCCTGCATCAGTTGGTTCAGAGACAGGCAACGCTCCTGCATCATGTTTCGAGGAAGAAATTATGGTGTTGTTCGAAGAGCCGCTCTCAACGATGAGAAAGAGCAAGCGGTAATAGATTATCTAGAACGGAAGGTTAAGGCGCTCACCCTCCAATTGGCTGAAATGCATCATCAGCAAGAGCCCCATCATGGTCATAACCTACAGCGAGTGGAGGAAGTGATCGGTGATGAACAAAAAAACTTCCTTGGCGGCAAGGAAGAAGGATTTCAAGGAGTTGCACATGATCCGCGAGATTCGTTGGAATCCGGATTAAAGCTTGAAATCCCAAGGTTTGATGGCATTTTTTCTTTTTATGTGGTTGAGAAAAATAATATTGTCGTGGATTGGAATCTACCACCAATTTATGATATTTATCCTGATGATGAGATCATTTTATGTTCTAGTTATGTTGATTCATACTCTCTAAAAGCTTTATGTAGTCAGGTGGATCAACGACATCAACTTCACATTTTCAAAGCGCAAATATTTTTGAGTCCAATAGCAATTATGCCAAGATTATTTAAGTCGACGGATTATAAATATTTTCATCGACGAATTATTTATACAAGAACTAATACTGGCAAAATTCGAGGGCGAATTTTTTCTGAGAAGGGGAGAATGGTGGAGTATTCATGGGATGAAAATATGCTTGGATATTTTCATTATTATTTAATATATTTTAATTATCTAGAAAGATATATTGTAATTAATTAAGATGTTTTCATTTATTAATAATATTTTAGAAATATAATTGTTTATTTAGGGATTTTATATATTAGTTTAGAAATCTCGTATTTTAAGGAATAAGTATTTTGATTATTTGTCTGGAAGTTATCTATATAAAGAGCTCCATGTTTTCATATTAGAGGAGAAGATTTTGATTAATTGAAAAGTAGTATTTTCCTTGAGAGTGGTATCCCGGAAATATGTGGTTTTAGATTTAATTTTATTCAACGCTTCCGCCATGCATCACGTGTGACCTGAAGATACAAGAGACGACCTATGAGACGTCGATAAATACTGGGATCAGAGAGAGGATCACCAGAGGATGGCAGTAGTTTAAGATGTTGCTCCATTGGAGAAGGAGAAGGCTTAGCTCCCAAAAGACCACAGTCAGTCACAATGTCAAGAATATATTTGCGTTGACAAAGAAAAATATCTTTGGGAGAACGTGATACCTCAAGGCCCAAGAAATATTGCAAGAGACCAAGGTTTTTGAGAGAAAACTGAGATTCAAGTTTGTGCTTGAGGTCCTGAATAGCAGGGTCATTATTACCAGTGATAACAATGTCGTCGACATAAACCAAAACATAAATGGAGATTGCACCAGAATGGAAAGTAAAAAAGAGTAATCATCATGAGATTGGGTGAAACCTGCATGAAGAAGAGCTGAAGAAAGCTTAAAAAACCATTGACGAGAAGCTTGTTTAAGGCCATATAAATATTTATTGAGCTTGTAAATACGAGTATCCCCTTGCTTGTGAAAACATGGAGGGATCTTCATATAAATATCTTCTTCGAGATCACCCTGTAAAAAAGCACTGTTAACGTCAAGTTGATGGAGTGACCAATTATGAATGGCAGCAATTGATAAAAGAACACGAACAGTAACCAGCTTGGCTACTGGAGCAAAAGTGTCATGGAAATCGATGCCTTATTGTTGCGTGTAACCCTTAGCAACGAGACGGGCCTTACGACGTTCAATCGTACCATCTGGTCGATATTTGGTTTTAAAACCCATTTGCATCCAATGGCAGTTTTTCCAGGAGGAAGATCAGTAATAGTGAAAGTGTCATTGTCCTCCAAAGCCATATGTTCCTTAAATATGGC
Source organism: Papaver somniferum (assembly GCF_003573695.1). Taxonomy (NCBI): domain Eukaryota; kingdom Viridiplantae; phylum Streptophyta; class Magnoliopsida; order Ranunculales; family Papaveraceae; genus Papaver; species Papaver somniferum. The sequence continues at coordinate 180,987,795 of NC_039360.1, forward strand.
AGTGCGCCAATCTGGAATTTTAATGGCTTCGGAAAAAGTTCGTGGTTCATCATTAGTGAGAACAGATAAAATGAAAGCCCGATGTTGGGGAGTGAATTGAGTAAACGAAATACAACGTGTAAGAGGATATGGAGAAGGTGACTTACATTGCTTCACAGAGCAGATATAATATTTGAGATGTGAAGGACGACGAGATTCACGTGTAGAACGGCGTAAAATAGATTCAGGCTCAACAACAGTAGGTGAAGAAAATGTAGGTGGATCGACTGCAGTTTCCATGTGTGACAGAGAAGGTGTCGGAGAATGAGTATTGGGCGAGGAGACAACAGTGGACTGCAGCGGAGAATCAGTAGAGGGATGAGACGGTTGCAATTCCAAAGAATAAGTTGAATCGTCATAAACAAAATCATCCTGAAGAACAGGTTGAAAAATGTCATCAGTAGGAATCTGTGCATCCTTAAAAGGAAAAATATGCTCATGGAAAATAACATCACGAGACACAAAGGTGGATTTTGTGGACAAATCAAGAATGATATAACCTTTATGGTTATATGGATAACCAAGAAATACTCCTGGCATAGCACGTGAATCAAATTTATGTGTGATCTTAGTATTGCGAGCATAACATAAGCAACCAAAAATACGTAAATGACGATAGTTAGGTTTCGTACCCAATAAGACCTCATGAGGAGAACGTTTAGATAGTATTGGAGTTGGAATTTTATTGATGAGATATGTTGCTGTTAGAATGCATTCACCCCAGTAAGTAATGGGCAAATTGGCCTGAAAACGAAGAGCCAGAGCAACAGTCAATAGATGACGATATTTCCTTTCAACCATGATGAAAGGATAGAGAGAAAGATGTAGCGGAAGATGAGATAGGTTCTAGGATGGATCAAGCTGATACCATCAAAGATTCTAAAGAATTGATTTTATTAATCTCTCAGACCTTACAGATTGTTCTACATTAAGTATTTATACAAGTTACAAAGAATGAAAGACCTAACAGGTAGAACGAGTTTACAGGGCTTGTTATAATAACCAAAGATGCATAGGACTCGGATTTACAACAAGTTCAATAACCATATTCCTGAAGACTTGGACTATACATGGACTGCCGACGGTGCGGACTATATACACAGCTGTGGTGCAGATTATATACACATCTAATAATAGCATTGCAAGACCTCGAATCAACAGACTATTTAGTCTCGCAAGATGATTTCAGGAACCGTTGAGGTCTTTGACCGTGAGATGGAGAAAATTGTGCACCGAGGTCTGGAAGCTTCCAATTGATCAACAAATATTTGGATTCGAAAACTTTCTCGGGAAAACTGACCCAATCTAGATAGCAATGTACACAGAAATACCGAAAACCTTAAAAGACATGTGTAAGATGCAAGAGCATTTCATCGCTTTAGAAGAAATACAAGAGGGGGTGCATGACATCCATGTTCAGGAAATAAATGTAACTCCAAAATCAATCCTGACGACGAGCAGTCTCATGAAAGAAGTACCAAGGCGAGCGGAAAAAAGGGTCGAGCCTCAAAACAATGAACCAGTTAAGAAGAGCTGGGTAACCAAGGGAAAGAAGCCTCGATATGAGGAAAAAGTATATATTCCATTTAACACGCCTTTAGAAGAAATTTTCAAAGAAGTTTAGAAAAGAAATGACATTCGATATCTCATAAGTCGCGGAGTGCAGGTCGACGAAACGAAAGATCATCCCGAGTTCTGCAATTATCGTCAGTACCGAGGACACTCGACCAATAATTGTAGGGAGATCAAAGAAATTGTATATCACCTTATTCGAGATGGATACCTAAGGCAGTTCGTGAAAACAACACCGCCTCCAACCGACGCACTCGTACACCAAGTTCGGACCGGAAGAGGCACACAATTTCTCGATTGTAATATTATTTCGTGTTTTGCGACCCGAAGCCTGGATCTCGGAAACAAAATAACATCGTGAATACATAAAAGAGACAGATCGGGAAAGGAAATATTCAGCGTAGCTAAGATATTTCCCATGGAAAGTTAGATGATGCAACCAATCATATTTTCGGCAAAGGATGTCCCACTGAACGGGCACCTCATGGAGATTCGTTGGTCATTACTTTAATGATGAGGAGTGGGGAGTCAAGAGAATATTGGTGGATAGTGGTTGCTCGGTAGAAGTTTTATTCTATGATACCTTCAAGAGAATGCAACTATCAGATGGCATCCTAATCCCTTTCACTTACAACATTTACGAATTCAATGGTTCGATAACTAGACCAAATGGCGAAGTTACTTTGAGGATATCATATGGAGCCAACTACCTGGATACACTAACTAAATTATGTGTGGTAGTTGTCGTCTCACCTTATGAAGCAATCATCGGGAGATCATGGATCGCAGGTATCAAGGGGGTCGCTTTGGCTTATCATCAGATATTGCAATTTCCGACTTATAAAGGGATTGCGGAAGTGGTAGGCGACCCATAGGCGGAAAGACATTGTATTCTAATGGACATTCAGCAGAATGAGGATCGAAGGGCGATAATCAAAAAAGAAAAGAATGAAGCCAAGAACCTAAAATCGCGACAAGAATCGGAAAAATTGATATCGCAAGCAGTCATGGCATACGAGGTAGGTGAGGACAGGATCCCATAGCAATCAACGGTCGCAGTTCCTGTTGAAGACCCTAAGTTAAAATTCACAACCTTGGAACCAACTCGGGAGTTAAATCTCGGATTGGAGGAAGAACCAAAATTGGTGAAGATAAGATCATCACTGACTGATGCAGAAACGAGCCGACTTGGGAATCTACTTCGGGAACATATCGACGTCTTCGCATGGAAAATGAAAGATATGGAAGAAAAAACAGTATATTTCATTAGTAAGACTATCAGAAACAGTACGTGAGAATCGGTATATCGGCTCCAGAGGTTTGTTGTCACCACTTACGGATCAATCCAAAGTTCAAACCAGTACGTGAGAAGATGCGAAGAATCGCACAGGAGCTGCAAGCGGTTGTAGAATAGGAACTAAATAAGATGCAATTGTCGGGAATTATACGAAAGGCTCAATATCCATTATGGATCTCCAACATGGTCATAGTTCCCAAAAAGACAGGAGGAGTACGAATTTGTATCGATTTCAGTGATCTTAACAAAGCTTGTCTTAAGGATGTTTTCTCACTATTAATCAGTTGGTGGAAGCGATCACATATCACGACCCGATGTCATTAATGGGAGGGTACTCAGGGTATAACTAGATATCACTGGCACTCGAAGATCAGGAAAACACGGGGTTCTTCACTCTCAGATGTTTGTACTGTTACACCAAAATGCCATTTGGATTTAAGAACGCTGGAGCGACGTATCGAAGACTTGTCGAAGACATGTTTTAGGATCGGATCCATAAAACTATCGAGGTCTATGTGGATGATATGCTGGTGTTGATGGTGATTTTTATCTTAGGGTTAAAATGGTAAAACCTTGCATCAGATGTGACGTCACTCTGCAAGGAAACGGTGCTGCGAGTACTAACCTCTCCACCGACACATTTATTGAGCCGCTCAATACACTTTTATCCATAACACTTTGTAAATTTCGGCACCTCGCCAATACGAGACTCACTGAGTACTTTCCTGTGTTATGTTCCCCAGCAGAACCCTTAATCGGTATGACATGACGGATTTATGTTCACTCGCAGCGGAGTAGCATGAACCTCCAAGTACCAAAGTTAAGGCCATTGCACGAAATGCTCAGACAGAAAGCACACTGCATTCTGTAGATACAGATTTTTGTATGGAAACATACAAAATCCAGCTAATTATTGTGATAACTCGTAAAGAACTCATAAAACCAACTAATTTGCAAATTAGGGTTTCGCGCCCCGCGCAGTACACTGGACCCCGTTGGTCGAAACCATGCTTAAACAAGCTAGGAAACCGAATCCGCCACAGCGCGCTAAAAGTGTGGTCGCGCCCTAGTATGTCGGCCCTCTTTCCTTCGACCAATCAGGTCGCTTCAAACCCTCCACCGCACGTTGGAAGTATGGCCACGCCCTAGCATGATGGCCCCACTTCCCGTCAACCAATCAGGTTTCTCCAAAACTTTCCACGGCCTCAAAAAGGTCGCCATACTAAGTTGGCTTCCCAAAACACGCCAGCTTCCCAAATACGCGCTAGCTTTCCAAAAAACGCCAACATGCCGCACGTGCATACCGCACATGCCAGGCGTGCATGCCAGACGCACTGACTAGGCGCGCATGCCAGGCGCGCATGCCAGGCGCGCATGCCAGACGCGCATGCCAGACGTGCTTACCAGACGCACATGTCAGACGCGCTTTCCAGACGCGCTTACCAGACGTGCTTCCCAGACGTGCATGCCAGCGCCACTTACAACATCACGGCCACTGGCAGACCATCATGCCACGGTTACTAGCACGTCGCTATGGCACGGCCACTAGCATGCCACCATGCCACAGCTACTAGCACATCTCTATGCCACGGCCACTGGCATGCCAACATGTCACAGCTACTAGCACGTCGCTATGCGACGGTCACTGGAATGCCACCATGCCATAGCTACTAGCCAAAACGAGCCTAGCATCACATATGCTATTTACCTACGACAAGCCTCTCAATTTTAACTTGCCGCACAGAGCAACATGCTACATGTTTTCCAATGAAAACACTCGAGACATCAAAAAATGTCACAAACTGGGGGATGCTCATCAGGGTATTGGTCTGGAGGTTTACAACGTGCGGCGTGCAATACGCCCGTTACAAGAAAGTGTCATAAGAGTGAGGCGGTTAGTAATGGCAATAAATAAGTGGTGAAACGCATCTTCATTATGGAAACATCAATTCTAGGCGTTACCCGTTACCACTTTTCCACCACGCAACCGCTTCCACTTCTTACGAGGCCAGGGTACGTTTTATTACGACTTGTATAAATAGGTTTCACCTATTTCCACCAAAAAACAAGTTTTTGGTCAGGAGAACAATACACATCCAGAAATCACCTGGTAGCTTTCCATTCTGCTCGCCAGTTCAACTTTCGGATACAAGTTGCAAAACACCCACACTTCCAGAATCAACTATTTTGGCCTCAACACTTTCTTCGCTTCCCTCCGTAAGACCAACCCTTCTCCTTCACTTTGTGTCTGAAGCAAGCCTGGAACGACTATTTCTTGGTTTAGGCCAGGATTGTACAGATTGATCTCTTGAATCAAAAGTACTCCCGTGCAGTACATTGTTTTGGATTTAGATTTGTTTCTCACCCGTACTCACACGAAATTACCGAAATCAGCAGAAACGGTTTTCACCCATAAACAGCTGGTCAAGAGAAAAATGGAAATTGATCATGTAGAAGACCTCCAAAGCATCTTTAACACAGTGAGAAAATACAAAATGAAAGTTAATTCCGCTAAGTACACATTCTGGGTCACGTCGGAAAATTTTCTAAGTTATATCGTCATGAAGCGAGGAATATAATCGGATCCCGATAAAATTCGAGCGATAATGCAAATGCCATCACCCGTAACAGTAAAAAATATGCGGAAGCTAAATGGGTGTTCGGCAGAACTAGGTCATTTCATTTCTCAGTCCTCTGATAAGTCTAAAGTCTTCTTCAGCACCCTACGAAAAGGAGAGAAGTTTAGGTGGTCGGAAGAATGTGAGGATGCTTTTCAAAAAATTAAGAAACATCTTGCTAACTTGCATACCCTGCAAAGTCCAAAACCCAATGAGGTACTCATAATTTACCTGGGAGTGACGCAATATGCCATCAGGGCTGTGAATGTAACGAACGCGGATATCGAAGAAAAATCGGTATATTTCATTAGTAAGACTATGACACCAGCGAAAAAGAACTACACCAAAATAGAACAATTGATCCTAGCGTTAGTCTTCGCCACCCTAAAGTTTAGAACGTACTTTCATGCACATAAGATCAGAGTATTAACAAAATCCTCCATAGAATCTGTGGATAACTCAGCCAGGTTGGGTCGGGTAGCCAAATGGGGGGCCCAAATTAAACAATTTGAGGTATCTTATGAGATGCGAACAACAATCAAATCACAAGCCATAGTGCACTTCCTTGAAGACTTTCCCTTAGTCGAAGAGGAAGAAGTAGAGGAAATACGTGGAATGAAGGAAGACCGAGATGACCCTTTCGATCTTCTCGAAAGCTGCAACCCAAGTAGATGGGAAGTCTTTACTGATGGATCGTCCAACAAAGATGGATCGGGATTGGGGTTGGTTCTCATGACATCCGAGGGAAAAAAGATCGTCCACTCATTTCGTCTAGAGTTCGAATCTAGCAACAATGTGATCGAATATGAAGCTGTCATATATGCATTACGACTTATAATAGAGATGGAGCTGAGAGAGTTCAGGTTAACTAGTGATTCACAATTGGTAGTATGAAAATTAGCGGAGAATATCAAACTCACGACCTGATACTTCAAAAGTATCTCGAATTGGCACAACATCACATCAGTCAAATCCCGAATATCAAGTCCCGACATATCTGTAGAAGGGACAACCGACCTGCGGATGCTCTAGCCTACATCTCTTCAATGTTAAAATATCCAACTATAGAAGCTATAAGAATCGAAATGGTTCTGACACCCATCAATACCAGATAGAGAAGACAATGTTGTCTGCATGACAACTGCCACAACAGATCAATATGATCCCAACGATTGGAGAAAGCTAATACGCCAGTACTTTGAGTCGGGACAACTCCCAAATAGTCGGTTACAGGTGAACAAAATCAAAAGTAAGGCGGAAAGTTATCATCTTCGGGATGGCATACTATACCGACAATCTTACCTCATGCCTTATTGCGTTGTTTGAGCAAAGAGGAATGATACAACATTTTGAAGGAATTACATTATGGTGACGCCATGAACCATAGTACGGGGAGAAATTTAGCCTATAGAGCTAAAAAAATTGGGTACTTTTAGCCATATATGAATGAAGACACAAAACACATGGCTAAGGTGTGTGATGAATGTCACAAGTTTGGGAAGAAGATAATACTCCTTCGGTAACGTTGAACCCGGTGGTAAGCCCATGGCCCTTCGAAAAGTGGGGTATTGATATTGTGGGTCTGTTACATGTTGGGTTGGGACAAAGGAAATACTTAATAGTGGCAACAAATTACTTCACAAAATGGGTTGAGGCTGCGGCATTGCGCCATATTCGAGATAACGATGTCTTCAGTTTCATCTTTGAACATATCATTTGTCGGTTCGGGATACTGGCAGCCATCGTGTCATACAATAGGAAACAATTGCAAGGAAATAACATTGATCTATTATTCAACACCTACCAAATTAGGAAAAACAAGGCAACCCCGATTACCCACAGAGCAACGGGCAAGCGAAGATCACTAACAAGACAATAGCAGATAATAAGAAAAAGAAGATGGATGGAGAATATGGGGATTGGTATGAATAGTTGCATAACGTACTTTGGGCATATAGAACCTCTAAAAGAGATGCCACAGGTTTATCACCTTTCATGCTCACATATGGAACCAAAACGATTCTCCCAACTGAAATAATGATCCAGACCACAAGAACTGAGGCGTGGAAACAAACTTATCATCGGATGTGATTTTGGCCAATCTTGAAGATTTGGAAGAAACAAGAGAATTGGCTCTGCAAAAGATGGAAAATTATCGGTGGCGGTTACAAAGAGAGTATAATAAAAAAAGTTCGACCAAAAAAGAGTTTCATCCTGCACAATTGGTGTTGAAAGAACTTGCAAAATATTAAAGAGACAAATCGGGCGGAAAATTTACACCAAGGTGGGGTGGACCTTACACAGTACTTCCAAAGGTTGGTGAAGGTGCATACAAGTTACTCAAACCAGACGGAATGGAAACTGATGGAATGCACAACACCTGAAACTCTACCATTCGTGAACAAAGCGAACAAAACAATAAGTATAATAATTACTCGATCAAACTCTGTATAATGGTGAAACTCATATAAGGACAATTAAGATTTGGGACTTATGCGGTAGTAAGTCTCAAGATATGAAACACTCTGTTAGATGTCGTTAATCGGGTCTTCCTGTGATGAGACCCGAGGCATCTACGGTTAGACAAATCATTCGTACTCGGGACTTAAACGAACACAAGTCCCGGGGTGACTTACACTCGAACGGTCATTCGTACGCGGGGAAGTGGCAATGTGCAAGTGCCGAGGTGACTTATACTCGAATGGTCATTCGTACTTGGGGAAGTGGCAGTGCGTAAGTGCTGAGGTGACTTACACTCGACGGGATATTCGTACTCGGGGCAATGGAAGTATGCAACTGCCGTGGTATCCCAAGAGTTCTGATTAATCGATATCGACAACTAGCGGATTATCAAGATTGGATCCCTTGATAATCGAATGATTTGGGAGTATATCCTAAGTCATACCCGGCGATGAGAAGCGATGATGATCATTCAGACTTGAGCGAGGTAATGCTTGACCCATGGTGATCTGGACTTAGTACTAGGCATTTCAATACAAGACCTAATACATATCCCATCAATACTTATGATAATGAGATACCTTAGTCGGGACATGGCATTATGCCCGATGATCGTCTCTGCTGAGTGTGTTCGACGGATATGCAATATTAACTAATGAATATTTGAAAATGATAATATTGCAGGAAAACAAGTATGCAAAGATAATGAACGATCATGCACAAAAATTGAAAATAATGTTTGTCGAAGTCACAATCCCGACGAGGATGGAGTAAAACTGGTGACGCAACACCCCAAGAAAGATTGTCTGAAAACTAGAATAAAGAGATTGTTAAAAACTGCCGAATTATAGCCCAAAAAAATGGGTAAAATAGTGACACAACATTACAAAAGAAAGGGGTTAAGCATCAGGATCCTTGGATCCGGAGCCGGGATTCTTCGCAGCATATCTGGCCTTACGCTCTTTCAACACCTGCTTCACACCAGCTTTGACCTTCTCATTCAGTTGCTTCTCGTAATCCTTGCGAGCTTCATTCAACTGATGGGAAAGTTCAGTCGCCGCATTGGCTAACTCATTGTTGAGATTAGCTTCGGTCTCTTTAAGATTTTCCACCTGACCTTCCAGAGTCTTAACCTTCTCTTGCTTGGCTGAAAGACATAACGGTCAACCCATTGAAGCAATTAACGCGTAAACAACATTGGGACGAACAAAACAAAACAAAGCACGCTCAAACACCTGAAGTAGCGGAAAAACCTAAGTTTACGTTCTCTTCGGCCTCAACAAAAGAGGACCCAAGTTCACAAATCCTGAAAACCATCTGTTCATACTCCTGCTCACTAAACTCATTTGAAGGAAAATACTGCTAGTGTTTCTTTGATGAAGCTTGTTGGTTCTTATGCGCTATTTGAAGACCCGATAGTTGAAGACGAGTCCATTTTTAAATCCCAACTAGTCTGTTGATGGAGTTGTAATCGGGCCTTCAAGTCTTGGATGGCGGTTGATGTGGTCGTCTGCACGTCAAAAATAATTACACTTTCTCACTCAAAAAATATATAATGAAGTACTAGGTAAGAAAGGATCGTTCCCACAGAGAGGTCTTGGATTGTTATAGGTTTCGATTTCTTATGGAAAAAAGGGGGATTTTATGTAACTAAACTAAAATAAAAGTAAATAAATAAATAAACAAGCAAATCAGAGATATGTGAAAGTATTGGTCAAGGATTAGTTTTCATTCACAAACATGTTCTTGTCTTAATAACTACAATTGATATATAATCTCTCATTATCAAAAGCCATAGGATACCTTGATTGCAAGAATATCCCGCTAATTTCCTCTTGTCATCAACAAACGCATTAAATAATGTGAGTATGAATTATATCTAACAGAACAACCTAACGTGGAAAGCGCACTTGAAAAGACGGGGGTCTAACAATCACACCCAATAATTCGTTCGACAATCTGAATGGACTAACTCCAATATACTTTCAAGAGAATCAACTAAATAGTCAGACTCAATCTTTAGAAAAGTACACCAAAGAGTTATATCTCAATTTTTCAATTCAATCTGCAATCAAACAAATAGGAATTGTGATCCCCATTGAATAAGATAAATAACTTTGATGGTATCACAAACCAATATCCAAGTGTCAATCAATTCAATCAACAACCCAAAGGTCGAATTCAAGAACTGATTGAACTTAACGCACAACATGTGATATTTCTATTATATAGAAAAATATAATGCGGAAAAGAAATAACACAGACACAAGAAATTTTTTTAACGAGGAAACCGCAAATGCAGAAAAACCCTGGGACCTAGTCCAGCTTTGAACACCACCCTGTATTAAGCCGCTACAGACACTAGCCTACTACCAACGAACTTCGGACTGGAATGTAGTTGAGCCCTAACCAATCTCACACGGATCAAGATACAGTTGCACTCCTTACGTCTCTGAATCCCATCAGGATTCATTCCCTTAGCTGATCTCACCCACAACTAAGAGTTGCTACGACCCAAAGTCGAAGACTTGATACACCAATCTGACTCACATAGAAAATTCTATTGATATAGATAAATCTGTCTCCCACAGAAATACCTATGAGTTTTATTCCGCCTTATGATAAATAAAGGTGCACAGGAACCAATTGATAAACAAGACTTATATTCCCGAAGAACAACCAAGTATTATCAATCACCTCACAATAATGTTAATCATATGGAAGCGAAACAAGATATTATGGAATCACAAACGATGAGACGAAGATGTTTGTGACTTCGTTTAACCTTACCTATCGGAGATAAATCTCAAGCAAATCTTAGAAAAGATAATACTCTATCACGATAGTACAAGTAAGATCAGAACACGCAACTACAGAGAAAATAGTTGGGCCTGGCTTCACAATTCCAACGAAGTTTTAAGTCGTTAACCCACATGGTTTTGGAATAAACCTAAGGTTAAAGGAGAATTGACTCTAGTCGCAACTAGTATCACATAGGAGGTATGGGGATTAGGTTTCCTATCTGCTAGAGTTCTCCCTTATATAGTCTTCAAATCAGGGTATGATAGCTTTGGAACAAAGCAATCAATATTCACCGTTAGATGAAACCTGATCTAAGAGAGAACCTAAGTTTGCTTGAAACCAAAGCAATATCTCTCCACCGTTAGATGGTTTTATCTTTTTACACACAAATGAAATATACGTTCATTTTAGATATGGATAACCGTACCTAAACGTATACACTAGGTTGGTTCAACAATAGTTAACCGAAGTTAGCCATATAAACACTTTCATATCAACCTTATTCATCTTAATCACAACTAGTTCAAATGACCCAAATAAAACTAGTTATAGAGTTGTTCAATTGTTTATATTCTCATAAAAGTATACAAGACACAATTGAAACAAAATCGGTTTGATTCACTCGAATCAATTCATGAACATTATAGCCACGGTTTGAAAAAGATTGCATTCCTTATTATATAAATGTATTAGTTCATGACACAACCGATTCTAGAAATTAACCCACTCAAGTATGCAAACGGGTACGCATACTTAAGTAGCCGGACTTGGACTGTGTCTGACAGTATGCGAACGGGTACGCATACTATGACACATCCAAAATATCAGTTGAATTCAGTACACGTATGGGTACGCATACAATAGTTCTCGGAATTCAACTGAGTTCGCCAGTATGCGTACGGGTACGCATACCAAGGCTCTCAGACTTTACCTGACCTTGCCAGTACGCATACGGGTATGCATACTATGCTGGTCTTGGATCAACATATATGCAAGTATGCATACTATGTCTATAATCAATTATGGTTAAATGTTCTAAATTTTATTTCAATCATTGAAATATTCTTAGAGGATGACAATATTTGTTTCACAAACTATTAGCATCAAAGCTATTTTCAAGTGATTGTCATAATCAGTACGAAACATTCTGAGTCTACATCAAATGAGATGTTACAAGGCGATTTTCATATGATCATATTTTGACTTTCGTCAAGAGCATAAGATAAACTTGGTTAAAGCAAAAGCTTACCAAAACGTATTTCGAGAAATATGTAAGCGAGTTAAACTCAACTCGAAATATCAAATATGTATAATTGAATACTATATAGCTATACGACTTTTGTCTCAATATAGGAGATATAGTAGAAATAGACTTTCCGAGTGCTAGATGAGTTTCAGTCTCCACATACCTTTTGTTGATGAAGTTCCACAATCTCTCCTTAGTAGTTCTTCGTCTTTAATTGATGAACGTCGTGAAGTCTAAAGCTCAACTACACAATTTATCCTAGTCCGAGACATAGCTATAAGTAGACTAGAAATCAAGACTTATAGTTTTGATCACTAAACTTGACAAACAAGCTTGAAATAGAAACGCTTGCGAGTTTGACCGAGCAGTGCTCTAACAGCACTAATCAAGTTTGATTCCCTAGATGCATTAAGTTCTATGAAATCAGGCCAATCAAAGCAATAGAACGTGTAAAAGCACTAATCCGGTTTAACAAAGGTTATGATTCACTTGTGAATAATAGGATGTATCACTATAAGAAATACTCACAATTATACTACTTGTAATCAGGAATTCATCACTTTTGCGTATAATAAACCCTAATCTAGCAATAGAGATGAAATCATAAGACAAAAGATTCGAGACTCGATAAAACAATCATTCAAATCATAAGACAATATCTAAAAAAGCGGGGGTCTAACAACACCACCCAATAATCCGATTAGCAATATGTATGGACAAACTCCGAAATACTTTTCTAGAGAATCAACTAGACAGTCAGACTCAATCTAGATTAAAGTATCTCAAGGAGTCAATATCTCTCACTTGTTTTGATTTACTCAAGCTAAAACAATAGCGAGTCTTTAATCAAACACAAGGAATAACTTGGACGGTACCAAAGACCAATATCCAAGGATCAATCAATATCAATCAACAACCAAAGGTTGGATTTTCAATTGATGATCTTAACGCACGACCTGTATTATTTAAATTATATAAAATATAATGCGGAAAATAGATAACACAGACACCAGAAGATTTGTTAACGAGGAAACCGCAAATGCAGAAAAACCCCGGGACCTAGTCCAGATTGAATACACACTGTATTAAGCCGCTATAGACACTAGCCTACTCCAAGCTAACTTCGGATTGGACTATAGTTGAACCCTAATCAGTCTCCCACTAATTCAAGGTACAGTTGTAGTCCTACGCCTCTGATCCCAGCAGGATACTGCGCACTTGATTCCCTTAGCTGATCTTACCCACAACTAAGAGTTGCTGCAAGCCAAAATCGCAGACTTGATAATAAACAAATCTGTCTCACACAGAAAAGTCTATCAATGGATAAATCTGTCTCCCAAGAAAAACCCTAGGTTTTATTCCGTCTTAAAATATAAAATCAAGGTGAACAGGAACCAATTCATAATCCGGTCTTATATTCCCGAAGAACAACCTAGATTAATCAATCACCTCTCAGCAATCCTTCTTGACTACACAAGCGGTTTGTCGAGGAATCACAAACAGTGAGACGAAGATGTTTGTGACTTCTTTATCTTGCCTATCGGAGAACTCTCACGATCTCAAGCCAATCAATAGATTTTACTCGTACGATAGAAGATACAAGATCAGATCACACAACTACGATAAAAGTAGTATCGGTCTGGCTTCACAATCCCAATGAAGTCTTTAAGTCGTTAACCTGGTTTTAGAGAAGAAAACCAAAGGTTAAAGGAGAATCGACTCTAGCGAGCGCACTAGTATCACACAGACGTGTGGGGATTAGTTTTGCACAATGCTAGATGTCTCCTTTATATAGCCTTCAAATCAGGGTTTTGCCTTAGTTACAAAGCAATCCATATTCACCGTTAGATGAAAACCTGATTTAGATTTAAGCTAATATTTCTCAACCGTTAGATCGAAAACTTAGTTTGTCACACACACTTGGGTAGACGTTTACTGGGTTTGTGAAAACCATGCCCAAACGTGTACGTGTATGTTGGTTCAACATAGTAACCCAAAAGGTTAACCATATGAGCAATTCATATTAACCTAGTTCTTCTTCACCATAACTAGTTCAATTGACTCAAATGAACTAGTTAGAGAGTTGTTCAATTGCTATGAGATCTTATGTAACTACACAAGACATAATTGAAACAAAGATGATTCGATTCGATGAATCGGCTTATGAACTTTATAGCCACGGTTTGCATAAAACATTCCTTAGTAATTTAAGTTTCATGTTCATAGCACATCTTTAGATCATAACCACTTAAGCTCACAAACAAGTTCGCGGACTTAAGACAACCAGCAAAGTTTTCCAAACTCAGCAGAAAATCTCGTCAAAGAGACTTCCGCCAGTTCGCGGACTAAACACGCAAACGAGTTTTTGGAAAATCCCAGCAGAAATTCTCGGCAAGAGAACTTCCGTCAGTTCGCAGTATTGACTAAGGGGGAGTGATACATATCACCGTAGTATTATTGTAAAAGTTGTGATGCAATTGGACTTTGATGTTGTATAATAATACTATGACAATGTATAACAATGATTGAGAACAACTGTTTTCTTATTGTTATGGCTACGGATCTTCAACAACAATGATGCTGAGTTCCTAAACTGAGTTCGCGGACTTGGCAAAGCCAATTCCTCCGGTTTCTCTCAAACAACAAAGTTCGAAAATTCGGACTAAGGAATACATGGTTATGTAATCTAAACTCTCATTCCAATCATTGAGACATTCTCATAGGACGTTATATAGACGTTATTCACAGACCGTTTCACGTCAGAGCAATTGTCAAAGTAATTGAAATTTTCATGACTTTCGTCACTAGGTGAAGATAAACTTGATCAAAGCGAAACGCTTTACCAACACACGATTCCGACAAAAAAAATAAGTAGTGAATACTCAGCTCGAAATGTCAAATGTATATGATCCAGTCAATATAGTATACGACTTTTTGTCTCATAAGAAGTAGTAGATAGAATAGATAGACTTTTGAGTGATAGATAAGTTCAAGTCTCCACATACCTTTTTGTTGATGAAGTTCCACGGTTCCTTGAATAGATCTTCGTCGTTTTATGATGAATCGCCATGAAGTCCTTGAGCTCAACTACATTTTTCTATCCTGGTCCGAGACTTAGCTATAATAGACTAGAAATCAAGAATCATAGTTTTGATCACTAACATTGACAAACATGCTTGATATAGCAACGGATGCGAGGTCGACCTAGATATGCTCTAACAATATCAATAATAAATCATAAACGATAAAGTATGGAGACAAAACTAATTCATTGTACAAAACTCATGTTTGGAAATCCAACTTATTTCTTAACCAAAATAATATTAAGTACTCATGGCATAAGAGTTCATAACAAAAAGAAAAATAAAATATATCATGTTGTAAATCCTAGAAAAGTAGTAGAAAAAGATTTTCCCTAAAGGAGAGGTGTCACGGTTTAGAAAACCTCAACTCTTTTATATACCTCCCATCTCTAAATTTTAGGTCACAGGCTTAACTACAGATCATGGTCGGGACTTTTGTTCTCCTCCGTCTTTCTTTGCCGACTTTTTACTTGGACCAATTTCTTTGAGCCCACAACAACAACACATAACTCAGTCACAGATCCGAGCCCACTACTTGATATCCCTATCAGTTTTGTGAAACTGACAAGCCAATTCAGTCCATTCTTACCAGTTACTTCTCTGCCTCCACCTCTAACCATCTCCACACAACTCAACAAACGACCACCACAACATCCATTAGTTGCAGCTCAACTTATTTCCAATAACAGCGACACCTTCCTTGCAATTCATATACCACCAACAAACCATCTGGCACTACAACTGCAACTCCAACAGAATCAACACTTCCACCTGATTGCTGCATCAAAATTATTACAACCCATGGCAGCATCCTGCTTTAACTTCATTCTGCAGCTTCAACCGCAACATCAATTCAACCTGCATCTCCCGAGAATTCAGTCATAGTACTCTCCTTAATCTCACAACATCACTTCTATGGCAGGCACTCAACTACAATTGCAACCAAACCATTCCATTTCCAACTGCAACTTGTACTTATACCACCAACAGCTGCCGTTCTCATAGACCCATTAGCTCAAAACTATCACACAACTCCCTGCAATTCACCACTATTCACAACATCAACTCAGTCTCAGATTCCCAGACTCAAAGTAAACCTGATTAACAACTACAACTCTTTTACATGACCACCTCGGCAACTGTCAGCTGCAGCTACATCGTCTCCTACTGCTTGTTCTTCCTCTCCATTCTGGCCGCAGACAAACACAACCACTGTGACCATGGCAGTAATACCAGCTCCATCTTCGACTGCAGTTGCACAATCATTCAACCAACAACATCATACACATCTCTTCCTATCACCATCAACACAACAAGTATCACTGATTCAGCATTAAAGCCATTTGTAGCAGCAATAGCCGAAACCCTAATTTATTTTGAATCTATATTCCCCAAATTCTTCTCAAACCTAGCTTCTGAAACTTCAGATATTCTTACAACTCAAACCCACTCTTCTAAACTTCATCAGACTCTCAATTACTCCTTCAATCTCAAATCTGAGAATACCCATCTCTTCAATTGACCATCAAACCCGCTTGGACGCCACCAGAACTACAACAATATCATTTTCTTCTCGATTTGATTCAAACCATTACCATCTCTGTCTCAATTTCAGAAACCCTAACTCATCTTAGATGCATATCAACCCCCAATTTTTCATTTCAAATCGATCCCCATCTCTGCTTTACTCTCGGACAACAGCTCTTTATAGAGTCGTCATTGGTTTAGGCAGAGAGAAAAATAAAAGCAAATGATGAGTTTCTCTGACTTTTAGGTTTGTGTAGGAAAAGAAATTTATATTGGCACCCCATGGGTTAGGATAAGGGCTTCCCAATACTATTTGGCTTGTGAGTTTCACAGAACTGACTGCATATTAATTCTCTTCCTTGATCAACTGTCAGTTACGGGGAACTGGCAATTCATTCTTCGCCTCCTTTGATGCATAACCTTCGTTTGGTTCAAAGTATCACTCACATGTGAATTGACCTTTTTGCCCTTTATGTTATACATTGACGTTTTCTTCTTCTTTCGCTCCGAATGACTTCAAAGTACCTGAAAAAACGGGGGTCTAACAACCACACCCAATATTTCGCTTAACAATCTGTATGGACTAACTCCAATATACTTTTAAGAGAATCAACTAGAAAGTCAGACTCAATCTTAATAAAAAAATATATTAAGGAGTTATATCTCAATTTCTCGATTCAATATTACTCAAGCAAATAGAAATCCGCGAGTCTAATTGAACACAAGATAAATTAACTTGAACGGTACCAAATACCAATGTCCAAGTATCAATCAATTTCAATCAACAACCAAAGGTTTGATTAACTAATTGATCGATTCAACGCACAACCTGTGATATTTCAATTATATAAAAAAATATAATACGGAAAAGAAATAACACAGACACCAGAAGTTTTGTTAACGAGGAAACCGCAAATGCATAAAAACCCCGGGACCTAATCCAGATTGAACACACACTGTATTAATCCGCTACAAACACTAGCCTACTACAAACTAACTTCGTTCTGGACTATAGTTGAACCCCAATCAATCTCACACTGACCCAAGGTACAGTTGCATTCCTTACGTCTCTGATCCCAGAAGGATACTACGCACTTGATTCCCTTAGATGATCTTACCCACAACTAAGAGTTGCTACGACCAAAAGTCGGTTTAAGAAAAAAATCTGTATCACATAGAAAAGTCTACAGGAATAGATAAATCTGTCTCCCACAGAAATACCTACGAGTTTTGTTCCGTCTTTTAAATCAAGGTGAACAGGAACCTATCGATAACCCGGACTTATATTCCCGAAGAACAACCTAGAATTATCAATCACCTCACAATAATCTTAATCGACCAGCGAAACAAGATACTGCGGAATCACAAACGATGAGACAAAGAGTATGTGACTACTTTTCTATCTTGGCTATCGGAGAAATTAGTCTCAAGCCAATCTTACGATTTTACTCAAATACGATATAAAAAGCAAGATCAGATCACGCTACTACAGAGAAAATAGTTGGGTATGGCTTCACAATCCCAAAGAAGTCTTCAAGTCGTTAACCTACAGGGTCTCGATAGAAACCTAAGGTTAAAGGAGAATCGACTCTAGCTTTTACAACTAGTATCACATATGAGGTGTGGGGATTAGGTTTCTCAGTTGCTAGAGTTATCCTTTATATAGTCTTCAAATCAAGGTTTGCAATCAATGCTACCTTGGTAACAAAGCATTCAATATTCACCGTTAGATGAAAACCTGATTAGTTTCAAGCTAATATCTTTCAACCGTTAGATCGAACTTAGCTTGTTATACACACATGAAATGTAACTTCATTTAGGTTTGAGTAACCGTACCTAAACGTGTACAAGTCGTTGGTTCAACGGTAGTTAACCATAGGTTAGTCATATGAGCACTTTCATATCAACATTATTCTTCTTTACCACAACTAGTTCAAATGACTAAAATGAACTAGTTAGATAGTTGTTCAATTGCTTAGACCTCATAGAAGTATACAAGACACAATCGAAAGAAAAACAGTTTTGATTCACTCGAATCGATTCATAAACATTATAGCCACGGTTTGCTAAGATTACATTCCTTAAAATATAAATGTCTTAGTTCACGAATTAAACTGTTTTTAGAAAATAACCTACTTAAGTGCGCATAATGGTACGCGGACTTAAGTACCCGGATTAAGTTTGTTTTCAGTTCACAAACTCCAGCAGAAATTCACGAGATGTGAACTTCCGGCAGTACGCGTACTGGTACGCGGACTTTAGTTCCGATTATCCTGAGCAGCAAAGTACGCATACTTTGGTTCAAGGATATTGGACTTACACACATATGAGTTGTCTCACAATGTTTATATCCAACCATGGTTATATATTCTAAACTCTCATTTCAATTATTCAAACATTCTTAGAGGACATTATATAGTTGTTATTTACAAACTATTTTTCGTCAAAGCGATTTTCAAGTAATTGAAACTAATATGACTTTCGTAAAGATGAAGATGAACTTGGCCAAAGAGAAAGCTTACCAACACATATTTCAATAAATAGATAAGCGAGATAAACTCAGCTCGAAATAGTACATGTGCATAATCATAGTCTACATAGCAATACGACTTTTGTCTCTAGATAGGAGATATAAACTTGACAAACAAGCTTTAGATAGCAACGCTTGCGAGTTCGAACGAGCAGTGCTCTAAGAATCTCCCCCTTTGTCAATTTTAGTGACAAAATTATCAATACATATGGAATACAAAATAAATAAACTTTGCAGCTTCTCTTCCACATGCATGATCCTTTTGGTTCTTCAACATTACTCGAGATCTTCGTCACTTCCAAGCACTCCAATGATTCCAAAGATATTCAATGCAACATCATCGTTGTTGAAGATCCGTATCCATAACAATGAGAAAACAAAAGCTCTCAATCATTGTTACACAGTGTCATAGTTTTATTACACAACATCAAAGTTCAATTGCATCACAACTTCGACAACAATAATATGTTGATATGTATCACTCCCCCTTAGTCAATACTTCATCTCACATGAACCCCCCCCCCCACACACACACACATAATGATCCGAAAATCATATGTATTTGTAGTGCGAACTACACATTAATTCTCCCCCCTTTTGTCAATAAAATTGGCAAAGGTATGAAAACTAGTGGGATCCTCATGAAATTTCCATAGAGACACTCATGACCAAAATAAAGTACATATCAACTTTTTAGATGCAATCAAATAGCCGAAGCTAAATGCATTTATCAAGGAGTTTATAAAGATACAAGATAACCCCTAAAATATTCCACATCCGCACTCCTCACTAAGATTTGGAAATTAAGCACAAGTTCAATTAAGAACTTTCCCCCATAAAATGTCATTCTCGAGAGAACGACAAGAGTGACCTTACTTTCACAAGAAAAGAAGGATTTCTTTGGATATTAACAAATCACATAAGAGTGTGAATTTGTATCCAAAAACTCAATTAAATTAACCACAAGAGAACCCATGATTAATTTAATCTGAAATGCTCAACATAAGAGAATTATGGAGCCGCACAGTACATACATAATAAATATGGATCAAGGAAGATCAATACTGTGGAATAGACAAAGATTCATTCTATTTCTCATCACCATTTGCACAATGACATACAATAGACATAATCTTTGTAAACAAAAGCTCATCCTATCTTCCATCAATATTTGCATAATGACATAAAAGGCTTAACTTTTGTTTGTTAAAAGTTCATTCAATCCTTTATCAATACTTGCATATCGACATACGAATGACTTAACTTTTGACCACGTATGGGACACTCATAGTTCACGGACGCAAACACACATATCCCATAACAATTTGCAGTATATTAAACCATAAAGATTAATACTGCAAAGATCATCTTCCAAACAAACTTTAGAATTTAAGCAAATAAATCTAAAAACATTGAAGATGAAAATCGTTGGACATAGCTATGTGTAATCACAATAATGGCTATTCCAAACTCTAGTTACTCTTCCTAAAACACAAGAATAAAATTCTTATAAGAAGATTTCTTAGACATTAAGACCGTTGAAAAATTCTTTATCGTCCCCGAACTCTTTGTCATCAACATCCATGGGAACATATGGTTCTGAAGAAAGGAGTCAATTCCAACAAACCTTCTAGGCTGAAGATGTCGAACCAGTGCCTTCTGAATTTCAAGAGTTCTCAAGACACAAGCCTTTATTTGTTGAATCTCCTTTCTTGTCTCCTTCAACTCTTCAAGAGCATCAGAAAACTTCTGAGAATTTGAAGGAACAGCTCTTGGCTGCCTCACATTCCTTCTTTTTCTTTTCTAAGTTAGAGGTAACGGAGATCTTTTCCACCAGAAGACATGATGCTTGGAGTATCCATAAGCGTACGGATTTGTGAGAGGAAATCACACTTCAGCAAGCAGTCTTAAGTTAAAAAAGATTTTCAGGGAAGGAAAAAAGAATGTAGGGTTACGAAACCTTTATATACTTCAAAGGATTCACGTACGCACAACTCATACCCTATAAAAGGTTGAATTGTCAATTTTAACCCTCTTTTTTATTGATTAACCAGGGAAGACCTTTCCAATATCAATTAGATATGGAAAAATTCCAATTTTACAAAACCAGGCAAAGCTCAAAAAGAAAAGAAAACAAATTTAAAACTATTTTTCTTTTTCAAAAACCTATGATGTGCAGAATCTTGTCTCTTTTAATCAGGCACATGGTACAAGATGCACTAACCAACACAATTTAAGTTGTGTGGGGATGAACAATAATCTGTTCATCACATTTTTTTTATCGGAATTCATAGAGCCCTGTTTCTCATACTTCTTAGACCACAACTTTCTTTCCAATGGTCTTGTCTTATCCTTGGAAACTAACTTCTTTGACGAAGATAAAATCTTACATACCTTTGCGATCTTTTGAACAAGTTTAAGCTTGTTTTCTAATCGATTTGCTCTTCGTTGAAGTTTGTTGACATGTCTCAATTTGTGTTTGTACTTGTAACACTTTGATAGTTCATGACCTTTGAATGAACAATATGAGCATGTCAACCTGGAATATGATTCAGGTATCCGAGATGTGCAAGTTTCTAGACACATAGTAGAACCTGAAAAAAATTATAGAGAGTTTCCAGCAGAAAGGTCAATTTTTCTTCCAGATTGGTTGAGTTCTCTTCTGAAAGAATATCAAGATTGATGTATGTACTGATACAATTATCAAAATCAATAATTTCACACAGAAGCGCAACATTTGATTTTTCGTCTTCATTAGAACATAGTTGTCAGACATTTCATCAAGAGTTGCGGTAAGACCTTTGTTCCCAGTGTATTTTTTACGGTTTGGACACTCATTTGAAAAATGACCAAACCCTTTACACTTAAAGCACTAAGGCATCTCCTCGTCATCAGTCTCATCATTATCCCTGTTTTTAGGAGGAATACGATTATGGGGCTTAACTGTTGACCTGGATTTATTTCTAGAGAACCGTTTACTTCTCTTCAAAAGAAGATCCCTAAACTGTCTAGTGATCAACGAGACTGACTTGTCAAGATCTTCATCTGATGAATCAGCCTCAGAAAGATCATCTTCAGATATGCAAACACTTTTACTTTTATCAAGTAATTTAGTGTTCCTTTGTGCTTTGAAATAAACATCCTTCCCAGATTTGGATGTATGTTCATGATCAAATATCTTTAGCTTCCTAACCAGAGTATTTCTGGAGAGCGTTGCGAGATTATTTCCTTCAACGATGGCATGCTTCTTAGAATCGTATCTAGATGACAATGATCTGAGAATTTTCATCACAATGTCCTTTTCAGGAATAGTCTTACCCAATGCAAAAGATGCATTAACAATTTCAGACACTTCGTGACTAAACTCATCAAATGTTTCTTCATCTGCCATACAAAGGTTTTTCCAATCAGAATTTAGGTTTTGAAGCCTAACTTCTTTTTCTCTGGTATTCCCTTCAAATACGGTTTCTAAGATATCCCAGGCTTATTTAGAATTTGTGCACGTGGTCACATGATGCTGAAGATCTAGGGTAATAGTATGTATCATAGCATTTAAGCCGTCAGAATTTCGCTTTGCAGCAAGGATTTCTTTTGGACTATATCTACCAATATCCTTAGGTATAGATACATCGCCTTCTATATTAACTGGAGGATCATATCCATTAACAACACTTACCCATGTTTGAAAATCACGAGCTTGAAGAAAAACACGCATAGAGATTTTCCACCATAAGTAGTTTGAGCCATCGAAGACTGGTGGTACGTTTATGGAGATAGAATTCCTGTCCATAGAGTCGGATCGCTACAAACACAGACTTATAAGGTCTTTAAACGTGTTTGCCTTCTCTGATACCAATTGAAAAAGCGGGGGTATAACAACCACACCCAATATTTACGCTTAGCAATCTATATGGACTAACTCTAATATACTTTTAAGAGAATCAACTAGACAGTCAGAATCAATCTTAATAAAAAGTATATCAAGGAGTTATATCTCAATTTCTTGATTTAATATTACTCAATCAAATAGAAATATGCGAGTCTAATTGAACATAAGAGAAATTAACTTGAACGGTACCAAAGACCAATGTTCAAGTATCAATCAATTTCAATCAACATCCAAAGGTTGGATTAACCAAATGATTGATTCAACGCACAACCTGTGATATTTCAATTATATAACAAAATATAATGCGGAAAAGAAATAACACAGACACCAGAAGTTTTGTTAACGAGGAAACCGCAAATGCAAAAAAACCCCGAGACCTAGTCCAGATTGAACACACATTGTATTAAGCCGCTACAGACACTAGCCTACTACAAACTAACTTCGGTTTGGACTTTAGTTGAACCCCAATCAATCTCACACTGATCCAAGGTAAAGTTGCACTCTTTACGTCTATGATCCCAGTAGGATACTACGCACTTGATTCCCTTAGTTGATCTCACCCACAACTAAGAGTTTCTACGACCCAAAGTCGAAGACTTTAATAAAAAAATCTGTATCACACAGAAAAGTCTACATGAATACATAAATCTGTCTCCCACAAAAATACCTACGAGTTTTGTTCCGTCTTTTTATAAATCAAGGTGAACAAGAACCAATCAATAACCCGGACTTATATTCTCGAAAAACACCCTAGAATTATCAATCACCTCACAATAATCTTAATCGACTAGGGAAACAAGATATTGCGGAATCAGAAACGATAATACGAAGAGTTTGTGACTACTTTTCTATCTTGCCTATCGGAGAAACTAATCTCAAGCCAATCTTACGATTGTACTCAGATACGATAGAAACAACAAGATCAGATCACGCAACTATAGAGAAAATAGTCGGGCCTGGCTTCACAATCCCAATGAAGTCTTCAAGTCGTTAACCTACAGGGTCTCGATAGAAACCTAAAGTTAAAGGAGAATCGAATCTAGATTATACAACTAGTATCACACAAGAGGTGTGGGGATTAGGTTTCCCAGTTGCTAGAGTTCTCCTTTATATAGTCTTCAAATCAGGGTTTGCAATCAACGCTACCTTGGTAACAAAGCATTCAATATTCACCGTTAGATGAAAACCTGATTAGATTCAAGCTAATATATTTCAACCGTTAGATCTAACTTAGCTTGTTATACACATATGTAATGTAACTTCATTTAGGTTTGAGTAACCGTACCTAAACCTGTACAAGTCGTTGATTCAACGGTAGTTAACCATAGGTTAGCCATATGAGCACTTTCATATCAACCTTATTATTTTTTACCACAACTAGTTCAAATGACTCAATTGAACTAGTTAGAGAGTTGTTCAATTGGTAAGATCTCATAGAAGTATACAAGACACAATCGGAAAAAAAAAACAGTTTTGATTCACTCGAATCAATTCATGAACATTATAGCCATGGTTTGCAAAGACTGCATTCCTTAAAATTTAAATGTCTTAGTTCACGAATTAAACTGTTTTTAAAAAATAACCTACTTAATTACGCATACTGGTATGCGGACTTAAGTACCCGGATTAAGTTTTTTTTCAGTTCACAAACTCCAGCAGAAATTCACGAGATGTGAACTTCCGGCAATACGCGTACTGGTACGCGGACTTTAGTTCCGATTATCTTGAGCAGCAAAGTACGCATACTTTGGTTCAAGGATATTGGACTTACACACATATGAGTTGTCTCACAATGTTTATATCCAACCATGGTTATGTATCTAAACTCTCATTTCAATCATTGAAACATTCTTAGAGGACGTTATATAGTTGTTGTTCGCAAACTATTTTTCGTCAAAGCTATTTTCAAGTAATTGAAACTAATATGACTTTCATCACTAGTAAAGATGAACTTGGCCAAAGCAAAAGCTTACCAACACATATTTCGAGAAATAGATAAGCGAGATAAACTCATCTCGAAATAGTACATATGTATAATCATAGTCTATATAGCAATATGACTTTTGTCTCAAGATATGAGATAAAGTAGACTTTTGAGTTATAGATAAGTTCAAGTCTCCACATACCTTTTTGTCGATGAAGTTCCACCAGTTCCTTGAGTAGTTCTTCGTCTTTGCATGATGAACACCGTGGAGTTTAGAGCTGAACTACACTTTCTGTCCTAGTCCGAGACTTAGCTATTAGTAGACTAGAAATCAAGACTTGTAGTTTTGGCAACTAAACTTGACAAACAAGCTTGAGATAGCAACGCTTGCGAGTTCGACTGAGCAGTGCTCTAAAAGTACCTAAATAACTCAAAAACACACATAAGATACATAATTTACATGAAAACTCGCAAAAAAAACATAAATAATAGATAGATATCAAGGTATTTTAGACACCTATAAGTGGTTTCGGCTTCATCCTCACTGCGAGAGAGGCGACATCGGTCAGAATGTGGGTCCCGGTTTTGAAGACTAAGAGACAAGCATTGTCCTTCGAGGTTTTTGATAAGGAGAATTCTGTTAGAAGCAAGCCGATCTAATCGGGAAACCTCATCTCGAAGTTCTTCTGTCTCAAAGGAATGTTGTTCAAGTGCTTGAAGACGAGATGTCTCGCGATTAAGACCTTCGATCTCTTCACTCTGACGATCAATCTTCCCATCCTTATTAAAGATCATCTGTTGATAGTTGGCGACATACCTCTCTTGTTCTTTCAACTTCAGTAACATTATACGGTACTCGGAAGCGAAATATCTCTCTAAACTAGCAATCTCAGCTGTAGGGAAAGGCTATGACTCATGATATTGGCACTTGGAAACACCAATCAAGTTAAGAAATAGGGAAGTAAAATACCTTTAGTTTCGTTCAAATGCTCCTGCAACTCATGAGATCGAGTTTGTTCTTGAGAAAGTAGGGTCTGGAGGAGAGCCATCTCCTCTTGATATTTTTGACGAGGGATGGCACGAAGGCGACGATGGTTATCTTCCTGTAAAGACCAATGCAGTTGTTTAGAAATCAGGAACCATATGGGAGGGCAATTATCAGGGGAAAAACCACTTACAATAACGTCGTGAGTATCGGCCATAACATGACCATAAGAAGGGACAACTACCAACATTTCATAAGGAGTAAGCGATCCGAAACTTGAAGAGGCAAGAGCACCAAGAGAGTCACAAGCAGGACCCGAAAAAGAAGACACTGAGCTAGTAACAACTTCATCGTTTCGTGTACCACCACCATCTCTTTCAATGTTTTCGATAGGAATGTTGTCACGAGGTTGCTCCTCATCTCGAGCCCCTTCATTCTGCCCATTATGGTGCTCCCCGTCCATACAATCACCGTTCACCCTCTCACCTTCAACCTCTTCATCAGACTCGGCGAACTGATCAATATCCTCGCCATCATCTGACAATACCACATGCACCTTTAGCTCAGGAAGCACCACCTTCTTTCCTGACGAAGAAGGCCCCAACGATCGAGTCTGGGGCATCTCACGAACAACAGATGAAGTACCTTTGGTACCTTTATCGCCTCTAACTATATTAGTACTTTCTCCACCCTTTAAAAATGAGATAAAGAGAGACTATCGTCGGGATCAACACTACCTTGGCCACCATGGGAACCATCACCTTCACCTTCACCATCACCTTGTTCAACATCACTATGCTCACTTTCAGCTTTGAATTTCTACAACAAGATCGTCGGATTCAGTAAAGGCATCAAATAGAGACAAGTACATGTACTGAATAAAGTAATTAATATTTTTTACCTTCACTGCCTCCTCCTCAAACTTACCACCACCACCAGTCCTCTTACGACTAGATCGAGTTTGAACCTACAAAAAAGATAGGCGATAAGATAACATGACCTGAAGCAAGCAGATGAATCAGATGAAGCAATGAAGCTTTTACCTTAGGACAGTCGACATTTGCAACCCATAATTGATAATTTTTGGTAGGAAAATCCAGAGGAGGGAGTTTTCCACTCAATACAGGGCCGCGAACGATCAATGGAACCTGGTGCCACACTGGATCACTAGTGTGACGAGCATGGTTATTAGTATTGCTGCCACCCTCAGAATCTTCGTCCAACATTAATTTCTCGAACCCCTCAGAGACTCTCTTGCGGTGTGGGCTGGCTGCAAAGTTAGCCAAATTACCACTTGATGTAGTTGGTGTTAGATCATTGCTCGATCGGACTCACAAGTGTTTCTATATAAAGCTTGTTGTCAAAACTATATCTTGATTTCTAGTCTACAATTAGTTAAGTCTCGGTCTAGGATAGTGTAGTTGAGAAACGAACAAGTCATCATTTGCGTTCTACCATTTGAAGGCGAAGATCAACCAAAACTTTTGGATAACTTCATCAACAAAAGGTAAGTGAAGACTGAACTACCTATTTCTCAAGTTATAATTGTTAGAGCATTACTCGGTCGAACTCGCATGCATTTCTATATCAAGCATGTTTGTCAATATTAGTGATCAAAAATATATGTCTTGATTTCTAGTATACTTATGAGTAAGTCTCGGTCTAGGATAGTTAGGAATAGTTGAGCTCCAGACTCCATGGCGATTATCTTGCAAAGACGAAGAACTACTCAAGGAACCGGTGGAACTTCATCCGACTAAAAGGTATGTGGAGACTTGAACTCATCTTGTCACTCAAAAGTCTATCTACTCTTGAGACAACAGTCGTATAAGTATGATAGTTTTCATACATACACACTTGCTATTTCAAGCCGAGTTTACTCGCCTATCCTTTTCTCGAAATACGTGTTGGTAAGCTTTTGCTTTAACCATCTTCATCTTTACCCGTGACGAAAGTCATAATGACGTTTCAATCTTGAAAATAGCTTTGATGCCGATAGTCGATTCTTTATGTCTAAGGACTGTTATAACATTATAGAAGAATGTTTCAATGATTTAAATGTAGAGTTGAGAATATGTAACCACCTATGGATGTAAGCATTTAGTGTGTTCACACATTTGTGTATAAATCCATGTGCCGGAAACCAAGTGTGTGCATATGTGTGCATGTGGTATTGGTTAAGGAGACAGGTTGGGTATGCGTACCCGTACGCACACTGGCGGAAGTTCACATCCGTGAAATTCTGCTGGGTTTGAAGTTTACGAACTCAAAAACCAGTCACCTTAGGTACGTGTACCCGTACGCGTACTGGCGGAACTTTTTCACCCGAAAAAGTCTGCTGAGTTTGGAAACTAAAACCAACTCAAAATCCGATAGCTAAGGTACGCACACCCATACGCGTACCCAAGATGGTTATTTCTCAAATCGGTAGTTCATGGACTTAAAACAATAAATTATAAGGAATGCAATCTTTGCAAACCGTGGGTATATTGTTCATGAATTGATTCAAATGAATCAAACCGATTTTGTTTCAATTGTGTCTATGTATAAAGACCTAAGCAATTGAACAACTCTTGAACTAGTTCTTATGAGTCATTTGAACTAGTTATGAGAAAGATGAATACGGTTGATATGAAAGCACTCATATGGCTAACCATTGGTCAACCATTTGTGAAACAACCAATGTACACGTTTGAGTACGGTTACTCAAACCTAAATGAATACATTTCATTTGTGTGTGACAAGCTAAGTTTCGATTGGTTGAAAGATATTATCTTGGATAAATCAGGTTTTTCATCTAACGGTGAATATTGAATGCTTTGTTACCAAGGTAACTTGGATTGCAAACCCTGATTTGAAAACTATATAAGGAGACGTCTAACAACTGTGCAAAACTAATCCCCACATCTCATGTGTGATACTAGTTGGTTTGCTAGAGTCGATTCTCCTTTAATCGTAGATTTCTTCTTGATACCCTGTCGATTCACGACTGAAAGACTTCATTGGGATTGTGAAGCCAGACGAAACTACTTCTCTTGTAGTTGAGCGATCTGATCTTGCCATTTTTTATCGTACGAGTTCAATTGGAATAATTGACTTGAGATTATATCTCCGATAGGGAAAGATAAAAAGAAATCACAAACATCTTCGTCTCATCGTTTGTGATTCCGCAATATCTAGTTTCGCTACCATACGATTTAGATTATTGTGAGGTGATTGATAATACTAGGTTGTTCTTCGGGAATATAAGTATGGTTTATCAATTGGTTCTTGTTCACCTTGATTTTTATCAAAAGACAGAAAAAAAAAACCTTTTAGGTTTATTTGTGGGAGACAGATTTATCTATCTTTGTAGACTTTTCTGTGTGATACATATTTTTTTATTAAAGTCTTCGACTTTTGGTCGTAGCAACTGTTAGTTGTGGGTGAGATCAGCTAATGAAATCAAGTGCGTAGTATCCTGCTGGGATCATAGACGTAAGGAGTGCAACTGTACCTTGAATCAGTGTGAGATTGATTAGGGTTCAACTACAGTCCAGACCGAAGTTAGTTTGTAGTAGGATAAAATCTGTAGCGGCTTAATACAGTGTGGTGTTCAATATGGACTAGGTCCCGGAGTTTTTCCGCATTTGCGGTTTCCTCGTTAACAAAACTTCTAGTGTCTGTGTTATTTCTATTCCGCATTATATTTTGTTATATAATTGAAATATCACAGGTTGTGTGTTGTATCGATCAAGAATGAAATCCAACCTTTGGTTGTCGGTTGGAAATTGATTGATCCTTGGATATTGGTCTTTGGTATCGTCCAAGTTTATCATCCTTGTATTTGATAAAGACTCACGAATTCCTATTTGCTTGAGTAAAGATAAAATCAAGTGAGAGATATATTAACTCCTCGATATACTTTTCTCTAGATTAAGTCTGACTGTCTAGTTGATTTTCTAGAAAGTATATTGGAGTTAGTCTATACAGATTGCTAATCGAAATATTGGGTGAGGTTGTTAGACCCCCGCATTTTTCAATTGGTATCAGAGTAGGCAAACACGTTCAAGACCTCAAAAGTCTGTGTTTGTAGCTGTATATGGGGAAAAACGAGTTGCTGGTTTTTACGGAATTGAGGAGACGACCGTGTGGAGGAAACTCCTTGAACCGAGCGAACTGTCTAACCTCACACAGATGCACTGCAAGAAGGGAGTGCTTTAATTTCGAGAGATCAATCTGTAGGACTCCGGCCTAAACCAAGACAATGTCCGTTCCAGAGTAAATTCGGTCACAAGAGAGGATGGGTCGATCTGTAGGAGGGAAGCTGAGAAATGCGTGAGATCAATGGTGATCGAAGATTATAGGTGTGTTGTGTATTCTGAAATATGATAAGTTCTGAATGATTGAATTTGCTCTGTTGAGAGTAATTGCTCAGACGTTGAGTTGTTAATCTCGTGTTGTCTGTTTGATGTAAGATTCCACCTTTTCAATCATGGTTTAAAGACTTATTTATATTGCTAGAATTGTAAACACCATGATCCTATGAAGTGTGACAGTTGATGGAATCAAAGAGTGGAGAAGTGGGGTTAAAACCAGTTGCTCAACGTGCGGAGACTTGGTCGATTTTCCATCCACTACTTTGTTAACTCCTTCAACTGATTGCACGACTTGCTCACATTCTCATCGTGTGTATGAAAAGACGTGTCGTAGACCTCCAGATTAAAACCCTAGTTAATATCCACCATGTGACACGATTGATGTCTCGTGATTGTGGAGTCTGCAAGGCAGACGTGTATTTAGTTAGTCAGTTGCTGACTTCATGCCTTCATGGGACAATGAGTCCTTGTATTGTTGAGTCGAACATGATTTGAAAATGTACTGAGATTCATAAATTTAACATGTCTGCTGAGACAAAGGTATAATGTATGAATAAACGTTGATAGTTAACGTGAGCAAATATTGGTCATTCGATGAATTGTTGAATATTGATAGTTGAACCAATATTCCTTGGTTTGAGCAAATATTGCTCATCTGAGCGAATGTTGCTCGTTTGATGGATTATTGGTAGCATGACCAAATAAAATATTAATTCAAATACTGACAACTGAACCAAGTATAATTAATAAAAATTTTGACCATGAGATCATCATAAAATTATTAGCGTTTGAATATGGAATTATGAACCTTGGACTTAAAACCCTAATTTGATCAATTGATGATCAATTGATGGTTTATTGAAAATTAACCACGGAGTGAAGGAGGGAATGACTACATGGGATCATGGGACAACCATGTAGCGCCCAAATGTTGAAGTGAGCAAAATACCAAAGTCTCTTGAAGACCAGTTGCTGAGAAGATGATTAAATGCTGGTTTAATCATTTGTTAAAATAATGCTCGTCTGAGCGTCAGGTGATAAAACCTAATTAATTATGAATAGATGAGGGACCGTCCAAGGGGTCATGAAACCGGCCCTGGGTGTTCATGGGATCGACTGAGGATCAATTTATGAAGTTCCAAATTGTTTGGAAGAATTTGAACCTAATATGAACAAATTAGGTCAAATGATGAAAATATGTGGGACCAGTCTCTTGCAAGCCAAAGAGCTAACCTTGGTCGGTCAAGGTAGTATGCTCGCGTCACCAAAGTGTTCGTGTCTCAGTCTTGAGGGTTTTGATATTTTCTGATGTGCGTTTGAGCAATCATTTGGGAAAATATGAAGAAATCTGGGATTTTTTATTGAAACTGAGGAAACTTTATGAGATGAAGGAAAAATAATAATAAAATGAAGGAATCATGAAGTGTGGAACCGGCTATGGCCAATGCATGGTCGGCGGCCAATGAGCCCGTCCCATAGCATTTTCCCAATTTTATTATATTTTTTCATGATTTTATGAAAATATCATAAAATCAAGGAGTTTCCGATGAAGAAAACAAATAATATTAATAATAATAAAATAAGGGCGTGTGGGACCGGATTGGGCATGGTCGGCCGGCTGGGGCCCGGTCTCGTGAGTTTTTCCCTAATTTTATGTATTATTTCATGATTTGAAGGAATTTTCATAATTTGAAGGAAACATCATGAAATCAAGGAATTTCATGGGATGAAGGAAACATAAATAATAATAGAATAAGGGGCGTGTGGGACCGGCTAGGGCATGACCGTCCGGCTAGGTCCCGATCCCACGAGTTTCCCTAATTTTATATTATTTTTCATGGCTTTAAGGAAAAATCATGAAATTAAGGAGTTTTCATGAGATTATGGAAATAATAATAAAATAATGAGGAATCATGAGGTGTGGGACCGGCCGGCTAGGTCCCGATCCCACAAGTTTCCCTAATTTTATATTATTTTTCATGGCTTTAAGGAAAAATCATGAAATTAAGGAGTTTTCATGAGATTATGGAAATAATAATAAAATAATGAGGAATCATGAGGTGTGGGACCGACCATGACTAGGGCATAGCCGGCCGGCTAGTAGACACGGTCCCATGACACCTTTCTCAATTTTATATTATTTCCTTGATGCGAAGGAAACACCATGAAACTGAGGAGTTTCCTTTAAACGAAGGATATTTGTTCAAATGAAGGGATTTTCATGAGATCAAGGAAAATAATGAAAATATGATAAAATATAAAATTGAGCGTGGGACTGACCATGGCACGACCGGTCGGCCGGCGAGGCCAGTCCCCCAACGCCATGATTAATATTTTGTTATTTATTGTTTTGTTCCTATTTTGCATAGGTTCATCGTTCCTTCGTATTTCGGAATGCTCGTTCGTGCATTCAGATGCTCGTTAGTGCATTATTGCTAAGTACACTTGCACCATTTTGGTCGAGGCTTACTCGATAGTGGATCAGATGCCCGTGTGTTGAATATTTACTACCAACTCATGGAATTCTGCTGGGAAAAATCATGAATTGAAGTAACGAAATATTATGGAAAATATAGAATATTTTCCAGGGATTCAGTTAATAAATCTAATGATTTAGAAATAATTAATCAATGGATCTATACTAGTGCGATCGTCTAGGAGCATTAATTATTCATGAATTGAGTGATATGAGCTTGTTGAAGCGTCATACTTCTTTTATATAGTCAGGGAAAACAATTGTTACATCCTGAAGACGTTATTGCTCTATACTAGCAGGCAAGCTGTCTAGGAGCCGTCCAATCTTTCGATTCTATATATAAATAAAAATTGAAATTGCTCAGTATTCATAAGATATGCCGTTGCCTCAGCTGAGAGACTACACATTTATATATACTCTGAGAGAAAGTATTCTCAGTCAGAGATCTTTGTGGCACGAGCTTTCACGATTTCGATAAGAGACAT
The DNA here is from genome assembly GCF_003573695.1 of Papaver somniferum. NCBI lineage: Eukaryota > Viridiplantae > Streptophyta > Magnoliopsida > Ranunculales > Papaveraceae > Papaver > Papaver somniferum. The sequence continues at coordinate 181,021,086 of NC_039360.1, forward strand.
GAGCCTCAATACTCATCTGATTGCTGGATCAGGAGTATGTATAATTATGGGTTTACGATTTTATCCTTTGTCGAAAATCCCCCATCTACATTAAGTCCCCTGCTTAGTGAGGGACAATCATGTTCCTCAGTCAGCACTGAATGGTGATTTTCCGGTTACAAACAATATAAGCAATTGAACTTTAGTCGTAAGATGAGACTTTACCGGATTTTTGATAGTACGAGCAAACCACGGCTTGAATGAAGATTCCGGTGGCATGATAGAGCATCGCCTAATAATCATGAATTGGTGTTGAACCGCTGATTTTGATGATGGGACCTTGGTCGTTTTAGGATTCACGGGTCGGGCCCAATAATGAAATCCTTGTGAGATTAGGTTTTGGAAATAAAATTTGATATAAGAGAATTAATCTTTTTTTTTATTTCTCTCCCACGACCGACCACCACCTTGACCTCTTCTCCTTCTTCACTCCCGAGCAGAGGAAGGGAGCAGAGAATTTTCGCCGGAGCTTTCCAGCCGGAACAACCGTCGTCCGATCACCGTCCGGCCATATTCCGGCCGTCGCCGACAGGTAAGCAAATTTTTTTTTTTAAACTTGCAGTTTGTTAATGAGTTGTTCATGCTTTGATCATGTTGAAGTTATATACATGTGTTTATATGAGTGTGAGTTTTGTAGAATACCCTTGTTTTTAGAAAACGTATGTTCGTTCGATCGTTAGTTTAAGAAACTAATAATAATCCCTGACTTAGGAGAGATTTTTTTTTATACATAGACTTGTGTCCAGTGATAAAATTTTGTTTATGAGCTTTCATGAGAACCAAAACTTTATCTTAAAAGGTGTGAGTTTTTAACAAAATCGAAATAAACCCTCGTTTCGAAGACGTATGATAGTACGAAGGAAATATATTTTTTTATATAAAACCATGGCATGTTCATGGATTTTTTTTTTTTGATGAAATCGTGGAATATCCACAAATTTTATTTACGTGAGCCTTACTCACGTCAATTTTTTTTATTTACGTGAATAAATCACGTTTTTTATTTATATATATATTAAAAATCAAAACTTGAATTTTGTGTATTCACTAGAAGTAAACAATTATTTATGATGAAATAATGTTTTAGTTTTCATAACTCCATGGTGAATGTTCATACCGTAGAAATGTTCATGATTTCATGAAAATCTGAGTTTTGCTCGTCTTTTGTAGATTTGAAGAAACGAGCGAGTTTTGAAGTGTTAACTCTTGCATCACAATCACTACTGTTATTGGAATCGTAAAAAGGTAAGAGTTAAGTTTACCATTTTGGTAGAGGATAGTTGAGCATTTTGCCATTTGCATGATTACATCATCTTGTCGAAGTTTGTATCTGGATGATGTACTGAAGTAGAATGTTGTGTGAACTTTACAGCTACTTCGCAAAGATGTATGATTCTCAAGCTAATGACGCCTCCAGAGATGATACATGTGTGGACAATGATGCCTCCAGGGAAGATTCATATATAAATAATGATGCCTCTAAGGATGATTCATGCATGGATGAGACTTCCGTTGGCGAAGATGAAACACCTGGAATTAAGAACGTTCCAAACATAGAGGATGCATTCTTTATGGATCAAGGGCCTGAAAAGCGTCTCAAAACTCCAACATTTCGTCTTCTGATAAATCCTAGAGAGGTTACTCAGAAAAAATTGGTGACTCCTCAGGCAACTATTCAATTCTGTCTTGAACGAGGATATTTTTCTACATCAATCTTTGAATTCAAGCTTTCTCGACGGCCCTTAGAAAAGTTTTCTGGATGGGCAAGGTACATGTTAGGTTTTTCTCGTGTTCGAGCCAAGTTGCATGATGCACAAGTAATACGGGCTATTCAAACTTCTGGAGATTTGTTCATTTTTCATGATGCGGGAGGTATGGTAGCTCTTCTTGGTCGCTGGTGTATTCCAACTCACTCTTTCATATGAAGATGGGGAGAGTTTACCATTACTTTAGAAGATGTAGTTGCTTTGTTGCATCCTCCAATCACGGTTAACCTTCCTGAAGGTCTTTCTTCATCAGAAGAAATTGCAATCTTTAACATCTTGACAACCACAATGGAGGAGATTAATAAGGCATCCGACAACAAAGGTTGTTATGCTCATTGGTTAATACACTGCTGGCCAAGAGATACTCCTCTGGAGTGGCCTGTTGATGGTACGTTATCTATTGCTGCTTTCTTGTGTTTATGGCTGTCCAGAGATGTATTTGAAGATGCTGGAAATTTGTTGAAGCCGTTCGTGATTTCCTTTGCAATTAAGATGGCTCAGGGTGAGCAAATCCCAATAGGTAGTTTGTTTCTGGGTTCTTTGTACTCTAACTTGGACTCCTTGATTATAGACTCCAGCATATCGAATGGTTTTATGAATTGTTTCTTCAAGCTTTGATGTGGGAGCGTTTCAAGAATTATGCTCCGATTCCACGTACTATTTTGCAAGGATTGAACGTTGATGCTCACCATGTTTTCTCTTAGAAGGCCAATGCCAGGATCATGCGCTGGTCCACAAAGCAACCTCGACTCAAGACTCGCTTCGTTGATGTCTTAGACCGTGAATCTGAATTCAACTTCCGCCCATGGGTGTCAGTTCCTCCTTACATCTTTCAGTTTACAACTTTTAATGCTGAAGAGAGTATGACTTTGAAATCTGGTGCTGATTTGAACGACGGTGAGAGGTCTTTTATGCTAAGTTGTACTCCCGGTCATTTGATATCCATAATTCATGGCAAATTCTTAGTGGAAGAATACAATATTGATAGGGAGGCTCGAAAAATGGGTACGGATCGGTGTGTTCCGACTTTTCGAAAGAGGAAACCATCAGTTGAGCAGATCATGACCCGTTTAGACCGCACACATGTGGAAGGAAGTGAATAATGGTTCCCTAGCTTTGAGCGAATCACATATGTAACTCCAGGTTACATAAAATTTTGGGATCAGCAACTCGAGCGCTTGCATAATTTTGTGAGAGTTAATCAGCCTTTGGTGAAGGAGCCTCCTTCTCTTGAGATGATTGCTACTCGCCCAAGACTGAAACATTTCCCTGGTGGTGATAAGCGAAAAACGTCTCCGCGAGGTTCACAAGTAAGTATTATTTACGAAGTCTTCATAAGATTATGATAATTGTATTTTGATTATTGCATCAAAATTTTCCACAGGACGGTCGTAACGTAAGACCTCGAATCGATGTAGATCTCTCAGAAACTGAAGCGACTATTCATGGTGGAGAGGGCAGGAATAAGAATTATAAGATGTTACCTAACACCATAAAGTCCCCAGTGATTTCTTTGGTGAGTCGTCGATATCTTTTCCACCATGACTTCTTCTCATCCGTGTAATTAGGATCGTAAAACCAATGTTCCTTACTTTGTTACAGAATTTTACCCCATCGAGTATTGACGGTCTTCAGTTCTCTGCTGCTGGGCAAACAACTTCTGATTTGAGTGATGGAGAAGAGGCCGTAAGTATTTCTTCATATAAAAAATTATGATGCTTTGTAGATAAAATGTTAATTGTTAAGAATATATCCAGGAGGATGTCTCCATGGAAGTGGAGAGCACTGATGATGTTTGTTTGGAGGATGTCGATAAAGGGAACTCCCAAAGCTCGAAACCGAATGAAAATAATGGTGTTGTTGATGCTGATACGAGCAATTCTGATTCTTCGAACGCTTCAGAGGTCAATCAAGTAAGTATTTCCCTTGAATTTTATCCATAGAAGCATAAAATTGTTGATTTATGAGTGAATGAATGAGAATGCATGTGAATATATGAAAAGCTTTGCCGAAAATACGTCACCAGAAAATTCAGGACTCAGCCTTTTAGCAAAATCGCCATAAAATCTTTGTCCGGTGTCAGATTTTCGCGATCCACATATGTATCCTTATGCCCAGAAAATTTCCAAGCTTTAACGAGTAAGATTTTTAAGTTTTGAGCACGTTTAGGGGTCGAAATATACGAAACAGTAAACATCCAGGAGACTTTCAGGAAATTTTCAGCTGTCATGTAGTCGGATGTTTTGACCACATATTTTTGCTCATTCATCCGATTGCTATGAAATTTTTACATATTGTAGGTAACATCCATAAAAATAGGATGGTATATAACTCAACCATTTATTCTTCACCAATTTCTCCCAGTTCATCGTTTTATACAGGGCAGTGTAGAATCTTCTCAGACGAGCTTATCGTAAAATATGTTTTTGTGACTTTCACGTTGTTTGCTGATGTCTAGCATGTAACATGAAGAACTTTGATGATGTTATACCACTTGTACGTTGTAGTTCATGATTTCCATTGGTTTCATGCTTGGATGATTCTAATCTCATGTAATCTTCGTATTAGGTGCAAAATACTGAAGTTGAGAATGAAGGAGCCAATAATGAAACGAGCAACCCTGGGGTTATTGATAAAGAGGTAACAATATCATAACTTCAAGTCCATGAGATTGTTGTTTTTGAAGAGACCGAGGCTTTAATTGTTGTTGCTTCAGTAGCAGAAGAAGCTGAACCATGCATTGAAGAAACTGTTGCTATGACCGTAGAAGTTGCTCCAGTGATTGAGAATCGTATAGTGGTGCATGAATACCCGAGCGTAGGGATTTCTTTTGATCCTCCATTTGATGCATCACTCCCATATCACGAACTGGTTGGTGGATTCAATGTTCCCATTGGATATGCCGACTTGTACAAGAAAATATGGAATAAATTTGGTCACATCATCGTTACCAGAGATCCCAAGCGTGCTTATTCTTTAACAATGCAAGTAAGTGTTATCTTGCGTGTTGTAAGTGAAATATGCGCTAGGGACAGAAATACTGTCACTCCAGATGTACTCTTTGATTGGGAGTTCAACTTGGAGAATTCTGAGAAACTTGGCTTCAACGTGAAGTGGCTTCGTAAGAAGATAAATGCTATCAAGGACTCATGTGAGAATAACATACCCTTTCCCAATGATGTTGTGATGGAGAAAGAAGAGAAGATCGCTCGGCTGACTGAAGAATTGAACATGGAGAAGGCGGCTTTACAAGTCCTGAAGGATGCGGAGGAGAAAAAATCCTTCTTTGCTGATTTTCTTTGATTTCTTTTCCATAATCTCTTGAACTTTTGAACTTCTGATAGATGTGAAGTTTTATTTCTGGTTTTGATTGATTTTGGATAAGTAGATTGAGGATATTCTTTGGACCTGACAAAGATTTTCTTTAAGTAAACTGAATTTTGATAAATTGCTGAATTTAAACTACTGAATGCAAGTATTGCAAAACTTTTGGCGGAAATTGAAATACAGTGAAAGAAAATTCTAAAAGCCAAATTCGGGTATTTAGAGACGTCCATGTCTTGAACCCAAATACCTCAAATATCCAATAGTCTCACGCATCAAATGCTTTGAGCCAATTCTCATGTATTACTGCCATGTTCGGCGTGCCATCCATGTTGATCAATCCGTGGTACCCACCAGCAACAGACTTAGAGATCCTAAAAGGTCCTTCCCAGTTGGAATTCTTTGCAGAATGGGAATTACGCTTAGTTGCTTTGAGAACTAAATCTCCTTCTTGGAACTTGTTAGTCTTGGCCGTTTGTGCTCTGAATATCTTCTGCTTATTCGGAATTCCTCGTGTAGTATTTGAGAGTATGTATGGTTGTGGTATGTATGGACATTCATGTAGAGGAGAGTATTTGAGATACTGTTTGTCATGCTTGGCTATGTCCTCAGCAATAAAATTTCCGATAGTATGCTCAATTTGAAGAAGCCCTGGACTTAACCATTTGGTGAAATATTGCTGAGGCGAGGTTATCCATTCGTAGCATTTTGCAATTGCTAAGTTGTTGGTGGAGTAGAGCCCTCGAACCAAAGCAGCATATTTGAAAACTGACACTATGGACACATGAGGAGGAATAAGACTTGCCTGATCGCGAAACCTTTTGATGAAATCATTTGCATTTTCTTTAGGATTTTGTGTCAGTTCCGTCAAGGCTTTGATTTCCTTTAGATACTCAAACAGGGGAGTATCCTCTATTTCTTCTTCCGAATCAGAGCTTTCATCAACTGAGAAATGTGCAACTGAAGTTGAAGGTGTTGGGGTTACCTTTCCAGCATGAATCCACGTACGTCCAAGAATCATATCATATCCTTGATCTTCACGGATTATGTAAAATTGTGTTTCTGTTCAGGCTGAGTTTATGTTCACCTTGAGAGTAATGTGGCCATAAGTATCTCTGGTCGTTCCTTCATGATCTGTGATTGTTACTGGAGCATGAATGGCTTCTTGGCGTGTGATAACAGCAGCTCTGAGAGTTTCAGAGGGATAACATTGACAGCAGTGGCAACATCAATCAATGCTCGTTTGAACTCGTTTCCCTTGAGATGGACTGTGGTGAGGAGTCCCCAGTCGTACATTTCTTCGTCTGTTGTCGAGGGCGGCTCAGGGAATGCTTCTTGAATCAACAGACGCTCCCCTTACACGATGTGATTCAGTGTAGTGAACATGTCTCCCCTTTGAGCCTTTGATAAGTATAGCAATTCGCAAATATGCTCGATTAAGGATTGAACTGCTTCTTTGACAGGTGGATCAGAAAAAGTAAAGGTTCTGACTGGGAGAGGATCTCTGTGCACTCCTTCAGTCCCCAAGTTGAGTTCTCCTGACTCGATCTTTTCTTTAAATATGCGCTTCAAAGTTCTGCAATCACTTGTGGGATGGTTGACGAACCAATGAAAGCGACAGTAGCGAGGATTTTCCATGGCCTCTTCAGTTGGTTCTTTCTTGACATATGGCAGCTTGATTGCGCCGTCTTGAACCCAGGCATCTAGAAGTTCAATAACTTCTTCAATGGAGCAGGGAAAATCGGGTGCCTATGGATCATCTTCCGTGTGTTGAGAAGGAACTTGCGTATTATCCTTCTTTTGCATCTTAGAAGGAGTTGAGGAAGTATGTTTGCGATGTGGATCGGCTTTTCGCTTGCTCCCTTCTGCGACAACATTTGTGGAAGGTTGGAGATTGTATTGTTTGTTGATCAAGCGTCTATTACCTCGAGTTTCTCGTGGTTCTTCAGCTTTTGTAGTCTTAGCTCTCTCGAACAAAGAAGGTGCAGTATTTGTTGATCTCTTGGCCGCTTCATGAAGTTTTGTGAAAGTCTGAAACCTGAGATTTTCCAATAAAACTCTGTAGACTGGAATCATTCCATTGATGCACAAGTCCACGAGTTATTGCTCTGTGTCATTTGGATCATGGCAGTCCAAGGCTTGAACTCTGAACCTTTTCACATAACCGTTAGGATGTTCGTTTCTTCTTTGAAACATCCTTCCGAGATCAGAGAGGGTGATTTGCTCTGAAACGAAGAAATACTTTCTGTACAAAGCATTAACCATTTCTCCCCAACTTTTGATACTTCCTGGTGCGATGTTGTTGTACCAGGTATATGCCCTGCCTTTCAGAGACTTTGAAGATTCCTTCAGACGGATAGTATGGTTGTGCTCATGTTCACCCAGTGCTTCCAGAAATCGAGAAACATGTTCTCGAGCATTGCCGGTTCCATCTTAAAGTGTGAAGGTTGGAGAGGTGTAACCTTTTGGCAGAGGAATCCTTTGTGTAGCAGCAGAATATGGAGGTTGGTGACGGTGGACAGAAGGTGTTTTGTCTTTTCCACGGTCCTCTAAAAGAAGTTCTAGGTCTTCACGGGTGATGAAACTGGATGACTCTTTTGCTGGTGGATTTTATGCAGCTTTAGGAACTTCCTCATCCTCTACTACATGGATCGGAGTGATTTCGGGATCAGCGTCTGAAGACGTTTCTTTAGTTTTTCCTTTCAACTGAGTTTTCTCTGACATCTTGTCTGTAAGAGTCTTGAGATAGTTGAATAGTTCCTTCTGAGTAGCAGCCATGTCAGTTTGATTTTTGGCCAAAGTGTCTTGCACCTTCATGAGATCACCAATGGTAGGTGGATTTTCTCTGATTTCTTCAGGAGACGATCCAAAGAGTGGATTGTTGATGGCGCCAGTGTCGTCACTTGCATGGGTGATCACCGGGGCATTTGAAGGAGTAGTGGTGGCAGGCTGCACCGGAGGAGTGGTATTGGCATTACCACTAGAGCTTGCAATATTGTAATCGGGTGTTGAACCCGGATTGGTAACTGAACCAGACCTAAAACCGACCATCTTTGTGAGAACTGAGATTGCAACCGAGAGAATGATCTCCCACTATGGTCGCCAATCCGTAGATGGGGAAAACGAATTGTTGGTTTTTACGGAATTGAGGAGACGACCGTGCGGAGGAAAATCCTTGAACCGAGTGAACTGTCTAACCTCACACAGATACACTGCAACAAGGGAGTGTTTTAAGTTCGAGAGATCAACCTGTAGGACTCCGGCCTAAACCAAGACAATGGTCGTTCCAGAGTAAATTCAGTCACAAGAGAGGATGGGACGATCTGTAGGAGGGAAGCTGTGAAATGTGTGAGATCAATGGTGATCAAGGATTATTGGTGTGTTGTGTATTTTGCGTGAAAATAGTTTCTGAATGATTGCGTTTACTCAGTTGACAGTAATTGCTAAGACGATGAGTTCGCGGAAAGATGTATAAAGACCTAATCAATTGAACAAATCTTGAACTAGTTCTTATGAGTCATTTGAACTAGTTATGAGAAAGATGAATACGGTTGGTATGAAAGCACTCATATGGCTAACCATTGGTCAACCATTTGTGAACCAACCAATGTACACGTTTGGGTACGGTTACTCAAACCTAAATGAATACATTTCATTTGTGTGTGACAAGATAAGTTTCGATCTAACGGTTGAAAGATATTATCTTGGACAAATCAGGTTTTTCATCTAACGGTGAGTATTGAATGCTTTGTTACCAAGGTAACTTGGATTGCAAACCCTGATTTGAAAACTATATAAGGTGATGTCTAGCAACTGTACAAAACTAATCCCCACACCTCCTGTGTGATACTAGTTGCTTTGCTAGAGTCGATTCTCCTTTAATCGTAGGTTTCTTCTCGAGACCCTGTCGATTAACAACTGAAAGACTTCATTGGGATTGTGAAGCCAGACGAAACTACTTCTCTTGTAGTTGAGCGATCTGATCTTGCCATTTTCTATCATACGAGTTCAATTGGAATAATTGACTTGAGATTATATCTCTGATAGGGCAAGATAAAAAGAAATCACAAACATCTTCGTCTCATCGTTTGTGATTCCGCAATATCTAGTTTCGCTACCATACGATTTAGATTATTGTGAGGTGATTGATAATACTAGGTTGTTCTTCGGAAATATAAGTCGGGTTTATCAATTGGTTCTTGTTCACCTTGATTTTTATCAAAAGACAGAAAAAAACTTTTAGGTTTATCTGTGGGAGACAGATTTATCTATCTTTGTAGACTTTTCTGTGTGATACAGATTTGTTTATTAAAGTCTTCGACTTTGGGTCGTATCAACTCTTAGTTGTGGGTGAGATCAGCTAAGGGAATCAAGTGTGTAGTATCCTGCTGAGATCAAAGACGTAAGGAGCGCAACTGTACCTTGAATCAGTGTGAGATTGATTTGGGTTCAACTACAGTCCAGACCGAAGTTAGTTTGTAGTAGGCTAGTGTCTGTAGCGGCTTAATACGGTGTGGTGTTCAATCTGGACTAGGTCCCGGGGGTTTTCTGCATTTTCGGTTTCCTCGTTAACAAAACTTCTAGTGTCTGTATTATTTCTATTCTGCATTATATTATGTTATATAATTGAAATATCACAGGTTGTGCGTTGTATCGATCAAGAGTGAAATCCAACCTTTGGTTGTCGATTGGAAATTGATTGATCCTTGGACATTGGTCTTTGGTACCGTCCAAGTTTATCATCCTTGTATTTGATAAAGACTCGCAAATTCCTATTTGCTTGAGTAAAGATCAAATCAAGTGAGAGAGATATCAACTCCTCGATATACTTTTCTCTAGATTGAGTCTCGCTGTCTAGTTGATTCTCTAGAAAGTATATTGGAGTTAGTCCATACATATTGCTAATCGAAATATTGGGTGAGGTTGTTAGACCCCCGCATTTTCAATTGGTATCAGAGCAGGCAAACACGTTCAAGACCTCAAAAGTCTTTGTTTGTAGCTGTAGATGGGGAAAAACGAATTGCTGGTTTTTACGGAATTGAGGAGACGACCGTGTGGAGGAAAATCCTTGAACCGACCGAACTGTCTAACCTCACACAGATGCACTGCAAGAAGGGAGTTCTTTAATTTCGAGAGATCAATCTGTAGGACTCCGACCCAAACCAAGACAATGGCCGTTCCAGATTAAATTCGGTCACAAGAGAGGAAGGGTCGATCTGTAGGAGGGAAGCTGAGAAATGTGTGAGATCAATGGTGGTGGCGTTTACTCAGTTGAGAGTAATTGCTAAGACGATGAGTTCGTGGAAAGATGTATAAAGACATAAGCAATTGAACAACTCTTGAACTAGTTCTTATGAGTCATTTGAACAAGTTATGAGAAAGATGAATACGGTTGATATGAAAGCACTCATATGGCTAACCAATGGTCAACTATTTGTGAACCAACCAATGTACACGTTTGGGTACGGTTACTCAAACCTAAATGAATACATTTCATTTGTGTGTGACAAGCTAAGTTTCGATCTAACGGTTGAAAGATATTAGCTTGGATAAATCAGGTTTTTCATCTAACGATGAATATTGAATGCTTTGTTACCAAGGTAACTTGGATTGCAAACCCTGATTTGAAAACTATATAAGGAGACGTCTAGCAACTGTGCAAAACTAATCCCCACACCTCCTGTGTGATACTAGTTGGTTTGCTAGAGTCGATTCTCCTTTAATCGTATGTTTCTTCTCGAGACCCTGTCGATTAACGACTAAAAGACTTCATTGGGATTGTGAAGCCAGAAAAAACTACTTCTCTTGTAGTTGAGCGATAAGACTTGCCATTTTCTATCGTACGAGTTCAATTGGAATAATTGACTTGAGATTATATCTCAGATAGGGCAAGATAAAAAGAAATCACAAACATCTTCATCTCATCGTTTGTGATTCCGCGATATCTAGTTTCGCTACCATACGATTTAGTTATTGTGAGGTGATTGATAATACTAGGTTGTTCTTCGGGAATATAAGTCGGGTTTATCAATTGGTTCTTGTTCACCTTGATTTTTATCAAAACACAGAAAAAAAAAACTTTTAGGTTTATCTGTGGGAGACAAATTTATCTATCTTTGTAGACTTTTCTGTGTGATACAGATTTGTTTATTAAAGTCTTCGACTTTGGGTCGTAGCAACCCTTAGTTGTGGATGAGATCAGCTAAGGGAATCAAGTGCGTAGTATCCTCCTGGGATCAGAGACGTAAGGAGCGCGATAGTACCTTAAATCAGTGTGAGATTGATTAGGGTTCAACTACAGTCCAGACCGAAGTTAGTTTGTAGTAGGCTAGTGTTTGTAGCGGCTTAATACAGTGTGGTGTTAAATCTGGACTAGGTCACGGGGTTTTTCTGCATTTGCGGTTTCCTCGTTAACAAAACTTCTAGTGTCTGTGTTATTTCTATTCTGCATTATATTTTGTTATATAATTGAAATATCACAGGTTGTGTGTTGTATCGATCAAGAGTGAAATCCAACCTTTGGTTGTCGATTGTAAATTGATTGATCCTTGGACATTGGTCTTTGGTACCGTCCAAGTTTATCATCCTTGTATTTGATAAAGACTCGCAAATTCCTATTTGCTTGAGTAAAGATCAAATCAAGTGAGAGAGATATTAACTCTTCGATATACTTTTCTCTAGATTGAGTCTGGATGTCTAGTTGATTCTCTAAAAAGTATATTGGAGTTAGTCCATACAGATTGCTAATCGAAATATTGGGTGAGGTTGTTAGACCCCCGCATTTTCAATTGGTATCAGAGCAGGCAAACACGTTCAAGACCTCAAAAGTCTGTGTTTGTAGCTGTAGATGGGGAAAAACGAGTTGCTGGTTTTTACGGAATTGAGGAGACGACCGTGCGGAGGAAACTCCTTGAACTGAGCGAACTGTCTAACCTCACACAGATGCACTGCAAGAAGGAAGTGCTTTAAGTTAGAGAGATCAATCTGTAGGACTCCGGCCCAAACCAAGACAATGGCCGTTCCAGAGTAAATTCGGTCACAAGAGAGGATGGGTCGATCTGTAGGAGGGAAGCTGAGAAATGTGTGAGAACAATGGTGATCAAGGATTATTGGTGTGTTGTTTATTTTGCGTGAAAATAGTTTCTGAATGATCGTGTTTACTCAGTTGAGAGTAATTGCTAAGACGATGAGTTCGTGGAAAGATGTATAAAGACCTAAGCAATTGAAAAACTCTTGAACTAGTTCTTATGAGTCATTTGAACTAGTTATGAGAAAGATGAATACGGTTGATATGAAAGCACTCATATGGCTAACCAATGGTCAACCATTTGTGAACCAACCAATGTATACGTTTGGATACGGTTACTCAAATACATTTCATTTTTGTGTGACAAGTTAAGTTTCGATCTAACGGTTGAAAGATATTAGCTTGGATAAATCTGATTTTTCATCTAACGGTGAATATTGAATGCTTTGTTACCAAGGTAACTTGGATTGCTAAACCTGATTTGAAAACTATATAAGGTGACGTCTAGCAACTTTAAAAAACTAATCCCCACACCTCCTGTGTGATACTAGTTGCTTTGCTAGAGTCGATTCTCCTTTAATCGTAGGTTTCTTCTCGAGACCCTGTCGATTAACAACTGAAAGACTTCATTGGGATTGTGAAGCCAGGCGAAACAACTTCTCTTGTAGCTCAGCGATCTGATCTTGCCATTTTCTATCGTACTAGTTCAATTGGAATAATTGACTTGAGATTATATCTCTGATATGGCAAGATAAAAAGAAATCACAAACATCTTCGTCTCATCGTTTGTGATTCCGCGATATCTAGTTTCGCTACCATACGATTTAGTTATTGTGAGGTGATTGATAATACTAGGTTGTTCTTCGGGAATATAAATCGGGTTTATCAATTGGTTCTTGTTCACCTTGATTTTTATCAAAACACAGAAAAAACTTTTAGGTTTATCTGTGGGAGACATATTTATCTATCTTTGTAGACTTTTCTGTGTGATACAGATTTGTTTATTAAAGTCTTCGACTTTGGGTCGTATCAATTCTTAGTTGTGGGTGAGATCAGCTAAGTGAATCAAGGGCGTAGTATCCTGCTGGGATCAGAGACAAGGAGTGCAATTGTACCTTGAATCAGTGTGAGATTGATTTGGGTTCAACTACAGTCCAGACCGAAGTTAGTTTGTAGTAGGCTAGTATCTATAGCGGCTTAATACAGTGTGGTGTTCAATCTGGACTAGGTCCCGAGGTTTTATCTGCATTTGCGGTTTCCTCGTTAACAAAACTTCTAGTGTCTGTGTTATTTCTATTCCGCATTATATTTTGTTATATAATTTAAATATCACAGGTTGTGCGTTGTATCGATCAAGAGTGAAATCCAACCTATGGTTGTCGATTGGAAATTGATTGGTCCTTGGACATTGGTCTTTGGTACCGTCAAAGTTTATCATCCTTGTATTTGATAAAAACTCGCAAATTCCTATTTGCTTGAGTAAAGATCAAATCAAGTGAGAGAGATATTAACTCCTCGATATACTTTTCTCTAGATTGAGTCTGACTGTCTAGTTGATTCTCTAGATAGTATATTGGAGTTAGTCCATACAGATTGCTAATCGAAATATTGGGTGAGGTTGTTGGACCGCCGCATTTTCAATTGGTATCAGAGAAGGCAAACACGTTCAAGACCTTAAAAGTTCGTGTTTGTAGTTGTAGATGGGGAAAAACGAGTTGCTGGTTTTTACGGAGTTGAGGAGACGACCGTGTGGAGGAAACTCCTTGAACCGAGCGAACTGTATAACCTCACACATATACACTGCAAGAAGGGAGTGCTTTAAGTTCGAGAGATCAATCTGTAGGACTCCGGCCTAAACCAAGACAATGGTCGTTTCAGAGTAAATTCGGTCACAAGAGAGGATGGGTCGATCTGTAGGAGGGAAGCTGAGAAATGTGTGAGATCAATGGTGATTGAATATTGTAGGTGTGTTGTGTGTTCTGAAATAAGATAAGTTATGAATGATTGAATTTGCTCTGTTGAGAGTAATTTCTCAGATGTTAAGTTGTTAATATCGTATTATCTGTTTGACGTAAGATTCCCCCTTTTCAATCATGATTCAGAGACTTATTTATATTGCTAGAATTGTAAACACCATGATCCCATGAAGTGTAACAGTAGATAGAATCAAAGAGTGGAGAAGTGGGAATCGTGTTAAAACTAGTTGCTCAACGTGCGGAGACTTGGTCGATTTTCCATCCACTACTTTGTTAACTCCTTCAACTGATTGCACGAATTGCTCACATTCTCATCGTGTGTATGAATACACGTGCGTAGACCGCCAGACCAAAACCCTAGTTAATATCCCCCATGTGACACGATTGATGTCTCGTGATTGTGGAGTCTGCAAGGCAGACGTGTATTTAGTTAGTCAATTGCTGACTTCATGCCTTCATGGGACGATAAGTCCTTGTATTGTTGAGTCGAACATGATTTGAAAATGTTCTGAGATTCATGAATTGAACATGTCTGCTGAGACAAAGGTATAATGTATTAATAAACGTTGATAGTTAACGTGAGCAAATATTGCTCATTTGATGAATTGTTGAATATTGATAGTTGAACCAATATTCCTTGGTTTGAGCAAATATTGCTCATCTGAGCGAATATTGCTCGTTTGATGGATTATTGGTAGCATGACCAAATAAAATATTAATTCAAATACTTAAAACTGAACCAAGTATAATTAATAAAATGTTGACCATGAGATCATCATAAAATTATTAGCGTTTGAATCTGGAAACCTTGGACTTAAAACCCTAATTCGATCATTTGATGATTAATTGATGGTTTATTGAAAATTAACCACGGAGTGAAGGAGGGACTGGCTACATGGGATCATGGGTCGACCATGTAGCGCCTAAATGCTCAAGTGATAAAAATACCAAAGTCACTTGAAGACCAGTTGCTGAGAAGATGATTAAATGCTGGGTTAATCATTTATTAAAATAATGCTCGTCTGAGCGTCAGGTGATAAAACCTAATTAATTACGAAGAGATGAGGGACCGACCAAGGGGTCATGAAACCGGCCCTGGGTGGTCATGGGATCGACTGACGATCATTTTATGAAGTTCCAAATTGTTTGGAAGAATTTGAACCTAATATGAACAAATTAGGTCAAATGATGAAAATATGTGGGACCGGTCTCTTGCAATCCAAAGAGCCAACCTTGGTCGGTCAAGGTAGTATGCTTGCGTCACCAAAGTGTTCGTGTCTCAGTCCTGAGGGTTTTGATATTTTCTGATGTGCGTTTGAGCAATCATTTGGGAAAATATGAAGAAATCAGGGATTTTTTACTGAAACTGGGGAAACTTCATGAGATGAAGGAAAAATAATAATAAAATGAAGGAATCATGAAGTGTGGGACCGGCTATGGCCAAGGCATGGTCGGCCGGCCAGTGAGCCCGTCCCATAGCATTTTCCCAATTTTATTATATTTTTTCATGATTTTATGGAAATATCATAAAATCAAGGAGTTTGTTGAAACTAAAGAGTTTTGTTGAAATCAAGGAGTTTCCATGAGATGAAGGAAACAAATAATATTAATAATAATAAAATAAGGGCGTCTGGGACCGGCGTGGGCATGGTCGTCGGCTGGGGCCCGGTTCCGTGAGTTTTTCCCTAATTTTATGTACTATTTCATGATTTGAAGGAAACATCATGAAATCAAGGAATTTCATGGGATGAAGGAAACATAAAAAATAGAATAAGGGGCGTGTAGGACCATAGGGAATTATCGGCCGACTAGGGCCCGGTCCCACGAGTTTCCCTAATTTTATATTATTTTTCATGACTTTAAACGAAGGAAACACCATGCAACTGAGGAGTTTCCTTTAAACGAAGGATATTTGTTCAAATGAAGGGATTTTCATGAGATCAAGGAAAATAATGAAAATATGATAAAATATAAAATTGAGCGTGGGACTGACCATGGCACGACCGGTCGGCCGGCGAGGCCAGTCCCCCAACGCCATGATTAATATTTTGTTATTTATTGTTTTGTTCCTATTTTGCATAGGTTCATCGTTCCTTCGTATTTCGGAATGCTCGTTCGTGCATTCAGATGCTCGTTAGTGCATTATTGCTAAGTACACTTGCACCATTTTGGTCGGGGCTTACTCAATAGTGGCTCAGATGCCCGTGTGTTGAATATTTATTACTAACTCATGGAATTCTGCTGGGAAAAATCATGAATTGAAGTAATGAAATATTATGGAAAATATAGAATATTTTCCAGGGATTCAGTTAATGAATCTAATGATTTAGAAATAATTAACCGATGGCTCTATACTAGTGCGATCGTCTAGGAGCATTAATTATTCATGAATTGAGTGACATGAGCTTGTTGAAGCGTCATACTTCTTTTATATAGTCAGGGAAAAAAATTGTTACATCCTGAAGACATTATTGTTCTATACTAGCAGGCAAGTTTTCTAGGAGACGTCCAATCTTTCAATTATATATATAAATAATTACTAAAATTTCTCAGTATTCATAAGATATGTCGTTGCCTCAGCTGAGAGACTACACATCTACATATACTCTGAGAGACAGTATTCTCAATTAGAGATCTTTGTGGCACGCTTTCGATAAGAGACATGAGCCTCAATACTCATCTGATTGCTGGATCAGGAGTATGTATAATTACGGGTTTACGATTGTATCCTTTGTCAAAAATGCACCATCTACAGTAGCGGTCTGAATCTATGGATAGAGGTGCTATCTTTATTAACGTACCACCAGTCTTCGATGGCCCTAATTACTTATGGTGGACAATTGTTATGCGTGCGTTTCTTCAAGCGCGTGATTTTCAATCATGGGTATATGTTGTTAATGGCTATGATGCTCCCATTATTGTAGTAGGTAACGTTAATGTTCCAAAAAATATTGGTGAATACGATGCTGCAGAGATACTTGCTGCAAAGTAAAACTCCGACGGTTTGAATGCCATCATACATGCCATTACCCCAAATCTTCAGCAGCATGTGTCAAATTGCACTAGGTCTTAAGATGCGTGGGATATATTAGAAACCGTATTTGAAAGAAATGCCAGTGAAAAGGAAGCTAGGATTCAAAACCTTAATTCTGATTGGGAAAACCTTCATATGGCAGATGAGGATTCATTTGATGAGTTTAATCACAAAGTGTCTGAAATTGTTAATGAATCTTTTACATTGGGTAAAACTATTCCTGAAAAGGACATTGTGATGAAAATTCTCAGATCGCTACCATCTAGATACGATTCTAAGAAGCATGCCATCGTTGAGGGAAATAACCTTGAAAACCTCTCCAGAAATACGCTGGTTGGGAAGCTTAAGATCTTTGATCACGAACAGTCGTCCAAATCTAAGGATGTTGCGTTCAAAGCAATGAAAGACACAAAATTACTTGATAAAAGTAAAAATGTGTATATCTATGAAGATGATCACTCTGAGACCGATTCATCAGATGAAGATCTCGACAAATCAGTCTCGATGATCATAAGACAGTTTAGAGATCTTCTGTTGAAGAGAAGTAAACGGTTCTCCAGAGATAAACCAAAGGCATCAATCAAACCTCATAATCGTATTCCTTCTAAAAATAGGGACACGAATGAAACTGATGATGAGGATATGCCTCAGTGCTTCAAGTGTAAAGGATTTGGTCATTTTGCAAACGAGTGCCCAAATCGTAGAAAACACACTGGGAACAAAGGTCTTGCTGCGACACTTGATGAGATGTCTGAAAATTATGATTCTGATGAAGAAAAGAAAACAAGTGTTGCTCTTCTGTCTGAAAATATTGATTTTGATAATTGTAGCAATGCATACATCAATCTTGATAATCTTTTAGAAGAGAGCCCAATCAAGATGGAAGAATCTGACCCGTCTTTTAGAAACCCTTTACTTACTGTTTCAGGATCTACTGTGTTCCTAGCAGCTTGCATTTCAAAGTCCCCTGAACCATTCCTTGCGTTGACATGCTCATATTGTTCTCTTAAGGGATATGAACTTTCAAAGTGTTTCAAGTACAAACAAAGATGAGATATGTCAACAAGCTTCAACGAAGAGCAGATCGTTTAACCAATAAGCTTAAACTCGTGGAGAAAACAACTAAGGTATGTAAGATCTTGTCCTCTTCGAAAAGACTGGTTTCCAAAGAAAGATATAGACCATTAGAGAGGAAGAACTGGTCTAAACATACGGAAAGGCAGAGTTCCATTGATTCTGTACAAAAGGGTCATGGTGGAAAAATCGTTGTTCACCACAGCACAACCTGATTGTGTTGTTTTTTGTGCATCTTGTCTCATGCGCCTGTTCAAAAGAGACAAGATCTTGCACACCTCAGGATTTAAAATTAAAATTAAAATAGAAAATATTTTATTTTGTTTTTTAGCTTTGAGTTGTTTGGATTTGGAATTTCTTCATATCACTGTTGGTATTGGAAGGGACCAATGTGCCAAAAGAAGAGGGTTATTATCGACAATTCCGCTCTTTATAGGGTTGTGAGTTGGACGAATACGAACTTGTTTAATGGTTTCAAATCCCTACATTCCTTTTTCCGTCTCTGATACTCTTTATATCTTAAGACTGCTTGTTGAAGTTTAATTGTGAACTCCTCTCACAAAATCATACCATGGAAACTCCAAGCACCATGTCTTTAGATGGTAAAGATATCAATATGATTGTAAAGCCTTCAATCACCAAGGAAAAAGAAAAATCTCCTGTGTCTCCATCCTTGAAAAGAAAAAGAAGGAATGTGAGGAAGCCAAGGGCAATTCCTTCTAACTCTCAGAAATTCTCTGATGTTCTTGATGAGTTGAAAGAGACAAGAAAGGAGATTCGGCAAATAAAGGCTTGTCTGCTAAGATCTTTGGAAATTCAGAAGGCCTTGGTTCGACATCTCCATCCAAGACGCTTTGTTGGCATTGACTCCTTCCTCCACGAACCTTATGTTCCAATGGCTGTTGATGACAAGGAGTTCGGGAATGATGCAGATTTCTCAAAGATATCAATGTCTAGAAAGTCTTCTTATGAGAATTTTCCTCTTGTGTTTTAGGAAGAATAACTAGAGTTTGGAATAACCATTATTGTGAGTACACATAGCTATGTCCATTGTTTTTTCATCTTTATTTTTTAGGTTTATTTATTTAAATTCTAAAAATTGTTTGGAAGATGATTTTTACAGCATTAATCTTTATGGTTTATATATTGCAACATGATATGGGATATGTGTGTTTGCGTCCGTGAACTATTATTGTCCCATATGATGTCAAAAGTTATCTCTTTTATATGCCGATATGCAAGTATTAATACAAGATCGATGAACTTTTGACAAACAAAAGTTAAGCCTATCATGTCAATTATTGATGGAAGATAGGTTAAAATCTTTTGTTCGCAAGGATTATGTCTATTGTATGTCATTGTGCAAATAGTGATGGAAAATAGAATGAATCCTTGTATATACCGCAGTATTGATCATTCCTTGATCCATATTTTATATGTATACTGCAATTCTCCATAAGTTTTTCTTATGTTGAGCATAAGACGATTGAGTTAATCATTCTCTTATGGTGAACTTAGTCGTAGCTCCGTAAGTTCTCTTATGTCGAGCATTTCCAACTAGATTAATCATAGATTCGTTTGTGGTTATTTTGGTTGTGTATTCCGATTAAATTAATCATGGGTTCTCTTGTGATTAGTTTAATTGAGTTTTTTTTTATATAGAAAATCATTTCTTTATGGTTTTTGGTGTCCAATAAAATCCTTCTTTTCTTGTAAAAGTAAGGTCGCTCTTATTGTTCTCTTGGGAATGACATCAAATGGGGGAGAGTTCTTTTGAACTTGCACTTAATTTCCATATCTTTGTGGGGAGTTCGGCTGTGGAATATTTGAGGAGTTATCTTGTATCTTTATAAACTCCGTGATGAATGCATTTAGCTTCGGCTTTATGATTGCATCTAAACAAGTTGGTATGCACTTTTCTTTGGTCTTGAAGTGTCTCCATGAAAATTTTCATTAGGATCCCGTTTTCATAACTTTGCCAATTTTATTGACAAAAAGGGGGAGAATTAATGCGTAGTTCACACTACAAATACATAAGATTTACGTGCTTTACGGGTCATTATGTAAGGGGGAGTGGTTTTCATGTTGAGACGAAGTATTAATTAAGGGGGAGTGATATATATCAACATAGTATTGTTGTCGAAGTTGTGATATGAGAACTTTTGATGATGTGTAATAATACTATGACACTGTATAACAATGATCGAGAGCCTTTGTTTTCTCATTGTTATAGCTACGGAACTTCAACAACTATGATGTTGAACTTGCAACCTTTGGAATCACGGGAGTACTTAGAAAAGACGAAGTTTTCGAGTAACGTTGAACCGCCAAGGAGATCAAGCATGTGGACGAGAAGCTACAAAGTTTTATTTCTTTTGTAATCCACATGTATTGATAGTTTTGTCACTAAAATTGACAAAGGGGGAGATTGTTAGAGCATTGCTCGGTCGAACTCGCATGCGTTGCTATATCAAGCATGTTTGTCAATATTAGTGATCAAAACTATATGTCTTGATTTCTAGTATACTTATGACTAAGTCTCGGTCTAGGATAGTTAGGAATAGTTGAGCTCCAGACTCCATGGCGATTATCTTGCAAAGATGAAGAACTACTCAAGGAACCGGTGGAACTTCATCCGACTAAAAGTTATGTGGAGACTTGAATTCATCTTGTCACTCAAAAGTCAATCTACTATATCTCCTACTCTTGAGACAACGGTCGTATAAGTATGACAGTTTTCATACATACATACTTGCTATCTCGAGCCGAGTTTACTCGCATATCTTTTTCTCGAAATACGTGTTGGTAAGCTTTTGCTTTAACCATCTTCATATTTACCCGTGTCGAAAGTCATGATGACGTTTCAATCTTGAAAATAACTTTGATGACGATAGTCGATTCTTTATGTCTAACGACTGTTATAACATTATAGAAGAATGTTTCAATGATTGAAATGTAGAGTTGAGAATATGTAACCACCTATGGATGTAAGCATTTAGTGTATTCGCACATTTGTGTATAAATCCATGTGCCGGAAACCAAGTGTGTGCATATGTGTGCATACGGTATTGGTTAAGGAGACAGGTTGGGTATGCGTACCCATACGCATACTGGCGGAAGTTCACGTCCGTGAAATTCTGCTAGGTTTGAAGTTTACGAACTCAAAAACCAGTCACCCTAGGTACGTGTACCTATACGCGTAGTGGTGGAACTTTTTCACCCGAAAAAGTCTGCTGAGTTTGGAAACTAAAACCAACTTAAAATCCGGTAGCTAAGGTACGCGTACCCAAGCTGGTTATTTCTCAAATCGGTAGTTCATGGACTTAAAACAATAAATTATAAGGAATGCAATCTTTGCAAATCGTGGGTATTTTGTTCATGAATTGATTCATATGAATCAAACCGACTTTTTTTCAATTGTGTCTATGTATAAAGACCTAAGCAATTGAACAACTCTTGAACTAGTTCTTATGAGTCATTTGAACTAGTTATGAGAAAGATGAATATGGTTGATATGAACGCACTCACATGGCTAACCATTGGTCAACCATTTGTAAACCAACCGATGTACATGTTTGGGTACGGTTACTCAACTAAATGAATACATTTCATTTGTGTGTGACAAGCTAAGTTTCGATATAACGGTTGAAAGATATTAGCTTGGATAAATCAGGTTTTTCATCTAACGATGAATATTGAATGCTTTGTTACCAAGGTAACTTGGATTGGAAACCATGATTTGAAAACTATATAAGGAGACGTCTAGCAACTGTGAAAAACTAATCCCCACACCTCCTGTGTGATACTAGTTGGTTTGCTAGAGTCGATTCTCCTTTAATCATAGGTTTCTTCTCGAGACCCTGTCGATTAACGACTGAAAGACTTCATTGGGATTGTGAAGCCAGACGAAACTACTTCTCTTGTAGTTGAGCGATCTGATCTTGCCATTTTCTATCGTACGAGTTCAATTGGAATAATTGACTTGAGATTATATCTCCGATAGGGCAAGATAAAAAGAAATAACAAACATCTTCGTCTCATCGTTTGTGATTCCGCAATATCTAGTTTCGCTACCATACGATTTAGATTATTGTGAGTTGATTGGTAATACTAGGCTGTTCTTCGGAAATATAAGTCCGGTTTATCAATTGGTTCTTGTTCACCTTGATTTTTATCAAAAGACAGAACAAAACTTTTAGGTTTATCTGTGGGAGACAGATTTATCTATCTTTGTAGTCTTTTCTGTCTGATACAGATTTGTTTATTAAAGTCTTCGACTTTGGGTCGTAGCAACTCTTAGTTGTGGGTGAGATCAGCTAAAGGAATCAAGTGCGTAGTATCCTGCTGGGATCGGAGACGTAAGGAGCGCAATTTTACCTTGAATCGGTGTGAGATTGATTAGGGTTCAACTACTGTCCAGACCGAAGTTAGTTTGTAGTAGGCTAGTGTGTGTAGCGGCTTAATACAGTGTGGTGTTCAATCTGGACTAGGTCCCGGGGGTTTTCTGCATTTGCGATTTCCTCGTTAACAAAACTTCTGGTGTCTATATTATTTCTATTCCGCATTATATTTTGTTATATAATTGAAATATCACAGGTTGTGCATTGTATCGATCAATAGTGAAATCCAACCTTTGGTTTTCGATTGGAAATTGATTGATCCTTGGACATTGGTCTTTGGTACCGTCCAAGTTTATCATCCTTGTATTTGATAAAGACTCGCAAATTCCTATTTGCTTGAGTAATGATCAAATCAAGTGAGAGAGATAGTAACTCCTCGATATACTTTACTCTAGATTGAGTCTGACTGTCCAGTTGATTCTTTAGAAAGTATATTGGAGTTAGTCCATACATATTGCTAATCGAAATATTGGGTGAGGTTGTTAGACCCCCGCATTTTCAATATTCACCTTTTTATCCTTGAGACGATTGTCGCATAAATAATTAAACTAGCTTGCATAGACAAGAATTTCGAGTCGAGAACTAATTATTTAGTTTACGAATTTCTCGAAATATAATGACTAAGCTTAATGAACATTTGGTCATACTTGATCAATTTCGGTGGAGAACAATTTATTGTTCGGAACCAAATTATGATTCATGTTTATCATTCAAAAATAGTCTGGAACAGTGATATGTGTCATTGATGTTATTTATGAATGTTTTGAATTGATTTAGAGAAATATAGAACTACTATATTCGGAATACAAGACAATATACAAACTTAGAAAACTATTATATGTTTGAAGCCGTATTACATGTACTTGTACATGTAGCGGAGTAGCAATATATATCGACTTTCATATTTGTGTGATACACATACTCATATGCACATCATGGGAAAATCTGTTTGTTTCGTGATCCGGATAGGTATGTATATTCTTATGCAAACCATTTTGGGACCGTGGTAAGGGAACCGGGTTAAAGTATTCACACCGGTATGCGAACCAATACAGTTCTATGTTCTAGAACCAGTTTAGTACCCAAACTGGTATGCAAACTGAAAGGTTTTATGAACTCCGGAACCGATAAAAGTCTTAAGTTTGCAAACTGGTACGTGAACTGAAAAAGTTCTTCCAACTCCGGAACTTAGTGTTGCACCTAAGTTTACAAACCGGTACGTGAACTGAAAAAGTTCTGTCAACTCCAGAACTCGGTTTTTCCTATAAGTTTGCAAACCGTTCTGCGTACCTTGACTCAGTCGATTCACGAACGACTCAAGTATTTGTACTTCGTGCATTTACCAACTATGTTGATTACGATTCAGTTGTGATTAAATTATTTATATGAGATGATTTGCAGTTGATCAATTCTTTATAAACACTGGAATCATTTGATCACATGATTGTGACTCAAGATTAATGTCATGTGAACATGAAAATGAGTGTTAAGATTTTAATTTCAAACCGGCAAGTTTTGGCTAACCATGTCGAACATAGTCATATACACAGTTCGGTTACGGTTTACCTAACCAGAGTGTATATCTTGTTTATGTGAATAAGATTCAAAGTTTTCATCTAGCAGTGAATATTGTTTGCTTGGTTACAAAGCTATCTTAGCTTAAACCTAAAGCAACCTACGCTTTGAAGTCTATATAAGGGGAATTATTGGCAACTGGGATGTTTGAATCCCGACAATACTTTTTGGTGTGTCCTAGTTGTATCTAGAGTCGTCCTCTCCAGAAACCCTTTTAGAGTTTAACTGAAAATGTGTGGGTCTAACAACCACACCCAATATTTCGTTTAGCAATCCGTATGGAGAAACTCCAATATACTTTTAAGAGAATCAACTAGACATTCAGACTCAATCTTAATGATAGTATATCAAAGAGTTATATCTCACTTTCTCGGTTCAATACTTACTCAAGCAAATAGAAATCTGCGAGTCTAATTGAATACAAGAGAAATCACTTGAATGGTACCAAAGACCAATGTTCAAGGATCAATCAATTTCAATCAACAACCAAAGGTTGGATTTCCCAATTGATTGATTCAACGCACAACCTGTGATATTTCAATTATATAACAAAATATAATGCGAAAAAGAAATAACACAGACACCAGAAGTTTTATTAACGAGGAAATCGCAAATGCAGAAAAACCTCGGGACCAAGTCCAGATTGAACACACACTGTATTAAGCCGCTACAGACACTAGCCTACTACAAGCTAACTTCGGTCTGGATTGTAGTTGAACCCCAATCAATCTCACACTGGTCCAAGGTACAGTTACGTTCTTTATGTCTCTGATCCCAGCAGGATACTACGCACTTGATTCCCTTAGTTGATCTCACCCACAACTAAGAGTTGCTACGACCCAAAGTCGAAGACTTTAATAAACAAATCTGTATCACACAGAAAAGTCTACGGTAATAGATAAACCTATCTCCCACAGAAATACCTACGAGTTTTTGTTCCGTCTTTTGATAAATCAAGGTGAACAGGAACCAATTATAACCCAGACTTATATTCCCGAAGAACAACCTAGAATTATCAATCACCTCACAATAATCTTAATCGACTAACGAAAGAAGATGTTGCAGAATCACAAACGATGATACGAAGATGTTTGTGACTTCTTTTATATCTTTCCTATCGGAGAAATCAATCTCAATCCAATCTTACGATTGTACTTAATACGATATAAACAACAAGATCAGATCACGCAACTACATAGAAAATAGTTGGGTCTGGCTTCACAATCCCAATGAAGTCTTCAAGTCGTTAACCTAGTATCACAGAAAAGGTGCGAGGATTAGGTTTTCCAGTTGCTAGAGTTCTCCTTTATATAGTCTTTCAAATCAGGGTTTGGAATCTAAGTTACCTTGGTAACAAAGCATTCAATATTCACCGTTAGATGAAAACTTGATTAGATTCAAGCTAATATCTTTCAACCGTTAGATCGAACTTAGCTTGTTACACACAAATGAAATGCACGTTTATTTAGGTTTGTGTAACCGTACCCAAACATGTACACTTAGTTGGTTCAACAGTAGTTAACCAAATGGTTAGCCATATGAGCACTTTCATATCAACCATATTCATCTTCACCATAACTAGTTCAAATGACTCAAGAGAACTAGTTAAAGAGTTGTTTAATTGCTTAGATCTCATAGAAGTATACAAGATACAATTGAAGCAAAAATGATTTGATTCACTCGAATCAATTCATGAACTTTATAGCCACGGTTTGCAAGTATGCATTCCTTAGTTTATATAAGTTTAAGTTCACGAATAATAGTTTTTAGAAACTAACCCACTTAAGTACGCATACTGATACGCGGACTTAAGTACCCGGAATAAGTTTGTTTTCAGTTCACAAACTCCAGCAGAAATTCAGGGGATGTGAACTTCCGACAGTGCGCGTACTGTTATGCGGACTTCATTTCCGGTCTTCCTGAGCAGCAAAGTACGCATACTTTGGTTCAAGGAATAAGGACTTACACACGTATGACTTACCACACAATGTATATATCCTTTCAAGGTTATACTCTAAACTCTTATTTCAATCATTGAAACATTCTTAGAGGACGTTATATAGGTGTTGTTCACAAGCTATTTTTCTTCAAAGCGATTTTCAAGTAGTTGAAACTAATATGACGTTCGTCACTCGTAAAGATGAACTTGGCCAAAGCGAAAGCTTACCAACACACATTTCGAGAAATAGATAACCGAGATAAACTCGGCTCGGAATAGCAAATGTGTATAATCATAGTCTATATAACAATATGACTTTTGTCTCAAGATAAGATATAGAGTAGATAGAATTTTAAGTGATAGATAAGTTCAAGTCTCCACATACCTTTTAGTCGATGAAGTTCCACCAATTCCTTGAGTAGTTCTTCGTCTTTGTATGATGATCTCCATGGAGTCTAGATCTCAACTACACTTTTTATCCTAGTCCGAGACTTAGCTATGAGTAGACTACAAATCAAGACTTATAGTTTTGGTAACTAAACTTGACAACAAGCTTGAGATAGCAACGCTTGCCAGTTTGATCGAGCAGTGATTTAACAATCTTATCCTTTTATAGACTTTTATGTGTGAGACAGATCTGTTTATTATCAAGTCTGTGATTTGGGCTACAGCAACTCTTGGTTGTGGGTGAGATCAGCTAAGGGAATCAAGTGTGCAGTATCCTGCTGGGATCAGAGGCGTAGGAGTACAACTGTACCTTGGATCGGTGGGAGACTGATTGGGGTTCAACTATAATCCAGTCCGAAGTTAGTTTGCAGTAGGCTAGTGTCTGTAGACGCTTAATACAGTGTGTATTCAATCTGGACTAGGTCCCGGGGTTTTTCTGCATTTGCGGTTTCCTCGTTAACAAAATTTCTGGTGTCTGTGTTATTTCTTTTCCGTATTATATTTTATATAATTGAAATAATACAGGTTGTGCGTTCATGATCATCAATTGGAAATCCAACCTTTGGTTGTTGATTGATATTGATTGATCCTTGGACATTGGTCTTTGGTACCGTCCAAGTATTCCTTGTATTTGATAAAGACTCGCTATTGTTTTTAGCTTGAGTAAAAATCAAATCAAGAGAGAGATATTAACTCCTTGAGATACTTTTATCTAGATTGAGTCTGACTGTCTAGTTGATTCTCTAGCAAAGTATTTCGGATTTAGTCCATACAGATTGCTAAGCGAAATATTGGGTGGTGGTGTTAGACCCCCGCTTTTTCAATTGGTATCAGAGTAGGCAAACACTTTAAATACCTCATAAGTATGTGTTTGTGGCAATCTGAGTCTGTGGACAAAATCTCATATGCATACCAAAATGCCTCCTAAAGCTGTCAACTTTGTCAACTGTCTTGGGAATACCTCAAAGGGTCACTCCTTAGATGATTCTTCCGAATCCCGGGGTAGGAAGACTGTTCCATCCTGTGTTGGTCATTCTTCCTCCAATGAGACGTTGGACATAATGGCAAAATATGAAATGGAACTCACCAGAATTTCAAAAATTTCTACAGAGTTTGTTGATCTCAAGGATCATGTACAGCTCATGGATGAATTCTAAAAGTCTATTGATCGTGAACAAGTACTTGTTGATGGTGGATTTTCATTTGAGGCTAAAATTGTAAAAGCCAAAATTACGCGTTGACATCCTGCAAAGGATAAAGCCACTAATAAAATGATGAATACTTCTTCACTTCGCTAATTCATCCAGGTTGGAGCATGTGGCAACAATCTCTTGTACCATGTGAATTTATAGCATTATCAATTAATACATGACTAGACTTGTATTTCCTGTTCCGCTGAACTCTCATTAGTGCGGCATGACGACTGAGTGTTGCTCTCAGCAGAGTAATATGAATCTCCAAGCGTTAATAATGAGGCATGCACGAAATACCCGTACATGCTACAACTCTCGGTGTGTTATATTAGCCCGATCGAGCATCTGGATTGTCTACGTCAGTCTTAGAAATGATCACGACCATCCAACTTCACCGGCATAATTGGATGGCTTAGATCGGACCCATAGCCACCAGGCAGGTATTGGCGTGTTCACCAACGGCCCAATGTGGTCCCCACATGGTCGGCCTCCCCAAAGGAGAAGCGTGGCTTGCAAATTCGTCCAGACAAAGCAGCGTGGACGTGAAACCCTAATTAGGATTTGCGGCACATCACATTTGTCGAAAATCAGTCTCAAGCATCCCATCTTCGCAGGCATAGATGGAGGGTGTAGATGTAGATTCAAAGGTCCCAGAGCATGTCAACACAATCGTCGTGGGCCCGCCTACATACATGACTAACCGGTCAAGACCAACTATGGTTGGTCTTCTCGATTCATGCGCCCAAACTAGGCATGGCCGCGCGTTTTCAATTGCAAATCGATCATGGTTGGTCGTCTCGAAAACCGACTATACCTTCACGGGACAGTACGGTAGGGACGTGTACACTGGCCTGCCGACTACACGCCTGACTGATCGGCCAAAACCGACCATGGTTGGTCGTCTCGAAACGCGCGCCCGAAGTAGGCACGACGTGCGGTCTTCAATTCCTTTGCGGCATGGGATTTCTGTCGCAAATCAATCTCAGCCGCTCCTCTTTGCCAGAAAAATTGAGTGGCTTAGATCGCATCTCCATGGGACAGTGAGGTACAAGCACCTACACCAGCATGCTATCTACATGCATGCCCAATCGGCTCTGCCAAAAATGAGTCCCTTGCTTGAATTCCACCAAGCTAAAGGTTGGTGTTCGAGCACCTCCTAAACCCTAATCCGACGGTCGTAGATGTGGGTCGCAAGCTATCTCATCTGTCCAACTTCACCAGCCTGGACGGACAGCCTAAGAAAGGAGTTAGGCGACCAGTGAGGTATCACCACGATCACCGTCCACCACTCTTCCACACAAAGTGATCGTCCAAGTCAGGGATTACATATACAGCCTCCAAACGATCACTCGAAGATGGTTTGATGTGATGCTATGCTTAATCTGTGACTTACTCCGTTAATCCTTAAAACAGTGATGCTTCATGCACGCTGAATATATTCGATGCATTACATGCATAGAATGCACACGATATTTCATAAATATCGACTTCCTAAATAACTTAGTTATTTAATCTAGCATCATGTGCTACTTTCAGTGGGTCCCACGATCCACACACTCGAGACATTAATCATGTCACAAACTGTGGGATACATACTGGGGTATTGGTCTGGTGGTTTACAGTGTGCAGCGTGCAACGCGCCATCACAAGAACGTGTCAGGAAGACATGGACGGTTAGTGATGATGGGAGAAGTGGGAAAGACTGATCGTGTGACACTAACACACAACTCCACTACTCCATCACTCCACTTCCTCTACTTCCCATGAGAAACGTGGGTTAGGCTTAAAGACTTGTATAAATAGGTTCTCCTTCCTATTTCCAGAACAAGACAACAGAAACCAAGTGTTGATACAATCATATTCAAACACCAGAACTGATAGCTTACATTCTGTAAGCCAGTTCAGCTTTCTGATACAAGTCATACACAACCAACACCTTCACAATCTCAACACCTTCTTCTCTTCCCTCCCTAAGATCAACCCCATCTCATTAACTTTGTGACCGAAGCAAGTCTGGAACGACCATTTCTTGGTTTAGGTCAGAGTTGTACAGATTGATTTCTCGAATCACAAGCACTCCCGTGCAGTGCATTTGTTTAGGGTTTAGATTCATTTCTTATCCACACATCCTAAATTACCAAAACCGACAGAAATAGTTTTCACCCATAAACAGTACTCTACAACATTATAGGGTCATTCTCTAAGGAAATTGAGAAACTTCTTCAAGAAAACAATATACTGCGTGAAAAGATTTGTGTTCTTGAAAAGCTGGTCAAAGAAGGCTCAATTAGAGAAAATTATTTGACCAAGACGCATTCATCCGATCTAGACAGACTTCGTGTTGAGAGGGAGAAACTTGAAGCATCGCTTGTCTTAGCCCATGAACAGTGCAAATCCTTGGAAAAGGATAACTCTGTTTTAAAGAAAAATTCTTCTGCACAAACTAATCCTCATGAGTTACCGTACATAATTAAATTTTCTCCAAGAGAAGATTGTGTCAAGAAAAGTTTTCATAACTTACAATCTTCTCCCGTGTCTATGAAGTTTAAACAAGTGCCAGTTGTTGCTTCTCCTCCACGAATATGTACCTTCTGTGGAAAAGGAAATCACTATGCTATCCACTGTTTTGCTAGAAAGAAACGTGTTTCTGAACTCCACAAGTTGCTTCTTTCTACTGTCAATGGAGTAAATAGTCGAACGACTACTACAGTGAAGGTCCCTTTCACAGGAAACCAGGTATCTTATAAGAATGATCTCTCTCCTAGAAATCATTACATGACATTTGTAAATTCTCGTACTACCAATGAAAGTATGTCCTGTGCTTATAATAACATATCTGATAAATCTAAGTCTAGTGTGTGGAGAGGAATTTCAGAAAATCCCCTAGAACCTATTTCTAGAGGTCCTAGACTTTGTCATCAGAAGGGTTTCCCGCATGTGATTCCCAGAAGGACTGCGAGACACACCCTTCTTCCTGGAAGTTGTAGTGAAAGGATAAGAATTGCTGAGATAAGATATCCTAGAAGAATTTATAGGTACTCTCTCTGAACCGATGGTGAGACTATGTCTCCCTATGCTACCTAGCAGCAAAATGTTTTATCCTTGTGTCTAACTTGAGAGATACAAGGATGAGGATTTGAGAGATGCTCAAGTATTGTACTATATTTTCTCTAGGATTGTATATCCCTTGTTGTAATGATCTTCTCTAGTATCATTTTCCTTTCGTCTCTTTGATATTTTGGATGGTGGACGTTTTGGAAGATGCACAGTATCTCTTTCGAGGGCCATTCTTGGTCGGCCACAAATGCATGTATATCCTCAAGAAAATATAGGGTTTATATATAGTGCATTCACGAACATATATAAATCTTATATGTGCCTCATTTTTCTTCAGAAAGGAGCTCTATGGAAACTGTTCCCAAAGAAAAAGTTAACCCTATGGTTGAGGATGATCTCAAAGGATGTGATTCTGGTCAAGAGTTTACACGGAAGAAGATGCTTGAAAGAAAAGAGTATAACACTTGGATTGATGAATCTGTCAAGGATTTGATTCGTGTTCAGGATGAAGTTAAGAACGAACTGGCTAACCTTCAATTGCAGATAAACCAGCTGATTGATAGACAGGCGAAAATCCTTGGTACTCAGAATATCTTGATCAGAAATCAGAAGAAAGTTATCCTTGACTGTGCAAAGGCTCGTCATTATGCTCGCACTGTTGATCGAAAAGTCAACGTTCTAACTTTTGAACATGGTGTCTCTACGGTCAAAAAGGTCAAGGATATCAGTGACTCCTACTTTGATGGACCATTTCAGAGGTATGAAATCATCAAGGAAAACTGAGTCTTGTATGCCTTGTAAGTCTTCTTTTTGGATTAGTAAGAAGAATAACTAGTGCTTTGAATAGCAATGATTGTGACTACACAAAGCTATTTTTGTTTCCATCTTCTTATGATATTTTTATGTTTATTGGTTTTAAATTCTAAAAATATTTGGAGGATGATGTTTATTGCAGTATTTTAATGGTTTGTGATATTGCAATATTTTTATGGGATGTAATGTTTACGTCTGTGAACTTGAAGGTCCCATATTGCAGTCAAAAGTAAAGTCGTTCATGAATCGGTATTCATATTGATGAAAGGACGAATGGACTTTTGACATATACAAAAGTTAAGCCTATGTAATCATTAATTTTATGGAAAATAGGATAAAATCTTTTGTTCAACAAGGATAAAGTCTACTATGTCGTTATGATGGAAAATAGAATAGATCCTTGTATGTTATCCACGGTATTGATCTTCATTGATCCATTTTATTATGTTTTACCGTGAAGGCTCCATTGTGTGTCTTATGTTGAGCACCTTACAACTAACTCGATTTACCTTGGCTTTGTTGGTTGTTCCATAAGATGCTATATGTCGAGCATTAAGAACTAAATTAATCAACTAGTTTGGTTATTTAGTTTGTACTCCATAAGTTTTATTTCTTATGTCGAGTACATGTACGGTTAAGGTCGGCATATTCTATGATGAACTTAGTCGGGGTTCCATAAGTTCTTTTATGTTTAGCCTAAAATAATTAAATTGATTACTTCGGTGATTAGTTTGGTTATTTGTATTCCAATTAGATTAATTATAGGTTCTCTTGTAATTAATCTAGTTGAGTTTTCATATATTCCACAAGTTCTTGTGTTGAGTATATGAAAGGCTACACTATCATGTTCTTTGGTTAATGTAGTCATATATTCCGTAAGGTTTTCCTTATGTTGAGTATTTGAACGGTTAAGTTAGTCATCTCCATATGATTGACTTAGTCGTAGCTCCGTGAGTTTACTTATGTTGAGCACCTTTAATTAAACTGATCACTTTTGTGGTTTGATTTAGTTGCGTATTCCAATTGAATTAATCATAGGTTTACTTGTGGTTAATTTGATTGAGATTTGGATATAGAAAATCATTCCTATGGTTTTTGGTGTCCAATATAAAATTCTTCTTTTCTTTCGAAATTAAGGTCGCTCTTGTTGTTCTCTCGGGAATGACATCAAATGAGGGAGAGTTCTTTTGAGCTTGTGCTTAATGGTAATATCTTGCGGTGAGTGCGGATGTGGAATTTTACAGGGGTTATCTTGTATCTTAAAACTCCTTGATGAATGTTGTTAGCTTCAGCTATTAGATTGCATCTAAATTAAGTTGGTATGTATTTTTCATTTGGTCATGAAATGTCTCTTGTTGAAATTTCATTATGATCCCATTCTTGTAACTTTGCCAATTTTATTGACAAAAAGGGGGAGAAATATTGTAGTTCACACTACAAATACATATGGTTTTCGGATCATTGTGTAGGGGGGAGTGGTTTCCATGATCGAGATGGAGTATTGACTAAGGGGGACTGATACATATCACCGTAGTATTATTGTTAAAGTCGTGATACAATTGGACTTTGATGTTATATAATAATACTATGACATTGTATAATAATGATCGAGAATCTCGATTTCTCTCATTGTTATAGCTACGGATCTTCAACAACGATGGTGCTAAACTTACAACCTTTGGGATCATTGGAGTACTTGGAAGGACGAAGATTTCAAGGAACGTTGAAGATTAGACTATGGAATATGAGCCACTAAAGTTTATCTTTTTTGTATTCCATATGTATTAATAGTTTTGTCACTAAAATTGACAAAGGGGGAGATTGTTAGAGCATAGCTCGGTCAACCTCGCATGCGTTGCTATCTCAAGCATGTTTGTCAATGTTAGTGATCAAAACTATAAGTCTTGATTTCTAGCCTACATAGCTTAGTCTCGGACTAGGATAGAAATGTGTAGTTGAGCTCAAGGACTTCATGGAGATTCATCATACAACGACGAAGATCTATACAAGGAACCGTAGAACTTCATCAACAAAAATATATGTGGAGACTTGAACTTATCTATGACTCAAAAGTCTATCTCTTCTATCTCCTACTTCTTATGAGACAAAAGTCGTATGCTATATAGACTAAATCATACACATTGGACATTTCGAGCTGCGCATTCATTGCTTATCTGTTATCTCAAAATCGTGTGTTGGTAAAGCGTTTCGCTCTGATCAAGTTTATCTTCACCTAGTGATGAAAGTCATGAAAAGTTTCAATCACTTTGAGAATTTCTCTGACGTGAATCGGTCTGTGAATAACGGCTACATAGCGTCCTCTTAGAATGTCTCAATGATTGAAATGAGAGTTTAGATTACATAACCATGTATTCCTTGAACCGAAGTTTTCGAACTTTGTTGATCAAGAGAAATCGGGAGGATTGTGGAATTGGCTTGCCAAGTCCGCGAACTGTCGGAAGTTCTCGACCGAGAGTTTCTGCTGGGATTTTCCAAAACTCGTTTGTGTGCTAAGTCCGCGAACCCAGTCCACGAACTGGCGGAAGTTCTCATCCCGAGAATTTCTGCTGAGTTTGGAAAACTCAACCGATTAAATTAAGTCCGCGAACTTGTTTGTGAACTTAAGAGGTTATGATCTAAAGATGTGCTCTAAATATGAAACATTAAATTACTAGGGAATGCTTTATGAAAACCGTGGATATAATGTTCATGAGACGATTCAATCGAATCGAATCATCTTTGTTTCAATTGTGTCTTGTGTAGTTACATAAGATCTCATAAAAATTGAACAACTCTTTAACTAGTTCATTTGAGTCAATTGAACTAGTTATGGTGAAGAAGAACAAGGTTAATATTAACCTTTTAGGTTACTATGTTCAACCAAGATACATGTACACGTTTGGGCATGGTTTTCACGAACCCAATAAAAGTCTACCCAAGTGTGTGTGACAAGCTAAGTTTTCGATCTAATGGTTGAGAAATATTAGTTTGAATCTAAATCAGGTTTTCATATAACGGTGAATAAGGATTGCTTTGTAACTAAGGCAAAACCCTGATTTGAAGGCTATAGAAAGGAGACATCTAGCATTGTGCAAAACTAATACCCACACGTTTGTGTGCTACTAGTACGCCCGCTAGAGTCGATCTCCATTAACCTTTGATTTTCTTCTCTAAAATCAGGTTAACGACTTAAATACTTCATTGGGATTGTGAAGCCATACCGATACTAATTTATCGTAGTTGTGTGATATGATCTTGCATCTTCTATCGTACGAGTACAATCGATTGATTGACTTGAGATCGTGAGAGTTCTCCGATAGGCAAGATAAAGAAGTCACAAACATCTTCGTATCACTGTTTGTGATTCCTCGAAAATCCTCTTGTGTAGTCAGGAAGGATTGTAGAGAGGTGATTGATTAATCTAGGCTGTTCTTCGGGAATATAAGACCGGATTATCAATTGGTTCCTGTTACCTTGATTTTATATCTAAAGACGGAACAAAACCTAGGGTTTATCTGTGGGAGACAAATTTATCCTTTTATAGACTTCTCTATGTGAGACAGATCTGTTTATTATCAAGTCTGTGATTTTGGGTTACAACAACTCTTGGTTGTGGGTAAGATCAGCTACGGGAATCAAGTGCGCAGTATCCTGCTGGGATCAGAGGCGTAGGAGTACAAATGTACCTTGGATCGGTGGGAGACTGATTGGGGTTCAACTATAGTCCAGTCAGAAGTTAGTTTGCAGTAGGCTAGTGTCTGTAGCGGCTTAATACAGTGTGTATTCAATCTGGACTAGGTCCCGGGGTTTTTCTGCATTTGCGGTTTCCTCGTTAACAAAATTTCTGGTGTCTGTGTTATTTCTTTTCCGCATTATATTTTATATAATTGAAATAATACAGGTTGTGCGTTCATGATCATCAAATGGAAATCCAACCTTTGGTTGTTGATTGATATTGATTGATCATTGGACATTGGTCTTTGGTACCGTCCAAGTATTCCTTGTATTTGATAAAGACTCGTTATTGTTTTTAGCTTGAGTAAAAATCAAATCAAGAGAGAGATATTAACTCCTTGAGATAATTTTATCTAGATTGAGTCTGACTGTCTAGTTGATTCTCTAGCAAAGTATTTCGGAGTTAGTCCATACAGATTGCTAAGCGAAATACTGGGTGGTGGTGTTAGACCCCCGCTTTTTCACTTGGCCAAAGAGAAAGCTTACCAACACATATTTCGAGAAATAGATAAGCGAGATAAACTTGGCTCGCAATAGCAAACGTGTATAATCATAGTCTGTATAGCAATACGACTTTTGTCTCAAGATAGGAGATAGAGTAGATAGACTTTTGAGCGATAGATAAGTTCAAGTCTCCATATAGATTTTAGTCGATGAATTTTCACCAGTTCCTTGAGTAGTTATTCGTGTTTGTATGATGATCGCCATAGAGTCTAGAGCTCTACTATACTTTCTATCCTAGTCCGAGACTTAGCTATGAGTAGACTAGAAATCAATACTTATAGTTTTGGCAACTAAACTTGACAACAAGCTTGAGATAACAACGCTTGCGAGTTCGACCGAGCAGTGCTCTAACATTAACAACCATCAAAGACTTCACTGAGATTCGTGAAGCCAGGTCCAGTTAACTTTTATATTGATAACTTGAGTATCCTGATCTTATTCGATTATTGATTTATCATTTGAACAGGATAGATAGAAATCACAAAGTTTTCTTCGTCTCAACTTTGTGATTCCAAAAGTTTTATACTTGTGAGATGGATATAATCTAGGCTGCACTTTGGTTGCAGAAGTCCGGATTTTGAGGATAGCCAAACTTTTGTCAAGTTTCTATCGATTTCCATCACCTGGATCCTACGTTTGATCTGATCATCCGTTTTGGGAAATCAGGAAATCAATTATAGGCTTAATATGTTGGGAGGTAGATTTGGTTTAAAGTCTTCAATTGATATTAAAGCAATTCTTAGTTGGCGGGACTCCATATAAGGGAATCAATTGCGCAGAGTCCTGTTGGGATTCGAGAGGCGCAAGGAGGGAGACTGTACCTTAATCGGTGGATTACTTTTAGGGATTAACTACATTCCAGACCGAAGTTAATTGGTAGTAGGCTGGTGTCTGTAGCGGTTTAATACAGTTTGGTGTTCAATCTGGACTATGTTCCGGGGTTGAAAAATCGGGGGTACAACAACCTCACCCAATATTTCGATTAGCAATCCGTATGGACAAACTCCAATATACTTTCAAGAGAATCAACTAGACTCAATCTTAATAAAGTATATCAAAGAGTTATATCTCTCTTTCTTGATTCAATTCTTTCTCAAGCAAATAGAAATCTGCGAGTCTAATTCACTTGAATGGTACCAAAGACCAATGTTCAAGTCAATCAATAACCAAAGGTCGGATTTCCAATCGATTGATTCTAACGCACAATCTGTGATATTTCAATTATATAACAAAATATAATGCGGAAAAGAAGTAACACAGACACCAGAATTTTGTTAACGAGGAAAACGCAAATGCAGAAAAACCCCGGGACCTAGTCCAGATTGAACACCACACTGTATTAAGCCGCTACAGACACTAGCCTACTACAAACTAACTTCGTTCTGGACTGTAGTTGAACCCCAATCAATCTCACACTGATTCAAGGTACAGTTGCGCTCCTTACGTCTCTGATCCCAGTAGGATACTACACACTTGATTCCCTTAGTTGATCTCACTCACAACTAAGAGTTGCTACGACCCAAAGTCAAAGACTTTAATAAACAAATTTGTATCACACAGAAAAGTCTACAGGAATAGATAAATCTGTCTCCCACAGAAATACCTACAAGTTTTGTTCCTTCTTTTGATAAATCAATGTGAAGAGGAACCAATTGATAAACCGAACTTATATTCCCGAGGAACAACCTAGTATTATCAATCTCCTCACAAATAATCTTAATCGACGCGTCGAAAGAAGATATTGTGGAATCACAAACGATGAGACGAAGATGTTTGTGATTACTTTTATATCTTGCCTATCGGAGATATAAATCTCAAGCCAATCGTTATGATTGTACTCAAAACGATAGAAGATGCAAGATCAGATCACACAACTACGAGAAAGTAGTATCGGTCTGGCTTCACAATCCCAATGAAGTCTTTAAGTCATTAACCTGGTTTACAAGAAGAAACCTAAGGTTAAAGGATAATCGACTCTAAATAATACAACTAGTATCAC
This sequence comes from Papaver somniferum, assembly GCF_003573695.1. Classification (NCBI taxonomy): domain Eukaryota; kingdom Viridiplantae; phylum Streptophyta; class Magnoliopsida; order Ranunculales; family Papaveraceae; genus Papaver; species Papaver somniferum. Next base: position 181,058,988 of record NC_039360.1, read on the forward strand.
ACAGGAGGTGTGGGGGTTAGGTTTCCCAATTGCTAGAGTTCTCCCTTATATAGTCTTTCAAATCAGGTTTTCCTATCAATGGTAGCTTGGTAACAAAGCATTCAATATTCACCGTTAGATGAAAACCTGATTAGATTCAAGCTAATATCTTTCAACCGTTGGATCGAAAAATTAGCTTGTTACGCACAAATGAAATGCACGATTTTAGGTTTATGTAACCGCACCCAAACATGTACATTTGTTGGTTCAACAATAGTTAACCAAATGGTTAGCCATATGAGCACTTTCATATCAACCATATTCTTCTTCACCATAACTAGTTCAAATGACTCAAATGAACTAGTTAGAGAGTTGTTCAATTGAAAGGAAATCTTATGTAACTACACAAGACACAATTGAAGCAAAAACGATTTGATTCACTCGAATCGGTTCATGAACTTTATAGCCACGGTTTTCATTTATCATTCTTTAGTTAATATAAATAGGTTCACAAACAATCGTCTTTAGATATAACCTAATTAAGTTCGCATAATTGGTTCGCGTACTTGAGTTCACCGCTCTTGTTCCGGTTCTCTTGATCAACAGAGTTCGCAAACTTCGGTTCAAGGAAAAAGGACTTATACATATATGTGTTGCCACACAATGCTTATATCCAACATTGGTTATATAATCCAAACTCTCATTTCAATCATTGAAATATTCTTAGAGGACGTTATATAGTTGTTATTCACAAACCATTTTTCGCCAAAGCAATTTTCAAAGTGATTGAAAAATATCATGACTTTCGTCACTAGGTAAAGATGAACTTGGCCAAAGCGAAAGCTTACCAATACATATTTCGAGAAATAGATATGAGAGATAAACTCGGCTCGAAATAGCAAATGTGTATAATCAAAGTCTATATAGAAAAACGACTTTTGTCTCAAGATAGGAGATAGAGTAGATAGACTTTTGAGTGATAGATAAGTTCAAGTCTCCATATACCTTTTAGTCGATGAAGTTCCACTAGTTCCTTGAGTAGTCCTTCGTCTTATATGATGATTGGCATGGGGTTCTTGAGCTCTACTACACTTTCTATCCTAGTCCGAGACTTAGCTATAGTAGAATAGAAATCAAGACTTATAGTTTTGATCACTAGCATTGACAAACATGCTTAAGATAGCAACGCATGCGAGTTCGACCGAGCAATGCTCTAACAGTCTCCCCATTTGTCAATTTTAGTGACAAAACTATTAACACATATGGAATACAAAAAATAAATGAATTAACTTTTGTATCTCCTATTCCATATGCCTAATCTTCAACATTACTCGAAATCTTCGTCACTTCCAAGTACTCCAGTGATCCCAAAGGTTGTAAGTTCATCATCATCTTTGTTGAAAATCCGTAGCTATAACAACGAGAAAACAAGAGTTCTCAATCATTGTTATATAGTGTCATAGTATCATTATATAGTATCAAAGTTCAATTGTATCACAACTTCGACAACAATACTATTATGATATGTATCACTCCCCCTTAGTCAATACTCCATCTCACATGGAAACCTCTCCCCCTTACATAATAATCCGAAAACCATATGTATTTGTAGTGTGAACTACATATTAATTCTCCCCTTTTTTGTCAATAAAATTGGCAAAGGTACGAAAACGGGATCCTAATGACATTTCCGAAAGAGACATTTCATGACCAAAAGAAAGCATATATCAACTTGTTTAGATGCAATCATAAAGCCGAAGCTAAATGCATTCATCAAGGAGTTTATAAAGATACAAGATAACCCCTATAATATTCCACAGCCGCCCTCCCCACAAAGATTTGGCAATTAAGCACAAGTTCAATTAAGAACTCTCCCCCATAATATGTCATTCCCGAAAGAACAACAAGAGTGACCTTAATTTCAAAAGAAAATAAGGATTTCTTTGGACATAACAAATCACATACAAGTATGAATTTGAATCCAAAATACTCAATTAATTAATCACAAGAGAACCCATGATTAATTTAATCAGAAATGCTCAATATAAGTGAACTTATGGAGACTCAAAAAATACTCAATTAGATTAATCACAAGAGAACACATAATTAATATAATCGGAATACACAACCAAATTAACCACAAAAAGTAATCAATTTAATTGGTCATGCTCGACATAAGAAAACTTACGGAGCAACAACTAAATAACCAAACGAGGATGATTAATTTAGTTGAACATGCTCGACATAAAGTACCTCACGGAGCAAAAATTAAGCTAAGAATAACTCAGTCGATTGTGCTCAACATAAGACACCTTATGGAACAACACAGTATATGCACAAAAATTATAGACCGGAGGTCGACCAAATACTTTGGAATAATCAAGGATTCATTCTATTTTCCATCACCATTTGCATAATGACATACAATAGACATAATCCTCGTAAACAAAAGATTTTAACCTATCTTTCATCAATAATTGACATAATAGGCTTAACTTTTGTATTTGTCAAAAGTTCATTCTTTCTTTTATCAACACATGCATATCGACATATGAAGGAGTTAACTTTGACAAGGTATGGGACAAACACAGTTCACGGACGCAAACACACATATCCCATAACGAATTCCAATATATAAAACCATAAAGATTAATACTGCAAAAATCATATTTCAAACAATTTTAGAATTTAAACCAATAAATCTAAAAACATGAAGATAAAAACGTTGGACATAGCTATGTGTAATCACAATAATGGCTATTCCAAACTCTAGTTATTTTTCTAAAAAAAACAAGAATATAGAAGATTTACTAGGCACAACTAAAAAAATCACAAGCTAAGAAACAAAAAGTAGACTCCAGTGCTATGCCCGTACACGAACTGAGGTCAATTAGACGGTTCAGCAACATCACGAATCTTGGGGTCTTTGAGCTTGCGATTGACAGCATCCATTGCATCTTCTGAAAAGATATTCTCTTTGAGAAGATCATTGATGTGATATTTTATGAGACCAAGGTTAGAGGTAACCTTTTTCAACTCAGTCTTTAACACATCCAGACTTTTTAGAGTATCAACGAGCTGCAGTTTTGACTCTTTAAAATATTTAATAAAATCATGAACCACTTCAGCAGAGATCATATCTTCTTTTCCAACATCCTCATGAGTATAGGCATAGTAACATGAGGCATTATTATGATCTTCATCTACAAAGGTTCTTTTCTTACTTCCCTTGGACTTGGAACCAAAACCTTTCTCAAGAAATCCCCTTGAAAAATCACCATAGCGAGATGAAGAAGAAGACATTCTTGATAACCCTGAAAACAACCTAGAGTATGCGTATGTGACTTACATAACTCAATAGGTTGGGTACTTAAAGGATTTCTTAAGGAAGGAATTCTAAGGTATCTTTAATTGATTCGTGCCAGTCACACGGGTAACCTGTACGAAATCAATCTTGTCCTAAAAGAAAAACAAGAGTCGTATGCACACGACTTTGCAGAAAAACTCACAGTAATGTGAATGAAACATAATGACCCAAAAAAAATAATCAAAAGAGAAGCAAATACAGAATGCATGAATGGCACCCTTTTTTTTTATAACCAAACAATCAAAAAGAAAAATTACCACAGCAAGCACAAATACTTGTGCAAGTATTTTGCATCGATACTCATGCTAAAGACGATAAGAAGATAGCTTGAGGATCCGAGAATACTATTGACACAAATATACCTGAGCATACCTCTCAACCAGGATTTTGTGAGAGATTTCAACCTTGTGATCAATTGGCACAAGTATGAGATTTTAGCTCATCAAATGAATGGTGTTTGCGATCAAGTCTCTTTTTCCTTTCATATCTAGGAAGAAATCCCTTTTTATGTAAGAAATTATCAAAATACGAGACATGGTTTGAGTTCTTACCAGAAGAATTTTGATAAAACCTTTAATCATCTTCTTCAGGTTATCATTAATATCATCAATTTTACTCCTTTCTCCTGGAACTTTGTTCTCACCTAAGGTAATGTTGTCTTCTCTATTAACAGAAGGAAAGACTTGATCTTTCCTTAGACGAATTTTGTTAAGACGACTGTTTTATCTCTGAATGTTTGAGGGACTCATTGAACTGACCTTCCTGGTAGCATACACAGGGTAACTATGAAAACCAATTGGTTTAGACATACGAATGTCAGTTACACCTTTGAGAAATAAGTCTAAGGTGTGTTGAGATTGAACAAAAGGATTTTTATTCAACCTAGAGTTTCCCTTTTGTTTGACAGAACTTTTTTCCTTACAGAAGAGACATACTTTCTGATCACAAAAGTGATTAGATAGTACCGTCTTAACAGTCTCGTTAGGAGATTTCTTCCTTCCATGTGATGTGGAACTTCCTTGATTAGAGGAGGAGACTAACACATATTTTCTGATAGGAAGGGATTCCAATTTTACTTCTGGATCTGAAACATTTTCAGTCGTAGTAGAAGTACTTGGTATATTAGACTGCTTAGAGCATCCTTGAATAGAGATTTTACTCAAGCGATGTTCAATTTCCAAAGCATCCTTTTTGAGGCTTCCCTCAAGAGATATACGTGAAGAATGATCTTCAGTATTTTCTTTGAACTTGCAGTCCCTTACAACACCAAGGAGAACATCGACATGATGTTTTAACCGATTAAATCTATCAGCTTGGATTCTAACAAGATTAAGAATCAAATCACCCTCTTCAGTTGTTTCCCGTTCATTTAGAGAGATACACTCTTTTGAAGGGTAATCGGAATAACACATGTTGGAGCCTGTATGTCTAGTTTGAACACAGGGTTCGTCTATATTTGAGATTGAAGAATCTTTCTCTTTAGTAGAAATAGACGAGACATAACTTTTATTTCTGGTGACACCTTTATCAGAGATAGTACTCTTGTACATAGAGTCAGATCGCTAAAAACACAGACTTATAAGGTCTTGAACGTGTTTGCCTGCTCTGATACCAATTGAAAAAGTGGGGGTACAACAACCACACCCAATATTTCGCTTAGCAATCTGTATGGACAAACTCCAATATACTTTTAAGAGAATCAACTAGACTCAATCTTAATAAAGTATATCAAAGAGTTATATCTCTCTTTCTTGATTCAATTCTTTCTCAAGCAAATAGAAATCTGCGAGTCTAATTGAATACAAGAGAAATCACTTGAATGGTACCAAATACCAATGTTCAAGTATCAATTTCAATCAACAGCCAAAGGTCGGATTTCCAATTGATTGATTGATTCAAACGTACAACCTGTGATATTTCAATTATATAACAAAATATAATGCGGAATAAAAATAACACAGACACCAGAATTTTGTTAACGAGGAAACCGCAAATGCAGAAAAACCCGGGGACCTAGTCCAGATTGAACAGACACTGTATTAAGCCACTACAGACACTAGCCTACTACAAACTAACTTCGGTCTGGACTATAGTTGAACCACAATCAATCTCACACTGATCCAAGGTACAGTTATGCTCCCACGTCTCTGATCCCAGCAGGATACTACGCACTTGATTCCCTTAGCTGATCTCACCCACAACTAAGAGTTGCTATGACCCAAAGTCGAATACTTTAACAAACAAATCTGTATCACACATAAAAGTCTACGGGAATAGATAAATCTGTCTCCCACAGAAATACCTACAGGTTTTTTGTTTCGTCTTTTGATAAATCAAGGTGAACAGGAACCAATTGATAAACCAGATTTATAATCCCGAAGAACAGCCTAGTATTATCAATCACCTCACAATAATCTTAATCGACGTGGCGAAAGAAGATATTATAGAATCATAAACGATGAGTCGAAGATGTTTGTGATTACTTTTGTATCTTGCCTATCGGAGATATAAATCTCAAGCCAATCATTACGATTGTACTCAAAACGATAGAAGATGCAAGATCAGATCACACAACTACGAGAAAGTAGTATCGGTCTGGCTTCACAATCCCAATGAAGTCTTTAAGTCGTTAACCTGGTTTACAAGAGGAAATCTAAGGTTAAAAGAGAATCGACTCTAGCTAATACAACTAGTATCACACATGAGGTGTGGGGATTAGGTTTCCTAGTTGTTAGAGTTCTCCATTATATAGTCTTTCAAATCAGGGTTTGCAATCTGTAGTTGCAGGAAATCCTACACTACACCCTTCATATGATTTCATTATTGATCAACTCATTTTTTAGGTTTACACTCTCAATTTTATTGATTAAATTTTGAATGTTCTTACAAGAAAGATAAAGAAGTCAAGAATGATCTCTGCTCTGAACTTTCTCTCTCCTATTTACTTGTTTCTTACTCAAAAAAGATCTCTCCTCCTTTACAACTCGAATGACTATTTATAAAGAATTACATAGTGGATGACAGCTAATCTGTCCTTTATTTTCGGATATGGTTTGCGACATTCTCGCAACCTTACAAATGTTAATTTCGCAAGCTCTCTAATTTTCGCAGGACTATCACATCTTTCTCATGATCCTTGCTGACGTCGTTTCTGAAATTGTTCTGCGACGCTATTGTGTTGTACCATTGATAATTTCGCTGAGACATAATTGTTTCGAGATTCTAATCCTACATCTTGCCTCTTCTCATATCTTCTCTAGCAAGTAGAGAATGATGTGAGAAATGCCGCAGCTGTTCTCTTCTTATATTCTGCATTTATCACACGTATTCTTTCTTCCATTTATTTCTCGACACGTCTTTTGTAACCGTTGCTTTTTAACCGCTTATATCTTTCCGTATTAATCGTGTTTTTTCTCGAGGAGAAATTCCCTCTATATATATTCCTTCTCACTCTCTTTTTCTTTCTTTTTTTATTTCTCTGCAACTTCATCGTTCTTCTGCAAATTCCATTATTGCAACTTTTCTTCTTTCTTATTCAACCTTCTTTAAGTTCTTCTTCATCTTCATACTAGATCTTCAGAGTTCATAATTTTCTTCGAGACATCTCCCCTGCTATTTTTTCATGGATTCATCAAGGTTAGTTTCTTTTCTTCTTTATGAGTTTTTGCTGAATATATGATCTTGTTTATTGCCTTATTTGATGTTGTTATGTGATCCCATACTCTTGTATTCAACAAAAGCGGCTCCACACTAATTTACAGTTCAGAACCCTAACATTCTCAAATCGCACAGCATAAGGTTGTTCGCACATAAAAGAAAGTCTGCGAATGAAGAAGGTATTAAGAACACTATCTTTTTCTAATAACAATATTGTTGCTCTGTTTTCTTTCTGGATTGTATTCGCAGGTGATAAAGATCTTATAAACCTCTCAAGAAATCGCGCCCTTAAAACTGTTCCAACTTCTGTTCCTTCCACTACTCATTTCTTCCAAATCTCCGCGACATCTTCGCAAGATAAACCTTATCTCCCAATTCGCGAAAATTGCCTCTATTCATTTCTTCAGTTGACTTTCTATGATTGAAATTCCCCTTGTGATCCTTCTGCGAATGAAACCTCTTCTCTTCCCATTGAGAATGTTTCTCACCTTCTGCTCTACCAGTTCTCTACCCAAGTCTCTTCCTCTGTCGAAAGAGACCGTGGAAGGGATAGATATTGCTTTCAAGTTTTATCTGAATTCTGGATGATGGCAAAAGTCTCTACTGATCCCATCAAGTCTAATGTTTGCGAAATTCTGAGCAAGCATTTGGGTTCTGACAGAGCTGCTTCGCAGACACTTTAGAAAAAGAATGTAATGCTCTTCGTCTTGAAATCAGAAGCTTCAGAATGTTTTGCTGGATCGTGACAATCTTCGCAAGAAGAATGATGAATTAGAGGTATGATTTCCTTACTATGTCTTTTAATTTGCCTTTTCGATGGTTTTATCCTTCCCATATTTTAATTATCCTTAAATCCCTCTTTCGCATGTTAAGCATTAAATCAGAAACGAATAATGGAGAGATATCAATTTGAATCTGCTGTTGAAGAAGCCCGTGTTGATAAAGAATCTTATGGATCAATATAACCAATTAGATAACCTCTATTCATATCTTGATCAATAAATAATCTTACCAATGAAAATACCCAATTAGTTCAAAACAAGATCTATTAAGTAATGAAGTATCTCGTCTTTCTTATTCTTTAACTAAAGCTAATTTAGGGATGGAAACTTATCAGAAGAATAAACCTTATCTCAAGAGAAGCGAAACTTATTTAAACAAGATGGCGATATCTTCGCAACAACTTAGTATTCTCCAAAAGTATGTGCTGACCAAGAGCAATCTCTTCGCTCTTTGAAGAAATGAACTTAAGAAGTAACAGAATCATCTATCGCTGAAAGAGATACACTCATTCAAGGTAGAATAGCTTTAAGTGTGAAGGCAAATCAACTTAAAGAACAATATTCCAAATTAGAAGAATCTTATTCTTCCTTGCGAAGAAAATGCCTTCTTATTTCTAAAGAGAAAAATCTTCAGTCTCGACTTAAAGGTTTAGTTGGAGATAAATTTGGACGCAATGGACCATTGGGAGAATAGTTGTCTATCCTTGATTCAACACCTTATTTCGCAAAAGGAAGGTAGTCATAATAGTTTGACTGCCTTAATTATCTTTTCTTTGTCATATCTCTCTGAATTCCTTATCTTAATAAAATTTTGTATTCTCTTTCGCAGAGTCTGAGAAGAATCTTCATTCTTCTATTTCTGATTTGGAGGCTAAATATGCTAAATTCGCAAAGAAAGCATTGCTCGTCTCTACCCTTACTGGTTCTCGCGATCCGAGCAGAAAGAAGACTTGATTATCTTGCTTATTTTAAGGATATTCAAGATAGGAATCATCAAAGAGCACTTCTTCGCCAAGTTCATCTCCGGGCTGAAGTCCTTGTAAATGACATTTTATCCAACTCTCTTCCTCCTACATCAATTGATCCTTTAGAAGTAGATGATGATGAAGTTCCTCGTCCTGCTGATAGTGATTATGATTACGAAAGCGGTGCAGAGGATAATTTCCTGGAAGATGAAAAGAGTTCCTTCTAAAAGTATCTGCTGGTGTTAATCAAAATGAGAAAGAAATTTCTCCTGAAGAGTAATTGCTGGCGATAATCAAATGCTAGTCATGGCGAAGATCAAAGCCGAAATGAAGGAGAGCTTGCGAGAATGTTGGCGAAGAATTTCTGTCATCTCCTGCTACTGAATTAATATTGAAGCTTGAGCTCTTATCTAGCTTTGTTTTCTTGAACTGTCTTATTTTTATCACTTTTGAGAGTTACATTTTTCAATAACTTTGATCAACTTTTCCTTTTAATATTTGTTGATAAGAAGATAATGCTTCTTGTGTATCGATTCCCATACTTGCCTCTCATTATCTTTCTTGCAAAAAATAATCTTTATGAATGCTTATAATTAATTTTTTTATCATATGGTCTTATTTTGCCTAATTAAAGGTCTTATTATGCCATCTCTTGTCATTGCGACAAAATCGCAGGACGTCCTTGCACTTTCATACAAAAACCCATTGATCTTGTCTTAACTTTTTCTTTTGTATTATGGCCTCTTCAGGAATGTTTGCGACAATATGACAGGCCTAAATATTCTTGCGAAAATAAAGCCCCATGACATTGCCGTCTTGCGACGAAATCGCAGGACGTCTTCGCACTTTCATGCGAAAACCCATTGATCTCGTCTTATCCTTTTCTTTTGTATTATTGCCTCTTCAGGATTGTTGCACAAATATACAAGCCTTAATATCCTTGCGACCAAAAAGCCTCATGACATTTGCGTCTTAAGACACTTATCAGCTCCCTAATGGAGGGTGCCGCCCTTATCTCCCCCTGGTTTCCCCTTCAAGGAGGCGTACTTCTACCATACAAGGTTATCTCCTCCCATCCAGTCTTAACAACAACCAGTTGTTTTCGCAGCCTCTTATCCCGTTTGCCTATAGGGCTTATGGTTAGAGACTGCACCCTAAGTGTGGTTTTCTTCAGGTCGAGTGCAGTATGAGCCAAGACTTGTCAAGAATGGTAAGGACGCTTCAAACGCCCCCGGCACTCTTGACTCAACCGTGTACCTCGGCGCCTTGATCAGATTCTGCACTCCTTAGGAGAGTCCCTTAGTCGCCCAACCTAAGTCATATGCTTAAGTTGAGAATCCAAGGTGCCTCTCCCGGATGGGCTTTATTGACCCCAAATCTCCATGACTCAGGTTCCGGTGGCGGTGTAGCCTTTCCCTGAGCCATGTAACAGGTACCCCCTAATATGACGTACTTTAGGTCTTACATTTGCCTCTTGCGAAATTTTATTCGCGAACTAGGGTGTACGCCATAAAGGTTCGCCCCTTTCTTTTATGTCATTGTTCTGTGATTATCTCTGCGACAATTTCGCACATCAGGATCTTCTTTTGATATGAGTAATTCTGCAAATATTCTTTCAGAATTCATAACTTCTCATAGCTTCTTACTGATAATATCTTTTTAAATACAACCTGTTCCATGGTCTGTCTAATCTATGACCAACATCTCTTCCTTCTGGATCCATTAATCTATAAGCTCCTGTTCCAACTATCTCCTTAATGATGTAAGGTCCATCCCATTTTTTCGCTAATTATCCACCATTTTCTCACTTATATATTGGTGTTTCTCGCAGAACTAAATCTCCTAGTTGAAATTCGCGTATTTTGACACGTTTATTATATTCTCGAGCTAATCTTCGCTGATAATTCTCCATATGTTATAAAGCTTTTTCTCTTCTTTCTTCTAATTCATCAAGTTTGTTTAAAATTAAGCCCGCACTAAGATTTTTCTCCCAAGATTCTCTTTTTGTTGTCGGAATAACAACTTTTGTTGGTAACACCGCTTCAACTCCGTATGTTAAACAAAAAAGTGACATTCCAGTAACTTATCTTCTAGTTGTATTATAAGCCCATACTGCATTATGTACTTGTTCGCACCATGATCTGTGATGTCCTTCCAATTTCTTCTTTAATATATCTGCAATTGTTTTATTTGTTGCTTCTACTTTCCCATTATCTTGTGGATACAAAGGAGTGGAATTTCCACATTTTATCTTGAATGCATTAAGTAATGTTTCTATATTCTGCCCCTCAAACTGTTTCCCTTTATCAGATACCAACTGTGCAGGAATTCCAAATCTGCAAATGATATTTTCGAATATGAATGTAAAGATATCTTTGTCGAGAATATGTTGTACTGCCTTCACTTCTGTCCATTTTGTGAAATAATCTGTTGCGACTATTAAGTATCTTCTTTGTCCAGTTCTTGGTAAAAATGGCCCCACAATGTCTAAGCCCCATTTTCCAAAGGGCCACACACTGGTTGAAGATGCCAATGGTGCTCCTGGTGCATGTATTTTCTTTCCATGCCGCTGACAATCTTCACAACATATTGATATTTTTTTTGCATCTTCATGCATGTATGGCCAATAATAACCTTGCATTTTTGCTCTATGTGCCAAAGATCTTCCTCCACTATGATTGCCAGCATCTCCACTATGTAACATTTTCAGCACCTTTTCTCCTTCCTCTCGTGTCAAACATCTGAGTGATGGTCCACTAAAGGATTTTCGGTATAGCAACCCATCTCTTAATTCATAATTCGTTGCTCGGCCTTTTAACTTGTGTGTTTCCAATCTATTTCTTGGTGTTTCTCCTTTCGCCAGATATGCATGAAGTTCCATTCTCCAGTCTGCGACATTGTTTATTTGTTCTTCTTTTTCATTATCTATTATCATCACGTCCACATCTTCCTCTTCTTTATTTATTGATGGTGACAGAAGTGTTTGTATTTTTATGCATCTCGTAGTTGGATTTGTCATCATGCTTGAGATGAAAGCAAAAGCGTCTGCGAGTCTATTATCCTTTCTTGAAATGTGCCTCCATTTTATATTTGGGATTTTCGCTGATAATTCTTCAACCAGCTTCTTGTATTTCTTCAAGGATGGTTCATTTGTAGTATACTCTCCTTTTATTTGGCGAATAACTAGCTGTGAATCACTAGTGATCCTGGCATTTTCTAGTTTCATTTCTATTGCGAATTTTAAGGCATGTATCACAGCTTCATATTCTGTTTCATTATTAGTGGATGCAAATTCCAATCTGAATGAAAAAGCCATCTTTATTCCTTCTGGCGAAATTAAAACAATTCCAACTCCATTTCCTTCTCCATTTGATGATCCATCTACCAATATTTCCCATCTATTTGGTTTTGTTAATAAATCTTTTGGATCTCCATGTTCTTCTTCTACATCCATCATTTCTTCTACTGCTTCATCTTCTTCTAAAGGAAATTCTGCCAAGAAATCCGCAACAACTTGTGATTTTGGTGAAGACAAAATTTCATATTTAATATCAAAGTGGCCTACTTGTGCATTCCATCTCTCCACCCTTCCTGATCTTTTAGAATTCTTCATTACTGATTCAATTGGTACTTTTGTTAATACCTTTATCTTGTGTGCTTGAAAGTATATGCGGAGCTTAAATGATGCATAAACTAATTCTAAGATTAACTTTTCAATCTTTGAGTAATTCTTCTCAGTGGTATTAAATTTTTTGCTAATGTAATAAATGGGTTTCTCCACTCCTGCGTCTACTCGTAATAACACAACATTTAATGCATGCGACGTTGTCGCAAGGTAAATTAATAATTCTTCTCCTTGTTCTGCCTTTTGTAAAATAGTTGTATTCATAAGATGTTCTTTGATTCCTTGCAAATCCTTTTCACATTCATCACTCCATTTAAATTTTGCATCCTTCTTGAGTATATCGAAAAAATATTTGCATTTGTCTGACGATTGCGAAATGAATCTCCCCAGCGAAGCTAGAAGCCCATTCAATTTATGTACATCTTTTATTGTTGCTGGTGTTGGCATGTCACGAACTGCTTGCACTTTTTCTGGATCAAACTGTATTCCTTCCTTTGATACAATGTAGCCTAAAAATTTTCCCGATGCAACTCCAATAGTACACTTCTCAGGATTCAATTTAATGTTATACTGCCGCATTTGTTCAAAAATCTCCCTAAAGTCTTATACATGGTCTTTAGCTTCTTTACTCTTTACTAACATGTCGTCCACGTACACTTCTAATGTTTTATGTATCCATTTTGCGAATACCTTCTCTACCATTCTTTGATATGTCGCTCCCGCGTTTCGCAAACCAAATGGCATTTTCGTGTAACAATATAACCCTCCAGGGAAAAAGAAAGCACTATGTTCTTGATATTCTTCAGCGAGAGGGATTTGGTTATACCCTTTGTACCCATCTAAAAATGATACCCTATCATTTCCCGCCGCGGATTCTGGTAACGGAAAACTATCTTTGGGGCAAGCTTTGTTTAAATCAATGAAATCTATGCAAATCCTGATTCCCTTGTTTTTCTTTGGGACAATTACCATATTCGCTATCCATTCTGGGTATTTAGCTTCTCTTATAATTCCTGCCTCAAGCATTTTCTGTAATTCTTCTTCTATTTGGGAATAGTAAGTTGTTGCAATTTTTCTTATTCTCTGTTTAAATGGTCTCACATTTTTGTTAATCTCCAATTTGTGGCATGCAATTGATGGATCTATTCCTGGTATCTCATCCATGTTTCCTGCGAAAATATCTTTATATTCTCGCAACAAGTTAACAATTCTTTCTTCTTCTTCTATATCCATTTTGGTTCCAATTCTCAACATTAGAGGCTCCTCTACAGTCCCAACATTTACTTCTTTTGTTGGTTCTGCGGCAGTGTAACTGGGTTTAGGTTCTCCCATTGGTGTTGGTTCTTTTATGGCTTTTATGGGTCTTTCCCCTTCTTCCGAAATTTTGCTGGGTATTCCTTTGCCTTCTTTTGCCCTTATCATATATACTCTAAATTCTTCTTCTTTCTTTGCTTCTTTTGCCAATTTTCTGAGAAATTGTTTCTTTTTTGCTTGTTCTTCATAATGTTTTACTTCAATTTGATGACATAATTTCGCATTGTCAAAATCTCCTCTGATTTCACCTATTCCATTTGGAGTGGGGAATTTAATACTTTGATGCAACGTTGATACCACAGCTTTTATCGCATGTATCCATGATCTTCCTAATAACATATTATATGGCGATTCCATATCCACCACGCACAATGTTACATGTGTTTCGATTTCTCCAAGTGGAATTCGTACCACTATTTCTCCTTTAGGTTTTGTTGTGGATTTTCCAAAGCCGTGAACAAAATATGTTGAACTGGACATGTCTTCGTCTTTAAATCCCATTCCCCGGAATGCATGATAAAATATTATATCAACTGAACTTCCTGTATCGATTAAAGTTCTGTTCAACATCCATTCTCTTGTGGATTTTATTGTTGTCTCCTTCTCTTTTCGTGTAATAGGCACTGTGATGACCAACGGAGATGTATGGTTCAAATTTTCTTTTGGTATTTCTTCCGGCACAAATGCAATTTTTTGCTTTTCCCGATCTTTCAAGGGTGATGTTTTTTCTACCGCCATAACTTTCTTTCCTTAAAATTTCGTTTATGTATCCTTCCTTTGATGTTTTCATGGAATTCATTAATCAAGCTTTCTGTTATCATATTACACTCCAATATTTTGCCATTTTCATTAATTCTACTCATCTTTCTTCTAACTGATTCACTGATTTATTTAATCACTTTTTTGATTTGAATATTCTCAATCAACAATCTTCAACTTTCGATCTTCAATTCCCTATTTCTAGCGCCATTATGTAGTTGCAGGAAATCCTACACTACACCTTTCATATGATTTCATTATTGATCAGCTCATTTTTTAGGTTTACACTCTCAATTTTATTGATTAAATTTTGAATGTTCTTACAAGAAAGATAAAGAAGTCAAGAATGATCTATGCTCTGAACTTTCTCTCTCCTATTTACTTGTTTCTTACTCAAAAAAGATCTCCCCTCCTTTACAACTCGAATGACTATTTATAAAGAATTACATAGTGGATGACAGCTAACCTGTCCTTTAATTTCGGATATGGTTTGCGACATTCTCGCAACCTTACAAATGTTAATTTCGCAAGCTCTCTAATTTTCGCAGGACTATCACATCTTTCTCATGATTCTTGCTGACGTCGTTTCTGAAATTGTTCTGAGACGCTATTGTGCTGTACCATTAATAATTTCGCTGAGACATAATTGTTGCGAGATTCTGATCCTACACAATCAATGTTAGCTTGGTAACAAAGCATTCAATATTCACCGTTAGATGAAAACCTGATTAGATTCAAGCTAATATCTTTCAACCATTGGATCGAAAACTTAGCTTGTTATACACAAATGAAATGCACGATTTTAGGTTTGTGTAACCGTACCCAAACATGTACATTTGTTGGTTCAAAAATAGTTAACCAAATGGTGAACCATATGAGCACTTTCATATCAACCATATTCTTCTTCACCATAACTAGTTCAAATGACTCAAATGAACTAGTTAGAGAGTTATTCAATTGCAAGGAAATCTTATGTAATTACACAAGACACAATCGAAGCAAAAACTATTTGATTCACTCGAATCGGTTCATGAACTTTATAGCCACGGTTTGCATTTAGCATTCCTTAGTTAATATAAATAGGTTCAAACAATCGTCTTTAGATATAACCAACTTAAGTTCACAGACTTGGTTCGCGGTCTTAAGTTCCCGAAAGAAGTTCTCAAACTCCAGCAGATATTCTCGGGTCGAGAACTTCCGCCAGTTCGCGGACTGGGTTCGTGGACTGAGTTCGCGGGCTGAGTTCACGGCTCTTGTTCCGGTTCTCTTGATCAACAAATTTCGCAAACTTCGGTTCAAGGAAAAAGGACTTATACATATATGTGTTGCAACACAATGCTTATATCCAACATTGGTTATATAATATAAACTCTCATTTTAATCCTTGAAACATTCTTAGAGGACGTTATATAGTTGTTATTCACAAACCATTTTTCGTCAAAGCAATTTTCAAAGTGATTGAAACATATCATGACTTTCGTCACTAGGTAAAGATGAACTTGGCCAAAGCGAAATCTTACCAACACATATTTCGAGAAATAGATAGGCGAGATAAACTCGACTCGAAATAGAAAATGTGTATAATCAAAGTCTATATAGCAAAACGACTTTTGTCTTAAGATAGGAGATAGAGTAGATAAACTTTTGAGTGATAGTTAAGTTCAAGTCTCCACATACCTGTTAGTGGATGAAGTTACACCAGTTCTTTGAGTAGTCCTTCGTCTTGTATGATGATTGCCATGGAGTTCTTGAGCTCAACTACACTTTCTATCCTAGTCCGAGACTTAGCTATAGTAGACTAGAAATTAAGACTTATAGTTTTGATCACTAACATTGACAAACATGCTTGAGATAGCAGCGCATGCGAGTTCGACCGAGCAATGCTCTAACAGAAGGACACAATATAGAGTAATATATATATATATATGTATGTAAACAGGAGAAGGAAACTCTTATTTTTGGAAACCCTATGAACTCACAAGAGGAAGACGCGAACGTTCTTGGATCGGTAGCACAGAAAACACATAAAATAATATACAACATACTTGAGCATTTCTCAACCATTATCCTTGCACCTCTCAATCTAGACACAAGGAAGAGAGTACTGATATCAGGTGGTAGAGTGAGAGATAATATCACTATTGAGAAAGGAGTTGTACATATGATCTGACAGCTTGATCTTTGTGTTCTTTGCTTTTCTTCGGTTGACACTCATCCCAAAAGGGTAAGACACAACTTGTTTAACATATCCGTCAGAAGGCTTTCTCTGAGGACTAAGTCTAGGACCTCTTAAAATTAGTTCAAGAGGATCAGAATAGACATGGATCCATTTTCTAGGCTTAGATTTACAGGATTCATCCTTATAAGCACAAGGAATGTATTCATTGAGATGATCTTGTCCCCTGTGATGATTTCTAGAATAGAGATCATTTTTATAAGATTTCTGGTTTTCTATGGGCACGAGATTCACTACTGACGTCGGCAGACTATTTACTCCATTGATAGTAGAAAGAAGCAAATTATGAAATTTTGAGATTTGTTTCCTTCTTACAAAATAATGGATAACATAGTGATTCTTTTTCCCACAAAAAGTACAGGTTCGTGAAGGAGAATAATAACTGGCACCTGTTTTAACTTTATAGCCAATTGAGAGGATTGTAAGTCACGCAAGTCCTTCTTGACACAACCTTCTTCTGGAGAACATTTCTTCATGCGCTGTAATTCATGAGAATTAGTTGGTACAGAAGAATTTCTCCTTAAGACAGAGTTTTCCTTTTCGAAGGATCTGCACTGTTCATGGGCTAGAACAAGAGATGCACCTAGTTTATCTTTTTCGACACGAAGTCTGTTTAGATCTGATGAATGCGTCTCGATCATCCGTTTTTCTCTAATTGAGTCTTCCTTGACAATATCCTCAAGAACACTAATCTTTTCACACTGTAGAGTAGTTTCTTGGAGAAATTTTTCAATATTGTTAGAGAAGGACTCAATGATGTTATAGAGTTTACGTTCTCGATCGAGAGACTTTTCAAATTCATCAATAAGATGAGCATGATCCTGAAAAACAATAGCCTCAGTGGAATTTTTTGAGATTCTGGTGAGCTCCATTTCAGCTTTTGCCATAGTGTCACATGCCTCATGGGAGGGAGAGATGTCAACATCAGAAAGGAACAACCCTTCTACCTCGGAATTCGGAAGAATCAACTAAGGAGTAATCCTTTGAGGTATTTCCAAGACACTTGGCATAATTAAAAGCTTTAGGAGACATCTTGGTATGCGTAAATGCAAGAGAAGAGATTCTGTCCTCAGACTCAGATTGCTACAAACACAGACTTGTAAGGTCTTTAAACGTGTTTGCCTGCTCTGATACCAATTGAAAAAGTGGGGGTGCAACAACCTCACCCATTATTTCGATTAGAAATCCGTATTGACAAACTCCAATATACTTTCAAGAGAATCAACTAGACTCAATCTTAATAAAGTATATCAAAGAGTTATATCTCTCTTTCTTGATTCAATTATTTCTCAAGCAAATAGAAATCTGCGAGTCTAATTGAATACAAGAGAAATCACTTGAACGGTACCAAAGACCAATGTTCAAGTATCAATCAATTTCAATCAACAACCAAAGGTCGGATTTCCAATTGATTTATTCTAACGCACAACCTGTGATATTTCAATTATATAACAAAATATAATGCGGAATAGAAACAACACAGATACCAGAATTTTGTTAACGAGGAAAGCGCAAATGCAGAAAACCCCCGGGACCTAGTCCAGATTGAAGACCACACTGTATTAAGCCGCTACAAACACTAGCCTATTACAAACTAACTTCGGTCTGGACTGTAGTTGAACCCCAATCAATCTCATACTAATTCAAGGTACAGTTGCGCTCCTTACGTCTATGATCCCAGAAGGATACTACGCATTTGATTCCCTTAGCTGATCTCACCCACAAATAAGAGTTGTTACGACCCAAAGTCGAAGACTTTAATAAACGATGAGACGAAGATGTTTGTGACTACTTTTCTATCTTGCCTATCGGAGATATAAATCTCAAGCCAATCGTTTCGATTGTACTCAAAACGATAGAATATGCAAGATCAGATCACACAACTACGAGAAAGTAGTATCGGTCTAGCTTCACAATCCCAATGAAGTCTTTAAGTTGTTAACCTGGTTTTCAAGAAGAAACCTGAGGTTAAAGGAGAATCAACTCTAGATAATACAACTAGTATCACAAAAGAGGTGTGGGTATTAGGTTTCCCAGTTGCTAGAGTTCTCCCTTATATAGTCTTTCAAATCAGGGTTTGCAATCAATGTTAGCTTGGTAACAAAGCATTCAATATTCACCGTTAGATGAAAACCTGATTAGATTCAAGCTAATATATTTCAACCGTTGGATCGAAAACTTAGCTTGTTACACAAAAATGAAATGCACGATTTTAGGTTTGTGTAACCGCACCCAAACATGCACATTTATTGGTTCAACAATAGTTAACCAAATGGTTAGCCATATGAGCACTTTCATATCAACCATATTCTTCTTCACCATAACTAGTTCAAATGACTCAAATGAACTAGTTAGAGAGTTGTTCAATTACAAGGAAATCTTATGTAACTACACAAGACACAATCGAAGCAAAAACGATTTGATTCACTCGAATCGGTTCATGAACTTTAGCCACGGTTTGCATTTTGCTTCCTTATTTAATATAAATAAGTTCACAAACAATCGTCTTTAGATATAACCTACTTAAGTTCGCAGATTAGTTCGCGGACGTAAGTTCCCGGAAGGAGTTATCAAACTCCAGTAGATTTTTTCGAGTCGAGAACTTCCGCCAGTTCGCGGACTGGGTTCACGGACTGAGTTCACGGCTCTTGTTCCGGTTCTCTTGATCAACAAAGTTCACAAACTTCGGTTCAAGGAAAAATGACTTATACATACATGTGTTGCCACACAATGCTTATATCCATCATTGGTTATACAATCTAAACTCTCATTTCAATCATTGAAACATTCTTAGAGGACGTTATTATATAGTTGTTATTCACAAACTATTTTTCGTCGAAGTAAGCAATTTTCAAAGTGATTGAAACGTATCATGACTTTCGTCACTAGGTAAAGATGAACTTGGCCAAAGAAAAAGCTTACCAACACATATTTCGAGAAATAGATATGCGAGATAAACTCGGCTTGAAATAGCAAATGTCTATAATCAAAGTCTATACAGCAAAACGACTTTTGTCTCAAAGATAGGAGATAAAGTAGATAGACTTTTGAGTGATAGATAAGTTCAAGTCTCCACATACCTTTTAGTCGATGAAGTTCCACCAGTTCCTTGAGTAGTCCTTCGTCTTATATGATGATTGCCATGGAGTTCTTGATCTCAACTACACTTTCTATCCTAGTTCGAGACTTAGATATAGTAGACTAGAAATCAAGACTTATAGTTTTGATCACTAACACTGACAAACATGCTTGATATAGCAACACATGCGAGTTCGACCGAGCAATGCTCTAACATGGGTTTTTCTGCACATTTACGGTTTCCTCGTTAACTAAATTTCTGGTATCTGTGTTATTTCTTTTTCTGCATTATATTGTTTATCTTTATAATTGATATATCACAGGTTGTGTGTTAATCAATCACAGTAAATAGGTATGACCTAGTTTGTTGGATAAGACTTGATGGATCCTTGGATATTGGTCTTTGGTACCATAAGAACTCTCTTTGTAGTTAGGTTCATGGATTTAGTTCTGTAAATGTTCTAACAACAAGATATATATATATTACTTTAGACACTTTCCTTGATTGAGTTTTTACTCTCGGAGTTGTGTTGAGTTTGTCCATACAAATTGCCTACGAAAAAATTTGGTGGTGTATTTTGGTACCCCTAGTGTTTTCAATTGGTACCAGAGCAGGCAAACACGTTAAGACCTAATAAGTCTGTGTTTGAAGCAGTCAGACTATATGGACAGGAGTGCAATCTCGATAAACGTACCACAAGCGTTTGATGGAAGCTTGTAGTTATTGGATACAATGCACCAACAGTTATTGTAGACGAAGCTATTGTTGCGAAGCCATTAATATAATATAGTGAATCCGAGATAAGTGCTGCAAAGCATAATTCAGACGGGCTAAACGCTATTATCCACACCATAATCCCAAATCTTCAGCACCATGTGACTTCGTGCACTAATTATAAAGATGCTTGGGATATATTAGAAACCGTATTCGAAGGAGATACCTCAGAGAAAGATGCTAGGATTCAAAACCTAACTTTTGACTGGGAAAATATTCATTCATTTGAAGAATTTAATTAAAAGGTGTCTAGTATTTTTAATGCTTGTTATGCATTACGGAAGACTATCTCCCAAAAGGACATTGTGATGAAAATTCCCCGATCTTTACCAGCAAGATACATGTCTAATAAATATGCCATCATATGGAAGAAAATAACCTTGATACACTTTCCAGGAATACTCTTGTTGGAAAGTTGAAGATCTTTGATCATGAACTGCAATCCAAAGTCGGAAAAGATATTACTTTCAAGCACTGAAAAACACTAGAACCCTAAAAAGTGAAAGTATTGACAACTATGGAGATGATCTTGTCGATCTTGATTTTTCAGATGAAGATCCTGATAACTCAGTTTCACTGATCACAAGACAGTTTAAAGAGATTCTTAGGAAGAGAAATATACGGTTTTCCAGAGAAAACCTCATACGTCAGCTAGGCCATATACTCGTATTTCTTCTAAAAACAGAAATTCCAATGATACTGACGATGAGGATATGCCACAATGCTTCAAGTGTAGAGGATTCGGTCACCTTGCCAATGAGTGTCCAAATCGAAAAAAGTACACTCGCAACAAGAGTATGGCTGCAATACTTGATGAGACCTCTGATCATTACGATTCCGAATAGGAAGAAAATTAAAGTGTAGCACTCTTGAAAGAAATTGTCAATTTTGATAATTGTAGCAATACTGATATCAATCTTGATAGTTTAATTGATGATTCCTCATCAAAATCATTGGAGAATGTTATGGATTTTTCGTATTCTAATGAGAATTCTGATAATGTTTCAGGTACCCTGTGTTTAGCCGCTAAAGTTGTTTCTGAAACAAACTCCAATACAACATGTCTTTATAGTCCCAGTAAAGGTCACGGACTTTTACAATGTTTCAAATACAAACATAAATTAAGGTATGTCAACAAATTGCAACGTAGGGCTAGTCGGTTGGCAAATGCGCTTAAACTTGTTCAAAAATCCAATCTTGAGGTATACAAATTTAACTCTTCTTCTTATAAGAGATTGATTGATTCTAAGGATAGGGAAAAATCTCAAACAAAGATACTGTCAATTCCGTGCATGAATCTAGTGGTGAGCAATCTAATGATCACTTCAACACATAGATTATGTTGAAATGTGCATCTTATCTCATGCGCCCTTGAAAGAGATAAGAACTTTAACAAAACATGACTTTTGGATCAAAATGAATATCATTACTCGGATTTCCATCTTTATATGCCCATGCTTATCTATGTCTCAAGTAATGGTATTGTTAAATTTAGATCTAATAAACTTGAAAAGGATAAAAATGACATTTTCATTCCATTTTAGGTTTTATATGAACCTTTATAAGTTCCGAAATCCTGCATGTGAAAATGTCTTCTTCTTCAAGACTGATATCTCATTCACAAGAAGTTTTGCCTGTTGAGCCATATATTTGTGTTCCACAAATCCATTTTTTTCTCACGAATCATGGAGGATCCAAGCACAACATCTTCTCGTGAGACCTATGCTCCAATGGATGTTTATACTGATCTAACTGAAAAGGAGAAAGAGATGTCCCTTCCTTTTGTCTCGTCTCTTAAGAAAAAAAGGAAGAATAAGAAGAAAACTAGATCGAATTATTCCAATCAGAAAAAGTTTGAAAATCTTCTTGGAGAACTCAAGAAAATCAAGAAGGAGGTACATGGACTGAAGAAGATTTACAAAGATCTCTCAAACCTCAAGAAGTTGTCAGTTAACAGCATACCAGGTTTGCAGAAGTTAACTCCCTCTTTCATGAACCTCATGTTCCTATTCCAGTTATTGATAAGAAGTTTGGAGATGATAAAGAATTCTTCAGAGACTTTAAATACTAGGAAACTTCTTTTGAGGATTTTATTCTTGAGAAGGATAACAAGGATTTGGTATAGCAAAGATTGTGATTACACATAACAATCTCCAACGTTTTTCATCTTGCATGTTTGTATATTTATTTGTTTAAATTCTAGAGTTGTTGGAAGATGAACTTGCAGTATGTAATCAATATTGGTTTAATTATTGCGAAAATCTTATGAAATATTTATGATTTTACGTTCTCGTGAATCTGCTAATATTTCATACATGCTCAGAGGTTAAATCTATTATTTTTTTTATAAACGGAAAATAAAACAAACTCTTTGAGATTTTTCTCGCAGTATTGATATTTTTGTGATCACACTTTTATGTTTTTGCTGCTTGCCACACTCCGTAAGATTTTCTTATGTTGAGTAAAATCGAGTAAAGTTGTCCCTTTGTTCGTAACTGACCTTGAGATTAATTTATGTCGATACTTTGGATACAAATCCTTGTGATTTGTTAATGTCCTCCAAAATCCTTTATTTTCACGAAAGCAAGGTCACTCATGTTGTTCTCTTGGGAATGAAATTTAATAGGAGAGAGTTCTTAAATGAACTTGTGCTTAATTGTTATATCTTTATGGGGAGTGTGGCTATGAAATTTTATAGGGGATGCTTGTATCTTTTTAATCTTCTAGGATGAGCACTAAGTATTTATTGCTATGTGGTATCATTTAAATAAGTTGATATGAGGAGTTGCATTTTAACTATGTTATTATGTAGTATCCCCATCTTCCTTAAAACTTGAGATATCTTTAGTTGTATTCATTATGATCCCACGATTTTCTTACCGTTGTTAATTTTATTGACAACAAGGGGGAGAATTATTTAGTAGTTTCATACTACATACATACGGTTTACGGATCATTATGTAAGGGGAAGTGGATCATTTAAGCAATAGGTTTTACCTATTATACAGAAGATGTAAGTGTTGATTAAGGGGGAGAAACATATCACGTAGTATTACTTCAGAGTTGAGATACAATTGAACTTTAGAGAGAAGATAATAATACTATGTTTCTGTATTACGACGATTGAGAATATTTGTTTTCAAAAGTTGTTATCGCTATGGAATCGGTTCTTCAACAACAACGATGTTGAGTTGAACACGTTCAAAATCATTGCGACTTGAGATAACGAAGAGTTCAAGGAGAGTTGAAGAAACCAAGGAAATCAAGACATGATGGATCGAGGAGTTTTTCGAAGCTTTATTTTTGTTATCCATGTGTATTAATAGTTGTTACTAAAATTGACAAAGGGGGAGATTGTTAGAGCATTGCTCGGTCGAACTCACAAGTGTTTCTATATCAATCTTGTTGTCAAATTTAGTTGTCAAAACTATATCTTGATTCCCAGTATACAATTATTTAAGTCTCGGTCTAGGATAATGTAATTGAGAAACGAACCAGTCATCATTTGCGTTATACTGTTTGAAGGAGAAGATCAACTGAAGCTTTTGGAATACTTCATCAACAAAAGGTAAGTGAAGACTGAACCACCTATTTCTCAAGTTATATTCACCTTTATATCCTTGAGACGATTGTCGCATAACTAATTAGACTAGCTTGCATAGACAAGAATTTCGAGTCGAGAACTAATTATTTAGTTTACGAATTTCTCGAAATATAATGACTAAGCTTAATGAACATTTGTTCATACTTGATCAATTTTGGTGGAGAACAATTTATTGTTCGGAACCAAATCATGATTCAAGTTTATCATTCAAAAATAGCCTGGAACAGTGATATGTGTCATTGTTATTCAGGATATGTGAGTAAATATTTTAATAAAAAATAATTTTGAAATTTTCGTTTAATGTAATTAAATGAAATAATATTCTCAAAGATTATGAGAAAACTTCTCTTATTTACAGGAAAATGAAATTTACATTTTATTTCATAGAAATCCGAAAAAATGTCTACCTCTAGCTGCAACTCTCACAAAGTTGAAAAGTATGGACTATATTGTTTCCTAACAAGAAACTTCGTCTCAAATCTTCAGATGGTAATTCAGACTCTACTCCAGAACTTAATCAAGATGTTCATAATGGAGAGATTTCATCTCTTAATGATAGTTTTCTCAAGAATCTTTCACTAAACTAGATCTGATTTTATGTGAAGTACGAAACATGGAAAATGATTTGCGAAAGGAAGTAAAGGAATTCAATAACAATCTGATGAGTCTCGAATCAAGATTAGTGATCATTGAAGATGATTGGAATCCAGTGAGATCTCCTGATCTGACTCCAAAGCAAACCGAGAAACTCTGAGATAAAAATAAGATTAGATTCTTATTTAGAGAAAATAGACATCAATGTTTTGATTTACTTCAATTATTGTATAAGGTCTATTTTGAATAAAACTATCATGATTAATATTATTTATGAATAGAATTATAATTTTTTAATTTGTGTGTGATAGTTACCAATTACATAGTCTGTGAATGAATGCTTATATTTTTTCTCTGTGTATTCGGTTTATGGGATGTCTGATTTCGGTTTTTATTAACCTTAATATTCGGTCTCATGAATGTAACCCTTATGATTTGTGTGGCTTTTTGATTTAGCGGGATTAAGTTCTAGCCCATGTTGGTAGGCTTTATTAAATGATCATAAGGTGTTCACATTGAAACTCATATGTGAAAAGTCATAATATGTTGAATCAATTTGTGTTTACATGAGTTGTGTTTAGCATAGCATATGTGTTTCAGGTTTTCAACTTTTGCTATTGGAACACATTAGTTAAAACCGATTCAACCTTTCTCTGGTAAAGGTTGCTTTTGTTGTTGTTATTTTGTTCTTGCGAGAGGATGACAACACACTGAGGGAGAGTTCTTATTTGAACTTGCGCTTAATGATATATCTTTCTGTGGAGAAGAGGCCGCGGAATTTGAGGTAACAAATTTGTTAGTTAATCGTTTTCCTGTTTAAGAAAAGCCTGCTTATATTGTATATATTTTGCTTTTTCTTAACAAAATTTCGGTACAATTGATATGTTCCATTGTATTGTGTATGGATGTGTGTGTGATTCAATTGTTTCCTGTTAAGAAAAACTGTGTCAATTTATTTGGTTTATTATTTGGTGTCTTCTCTTTATTATTGGGTATCAAGTGTTTTTGCTTAACGAAATTCGATGCAATTGCGGTGTTATAATGTGTATGTTTGTTTTAGTTAATTGCTTCCGATTAAAAAAATAATTGTCAGACTCACAGATTACTATTTGTTCGATTGCATATTGTATTACTAAGGGTATTTTCGGAGCTGCATATTAGTGCAATTTTAGGACCAACGACGAGCAACATAAAAACCTTTGGACAAGGACGGACCCGGACCCATAGGACCAAACCGATGGGCAACTCCTAATATGAAAAAGCCCCACACACTACTATATACTGTATCCTTCCTTCCCTAAATAAAAAACAAAGACGCAAGCCAGAAGAGGAAAGAAAAAGTTCTTATAATTTCTTGTCGTCTAAGACATGAGCTATAAATATCTTTGAGAAAACCCCAATTTTGATTTCAACGAAACTGCGGAGAATAGGGTATGTATTTCTTAAACCCTAAGATCCATTTCTTATTTCCCCATTTTCTGTCTTCATTTTGTTACATCAATTTCAACTAAAACAAGAAATCTTGTTTTATTTGCTCTGATTTTGTTTTGTTTTGTTTCTTTAAACCCTATTTTAAACCATGAAATAGGTTGTTATAGGTTGATTTAGTCTGCCATTTGTTAGATGATGAAGGAATAAGTCAGAAAATCTGTAAGAATTACTGGGGCGTGTTAACGGTTGATTTATATGGGTTTGATGGAATCTTCTAATTATATTGTTTTGGTGGGTAAAAATTATCTGGGTTTTATCAGATTAGTAGGTAAATTATTAGTAGGTTATTTGTTCTGGGGTATTATGGATTAGGCTGAATTGCAACAGATTTTTTTTTTTAGGTATAATATGGTTAAAGCATACATCCTTTTATTTTTCTTGATTTTGATTTTTTTTTTTTAATACAATGTATTTTTATGGAATCTATGGCTGTTTTCTTTTAGTTTTAGTTTTAGTGTTAGCTTTGGGAATGCGGTAATATGAGTGGAATTCTTTTTGCATAAAGGGTATTTTGCTGAAAAGTCTTGTTTAATTTGAAATGGACGTTTGCTGTTATTATCTTTGTTGATGTGATTTTGATTTGTGCTTTTCATGACAATTCTAGATAAGATCTTAAGTGAGTCCACACTGAAGGATATGACCGTGCTCTTACTGGAGAGGTAATAAGCTTCCATAATGGCTTCTAGAGCACTTTTTAGAAGAAAGAGGTTACTCGTCGATTATTTGCACAGACCTACTTACTCAGTTGAAGGAATTTCGAGTTTTGGGTATGGCAAATCATCTCAGTTTCTGAATTCACGGGATTTCAGTTGGTGTCCAGACAACCCTTCAAAACATTTTGATCATAAAGATAAAGATAGTAATCCTGGTCTTTTAATTGACAAAAATGAATTGTTAACCTTGTCAACTACTCATTTCTTTAAGCATGGTTCTTTTGGGGATAGAAAGGCGGGCACTCTACCGTCTTCGGGGATCAGGTGGATGTCACAGTCCTTACATACTGCATCTACAGCTAAAGTGGGTCAACCTGAGCCTGGAAAGGGGGATACTGCCAGTGAAAAACAGGAAACTAAACAGATAAAGGAGGCATCCCCTGAAGAATGTGATCAGGCAGTTGAAGGTTTGACTGCTGTGAAAACTAAAGCAAAACTGAAACAACTGCAAGCGTCTAAGAAGAATGCAGTATCTATCATGCAGAAAGTATGGGCTAAGTTGTTGGGAATTGGTCCAGCACTGAGAGCCATTGCCTCAATGAGCAGGTTAGTATCTCTTTTTCTTGTGTTTTTGTTCGTGTGCTACAGGCTGTTGTTGTATGTTTTTTATTTCTTATCATTTTTGTTTTGCCTGATTTAGAGCGGATTGGGCCATCAAGCTTCGACACTGGAAAGATGAGTTTGTATCGACTTTGCAGCATTATTGGTTGGGTACTAAATTACTGTGGGCTGATGTTAGGATCTCATCGAGATTACTTCGAAAACTTGCTGGTGGAAAAAGTCTTTCTAGACGAGAAAAGCAACAGCTACAACGCACCACCGTTGATATATTTAGGCTAGTTCCTTTTGCGGTTTTCATTTTAGTTCCATTCATGGAATTGTTGCTGCCGGTATTCCTGAAATTGTTTCCAAACATGTTGCCGTCTACATTCCAGGACAAAATGAAAGAACAGGTGCCAAATTGTGATATACATCTTTATAAATATATTAGCATGACTGTATGTTCGCTTGTAGATATATACATATATGTACACACACACACACACACACACACACACACACACACACACACACACACATATATATGAATTATAGAGGCAGCTTATTGTAGTTTTCAACTAGTTATAATACTTGGAAAGAGAAAGAGGAGGAGAAAAGAAGAGTTAACGTAGGGCTCTATGATCACCTTGTTGCCTAACACAGTTCTTCTGGAATCTAGGCTCATCTTCTCATGCAGATGTGGACGCGTTCGTTTTTATTTTTTTATTTTTGTGGACTTCATTTATTGACTTAAAACTTGTTTAATGGAACCTTAACCTGTAGGAAGCACTGAAAAGGAAGCTTAATGCTAGAATAGAGTATGCCAAGTTTCTTCAAGACACAGCCAGAGAAATGGCTAAGGAAGTTCAAAATTCACGTAGTGGAGAGACTAAGAAGACAGCAGAAGATCTTGATGAATTTTTGAGCAAGGTAGGCAGTTTTAATGGATTTCTTTACACCTCTTCCTATTGAATTTTGAATTTCTAGTATAACATTCATTTTTTTCTTTACACAACTAAGCTGGCAAAAGTATATTAAGATAGGTTAGGACCGGGGCAAGTGTTTCAAATGAAGAAATTTTAGGTTTTGCAAAGTTATTCAATGATGAACTTACCCTGGACAATATCAGCAGGTAAGCATTTACATAATATTTTGTGATTTTTACTTGCATTCGGCTTGTATATGAGAACTTCTCTGTTTTGTAAGTAGTAATGCTTGCATTGATTGGATTCTTCTTTTGGCTTACAGGCCTCGATTAGTAAATATGTGCAAATATATGGGAGTAAGCCCATATGGGACAGATGCTTATTTACGTTTTATGCTTCGGAAAAGACTCCAATGGTAAGCTACAGCGAACTTTTGTACCACCAAACTATCCTGATCTGAGTTTTCAGTACGGTATCATGTTGGATCATTTTAGAAGGATAAAGTCTTAATTTTTTTAAATGCTTTTCATTTTTAATCAATCATCTTTGTGGTGTTGAGAAGTAACCTTTTCATTCTCATCCTTGGTGTATGTCTTGACAAGAAGCTTGCACCAGTCAGCTGTTCCACGTTTTCCTCTATATGATACTTTCAGTTTTTTGTTATACATCCCTTCCTCGAAAGACTAGTAATCTTGCTGATTCCCGCTACAGAGCAGTTAGACTAAGTCAGAATCTTCAAGGTCATCCAACATAGTCTATGTTTAAGATGCCGTGCTAATTGTTGACTCCATTTCATTTTCCTCTTAATCGAATAATATAATATGAACATGTGAACCTGCTCATATATGTTTGTTTCTATTGTCTTTTAAAATGCCTTGTATTTTCTTCCTATATTATGTATATTAACTGATTCCTCGTGCTATGGATTCAAATATTGAATAGTTTTAATTTCCAATGTTTTGGATAGGATCAAGAATGATGATAAGATGATTCAGGCTGAAGGTGTGGAAACACTTTCAGAAGCCGAACTTCGTGAAGACTGTAGAGATAGAGGTTTACTTGGGCTACTCTCTGTTGAGGAAATGAGGCAGCAGGTATTCTCTCAATGATGTTGCTTTTTTGTTGTTTGTTTAACTTGATTATTAGGTTGGGCGAGGCAGCGACCTTGATCTTGGGTAATACTAATTTGTAATTTTCAGATTTCTCATCCAAATCTTAGTTACATTTGTCCTTGGTTCTACAGATTGTAGTGAGCTTTTGATTCGTTATCTCTTAGTCATATTGATCCAAATATAATCTGCTGGTTTATAAAAAAGTATTGAGCTTATGGCTGTTCTGTTTCTCCACATTTAAGTTCGACATATTAGATCTTGAGGTCCTTAATCATCATAACATAACCTTAAGTATAACTATGGCTATAAACTGTATGTTATACTGGAAACATAGTTATTCTTAGTATTATCATACTCTATAACTGATTTGAACAGCATCATATGTTATACATCATTCTACATAGTATTAATAGTTACTAACAATACTCTAGTGGCATAGTTAGCAAGAAGAAATAGAGAGAACATCTAGTTAGAACTAGGGTTTTGACTCAGATTTGTACTTCTATTTTCTCATGCTTGAATAAAGGAGAAATCAGATTTTTTTTTTCCTGTATGCGAGAGGCTAGCTTATCATGCTTGCTGTGTCTCTAGCCTTTTTTATCATGAGATAGAGACACCACAGTACAGTAGCTACATTTGACAGCTCATTACTACTTAACACTTAATGTAGTATTAACGGTAAACAGAAGTTAAGTGCACAATTAGACCTCAAGTGAGACCTCCTATTGAATTATTAAGCTAATCAAGACCAAACTAATCCTGATTCGTTGCTAAACCTTAAAAATCCAACACACAAATCACCAAAGGATTTAAATTAGTAATGCAAAATGCAAATTTCAATGTTTAAAAATTATTTTATTTATTGTTTTCTTTCTTTTTTTACAAATTCTAAATGAATTTTGCTGTCTGACTCCCACCTTTTGGATAAACCTTCTTTGCAGCTTCGTGATTGGTTGGATTTATCTCTGAACCACTCTGTACCATCCTCCCTTTTGATCCTCTCCAGGTAATTAGGGCGTTATATGCGTTTATGTTGTATGTTGTTTGGTATTTTGCCACATCTGACCTCCTTCATTCTGGTTTGGTATCATTTTTTTAGAGCCTTCAATGTTTCTGGAAAGGTGAGGCCGGAAGAGGCTGTTCAAGCTACACTATCTTCTCTGCCAGATGAGGTTGTGGATACTGTAGGAGTGACGGCTTTGCCGTCTGAAGATTCTGTTTCAGAGAGGAGGAGAAAACTGGAATACCTTGAAATGCAAGAAGAACTTATCAAGGTATTGGAAAACAAAATTGATGTTGCCTTTTCTTTCTGGTAGCATATAACTTCTCACTTGGTACCTTGAACTGCATATCGTGAGAGGTCTTTCAACTTTCTCAAAGAGGAATTCAAATGTGTTCTTGTTTCATAGGTGTTTTTGTTTGTACTACTCATTCCATGTTTTGGTTGATCTTTTTGTAGGAGGAAGAAGAGAAAGAAGAAGAGGAGCAAGCTAGGAAGAGCGAATCTAGGATTGGCCAGGAAGACGTGGCTTTGCAAGAGATGACTGATCCAACGGCTAGAGAGGCACAAGAGCAGATAATAGCAGCAACACAAGAGAAGCAGGAACAGCTCTGTGAACTTAGCCGTGCGTTGGCTGTTTTGGCTTCTGCATCTGTATGTAGCTTTTGGTACACCTGCCGTGGTTTTGAAACTGAAATAAAAAATTTGTGCCGTGATCTTGATTCTACGTGTTCTTTGTTTGTGCTTTCAGTCAGTGAGTAGGGAACGTGATGAATTCTTGAGGTTGGTCAGTAAGGAGGTATGTCGAATCAACTTGCTATGTTATGTAACAGTTTTTTAAACTCCTCAGGATTAATATGATCTCTTATTTTTTACTCTCCTTCGCAAAAAGAACTACCACGTCCATATCTTTTGTGCCTACCAATCCCCATCCCTATTCATATAATGCGGAGGGAGGAGAATTTGCAACTGCCCGTTTTGCCTTGTGGTAGACCCACATGGAGATGATCAAAGTGCTGTCTTTTATAAGGATTCAAGATGATCATTCAATCACAGACGGTTCTGGGACCATCTCCGTAGTTCCTTATCCCAGATGCTAGACGGGGAGTGGCAACAATGTCGTTAACATTATTGCAAAACCCACTAACTTGAAATTCGGCTTAAAATTTTAGCTTTGCTACTTGAGCAATAACATCTTTTAATGTTTGTTTTAGTTAATTGTTAAAGATATAGACCATGCCTTTCTGTAGATTGGATTGTATAATACCATGGTGGACAAAGAGGGCACAGAAGGAGAAGAAAAGGCGAAAAAGGCATACAAAGCTGCCAGAGAGGAAAATGACCAAGACACCGAAACAGGCTCAGAGGATAAAGTTTCTTCGGCACTTATAAATAGGGTAAGAAGTTCATAAAACTTGCACCTAGTTGCCTGGATGCCTAATTATTCTTTGTACGTTCACTTCACTTGAGCTAAGTTAAAAACCTATCCTGAAACTGTTGTACCTTACATCAGGTTGATGCTATGCTTCAAAAGCTTGAGAAGGAAATTGACGACGTTGATGCCAAAATTGGTAACAAGTGGCGACTACTTGACAGGTAATTTTAGATGACTGCGTAACATGTATGTCTCATGATCCGGGAAATGTGAATCCAGTTTATTCTTTTGGTTTGGAATGGTTGCCCTTGCCCATTAGTTATAGAACTTCAGCGCAGCATCATTTGTAGTATTTGCGTCAGCTGTGATTATTCAATACAGAGAGATCTTGAATTGAATACTTGTATAATAATTTTTATAGCCTCACAAGGAATATTCTGATACACACATACACACATATAAAAGCAGATCTGAAAAATGTATTCCATAAAGAATATCATTAAGTAATTATTGAAACTTACAGAGACCACGATGGAAAAGTGACTCCTGAGGAGGTTGCTGGTGCTGCTATGTATCTAAAAGATACTTTAGACAAGGAGGGTATCCAAGAACTCATCGCCAATCTTTCCAAAGATAAAGGTTGGTAGTAGCTAACTTTTGTTTTTCATCTAATCATATTCATGCCTGTTCACTCGATGGAATAGGTCTAAACTCTTGAATTATCAAACTGTACCTCCTATCCCAATCACTGTCGGAAATGGATGCTGTTTGCAGCGCAAAGTGGAGGAAAAATTCTAGCTAAATTATGTCTTAGGATTTAAGATCTTTTTTTTTTTTTTACTTAGATTATCAATTGTTTTTCAACAGATGGAAAGATACTTGTACAAGACATCGTCAAATTGGCAAGTTCGAAGGAAGAGGATATTGATGCAGCTGAGGAGGGGGCTCGTACATAAGGGTGAGAGGCTATTTACCAGTTGCCTAAGTCTGGATCATTGATTCCACATTTTGACATCCTTCTTTTCTAGAAGGACTTGAAACTCAGGTGGAAATTTAATTCCTGAATTTCTAAATAAACGGCCAAAAATTTAACATATTTTGTAACCCAGATTTTCAATTATATTTCTCCCAAACATAATACTTCTTCTCTTCTATATGAAAGCTGCATCATATCCAAGTGTTTTGCCCCAAAAGTCTAAAGCCTGAAATTATGAGATCAATCTCATCCTCTCTAGGCTATCCTCACAGAAATTGTTGTTTATTTATTCCCAAAAGAGCCCTAATTTTATGAATCCTTCACAAATACCCACAAGGGCCATTTAGTTGAGTTTTGAATTATATGGAGTATTTAGGAAAGCTATTCTTTTTTGCAAATTGGGGTATACTTTTTGTTGCGGTTGAAATTGGTTTTCAATGTCTTGTTGCAGTCGGTATTGAAAAACATGTCGATTGCAACGAAAAGTATCTTCCAATCTGTGGAGGTATCCCCAAATTTCTCTACCTATTTAAAAGCCTCCTCCAAGTGACCTAACAAACTTTTTAGGAGAAAAATGTTAAATAAACATTATTCAAATGTGCTTTTCTTGAAAAAGAAAAAAAAACTTGATGTATTATGGCAACCTTTTAAAAATTATTAGGAGTAGCTTTTAAAAGCAAAAGCTGATGACGCATTCAATTTTAGTTAATTAATTCTCTATTTTAATTCTGTTATTATGTTAAAATGACAAAATTTGTTCTTAAATTTTAGTCAACCAATTCAACCCATGCCTAACCCCGAACGTTGGGGGTATGGACAATGTATTTCAAAACTTTGGGCAAGGTTGGGCACAAACTTTATAAACTCGAGTTAAATTTGGGCAGATATGGCCACAAATATCTCTAACCCGAGCAATTCACCCAGCCCGAAAAACTTCAACATAATTATATAATTTTTGTTTTATAATTGGTATTATTGTCAATCAAAAGTAATTTTAGCTATCATCTTTAAATCTAAAAATGAAAATATAAATTATATTTATTCTATTAATAATTTCATATGAAACCGTCTTGGGTTAGCCCAGTTGGTCAGGAGCCTGACTCTCAAATAGGAGGTCAACGGATCGAGTCTCCGCTCAAGAGTTTGGAGATCTCGTGAAATACTCCTCTTATATGTAAATACTTATATGGGTTGTGGCGGGTTGAATATGGCAGTGGGGCCAATCCGTCTGGGTAGGTTCGGGTAGGGGCCTGGGACCGGCTTTCGTGTATTTAAGAAAAAAAAACTTCAAATGAAAAAGAATTATATTATTGTAAATAATCTTAAGTTATTTGATGGGTTCAACCGACCAATGTTCTAAAAATTATTATTTCCCGTCTTAGCCAATTTCAGAGCGCTGGTAATATCAACATATTGGGTTTAGGCGTGTAACAGTCCAACCTATTGGTTATGCATATGAGCCGAGTTTTATGCCCAAATTCTTAATGTAATTGTCTTTTTCGTGTAAAAAACAACAACAAAAAACTAAACAAAAAAATGCGTCAAAATAGAAGAGTCTGGCTTTAGAAGTAGTTATCTTTAAGATAAATCCTATTAAGAGGGAAACCGTCTATCGGGTCTCAAAAGGAGATGGTACAAAGTACACCACCAACTTTTTCGTTCGGCAACCTGTATGATCAAAACCTAATACAATTGCAAGTAGACCACCTTAATGATCCTTGACAATATGTCAATATGTATGTAGAACAGTACTTGGACGATCTCAAAAATCAACGTCGAAGATCAATATAGTCGTATCCAAACAATCAAATTGGAATTCTGCCAAGTATGAAACTTGTTATCTATCTTACAAGATACGAATTCTACAAGAACGAGTCTCATAATCCATCACAATGAGTATGAACTTATCTATTAGAATTGAATACATACTACTTGTGCTATTCATATTATAAATAATATAATGCGGAAAAGGAAAACACACAAGACACTATGATCTTTGTTAACAAGGAAACCGCAACTGCAGAAAAGCCCCGAGACCTCATCTAGATTTAACATGAAACTATATTAAGTTGTTAAAGACTACTATTAGACTTCGGACAAAAATGTAGTTGAGATCGAATTCATCCTCAAAGCAATTCAGTTACAGTCGTGCTCCTTACGTCTCTTTAATCTCGCAAGACTCTACGTAATTGATTCCCTTAGTGACGTTCTTTACAAACTAAGAGTTGCTTCAGCATAAGTGAAGATTTTTGATACAAATATGCCTCTAACAGATAAGCCTATTTAGTTTCCCTTTAGATCGAGTAGATCAAGGCTTGGAAATCTGGTTGCAATAGACAAAACAAACCTCCCATATACTGCACATTTACACTCAGTTAGATGCGAAGTCTGGATTCTTAACCACCTCCCAAGAAAAATCGTGAACTAATCAACAGTTTTCAGATATCTATCTTAAGGAACCACATAGTCTGAACTGAAGAGAACTTTGCGATTTCTATCTATCTTGTCCCTGAAAGAGATTACTAAAACCTCGATAACAAAAAGAACAAAATCAGGATACAAGAACTATCAAGGTAAAGATTAAAAAGGCGGGGGTCTAACAACACCACCCAATATTTCGCTTAGCAATCTGTATGGACTAACTCCAAAATACTTTGCTAGAGAATCAACTAGACAGTCAGACTCAATCCAGATAAAAGTATCTCAAGGAGTTAATATCTCTCTCTTGATTTGATTTTTACTCAAGCTAAAAACAATAACGAGTCTTTATCAAATACAAGGAATAACTTGGACGGTACCAAAGACAATTGTCCAAGTGTTAATCAATGAAATCAACAACCACAAGGTCGGATCTCTAATCGATTATACTTTAACGCACGACCTGTATTATTTCAATTATAAAGATAAAAAATATAATGCAGAAAATGAAATAACACAGACGCCAGAAATTTTGTTAACGAGGAAACCGCAAATGCAGAAAAACCCCGGGACCTAGTCCAGATTGAATACACACTGTATTAAGCCGCTACATACACTAGCCTACTACAAGCTAACTTCGGACTGGACTATAGTTGAACCCCAATCAGTCTCCCACTAATTCAAGGTACAGTTGTACACCTACGCCTCTGATCCCAGCAGGACACTGCGCACTTGATTCCCTTAGCTGATCTCACCCACAACTAAGAGTTGCTGCAACCCAAAATCGCAGACTTGATAATAAACAAATCTGTCTCACACAGAAAAGTCTATCAAATGATAAATCTGTTTCCCACAGAAAAACCCTAGGTTTTGTTCCGTCTTAAGATATAAAATCAAGGTGAACAAGAACCAATTGATAATCCGGTCTTATATTCCCGAAGAACAGCCTAGATTAATCAATCACCTCCCAACAATCCTTCTTGACTACACAAGCGGTTTGTCGAGGAACCACAAACAGTGAGACGGATATGTTTGTGACTTCTTTATCTTTCCTATCGGAGAACTCTCACGATCTCAAGCCAATCAAAGATTGTACTCGTACGATAGAAGATGCAAGATCATATCACACAACTACGATAAACGTAGTATCGGTCTGGCTTCACAATCCCAATGAAGTCTTTAAGTCATTAACCTGGATTTAGAGAAGAAAACCAAAGGTTAAAGGAGAATCGACTCTAGCGAGCGCACTAGTATCACACAGACGTGTGGGGATTAGTTTTTCCTAATGCTAGATGTCTCCTATATATAGTCTTCAAATCAGGGTTTTGCCTTAGTTACAAAGCAATCCATAATCACCGTTAGATGAAAACCTGATTTAGATTCAAGCTAATATTTCTCAACCGTTAGATAGAAAACTTAGCTTGTCACACACACTTGGGTAGACGTTTACTGGGTTTGTGAAAACCATGCCCAAACGTGTACATGTATGTTGGTTCAACATAGTAACCCAAAAGGTTAACCATATGAGCATTTCATATTAACCCAGTTCTTCTTCACCATAACTAGTTCAATTGACTCAAATGAACTAGTTAGAGAGTTGTTCAATTGCTATGAGATCTTATGTAACTACACAACAATTGAAACAAATATGATTCGATACGATGAATCAGCTCATGAACTTTATAGCCACGGTTTGCATAAAGCATTCCTTAGTAATTTAAGTTTCATGTTCAGAGCACATCTTTAGATCATAACCACTTAAGCTCACAAACAAGTTCGCGGACTTAAGGCAACCGGCAGAGTTTTCCAAACTCAGCAGAAAATCTCGGCAAAGAGACTTCCGCCAGTTCGCGGACTAGGTTCACGGACTAAACACGCAAACGAGTTTTTGGAAAATCCCAGCAGAAATTCTCGGTAAGAGAACTTCTGTCAGTTCGCGGACTGGGTTCGCGGGCTTGGCAAAGCCAATTCCTCCGGTTTCTCTCAATCAACAAAGTTCGAAAACTTCGGATTAAGGAATACATGGTTATGTAATATAAACTCTTATTCCAATCATTGATATATTCTCATAGGACGTTATATAGACGTTATTCACAGACCGTTTCACGTCAAAGAAATTCTCAAAGTAATTGAAACTTTTCATGACTTTCGTCACTAGGTGAAGATAAACTTGATCAAAGCGAAACGCTTTACCAACACACGATTTCGAGAAAAAGATAAGTAGTGAATACTCAGCTCGAAATGTCAAATGTGTATGATCCAGTCTATATAGCATATGACTTTTTGTCTCATAAGAAGTAGGAGATAGAATAGATAGACTTTTGAGTGATAGATAAGTTCAAGTCTCCACATACCTTTTTGTTGATGAAGTTCCACGGTTCCTTGAGTAGATCTTCGCCGTTGTATGATGAATCTCCATGAAGTCTTTAAGCTCAACTACACTTTTCTATCCTAGACCGAGACTTAGCTATGTAGACTAGAAATCAAGACTCATAGTTTTGATCACTAACATTGACAAACATGCTTGATATAGCAACACATGCGAGGTCGACCGAGCTATGCTCTAACAAAGATAGTCAGACCTGGGTTCACGAATCGCTAAGTGAAGTCTTTCAGTCATAAACCTAATTATATTTCTCAGAGGAAACCTAGGTTCATAGAGGACGCTCTAGCAATCAACTACGATACATAAGTGTCAGGGATTGAATTTCCCAGTTAAATGAGTCTCTCTATTTATATATTTTCGATACTCAGGGTTGCTTAGAATTCAAGCTAAGATAAGTGGATAATCAAGCAAACACTTTCTCTATTTGGATGAAACTCTAGTTAGGGTTTCAAGTAAGCATGTGAGAAACTTATATTGGAATCACATTGAAGAATATACACTATGGTCCGGGTTTCGGAACTGTGTACGATGATAATGCTTGGAAAATATGCCATTCGAACTTATAAGCAATATTGTGTTTATTTGAATACTTAAGACTTGAATCATGATGCACATACACAAGGTGTTTTAGTGATCAAAGATGTGTTAGAGGTGTTTATGAGAGTCATAGAAACGCTAAACATATTTATAAAAATTGTCTTTGGCATTTTCTAATATGTAATGAGATAGTTTTTTTTTGAAATGGTTCGTGAATTCAGGGCGCTACGGTTCGTGAACCGTTCACCAATTCATGAACTTAGATGTCTACGGTTCTTGAAACGTCGGCTATTTCACAAATTTAGATCCCCACAGTCCATGAACTGGGTTCGTGAGTTGTCCCATTCAGAACTCTATAATTTATGAACTGGTTCGCCAACCTATCAATATTCTAAACTTCAGATATTTATGGTTTCCGAGATGGTTCGCCAACCTACTCTAAGTCCAGATTTCAGTAGTTTAGAAACACTCTCTTTTGATGTTGAAACATTCCCATTTACCATAGATATAAAAATCATTGCTTGGGAAATTTTCAAATGATCCATATGACATAAAAATAAATCTTGAACGATTAATTGTTTCGAACTAAGATTTCTAATGACCAATAAACATCCATTGATTAATCATATTTTGAGATGTTTAACAAGACAAGCTTGACTCGAAATTTATTCTTAACAATATAAAATCTATCAGAAGTCATATGACGTAGTCCCATAAAGATAAAATGGTAATGCATGTGAGTAAATAGAATGGTTCAATATTCACGTATCTCTTTGTTGATGAAGTTCTCCAAATGTCTTTTTCGATCTTCAGTCTTCGAGGGTCACTCAGTGATGTCTGATACTCGACTACCAACCTCTATACCTAGTAAGAGACCTGACTTCAGTAGACTAGAAATAAAGACATAGTTTTGTGCATCTGACATTGACAACAAACTTGAGATATTTTAACTTGCAAGTTTGACCGAACAGTCCTCTAGCAGGGTCGATATCCCTCTCTCTTGGATTAAAAAAGAGCCACTATCAGATATTTTTAGTTCCACTTGACGAAAGTCTACATACACTTGGTATTTTATAAGGATCTACTTTCAAATAACAAAGGTTAATATTTATTTTAAAGGAAAAACAACCATTAAATATGAGAGACAAGACATTACTTTACTTTACGATTTTGGATTATTTTTAGTTAATAACAGCTTCCCAGAGAGTAATTAACTAGTCAAATAATTGCAAGTTAACTAGAGCCTCACATAAAAATTGAACATTTCACCTGAAGAATGATCACCTCAGTTTACTCCGGTCTTTTCCAAGCCATAATTCTTTTCCAAGCCATAATTCTTTTGTTGCTTTCGTCCCAAAAGCCCAGAAAATTGCAAAAAATATTTTATAAGGACTCTTGCTTAGAAGAAATCTGACATACATCGATCCCTTTGGATATCAAATATTTGAATCTTTAAAAATAAATGGAAGAAAATTTTGAGTTTCAAACTGTTCTTTACAAAAATATATAATATTAGCTTTTATGTCCATGATCTACAGTCTAACCTCGATAAATGATGTTTGATAAAAGAATATTTTTCTCAAGTCCCAACTTGAGCAAAGAGAATGAAAACCCTCGCTGAATGCATTAATGAATGAAAAGTTTTGAGTCCTTAAAGTCCCCATGAGAATATAAATGAACGATCACTAAATTCCATTCAAAAAATTATGCATAAGTAAACCAAATTACATCTTCCAAGCAACATTATTCGTATAAGAAATCAATTTTTCACACAAAAAATGTATTAAAATTGATTAATTGTTCCTCTTAAATAAACCAAAATGCATCCCACGTTTGTAATGTGTTCACAACTTCTAGAATATTTTGCAGTGACACAACCAATAATTTTTTTTGGACTACTACCCTTTTGTACATCTTAAGTTTTTTTAGTATAATTCTTATTTCAGAAACATATTTTAACTTTTCAAAAGTAAAAATGTTCTCCAAATGAACGAATATTAATTTATCGATAAATAAAATAACCTCGCTTGACGAACACTTTACTTGATCTAAAGGGTATGCATTTATCGAGATTAGACTTATATGTTGGTTAGTTGGGGAAGAATTTTTTCGTTGGGAAAAAGAATACTTAATTCACGTATTTCTTACATTTAGGAACGGGTAGTGCTCCCCCGCACTATCACACATACCTTCATTATAAGCTAGCGGGTTAGCTATTGTTGGATTTACCATATTTTGTTCATCAGAATTAACTTAAAGCTGCAAATGGTAATCTAATTAAAACCAAATCCTTAATCTTATCCCATATTAATTATCAAGTACAAATTATTTATTACTTTGCCATTCCTTTTTTATCTGGATTAAAATTCTTTACCTCCAAATTCGTAGAAAAGATGAATCAAGTAACTTTACAACAATAGTCGTAGTTATGAAAAATATTCTTAAAAGATGACATGATCTAGTAGCAAGCACTAACTGTAACTACTAATAGAAACTAGATTTTGTGCCCATGTTACGTCCGGGCAGCTTCGCAAACTTGGTCCACTAATTCAATCTACAACTACAAATTACAAATACAATGCATCACTGCCTCTTTCTTTGATTTGGTAAAGCTCGGCTTCGTCTCGCCCAAGTCTCCATTTGATTTGGTAAAGCTCGGCTTCGCCTCGCCCTAGTCCCCATTTAATTTGGTAAAGCTCGGCTTCGCCTCGCCCAACTCCTTTAAATTGATTGGAAGCTGTTGCAAACGAACCCTAGCAGAACTTAATAACCCAAACGGGAATGCATCCACGTCGTTCTTGTGGACGCTTGGCGACCTTCGTATTCATTAGGAAAAATTAACTTGACCATTCAGTGGCAATATCATTGGAAAAGAAAATATCCGTTCATATCCTTTTGGATAGTGAACACATCTTAAAATATTAGAGGTAATCAAACTAAACCAAAGAAAAACGAAAATAAATTTGAAACACACCAAAATCATTGAATTACTGTTGCTGCTCGAGAAGGTAAACAAGTGAGTCAAGATCACAGCATACTGCATACGATGAGAAAGTAAGAGGTCCAAAAAAAAAAAAATAGGGAGAGAGTTTTTAAGAAGAGATGGACGTGGGGTTAGATATTTCTTTGTTTTTTATTTATTTTTCTGTTTTGTGTGATAAATATTATGTTTGCAACAGACTAAAGAAATAACATTACGATGACCAACACATGAATGGTCAAAAATGACCCAAGACAAAAAAACAGTCCATATAAACATACCACGCCTTTCTCAGGGTCTTTTAGATTGGTAAACATCCATGATCATGATGTTAGAAGAACAAACATTAAACTTAAAAGAATGGGAAAACTATAAAATTGTGATTGTTATATTTGTTAACAATGCCAACAATATTGTCCGTAGTAGAGTTGGGGTTCATGGCCTTGAACGAAGATACAATCAAATTGATACAATTTTAAATCATTAACACGTCCACTGCCACTGCATCAAATAAGTTTAAGCACTTAACACGCCCCGTCCCTTCGCGATCCACTAAACCTTGAATTTGATGGAAGCTCTGCTCATCATGATATACTAAACCTTTATTGTAGACTGTAGTCTTTCAGGGCTTCCTCAAACATTCTGTGTGCATGATCTAATGTTACCACAACCGAGTTTAATGCGTTCTCCTAATCCCTTGTTTCATCTTCTTCCCACCATACCTGTCTACTTCTTTGTTCATCCATATCCCACAAACTTCCGGTTCCTTAAATGACTTTCTAATATAAGAATATGTTGATATAGTTATAATTTAAAAGTAGGTGCTTTAAATGCTTTTTTAGTAATTGTTTTCAGGGAGAAAAGTATAGCTTCATTAAGTTTAATTGCGAATAGACGCGGCTTAGAAAAATGTTCACTTTAGTACCTGTTGTTCATTTTCCTACAACTGAACTGCCAATGTTCTCGTTGGTAGCTGTAGCAACATTTGTCTTGAGTCCCTCCATTGGGCATCTCCACCCCATTTATCATTAGAAATCCTTCCAGCAACACCAAAAAGTGCCCATCCCAAATAATACCACCATCTGAGTGTATTAAGATTGTACATGACCTGCAAAACCACAACAGTAAACTAAATTTAAAACAAAATTCTGAAAGTCAAAATCAGAAAAAGTATTACTAATGCATATGCAGAATAGTGAAAAAAAGATAATGGAATTAGGGTATGGAGAGAAGAGACGGCGGAAGTATTACTAATGCATATGCAGAATAGTGAAAAGAAGATAATGGAATTTTAAATCATTAACACGTCCACTACCACCGCATCAAATAAGTTTAAGCACTTAACACCCCCCGTCGCGATCCACTAAACCTTGAATTTGATGGAAGCTCTGTTCATCATGATATACTAAACCTTTATTGTAGACTGCAGCTTCAACTGGTCTTTCAGGGCTTCCTCAAACGTTCTGTGTGCATGATCTAATGTTACCACAACCGAGTTTAGTGTGTTCTCCTAATCCCTTGTTTCATCTTCTTCCCACCATACCAGTCTACTTCTTTGTTCATCCATATACCACAAACTTCCAGTTCCTTAAATGACTTTCTAATATCAGAATATGTTGATATAGTTATAATTTAAAAGTAGGTTCTTTAAATGCTTTTTTAGTAATTTTTTTCAGGGAGCAAAGTATAGTTTCATTAAGTTTAATTGCGAACAAACGCGACTTAGAAAAATGTTCACTTTAGTACCTGTTGTTCATTTATCTACAACTGAACTGCCAATGTTCTCGCTGGTAGCTGTAGCAACATTTTTCTTGAGTCCCTCCATTGGGCATCACCACCCCATTCATCATTAGAAATCCTACCAGCAACACCAATCTGACTTCCGCAAATTTCTGTCCTCAACTAAAAAAATAAATGATTTATTCGGATAATGATGCAAATCAAATAAAAACCTCCTTGCAACGGCACCTAGCACCACACGTAAGAACAGTGGAGAAAAAACTTGAGTTACACACAGTTAATTAAAAACTCTCCTTTTCAATACCTTGCGGGAGTGTCATCTCTTTTCTCTGGCTAAAGAAGAGAGCATACAAAACAAAACAAAACAAAAACTAACAGAAATATGAGTAATTAAAAGACCAAAATGGCTTCCCAACAAAAATTACAGTACAAATATTAACCAAACCAAAGGAATTGCATTATGTATAGGAAAATTTTGTTTATTCTAACAGTGTTTCAGAAAATTAAAACCATCAGCAGCTCCTGCACCACCACCAAATATAAATCACCTCCACGGCCCTCACCAAGCCACCACTGGCTCTCAGACATGTACCACTTCCAACACCTACTTATCCGATGAAATATTAAAGCAAGGAAATTATTAGGATTAAATCTTTAAGTATAAGAAGAACATGGTAAAAGATAGACATGTACCACTTCCAACACCTACTTCTCCGATGAAATGTTAAAGCAAGGAAATTGTAAGGATTAATTCTTTAAGTATAAGAATGGTAAAAGATAGTGTATGTATGTACTAATCAGCTGGAGTATATCATATGGTATATTAGTAGGCCCATGTCCAGGTTCATTCACGGAAAATCTAAAAATCAACATTGATCACTACACGATAGATAATTAGATGGAAATCCCAAATTATTTACTTCTTTGATAACTAACAATGTTTCAGAAAATTAAAACCATCAGCAGCTCCTGCACCACCACCAAATATAAATCACCTCCACGGCCCTCACCAAGCCACCATTGGCTCCCAGACATGTACCACTTCCAACACCTACTTATCCGATGAAATGTTAAAGCAAGGAAATTGTAAGGATTAAATCTTTAAGTATAAGAAGAACATGGTAAAAGATAGACATGTACCACTTCTAACACCTACTTCTCCGATGAAATGTTAAAGCAAGGAAATTGTAAGGATTAATTCTTTAAGTATAAGAAGAACATGGTAAAAGATAGTGTATGTATGTACTAATCAACTGGAGTATATCATATGGTATATTAGTAGGCCCATGTCCAGGTTCAT
Source organism: Papaver somniferum (assembly GCF_003573695.1). NCBI lineage: Eukaryota > Viridiplantae > Streptophyta > Magnoliopsida > Ranunculales > Papaveraceae > Papaver > Papaver somniferum. The sequence goes on from NC_039360.1 coordinate 181,103,217, forward strand.
TCACGAAAAATCTAAAAATCAACATTGATCACTACACGATAGATAATTAGATGGAAATCCCAAATTATTTACTTCTTTGATAAAAAGAAAGTGAACCTTTATATTTGAACAATGCATCATGAGGTCTAGGATAGGAAAATGCAGAGCGTAACCCACCATAACTTTCAGCAGAAGTAGTTATGACACACTTTTTACAAAATAACTGAGAGACTCCACACCACTATAAGCCCAAACTTACGAAGAATGGATACATACGACAAATCTTTGGCTGGTATGCATCTGAAAAAGTGCCCATCCCAAATAGTACCACCATATGAGTGTATTAAGATTGTACATGACCTGCAAAATCGCAGCAGTAAACTAAAGCTAAAACAAAATTCTGAAAGTCAAAATCAAAAAAAGTATTACTAATGCATATGCAGAATAGTGAAAAGAAGATAATGGAATTAGGGTATGGAGAAAAGAGACGGCGGAAGTGGTTTTAGGTTCAGTTTCAGTCACTCTCAGTTTTATCATATTAATTGAAACTCTAATATAATAAACACTAAACTTGGTTCATATTACCTTGGTCAGATTAGGATTTTTCGTTCCAGATAAACCCAACCGTACTTTGATATTACTTGAAGTACTTATCATAGAGCTAATGGAGATACATACCATGATGAAGAAAAACTTAGCAGCTGATAAAGAACGTACCAATCTCTTGACAATGATTTCATATATAGTAAAAAAAATGCTGCCATGGTAACACAGAATCGACGGTAAATATTACATTGGTTCATATTACTTGGTCAGATTAGGGTTTTTCGTTCCAGATAAACCCAACCGTGAATCAACTCTAATCTCTGTAACATAACAAAAAAGTTAGTTAATCAGATTAGGGTTCTCAGTAACAAACAGAGGTTTTAATGGAAAACAAAGACGCACAGGGTTCTCTGTAACAAATAGTGAATCGGGTTTGGAGAAATATTTAGGAGCAGAAAACAAAGACGCATTGTCAAGGATATTTTTATTGACGGGATTAGCTGCTTTAGGGGTTTCTCCACGGTTTTTCTCTGTATTTGCTCTCTCGTAGATGTTTATTCTTTTTCCGGATTTGTTTTTCTTTTTTCTCGGATAAGTCTGTTAACAAATAAATTTCTGGAATTATGAGCGAAAAGCCTTGTTTTTCTCTCCTTTTAGGAAAAGTGAAACAGAGCAATTCTGTGAGAGGGTGACGGTCATCGTTCAACGTGGAACCTAAGGAGCTTAGGATTTTAAAGGAGTTAGATTAGTGTATTATGAAACATGGGTTTGCCATTTCATGATTTTGAATTTAGTTCTTTATATAGTAGAAACTCTTTAAATTAATTCTCGTTAAATTAATTATCTCTTTAAAGTAATAAAATTCTATGATCCCAAATAGACTTGTGCAAGCTAAAATTTTACTCGCTAAATTAATAAATTTCTATGGTCCCAAAACTATTAATTTAAAGAATTTCTACTGTACTTCTTTTATGATTTTCCTAGATGTTTTACCGATATTTTCTGGTCGAATATTGTCATATTTTCTAGCTCCCACCGTTGTCGTTTGTTAATCTAAAGAAACTTAACAATGGCAATATTGTGTATTAATTCTCGTATTTCAATTTTATTTACACGCAAAATGTGGCAAAGGAAAGAATGATGGTCAAGACTTTTTTTCCTCGAGTAAATTAATATTCTTCAGCATAATAATCACACTTACTGTACCAAACGAGGATAAAAAGTTCGCCAGAAACAACAAAAATAAATAAGTATTACACCAAAATAATCTGACATTTTTAGGGGCGACCCCAAAAGAATTAGGGGCGACACTAAAAGACAAAAAATGTCACCCAAACGTAAATCTAAGGTACCCCTTATTTCCGAAATTTTTAAATGGCAACTATGCCCTTCCATAATCGGTAGCATAAAACGTAATCGGTAGGTAACAGGTGAGTCGATAGGTTAAATTGAAACATTACCTACCGATTAGTATGTGGATCTTTCGGCTAATATTCCCTTCTATAATCGGTAGATTAACCAACTCGTATGCGACCGATTATAAGTAGCCCCATATTCAACCTTGGCCAAATTCCATAGGTTTTGACCAACCATAACCATAACCACTTGCTTCGTGTATTGGATGTAGCCATAATCGGAAGATAAATAGGTTACAAACACACCCGGTTATAGGTTGCCCCAAAATGAGTTTTTTCTAAAATCCTTCATGTAATGAATTTTGAAATCTGCTATAACCGGTAGCTTATCCAACTCATATACCTACCGATTAAAAGTATCCCCAAAATCAACCTTGGCCATATTACATAGGTTTTGAGGGGTGCAGAGCCAACCATAACCACTTGCTTCGTGTTTTGGATGTAGCTGTAATCGAAAGCTAAATAGGTTACAAAACCTCCGATTATAGGTTGCCCCAAAATGAGTTTTTTCTAAAATCCTTCATGGAATGAATTTTGAAATCTGCTATAATCGGTAGCTTATCTAACTTTTATACCTACCGATTATAAGTGGCCCCAGATTCAACCTTTGCCAAATTGCATAGGTTATGAGGGTACAGAGCCAACCATAACCATTTGGTTCGTGCTTTGGATGTAGCTGTAATCGGAAGCTAAATAGGTTACGAAACCTCCGATTATAGGTTGCCCCAAAATGAGTTTTTTCTAAAATCCTTCATGGAATGAATTTTGATATCTGTTATAATCGGTAGCTTATCTAACTTTTATACTACCGATTATAAGTGTCCCCAGATTCAACCTTTGGCAAATTGCATAGGTTTTGAGGGGTATAGAGCCAACCATAACCACTTGGTTCGTGTTTTGGATGTAGCCTTAATCGGAAGCTAAATAAGTTACAAACCCTCCGATTATAGGTTGTTCCAAAATGAGTTTTTTCTAAAATCCTTCATGTAATGAATTTTGAAATCTGCTATAATCGGTAGCTTATCCAACTCATATACCTACCGATTAAAACCGTAATCGGAAGAAAACTTTGTAATCGGTAGTCTGGGGTCTATAATTGACGGTTGTTTGGGTTACCGGTGTCGGCGCATAATTTTTCGTGAATTCTCCCCAAATAACTCATATTCATTATGCCTCCTTGCCTTCGTTCTTCTCCTCGTCTCGGATAGAATTGAACATAGCGCCTACATAAAGATAAATCTTCTTCAATTGTGAACTCCGTAGGATTAATGAATGGTTGCGCCATTATGTTGAAGATGATGTTGGAGAGAATTTAAAGGTATTTGTGTTCCATAGAGGGTAAAAGGATACAATCCTTATATAGAGTTTAGAGTTCCAACGACTCTATTTTGTTGGGGCAACTGTATAATCGGTAGTCAAATAAGGTATTTTCACTTCCGATTATACAGTTGTCCCAAATTTTGTTTTTGCAGAAATCTCATATCTTTCGAATTTGGGAACTAGAATAATCAGTAGTTAATGACTTCCGATTATAAAGTTGCCCCAAATTTCTTCTTTGCCAAAATCACCAATTTTGGATATTTAAGAGCTACTATAATCGGTAGTCTCGTGAGATTCTTGGTCCTATCAATATTAATCGGTAGTATAATATTGTTACTAAGCTTCCGATTGCTTCATAATAATCGGAAACAGAATAAGTTTCGATTATGTAAAGGCATTAACGTATTCTCCGCGTTTTTGGACATCCCTTAACATTGTATATGGGTTGTGAATAAAAAAATCGCCCCTAATTCTTTTGGGGTCGCCCCTAAAAATGCTAGGCAAAATAAGACCTTTTATTTGGAGTTAATATATTAGAAGATTTTTTTTTTTTTTGAAAAGTTAAGATTAAATTGTATAGAAAAAATGTAATAGGATCAGGGACCCCATTTTGAAGAGTTACACAATTATGACGTATCTATGATGGCTTTCCAGTGAGAAAGTATTCTCTAAAAGAAGTTCCCGAAAACCAAATTGCAACTACCCCATTTATACAGAGAGGCTTTTACATCCATAATTATAGTTGCTTCTGTTCTTGGAAGTTTGTTGGCCATCACTCTTCTATTTCTTTCACTCCAGAGAGCCTAGATACTATTTCTTTCACTCCAGAGAGCCTAGATATTAGAATAACTTCGCAATAATTATAGCTGCGACACCTATACACTATAGTACTTTCTGTTAGCCTTAATAATTCGATAGCTAACACCATGCTAGCTTATAATTTTGTGACGTGCCTCGTGCGAGATAACACCAGCCTTTACGGCGACTCCCTTTAGCGGAGGTGCCCCTAGAACAAGTCAGTTCTCGTAAACTTAGTATGTGTAATGCTGATGTATTATGCATGTCACTAAAGATTCCAGATGGAGTAGACTAAGTATAGAAGAGAAACAGAAAATGACTGCTTCCTTTTATATTAGGTTAGGATCCATTTTATTTCTAGTACTGGTTTATTGTAGATTAATATCTGAATAACAAACAAAACAATCGTAAACAACATACAACAAAAGTGTGATCCAAACGTGGTAGAGTTACTAAGTTCTTGTCAATTCATGACTTTTGACCCATCAGTCTGGAAACCAAAACAAAATTCAAGTGACTCGATCAACTTTCTGATCACAAAATTGGATCTTTTTCTCATAATTGTCTTTTTTTGTTTTTGTTTTTGTTTTGTTTAATACAGTATACTTATTATTCTTCAACACTCAACGTGGCTTGTAAAATGCGGCAAACTTGTCATTTCATCAAAAGGTTTAGTCAAAAACTTAACGAGATGTAGTAGGCGAAAGCTGTGATTGAACCTGGTACCGTTCCCAAAAGCAGTTCTTATGGACTCAACAAACTTGTAGTTTGTTCATTTTGTTCCCATTATGGACTCAACAAACATGAAAAACGGATGTGCAAACCAACAAATTGTTGGTTTGTTGAGTGAGATGGAAGAACAAATGCGCACTTGATGGAACATTGGGCAGTAGTACCAAAAACGCGCGGACCATCATCACACGTCTGCAGCTCTTCCTCACATGCACGCGGCTCCTCCACTCATGCCAAGTACAATTCCTGATTCTCAAAACTTACTTAACTACTTTTTACCAAATATAATATTTTAGCTTTTAGCATTATCTTAAAAAACATTTCATATTAAAAAGAAATAGTAGTGGGACCCTTAAAAACCAAACCTGTTCATTTTGCTCTGATTTACCATAGTGCAAAAACGCGTTCGTTCATCCACGTGGCTCAACAAAAAGATATATTTGTTGACTGCCATAGAAACTGCCCTGACTAATCAAGATTTTGGTTTTGGTGGAGTTTTTACAAGTTTCGTCAATATACACTCTAAATTGTGGCGCTAACCAATTCTTTCTAGAGTGATTCTTGGTATATACTGTGGGTCAGCCACAACGGTCTGTACAGTGTGAGACAAACTCGGGGATCCACCAACGTGGTTAGCAGGGGGTGTATTGTTCTGCTGTCCCTGGGTCCTACAAGTTTGTCTTACACCCTACAAACCGTTGTGGCATACCACGACACATATACTCCTTCCGTTTAGGCCAAACTGAAAAAGTGAAAGTATCTTTTTTCCAGAAACATAGTATAATTTTTATTCTTTCTTCGTATGTTTTATGGAATATGTAGAGAGTTTTTGAGGATGTCTCTGGAGATCGTTGACCATCTTGTATTTTGCATCCAAACAACATGTGAACAACTGGCCGTCGTATTTGAGAACTGTGAACACAGAAGTAACGATCATAGCTTCGTGTCCACGATCAATGTTCGCAATGACGGTTTGTGCGATATTTGAAATACTTAAATAATCATAGACTGGAATGACGAGGAGAGCTCTAAGCATTTAAGCCCATCATTGCTCTATTTATACTAATTATTCCTTGGAGATATCCTTGTGTCTGAGTAGATTTGATCTGTGATTCCTCTCTTTGATATCTCGATTCTGTCATTGTTACAGGTAGGTTGATATTCATTACTATTTTCATGATTTGATTAGTTTTATCTCTGTTACTGTTGATTCTGGGTTTCGTGATGAAGAACATAAAATACGAAAGTATATATATACTTTCCCCTGTTCTTTATCACGAAATATGGAACGATTTTGTTGATTTTTATTGTAGTATTTTTCTGGGTTTCTGTTGAACTGAAGATGTTCTTGATGAAAATTGATGTTCAAATTCTGTTTCGTTTTTCTTCCGATGCCTCCCTTAGGTTGTTATGGCGGATAATGAACGACGACCTAGTCCCTATAGGTCTCCACAACCAAGTCCCTATAGATTTCCGCCGCCTAGAAGTTCTGACATTTCTCCGCTGAAGGCTCCGTCGCAAAGATCTTATCAGTCGGATCTTCGTCCTCAGAAGCCTTCTTCATCATTTGACCTGAAATTTTTTCTCAAAGGATAAGGGAAGTACGGAGAGGATCTCCGTATGCGGTTGACCGTCCCACAGGTAGATCATCTTCACAGTATTCAGAACCACTTGAAGTTCAGCCTCTTCGTTCTATCGCACCGCCGGAGACTTCAGCAGGACAAAAATCTTCATCAAGGGATCTACATTCGTCGAGGAATCCATCGGTGAAGAGAAAGCCTTCGGAAATGAATCTTCTACCGGATTCATCATTGGGCAAAACAGTGTCTCAGAAAGCTTCCCCTTCGGTACAGTTTGTTTCGGCTCCTCAGAAGAAAAAACGAGCTCTTGTTTCCTTCAAAAACATTGATCTTGAAGAATTTAAAGTGAAGCATGGTCTTGAGCAATTCGAAGTACGTTTTTATAATAAAGGAGAGGATATTACTTATGATATGATCCAAAATTATAAGTATGATTCCCAGCATCTCTTGACTACTGTTGGAGCGTTCGAAGCTGGTCTGATGCTTCCTTTGTATATATGGTGGGATTCGTTCTATTACGACGTGCTAGCTCATCGTGGTGATGGATATACTACTCATACTGACTGCTGTTCAGTAGTTCAATTAAATAGGAACTATTTGTTAGAGCATGGCTCGGTTGAACCCACCAAGCGTTGGTATGTCAAGTTTGGTTGTCGTATTTTAGTGAATCAAAACTCATGTTAAGAGTCGCTTGATTATGTACTAGAGTTAAACTTCGTATAGGTTAGCTTGAAAGTATTAGGATATGAGACATTACAAGTATTGTGAATACTTGAAGATGTGAAGAAGCAAGGAGCTACAACGACAACAATCATCCTTCCACTTGAGGTTAGTGATATTTGACTTGAACTGTTTCATTCCCTAACTTATCTTTCAAGTCGTGCATATGGAAAACATAACTGCGAAGTATATTTGAACTCTAGATAGACATAGTATTAAGGAATACAATACGAGGTTTATTGCTTAACCATTAAACTTTGTAGATAAGACATCGCCATAATCATTTGAATGCTATTGTGATTATGTATGGGTATGAGGTGAGAATTTCATCCTAGGGAACAATGTTTACATGTGTTCTAAGGAAGTAAGTTCATAAACTTGTTTTGTGAACCGAAAAGGAAATTTCCAGGTGTTATTGGTTTTGTTATTCATTGCATATCTTATGAACAACCAATATGTGTGATAAAGCAGAACCGCTCACAACTTGTTGTGTTTCTGGTAGAACTATTCACAAAGGCCTGACTTTTGTATTGATATAACTTTTATTAGTAAAACCAATCTTAAGTAATCACCTTGGTATGATCGGATTATGTCTGCCTTGGGGAAAGGGAACCGATCCTTGTAAGGTGAAAGGGAACTGATCCTTGTGCATTTATGAATATCTTGAGAATATTTTCGGTTTTGGAAATTCCTTGGTGTCCAAACTTCCTTGTCTATAAATACACGAAGTTTTCCTTTCTAGCAAACTAATCCTTCGTAACAACAAACTTTCTCTTTTGTCTTTGTTACTGGTGTAGCCACCTATCGGAGAGGAGAGTAATCTAATTAGGTGAAATCTCTTACGACCGCTCGTTTTAAAGTCTTCTTTGGTATTGAGAAGCTCTAACGCGACCCGTTGGTGGGAAACTAGATAATTGCGGTTTATCTTTGTTTTCGATTGATTTGATTGACTAACGGTGGTTGAAATCTGATTGCACCTAGTTTGTTTATTCTTGAGAATCTTCTTTTCTGATATAAGATTTACTCAAACTAGTTCAAAGTTTCTACAGGTATCTTTAGACTGTTGTTAGTTCTAAAGACGATCTTGTGATAATCCATTGTTAACAAACTCCGTTCTGTGCGTGATTGATCACAAGAGATTCAAGTGATTGTGTGCAGGTTTTTATTGAAGATTTGAAGACAAAGAAGATACTGAAGATCTGACTTGGGTTTTATAATCTTTGGTGTGCACAATACTTGTTTCGATAAAAGAGGATCCAATTAATAATCGGTTTATCCTTGTGGTAGATTGGATTAATTAATTGAGTAGATCGACATCAACACGGTTCTCCGGATTAAAGGTGTTGTTTGCTTAATCTTAAACAATTACCTTAGGGTGATTGAACATAAGATAGATCTAGACCCGAAGAAGGAGTTTATGTTAAGATAAACGGAAGAGCCTTTTCCGACTCATATCACTTGGTTGAATAGAGTTGATACCAAACAGATTTCTTGTTCCTTTACTGTTTGGAATACGAACCAAAGGGATTGTTCCAAGTACGTGACTTATTCATATGTCGGAGGCGTGGGAATACAGACGGAACTAAGTGAACTATAGGGTTAGTTACTTGATCTCAACTATACGAAGTTAGGTGTAATTTTGTGTAGCGGCTTAATCTTGAGAGTATTCAATTCTGGACTAGGTCACGGGGTTTTTCTGCATTTGCGGTTTCCTCGTTAACAAAATCTTGCTGTGTCATTTACTTTTGTTTTCTGCATTATAATTGTTTTATTATAATTAAAGTAAATTACACAAACGTTAATTCCTATTTATTTGATAAGCAACCCTACTGTGTTTGGTTAATTCCGAACCTTTGTATCAAGTAAACATACTTCGTTGTTGTATTGTCTCGATCTCGTATCCATAGACGATCGCACGAAGTGTGAACCGATTAGTTGTATTGTCTCGACTTAGTCCATGGACAATCACTTTCGGAGAAAGGACTTATAGGTAGGAAGAGTTTTAGCTTGAGGTATATTTGGGTACCCTCTCCTTTTCAATTGGTGTCAGAGCAAGAAAACACGAAAAGATCTAACAATCTGTGTTTGGTGCGATCCAACCTATAAGAATTGAATCTAATGAATGATTCAGTTAACGTAAAGCAAGACATCAAGAGTTCTGAATTAACACTTGATGATGGCATCTACGAATCAATATCTGAAGAAATCATCACTAGAGTCTCTACTAGACAAGTTAATCTTGTTAATAATGTAGAAAACGATGACGACTGAAAAATAAGTCTACAAGAAATGCTAGATGAAATTTCCAATGATGATGACTCAAATTTTGAACAAGAAGTAGAAGAGGATATCTCAGAATACTCTAAACTGCTGGAACCTTTGAAAAATGAAAAGCTGAGAACTTCGGATTTTCTTGGTTTTATGACTCCTCTTTGTCGTGAGAACAAGAAATTGAAGAAGGTTTTTCAAGGTTATTATATTGGTTTCCAAAACCATGAATATCTTCTTAAAGATCGTACAAACGATCTAAATTCTTAGAAATTAGAATGTGAAAATCTTCGAAGAGAACTGTTTTTGTCAGAAAAGAAACGTGCTGAATCGGAAGTTATGTTTAATTCTCGACAAGTACAGGGTCTTGAAGAAAATGCCAGTGCTAGTCTCTCTCAAACAAAATTGTTAGAGAAAGAGCGTGATGTTGCTCTAGAAAAAATTCACTTGTTGGATGAGAAACTTGTTGAATCTGATGCAAGGATTAACTCTCAGCAAAAGAGTTTTGAAGATAAAGAAGGTGTATATCTCTCACGAGAAAAACACCTTGAGGCTGATCTAGCCGGTGCTCTTGATAAAATCAAGACGTTGGAAGAAGAAAATTTGGAGCTGAAAAATCCAATGAAAGCTCAAACAAGTTAATCTCAATGTTAGAAGCAAGTAGAAATCATCATGATACACGAGGATTGGGCTATAAGGGAATAGATGCTTCAAATATTAACAAAGAGGTGAAATTTGTTAAAGCTAAAAATTCTTCTCAATCAGAGGCTTCCACTAATGTCAAGAAAGCAACAACGTTGAACACGGATAAGAAGAAGAAGAAGAAAACTTGTCAAGCTCCAATGCAAGAGGATCCACAAAAAGGTAACACTAAAACTTATACTTCGTATTTTTATACTAAGCATTGTTATATTGTGGAAATAAAGGACACTTGCAATGGGGATGCAAAGTTCGTAAGATGCAAAATGCACTTTCTATTGTGTCAAACGGATTGGCTAAGTTTTCTCCTCATAAGAACTCAGATCAGTATTGTCCTAAGTTTAGGCAAAAGAATTATTATAATGATAGTTCAAATTTTGCATATCACTCGACAAGCTCATTTCATAAAGGACCCAATTATAGAAAGAGAGATGACTTTTTAAATGCAAAAACAAGATCTGATGTTCCAAATTGGAGAAAGGGTATTTCACAAAGTATTCAAAAGGACAATGATCTTAATGGTATTATGAAGGAGAAAGCTGCTCCTGCGAAACCCAACTCTAAATGGGTCCCTAAGTCCTCCATAGCCAAGAAGGGACCAAAAGTTAGTCACAAGAATGACTCTCAGCTGTTAATTGTTGGGGACAATAATTACAAGAGTCTTCTTGAAAGGATAAAGAAATACATTATGTCTGAAATCTCTTGTACTAGTAAAGGTTGTGATAATGACACTCTACATCACAAGTGAAAGAAGAAAAACAAGAGATGGAACAAGAGAAAAGAAACCAAGCAAGAGGTCAGGGATGATGATTCACTCTTAGTCACTCGTAACGAACAAGACAAGGATCAATTAAACACAACCTAGTTGTGTTAGAATGTGCATGCTTACCTTGGTTCTCAATCTTTTGAAAGGTGAGGAAGCACATGAAAAACTGAGCACATGATCTCTCGATTATTATATAACTAATTAACATCTTTAGGGAGATTTATCTTCTATACTCATACCTTATCTATCTATATTTGAGATTTTGATAGAAACGGTAATTTTGAGTTGATGATGTTGATATCTACTGATCATATATGTGTAGCTCTTGCTTTTGTGGTCAAAACGAGTCAAAAATCACTGAATTCAGACATCGTATGCAAAGGTTATGTCGAAACAGTTGAGTGTTGTGATCTGTCACAAGTACCCTCATGGGAACCGATCCTAGTACCCTCATGGGAACCTATCCTAGTACCATGTCATGGAAGGGAAACGATCCTAGTGAGAGGCCCCCTTACGAATAAGTGTAAAAACTGTTTTTCCCATAACTCTTCATCCGAACTCGAAATGACCTCATTCTTTTTGCGTTATTTTCGTAATTCAATTTCCTACAAGATTGAGGTAATTGCAATACTTGATTTTATGTTGAACATTTATGGTGTATTGCAAATTTGTTTATGGGATGTTTGATTTCGGTTTTACTACCTTAATATTCGATCTCATATATTGTGAACCCTCATGGTTTGGGTGACCTTTTGATTTAGCGGGATTAAGTTCTAGCCCTAGTAGGTAGGATCTATCAAAGGATTATGAGGGGTTCTAATAGAAACACTGTGAAAAAGTCACAATATGTTGAATCGATTTTGGTTTAGCATAAAAGCATATGTGTTTCGACGGTTTTCAACTTTTGCTTGCAATTGTTAAAACCGGTTTTCATACTTTCTCTGGTAAAGGCCGAGGTATGTTGTTATTATTTTGTTCACGCATAAGGATGACAACGTGGTGATATTTCGATATCAATTCTCCCTGGACGAAGATGCAATCATATTGGAGAAGTGGATGTGAAATTTGAGGTAACAATCTTGTTAGTTAATTGTTTTCCTGTTTAAGAAAATCCTGAGTTTATATTATATATATTGTTTCTTTTTCTTAACGAAATTTAGGTTCAATTGATATTTATTCCATGATGTGTGTGTGGATGTGTGTTTCAATTGGTTCCTGTTAAGAAAAACTATTGTTATCTTGCTTTATTGTGTGATATCAATCGTTGAGGCTTACAAAATTTTGGTACAATTGATGTGTGTGTGATTCAATTGGTTCTGGTTAAGAAAAACTATTGTTATCTTTCTTTTGTATGGTATCAATCGTTTAGGCTTACAAAATTACGGTGCAATTGCGGTGCTTATATGTCGATTATTATTTCAATTGCTTCCGGTTTAGGTGAATAATTATGCAAGTTGATTTATTTTGGTTTGTATGAATTATTTATGGCTTAACGAAATAATATGTGTACGGGATGAGTTGTTTAGTCCAATTCGATTCCGGATAAGAAACTAAGTTAATTCTGATCTTAGTTTGTCTTATCAAAGTGAGGTTTCAGTTATTCAAGTATAATCGAATGCCTAAACAAAGAAATACTAGTTAACTAACCTAGTATTTGGTTTGTTTAAAATTGAAAGGTCTAAGTTTATGGATAATTAGAACCTGATGAGAAAAATGGAGTTTATTCTTTATTTTGGTCTTATCGAATTAAGCGGTTGTTTTTGAACAATCGGTTTAGCAAAGGAACTAATGTGATTAGTTGTTTTTGGTTTGCTAAACTAAATGGGAAAAATTGTTTCGGGCAATTGTTTCCTTGGTAACATATCAAAATAAGACTACTTGTAGTTTCGGTTTTGATATTGGTTATCCGAACATGATGTGTGGAACCCTCGTGCCCAACTCTACAAGTTTGCAAGTCTATTTTGAGATTTGTAAGATTCTTTTCGTGTTGTCCTTTATTTTTTCGTTTCTTTGTCATTTTTGTGACAAAAAGGGGGAGAAATATATGGAGTAAACAAGTGATACTAGCATTGATTTTATATTAATTGGTATCACTAAGGGAAAGAACATTGGTACTTGAATGTTTTATCTAACGAAAGAGTGAACGCACATACTAAGGGGGAGTAACATGTCATATAGATTGGTATAACAAAGACGTGCGGATTGAATATCTACCTATCTTTCTTAGGGGGAGTATTTTCTTTGTTATTATAATGTCAACAACGATATTTTCAAGGATTGAATGTAAGCAATTTCACTGTGCTGTGGAATCAAGCGGATTGTAACGAATTATTTTAATTTGTTTATCCATATGATGTAAGAGTTTTGTCACTAAAATTGACAAAGTGGGAGATTGTTAGAGCATGGCTCAGTGAACCCACCAAGCGTTGGTATGTCAAGTTTGGTTGTCATATTTTAGTGAATCAAAACTCATGTTAAGAGTCGCTTGATTATGTACTAGAGTTAAACTTCGTATAGGTTAGCTTGAAAGTATTAGGATATGAGACATTACAAGTATTGCGAAGACTTGAAGATGTGAAGAAGCAAGGAGCTACAATGAAATAATCATCCTTCCACTTGAGGTTAGTGATATTTGAATTGAACTGTTTCATTCCCTAACGTATCTTTCAAGTCGTGCATATTGAAAACATAACTGCGAAGCATATTTGAACTCTAGATAGACATAGTATTAAGGAATACAATACGAGGTTTATTTCTTAACCATTAAACTTTGTAGATAAGACATCGCCATAATCATTTGAATGCTATTGTGATTATGTATGGGTATGAGGTGAGGATTTCATCCTAGGGAACAATGTTTACATGTGTTCTAAGGAAGTAAGTTCATAAACTTGTTTTGTGAACCGAAAAGGAAATTTCCAGGTGTTATTGGTTTTGTTATTCATTGCATATCTTATGAACAACCAATATGTGTGATAAAGTAGAACCGCTCACAACTTGTTGTGTTTTTGGTAGAACTATTCACAAAGGCCTGACTTTTGTATTGGTATAACTTGTATTAGTAAAACCATTCTTAAGTAATCACCTTGGTATGATCGGATTATGTCTGCCTTGGGGAAAGGGAACCGATCCTTGTAAGGGAAAGGGAACCGATCCTTGTAAGGGGTGTAGTACATCAAGGGGAACCGATCCTTGTATGGGGTACATCAAGGTTTATAGCAGAAAGGGGAACCGATCCTGTGAACATGTGAAACACATATAAGTTAGATACCATATATATGTGGGGAACCGATCCTAGTACATAGTCAACCGAATCTTTTGGGAAGCTAGTGTGACTATGCGTAGTACTCACATGGAGGTAGAACCAAAACTTGTTTTGGTAGAACCGTAAACCCATGATTGTGATTGAATGTTAGTTTGATCAATAACATAGTTCTTGAAAGTCATATGAACCAATTCTAAACTTGTTTGGAAGTGTGGAAAATCAGTTTCAAGGTTGTAAGTGTGGAAGAGAACTTACAAAGTAAAGATGTCGACAAACTTTGAACACGTGCTGAGAATGTTTATTTCTATAATTGTTCAAAGATATTCCTTAACGGCTAAGGGAAGAGAATCCCAGGATCGAAACACAAATAATTTAAGAATCTTTTAATTAAGGTTATTAATTTCATTTGTATGGAAATTACAGAATTGGTAATTGCATTTACTAATTATATTTGCCAAGAGATTTCGATTGTTATTTTTGGACAGAGCATTTCCAGGAATTATGAAAACCGAATCTGTGCAATTTATGAATATCTTGAGAATATTTTCGGTTTTGGAAATTCCTTGGTGTCCAAACTTCCTTGTCTATAAATACACGAAGTTTGCCTTTCTAGCCGCCTATCGGAGAGGAGAGTAATCTAATTAGGTGAAATCTCTTACGACCGCTCGTTTTAAAGTCTTCTTTGGGATTGAGAAGCTCTAGCGCGACCCATTGGTGGGAAACTAGATAATTACGGTTTATCTTTGTTTTTGATTGATTTGATTGACTAACGGTGGTTGAAATCTAATTGCACCTAATTTGTTTATTCTTGAGAATCTTCTCTTCTGATATAAGATTCACTCAAACTAGTTCAGAGTTTCGACAGGGATCTTTAGACTGTTGTTAGTTCTAAACACAATCTTGTGATAATCCATTGTTAACAGACTCCGTTCTGTGGGTGATTGATCACAAGAGATTCAAGTGATTGTGTGCAGGTTTTTATTGAAGATTTAAGAAGATTTGAAGGCAAAGAAGATATTGAAGATATGACTTGGGTTTTATAATCTTTGGTGTGCACAATACTTTTTTCGGTAAAAGAGGATCCAATTAATAATCGGTTTATCCTTGTGGTAGATTGGATTGATTAATTGAGTAGATCGGCATCAACCCGGTTCTTCGGATTAAAGATGTTGTTGGATTAATCTTAAACGATTACCTTAGGGTGATTGAACATAAGATAGATCTAGACCCGACGAAGGAGTTTATGTTAAGATAAACGGAAGAGCCTTTGTCCGACTCATATCACTTGGTTGAATAGAGTTGATACCAAACAGATTTCTTGTTCCTTTACTGTTTGGAATACGAACCAAAGGGATTGTTCCAAGTACGTGACTTATTCATAGGTCGGAGGCGTGGGAATACAGACCGAACTAAGTGAACTATAGGGTTAGTTACTTGGTCTCAACTATACAAAGTTAGGTGTAATTTTGTGTAGCGGCTTAATCCTGAGAGCATTCAATTCTAGACTAGGTCCCGGGGTTTTTCTGCATTTGCGGTTTCCTCGTTAATAAAATCTTGCTGTGTCATTTACTTTTATTTTTCGCATTATAATTGTTTTATTATAATTAAAGTAAATTACACAAACATTAATTCTTATTTACTTGATAAGAAATCCTATTGTGTTTGGTTAAGTCCAAACCTTTGTATCAAGTAAACATACTTCGTTGTTGTATTGTCTTGATCTCGTATCCATAGACGATCACACGAAGTGTGAACCGACTAGTTGTATTGTCTCGAATCAGTCTATATACAATCACTTTCGGAGAAAGGACTTATAGGTAGGAAAAGTTTTAGCTTGAGGTATATTTGGGTACCCTCGCCTTTTCACTATTAGCGATGTCTTCGTGAAAGCTATCTTCGGAGTAAGGGGGAGACCATGATGACATGCTATAAGCCCAATCCTGAACAGAAGAGTTGGTACACTACTAAGAATTTTAACGCTTCTTTTGGAGATTATGTCAATAGAAGAAACTGAAAAAGGTGGAGTGTTGGGATTCGTACAATAGATGCCCCTCACGGTGAGATTCGTCTTTTGAGCGAGGTGAGTGATACCAAGCTTCGATATGTTCCTGGTACTGAATCTTCTGAAAAGCCGAAGCTTTTCCCTCTTAAAGAGCGTCTTCGTCGAGATCATGACCATGAGTGACATGCTACTCCTATTGAAATCATTGGTCCTTGGGCTTATGGTTGGGTTCCTAGTGAACGTGGATTGAAACCTACTGATCACAACAATCCTCGTGCCGATCCTCCAGCCCGCTATTGTGATTATTGTCCTTGGGCTTTGAATTTTGATGGTATGAGGTTCGACTATTGGGTTGAAGACGATGGTGATGAAGAAAGTTCTGAAGCTATTCTCCCTTCGAAGGGTACTACTACTGTCAAGGTATGATTTAATATAATATGTTGTGTGTATGTTGCCCCTTGAATCAGAGATTGATGTGTACTTCTTGTAGGCTTCAAAGAAACCCAGGATTAGTCTCGTTCAGTCTTCTACGTAGAAGTTGAAGAGACGGGGATTCCTGAAGTCACCAGAACGGCGGGTGATGAAGAAGAATAATTTTATGGAGAAGAAGAAGAAGACGATGAAGAAGAACATACTGAAACTGTTCCCGATCCTCATACTAATACCAAAGAAGAAAATGACCTTGAGGGACAAGGTGATGATCATATGGCCGATCCTGAGCGCACGCCTTCTCCTCGTCAAGAAACCGTAGATGCTGGTCTTCAATCATCTATTCCTGAGCCGATGGACGTTCCAGTATCGAACCAGAAATTTTCTTTTGGCAAGATTTATTCCGCTGGTGGTCAGCCTGATCTGGGAGCCATGATGGGTATAACTTCGGATTTCTCGTTGTTGTCTCCTAATGATAACTGGGAGGTGGAAGCCAAAGACGATGGTGGAAAAGATGTCGAAGAAGAAGATAGTTCTGATGTGAAGACGCAGAGCTTCGTGATTCTAAGGAGGCAAAGGATAAGGAGGTCGTTGCTGGCATATCTTCGGAGGGCTTCGTCAACGCAGTGATGCGCGAAGGTGATGATGAGACCTTTGACTGGTTAAAGAAGAAGGGTCTGATGAATGTCCCTCAATCCCGCTCCTATTTTCACTAGTGAAAGAGACTCCGATATTTTTACTCGTCGTCACATGGAACTGTCATCTCGTGAAAAGGTTAACGAAGTGTGGAAACGTGGCTTTGGCGCTACTGTCCCGTCAAGTCTCTTGGCTACTCCTCCTTCTTCCATTTCTGAGATAATGGCAATAGCCGATGGATACCAGTATGGCTTTCCTCAGCAGCATATTCTTTAGGTAACGCGTTATTTTGGTTATATGATGCATTATCTCGGCTTTCTCTAGTGATTCTGATGCCCCTGGTCGCTGCAGTTGGTGAACATCGAGTATTGCTATCATACTCTATATCAGTTATTCAGAGCTAAGGCGCTTAAGCTGGAAGCACAGCTGCGTCAGAGGGATGGTGAAATTCAGTCTGCTCAAGAGTCTCTTGAAGCTAAGGATAAGGAGATATTAGAGTTGAGGGAGACAATGAAAGGAAAACAACAGGTTGGTGCTGCTGAGGATGGGATTCGGAAGGAGATATTTTCTCTTCATGGAGATCTTGAAAAAGGCTCGGAGTGAGTCTTCGTCGGCGGCTACCTCCTCCAGAGGTTTGTCCTTTCCCTTCCCTCTTATTTCTTTTCGCCTAGTGTTCTTTCTGAATTATCCGCCCCTGTCTTCAGCGGGTGGTGCCGAAGAGTTAATTTGGCCTCGAAGCGAAATAACTCGGCAAGCTTCTGGTATTAAGGAATTGGTTGCAAAATTAATAGAAATGACTAATACATGGAATGCTCGTGTTGATGAGTACAAACGGCTATCGGCTAGATATCGAGAATGACGAGAGAAGATGGTTGAAATGCAAAATTCAGTGGCCGCTGATCTTCGCCAGTTCAGTGGTACTCTGTTATGGACCCGTCAAAAAATTTATGAAGATCGTGACGTTGCTTCTCGGCTAGAAGCCAAAGTAGCAGATCTAGAGGTGGAGCTTCGTGAGGCCCGCTCGTCCCATGATCCTGAGGTTCGGGATTGTAAACAGTGGCTTGTTCGAGAAACGAGACGATGCTAGGGCGGAGGCGCATGCTCTTAGTAAAGCTTTTAAATGCTTCTCGTGCCGATGTTGCACGTTTATTTGAATCAGAGAAAGACCTAGAGATTAATATGTACAGACTTACAAAGGGGATCAAGGAGATCAATAATGAAGTTAATCATCTTTGTCATTTGGATTTAATGAAGCAGGAAGAGTTAGATCACTGCGAATTCGAAGCCCAGGATGCATTAGTAAACGAATTTGAAAAATCTTCGGATAATGTCGAAGGTATACGTTAGTTTGGTCATGAGTGGTTGTTTATTTTCTTATTCTGATAGTTCGTCTTTTCTTTTCAGAGCTCGAGGGACAGCTTCGCCTTGCAAATGCAAAATTTGAAGCGTCTCAATCTAAACTAGTCAAGCAACAAGGGCGTACCAGCTATTTCGAGGGGTTGTCCGGGACTTTGGACGTGATCGTGAAAGAATCCCTAAGGAGGTGGAACGTCTGAAATCTTTGTTGACGAAGTCTGAGATCAAGATCACTGTCATCACTGCCGAAGCTCGTCGTCATTTGGCCTTGGAAGTTAACAAAACATTGGCTCAGATAGAGCAAGGGATTTTGAAGGATGACATCACTAAGAATTACAAGCGTCGTCCTGTTCCCGAACCCTTCGTGACCACCTCCGACCCTTCTTCTGGGGGAAACGTTCCTTCGTCTCAAAAGGAGAGACGTGACGATTGTCCCCAAACTGAACCTTCGTTGAGAAGTAGGGATCTTGGCCTTCGTTGTGGGGTAGAAATTTGATCGTTGGTGATTACATAAATTTGGGATATTTTATGTATTTCTTGCATTTCTTGCTTATTCTCCCCAAACTTGTAATCAACTTTATGAAATAGATCATCGGTCTTTTGGTATGTAAAACTTTGATTTTCCTGTAATGTTACTTTATGCATTTTAATCTACTTGCGAAAATTATAAAAATAGGTATAGAGTGTGTGTGGAATAACGAAGGTACGTACCTTAGAAAAAGCGGGGGTCTAACAACCACACCCAATATTTCGCTTAGCAATCTGTATGGACAAACTCTAATATACTTCCTATAGAATCAACTAGACAGTCAGACTCAATCTAGATAAAAGTATATCAAAGAGTTTATATCTCAATCTCTCGATTTGATCTTTACTCAAGCAAATAGAAATCTGCGAGTCTTTATCAAAGAGAGATAACTTGGATGGTACCAAAGACCAATATCCAAGTGTCAATCAATTTAAATCAACAACCAAAAGGTCGGATATTCTAATTGATTGAACAACACACAACTTGTATTATTTCAATTATATAAACAAATATAATGCGGAATAGAAATAACACAGACACCAAAATTTTATTAACGAGGAAACCGTAAATGCAGAAAAACCCCAGGACCTAGTCCAGATTGAACACACACTGTATTAAGCCGCTACAGACACTAGACTACTCCAAATTAACTTCGGTCTGGACTGTAGTTGAACCCCAATCAATCTCACACTGATCCAAGGTACAATTATGCTCCTACGCCTCTGATCCCAGCAGGATACTGTGCACTTGATTCCCTTAGCTGATCTCACCCACAACTAAGAGTTGCTACGACCCAAAGTCGAAGACTTTAATAAACAAATCTGTATCACGCAGAAAAGTCTACGATAATAGATAAATTCGTCTCCCACGAATATACCTACGAGTTTTGTTCCGTCTTTTGATAAATCAAGGTGGACATGAACCAATCAATAATACCAGACTTATATTCCTGAAGAACATCTTAGTATTATCAATCACCGCACAATAATCTTACTCGACACAGCGAAAAAAGATATTGCGGAATCACAAACGATGAGACGAAGTTTTTTTGTGATTACTTTTTATCTTGCCTATCGGAGATAGAAATCTCAAGCCAATTATTACAATTGTACTCGTACGATAGAAACAACAAGATCAGATCACACAACTACGATAAAAGTAGTATCGGACTGGCTTCAAAATCCCAACGAAGTCTTTAAGTTGTTAACCTGGTTTAGAAGAAGAAACCAAAGGTTAAAGGAGATTCGACTCTAGCTTAGCACAACTAGTATCACACAGAATGTGCGGGGATTAGGTTTCCCAATTGCTAGAATTCTCCCTTATATACACTTTCAAATCAGGGTTTGCAATCAATGTTAGATTAGTAACAAAACATTCAATATTCACCATTATATGAAAACCTTATTAGATTCAAGCTAATATTTCTCAACCGTTAGATCAAAAACTTAGCTTGTCACACACAAATGAAATCTCCAATTTTGGGTTTATGAACCGTACCCAAACATTAACATTTGTTGGTTCAACAAGTCAACCAAAAGGTTATCCATATGATCACTTTCATATCAACCTTATTCTTCTTCACCATAACTAGTTCAAATGACTCAAATGAACTAGTTAGAGAGTTGTTCAATTGCAAGGAAATCTTATGTAACTACACAAGACACAATTGAAGCAAAATCGGTTTGATTCACTCGAACCGATTCATGAACTTTATCATGGTTTGCAAAAGCATTCCAGAGTTTATTTAAACATTAGTTCAAGAACAACCGACTTTAGATATAACCTGCTCAAGGAAGGAGTACACAAACTCCAGCAGAAAATCTGGGGCCGAGAAGTTCCGCAAGTTCGCAGACTGAGTTCGCGAACTTGGCTCACGCCACTTCCATTTCTCTTGATCAAGAAAGTTCGCAAACTTTAGTTCAAGGAATAAGGACTTATGCATATATGTGTTTCCACAACAATGCTTATATCCTACCAATGGTTATGTAATCTAAACTCTCATTTCAATCATTGAAACATTCTCAGAGAACGTTATATAACCGTTATTCACAGAAAATTTTTCGTCAGAGAAATTTTCAAAGTGATTGAAACATAACATGACTTCCGTCACTTGGTAAAGATGAATTCGGCTAAAGCGAAAGCTTACCAACACACATTTCGAGAAATTGATAGGCGAGATAAACTCGACTCGAAATAGCAAATGTGTATAATGAAAGTCTATATATTAAAACGACTTTTGCCTCAAGAGTAGGAGATAGAGTAAATAGAATTTTGAGTGACAGATAAGTTCAAGTCCCCACATACCTTTTAGTCGATGAAGATCCACCAGTTCCTTGAGTAGTCCTTCGTCTTGTATGATAATTGCCATGGAGTCTTGAGCTCAACTATACTTTCTGTCCTAATCCAAGACCTTAGCTCTAATAGGCTAGTAATCAAGACTTATAGTTTTGATCACTAATATTGACAAACATGCTTGAGATAGCAATGCATGCGAGTTCGACCGACCAATGTTCTAACAATCTCCTTCTTTGTCAATTTTAGTGGCAAAACTATTAATACATATGGAATACAAAAAATAAATAAATTAACTTTTGTAGCTCCTATTCCACATGCCTAATCTTCAACATTACTCGAAATCTTCGTCACTTCCAAGTACGCCAATGATCCCAAAGGTTGTAAGTTTAGCATCATCGTTGTTGAAAATCCGTAGCTATAACAACAAGAAAACAATAGTTCTCAATCATTGTTATACAGTGTCATAGTATCATTATACAGCGTCAAAGTTCAATTGTATCACAACTTCAACAACAATACTATGGTGATATGTATCACTCCCCCTTAGTCAATACTCCATCTCACATGGAAACCACTCCCCCTTACATAATGATCCGAAAACCATATGTATTTGTAGTGTGAACTACATATTAATTCTCCCCCTTTTTTTCAATAAAATTGGCAAAGGTACAAGAACGAGATCCTAATGAAATTTCCGAAAGAGACATTTCATGACCAAAAGAAAGAACACACATCATCTTATTTAGATGCAATCATAAAACCGAAGCTAAATGCATTCATCAAGGAATTTAAAGATACAAGATAATCCCTATAATATTCCACAGCCGCACTCCCCACAAAGATTTGGCAATTAAGCGCAAGTTCAAAAAGAACTCTCCCCCATAAAATGGCATTCCCAAGGGAACAACAAGAGCGACCTTAATTTCGAAAGAAAAGAAGGATTTCTTTGGAAAAAACAAATCACATACAAGTATGAATTTGAATCCAAAATATTAAATTAACCACAAGAAGATCATGATTAATTTAAGCAAAAATACACAACACAAGTAAACTTATGGAGACTTAAGAGCGCTCAATTAGATTAATCACAAGTAAACCCATAATTAATCTAATCGAAATATACAATCAAACTAATCACAAAAGTAATCAATTTAATTGGTCATACTCAGATAAGAGAGTCTATGGAGCAATGACTAAGTTAATCATGAAAACAATCAACCCAGTCATGAACGCTCAAACATAAGAAGACTTATGGAGTCATAACTAAATAACCAAACAAGATGATTAATTTAGTTCAAAATGCTCAACATAAAGTACCTTACGGAACAACAACAAGGCTAATCATAAAAATAATCAACTTGGTTGTTTCGTGCTCAACATAAGACACATTACGGAGCCACACAGTAATACATAAAATATGGATCAGGGAAGATCAATTACTGCAGAATATACAAGGATTCGTTCTTCATCACTATTTACATAACGAAATTTAATAGACATAATCCTTGCAAACAAATGATTTTAACCTATCTTCCATCAATAATTGACAATATATGCTTAAATTTTGTATTTGTCGAAAGTCCATTCATTCTTTCAACAATACATGCATATCAATTCATGGACGACTTTACTTTTGACAAGATATGGGACAATCAAGTTCACGGGCACAAACACACATATCCCATAACAATATTGCAATATATAAAACCATAAAGATTAATACTGCAAATATCATCTTCCAAATAATTTTAGAATTTAAAGTAATAAGTCTAAAAACATGGAGATGAAAACGTTGGACATAGCTATGTGTAATCACAATAATTGCTATTCCAACCTCTAGTTATTCTTCTAAACAAAAACAGAAAAATAGAAGATTTATTAAGTAAACAAAAGAAATCAACAAGCTAGGGAACAAAAGCAGAGTCCAGTTCCATCGCCGAACACGAACTAAGGTCAAATAGACGGTTCAGGATCCTCACGAGTCTTGGTGAATTTGTGCTTGTAATTAGCAGCATCCATTGCATCTTCAGAGAGGAGATTCTCTTTGTGAAAATAATTGATGTGAGATTTTATGAGACCAAGGTCAGATGAAACCTTTTTCAACTCAGTTTTCAACACATTAAAACTTTTCAAAGTATCAATGAGTAGCAGTTTTGCTTCCTCAAAATACTTAAGAAAGTCATGGACCACTTAAGCAGAAATCATATAATCCTTCTCATCATTCTCATGAGTATACGCATAGTAACACGAGGCATTTGGATGATTTTCATCTACAAGGGTTCTTTTCTTCCTCCCATTGGATTCAAAACCAATACCTTTATCAAGAAATCCTTTAGAAAAACTACACGATTGTGAAGAGGACGATATTCTTGATAAACCAAAATAACCTAGAGTATGAAAACGTGACTCAAAGGTTTGGTATTTAAAGGTTTCTTAGGGAAGAAGATTTTTAGGGTTTTCAACTGTTGAATCTTGATGGAAACACACGTACACATACGAATACAACAAGACCCACAAAGAAAAACTAACTGTTGATGGTGGATTTTCATTTGAGGCTAAAATTGTAAAAGCCAAAATTACGCGTTGACATCCTGCAAAGGATAAAGCCACTAATAAATTGATGAATACTTTTTCACTTTGCTAATTCATCCAGGTTGGAGCATGTAGCAACAATCTCTTATACCCTGTGAATTTATAGCGTTATCAATTAATACATGACTAGCCTTGTATTTCCTGTTCCGCTGAACTCTTATTATTAGTGCGGCATGACGACTGAGTGTTGCTTCAACAGAGTAACATGAATCTCCAAACGTTGATAATGAGGTATGTACGAAATACTCGTACATGCTACATCTCTCGGTGTGTTATACTAACCCGATTAAACATATTTGAATCTTGACTGTCCATATCAGTCTTATAAACAATCACGGACACACAAGTCGGCCGCACGATTTAACCAGCCTAAACGATCCTCAGCAGGAGCAGGCTACTACATTAATGACCACCAGCAGGCCCACTTATGCCCTGGTCGATCGAATACCTACCATGCCTCCCAAACAACCACCGAACACCAGCCTGAAGTTGGATGTCCAGACTAGTATAGAGCATCTTGGAGGAATCGTACAAACGAAGGCCGCCTATGGCAGTCTCAAGTTCATCACGTCCATTTCACTTCACCGGCGTTGTTGGACGGCGTGAATCAGCCCAAAGCCGGTCGAACAAGCGTTGTGGTGTACACCGGCGAACCTTCTTCGTACCTGCATGACCGACCCTACCTTAACCTGACCGACCCTACACAATCACCGTTTGTCCGAAATTATGTCAGCGTGAAGAATTGAGGGTCGCGGGAAATTCCACTAAAGGTCCCAAATTGATCACGACCATCCAATTTCACCGGCATGATTGGATGACTTAAATCGGACCCATAGCCACCACGCAGGTATTGGCGCATTCACCACCGGCCCAACATGGGCCCCACATGGTCGACCTCCCCAAAGAGAAGCGTGGCTTGCCAATTCGTCCATCCAAAGCAGCGTGGACGTGAAACCCTAATTAGGGTTTGCGGCACATCACGTCTCGCAAATCAGTCTCAACCATCCATCTTCGCAGGCATAGGTGGAGGGTGCATATGTAGATCCGAAGGGCCCAGAGCATGTCAACACAATCACCGTGGGCCCGCCTACATACATGACTAATCGGTTAAGACCAACTATGGTTGGTCGTCTCGATTCGTGCGCCCAAACTAGCATGGCCACGCGTTTTCAACTTGCAAATCGATCTCGACCACTCAACTTTGCCGGAAAAATTGAGTGGCTTAGATCACATCTTCACGGGACAGTAAGGTACAAACGTGTACATTGGCCTGCCGAATACACGCTTGACTGATCGGCCAAGACCGAACATGGTTGGTCGTCTCGAAACGCGCGCCCGAATTAGGCACAACGTGCAATCTTCAATTCCTTTGCGGCATGGGATTTCCGTCGCAAATCAATCTCATCCGCTCCTCTTTGCCAGACAAATTGAGTGGCTTAGATCGTATCTCCATGGGACAGTGAGGTACATACACCTACACCAACATGTCGTCTACACGCATGCCCAATCGGCCCTGCCAAAAAGGTGTCCCATGCTTAGATTCGACCAAGCTAAAGGTTGGTGTTCGAGCAACTCCTAAACTCTAATTCCACGGTCGCAGATGTGGGTCGCAAGCCATCTCGTCCGTCCAACTTCACCAGCTTGGACGGACAGCCTAAGATAGGAGTTAGGAGACCAGTGAGGCATCACCACGATCACCGTCCACCATTCTTCCACACAAAGCGATCGACAGGACTTACCTGTACAACCTCCAAACGATCACTCGAATATGGCTGGGCGTGATGCTATTTTAAGATGCTTAATCCGCGACTTACTCCGTTAAGCCTTAAAACAACGATGCTTCACACATGCTGAATACATTCGATGCATTACCTGCATAAAATACACATGATACTTCACAAGTATCGACTTCCTGAATAACTTAGTTATTTAATCTAGCATCACATGCTACTTTTTGTGGGTCCCACGATCCACACATTCGAGACATCAAACATGTCACAAACTGGGGGATACTTACTAGGGTATTGGTCTGGAGGTTTACAGCGTGCAGCGCACAACGCGCCATCACAAGAACGTGTCAGGAAGACATGGACAGTTAGTGATGATGGGAGAAGTGGGCAAGACTGATCATGTGACACTAACACATGCAACTCCACTACTCCATCACTCCACTTTATCCACTTCCCATGAGATACATGGGTTAGGCTCAATGAATTGTATAAATAGGTTCTCCTCCCTATTTCCAAGACAGAACAAGACAACAGAAACCAAGTGTTGATACAATCGTATTCAAACACCAGAACTGATAGCTTACATTATGCAAGCCAGTTCAGATTTCTGATACAAGTCATAAACAACCAACACCTTCACAATCTCAACACCTTCTTCGCTTCCCTCCCAAAATCAACCCCATCTCCTTCACTTTGTGACCGAAGCAAGTCTGGAACGACCATTTCTTGGTTTAGGCCAGAGTTGTACAAATTGATTTCTCGAATCTAAAGCACTCCCGTGCAGTGCATTTGTTTAGGGTTTAGATTCATTTCTCATCCACACACCCCAAATTACTAAAACCGGCAGAAATAGTTTTCACTCATAAACAATTGGCGACCACAGTGGGAGATTAATCTCTCGGTTGCAAAATTGAATTCTCAATATTTATTCCAACCTTCTCAATTTTGGGGATAGATCTTGGTTTCGATTCAATCATTAACCTATTCATCTTCGGTTTTTATCTCACGATGTATCTTCACCCGCTAGATTCTTCGGAAACCATAAATGATTCAGATATCATGGGAAGTGTGGCTAGAATGCTGGAGGATGTCATGGAAAATCAAGCTGGTATCGCTAGAAGGCAGAGAGAAACCTTCCGCCTTTTGAATGATATAACAACTCAATTACAAGAAAGTTCGGCAAGCATACCCAGACAATGCAGGAAATGTTGAATCCTTATCTAAAAGTCATGCCTTTACCAATGGAGATACAGAGAGAGCGTGCAGCCACATGGGACTCAAGAAAGACGAACAACATGGTCCAGCTGACGACAGAAACTCTAGACAACTCCATAGAAGAAAAGACTTGTCTGGGATGCCACAACGTGTGTCGGATAAAAAAAAAGGAGCATGTAGCTTACGGAGCCTTGCTGGAAGATTTGTATCTCAAGACTATTGCCGAAGCTCAGAAGACTGCCCAATCCACAACGACCTTTCAACCAAGTGAAGAAATGCTCGAGGAAGGAGATATCAATCAAGGAACACGTGAGTACAGAGGATGAGAGCGTTCAATTCATTCACTCAGCAGTGATATTACGACGCCTTCCGTATTCCGTCACCCGGTCAAGCGATCCGCGGATATGATGACACACACTGGTCTTCCAACTCCGTCTCCGAAGCGTGCTTCACATCAAAGCCACATAGAGATGTCACGACGTCCACTAGCGCAAGAACAACTAGACTCAAGGTACCTGCATTTCCCGTTCCCAATGAAAAAGATTTTGGAGATGTTGGAGGCGTGGGTACGAAACGGAGAGGTGGAGCTGCCTCCTGTATGGCGTCCACCGACCGATCAAGAATAATGGATCCGAGATATTGTCATTATCACCGGTTCCTTCAACACCCTACCAGTGAATGCAATGCCTTGAAACACATTGATCAGAAGAAGGTTAATTTAGGAGAGTAGCTTTCCCTCTCTGAAAATTAGTGCAAACGATTTCCTTAGAGAGGTTGCTCGGGAAGATTCAGTTTCGTGCAAATGAGGCTCCAAAGAGCAAGTAAGTTCTATCAAACAATTTTACGACAAAGATAGTTTTAGAATTTACTGGGGACTTGACATCCCACACACAGAGAAAGATATTCGATGATCAAACATCATGTTTGTTTCCTTTTCACACGATGTTTACAATTTCATGTGACATGTATAATCATTCGTAACCAAGATGCGAATTCTATTTATAATAATCCCTTTCAGAAAATCAATTGTTCACAAAACTATCTCAAAAACCTATTAAAAATTCAACCACCTATTAGTTCAAAACCTGAAATCAAATTGTGAAAGGAAATCCTCACAATCACTCAAAAGCATCTAAAGAAAGAACACAAGTAGGCGGCACGAATCCTTCAAGGAAAGTCCTTCAGCAGCAATTCATCCTTCTGAGCAAGAGCAACTTTCATCCTTTGGAGTGCGGCCTGTTTCAACTTCAACTCCTTAGACAACTTTTCAACCTCTTCTTCCTGGCGAGCAATACAGTCTGCAGAAGGAGCTTCGTCTTGCAATTTCTGAAGCTCCTGGATTTCAGAGAACCCTTTGAAGAACCAAGGAGCGTTGAAGTCATACTACACAAACACGTCCCGATGGCACTTCCAGTCTTTAATCACCTCCTCAGAAACACTGCGACCTGTCGTGACGCTCATCCCGTGAATGGAGAATAAAGATTCTTGGACGCGATTGACCAATGCAAGGCGACTTTTGAACTTCGTAGTGGTAACAATGTGACTGTGCTTCTTCCATATCACCGTGTATAACTCTTCGAACTGAGCCGGCACACTGAATCCCCCAACCAACACATGACCTGCATGAGGGGTATCAAAGGGAGGATCGAAGATAACCCCAGGAACAACAGGTTTCCTTGCCAATACTTCCTCAGGAACCTTGTCAGCTGCAAGAGGCCTTTCAGAAGAAGTCACCATGACTGCCTTATCAATGGAAACCTGCTCAGGAAGATCTTTAAGGGGAGTCGCCTCAACATTAGCAGATGTTGCCTCTCCTGCATTCCTCTAGATGTCCACTCCACTCTGAATGCTGATTTCCTTCACGACCCCGTCTACAAGCTCACTAAGGATACCACTTGGGGAGGCATTCCGTTCAGTCGAGATTGCACCATCTTTGTCATTATCTTGAAGAGGATGAGTATCACCAGACCTCTCCTTAAAAGCAGCGGAAGACTTCTCATGAAGACCAGCATCGTTAGACTTCTCATGAAGACCAGCATCGCCAGACTTCTCATGAAGAAAAGTATCGCCAGACCTCTCGTTATGACTACGATCCAGTCTTGCGAAAGCATTTTCTTTCGAGATTCCTTGATCGCCAACAAAGGATTACCTTTAGTGAAAGTTGCTCAGGAAGAACGAAACCAAGGGATCAAACAGAAAGAAATTTAAAATACCTGCATATTGGAGGAATTGAGGATCACCGAACCACATGCCTGCTTCTTATACCTCACTCCTGCTTGGGGACTGCAGTCATCAACCCTGGTTCGTTTAGCTAGGAGTGGTTTCAACCGAAAATGCTCCTTCAAAACGTCAGAAGATGGTTCGCCACGGGAATCTGTCACAACCTCCTCCGAGAATTTCTGAAAGGTTAACAATTGCTCCCTCCAAAATTCCTTATACCTATCGGTTACCGCTGGTTTTCTTCCGACAGGCCAGAAAGGAAGACTCTGCACTGACGAAAATGTGTCAACATTAAGAATGTCCGGGAAAAGTTCTTTTGGAGCCTTCAACGGACGAAAAAATGGAACACCATGGTCAAATCCTATTTACCGAGTAGCCCTGTCAATATTGTACGGAGTCACAGTAAATTCTTCGTCAAATAAAGACGGGACATATCCCGAAGTGCATTTTCGCAAGTAAATGAGTTCTCCTAGACTTGCGGTTTCAGCATCAGTACGCAACACGACATCATGAACAATAGCAAAAGTCTTTGGCTGAACAATGGAAGGGTGGATCGTCCCCCATGGACGAAAATCTATGGAGGACACATTGTCGAAGACATCCACGAGCTTCCCACCGGTTTTAGGACGTCTCTTATGCCAACGGAGTATTCTCGAACCACCATACAAACTGCTGAGTGAAGTCGCGGGAACAGGATCATAGCTTTTGAAATATTCCCATAAAAACGCCTGAAGAAAAGCAATGTGGATATGCGACTCCACCTTCTTATACCCATTGGAAGCATGCATGTCCGTCGCTAAGGCATCCAGATGAGAATACAGTGATCCAAGAAACAAGGCACCTAGGGGAAGGACCTCACCTTTTTCCAGCCTTATAGCAAACATAACAAGGTCGCCTCTTATGGTCTTTCTTCCAGAACAGTCGTCGAATATGTCTCCGGATAACCACAAAGACAAGAATGCAATCACGCTGAGCTCGTCTTATAACTCCTGACCGGGTTTCGGGTCTGTAGGAGACCACTCCGACACCCACAAAGTGTAAAAGCATTTAGCATCTCCCGCCTTTCGAAGTATAACATTATAATCATGATGTTCTGCATCAGAAAGTTTATAGAAGAAGCTTCCAGCGACAGGCAGGTTCATCAATGCAACTACGCTTTCCAGAGTAATGGCCATCTCTCCCCATATACATATGGATGTATGAGTAGAGGGACTCCACCGAGAAATGAAAGTGATCAAGCCTGCAACATCTTTCTTAACTTGAAGAGTGGCGGATGCCATGACCGCATCAAGGATTTGCGCTTTGATCAAATTAGCCTTAATACTCTTATTATTCAGCATGCGTCTCATCCATCCTTCATAAGGACCCAGCGGGGTATGAAAAATCTTGAAGTCAATAGGTGAAGGTGGATACTCATTTCTCCGAAGACAGAATCTCATCACAAGTGCTGAAGAAGAGGATGGATCAGCTTCCATATTTTCTGAACCAGAGAGCAGGACTATCTTGTGAGAAGGATGGTTTCTAATGTTCGAAAAAGACATGGTGAACAACTCATCATCTATGTTTGGCATATCTTTGAAGCTGTCAACACTCCCTGACTTGGCATCAGCATTATCCCCAGAAGACATCTTAACAAGAGCCCTTTTGTTCATTCTACAATAAAAGGCAGGGGAATCAGTACTTGCATGAAAACGCATGGGATGTGTAGTCACACACGACAGAACACACATTCACGTTGGAGTACACAAGACTGGGACAATCATACAAGCAAGGCTGGTATTGGGCCACGCAAGCAAGATTAATATCATGACAGTAGGCTGGTGTTGGGTCACATCAAGCCGTTATTGATCATCAAAGTCACAAGTCTGGTGTTGGGTCACGTCAAGACGGTACAGGACCGATCAAGGTCACAAGTCTTGTATTGGGCCACGTCAGCAAGCAAGACCGGTCGAGGTCACGAAACTGGTATAGGTTCGATGTTCAATCAGGCGTACATAGTGGGATTCACGTTCAACCGAGCATATATGATGAGGCCCGCATTCATTGGCACGTATTATAACACGGTTTTCTTTATTCATGGAGTCGTGTCTACGAAATTCAAGCCAAGGGTTTTTCAAGCTATAACCTAAAAGCTAGGTTTTGCATGCAACAATGAAAAGGAAGCAAAAACAACATGTTCATGGATTCGCGTCTTGTTTTACTAAGCAATCCTGGCAATATCGATGGTTTTGCTAACTAATCATGATATATCTTGCAAAAAGAGTTTATCTAAGAAATTAGGGTTTGCAAAAAAAAACAAAAAAAACGTGAGAACAAGGGAGAACGGACGAAGTACCTACCTTGTACGTGTGCGGTGGCAGCGTCAAAGTTCGGTGACGGCAATAACTCCGGCAGCAGCAACGACGGCAGCGTCAGCGGGAGTGGCGGTAGGAGTCACGGACAGGAGCTGCCAAACAAAAAAAATGCGTGAGAAAAGAAAAAGGGTTCGGTCCCTTTTATAAGCAAACAATTGGAAGAATCCCAATAGAACAAGGATTCTTCTTTTAATTGGATTCCTATTGTGATTGGATTCCTCTTTTGATTCAGACGCCCAAGGAAGGAAACCGGTCCCACCGAAAAATTCCATACTTGCACGGCACGATCACATGGACAATTGCTAGCGGTCGGTTAAAGTCCTTCCGGGTAAGCTTCCTTTATCTTGTCTTTCTCACATAGGTATGTCACCATCTCATGCCTTCCTCACAATAGTGTAACCATTATATGCTAGGCAGGGGACTTAATGTTGATGGTGGATTTTCATTTGAGGCTAAAATTTTAAAAGCCAAAATTACGCGCTGACATCCTGCAAAGGATAAAGCCACTAATAAAATGATGAATACTTCTTCACTTCTCTAATTCATCCAGGTTGGAGCATGTAGCAACAATCTCTTATACCCTGTGAATTTATAGCGTTATCAATTAATACATGACTAGCCTTATATTTCCTGTTCCGCTGAACTCTCATTATTAGTGCGTCATGACGACTGAGTGTTGCTCTCAGCAGAGTAACATGAATCTCCAAACGTTGATAATGAGGTATGCACGAAATACTCGTACATGATACATCTCTCGGTGTGTTATACTAGCCCGATTAAACATATTTGAATCTGGACTGTCCATATCAGTCTCAGAAACAATCACGGCCACACAAGTCGTCCGCACGATTTAACCAGCCTAGACGATCCTCAGCAGGAGCAGGCTACTACATTAATGACCACCAGCAGGCCCACTTATGCCCTGGTCGGTCAAATACCTACCATGCGTCCCAAACTACCACTGAACACCATCCTGAAGTTGGATGTACAGACTGGTATGGAGCAGATTGGAGGAATCGTACAACCGAAGGCCGCCTATGGAAGTCTCAAGTTCATCACATCCGTCCAACTTCACATGCGTGGTTGGACGGCGTGGATCAGCCCAAAGCCGGTCGATCAAGCGATGTGGTGTACACCGGCGGACGTTCTTCCTACCTGCATGACTGACTCTTCTTTAACCTGACCAGATTGCAATATACGTTTGTCTGAAGTTGTGTCAGCGTGAAGAATTGAGGGTCGCAGGAAATTCCACTAAAGGTCCCAAATTGATCACGACCATCCAATTTCACCGACATGATTGGATGGATTAGATCGGACCCATAGCCACCAGGAAGGTATTGACGCGTTCACCACCGGCCCAACGTGGGCCCCACATGGTCGACCTCCCCAAAAGAGAAGCGTGGCTTGCCAATTCGTCCATCCAAAGCAGCGTGGACGTGAAACCCCTAATTAGGGTTTACGACACATCACATGTGTCGCAAATCAGTCTCAACCATCCATCTTCGCAGGCATAGATGGAGGGTGTAGATGTAGATTCAAAGGGCCCAGAGCATGTCAACACAATCACCGTGGGCCTGCCTACATACATGACTAATCAGTCAAGACCAACTATGGTTGGTCGTCTAGATTCGTGCGCCCAAACTAGGCATGGCCACGCGTTTTCAACTGCAAATCGATCTCGACCACTCAACTTTGCCGGACAAATTGAGTGGGTTAGATCACATCTTCACGGGACAGTAAGGTACGGACGTGTACACTGGCCTGCCGACTACACGCCTGACTGATCGGCCAAGACCGACCATGGTTGGTCGTCTAGAAACGCGCGCCCGAAGTAGGCACGACGTGCGGTCTTCAATTCCTTTGCGGCATGGGATTTCTGTCTCAAATCAATCTCATCCGCTCCTCTTTGCCGGACAAATTGAGTGGCTTAGATCATATCTTCACGGGACAGTAAGGTACAGACGTGTACACTGGCCTGCCGACTACACGCCTAACTGATCGGCCAAGACCGACCATGGTTGGTTGTCTCGAAACGCGCGCCCGAAGTAGGCACGACCTGCGGTTTTCAATTCCTCTGCGGCATGGGATTTCTGTCGCAAATCAATCTCAGTCGCTCCTCTTTGGAAGACAATTTGAGTGTCTTAGATCGCATCTCCATGGGACAGTGAGATACAGACACCTACACCAGCATGCCGTCTACATGCATGCCCAATCGGCCCTTCTAAACCCTAATCCGACGGTCGCAGATGTGGGTCGCAAGCCATCTCGTCCGTCCAACTTCACCAGCTTGGACGGACAGCCTAAGACAGGAGTTAGGCGACCAGTGAGGCATCACCACGATCACCGTCCACCACTCTTCCACACAAAGCGATCGGCCAAGTCAGGACTTACCTGTACAACCTCCAAACGATCACTCGAAGATGGCTGGACGTGATGCTATTTTAAGATGTTTAATCCGCGACTTACTCCGTTAAGCCTTAAAACAACGATGCTTCACACATGCTGAATATATTCGATGCATTACCTGCATAAAATACACACGATACTTCACAAGTATCGACATCCTAAATAACTTAGTCATTTAATCTAGCATCACATGCTACTTTTTGTGGGTCCCACGATCCACACATTCGAGACATCAAACATGTCACAAACTGGGGGATACTTACTGGGGTACTGGTCTGGAGGTTTACAGCGTGCAGCGCACAATGCGCCATCACAAGAACGTGTCAGGAAGACATGGACAGTTAGTGATGATGGGAGAAGTGGGCAAGACTGATCGTGTAACACTAATACATGCAACTCCACTACTCCATCACTCCACTTTATCCACTTCCCATGAGATACGTGGGTTAGGTTTAATGACTTGTATAAATAGGTTCTCCTCCCTATTTTCAAGACAGAACAAGACAACAGAAACCAAGTGTTGATACAATCGTATTCAAACACCATAACTGATAGCTTACATTTTGCAAGCCACTTCAGCTTTCTGATACAAGTCATAAACAACCAACACCTTCACAATCTCAACACCTTCTTCGCTTCCCTCCCAAAATCAACCCCATCTCCTTCACTTTGTGACCAAAGCAAGTCTGAAACGACCAATTCTTGGTTTCGGACAGAGTTGTACAGATTGATTTATCGAATCTAAAGCACTCCAGTGCAGTGCATTTGTTTAGGGTTTAAATTCATTCCTCATCCACACACCCCAAATTACCAAAACCGGCAGAAATAGTTTTCACCCATAAACACTAACAAAAACCTTTTGCTACAAAAATGGCTCAATAAATTTCATAACAGGAGGAAATTTAGAGCACAAGTGTAGCAGACCATAAATACAAAAAGTCTTGCATCAAAACAGAGAAACGATACTAGAAAACACAAATACTTTTTAGGAAATATTGTCTGTAGACACTTGTTTAACTATAAACGATAAGAGGATAGCTAAACTAGACAGAACATCAAATCGCCACAGTATACCTGACTTTTACACATCTTGCTCAACATGATTTTTATGAGCAAGTTCTCAACTCTTGTGATTAATTGGCACAAGTATGAGCACTAAGCTCATTAAGAAAATTGTGTTTCTGATCAAGTCTCTTTTTCTTTTAAATTTAGAGAGGGATCCCTTTTGATGTGATAAATTATCATAAAACTTGTTGTTAACAAAATACGAGACATAGTTAGAGTTCTTACCAGAAGAATTTTGACTTGCGGAGGATGACAACCTGTCGACAATTTCTTTATATCCTTCAATAATCTCCATCAGGTTATTTCTCATATCATTAATTTTTCTTCTTTCTTCTGGAATTTCATTCATATTAAGGGAAATGTTATTTCCAGAGGAAACGACTTGATCTTTCCTTGGACGATTCTTGTTAAGACTCTTATTCTCCTTTAGAGCATTTGAAGAACTCATTGAACTGACCTTTCTGGTAACATACACAGGGTAAGTACGAAAGCCAACTGGTTTAGACATACGAATGTCAGTTAAACCTTTGAGAATTAAGTCTAAGGTGTGTTGAAGTTGAACCAAGGAGGTTTTATTCAACTTAGAGTTTCTCTTTGGTTTAGCAGAGCCTTTTGCATCGCAAAAGAGGCATACTTTTTGATCACAAGAGTGATTAGACAAGGTAGTCTTAACAACCTCGTTAGGAGATTTATTCCTTCCATGTGATGTGGAACATCTTTGATCAACGAGAAGTTCCGCAAGTTCGCGGACTTGGATCACGCCACTTTCATTTATCTTGATCAACAAAGTTCGCAAACTTTGGTTCAAGGAATAAGGACTTATGCATATATGTGTTTCCACAACAATGCTTATATCCTACCAATGGTTATGTAATCTAAACTCTCATTTCAATCATTGAAACATTCACGGAGAATGTTATATAGCCGTTATGCGCAGACCATTTTTCGTCAGAACAATTTTGAAAGTGATTGAAACATAACATGACTTTCATCACTTGGTAAAGATGAATTCGGCTAAAGCGAAAGCTTACCAACACACATTTAGAGAAATAGATAGGCGAGATAAACTCGGATCGAAATAGCAAATGTGTATAATGAAAGTCTATATATCAAAACGACTTTTGTCTCAAGAGTAGGAGATAAAGTAAATTGAATTTTGAGTGACAGATAAGTTCAAGTCTCCACATACCTTTTAGTCGATGAAGATCCACCAGTTCCTTGAGTATTCCTTCGTCTTGTATGATGATTGCCATGGAGTCTTGAGCTCAACTACACTTTCTATCATAATCCAAGACCTTAGCTCTAATAGGCTAGTAATCAAGACTTATAGTTTTGATCACTAATATTGACAAACATGCTTGAGATAGCAATGCATGCTAGTTCGACCGAGCAATGCTTAACAATCTCCCCCTTTGTCAATTTTAGTGCAAAAACAATTAATACATATGGAATACAAAAAATAAATGAATTAACTTTTGTAGCTCCTATTCCACATGCCTAATCTTCAACATTACTCGAAATCTTCGTCACTTCCAAGTACTCCAATGATCCCAAAGGTTGTAAGTTTAGCATCATCGTTGTTGAAAATCCGTAGCTATAACAACAAGAAAACAATAGTTCTCAATCATTGTTATACAATGTCATAGTATCATTATACAACGTCAAAGTTCAATTGTATCACAACTTCAACAACAATACTGTGGTGATATGTATCACTCCCCCTTAGTCAATACTCCATCTCACATGGAAATCACTCCCCCTTACATAATGATCCGAAAACAATATGTATTTGTAGTGTGAACTACATATTAATTCTCCCCCTTTTTGTCAATAAAATTGGCAAAGGTACAAGAACGGGATCCTAATGAAATTTCCGAAAGAGAATTTCATGACCAAAAGAAAGAACACACATCATCTTATTTAGATGCAATCATAAATCCGAAGCTAAATGCATTCATCAAGGAGTTTAAAGATACAAGATAACCCCTATAATATTCCACAGACGCACTCCCCACAAAGATTTGGCAATTAAACGCAAGTTCAAAAAGAACTCTCCCCCATAAAATGTCATTCCCAAGGGAACAACAAGAGCGACCTTAATTTCGAAAGAAATGAAGGATTTCTTTGGACAAAACAAATCACATACAAGTATGAATTTGAATCCAAAATATTAAATTAACCACAAGAAGATCATGATTAATTTAACCAAAAATGCTCAACACAAGTTAACTTATGGAGACTTAAGAGCGCTCAATTAGATTAATCACAAGTAAACCCATAATTAATCTAATCGAAATACACAATCAAACTAATCACAAAAGTAATCAATTTCATTGGTCATACTCACATAAGAGAGTCTATGGATCAATGACTAAGTTAATCATGAAAACAATCAACCCAGTCATGAACGCTCAAACATAAGAAGAATTATGGAGTCATAACTAAATAACCAAACAAGATGATTAATTTAGTTCAAAATGCTCAACATAAAGTACCTTACGGAACAACAACAACGCTAATCAAATAAATAATCAACTTGGTTGTTTCGTGCTCAACATAAGACACATTACGGAGCCACACAATAATACATAAAATATGGATCAGGGAAGATCAATTACTGCGGAATATACAAGGATTCATTCTTCATCACTATTTGCATAACGACATTTAATAGACATAATCCTTGCAAACAAAATATTTTAACCTATCTTCCATCAATAATTGACAATATAGGCTTAACTTTTGTATTTGTCAAAAGTCCATTCATTCTTTCATCAATACATGCATATCAATTCATGGACGACTTTGCTTTTGACAAGATACGAGACAATCAAGTTCACGGACACAAACACACATATCCCATAACAATATTGCAATATATAAAACCATAAAGATTAATACTGCAAATATCATCTTCCAAATAATTTTAGAATTTAAACCAATAAATCTAAAAATATGAAGATGAAAACGTTGGACATAGCTA
The DNA here is from genome assembly GCF_003573695.1 of Papaver somniferum. Taxonomy (NCBI): domain Eukaryota; kingdom Viridiplantae; phylum Streptophyta; class Magnoliopsida; order Ranunculales; family Papaveraceae; genus Papaver; species Papaver somniferum. The sequence goes on from NC_039360.1 coordinate 181,141,117, forward strand.
TGTGTAATCACAATAATTGCTATTCCAACCTCTAGTTATTCTTCTAAACAAAAACAGAAAAATAGAAGATATACTAGGTAAACAAAAGAAATCAACAAGCTAGGGAACAAAAGCATACTCCAGTGCCATGGACGAACACGAACTAAGGTCAATTAGACGGTTCAGGATCCTCACGAGTCTTGGTGACTTTGAGCTTGTGATTAGCAACATCCATTGCATCTTCAGAGAGGATATTCTCTTTGTGAAGATCATTGATGTGAGATTTTATGAGACCAAGGTCAGATGAAACCCTTTTCAACTCAGTTTTCAACACGTCAAGACTTTTCAGAGTATCAACGAGCTGCAGTTTTGCTTCCTCAAAATACTTAAGAAAGTCATGGAACACTTCAGCAGAAATCATATCATCCTTCTCAACATTCCCATGAGTATATGCATAGTAACAAGAGGCATTGGGATGATTTTCATCTACAAGGGTTCTTTTCTTCCTCCCTTTGGATTCAAAATCAATACCTTTATCAAGAAAGCCTTTAGAAAAACCACACGATTGTGAAGAGGACGACATTCTTGATAAACCAAGATAACCCAGAGTACGCAAACGTGACTCAAAGGTTTGGTATTTAACGGTTTCTTAGGGAAGAAGATTTTTAGGGTTTTCAACAGTTGACTCGTGATGGCAACGCACGTACACATACAAATACAACAAGACCCACATAGAAAAACTAACAAAAATATTTTGCTACAAAAATGGCTCAATAAATTTCATAACAGGAGGAAATCTAGAGCACAAGTGTAGCAGACCATAAATACAAAAAGTCTTGCATCAAAACAGAGAAACGATACTAGACAACACAAATACTTTTTAGGCAATATTGTCTATAGACACTTGTTTAGCTATAAACGATAAGAGGATAGCTCAACTAGACAGAACATCAAATCACCACAGTATACCTTACTTTTACACATCTCGCTCAACAGGATTTTTATGAGCAAGTTCTCAACTCTTGTGATTAATTGGCACAAGTATGAGCACTGAGCTCATTAAGAGAATTTTTTTTCTGATCAAGTCTCTTTTTCCTTCTAAATTTAGATAGGGATCCCTTTTGATGTGATAAATTATCATAAAACTTACTATCATCAAAATACGAGACATAGTTAGAGTTCTTACCAGAAGAATTTTGACTTGCGGAGGATGACAACCTGTCGACAATTTCTTTATTTTCTTCAATAATCTCTACCAGGTTATTTCTCATATCATTAATTTTTCTTCTTTCTTCTGGAATTTCGTTCATATTAAGGGAAATGTTATTTCCAGAGGAAACGACTTGATCTTTCCTTGGGCGATTCTTGTTAAGACTCTTATTCTGCTTTAGAGCATTTGAGGAACTCATTGAACTGACCTTCCTGGTAACATACACAAGGTAAGTACGAAAACCAACTGGTTTAGACATACGAATGTCAGTTACACCTTTGAGAATTAAGTCTAAGGTGTGTTGAAGTTGAACCAAGGAGGTTTTATTCAACTTAGAGTTTCTCTTTTGTTTAGCAGATCCTTTTGCATCGCAAAAGAGGCATACTTTCTGATCACAAGAGTGATTAGACAAGGTAGTCTTAACAACCTTGTTAGGATATTTCTTCCTTCCATGTGATATGGAACTGTAGATGGTGGATTTTCGACAAAGGCTAAAATCGTAAACCCATAATTATACGAACTCCTGATCCAGCAATCAGATGTGAGTATTGATACACGGGTCTCTCATCGAATCCTCTGACTGAGAATACTGTCTCTCAGAGTACATGCAGATATGTAGTCTCTCGGATGGACAACGGCATATCACATGAATACTGAACACTTGAGTAATTATTTCTATATAGAATCACGAGATTGACGGCTCCTAGACAGCTTGCTCTGCTAGTGTATATCGATAACGTCTTCAGGATACAAACAACAAGTTTCCTTGACTATATAAAGGATATGAAGCTCCAGCAAGCTCATGTCAGAATAATTAATGCTCCTAGACAGCTTTCTCTGCTAGTATAGATCCATAAGTTAATTATTCCTAAATTCTTGGATTCATCCACTGAATTTCCGAAAATATTCAAATATTTTCGTAGTATTTCGTTACTTCAATCTATGGTTCTTCCCAGCGGAATTCCATGGGTTAGTAATAAATATTCAACGCACGGGAATCTGAGATACCTCTGAGTAAGCCCCGGATCAAAAGGTGCAAGTGTACTCAACGATGATACACTAACAATCACCGCATGAACGAGTATTTCAAAATACGACGAAACGATGAATCTATGCAAAATAGGAAAGAAAATAATAAATAATTAAAATATTGACCAAGGCGCCAAGGGATTGGGCTCATCGACCGGCCGGCCGTGCCGTGGCCAATCCCACGCCAGTTTTATATTTTGTCATATTTTTTGTTATTTTCCTTGATCTTATGAAAATCCTTTCATTTGAACAAATATCCTTCGTTTTGAGGAAACTCCTCAGTTTCATGGTGTTTCTTTCGCACCAAGGAAATAATATAAAATTGGGAAAAACATTGTGGGGTCGTGATTATTGGCCAACCGTCCATGCCTTGATCCCGGCCGGCCCCACACCTCATGGTTCCTCATTATTTTATTATTATTTCCCTAATCTCATGGTATTTTTACAAAACCATGAAAATATAATATAAAATTAGGGAAACTCGTGGGACCGGGCCCCAGCCGGCCGGCCATGCCTCAACCGGTCCCACACGCTCCTTATTTTATTAATATTATTTTAAGGTTTCCTTGATCCCATGAAATTCTTTGATTTCATGGTATTTCTTTTGAATTATGAAAATTCCTTCACATCATGGAAAATAATACACAAAAATTACATAAAATTAGAGAAACTTGTGGGACCGGGTCCAAGCCGGTCGGCCATGCCCTAACCGGCCCCACACGCCCTTATTTTATTATTTTAATATTATTTTCTTCCTTGATCCCATGGAACCTCTTTCACTTTAAGGAAACTCCTTAATTTTAACAAAATTCCTTGATTTCATGATATTTTCATAAAATCATGAAAAATATTATAAAATTAGGAAAAGGAACCATGGGATCGTGGTCACTGGAGGGACGGCCATGCCTTGGCTCCAGCGGTCCCATGCCTATATTTATTCATTTTATAATTATTTTCCTTCATCTCATGAAGTTTCCTCAGTTTCAGCAAAACCCTGATTTTGTCATATTTTCTCAAATGGTTGCTCAAACGCACGCCAGAAAATATCAAGATTCTCAGGACTGAGACACGGACGTGTTGACGACGTGAGCATGTTACCTTGACCGACCAGGGTTGTCTCTTTGGATTGCAATGAGCCGGTCCGACGTATTTTCATGATTTGACCTAATTTGCGCAATTGCACATATTAGGTCAAAAACTCTTCCAAATAATTTTGGAATTTCATAGAATGATCGTCAGTCGATCCCGTGACCACCCAGGGCCGGTTTCATGACCCCTTGGTCGGGCCCTCACCCCTTCATAATTAATTATATTTTATTACCTAAGGCTCAGACGAGCATTATAGGAAAAATGATTGAACCAGCATTTGATCATCTTTTCACCAACTCTTCAAGGGGTCTTGGTATTTGCTCACGCGAGCATATGGACGCTACATGGTCGACCCACGGTCTCATGTAGCCGGTCCTCCTTCATTCCATGGTTAAATTTTCAATAAACTATCACTTGGTCATCAATTGATCAAATTAGGGTTTCTGAGTCCAAGGATCATAATTCCAGATTCGAACGCTAATAATTTTACAACGATCTTATGATCACCATTTTAGTATGCTCGGTTTAACTACCAGTATTCTAATTAATATTTTATTTCGGTCACGCTGCCAATAATTCATCAGACGAGCAACACTTGCTCAGATGAGCAATATTTTCTCAAACCAAGGAATATTGGTTCAACTACCAATATTCAACAATTCATAGAATGAGCAATACTTGCTCACCTCAACGTGAGAATTACACCTCTGTCTCAACGGAAACGTTCAATTCATGAGTTTCAGAACATTTTGCAAAATCATGTTCAACTCAACAAATACATGGACTCATTGTCCCATAAAGTCATGAAGTCAACAACTGACTAATTAGCCACGAGACGTCAATCGTGCCACACGGGGGATATTAACTAGGGTTTTGGTCTGGAGGTCTACGGCACGTGTGTTCATACACACGATGGAATGTGAGCAAGTCGTGCAATCAGTTGAAGGAGTTAACAAAGTAGAGGATGGAAAATCGACCAAGTCTTCGCACGATGAGCAACTGGTTTCAAACACGATTTCCATTTCCCCACTCTTTGATTCCATCAACTGTCACATTTCATGGGATAATGGTGTCTACAATTCTAGCAATATAAATAAGTCTCTGAAATCATGATTGGATATACAACGATCTCACGTCTCACAGACAACAAGAGATTAACTCAACATCTGAGTAATTACTCTCAACAGAGATTCAATCATTCAGAACTTATCTTATTCAGAATTCACAACACACCCACAATCTTTGATTATCATGGATTCCACAAATTTCTCAGCTTCCCTCCTACAAATAAACCCATCCTCTCTTGTGGCCGAATTTACTCTGGAACGACCATTGTCTTGGTTTAGGCGGGAGTACTACAGATTGATATCTTGAATTCAAAACACTCCCTTCTTGTAGTGCATCTCTGTGAGGTTGAACATTTCGCTCTGTTCAAGGAGTCTCCTCCGTACGGTCGTCTCCTCAATCCCGTGAAAATCAGCAAATCGTTTTTCCCCATCTACAGGAACATCCTTGATCAATGGGAATTCAGACACATTCTTTGCACCAGGAAGGGATTCCAATTTTACTTCTGGAGCTGGAACGTTTTCAGGCGTAGCAGAATTACTTGGTATATTAGACTTCTTAGAGCATCCTTGAATAGAGAGTTTACTCAAGGGATGTTCAATTTCCAAAGCATCCTTTTTGAGGCTAGCCTCAAGAGTCATACGTGAAGAATGATCTTCAGTATTTTCTTTGAATTTGCAGCCTCTTATTACACCAAGCAGAACATCGACATGACGTTTTAACCGATTAAATCTATCGGCTTGGATTCTAGCAAGATTTAGAATCAAGACACTCTCTTCAGCTGTTTCCCGTTCATTTGGAGAGATAGACTCTTTTGAAGGGTAATCGGAAATACTCATGTCGGAGCCTGTCTGTCTTGTTGGAACACATGGTTCGTCTATATTCGAGATTGAGGAATCTTTCTTTTTAATAGAATTAGTCAAGACAGAGCATTTATTTACGATGACGCGTTTATCAGAGATAGTATCGCCCATCCTCAGATTGCTACAAACACAGACTTATAAGGTCTTAAACGTGTTTGCCTGCTCTGATACCAATTGAAAGAGAGGGGGTCTAACAACCACACCCAATATTTCGCTTAGCAATATGTATGGACAAACTCTAATATACTTTCTAAGAGTTGCTACAAACACAAACTTATAAGGTCTTAAACGTGTTTGCCTACTCCTACACCTCTGATCCCAGCAGGATACTGCGCACTTGATTCCCTTAGCTGATCTCACCCACAACTAAGAGTTGCTTCGACCCAAAGTCGAGGACTTTAATAAACAAATCCGTATCACATAGAAAAGTCTACGATAATAGATAAATCCGTCTCCCACGAATATACCTACGAGTTTTGTTCCGTCTTTTGATAAATCAAGGTGGACAGGAACCAATCAATAATACCAGACTTATATTCCCGAAGAACAACATAGTATTATCAATCACCCATTTGCTGAAAAATGAAAGTGAACATGTCTACATCTATGATTCTGGCTAGAGCTTTGGCTTCCACCCATTTGCTGAAGTAATCCGTTGATACTATCAAAAATCGCCTTTTCCCGTGCCTTCGACTAGTGGTCCGAAGATATCAATTCCCCATTTTGCAAAGGGCCAAGGGATTCCTTCTGAATTTAGCTTTGTCGCTGGCGCATGAATCCTTTTGGCGAAGCGCTGACATTCTTCACATCTTCTAGCCATCCTAGCAGCGTCCTGTATCATTTGTGGCTAGTAATATCCTTGCATCTTATATTTTTCTACCAATGACCTCATCCCGCTATGATTCCCAGCGTCTCCATAGTGGATGTCTTTTAGCATACGATGGCCTTCTTCTCTGGACAAGCATCGTAGTAATGGCCCTAGGAATGATTTATTGTACAAGATTCCATGACGAAGTTAGTATCTTCCCGCCTTTGATTGTATTTTTCTTGATTTCTTAACATCTGCGGGTAATGTACCTTCTTCGAGGAAAAGATGGATTTCGGTTCGCCAGTCTTCTTCGTTACTAAAATCTTCATCTTCGTTTTCTCTTGATAGATATCATCTTCGGCAAAATCTTCGGCGTTGTCTTCTCCTACATCGTCTTCGTGATTAGTTGTAGCGAAGGCTTGTTGTGGTATGACTGAAGGTTGGTATACTCTCCCGACCTTGATAGCCTTGATGTTATTGTCTTTTAGCATCGATGATATGTAGGCTAGAGCATTGGCGTGCCTGTTGTCTTTCCTACATAGGTGCCGGAACTTGATATTAAGCACTTGGGATGCTAGACTTTGGACCAGAGCCACGTATGCTGAAAGAGTTTCGTCATAGGTGTTATACTCTGGTTTTATTTGTCGTATAACCAGCTGTGAATCGCTTGTTAGGCGTACTTAAGTTTTTCCCAATTCTAATATCAAATGGAGAGCATGCACAACAACCTCGTATTCCACAATGTTGTTGGTATGCTCTTAGAATTCCAGTCTCAGCGCGTGCACCATCTTATCACCAGTGGGTCTTGTAACAACGATCCCTATTCCTGCACCTTCCTTGTTCCTTGATCCGTCGAAGAAAACTTCCCATCTTCTTTGGTTAGAAGGTTCGATCACATCGGCTGGATCTTCTTCATATTCGTTTTCCCCTGGTAAGCCCTTCACTTCTTCGTCGTTATCTAAAGGAAGATCTGCTAGGAAGTCCGCCAAGAATTGAAACTTTTGAGCAGTTTGGATCTCATGTATGATGTTGAACTGTTCTAACTGCGCATTCCACTTCGCTATTCTTCCCACTTTTCCTACATTCTTGAGAAAAGATTCTAGTGGGGCCTTGCTTGGGACACGAACATAATGAGTTAGGAATAGGTTCTCAGCTTCTGCGTCGCAAAGACTAGTGCTAGAATAAGTTGCTCAATCTTCGTGTAATTTCTCTCTGCTGTATTGAGGGTTTTACTGACATAATACACCGGTTTTTCCACCTTCGTGTTGGTTCTGACCAGTACAACACTGACTGCATCTTCGGTTGCAGCTATGTATAGTGTCAACATTTCATCGGGTTCGGGTTTCTGGAGGATCGGGATCGTCGCTAAATATTCCTCGATCTTTTGGAAAACTTTTTCACACTCAAGGGTCCATGCAAACTTGTTCTTTTTCTTCAGAATGTTAAAAAAGTGTTTGCATTTGTCCGACGATATAGCAATGAATCTTCCAAGGGACGCTATGTATCCGTTGAGTTTTTGAACTTCTTTCAAATTCTTCGGGGACAACATTTCCACGATGGCCTGAATCTAAGCGGGATCAACTTCGATTCCTCTCTTCGTTACTAAATATCCGAGGAATTTTCCTGACGTAACACCGAAAGTGCACTTTTCCGGGTTCACTTTCATGTTGTATTTCCTCATCGCATTGAAGATATCTCTTAATTCCTGAAGATGATCCTTGGACAATTTAATTTTGACGAGCCTATCATAGACATAGACTTCTAGAGTTCTCACGATCCATGGATTGAAGATTGCATCAACCATCCTTTGGTATGTTCCCCTGCATTCCTTAATCCAAAGGGAATACGAGTGTAGCAGTAAAGTCCATGTGGAGTAAAGAATGTCGTATTTTGTTGATCTTCTTCTGCCAGGAATATCTGGTTGTAACTAGAGTATCCATCCATGAATGATAGTTCTTCGTGGCCTTCTAATGCTTCTACCAATTGATCAATGCTTGAGAGCGGGTAGCTATCCTTCGGATACGCTTTGTTGATGTTAGTAAAGTCGATGCATATCCTTACTCCACCGTTCTTCTTTGGTACGATGACCATGTTCGAGATCCACGTGGGGTACCTAACTTCCTTTATGAATCCTGCTTCTATGAGTTTGTTTAGTCCTGCTCTACTACCTGGTGGTATTCCGGTGTGAAAAGGCGAGGGTACCCAAATATACCTCAAGCTAAAACTTTTCCTACATATAAATCATTTCTCCGAAAGTGATTTTCTATGGACTGAGTCGAGACAATACAACTAATCGGTTCACACTTCGTGTGATCGTCTATGGATACGAGATCGAGACGATACAAAAACGAAGTATGTTTACTTGATAAAAAGGTTCGGACTTAACCAAACACAATAGGATTTCTTATTAAGTAAATAGGAATTAACGTTTGTGTAATTAACTTTAATTATAATAAAACAATTATAATGCGGAATATAAAAATAATTGACACAGCAAGATTTTGTTAACGAGGAAACCGCAAATGCAGAAAAACCCCGGGACCTTGTCCAGAATTGAATACTCTCAGGATTAAGCCGCTACACAAAATTAAACCAACTTCGTATAGTTGAGACCAAGCAACTAAATCTATAGTTCACCTAATTCCGTCTGTATTCCCACGCCTCCAACTTATGAATAAGTCACGTACTTGGAACAATTCCTTTGGTTCGTATTCCAAACAGTAAAGGAACAACAAATCTGTTTGGTATCAACTCTCTTCAACCAAGTGATGTGAGTTCGACAAAGGCTCTTCTGTTTATCTCAATAAAATCCTTCGTTAGGTTCTTAGATCTATCTTATTCTCAACTACCAAAGGTAATTGTTAAGATTTTGCAATCAATACTTTTAATCACAAAAAATTGTATTGATGCCGATTTACACAACTAATCAATCCAATCTACCACAAGGATAAACCGATTATAGTTGGATCCTCTTATACCGAAACAAGTATTGTGCACACCAAAGATTATGAACCCCAAATCATAAATCTTCAATATCTTCTTTGTATTCAAATCTTCTTAGATCTTCAATAAACACCTGCACACAACAACTTGAATCTCTTGTGATCAATCACGCACAGAACGGAGTATGTTAACAATGGATTATCACAAGATCGCCTTTAGAACTAAAAACAGTCTAAAGATCCCTGTCGAAACTTCAATCTAGTCTGACTGAATCTTATATCAGAAGAGAAGACTCTCAAGCATAAACAAACTAGGTGCAATCAAATTTCAACCACCGTTAGTCAATCAAATCAATCGAAAACAAAAGATAAACCGCAATTATCTAGTTTCCTACTAACGATACTAATAAAGCTTCTCAATCCCAAAGAAGACTTTAAACTGAGTGGCCGTAAGAGATTTCGCCTAATTAGGTTACTCTCCTCTCCGAATAGGCGGATACACCAGTAACAACACAACCGAGGAAGTTTGCTGTCACGAAGGATTAGTTTGCTAGAAATGCAAACTTCAAGTATATATAGACAAGGAATTTTGGACACCAAGGAATTTCCAAAACCGAAAATATTCTCAAGATATGCAATATATTCCAAATTCGGTTTCCGTAATTTCTGGAAATGCTCTGTCCAAAATAATTCTCATTACTAATTCTCATTTTCCTAAAATAAAATTAACAAACTTAAATAAAAGATTCTTAACTTATTTATCTTTCGATCCTGGGATTTTCTTCCTTTAGCTATTAAGGAATAACTTTGAACAATTAAAGATAAGCGTTACAACACATGTTCAAAGTATGTCGACATCCTTACTTTGTAAGTCTTCTTTCATATTTACAACCTTGAAACCGATTTGCCACACTTCCAAACAAGTTTAGAATTGGTTCATCTGACTTTCAAGAACTATGTGATTGATCAAGAACACTCAATCACAAATCATGGGTTTAACGATTCTACCAAAACAAGTTTCGGTTCTACCTCCATGTGAGTACTGTGCATAGTCACACTAACTTTCCAAAATTCGATTGACTAGGTACTAGGATCGGTTCCCCACATATATATGGTATCTAACTTATATGTGTTGCACATGTCCATACAATCAGTTCCCCTTTTCCTAAAAACGTGTTGCACATGTCCATAGGATCGGTTCCCCTTTCTGCTAAAAACTTGCTGCACCTCATACAAGGATCGATTCCCCTTTGTGATGTGTTGCACCTCTTATTAGGATCGGTTCCCCTTTGCCCATATTCGGTCATACACAACTCACAAACTCGATCATACCATCTCAGGTGATTATTTAAGATCAGTTTCACTAATAAAAGTCATACCAATACATAAGTCAGGCCTTTGTGAATAGTTTTACCAAGAACACAAACCAGTCATGAGCGGTTATACTAAATCACACATATTGGTTGTTCACAAGATATGCAATGAATACCAATACCAATAACGCCTACGATTTCCTTTTCGATTCATAAACAAGTTTATGAACTTACTTCCTTAAAACACATGTAAAACATTGTTTCCTAGGATGAAATCCTCACCTCATACCTATACATAATCACAATAGCATTTAAACGATTATGTCGATGTCTTATCTACAAAGTTTAATGGTTAAGCAATAAACTTCATATTATACTCCTTAATACTATGTCTATCTAGAGTGTTCATGCTTCGCAGTTTTGTTTTCAATATGCACGACTTGAAAGATACGTTAGGGAATGAAACAATTCAAGTCAAATATCACTAACCTCAAGTGGAAGGATGATGTTGTCGTTGTAGCTTCTTACTTCTTCAAGTCTTCACAATACTTGTAATGTCTCATATCCTAATACTTTCAAGCTAGCCTATACGAAGTTGACTCTAGTACATAATCAAGCGACTCTTAAAATGAGTTTTGATTCACTAAAATATGACAACCAAACTTGACATACCAATGCTTGGTGGGTTCAATCGAGTTATGCTCTAACACGGTGTTATCTTGCGTAATTTCTGCCTGAATGGGTTAGTGCCTGGTTTTATCCGAAGTTCGTGTTGTATGATCTTGGGATCAATCCCTGGTATATATCCTATCATTCGTACAAAGATGTCCGCATACTCCTTGAGTAATTTGATTAATGCTTCCTCTCGATCCTCATCTAGTAAAGTCCCTATCTTGATCATCTTGGGGTCTTCTTCTGTTCCAATATTTACTTCTTTGGTAGGTTCGACTGATGTGAATGTAGGCTTGGGATCCCCTAGATGAGGAACATTCGTAATTTCTATTTGGGGGACTCTTCGATACCTTTTGTTCCTGAAATACTTGATTCGGCAGCCATGACGGTGCTACTCTTCGTTAAGCTTTTTCTTGAAATTTCTTCAAGGTACTGGTCGATTGCTTTGTCTTTGGCTTCTGCTTTGTTTTTTCCCATTCAGGTTCTACGTTGCTATTCCTGTTCAATGTTGAGTTGATTTTGCTGATCCTGTCATTCTCATGCAGTAACCTGGTCTCCTTTGATTTCCATTTGCCCTTCGGGAGTTGGGAACCTAAGGTATTGGTGGTATGTTGCCGCTACTCCCTTGAGTTTATGCACCCATCGTCGTCCTATGATGGAATTGTAGGGTGATGTTGCATATACTACGCTGAACCTTGTACTTACTTTCATCGGCCCGGCCTTGACCTCTAAGACTATATCCCCTAAAGGCTTTGTTGCTTCTCCGTTGAATCCATAGATATTGTAGTAAGAAGACACCAATTTCTCATCGTTCAATTTCATTCGATTGAAGGTATCATAGAATAGGACGTTGAATGAACTCCCTCCATCGATCAAGATCTTCTTTATATTCCATCCTGAGGTGGGTAATGTGAGCACTAAGGGGTCATTGTGATCTTCCATGTCTTCTTCAACATCGTCAGCGGAAAAGGTCAACGGTACGTTCATCCAATCTTCGTGTTGATCAAATTCCTCTCCATCGATCTTGTATAGCTCACAGTAGTACTCGAATTATTTCTTCAATCTCTTTCCAATTTGGCCAGTCAGCGATGGGACGTTGGGCTCTGAGCAGGAAATGGTGTTGATTGTTCGGTCATTCTCAGGTAAGTGGACTTGCTTGTTTCGGTTGGTCCTTTCTTCGGGTTCTGGTTTTTGAACATACTGTTTGAGATCTCCAGCGTCAATCAGCTTCTGGATAATTTTTTTTCAAATTCTTGCACTTTTCCGTTTGGTGACCGTTGAAGCAGTGGTGCTCACAGTAATCCCTTGATTTTTCAGATGTCAGTGGTTGTTTTCCCTTTGACCAAGGCCATTCGAGGTTGGTTTTGTCCTTGATTTATCGAAGGATACAAACATAGCCTGTGTTGAGCTTCATATAGACCTGATCTTCGAATTTTTGATCGTTACGCCGATGATCATCTCTTCGTCCTCGCTTGTCTTCGTTGAAATTTTCATTGGAGTTCGTATTCTTTGACGCACTGGCTTGTTCCACTGAATTTGTCTGTTGAGACTTTTGCATCTGCGCTCTGGGGTTCTTCCATTGGATTTCTTCCAATCTAGCGTTCTTTTCGATGATCACTCGGAGATCTCCTTCGATTGTGGGGTTACTCCCGTGAATCTCAACAAACGACAGGCTCATTCTATCCAGTCCCTATTTGTAGCAATTTACGCTGACCACCGGGCTAACGTTCCCTATTGCTTGACGAATCTTGTGCCACCTATCTGTGTATTCTCTGATCGGTTCTTTGAGTCCGACCTCCAGTGAGAAAAGCTTGTCCATGCCTGCATTCACAGTCTTTTTGTACATGTAGGTCTCCAAGAATACTTCAGTGAGTCGGATGTAGAAATCAATGGAGTTGGGTGGTAGGTTATCGAACCATGACAATGCCGATCCCTTTAGACTTGAAGGAAAATATCTACACATGACTACATCATATCGCTCTCATTGGGCCATTATTCGGTTATAATAACGAAGGTGAGATGCGGGATCGTTTGAGCCATCATAACATTTAAATGCTGGGATCAGACACTTTGGAGGAATGAGCGCTCTTGCCAGGTGTGCAGTCAGTGGTGTAGTAACGACTTCTCTCATTACTTATTCCCGTCTTCCTCCTCCTTGTGTTGCCTTCAGCTGTTTGATCTCTGACATCATTTCGTTACGAAGATTTTCCATTGCAAGGAAATGCTCGTCCCATATTGTTGTTCTACCTGACCTTCGGGACTCACTGTCGAAATAATCAGAATTTCCAGGATACGTAGTCGGGGTTGGATAATCTGTTTATTCCCGTAGTGTGATGGTTCAGTGGTTCGGGATTGTTGATGTTAGCTACTATCATTCTTCGGTCATGGATCGACTCCGACGCTTTGGAATTTGCTTCGTCATGTTGGTTCGCCACCTCTACACTAAGGGCAATCTTATCCTTAAGTTCTTGATTTTCTCGTGCAAGTAGCGCCACCGCGTCTGCATATGCATTATGGTTCCTTTACATCTCTTCAAGCTGCGTAACCAACTGGATGGAATGGTTTGATCCCTGGTTCGGAGTTCTTCCTTCTGCTTGTCCTCTAGCAGCAACGGTATGATCTTCGCCTATAATATAGATTAAGGGGATTGGTGGATCTGTGGGCAGGACTTGAAGTTCCATTGGTTAAGGTGTTGGTTGGTTCGCCGTCAGCAGAGGTTGGTTTTGTTCATTGGTCAGCGACATCCCATAGATAGGTTGCTGCATCGTTGATTCTACAACTACTTCTCGTTGTTCGTTGGCACGGGTCGTTGGTGTCTCCTTTGCTGCATCGGATTTGGCTTCTGCGGTTTTGAGTGTTGTCTCTGCTATTGCATTGGCATCCAATTGAGAGGTACTTTCCGCTTCATCCTGCCTTTTGCTTGCTGCTTTAAGCTTCTCGCCCTTCTGCTTGCTTCGTGTTACGACTGGTGTTGTTCTTGGTGTCTCCTTTGACCTTCTCTTGTCTTTCCGATGTCTTTTGTTTTGTCCATGTTCTGCGTAAATAGATAACTAACAAGAAAAACACATCCACAAAGGTTTTGTTAGGTACGAGCATAGTGATGTCGTAAAAGAAATGAAGGTATTTTCGAAACCAAGTATAAATAAAATCCGTATCTAAGGCTATTTTCGAAAGAAGTAAAGGTATTTTCGAAAGAAATACATAAATCTGAGGGTTTTCCATGGTAAAAAAACGGACGTTTCATATTTTAAGGTGATCTTTCAAATCTGAGGGAATTTCGTAGTGAAAACTCATGTTTTGTATGAAAACTTTTTAGATCTGGAGTTTTTTCATGTTAAAACTCTGATTTTGTATGTAACCTTTTGAATCTAAGAGCTTTTTACTGACTTGTCACCCAAAGTTTGTACCTAAAAACAACATTGAGTGATAACAAGGGTTTACAGGAGAAGATAAATATTTTACCGGGACAAAAATGTCCCTATTTCCAGCGCCAAATTGTGAACACAGAAGTAACGATCGTAGCTTCGTGTCCACAATCAATGTTCGCAATGACGGTTTTTGCGATATTTGAAATTCTTAAATAATCATAGACTGAAATGACGAGGAGAGCTATGAGCATTTAAGCCCATCATTGCTCTGTTTATACTAAGTTCGAATGTATAGTAACGATCATAAATAAACATGCAATTTTATGTAAATAACAAGTACGGAATTTAAATGAGACAACGATTTACGTGGTTCGACACTAAGGCCTACATTCACAGGGTACTGAGGTTTCACTATGTATTGATCAGGATTACAAAGCTTAGTCGAATGACTCTGGATAAGGGAACGAAGATATAAGGAAGTGAATAAAACTCATACCTAGTGTTTACCCTCTCTTTCTAAAAATCGTTCTCTCTCCTAAAATTGGTCGACCCCCTCTTCAAAGGTTGAACAGGGTATTTATAGATTTCTTACGTGGGCCTCTAGCTCCTTACTGTCACAGCTGTCATTTATCGTCTTGTTTGGTGTGCCCAATCCCGAAGACTATCTTCGTGATGATCCGATGCCTCTAACGGTAATATGTTGCACCGATGAGCCACCTCATCTTCCCCCATAGGGAATTCGACACGTATCATATGTTCGTAGCTTTAAATGCCGGCGGTTGGGCAGTCCGCACGGGTGAGACACTTGTTGCCGCAACTGTCACTTCTTTATCATAGGATTTCATCCTCTCCGTCCATTTCGGATCTATCTTGGGATGGGATACAACAAACTTCTTGATCTTAAACTATGCTTCACGGTGGTCTTTGCATCAGGTGCTCCCCGACTTATCGATAGTTGGATCTATTTTATGATGGATACGTGGAAGATGTTGATCCATACTCCTCAGAAGTTGTAACGTGGCATCAAGGTTTGATGTTCCTTTGTTTTATGGATTGCACGTGTGCTTTCCTTGGCACGTGGTCAATTATGAATAATGTGTATACAAGAACATCTCAATTAATTTCTTGTAGACTATATGAGATGGATCCGAAAATATACGTACCAATGATCTCATGCCAAACATCATAATTCGTAATGTGTGTTTTATTAGCTTACTAGAATTTCATCCATGCTGTAACGGCATGGCCTCCATAATAAATAAAAAAAAAATTTATGTCAATTTTAACCCTTATTATTTTTTGTTGGTTCTATATATAGTGATAGTTTTTTTCATAGTTTTTTCTGGAGAATTGCTAGGTTTATGTTGAAAAGTTTTCCTCTTATTTATAATCAGATATATGGGTGCATCGGTCCTTACTGCTCACCAAAAGAAGACGTTTTGGCTGATTAAAGTAAACTTATCTTAACAGAGAATGGGTTTTAGGATCTACAATAGGACTATTACACCTTCATGAGCAATGTAAAGCAAAGACAATTTACCCAAATGTTAGCTTCCAATGTTCTTACTTGATGAGTAATGTAAATCTGTGGGTTGATATTCTGACTTAGCCTAGCTTTTGGACCATCGTAATTCACACTGACAATGGCTGTACGTAAAAAGAACAGTAGTCAGATACCTCCTGAGTATCTCTCAACATGTCAATCTTCTAATAAGATTGATGTCTTTGAATTTGGAATGCTACTTTTTGAACTTATCAAAGGACAACAAGTAAGAGGGCTTGGGAAGAAAGTGAGCCAAAAAGTAGTCATGTTTGAATGGGTATCTACATTTTATTGAATAGTCCAGGCATTTTTTGGGTTTTTTCTTATGTATCAAGCTATCATGTTTTCTTATATCATTCTTCTAAGAGCAACTGCAGTGGTGCGATCAAAACCAAAGATCAAAGATCAAAAAAAAAGACCAAAATTTGGGTTTAGTCCGTGTTGTGACGCAACGGTACATGATTAAAATTTCATCAGGCGGACTTTAAAAGTTCGCCCCATTTTTTTTTTGTAAAATTTCATCAGGCGGACTTTAAAAGTCCGCCCCATTAAAATTTCATCAGGCGGACTTTAGAAGTCCGCCCCATTCTTTGTAACTTTCATCAGGCGGACTTTAAAAGTCCGCCTCATTCTTTTTTTTTTATTTAATTAAAATTTCATCGGGCGTAATTTAAATCTCCGCCCGTTAACAAGCGTACTTTAAATTTACGCCCAGCAACAAGCGTACTTTAAATTTACGCCCGACTATATTAGAATTTGGGATTTGGTCGCGACCATATTTGGTCTGGAATTTGATCTTTGGTTGGGATTTGATCTTTACTCCGTCCCACTGTGTTACGATCTCATCCCAAATTTTTGGTTATACTCGCCCACTGTGGATGCTCTAACTACTTATTATTCTAGCTTCCAACAATGCTCCAACAGAAGAAACTCCATAAATTGGGGATAAGGATGTTAAGTAAACTGACACTGTTGAGCTTGAAGAAATTTTAAGAGGTTCCTACATACAATGCACCAACAGAAGAAGCTCCATATGATTGCGCACGATATTTTGGTCTTTTATGGCTTTAGTTACCTTAACCAATAAAACTTAGGTCATTTTTCTTCTTTGGCATGTTTCTATTTCCCTTCCTGAACTAAAAAAACGGACATGCGTGGCGTCTGATGCACCAACCATGTGCAGCTATATATACGTTTTTGGTTTTCATAAGTATTACCATTTATTTCCATTTCTTTTACAATTTATATTTACATGCATCTGAGCATCTGTCGCCGTTTCCCCTAATTTTTGGCCAAATTCTAACCGTCGAATTATAGGTATAAAGATCCAAATATGAACTACCACCTCGAATCACATAGTTTATATTGATGATGTAGACACTGACAACGGGGAAATACTCCTACAAGAAAAGTTGGATGAAATTTCCGATAACGGTGACTCAGAAATCGATCAAGATGTAGAAGAGGATATCTCAGGGTACTCTAAGCTGTTGAGTCCTTTGAAAAAAATGAAAACTTCTGAACTTCGTTCTCTCTTAGATCCTATTTGTCGAGAAACCAAGAAATTGAGAAAAGTTTTTGAAGAATATTACAGTGGTTATCGCCTTACTGATTCTCTTCTTAAAGATCATAGAGAAGAGCTAAACTCAAACAGTCTTAAATGCGAAAATCTTCGGAGAAATCTCTTTTCGTCGAAAAATAAACTTGTGATAGACGCATTTATGTGTCTATTTTAATCTCAATTTCCTATATTATTAGTACCCATTTTTGTACTTATGTTGGTATTTTATGTTTTTGTAGGTTGTTGATGGTGGATTTTCAACGAATGACAAAACCGTAAAATCATGAGGCATGTTTTTGACACGGATTTCAGGCATGCAACGATTCATATTTTACGAAGCCATGATGAATATGTTTCCTGAAAGGCCTCCACTAGCTGAGCGTTCAGTGCCACGCATTTCATCATGTCCTCTATGTAGAATAACGTAATTGCGCGGTTCTCCGTAAGATTGAGAGCAACAACGCCTTCAGGACGTCGGTGACACTCACTGTTCCCTGACTACATGAGAGAGACCCGCCTCTACATAGAAGAACGATTGGGCGGTTCTCCGTAGATTGAGAGCAACAACGCCTTCAGGACGTCGGTGACACTCACTGTTCCCTGAATATATAGAGAGACCGTGTATAGATCCAGGCGGTTCTCCGTAGATTGAGAGCAACAACGTTATCAGGACTTCGGCAACTCGTTGTCTTATGACTATGCACCATTCAGAATGGATGTGACGCTTTAACTGGATAATATCTTTTCTGCAATAGGTTAATTTTGTCGTGACATTCACCATTGAATTCCCAGAATGATCTATTATTGCTCCTATTCCATGGTCGAATCCACGGCCTGATCCCATAGAATGGAAATAACAATTGCTCCTATTCCATGGTCGAATCCACGACCTGATCCCATGGAATGGTAATAAGAATTGCTCCTATTCGATGGTCGAATCCACGGTCTGATCTCATGGAATGGAAATAAACAATTGTATCATCTCATTATTACGATTTCATGATCGAATTCACGGCTAATCTCATGGAATGATAATAGATAATTTTATTACTCTGATTTCATGATTGAATCCACGGCCGATCTCATGAAATAGTAATATTTAATTACTCCAATTCTATGGTCGAATCCACAATCCCATGGAATGGTAATACTTAACTTTATTATTCCAAATTCATGGTCGAATCCATGACTGATCCTATGAATTGATAATAGAACTACTCATTTTTATTGCTCAGTTTCATGAATTATTATCCACTGAATTTCATAAACTAATAATAATACTCAACAACTGGGCATCTGGATCATCACTGAGTAAGCCCCACGAAAATAGTGCAAGTGTACTCGACAATGATGCACGACTAAGCACCCGGATGCACAAACGAGCATCCAAAAACATAGACGGATGAGGAATCCTATGCAAAACTGGAGAAAACAACAAATAATTATAAAATAATAAGAGGTGCCCATGAGGCCGAGCCCACCGGCCATGCCCTAGCCGTGGCCGGTCCCATGCCTCTTTTAATATTTTTCCCTATACTGTTATTTTCATGAACTCATGAAAACTCCTTCGATTTAACAACTTTCCTTATTTGTGCAAAACTCATGAATTCTCCATAACTTCATGGACTCATGAAATAATGTTATAAAATAGGGAAAGGTGTGCGGGACCGGGCAACTTAGCCGGCCGGCCATGCCCAAGCCGTGGACGATCCCACACCTCACAATCCCTAGCTTTTTATAATTATTGCTACTATCTCATGAAACTCCTCCGTTTCAACCAAACTCACGGATTCTCCATAATTTCAAGAATTCATAAAATAATAATATAAAATTAGGGAAAGGTGTGCGGGACCAGGAAACCTAGCCGGCCGGCCATGCCCTGGCCGTGTCCGGTCACACACCTTGCAATCCCTAGTCTTTTATAATTATTATTTTCCTCAATTCATGAAACTTCCCGGTTTGAGCAAAAATCATGATTTCGTCGTAATTTCTCAAATTTTGCTCGAATCATGAAAAACCAAAAGCCAACATGGTCACACGACCGGCTAGCCTCTCACGGCGATTTTAAATGTTAAAATACTCTTATTTTAATATTTACAAAATATTGATCAATTGAGCATACATGCTCATTCCAACAAAAATCAAGACTTTCTGTCAAGATGAAACTCTTCTGAAAATTCACAATGTTGCTCGAACGCACATCAGAAAACACTGAAACTCTCAGTACGGAAACACGGACACCATGGTAACACATGAATTCCCTCATGACCGACCAGAGTCATTCCTAAGGCTTGCACAAAGCCGGTCCCACATGTTTTCATAATTCTGACCTAATTTGCTCAATTGCTCATATTGGGCCCAAACTCTCTCCAACCAATCTGGGGATTTCTCAAACGACCAACAATTGGTCACATGACCACCAAGAGCCGGTCCCATGGCCTCTTGGTCGATCCCATCTATCATACCTAGGTTTTATCACCTAATGCTGAACCCAACAATATTTCAATAAATGATGAATTCGGCATTTAATCATCATTCTTTCACTAATTCTCCAATTGAGAACCCTGGTGCATGCTCACTCGAGCACCTGGTCACCACATGGACGCCCATCATCCCATGTGGTCGGTTTCTCTATCACTCATGACCTATTTTCAGCAATTCATCAGTTAACAAATAATTGATCTGAAATTAGGGTTTCGAATAAATGTTCTACAAATCATCATTCGGAGCAAGATTCAAACACTAATGAATTTATGATGGATTGAACAACCAACATCTGAATTAATCATGTAATTTTTGGTAATCTACCAATATAAAATATTTTATCGGGTCACGTCACCAATAAATATTTCGTCGAATTGAGCAATACTTGCACAGTTGCACGTCAAAATTATTAATTTGTCGAATTGAGAAATACTTGCTCAGTTGATCGAATATTGATCTAATTATCAATATTCAGTAATTTATCAGTAATTCGTCGAATCGAGCAACACTTTCTCAGTTGCTCGAATAATCCATGTATATTCAGTAACTCATCAATATTCAACAACTCGTCGAATTTACAATATTTGCTCAGACGAGAAACATTAATACTCATGAATCACTGAGCATTCGTCAATCATGCTCGATTCAACAAAACTTAGACTCACTGTCTAAATCAGTCAATAACTGACTAATTAAAACACGTCTGCCTTGCAGACTCCACGATTTGTGAGACATCAATCACGTCACAAATGGGGGATATCACTTAGGGTTTTGGTCTGGAGGTCTACGGTACGTGGATTCATCCACGGCGAGAAATGTGCGTAAGTCGTGCAAACGGTTGAAGGAGTTAGCAAATTAGTGGGTGCACGATCAGTCAAGTCTCCACACGACATGGAACTGACTTTAACACGATCCCCCACTTTCCCACTCTTTCACCCAATAAACCGTCACACTTACAGGGATCAATGTGTTCACAACTCTGACAATATAAATAAGTCTCTGAATCCATGATTGAAGGATATAATTACATCATCAGCAATCGTCAACACAGAATTTCTCGAGTAACTACTCTCAAGAATTCATCAATCCATCAGAGTTTATCCAAACTTCACAGTTTACCAATTATTGCAGAAACCTTCAACACATCCAAAATCTTTGATCATCACTGATCCCACACAATTCTCAGCTTCCCTCTTACAAATCAACCCATCTCCTTCTTTGTGACCGAATTGACTCTGGAACGTCCATTGACTTGGTTTAGGCCGGAGTCCTACAAATTGATCTCTCGAATCTAAGCACTCCCTTTGCAGTGCATATGTGTGAGGTTCATCAGTTTGCTCGGAGTCTCTGACAACACGCGCGACTCTTCACTCTCCTAAAAAAAACCAGCAAACCGTTTTTCCCCATCTACAGATTGGCGACCACAGTGGAAGATTAATCTCTCGGTTGCAATTCCAAATTTTCGCAAAAATGGTTGATCTTAGATCAGGTTCAGTTACAAATCCTAACACAAACAACTGCTAGCACTAGCAAAAACAACGGAATTCCAGAAACTATTCCCGCTTCCCAAAACGATGGTGACACTACTCCTCCTCACCCCAATGTCTAAAATCATCCTCTCTTCAGCTGGCATCCTGAGGAGCTCAGAGAAAATCCACCCACCATCGCTGATCTCATGAAAGTCCAGGAAGTTCTCGCTAAGAATCAAACTGATATGGATGCGACTCAGAAGGAGCTATGTAACTACCTCAAAACTCTCATTGACAAGATGTCAGACAAAACTCAGGAAAAGGGAAAAGACAAGGAAGCATATCCATATCTCAAAGTTATTCCAGTCCCTGACGATGACGAAGCCTGCAAAGCTGCAGAACCTGAACCCGCCGGTTTCATCAGTCGTGAAGACTTGGAGCGTTTTATGGAGAATCGGGGAAAGGGCATGCACCATCTTTACACCATCATCAACCCCCATATCCTGCTACCACGCAAAGAATACCTCTTCCAAAGGTCTACACTTCTCCAATGTTCACACTCTAGAATGGAACGGGGAATGCTCGAGAACACGTTTCTCGATTCTTGGAAGCATTAGGAGAGCATGAACACAACCATGTTGTCCGTTTGAAGGAATTATCAAAATCCCTGACGGGTCGAGCATATACTTGGTACAATAACATTTCACCGGGAATCATAGCCAATTGGGGAGAGATGATTAATGCTTTCTACAAGAAATACTTCTTCGTTTCTGAGAAAGTTACTCTTTCCGACTTAGGAAGGATGGCTCAGAAGAATACTGAAAATCCGAACGACTATGTGAAGAAATTCAGAATTCAAGCTTTGGGTTGTCATGATCCTAATGTTACTGAACAACAACTGGTGGATTTATTCATTAATGGGATGATTCCGGTCTACAGGGCCTTGCTGGAAAATCTTCGTTTTCAAACTTTCTCGGAACTTCATGAAGCGGCCAAAACCGTCAAAGTCGAGGAGTCGAGCACTCGAAGCACCACCCCCAGACATTTAATCAATAAAAAATACAATGTGGAGGCTTCCACGAATGTCTCCGAAGGGGGAAAAAGAAAGGATGATGCGCAACAACATAAGGATACTCCTCTGACGTCTACGAAGGCACCAAAGAAGCACAACCAGACTCGAAACACACGAACGCCGGCTCAACGTCAACAGAGTGGTCAAGAAGCACCGGAATTTCCTTTCCTTATTGAAGAGGTGATCGAGTTGTTGGAAGTTTGGATTCAAGATGGTGTGATCAACCTGCCTCCTGTCAGAAGGGAGCCAACATATGAGGAAGTGGAGAATCCGCGTAACTGTCGTTTCCATAGGTATGTTAGTCATCCGACCAGTGACTTTCGAAACTTGAAACGTATATTCAAAGAAAAGGCCGATTCAGGAGAGATGGGGACTGAAGGAGCGCACAAGAATCCTCTCCCAATCAGAACTTTTACAACCTCCGAACAGCCGGTCAAAGAAGCAGTCGAATCCCTAATTGAGCATGTCTGTGAGTTACTGTACTTATCTAAAGCTCAAAGAAATGATATGTTTGCTGCATTCAACCACATTGTTTATGGAAAACGATTAGACATTCAGGAGATACTCCCTGAAGCTCAGGTAACAGACAATGAGATGTACGACTAGGGACTTCTCACCACAGTTCACCTCAAGGGAAATGAATTCAAGCGAGCGTTGGTCGACGTTGGCACTGCTGTTAATATCATTCCTCTGAAGACTCTCAGAGCCGCTGGCATTACTCGACAAGAAGCAACTCATGCTCCTGTCTCAATCAGAGACCATGAAGGAATCTCTAGAGATGCTTACGGCTATATCATCCTCAAAATGAAAGTTGGAGAAACCTGGTCAGAAACAAAATTTCACATAATCCGAGAAGATTCAGGATATGACATGGTTCTAGGACGTACATGGATTCATGATGGAAAAGTTACTATGATGTCTTCATCTTCAGTTGCACAATTCTCCATCAAAGAAAGCTCTGACTCGGAAGATGACCAACCGTTCGAGCATTTGGGAAAAGTCGAAGCCTTGATGGAACTCACACACAAACTTGGGGAGAACGCCCACGAATTCATCAGAAGGTTTCGCGCTCAGGAAAGTCTTATTCCCCCTGATGCATATGTATTACCAACTTTCAAATATGCTACCCTAGTCCGGGGACTCATTTTTGCTCAAAACCTAACTATCACTAAGCGGCATGAGTGGTTAGTCTCACCTCAGCAATACTTCACCAAATGGTTAGACGCAGAACCTCTCCAAATCCATCATCTCACAAACACGGTCATCGCTAGAATAATGACTGAGTTTCACAATCAATATCCTAAATATTTTCCTTTGCACGAGTGTCCACATGTGCCACAGAATTGGAAAGCTCCACCAACATGGAATCCCACTATACGTGGAATTCTGAACCAACAAAAAATATTCAAAGCACGGGCAACCAAACCTAAAAAATTTCATGAAGGAGATTTGGTTCTTAAGGCAACCAGGCGCAATTTGCATTCCACAAAGAGTTCTAACTGGGAAGGACCTTTCATGATTGCCAAGTCAGTTGCTGGAGGATGCTACAAATTGGCTAGCATCAAGGGCAATACAAGTATCCCAGTAATTCATGAGAATTGGCTCAATATTTTTGACGCATGAAGCATTCAACATTGGGTGTTTTATGTCTAAGACAAACGCTCAAGACATCTGACATTTCCACTTTATGATTTTCTTTTACATGTAATTTCAATTCCTACAAAACATTTGCAATACTTGCATCCAGTATTTGAATTCATCAATTTATCAAAAGTTCTTTATTTAATAAAATCTCTTTCAAACCCAAAATCCAAAAGAAAAACCTTAGTCACTCATAAATTCAAAACCGATCAAGAAATTAGAACCGAAATCTAAAAACCTCACATCTCTCAGAAATCCAGGGTTCAAGATATCAAGGGAAAAGTACTAAAGAAAGTCAGCAAAATAAGATTTCTGCTTTTCTGCATCCTCCAAGACTTGCAAAACAGCTCTCTCCGCCTCCAACTTTTTGGTCAATTCAGCAACTTCATCCATCTTCTTCAGCACGACATCACTGGTGGCGAAAGAAGTGTCACCTTCTACTGCTTTCCTAATAGCATCAAGCTTTTGACGAAGCCACCTCAAATTGAAGCCAAGTTCTTCAGCTTTCTTCAAGTTATACTCACAATCAAAGAGTACATCCCGGGTGACAACATTTCTAGATGTGATGCGGATATCATTTATAACACGCAGGATGGCTTCTACTTTCCTTGTCAAGAAATAACTACGCTCAGGATCCTGAGTAACAACGATGTGTCCATACATCTCCCACAGTTTCTCGTACATAACAGCATATCCTATGGGAACACTAAATCCGTCAACAAACTTGTGATATGGGAGTAGCTCACAAATGAAGGAGCAAAAGAAACCCCTGCAGTTGGATACTCATGCACTATTATCCGGTTCTCAGTCACTGGAGCAGCAGCACTAGTAATCATAGGGACAACTTCAATAGGAGCAGCTTCTTCCATTCTCGATTCGGGTTCCACCATCTCAGGCACAATTGGAGTTTCCGCCACCTCCAATACATCAACAATCAGCGTTTCATGACCCTGAGGTGAAAGGATGGAGGTACCATCACTGGGATTGCCCAAACCATCATTACTGGATCCATTATTCCCAACTTCGACATTTGGCGCCTAATGTGAAGATTGCATGGGATTAGAATGATTCAAGCATGGAAGCCCAATACAACCATAAAATTCAGAAATTAAGTGAATTAACATCATCTAAGTTCCTTATTATGCACCTAATACATGCACAGATAGTGTAGAAGTCATGAAACACGTTTTCAAACAAGCTCAGCTGAGGAGGTTTTACACTTCCTTGTATTCAACGGTGAACTGGGAGCAATTGGTAAGGAATTCAAGTTTTGGTCATATACTATTCTCTTTGTATGGATGCTATCTACAACATGTCAAAATTTCATGACAATAGGACGAACGAGCAGGAAGATGTGTCCAAAACATTGGACAACATACAATATGAAAAAGTTCTGAAAGTCTCCTGGAAGTTTACTGTTTCGCCTTTTTCTGGCCCTAAACATGATTAAAACTCAAAAATCTTCTATGTTATATCTTGGTAATTTCCTGGGCTTGAAGATACATATGCAGATCGCGAAAATCCAACGTCGAATGAAGATTCTACAGCATTTTAACTAAATAACTGAAGTCTGAATTTTCTGGTGACGTATTTCGGCAAAATTTCTCATATATTCATTGGGATTCTCATTCATTCATCAAAAAATCAGAAACATTATACTTTTATGAAGATAATACAACATAGATACTTACTTGAGGACCTCCCAAGTCGTCTGAAGGATTGGAATGGCCGGCATTAACATTACTAGCATTGTTATCTCCATTCGATTCCGACTCTCGAAGGTTCTCTTTCCCTCCACCACTCGAATATGAACAAATAGCATGACCATGTTGTCTCTCCACAACAATCTCCTCCTGGACGTGTCAACAATAATCGTCATTACATCAATCAAGTAAAATTCATAATCACTTACGCAAAGGATACTTATATCCACTTCATCATCGGTGCTGGATTCCTGGATTGTTCGTTTAGAAACAAGGTGAAGACCGTCAATAACCGATGAAGCAAAATTCTGAAACAAATTAATAATATTCAAGATCCTGATTACATGTACAAGGAAATCGTAACGATAATAGAAGTGCTAACAACTCACCAAAGAAGCGGCAGGGGACTGTACATTATTCGGTATCATTCTATCAACTGTTTTGCTTCTTCCTTCTCCACCCTGGGGACTTTCTTGGAGGTATGGAGAGTTTATATCAATTCGGGGTCTCACAGCACGACCATCCTACCATGGAGTCAACAATACAGTTAAAAGTGTGAATGTCATGCTTTTGATAAAATCATGAGGAAAGCACTTACTTGTGTCGCATTTTGAGAGGATTTCCTCTTGTCACCACTGGAAAGGTATCTCAATCTTGGTCGAGAAGAAATCATGTCAGGGGAAGGAAACTCTCGAACTGGGGACTGGACATCCATCGTAAACTCATGCAAACTCCCAAGTTGCTGACGCCAGAAGTCTATGTAACCCGGAGTCACGAAATTAGCACGATCAGAGTATGGGAATAAATACTCACCTCCCTCCACATGAGTGCAGTCCAGATTAGCTTTCAAATACTCAACTGATGGTTTGTTCATTCGGTGACCTGGGATACACTGGTCGACGCCCATCTGTCGAGCTGCTCTATCAATGTTGTATTCTTCTACCTGGAACTCTCCATTCATTACTGATATCAAGAAACCAGGAGTACAACTCAATATAAAAGATCTTTCTCCATCGCTCAGACCAGCACCAGTACTCAATATGACATTCTCTTTAGAAGTATTGAAAGTGATCAATTGCGAAAAAAGGGAAGGAACCGACACCCAGGAGCGAAAGTTGAACTCGAATTCAATATCCAGAACGTCAGTAATACATATCTTATATTGTGGCTGCTTTGTAGACCAACGCATGATCCTGGCGTTATTCTTCTCGAGAAAGGTATGACGAGTATCGACCTTGGGTCCTTGCAAGATGCTACGAGGAATTGGGGCGTAACTCTCAAGATGCTCCCACATCAAGGCTTGGAAGAACATGGTATTGGTATATGTTTCGACTTTCATGAAGCCGTCGGAGATACTGGAGTCTATAACTAAAGAATCTAAATTGGCGAACAACGAACCCAAAAATAGACTACCAATTGGAAGTTTCTCACCTTTAGCCATCTTTATGGCGAAACGAATCACAACCAACAAGTGTCCACAATCTTCAAGGTTATCCCTGGAGAGCCATAAGCATAAGAAAGTATCAATTGTTAAAGTACCATAGACCGGTTCTTTAGGAATTCCATCCCTCGGCCACCAATATGACAACAATTGAGCATAGCAAGACTTGGGAGACTCATTGAATTCGTGCATCTTGGCCTCCAATACGTTAGATATCTCCTTCTCCACTGTTGAAAGCTCTTCAGGGAAATTACCGGTAACTGGAAGATGCAATAAAGCAACTACGTCTTCTAAGGTAACAGTGAATTCCCCCCATCTGCATATGAAGGTGTGAGTAGGAACACACCAACGGGCAAGAAATTACCTGGTATGTTATGATTAATGATCAAATCCCCAGCATCTTGAATGTCTCGTGTCACTTGTGCACTATCCAGCAAGGTCCTTACACGGCTATGGCCTAGCATATACCTTTCCCATCCACAAAAGTGTGTCAGCGGCCGCCGAGAAAGTTTGAATTCCACATGAGAAGCCGAATAATGCTTTCCTTCCAAACAGAATCGAATTATTGCTGGAGGAGACATAAACTTGTTCTGAGTAGTGGTTCTGGGATTTATGAGCAGCCGAAATGAGGATCCCAAGGTCTATACGGGTATACAAAGAACTTGTCCTCAGCAATTGGAATGTTCTTAGTCTTGGAAGTTTCCTCCTTATCCTTAGAAATATCAGAATCATCATTTCTGGAGGAACCATCATCTCTGGAAGATGCATATGTGGAAACATCCTCTCTAGAAGAAACATCGTCTTCAGAAGTGTTACGGGACTGAGTCATCTTTGCAAAGTTGCTGCGACATCCATACATGAATTTCATCAGCACAATAGAATTAAAGCAACAGAATAATTATGATGCTCACATCAATGTTTACAAAAATGGTAATCCTTAACTCTTACCTATTTACGATTTCACGAACTTAGTGATAACATCGTAAAACTCCAAAACTTGCTCGTTCTTTCAAACCTGCAAAGCTGAGCAAAAAAATTATTATTTAAAGTCAACATTGGGTTTTCATGAAACAATGAATAATTCACATAACCTTCCATGTGGACATTCGCTGATTTTTACGTGTACACACACTATAAAATCACTAAACTCATATATACACTACGAATTCATCAACTCATAAATTGTTCGCTTTCAACAATTTTTCATAAATCAAAACTTGATTTATGTTTAATAAAACATGAATAAGTCGCGTACCTTTTTTTTAAAAAAAAAATAAAAATCGTGAGCCAAATAACTCACGTAAATAATAATAATAAAAAAACTTTTTTTGCTCAGTTGAGCATTCGTTTATGGAACGAGGGTATTTTCTAATTTTGCAAAGGTCCACATATTCTAAATGAAACTTTGGAAGTTCATAAACAAATTTTATCATGAACACCAGGTCTTTTCAAAATTTTCTTTAACCCTAAGGATCATTATTTATTACTTTTTACGAACAAACCTACGTTTCTAAAAGTATCTACAAAGTTCATGCTTCGAAAACAAAATTGGGTTTTCATGAAACCTAATAAACAAAACTTTTACTACTGCAACTAGACCATGTCTATTCAAAATTTTGTGTATCTCTTCCTTATTAGGGATTTTTGCTCGTTTCCTAAACTAACGAAAAAACGAGAATACCTACGTTTTCTAAAAACAAATTCTTAATGAATCCTACGTCTCGCAACTATGGAATTTTTTGTTTTTTGAACAACTCATGAATCATAGAACGAACAGCAAAAAAAAAAAATTGCACGGACTCACCTGTCGGCGCCGGCCGGCTGGCGATCGGACAGCGGGGGGAGCTGGCATGAAAAATTTTCTCCCCCTGCTGCTCGGGCGTGCAATGAAGAGAAGAGATTCTCAGTTGATCAACGAAAAAAAATAAGGGTTACTTACCTTTTATATTATTTTTATTTCCAAAACCTAAAACACATGGGTTTTCTCTTTTGGGCTTTGGGCCCATGAATGCTAAACTGACCAAAACTGAGCCTTCGAGCGTCCAAATCAGCAGTGCCTCATCTCTCCACGCTTATGAGATGACACTCTATCTTGCTATCAGGGTCCTTATCTATGCATTTGCTTGTACATGACACCATTGGGGAAAATCGAGGATTCTGAAACTACCTTTGTACGACTGAGTTCAATCACCAATCTCGTCGACTGAAAATCACCATTTAATGCTTACTGCGGAACATGACTGTCTCTCACTAAGAAGGGGACTTAATGTTGATGGTGGATTTTCAACAAAGCACAAAACCATAAAATCATGAGGCATGTTTTTGACACGGCTTTCAGGCATGCAACGATTCATATTTTACGAAGCCATGATGAATATGTTTCCTGAAAGGCCTCCACTAGCTGAGCGTTCAGTGCCATGCATTTCATCATGTCCTCTATGTAGAATAACGTAATTGGGAGATTCTACGTAAGATTGAGAGCAACAACGCCTTCAGGACGTCGGTGACACTCACTGTTCCCTGACTACATGAGAGATACCTGCCTCTACATAGAAGAACGATTGGGAGGTTCTCCGTAGATTGAAAGTAACAACGCCTTCAGGACTTCGACAACTCGCTGTCTTCTGACTATGCACCATTCAGAATGGATGTGACACTTTAACTGGCTAATATCTTTTATGCAATAGATTAATTCTGATGTGACATTCACCACTGAATTCCCAGAATGATCTATTATTTCTCCTATTCCATGGTCGAATCCACAGCTTGATCCCATGGAATGGCAATAACAATTGCTCCTATTCCATGGTCGAATCCACGGCCTGATCCCATGGAATGACAATAACAATTGCTCCTATTCCATGGTCGAATCCACGGCCTGATCCCATGGAATGGCAATAAACAACTGTATCATCTCATTATTCCGATTTCATGATCGAATTCACGGCTAATCTCATGGAATGATAATAGATAATTTTATTACTCTGATTTCATGATTGAATCCACTGCCGATCTCATGAAATAGTAATATTGAATTACTCCGATTCTATGTTCGAATCCACAATCCCATGGAATGGTAATACTTAACTTTATTATTCCGAATTCATGGTCGAATCCACGACTGATCCTATGAATATATAATAGAACTACTCATTTTTATTGCTCAGTTTCATGAATTATTCTCCACTGAATTTCATAAACTAATAATAATACTCAACAACCGGGCATCTGGATCATCACTGAGTAAGCCCCACGAAAATGGTGCAAGTGTACTCGACAATGATGCACGAATAAGCACCCGGATGCACAAACGAGCATCTAAAAACATAGACGGATGAGGAATCCTATGCAAAACTGGAGAAAACAACAAATAATAATAAAATAATAAGAGGCGCCCATGGTACCGGGACCCACCGGCCGGCCGGCCATGCCCTAGCTGTGGCCGGTCCCGTGCCTCTTTTATTATTTTTCCCTATTCTGTTATTTTCATGAACTCATGAAAACTCCTTCGATTTAGCAACTTTCCTTATTTGTGCAAAACTCCTTCATGGACTCATGAAATAATGTTATAAAATAGGAAAAGGTATGCAGGACCGGGCAACTTAACCGGCCGGCCATGCCCAAGCCGTGGCCGGTCCCACACCTCATAATCCCTAGCTTTTTATAATTATTGCTCCCAATCTCATGCAACTCCTCCGTTTCAACAAAACTCACGGATTCTCCATAATTTCAAGGATTCATAAAATAATAATATATAGGGAAAGGTGTGCGGGACCGGGAAACCTAGTCGGACGGCCATGCCCTGGACGTGGCCGGTCCGGCAACTTGCAATCCCTAGTCTTTTATCATTATTATTTTCCTCAGTTCATGAAACTCCTT
Source organism: Papaver somniferum (assembly GCF_003573695.1). Lineage (NCBI taxonomy): Eukaryota > Viridiplantae > Streptophyta > Magnoliopsida > Ranunculales > Papaveraceae > Papaver > Papaver somniferum. The sequence goes on from NC_039360.1 coordinate 181,172,248, forward strand.
GGTTTGAGCAAAAATCATGATTTCGTCGTAATTTCTCAAATTTTGCACGAATCATGAAAAACCAAAAGCCAACATGGTCACACGACCGGATAGCCTCTCACGGCGATTTTAAATGTTAAAATACTCTTATTTTAATATTTACAAAATATTGATCAATTGAGCATACATGCTCATTCCAACAAAAATCAAGACTTTCTGTCAAGATGAAACTCTTCTGAAAATTCACAATGTTGCTCGAACGCACATCAGAAAACACTGAAACTCTCAGTACGGAAACACGGACACCATGGTAACACATGAATTCCCTCATGACCGACCAGAGTCATTCCTAAGGCTTGCAAAAAGCCGGTCCCACATGTTTTCATAATTCTGACCTAATTTGCTCAATCGCTCATATTGGGCCCAAACTCTCTCCAACCAATCTGGGGATTTCTCAAACGACCAACAATTGGTCACATGACCACCAAGAGCCGGTCCCATGGCCTCTTGGTCGATCCCATCTCTCATACCTAGGTTTTATCACCTAATGCTGAACCCAACAATATTTCAATAAATGATGAATTCGACATTTAATCATCATTCTTTCACTAATTATCCAATTGAGAACCTTGGTGCATGCTCACTCGAGCACCTGGTCACCACATGGACGCCCATCATCCCATGTGGTCGGTTCCTCTATCACTCATGACCTATTTTCAGCAATTCATCAGTTAACAAATAATTGATCTGAAATTAGGGTTTCGAATAAATGTTCTACGAATCATCATTCGGAGCAAGATTCAAACACTAATGAATTTATGATGGATTCAACAACCAACATCTGAATTAATCATGTAATTTTCGGTAATCTACCAATATAAAATATTTTATCGGGTCACGTCACCAATAAATATTTCGTCGAATTGAGCAATACTTGCACAGTTGCACGTCAAAATTATTAATTTGTCGAATTGAGAAATACTTGCTCAGTTGATCGAATATTGATCTAATTATCAATATTCAGTAATTTATCAGTAATTCGTCGAATCGAGCAACACTTTCTCAGTTGCTCGAATAACCCATGTATATTCAGTAACTCATCAATATTCAACAACTCGTCGAATTTACAATATTTGCTCAGACGAGCAACATTAATACTCATGAATCACTGAGCATTCGTCAATCATGCTCGATTCAACAAAACTTAGACTCACTGTCTAAATCAGTCAATAACTGACTAATTAAAACACGTCTGCCTTGCAGACTCCACGATTTGTGAGACATCAATCACGTCACAAATGGGGGATATCACTTAGGGTTTTGGTCTGGCGGTCTACGGTACGTGGATTCATCCACGACGAGAAATGTGCGTAAGTCGTGCAAACGGTTGAAGGAGTTAGAAAATTAGTGGGTGCACGATCAGTCAAGTCTCCACACGACATGGAACTGACTTTAACACGATCCCCCACTTTCCCACTCTTTCACCCAAGAAACCGTCACACTTACAGGGATCAATGTGTTCACAACTCTGACAATATAAATAAGTCTCTGAATCCATGATTGAAGGATATAATTACATCATCAGCAATCGTCCACACAGAATTTCTCGAGTAACTACTCTCAAGAATTCATCAATCCATCAGAGTTTATCCAAACTTCACACTTTACCAATTATTGCAGAAACCTTCAACACATCCAAAATCTTTGATCATCACTGATCCCACACAATTCTCAGCTTCCCTCCTACAGATCAACCCATCTCCCTCTTTGTGACCGAATTGACTCTGAACGACCATTGAATTGGTTTAGGCCGGAGTCCTACAGATTGATCTCTCGAATCTAAGCACTCCCTTTGCAGTGTGTCTGTGTGAGGTTCAGCAGTTTGCTCGGTCGAGGAGTCTCTGACAACACGCTCGACTCTTCACTCTCCTAAAAAACCCGCAAACCGTTTTTCCCCATCTACATAGGTATTTTTGGTCAATAAATGTTTTTGGAGATATCGGCTCGAAAAGTTGATAAAGTCACCAAGAGGATACTTACTATTCAGACTCTCAGTTTGGATAAGGGGCAACTCAATTACTAATGGGCACTCCACTGATAAGGGTACCCTAATTGCTATTTACACCCAAAGGCTATTGGAACCCCCGGATTAGATAAGGGCACTCCATCCCCTACCTTTCAAATTCCAAAAATTGGCGGGAAAATATTTCCAGCGAGAACAGAGTTTATGGTTCGAAATTTGGAAGGTGTTTAATGAGATTCAATCGCCAGAATTGTTTGGGATGGACTTGGATTGACTAAACAGGGTTGGTGTAGTGGATTGTTTCGGCTAGGTTTGGCTGGAAAATCGAGTTTTTGGATAACATGGCTTGAGAGATACCCGGAGTTGTTTGGATTGATTCTGAACGATTTTTAATCAGAGTTTGGCTTGGTTTTCGACTGGGATAAACCTGTTTGACCGAATCAGGGAAGGTAATGAGCGTATCAATGATAAATAAGTGAAGATATTCTTTCTTTTTCAAAACAGAGGAGGTATTTTTGTCGGGTTTGTTTTGTGAGTTTCATATGGAAGTTACATATGTAAATGGAAAGAAGATCCACTCTTAAGATTTTATTACATCCCGTGAAGAATTACAACTCATAGGCCGCATAAGAAAAAAGAAAAAAAAAGATGAAATAAATCTGTGACTTGGCCGTGAAGAAGAAGAAAAAGATTTGGAAGATTTCTCGAGATATATTCGGCCTGTGGTGTATAAATATATTGGTTCGAGTCCTAGAGAGGGTATCGAGAGTTTGGGTTAAATACAGAAGCTCTCTGGTTCGAAGAAAGAAAGTTGCAAACGAGTTTTTCACTTTCAGAGATGAAGACGAAGGTGAAGAACATTGGACAGACGAAGTTAGTCGCAGAAAGGGTGGTTTCTTCAACTACAGAATAGAAGTATCTTTCATCATCAGCGCCTGAGAAAGACTTATAGCGATTGTTAATCATCCTTCCCAACCATTTCTTCGTGACAGTCGGTTCTGTAATACCTATAAACGTTGCAGATTGGTTGTTTTATTCCTTTTGTTTGTTTTCTCCATTGTAAACACTTTTTGAGCCATGAATAAATATTTTGAGTGTATTTTCATCATGTGGAGCTAAATCCCAACACTGGGATGACGGAGGAAGCCAATTCTCATCACTGTGGTAACTTTATTTAATTCTTTTTATGACTTTTGCATTAATATAAATTGAATTATGTTTTTAAATTAATTAGTTGTCCTTTAGTTTGGTGGGTTATGCTTAGCTTTAGTGTTTTGATAACCCATGCTTACCATTTACAATTAATATTTTATAAAATCTACCTAGGCAAAGATTAAGGGTCAATGATTGTTGTTTTTGGAGCTATAATTGTCTAAGAATTAATATTGAAACCATCAAATTAGAGTTTGGTGAAATCCTGATTCCCAATAATCTCTCAATATTATCATCTTCTTTTATTTTATTTGCAATTTTAATTTTATAATTTGAGTCTAAAATCAACTTCCCAAGTCCGAGAATCAAACCCTTATTTACCACTGTAAAAAATACATCAGTTTTTGGCGCCGCCAACGGGAACTTGCCTTTAGGTTAGGTTTTAGATTTTTATTTTTTATTTTTATATATTTTTAGTTTTTGTTTGATTTTATTTGATTTTACTTTGGGTATACTCTTGTCTTTGTTGTGCAGGTTATATTTCACATTTATTGTAGATTTGCCTAAGTAGCGTACTCAAGATTTCATTTTTGTAAATAAGGTAATATTATTATTATTATTTTGTAGCTTTTTTTATTATTTGTACATAATTATTTTATTCTTTATTTGTAAATGTTTTATTAAAAAAAAACCACGTGCACACACCAATTGCATTATTCGTCTGGCACCGATTCTAGGAAAACACGTGGTTTAGTACGGTGAACCCTCTGGGCGTTATCGTCCGAAACACCACAAGCCTTAGCCACGTACTGTTGACCAGGATTTGACTGTATATATATATTTCTAAAGGTAACCCAAGCTTACCTGAATTAGTGAACCCCAACATTTGCATGTGCACAATTTCTTGCTAGTATTTTTAGTCTGTGTATGCGACGTTGGAAACGTGTAGGAGATAGACTTGAGGTTAACAAATTTTTTAATTTGAGTCCAACCCGTTACACAGATTTAGGTGCTACTTCTATTTTTGCCGATATGGTTAATGAAAATGATGATGAGGTCCCGGTAAAAACCCTTAGGGATCGTTTGAACCCTTCTAGAGTAATGCGTGACCCAGGTGTAGTTATACCAGCTTCTACAGTCCAATTTGATATTAGACCTGAGATGATTAGCATGCTTCGTAATTTTAGGGGGTTAGAGAATGATAACCAGTATACCCACATAAGAGACTTTGAAATGATTTGCGACACAATGAACTATCCGAATGTCTCCAAATATGTGCTTAGGTTACGTTTGTTTCACTTCTCTCTCGATGAGAAAGCCAAAGAGTGGTATCATTATATCCCTTCTAAAACAATTACCACCTGGGATGGTTTTGTAGATGTATTTGTTAAGAAATTATACCCACACCATAAGACTGCTTCTGTTCGGCAGTCTATCCAAACCTTCAAGAAGAAATTAGGTGAAAAACTTCATGATTATGTAGAAAGGTTTAGTGAATTGTTATACCAGTGCCCACATCACGGCTTTGAAAAGGCCCACTTGGCCCAAATTTTATATGAGGGCCTTGATAGTGAAACCCGTATGCAGGTAGAAACAATTAGTGGTGGAAAATTCACCCATCAGGACCCAGATGCTTGTTTTGATGAGTTCATCGAGTTAGCTGAGAAAACTACGCAATGGGCCTCAATGAGAGAACAAGAAATACCTAGAAATCATATCCATAGGGTCGATAGAGTTGATTATGGGTCTGATATTCTTAGGCGTCTAGAGGCCTTAGAAATGAATCAACGGTCACACCATGCTAGATACGAAGAGCAAGCCCATGCTCTTTATAACAACTCTAGGTTTTAAAACCTTCAGAGATTTGATCCATATTCAGATACTTATAACCCTGGTTGGAGAAACCACTCGAATTTCTCTTGGTCTAAGGGCCAGAGTCAAGGTCAGTCTAGTATTCCCAGGCTTTCCAAGGTTTTGGGTATACTAAGAACTATTTAAGGCCAGATCAGTATCAGAACCTGTCGGATAAAAAAATCATGAGCTTAGAAGAGTCTCTCACCATCTTATCTCATAACAGTGCAGAGTTTAAGCAAACGGTTGAGAAAGGTTTACAGGAAAACTCTTAGGCTATTTCAGAGCTAAAAAATCAGGTTAATATAATTGCAGAGTTTTTGAGCGAAAAAGAAAAGGGAAAATCCCCCAATCAACTAGTACCCGATCCCAGAGGAATTCATGAACTATCCTCTAGAGAGAAAGAGTTCGATCATGTGAACTCTATAACAACCCTTAGGAGTGGTAAAACGGTAGATAATAAGGTAGCCATGCCTAATAGTGGAAATATTGTACATCCACCTTTTAGTTCCCAAGATGAGCCCCAGAAGGAGCCACTAGCTGAAGAGACCGATAAAAGTTTTAGTGATGCCAATGTGGTTCTCGGTAGATCTCATTTTGTGCCTAGGGTCCCATACCCACAGTTGTTAGTTCCAACAAAGAGAAAGTCGACTTTCAACGAAATAATGGAGATATTTAAGCAGGTCAACATTAACATCCCTTTATTAGAAGCAATTAGGAAAATGCCTGCTTATGCCAAGTTCCTTAAGGATCTCTGTACTCGAAAGCGTAAGCTTAATGTCCATAAGAAAGCCTTTTTAGCAGGTCAGGTAAGTTCAATCCTTCTGAACCAAACAACTCTTAAGTACAAAGACCCTGGATGCCCCACCATATCTTGTACGATTGGTAATCACATGATTGATAAGGCATTACTTGACTTAGGAGCTAGTGTTAACTTACTTCCTTACCATGTGTTCACCCAACTAGGTCTTGGAGAGTTGAAACCGACAAAAATGACACTACAATTAGCTGATAGGTCTGTCAAAGTACCTCGTGGTGTCATAGAGGATGTTCTCATTGAGGTTGATAAGTTCATCTATCTAGTGGATTTTGTTGTTCTAGATACCCATCCTGTTCAGGACCCTAGTGCTCAAATACCGGTGATTTTAAGTCGCCCATTTTTAACCACATTTAATGCTGCCATCAACTGTAGGACCGGACTTATGAACATATCCTTTGGTAACATGACCACTGAACTAAATGTCTTTAATGTTATTAGACAACTTTATGATGAATCAGAGGAAGTGAATATGATTAGCACTTTAGTTCAGGATCTAGTTCAAGATAATTGGGACGACACTTTGAAAAAATGGGGGTACAACAACCACACCCAATATTTCGCTTAGCAATCTGTATGGACAAACTCCAATATACTTTCAAGAGAATCAACTAGAATCAATCCTAATAAATTATATCAAAGAGTTATATCTCTCTTTCTTGATTCAATTCTTTCTCAAGCAAATAGAAATCTGCGAGTCTAATTGAATACAAGAGAAATCACTTGAACGGTACAAAAGACCAATGTTCAAGTATCAATCAATTTCAATCAGCAACCAAAGGTCGGATTTCCAATTGATTGATTCAAACGCACAACCTGTGATATTTCAATTATGTAACAAAATATAATGCGGAATAGAAATAAACACAAACACTAGAATTTTGTTAACGAGGAAATCGCAAATGCAGAAAAACCCCGGGACCTAGTCCAGATTGAACACACACTGTATTAAGCCGCTACAGACACTATCCTACTATAAACTAACTTCGGTTTTGACAGTAGTTGAACCCCAATCAATCTCACACTGATCCAAGGTACAGTTATGCTCCTACGTATCTGATCCCAGTAGGATACTATGCACTTGATTCCCTTAGCTGATCTCACCCACAACTAAGAGTTGCTACGACCCAAAGTCGAAGACTTTAATAAACAAATATGTATCACACAGAAAAGTCTATAGGAATAGATACATATGTCTCCCACAGAAATACCTACAAGTTTTTGTTTCGTCTTTTCATAAATCAAGGTGAACAAGAACCAATTGATAAACCAGACTTATATTCCCGAAGAACAGCTTAGTATTATCAATCACCTCACAATAATCTTAATCGACGGCGAAAGAAGATATTTTGGAATCACAAACGATGAGACGAAGATGTTTGTGACTACTTTTATATCTTGCCTATCGGAGATATAAATCTCAAGTCAATCGTTACGATTATACTCAAAACGATAGAAGATGCAAGATCAGATCACACAACTACGAGAAAGTAGTATCGGTCTGGATTCATAATCCCAATGAAGTCTTTAATTCGTTAACCTGGTTTACAAGAACAAACCTAAGGTTAAAGGAGAATCGACTCTAGCTAATACAACTAGTATCACAGATGAGGTGTGGGGATTAGGTTTCCCAGTTGCTAGAGTTCTCCCTTATATAGTCTTTCAAATCAGGGTTTGCAATCAAAGTTAGCTTGCTAACAAAGCATTCAATATTCACCGTTAGATGAAACCTGATTATATTCAAGCTAATATCTTTCAACTGTTGGATCGAAAACTTAGCTTGTTGCACACAAATGAAATGCACGATTTTAGGTTTCTGTAACAACATGTACATTTATTGGTTCAACAATAGTTAACCAAATGGTTAGCCATATGAGCACTTTCATATCAACCATTTCTTCTTCACCATAACTAGTTCAAATGACTCAAATGAACTAGTTAGAGAGTTTTTCAAGTACAAGGAAATCTTATGTAACTACACAAGACACAATCGAAGCAAAAACAATTTGATTCACTCGAATCGGTTCATGAACTTTATAGCCACGGTTTGCATTTAGCATTCCTTAGTTAATACAAATAGGTTCACAAACAATCGTCTTTAGATATAACCAACTTAAGTTCGCAGACTTAGTTCGCGGACTTAAGTTCACGGAAGAAGTTCTCAAACACCAGCAAATATTCTCGGGTCGAGAACTTCCGCCAATTCGTGGACTGAGTTCGCGTACTGAGTTCACGGCTCTTGTTCCGGTTCTCTTGATCAACAAAGTTCGCAAACTTTGGTTCAAGGAAAAAGGACTTATACATATATGTGTTTCCACACAATGCTTATATCCAACATTGGTTATATAATATAAAATCTCATTTCAATCATTGAGACATTCTTAGAGGACGTTATATAGTTGTTATTCACAAACCATTTTTCGTCAAAGAATTTTTCAAAGTGATTGAAACATATCATGACTTTAGTCACTAGGTAAAGATGAAATCAAAAGCTTACCAACACATATTTCGAGAAATAGATAGGCGGGATAAACTCGGCTCAAAATAGCAAATGTATATAATCAAAGTCTATATAGCAAAACGACTTTTTTCTCAAGATAAGAGATATAGTAGATAGACTTTTGAGTGATAGATAAGTTCAAGTCTCCACATACCTTTTAGTCGATGAAGTTCCACCAGTTCCTTGAGTAGTTCTTCGTCTTGTATGATGATTTCCATAGAGTTCTTGAGCTAAACTACACTTTCTATCCTAGTCCGGGACTTAGCTATCGTAGACTAGAAACCAAGACTTATAGTTTTGATCACTAACATTTACAAACATGCTTGAGATAGCAACGCATGCGAGTTCGACCGAGCAATGCTCTAACAATTTCCCCCTTTGTCAATTTTAGTGACAAAACTATCAATACATATGGAATACAAAAAATAAATGCATTAACTTTTGTAGCTCCTATTCCACATGCCTAATCTTCAACATTACTCGAAATCTTCGTCACTTACAAGTACTCCAATGATCCCAAAGGTTGTAAGTTCAGCATCATCGCTGTTGAAAATCCGTAGTTATAACAACGAGAAAACAAGAGTTCTCAATCATTGTTATACAGTGTCATAGCATCATTATAAAGTATCAAAGTTCAATTGTATCACAACTTCGACAACAACACTATGGTTATATGTATCACTCCCCCTTAGTCAATACTCCATCTCACATGGAAACCACTCCCCCTTACATAATGATCCGAAAACCATATGTATTTGTAATGTGAACTACATATTAATTCTCCCCCTTTTTGTCAATAAAATTGGCAAAGGTACGAAAACAGGATCCTAATGAAATATCCAAAAGAGACATTTCATGACCAAAAGAAAGCATATATCAACTTGTTTAGATGCAATCATAAATCCGAAGCTAAATGCATTCATCAAGGAGTTTATAAAGATACAAGATAACCCCTATAATATTCCACAGCCGTACTCCCCGCAAAGATTTGGCAATTAAGCACAAGTTCAATTAAGAACTCTCCCCCACAATATGTCATTCCCGAAATAACAACAAGAGCGAACTTAATTTCAAAAGAAAAGAAGGATTTCTAGAAAAACGAAGAAAATCAACCTACGGAAACAAATGCACTATTGAAGTAAACACTTACTGGAGTTCCAAACTCAATTTCCCAAAAGATCGAGATAAGCACAGGGGCAAGAGTCATGGAAACACTAATGAACCAAAACAACACCAATAGACTGTCGTAAGTGTTGAAATGTAGCAGTGTCTAAAGGTTTGGTGAGAATTTCAGCCAACTGTTGTTCGGAAGGCACAAATTCCATATTTATGATACCATTTTCATAGAGTCTCGAATAAAATGGTACCTTATATCAATGTGCTTTGTTCTTGAATGCTCAACGGTATTCTCTGTGATTCGAATCGCACTAGAGTTATCACAAAATATTTTCATTATTCCAGTATCAATTCCATAATCGGGCTAGCATTTGTTTCATCCATAAAAGTTGAGTGCAACATGACCCAGCATCAATATACTCTGCTTCGCATGTAGACAGGGATTGTGAATTTTGTTTCTTGCTATGCCAAGCCACAAGATTCAGTCATACATAGTAGAATCCCCCTAATGTACTTTTTATGTCTTCTACACATCCTTCCCAATCAACATCTGAATAAGCAGAAAGGTCAGTGTTAGTATTAAAAGTGTAAGATAGACCATACCCGACACTGTGATTGACATATCGTATGATCCTTTTTGCAGTTGCAAGATGAGATTCCTTTGGATTAGCCTGAAATCTATCACAACAACCAACACTAAAAGATATATAAGGTCTAGTGGTTGTAAGATATAAAAGGCTACCAATAATAGATCGATATAATTTTTGATCCATTTTTACTCCTTTCTCATCCCTGTGCAGTTTACCAGTAGTGGGCATATGTGTCAGTTTTGGAGTTGACTTATCCAGATCAAATCGTGAGACAAGATCCTTTGCATATTTTTCTTGGGATAAGTAATTTCCATCCTTATGTTGTTGAATTTGTAATCCCAAGAAGAACTTCAATTCACCAACATTGTTCATTTCAAATTCTTTAGCAAGTGAAACTTGAAAATCTTTTACAAGTTTCTCAGAAGTTGAACCATAGATGATATCATCTACATAGACTTAAGCAATGACAACATCTTCCCGACTCCACTTGGTAAACAAAGTTTTATCAGCTCCGCCTCTTGAAAAACCTTTCCTAATAAGAGAAGTGGTAAGATTTTCAAACCAGGCTCTAGGTGCTTGATTTAACCCATATAATGCCTTTTTGAGCTTAAGGACATGATCTAGGAAATCAAGGTTTTCAAATCCTTTAGGTTGAGCAACATAGACTTCCTCCTTTAATCCATTTGGAAAAGCTTAACCTTGAGAAAACAAGCATGAGCTAATAAAAGTCTAATGGACTCAAGGCGTGCCACAGGAGCAAAGGTTTCGTCAAAATCGATACCTTCAATTTGTGAATATCCTTGAGGGACAAGTCTGGCTTTATTTCTGACAATTGTGCCAAATTCATCAGACTTGTTCTTGAATATCCATTTTGTACCAAAAATATTAACATTGGAGGGACAAGGTACAAGTTCCCATACTTGTTACACACAAATGAAATGCACGATTTTAGGTTTGTGTAACTGTACCCAAACATGTACATTTGTTGGTTCAACAATAGTTAACCAAATGGTTAGCCATATGAGCACTTTCATATCAACCATATTCTTCTTCACCATAACTAGTTCAAATGACTCAAATGAACTAGTTAGAGAGTTGTTCAATTGCAAGGAAATCTTATGTAACTACACAAGACACAATCGAAGCAAAAACGATTTGATTCACTCGAATCGGTTCATGAAATTTATAGCCATGGTTTGCATTTAGCATTCCTTAGTTAATACAAATAGGTTCACAAACAATCGTCTTTAGATATAACCAACTTAAGTTCGCAGACTTAGTTCGCGGACTTAAGTTCCCGGAAGGAGTTCTCAAACTCCAGCAGATATTCTCGGGTCGAGAACTTCCGCCAGTTCGTGGACTGGGTTCGCGGATTGAGTTCGCGGACTGAGTTCACGTCTCTTGTTTCCACACAATGCTTATATCCAACATTGGTTATATAATCTAAACTCTCATTTCAATCATTGAAACATTCTTAGAGGACGTTATATAGTTCTTATTCACAAACCATTTTTCGTCAAAGAAATTTTCAAAGTGATTGAAACATATCATGACTTTCGTCGCTAGGTGTAGATGGGGAAAAACGATTTGCTGGTTTTTACGGAATTGAAGAGTCGTATGTGTGGAGACTCCGTGAACCGAGCAAAATGTTGAACCTCACACAGATGCACTGCAATAAGGGAGTGCTTTAAGTTCGAGAGATCAATCTGTAAGACCCCGGCCTAAACCAAGAACAATGGCCGTTCCAGAGTCAATTTGGTCACAAGAGAGGATGGGTTGATCTGTAGGAGGAAAGCTGAGAAATGTGTGAGATCAATGGTGATCTGAGATTGTAGGTGTGTTGTGAATTCAGCGTAAGAATGCTCTGAATGATTGAGTTTTGCCCAATTGAGAGTGATTTCTGTGAGTTCGTGTAGACGAAAGATTGTCTGTATGAACTTTGATAAGAAATTGCTCGTTTAGGCGATTGTTGTTCGAATGTTCGAAAACTCATGTCCTTTCAATCAGGATTCAGAGACATTTTATAATGCCGGAGTTGAAAACACCATGATCCCATGAAGTGTGACAGTTGCTGGAATCAGAGAGTGGGAAGTGGGAAATCATGGTTAAAACCAATTACTCATCGTGCAGTGACTTGGTTAACTTTCCACCCACTACTTTGCTGACTATTCCAACTGATTGCACGACTCGCTCACATTCTCATCATGGGTGAACACACGTGTCGTAGACCGCCATACCCAAACCCTAATTAATATCCCCCCATGTGACACGATTGAAATCTCTTGATTGTGGAGTCAGTTGCTGACTTTATGGGACGATGAGTCCATGTAGTGCTGAGTTGAACATGATTAGCAAATGTTCTGAAACTCGTGAATTTAATATGTCTGCTGAGACGAGGTATCGTTATAACCTAAGAAGAGCAAACTGCGTTGCTGAATTGTTGAATATGGATAGTTGAACCAATATTCTTTTGATCTGATCAAATATTGATAGTCTGAGCGAATATTGCCAGTTTGAGTGAATGTTGCCGGTTCGAGCGAATATTGTTAGTTTGAGCAAATATTGCTCGTTTGATAAATTATTGGTAGCATGACCAAATAAAATATTAATTTAAATTACTGACTGCTGGGTCGAGAAAAATAATTGAGAATGTTGATCATGGAATCAACATAAAATTATCAGTGTTTGAATCTACTCAGAATCACGTTTCTGCAAAGCTCCGGATTCAAAACCCTAATTTTACCGAAATGATGATTTATTGCAAATCAACACAGGACCGGATACATGGGATGACGGGTTCACCATATAACGCCCAGATGCTCAAATGAGCAAAAATACCAAAGTCTCTTGAGGACCAGTTGGTGAAATCATGATTAAATGCTGGTTTAACCATTTATTAAAATAATACTCGTGTGAGCGACAAATAATAAAACCTGGTGTAAAAATATGAGGGACCCGCCAAGAGGTCATGAGAACGGCTCCTGGTGGCCGTGGGACCAATAGATGGTCGTTTGAGCAAACTTCCAATTGTTTGGAAATAGTTTGAACCTAATATGAGCAACTGAGTAAATTAGGTTAAAATCATTAAAGCATGTGGGACCAGATGTTTGCAAGCCTCAGGGTCACCCTTGGTCGGTCAAGGGGATGTGCCCGTGTCACCATGATGTCCGCGCTTCAGTCCTGAGAATTTTGATATTTTCTGGTGCACGTTTGAGCAACATTTGGAGAAAATATGCAAAATCCATGGTTTTGCTGAAACTGGGAAAAGTACATGAGATGATGTAAATAATAAATAAAACATGGGATTTCAAGGTGTGGGACCGGCACGGCTAGGGCATGGCCAATCGGCTGACAGACGCGGTCCCACATGCTTATCCTAGTTTTATGTGATTTTATGTGTTTTCTCTGATTTGAGGGAAATTTCATGAAACTGGAGAGTTTGGTGAAATTAGGGAACTCTCATGAGAGATAAAATAATAATAAAATAGGGAATGGGAGTGAGGGACCGACATGGCTAAGGCATGGCCGGCCGGGCAATGGGCGCGGGTCCCAAGCCACTCTTCCCAATTTTATGTAGTTTTGATGATTTTAGCTAACTTTCATAAAATCAAAAGGATTTGTTGAAAACCAAGATATTTTGTTGCAATCAGAGAGTTTTCATGAAATCAGGAAACAAAACACCAAATAATAATAATATAATAATGGCATGTGGGACCGGCTAGAGCCCGGTCCCACAAATTTTCTCTAATTTTTGATATTTTGATAAAATCATGTGATTTTAGAGAAAATACATGAAATTAGGTAATTTTATGGAAAATTCATGAAATCAAGGGAATTTTCATAATTTAAGAGGAAAATAATAAAATAATGGGGACGTGAGGTGTGGGACCGGTCACGGTCACGGCCAAGGCATGGGCGGCTGGTGCTCGGTCCCGCAACACCTTTCCCTAATTTTATTATTTTTGATAAAATCATGTGATTTTAGAGGAAATACATGAAATTAGGTAATTTTATGGAACATTCATGAAATCAAGGGAATTTTCATAATTTAAGAGAAAAATAATAAAATAATGGGGACGTGAGGTATGGGACCGGACACGGATAAGGCACGACCGGCTGGTGCTCGGTCCCGCAACACCTTTCCCTAATTTTATTATTTTTGATAAAATCATGTGATTTTAGAGGAAATACATGAAATTAGGTAATTTTCATGATTTTAGGGAAAATTATGATAAAATATGAAATTGGACGCGAGACTGGTCACGGCATGACCGGCCAGTTGGTGAGCCCAGTCCCCTGGCGCCCCTGCTAATATTTTATTATTTTTCCTTCCTATTTTGCATAGGTTCCTCATTCATTCGTATCTTTTGCAATACTCGTTTGTGCATTCAAAATGCTGGTCTGTGCATCGTTTGTTAAGTACACTTGCACCATTTTTGTCAGGGCTTATTAGATACTTAGACGCCTGTCTCGTTGAGTATTTATCACTAACCCGTGGAATTCTGCTTGGAAGAACCACGAATTGAAGTGACGAAATATAACGAAGAATCGTAGAATATTTCTGGATATTCAAGCGATTAATTGACGATTCATAGAATATTGCTCGATATTCAGGTGATGGCTCGTAGAATATTGCTAGATATTCAGACGATTTAAGATAATTAATTGCCGGCTCTATACTAGAAGGGCTTCCTGTCTAGGAGCATTAATTATCTGAAGGTTGAGCAATATGAACTTGCTGGAGTATCATATTCCTCTTGCATAGTCGGGGAAAATCTGATTACATCCCGAAGACGTTGTCGCACTATACTAGCAGGCATGCTGTCTAGGAGCCGCCCAATCTTTCGATTCTACACAGTACGAGATGTGCCGTGGTCTCAGCTGAGAGACTACACATCTAAATCTTCCCTGAGAAACTTTCTCCATCAGAGGTGGCATGATCTTTCATGCATAGAGACATGAGTCTCGATACTCATCCGATTGTCGGATCTGGAGTAATTACTGAAATTGCTCAGTATTCATGGGATATGCCGTGGTCTCAGCTGAGAGACTACACATCTACATGTATTCTGAGAGACAACCTTCTTAGTCAGAGATTTATGGCATGAGCTTTCATGCTTTAATGAGAGACATGAGCCTCAATACTCATCCGGTTGCCGAATCTGGAGTATAGTTTTATAATTCTACCCTTTGTCGAAAATCTACCATCTACATTAAGTCCCCTGCTTTGTGAGGAACAGTCATGTTCCTCAGTCAGTATTGAATGGTAATTTTCCGGGTACAACAGAAATAAGTAATTGAACTTAGTCAGAGGATAAGACATTACCGGATTTCGACTGAATGAGCAGACCATGGTTTGAGCGAAAACCCCAGTGGTATAATAGAGCATCGTCCAGTGAACATAAATTGGTGTAGAACCGCTGATTCGATGATGGAATCTTGGTTGGTTCAGGATTCACGGGCCCGACCCAAAAAATAAATCCTTGTTTTAGGAATAGACGCTTGTTCGTTCGATAGTTTAAGGAACAAACAAAATAGACCTGAGTCTAATGATATAAAATTCTGTCTATGAGCTTTCACGAAAACCAAAATTTTATTTTATATGTGAGATTTCACAAAGTGGAATAAACTCTCGTTTCAAAGGTGGATGCTCGTACGAGAGAAAAGTTTTTTTTTTTGAATAGACGTGCGTCTGTTAGTAATAAAATTTTGTTTATGAGCTTTCATGAAAATTTTATCTTCGAGCTTTCGGAAATCTTTGAAAATATACTCTCGCTTAAAAGACAGATGCTCGTGCGAGGGAGCAAAAATATATAGATATATTTTTCAAATTTACGTGATTTCACGTTAAATATATATATTTTGTAAAATCAATGTTTTGATTTTGAACAACAGTTGAAAGTAGACAATTATAAATGATGAAATAATGTCTGTATGTGAGTTTTCAAAATTGTAGAATGGACGTCTGTCCAATTTTTGAAAAACCAGTGGATGTTAAATTCACGTGAGTTGTTCACGGTTCCATGAACATCAAGTCATGATTTTGAATAATGAATTTTGCTCGTCTTTGCAGGTTTGACGGAACAAGCAAGTTTTCGAAATTCTGACCTTATAATCACTACAACTAGTGAAATTTGTAAATAGGTAAGAGTTGGATTTTTACCATTTTTGCAGATGCTGATGTGAGCACCTTTGTTATGCTTTAATTTCACTTCTTTGATGAAATTTGCACCTTTGGATGATATTCTGAAGTAAAAATATCACATGGATGCCGCACCTACTTTGCAGAGATGTCAAACAGCGGTTATGAGACTCCTTCAGTTGATGAAGAGGAAGAAGCGGTGACTAAGAGTTTTCCAAATGCGAATGACGAATTCTTCTTGGTCAAATATAAACCCGAAAAAACGGCATCCAGGTTCGAGCACTGTAAAGTCCCATGTCTCTCTGGTGAGTTGTTAGCGCTCCTCACATCATGACTTTTTCTTGTCCGTGCAATTAGGATCACGAGACCAGGGTTTGTTATTCCTTTGCAGAACTTTGCTCCGTCAAGTATTGACGGTCTTCAATTCTGTGCTGCTGGGCAGACGGTTTCAGACTCGAGTATTGAAGAAGAGGACGAAGTAAGTATTTCTTCATATAACTTCGTAGATAAGATGCTCATTGTTGAGAATATGTCCAGGAGGATGTCTCCATGTAAGTAGAGAGTACTGGTGATGCTCATTCGGAGAATGGCGATAAAGAAAACTCCTAAAGCTCAAAACCGAATGAAAGTAATGTTGTTGTTGATGTTGAGACAAGCAATTCTGGTTCTTTGAACGCTTCAGAGCCCACCCAAGGAAGTATTTCTCTTGAATTTTATCCATAGAAGCATAAACTTGTTTATTCATGAATGCATGAATGATAATCCATGTGAATATATGAAAAGCTTTTCCGAAATACGTCACCAGAAAATTCAGAACTTAGCTGTTTAGCAAAAATGTTGTAGAATCTTCGTCCGATGTCAGATTTTCGCGATCCACACATGTATCCTTATGCCCAGGAAATTTCCAAGCTTTAACAAAGAAGATTTTAAGTTTTGAGCACGTCCAGGGCCTAAAAAAGGTAAAACAGTAAACTTCCAGGAGACTTTCAAAACTTTTTCAGACTGTATGTTGTCTAATGTTTTGACCGCATCTCCTTGCTCGTTCATCGGATTGTTATGAAATTTTGACATGTGGTAGAGGACATCCATGCAAAGATAATGGTATATAACTAATCCTCAGATTACTTGTAGATTACTCCCAGTTAGTCATCTTGTACAGGGCAGAGTAAAGTCTCTTCAGACGAGCTTGCCGCAAAACGTATTTTCATGACTTTCATGCTATTTGCTCGTGCCTCGAGTGTATAATGATGAACCCTGATGATGTTGGACTGCTTGTATAATGTATTTTTATGATCTCATTTGGTCTCATGTTTAGATTTCTCTAACCTCATGTAATCTTCGTATTAGGTGCCAAATACCGAAGTTGAGGATATTGAAACCAATAAGGATAACTCGAGCTGTTCTGGAGTTGTTGATGAAGAGACAACCATCCCTGCACTTCAAGGCCATGAGAAGGTTGTCACTGAAGTTATGGAAACTTCGATTGTTGCTACTTCAGTGATAGAAGAAACCGAGCCACCAGCAGAGAATACTGAAGAAACTGTTGCCCTGATTGTAGAGGCTGCCCCGGTAACTGAGAATCGTGTAGTGGTGTATTAACACCCAAGTGCAAGGGTTGTTTTGGTCCTCCATTCGATGCATCACTCCCATACCACGAACTGGTTGGTGGAGGATTTCAATGCTATTGATTCATTTGAGATCAGGACCCTTTGATTGTTACATGAGCATGGTGCTTGCAGCCATCTTGTCTTTCTCAACCGTTAAACATCACCTCTGAAACCCTGGTCACGGGACCATAGATGAGGTTGCTTTCGAGAGGGGATGATGTAATGACCATGGTTTCATGTCCCGGCGGTAGCATCACTTTTATGATGAATGATTAGCACAAGAGAGTCTGGCGCCATGAGTCTTGGACTGTGAAACTGATCGTCATGATCAGCGGACTGTCAGTCCCCAGTATTTTGTAAAATCTCTCCTTTTCGTTTTCTATTCTTCTAGCAAGACTTGGATAGAGGACCCAGGTAGAAAAATTGATGTGAAGACCTAGGTGGTCGAAGTTGGAGGTACCGTGATGAAGTACTTAGTGGAAAGACCTGGTGGACACCGCTCGACTGTGGAATTCATGAATCCCGTCTAAGAATTATTGGTTGTATGTTGTACGCTCAGGAAGCTGTAGGGACCTCATACAAGGTCGGAATTCGATGCTTGACCCCAAATTTTGAAGCTAAGTTGCTGAGTTATCTCATGAGAAAAGAATAACTCAATTTGGAGTTGTAGAGATCAGCCAATGGAGCGTGCAAATTTGTAATTTGTAATTCCGTACAGATTTTTCAGATTCCGTAGACCTGACGGTAAAGGCCATATCTTTCAGCTCGTATGTACGATTGATGCGCCCTTTTGTTATATTGTAGAAGAAACATAGACGAATATCTTTCGTTGAGGAAGTATTGTCCCATTAATCACCCATTGGTACGTTTTTGTAAACCCATGGCCCGAAGTGTGTTGTATCTCATTTGTAGAGGTGATGAGAACATCTTGTAGAAGACTTTGGATTGTGCCCACCAGTCGTGCAAGCTTTGGGAATACTTTCATGTGAGCATGTTATCAGGTCTACACATCTTGATATGAATTATTAGTGCTTGGAGAAGTCCGCTTCGTCAAGTAATACTTCAGAGAACGGTTAGTTGATGAAGCCTTGTCATGAGGATGTTGCTCCTGAAACCGTTGTTGATGCTGAGATCACGACTGAATTTTCTCCAGAAATTCTTGTTGATGCTGAGACCATGGATAAAGTTCCTCCAGATATCCTTGTTGATGCAGATACTATGGTCGGAGTTGCTCCCGAGACCAAAAAGGCTAGAACCATGATCATCGACATAATATTTGCTCCTCCATCCAGTGAGCCTCGTGAAGTGGCTTTGTCAGAGAATTGATGTTGTTGTGGTAGATAGCATCAGCATTTTTCATACTGGATGTGATTGGTGAAGAGAGAAAGTTCCTCAATCATGCAGGGGCTTGTGATGTAGAGAAATCCCGTTGATGAAGTTTCGCGGAATCACCTCAGGTTGCCAGTGTATATTGAAGGACTTAGTGCCCTTCATGTATGAATGATGTTTCAAGACTTATCGATTGTAGTTTAGTTACACTTTGATCGTGCTGGTGTCGAATCAATGTGTCATCGTCGAGATATTTGTGCTGAAGCTAGACGCGCCACTATCGAAGGTGTACTCTTTGATTGGGAATACAATTTGAAGGCTTCTTAGATGCTTGAGCGTTGAAGCGTATATTATTTAAGCGTCGAACGTCTTAGAGGTTTGATCATCTCGGACCTGGAGTATCTTCTGTTGACTCAGCAACCCTTTTGTTGCAGTAGTGGGATTCGACACTTGTGCAGACATCAGAGCTTTCTGGTTTTGTGGAACACATGGACTTGCAGGAGAAACGCCCAAAGTATTTTTTCCTGTGTTTGGACATCATCTCATAAATGAATGTTTCAGTGGTTGATTCGGAGAAACGTCAGATTCAACCACTTGGTAATATACTAATGTGGTGAAGCTACCATTCATAACGTCTTGTAGAGTTGCTAGCATAATTAAGTCCCCATGCGAGGAAAGCATGTGAGGAAATAAATGACATAGACATGGAATGTGACTTTCCTGAGTGTGGAACCTCTTGATGAATGTCTATGCATCTTTTGCAGGTTCTTGCTTCAACCTCGTCAAAGTTTGAAATTCCTCAAAGTACTCTGATGATGGAATGTCCGTCAAATCTTCTGGATCAGAACTTTATTCGTTGGAGAGATGTGTAACCAAAGGAGCTCTGTAAGTACCCATATTTTTAGCGTGGATCCACGCTCGTCTGAAGGATATGTCATATCCTGGATCTTCCTGATTATGTGAAACTTGGTTTCTGTCCAGGTTGAACTTATGTTCACTTTGAGAGTGATGCAGCCATAAGTATTTCCGAACGCTCCTTCAAGGCCTCTGATTGAGATGGGAGCATGAGTAGCTTCTTGTCGAGTGATTCCCTTGGATCCAATGGTTTTCAGTGGAATTTTGTTGACGGCGGCGCCAACATGGATCAACGTTCTTCCAAATTCGTTTCTTATGAGATTGAATGTGGTAAGCAGTCCCCAGTCGTACATCTCTTGATATGCAGCTGGAGGCTCAAGAAGTATTTCTGGAATAGACTTCTTGACACGATGTTGTTCTGTGAACATGTCTCTCCTTTGTGCCTTTGACAGATAAAGCAATTCACATTCGACGGATTGAACTGCCACTTTGATAGGTTGTTCAAAGAGTGTAAAGGTTATGACTGGGAGAGGATTCTTGTGTACTCCTTCAGTCCCAAGTTGAATCTATTTTGGATCAACCTTCTCTTTGAAAATGTGCTTCGAAACTCTGCAGTCGCTTATGGGATGATTGACGAACCTGTGGAAGCGGCAGTAACGAGGATTTTCCATGTCTTCTTCAGTTGGTTATTTCTTGACATATGCCAACTTTATTGCACCATCTTGGACCCAGAAATCCAGAAGTTTGATCACCTCTTTAATGGAGAAAGTCAGGTGCTTCTTGATCATGAACTCTTGTGCGTTGGTCAGAGGCTTGTGCATCTTGCTCATCCTTTCTTTGTGCTTTTGAAGGAGCCGGGGTATGCTTGCGCAACGGTTTGGCTTTCCATTTGCTCCCTTATCCAACAGTGTTTGTGGAAGGATGGAGGTTTTACTGCTTCTTGATCAGACGTCTGCCATCTCGAGTGTCTCGCGGTTCTTCAGACTTTGTAGCTTTTGTTCTTTCCAGTAAAGCGGGCACAATAGTTGCCGATCTCTTCGCCGCTTCATGAAGCTCTGAGAAGGTCTGGAAACGAAGATTTTCCAATAAAGATCTGTATACCGGGATCATGCCGTTGATACACAAGTCTACCAGTTGTTTCTCCGTGACGTTTGGACAATGACAGTCCAAGGCTTGAACTCTGAACCCTTTCACATAATCATCGGGATGTTCACTGCTCCTTTGAATCATCCTTCCTAGATCAGAGAGAGCGACTTGCTCTGACACGAAGAAGTATTTTCTGTAGAAAGCATTAATCATCTCTCCCCAATCGGTGATACTTCCTGGTGCGATGTTGTTGTACCAGGTGTATGCCCTACCTTTCAAGGATTTTGAAAATTCCTCCAGACTGACGACATGGTTGTGCTCGTGTTCGCCCAATAATTCCAGAAACCGAGAAATATGTTTTTGAGTATTGCATGTTCCATCATAAAGAATGAATGTTGGAGCGGTATAACCTTTTGGAAGAGGAATCCTCTGTATGGCAGTATGGAGGTTGGTGACGATGGACGGATGATGTCTTGTCTTTTCATCGATCCTCAAAAAAGCACTCCATATCTTCACGAGTGATGAAACTTGAAGGTTCCATTACTGGAGATTCATCTGCAGCTTTTCGGAATTCTACATCATGTACAACATGGATTGGAGAGATTTCAGGATCAGCGGTTGAAGATGTTTCTTTAGCTTTTCCTTTCTCGCGCTGAGGCTGAACTCGTTCAGACGCAAGATTGTCTGTGAGAGTTTCAATATAAACACACAACTGCTTCTGTGTTGCAGCCACGTCAGTCTGAACCTTCATGAGATCAACTATGGTAGGCTGATTTCCTATGGTTTCTTCAGGAGACCGACCGAAGAGTGGATTGTTGATGGTGCCAGTGCCGTCACTTGCAGGGGTGATCACTGGAGCACCAGTGCTTGGAGGAGTAGTAGTAATATGTGGCATGACATTGCTGGCTGGAGGAGTGGTATTAGCGGTACCACTGAAGCCTGCAATGTTGAGAGGAGTAGTACTTGCGATTGCAGTATCACTAGAAATTGCGATGTGAGAGTCGGGTGTTGAACCCGGATTGGTAACTGAACCGGACCTAAGATCAACCATCTTTGTGATATTGTGAGATTGCAACCGAGAGAATGATCTCCCACTGTGGTCGCCAATCTGTAGATGGGGAAAAACGATTTGCTGGTTTTTACGGAATTGAAGAGTCGTCCGTGTGGAGACTCCGTGAAACGAGCAAAAAGTTGAACTTCACACAGATGCACTGCAATAAGGGAGTGCTTTAAGTTCGAGAGATCAATCTGTAAGACCCCGGCCTAAACCAAGAACAATGGTCGTTCCAGAGTCAATTCGGTCACAAGAGAGGATGGGTTGATCTATAGGAGGGAAGCTGAGAAATGTGTGAGATCAATGGTGATCTGAGATTGTAGGTGTGTTGTGAATTCATCGTAAGAATGCTCTGAATAATTGAGTTTTTCCCAATTGAGAGTGATTTTTGTGAGTTCGTGTAGACGAAAGATTGTCCGTATGAACTTTGATAAGAAATTGCTCGTTTAGGCGACTGTTGTTCAAATGTTCGAAAACTCATGTCCTTTCAATCAGGATTCAGAGACATTTTATAATGCCGGAGTTGAAAACACCATGATCCCATGAAGTGTGACAGTTGCTGGAATCAGAGAGTGGGAAGTGGAAAATCGTGTTTAAAACCAATTACTCATCGTGCGGAGACTTGGTTAACTTTCCACCCACTACTTTTCTGACTCTTCCAACTGATTGCACGACTCGCTCACATTCTCATCGTGGGTGAACACACGTGTCGTAGACCGCCAGACCAAAACCCTAATTAATATCCCCCCATGTGACACAATTGAAATCTCGTGATTATGGAGTCAGTTGCTGACTTTATGGGACGATGAGTCCATGTAGTGCTGAGTTGAACATGATTATCAAATGTTCTGAAACTCGTGAATTTAATATGTCTGCTGAGACGAGGTATCGTTATAACCTAAGACGAGCAAACTGCGTTGCTGAATTGTTGAATATTGATAGTTGAACCAATATTATTTTGATCTGAGCAAATATTGCTAGTCTGAGCGAATATTGCCAGTTTGAGTGAATGTTGCCGGTTCGAGCGAATATTGCTATATTGAGCAAATATTGCTCGTTTGATGAATTATTGGTAGCAGGACCAAATAAAATATTAATTTAAATTACTGACTGCTGGGTCGAGCAAAATAAATTCAAAACCCTAATTTTACCGAAATGATGATTTATTGCAAATCAACACAGGCCCGGCTACATGGGATGACGGGTTCACCATATAACGCCAGATGCTCAAATGAGCAAAAATACCAAAGTCTCTTGAGGACCAGTTGGTGAAATCATGATTAAATGCTGGTTTAACCATTTATTAAAATAATACTCGTGTGAGCGAAAAATAATAAAACCTGGTGTAGAAAATATGAGGGACCCGCCAAGAGGTCATGAGACCGGCTCCTGGTGGTCGTGAGATCAATAGATGGTCGTTTGAGCAAACTTCCATGGTTTTGCTGAAACTGGGAAAAGTACATGAGATGATGTAAATAATAAATAAAACATGGGATTTCAAGGTGTGGGACCGGCACGGCTAGGGCATGGCCAGCCGACTGACAGACGCGGTCCCACATGCTTATCCCAGTTTTATGTGATTTTATGTGTTTTCTCTGATTTGAGGGATATTTCATGAAACTGGAGAGTTTGGTGAAATTAAGGAACTCTCATGAGAGATAAAATAATAACAAAATAGGGAATGGGAGTGTGGGATCGGCATGGCTAAGGCATGGCCGGCCGGCCAATGGGCGCGGGTCCCAAGCCACTCTTCCCAATTTTATGTAGTTTTGATGATTTTAGCTAACTTTCATAAAATCAAAAGGATTTGTTGAAAACCAAGAAATTTTGTTGAAATCAGGGAGTTTTCATGAAATCAGGAAACAAAACACCAAATAATAATAATATAATAATGGCATGTGGGACCGGCTAGGGCATGGCCGGCCGGCTAGAGCCCGGTCCCACAAATTTTCTCTAATTTTTGATATTTTGATAAAATCATGTGATTTTAGAGAAAATACATGAAATTAGGTAATTTTATGGAAAATTCATGAAATCAAGGGAATTTTCATAATTTAAGATGAAAATAATAAAATAATGGGGACGTGAGGTGTGGGACCGGTCACGGCCAAGGCATGGGCGGCTGGTGCTCGGTCCCGCAACACCTTTCCCTAATTTTGTTATTTTTGATAAAATCATGTGATTTTAGAGGAAATACATGAAATTAGGTAATTTTATGGAAAATTCATGAAATCAACGGAATTTTCATAATTTAAGAGGAAAATGATAAAATAATGGGGACGTGAGGTGTGGGACCGGCCAGGACCAAGGCACGGCCGACTGGTGCTCGGTCCCGCAACACCTTTCCCTAATTTTATTATTTTTGATAAAATCATGTGATTTTAGAGGAAATACATGAAATTAGGTAATTTTATGGAAAATTCATGAAATCAAGAGAATTTTCATAATTTAAGAGGAAAATAATAAAATAATGGGGATGTGAGGTGTGGGACCGGCCACGGCCAAGGCACGGTCGGCTGGTGCTCGGTCCCGCAACACATTTCCCTAATTTTATTATTTTTGATAAAATCATGTGATTTTAGAGGAAATACATGAAATTAGGTAATTTTCATGATTTTAGGGAAAATTATGATAAAATATGAAATTGGACGCGGGACTTGTCACGGCATGACCGGCCAGTTGGTGAGCCCAGTCCCCTGGCGCCCCTGCTAATATTTTATTATTTTTCCTTCCTATTTTTCATAGGTTCCTCATTCATTCGTATCTTTTGAAATGCTCGTTTGTGCATTCAAAATGTTGGTCTGTGCATCGTTTGTTAAGTACACTTGCACCATTTTTTTCGGGGCTTATTCGATGCTTAAATGCCTGTCTCGTTGAGTATTTATCACTAACCCGTGGAACTCTGCTGGGAAGAACCACGAATTGAAGTGACGAAATATAACGAAGAATCGTAGAATATTGCAGGATATTCAGGCGATTAATTTGCGATTCATAGAATATTGCTGGATATTCAGGTGATGGCTCGTAGAATATTGCTGGATATTCAGACGATTTAAGATAATTAATTTCCGGCTCTATACTAGAAGGGCTCCCTGTCTAGGAGCATTAATTATCTGAGGGTTGAGCAATATGAACTTGCTGGAGTATCATATTCCTCTTGCATAGTCGGCGAAAATCTGATTACATTCCGAAGACGTTGTCGCTCTATACTAGCTGGCATGCTATCTAGGAGCCGCCCAATCTTTCGATTCTACACAATACGAGATGTGTCGTGGTCTCAGCTGAGAGACTACACATCTAAATCTTGTCTGAGAAACTTTCTCCATCAGAGGTGGCATGATCTTTCATGCATAGAGACATGAGTCTCGATACTCATCCGATTGTCGGATCTGGAGTAATTACTGAAATTGCTCAGTATTCATGGGATATGCCGTGGTCTCAGCTGAGAGACTACACATCTACATATACTCTGAGAGACAACCTTCTCAGTCAGAGATTTATGGCATGAGATTTCATGCTTTAATGAGAGACATGAGCCTCAATACTCATCCGGTTGCCGAATCTGGAGTATAGTTTTACAATTCTACCCTTTGTCGAGAATCCATCTTCTACACTAGGTGAAGATGAACTTGGCCAAAGCGAAAGCTTACCAACACATATTTCGAGAAATAGATAGGCGAGATAAACTCGGCTCGAAATAGCAAATGTGTATAATCAAAGTCTATATAGCAAAACGACTTTTCTCTCAAGATAGGAGATAGAGTAGATAGACTTTTGAGTGATAGATAAGTTCAAGTCTCCACATACCTTTTAGTCGATGAAGTTCCACCAGTTCCTTGAGTAGTCCTTCGTCTTGTATGATGATTGTCATGGAGTTCTTGAGCTCAACTACACTTTCTATCCTAGTCCGGGACTTAGCTATAGTAGACTAAAAATTAAGACTTATAGTTTTGATCACTAACATTGACAAACATGCTTGAGATAGCAACGCATGCGAGTTCGACCGATCAATGTTCTAACACACTTTATTGGATGATTCTTTGGATGAATTTGATGACATTCTCTTAAGTCAGTTAGGTGACCAAACTGTTGAACTAGAAGAAGCTCTTGAGTATTTTAAAGACTCCGAGGACCCAGAAATTCAAGCAATAGTTAGAGCTTTGTCTGAGAATACTGACTACCCTAAGTTTGGGGGTAGTGATGGTCAAGTATACCCATTAAAAGTCCCTAACTTGGGACTCGAGCCTAGTGTTCCTGAGGTATTACTTGAGTCACTTCTGAATCCGCAACCTGATCCTGCTGATACTGTCCAGGAGGAAATCCATCTATTAGAGACCAGTTGTTCAAATGAGTCTATTAGTCAAGACACTCATATTAATCCCAAGTGGGCGCCACAGATAAACCCAGGTGTCTTGAAAGAAGTGTTGGATCATGTTTTGCTATATTTGTTTATTTATCTAATCAGATGCATTTGTCTCATAATTGTGGAAGTTTTATGTAGTATTGTTGATCCATAGTTGTTTCGACTATATATATATATGATTTGAAAAGGTAATTAGCCATTTTATGGGTATTTGACGTCTGGATGAAGACTTCAAACTTAGCACTTCTTGGGAGGTAACCCATGCTCATGCAACACGGTAATATCTTTCCTTAACTCTTTTTCTTAAAATGGTAACTGTGTCTCCTTGTTCATGTTTTTAATTGTATCTTTAGAACATTGAGGACAATGTTAGATTTAAGTTTGGGGGTATGGGAGAAACTTTTTGTTAGTTGCAATAAATAAACTCCGGAGCCTAGAAATTTATGCTTATTAAGGATGGCACTAACCAATCTAAGTGGATGGAAGCATCTTGGTTGTAGGAGTTGAGGAACCAATCTGAGTAGATGGAAACATCTAAAGAGTCTATTCATAAAAGCACAGAGCTCAGGTGTTAGAAATAACATGGTAGTTTCGTCATATCTCATTGAGTCCTTTTCACTTATGTATTTATTTTGTTTTCTTTTAAAAAAATATGTTTCTCTAAGTGATTAGGTGGGGCCCACGAATCAAGTTGTTACCACTACTAAGGTGAAATAGAGTGATTGAGTTATTAAAAAAAGAAAGACCAGACCAATCAGACCAAACGGAATAATTCTCAAAAATAAATAAAAATTAACACTTGGATAGCCATATGTGTGTGTTCTCCCTGTCTCCGTCGCCTAAATAAGCGTGGAACGCAGGATCCACGGGAATTACCATGTAATATGCTGACAAGAAGCATGTGCTTGGATCCGTAAGATCTAATCATGTTGTTAAATATATTTATATATATATATATATATATTGTTAATGTTCAGTGAATAAATTGACCGCTGGTTCCCTTGTATATGCTAGACGAGTTGATCTAGAATTAAGATTGTCGACCAATGGTTCCCTTGTATATGCCAGTTGTGCTGATATTAGTCAGACCAGTATCTCAGTCCATTAGGATAGGTTCATCCTGGCAGCAGCCTTCAGACAGATATAGGAAACACCGTTCATCTTAGTTAACATCAAAACCATCTATGTTTTTCTCTATATCCATCTTCTTAATCTATCCATGTGATTTTTTGACTCCGGATATTGATGTCCATAGTGAGACTATCTGAGTAGAGATCTGTCACTTATATATGAATTTTAGTATGTGAGTGCAAACTCGTGTACAACAATTGGAATTTCTCATCAGTGTTCAGTTTCCAGAATTTAAACTAATATTTTATTTGGTCATGCTACCAATAATTCATCAAATGAGCAACATCCGCTCAGATGAGCAATATTTGCTCAAACCAAGGAATATTGGTTCAACTATCAATATTCAACAATTCATCGAGCAATATTTGCTCACGTTAACTATCAACGTTTGTTCATACATTATACTTTTGTCTCAACAGACATGTTCAATTCATGAGTCTCAGAACATTTTCAAATCATGTTCGACTCAACAATACAAGGACTCATCGTCCCATAAAGTCATGAAGTCATCAACTGACTAACTAATCACGAGACATCAATCGTGTCACATGGGGATATTAACTAGGGTTTTGGTATGGCGCTCTACGGCACGTATGTTCTTACACACGATGAGAATGTGAGAAAGTCGTGCAATCAGTTGAAGGAGTTAACAAAGTAGAGGATGAAAAATCGACCAAGTCTCCGCACGTTGAGCAACTGGTTTTAACAAGATTTCCATTTCTCTACTCTTTGACTCCATCAACTGTCACACTTCATGGGATCATGGTGTTTATAATTATAGTAGTATAAATAAGTCTCTGAATTATGATTGAAAAAAGACAATCTTACGTCAAACAGACAACACGAGATCAACAACTCAATGTCTGAGCAATTACTCTAAACAGAGAAAAATTCAATCATTCAGAACTTATCTTATTTTCAGAATACACAACACACCTACAATCTTCGATTACCATTGATCTCTCACATTTTTCAGCTTTCCTCCTACAGATCGACCCATCCTCTCTTGTGACCGAAGTTACTCTGGAACGGCCAGTGTCTTGGTTTAGGCCAGAGTACTACAGATTGATCTCTCGAATTCAAAGCACTCCCTTCTTGCAGTGCATTTGTGTGAGGTTTAACTGTTCGCTCGGTTCAAGGAGTTTCCTCCGCACGGTCGTATCCTCAATTCTGTAAAAACAGCAACTCGTTTTTCCCCATATACATATTGGCGACCACAGTGGGAGATCATTCTCTCGGTTGCAATCTCACTTCTCACAAAGATGGTCGGTCTTAGTTCTGGTTCAGTTACCAACCCGGATTCAACACCTGGTTCTAATATTAAAAGCTCTAGTGGTACTGACAACACCACTCCTCCAGCGCAACCTGCTACTACAACTTCTCCGACGCAACCTGCCACTACTACCCCTCCGAGCACTGGTACTCCAGTGATCACCCCTACAAGTGACGGCACCGGAGCCATCAACAATCCACTCTTCGGCCGGTCTCTTGAAAAAGTCAGAGAAAATACACCCACTATAGGTGATCTCATGAAGGTGCAAGAAACTCTTGCCAAAAATCAAACTGACATGGCTGCTACTCAGAAGGAACTATTCAACTATCTCAAGACTCTTACAGACAAGATGTCAGAGAAAACTCAGGAGAAAGGAAAAGATAAAGAAACGTCTTCAGACGCTGATCCCGAAGTCACTATGATCCATGTAGTAGAGGATGAGGAAGTTCCTAAAGCTGCAGAGAATCCTCCAGCAAAAGAGTCATCCAGTTTCATCACCCGTAAATACTTAGAACGTCTTTTGGAGGACCGTGGAAAAGAAAAAACAGCTTCCGTCCATCGTCACCAACCTCCTTACCCTGCTTCTACACAAAGGATTCCTCTGCCAAAAGGTTACACCTATCCAACTTTCACACTTTATGACGGAACCGACAATGCTCGAGAACATGTTTCTCGATTTCTGGAAACACTTGGTGAATATGAGCACAACCATATTGTCCGTCTGAAGGAATTTTCAAAGTCTCTAAAAGGCAGGGCATATACCTGGTATAACAACATCGCACCAGGAAGTATCAAAAGTTGGGGAGATATGGTTAATGCTTTCTACAAGAAATATTTTTTCGTTTCAGAGAAAATCACCCTCTCTGATCTCGGAAGGATGTTTCAAAGGAGCAACGAACATTCTAACGATTATGTGAAAAGGTTCAGAGTTCAATCTTTGGACTGCCATGATCCAAATGTTACAGATCGAAAACTCGTGGACTTGTGCATCAATGGAATGATTCCAGTCTACAGAGCCTTATTGGAGAATCTCAGGTTTCAGACTTTCTCATAACTTCATGAAGCGGCCAAGAGATCAGCAACTACTGCACCTGCTTTATTGGAGAGAGCTAAGACTACAAAAGCTGAAGAGCCACGAGAAACTCGAGGAAGCAGATGTTTAATCAATAAACAATACAACCTCCAACCTTCCACAAATGTTGTTGCATAAGGGAGCAAACGAAAAGCCGAGCCACAGCGCAAACATACTTCCTCAACTCCTTCAAAGGCGCAAAAGAAGGATAATGCACAATTTCCTGCTCAACACACAGAAACTGATCCAGAGGCACCTGATTTCCCCTGCTCCATTGAAGAAGTTATTGAACTTCTAGATACCTGGATTCAAGACGGTGCAATCAAACTGCCATATGTCAAGAAAGAACCAACTGAAGAGGCCATGGAAAATCCTCGTTACTGTCGCTTTCATAGGTTCGTCAACCATCCCACAAGTGATTGCAGAACTTTGAAGCGCATATTCAAAGAAAAGATCGAATCAGGAGAACCCAACTTGGGGACTGAAGGAGTACACAGAGAACCTCTCCCAGTCAGAACCTTCACTCTTTCTGAACCGCCTGTCAAGGAAGCAGTTCAATCCTTAATTGATCATGTCTGTGAATTGTTGTACTTATCAAAGGCTCAAAGGGGAGACATGTTTGCTGCACTGAATCACATCGTATCAGGGAAGCGTTTGTCGATTCAAGAGACATTTCCCGAGCCTCCTTCAACAGACGAAGAAATGTACTACTGGGACTTCTCACCACAGTCCATCTCAAGGCAAACGAATTCAAACGAGCATTAATTTATGTTGGCACTGCTACCAATGTTATCCCTCTAAAAACTCTCAGAGCCGCTAGTATCACACGAAAAGAAGCCATTCATGCTCCAGTAACAATCACGGATCATGAAGGAACACCCAGAGACGCTTATGGCAACATTGCTCTCAAGGTGAACATAAACTCAGCTTGGACAGAAACAAAATTTTACATAATCCGAGAAGATCCAGGATATGATATCATTCTTGGACGCACATGGATTCATGCTGGAAAGGTAACACCAACACCTTCAATTGCACATTTTTCTGTTGAAGAAACCTCTGATTCGGAAGAGGAAAAAGAAAATATTTCACTGTTCGAGTATCTGGAGGAGTTCAAAGCCCTGACAAAGCTAACACAAAAGCCTAAAGAAGATGCAAATGCTTTCATCAAAAGGTTTCGTACTCAAGCAAGTCTCATTCCTCCTCATGTGTCCATATCATCAGTTTTCAAATATTCTTATTTGATCTGAGAGCTTTACTCCACCAACGACTTAGCCATTGCAAAATGCTATGAGTGGATAATATCGCCTCAACAATATTTCACCAAGTGGCTGGATGCAGAACCTCTCCGAATCGAACACCTCACTAACACAGTGTTGCTGAAATAATGGCTGAGTTCGACAAACAGTATCCCAAATATTCTCCTTTGCACGAATGTCAAAGTTGGAAGACTTCAACAACATGGAATTCTACTGCGCGAGGAATTCCGAATCAGCAGAAGATATTCAAGACGCGGACGACCAGACCTAACAAATTCAAGGAAGGAGATTTAGTTCTTAAAGCAACTAAGCGGATCTCCATTCTGCAAGTAGCTTCAATTGGGAAGGACCTTTCATGATTGCAAGATCTATAACTGGAGGCTACTACAAACTTATCAACACAGATGGCAGGACCATGCCGGTGATCCATGAGAATTGTCTTAAGGCACTTGACGCCTGAAATTATTGGGCGTTTGAGCATTCATGACATCTGAGATTTGGCATTTAGGATTTTCCTTCATTGTATTTCAATTTCTCCAAAACGTTTGCAATACTTGCATTCAATATTTGAATTCAACAATTTATCAAAATTCAGTTTACTTAAAGAAAATCTCTATCAAACCCAAAGAAACTCCTTAATCATCTACTTATCCAAAACCAATCAAAACTAAAAATAAAACCTCACATATCTCAGAAGTTCAAGAGATTATGAAAAGTAATCAAAGAAAATCAGCAAAAAAAGATTTTTGATCCTCAGCATCTTTCAAGGCTTGCAAGGCCGCCTTCTCCATGTTCAGCTCTTCAGTCAGCCTGGCAATCTTGTCTTCCTGCTCCATCACAGCATCATTGGGAAAGGTATGTTATTATCACATGAGTTCTTAATAGAATTTATCTTCTTACGAAGCCACTTCACGTTGAAGCCAAGTCTCTCAGAATTCTTCAAGTTGAACTCCCAATCAAAGAGTACATCTGGAGTCACAGTATTTCTGTCCCTAGTGAATATATCACTTAGAACACGCAAGATAACACTTAGTTGCATTGTTAAATAATAATCACGCTTTGGGTCTCTAGCAACGATGATGTGACCAAATTTCTTCCATATTTTCTCGTACAAGCCGGCATATCCAATGGGAACACTAAATCCACCAACTAGTTCGTGATATGGGAGTGATGCATCAAATGGAGGATCAAAGACAATCCCTGCACTTGGGTATTCATGTACTACTACACGATTCTCAATCACCGGAGCCACTTCTACATCCATAGCAACAACTTCTTTAGCTTCTTCAATGCGCGGTTCAGTTTCTTCCGTCACTGAAGCAACAACAATTGAGGTCTCGGTCTCTTCAACAACATCAACAACAACTCCCTCATGACTTTTAAGTGCATAAATGGTTGTTCCTTCAGAAATAACCTCTGTTTTTCTCAAGCTATCATTATTAGCTCCTTCATTCTCAACTTCGGTATTTGACACCTAATAACGAAGATTACATGAGATTAGGATCATCCAAGCATGAAACCAAAATAAATCATAAATTACAGCATACAAGTGGTATAAAATCATCAAATTCCTTCATTCTACATGCTAGATGTATACAAATAACGTGAAAGTCACAAAAACACGTTTTACAACAAGCTCGCCTGAGAAGATTTTACGCTGCCCTGTACAAAACGATGAACTGGGAATAAATGGTGAAGAATAAAGGTTTTAGTTAGATACGATTACCTTTGTATGGATATTACCTACAACATGTCTAAATTTCATAGCAATCGGATGAACGATCAAAAAGATGTGGTCGAAACATTGGACTATATGACAGCTGAAAATTTCCTGAAAGTATCCTGGATGTTTACTGTTCCGTCTATTTCGACCCCTAAACATGCTCAAAACTTAAAAAATATTCTTTCACAAAGCTTGGAAATTTCCTGGGATTAAATATACATATGTGGATCACGAAAATCTGACATCGTATGAAGATTCTTCAGCGTTTTTGCTAAAAGGCTAAGTTCTGAAATTTCTGGTGACGTATTTCGACGAAACTTTTCGTATATTCACATGAATTCTCATTCATTCATTCATAAATCAAGAAATTTATGCTTATTTGGGTGAATATCAAGAGAAGTACTTACTTTGGTGGTCTCCGAAGTGTTCAAGGACCCTGGATTGCCCGTATCAACATCAAGAGTACCATTGTTTTCATTCGGTTTTGAACCCTAGCAATTTTCTTTATCACCATTTTCAGAGGATGAGAGAACATCACCAGTACTCTCCATCTCCATGGAGACATCCTCCTGGATATATTCTTAACAATTAGTGTTTTATCTATAAAGCATCACGGTTGGTTACTCAAAGAAATACTTACGGGTTCTTCTTCGTTACTCAAGTCAGAAATTGTTTGCCCAACAGCAAAGAACCGAACACCGTCAATACTTGATGGAGTAAAATTCTGCAACGGAATAACAAATATTGGTTTTCTAATTCCGATAATACAGATGAGAAGGAGTCATAGTAAAAGAAGTACCGACGACTCACCAAAGAAACTATTGGGGACTTTATGGTATTGGGTAACAACTTATAGTTTTTGCTTCTGCCTTTTCCTCCATGGATAACCGCTTCGGTCTCTGAGAAGTCTACGCGGATTCGGGATCTCACGTTACGACCATCCTGTAGAATTAGATGTAATGATTAGAATACAATTATCATAATTCCATGAAGATTATACAAAATACATACTTGAGAATATCCCGGGATAATTTTCGCTTATCACCAGAGAGATGCTTCAATCTTGGTCGAGTAGAAATCATCTCAGCAGAAGGAGGGTCTTTCACTAGAGGCTGACCAATTATCACGAAGTCATGTAACCGCTCAAGTTGCTGATCCAAAAAGTCTACATAACTTGGAGTTATGTATGCAATTCTCTCAGAGCATGGGAACCAGTATTCACTTCCTTCCACATGTGTACGGTCTAAATGGGTCCTAAGTTGCTCAACCCATGGTTTCCTCCTTCAGAAAGTTGTAACACACTGATCCATACCCATTTGTCGAGCCTCCCTATCAATTTTATATTCCTCCACCGAAAGTTCTCCATATATCGCTGATAACAAGTGACCGGGGGTGCAACTCAACATAAAAGATCTCTCGCCATCGCTCAGACCTGCACCAGATGCTAAAGCCATATTCTTTCCAGTATTAAAAGTTGTCAGCTGAGAAATATAAGGATGAGTCGACACCCATGGACAAAAGGAACTCAGATTCATCATCTAACACATCAACGAGACGTGCCTTAATCCGTGGTTGCTTGGTAGACCAGCGCATGATTCTGGCATTATTCTTCTCAGAGAAAATATGTCGGGCATCGGCATTCAGTCCTTGCAAGACAGTACTTGGAATAGGAGCATAATTATTGAAATGCTCCCACATCAAGGCTTGAAGAAACATCGTGTTGGCGTAGCATTCGATCTCCATAAAGCCATTCGATACACTGGAGTCTATAATTAAGGAATCTAAGTTAGAGTACAAAGAACCGAAGAATAAGCTACCGATTGGAAGTTGCTCACCTTGAGCCATTTTGATAGCAAAGGGGATCACGAAAGGCTTCAACAAATTTCCACTATCTTCAAATACGTCTCTAGACAGCCATAAACACAAGAAAGCAGCAATGGGTAACATACCGTCGATGGGACTATCAGAAACCTCGTCTTGTGGCCCCCAGCGTGTTAACCAATGAGCATAACAACCTTTGCTGCCGGATGCCTTATTAATTTCATCTATTGCAGCTGTCAAGATATTAGAAATTGTAGTCTCTTCAGCTGAAAGACTCTCAGGGAGATTTTCCGTGACTGGGAGATGCAACAAGGCAACAACATCCTCCAAGGTGATGGTAAATTCTTCACATATACATATGAAGGTATGGGTT
The DNA here is from genome assembly GCF_003573695.1 of Papaver somniferum. Lineage (NCBI taxonomy): Eukaryota > Viridiplantae > Streptophyta > Magnoliopsida > Ranunculales > Papaveraceae > Papaver > Papaver somniferum. Next base: position 181,207,364 of record NC_039360.1, read on the forward strand.
GGAATGCACCAACGGGAAAGTAGAGCCACAATACCTCGCACATCATGAAAAATGAACAAGTCTCCAGATGATTGAATAGCCCTTGTTACTTGTGCTCGATCGAGCATAACCCTAACGTGAGGGAAACCCAGCATATGTCTTTCCCATCCAGAGAATTTTTCTGAAGGTCGACGAGAAAGCTTAAACTCTATGATTGATGCAAGGAAAAGTTCTCGTTCAAGACAAAATCGAATTGCTGCCTTAGGAGTCACCAACTTCTTCTGAGAAACACTTCTGGGATTTATCAGAAGACGATATGCTGGGGATCTGAGATGTTTTCAGCTTCCCCTATCTCGAAAAACGCATCATCTATATTCGGGACATTCTTGATTCTAGGTTTTTCATCTTCCTCCTCGCCAACAAAAGTCTCATCCATGCATGTATTATCCCTGGAAGCATCATTGTCTACACATGTATCATCTCTGGAGGCATCATTAGCTTGGGAATCAGACATCTTTGCGAAGTGGCTGTAAAATTCACATAACATTCTACTTCAGTACATCATCCAGATACAAACTTCGATAAGATGATGGAGTCATGCAAATAGAAAAATACTCAACTAGCATCTAACGAAATGGTAATTCTTAACTCTTACCTTTTTCGATTTCTCTAATAGTAGTGACTATAATACGAGAGTTAACACTTCAAAACCTGCTCGTTTCTTCGAATCTACAAGAGATGAGAAAAACTCAGATTTTCATAAAGTCATGAACATTTCTACTGTGAACATTCACCATAGGATTATGAAAACTAAAACATTATTTCATCATAAATAATTGTTTACTTCTAACGATTACACAAAATTCAAGTCTTGATTTTTTTTCATATATATATGAATAATAAAACGTGATTTATTCATGTAAATAAAAAAAAATTGATGTGAGCAAAGCTCACGTAAATAAAATTTTGTGGATATTCTACGGTTTCATAAAAAAAAAATCAATGAACAATCCATGGTTTCATAAAAAAAAAAATATTTTTCCTTCGCATTATCGTCTTTCGTTAAAACTGAGGGTTTGTTTCGGTTTTGTGAAAAGTTCACGTCTTTTAAGATAAAGTTTTGGTTCCCATGAAAGCACATAAACAAAATTTTATCACTGGACGCAAGTCTATGTATAAAAAAAAATCTCTCCTAAGTCAGGGATTATTATTAGTTTCTTAAACTAACGATTGAACGAACATACGTTTTCTAAAAACAAGGGTTTTCAACAAAAATCACTCTCATGTATGCACATATACATAATTTCAACATGATCAAAGCATGAAATCAGCAAGAATTTTTTTTTTTGCAAGCATACCTGGTCGGCGTCGGCCGGAAGTTGGCCGACAGTGGTTGCTCCGGTCGGACGGCGGCGGCGCTCCGACGAATTTTTCTTTTCCTTCTGTTGTTAACATGATCGATATGAAGAGGGTGGTCGGTCAATAAGAAATAGAAAAAAGGATTAATTCCCTTTTATATCAAATTTTATTTCCTAAACCTAATTCCACAAGGATTTCCTTTTTGGGCTCGGCCTGTGAATCCTAAATCGACCAAAGTCCCGTCATCAAATCAGCGGTTCAACACCAATTTATGCTCATTATACGATGCTCTACCATGCCATTGGGATCTTCGTTCAAGTCGTGGTTCACTCGCACAATCGAAAATCTGGTAATGTCTTATCTTATGACTAAATTCAATTGCTTACATTGTTTATAACCAGAAAATCACCATTCAGTGCTGACTGAGGAACATAACCGTTCCTCACTAAGCAGGGGAGTTAATGTAGATGGTGGATTTTCGACAAGGGCTAAAATCGTAAACCCATAACTGTATATGCTCCTAATTCAGCAATCAGACGAATATTGAGGCTCATGTCTCTTATCGAAAGCGTGAAAGTTCACGCCACGAGAATCTCTGACTGAGAATACTGTCTCTCAGAGTATATGTAGATGTGTAGTCTCTCAACTTAGGCAACGACATATCTCATGAATACTGACCAATTTCAGTGATCACTTTTATACAGAATTGCAAGATTAGACGGCTCCTAGACAGCTTGCCTTCTAGTATATAGCAATAACGTCTTCGGGATGTAACAATATTTTCCCTGACTATATAAAAGATATATGACGCTTCAACAAGCTCATATCACTCAATTCCTGAATAATTAATGCTCCTAGACGGTCGTACTAGTATAGAGCCATCAATTAATTATTCTTAAATCATTAGATTCGTTAACTGAATCCCTGGAAAATATTCAATGTTTTCATAATATTTCCTTACTTCAATTTATGGTTCTTCTCAGCAGAACTCCATGGGTTAGTAGTAAATATTCAACACACGGGCATCTGAGCACTATCGAATAAGCCCCGACCAAAATGGTGCAAGTTTATTCAGCAATAATGAGCACCTGGACACACGAATGAGTATTTCAAAATACGACGAGACGATGAACCCATGCAAAGTAAGAAAGAAAATAATAAATAATAAAATATTAATCAAGACGCTGGGGACTGGGCCCACCGGCCGGACGGTCGTGCCGTGACCAGTCCCACGCTCAGTTTTATATTTTATCATATTTTCGTTATTCTCCTTGATCTTATGAAAATCCTTTCATTTGAACAAACATCCTTCGTTTTAAGGAAATTCCTCAGTTTCATGGTGTTTTCTTCGCATCAAGGAAATAAAATAAAATTGGGAAAAATATCATGGGACCGTGTTTACTAGACAACCGGCTATGCCTTGATCCTGGCCGGTCCCACATCTCATGATTTCTTATTATTTTATTATTATTTCCCTAATCTCATGAAAACTCCTTAATTTCATGGTATTTCCTTCAAACCATGAAAAATAATAAAAATTAGGGAAACTCGTGGGACCGGGACCCAGCCGGCCGGTCATGCCCTAGCCGGTCCCACACGCCTCTTATTTTATTATTATTATTTTTATGTTTCCTTGATCCCATGGAATTCCTTGATTTCATGATATTTCCTTCAAATTATGAAAATTCCTTCAAATCATGGAAATAATACATAAAATTAGTGAAAACTCAAGGGATCGGGCCCTAGCAGGCCGACCATGCCCAAGCCGGTCCCACATCCTTATTTTATTATTATTTGTTTCCCTCATCTCATGGAAACTTCTTCACTTCAAGGAAACTCCTTGATTTCAACAAAACTCCTTAGTTTCAACAAACTCTTTGATTTTATGGTATTTTCATAAAATCATGAAAAATATAATAAAATCATGAAAAATGATATGGGACCGGGCTTATTGGCCGACCGGCCATGCCTTGGCCATAAGCGGTCCCACACTTCATGATTCCTTCATTTTTATTATTATTTTCCTTCATCTCATGAAGTTTCCTCAGTTTCAGCAAAAATCCCTGATTTCTTCAGATTTTCCCAAATGATTGCTCAAACGCACATCAGAAAATATAAAAATTATCAGGACTGAGGCATGAACACTTTGATGATGCGAGCATACTACCTTGACCGACCAAGGTTGGATCTTTGTCTTACAAGAGGCCGGTCCCATGTATTTTCATCATTTTAACCTAATTTGTACATATTAGGTTCAAATCTTCCAAACAACTTGGAATTCCATGAAACGATCGTCAGTTGATCCTGTGACCACCCAGGGCCGGTTTCATGACCCCTTGGCCGGTCCCTCATCTCTTCACAATTAATTAGGTTTTATCACCTAAGGCTTAGACGAGCATTATAATGATTAAACCAGCATTTAATCAACCTTTCATCAACAAATCAACAAGTCTTCAAGAGACCTTGGTATTTGCTCACTTGAGCATCTGGGCGCTACATGGTCGACCCATGACCCCATGTAGCCGGTTCTTCCTTCACTTCACTTCGTGGTTAATTTTCAATAACCATCAATTAATCTGATCGAATTAGGGTTTTGAGTCCAAGGTTCATAATTCCAGATTCAAACGCTAATAATTTTACGATGATCTCATGGTCAACATTTTATTAATTATACTTGGTTGAGTTTCTAGAATTTAAATTAATATTTTATTTGGTCATGCTACCAATAATTCATCAAATTAGTAACATTCGCTCAGATGAGCAATATTTGCTCAAGCCAAGGAATATTGGTTCAACTATCAATATTCAACAATTCATCGAGCAATATTTTCTCACGTTAACTATCGACGTTTGTTCATACATTATACCTCTGTCTCAACAGACATGTTCAATTCATGTGTCTCAGAATATTTTCAAATCATGTTCGACTCAACAATACAAGGACTCATCGTCCCATGAAGTCATGAAGTTATCAACTGGATAACTAATCACGAGACATCAATCGTGTCACATGGGGGATATTAACTAGGGTTTTGGTCTGGCGGTCTATGGCACGTGTGTTCATACACACGATGAGAATGTGAGCAATTCATGCAATAAGTTGAAGGAGTTAACAAAGTAGTGGATGAAAAATCGACCAAGTCTCCGCACGTTAAACAACTGGTTTTAACACGATTTCCATTTATCCACTCATTGACTCCATCAACTGTCACACTTCATGGGATCATGGTGTTTACAATTTTAACAGTATAAATAAGTCTCTGAACTATATTGAAAACAAGAAAATCTTACGTCAAACAGACAACACGAGATCAATAACTCAACGTCTGAGCAATTACTCTCAATAGAGAAAAATTCAATTATTCAGAACTTATCTTATTTTCAGAATACACAACACACCTACAATTTTGATTACCATTGATCTCACAGATTTTTCAGCTTCCCTTCTATAGATCGACCCATCCTCTCTTGTGACCGAATTTACTATGGAACGACCATTGTCTTGGTTTAGGACGGAGTACTAGAGATTGATCTCTCGATTCAAAGCACTCCCTTCTTATAGTGCATCTGTATGAGGTTTAACAGTTCGCTCGGTTCAAAGAGTTTCCTCCGCACGGTCGTCTCCTCAATTCCGTGAAAACCAACAACTCGTTTTGCCCCATCTATAGGGGGTACAACAACCACACCCAACAATTCGATTAGCAATCTATATGGACACACTCCAATATTTCTCAACCGTTGGATCGAAAACTTAGCTTGTTTACACACAAATGAAATGTCCAATTTTGGGTTTACGAACCGTTCCTAAACATTAACATTTGTTGGTTCAACAAGTCAACCAAAAGGTTAGCCATATGATTACTCTCATATCAACCTTATTCTTCTTCACCATAACTAGTTCAAATGACTCAAATGAACTTGTTAGAGAGTTGTTCAATTGCAAGGAAATCTTATGTAACTACACAAGACACAATTGAAGCAAAATCGGTTTGATTCACTCGAATCGATTCATGAACTTTATAGCCACGGTTTGCAAAAGCATTCCTTAGTTTATTTAAATATTAGTTCAAGAACAACCGACTTTAGATATAACCTTCTCAAGTTCGCGGACTTAAGCTCATGGAAGGAGTACACAAACTCCAGCAGAAAATCTCGGGTCGAGAAGTTCCGTAAGTTTGCGGACTTGGATCACACCACTTCCATTTCTCTTGATCAACAAAGTTCGCAAACTTTGGTTCAAGGAATAAGGACTTATGCATATATGTGTTTCCACAACAATGCTTATATCCTACCAACGGTTATGTAATTTAAACTCTCATTTCAATCATTGAAACATTCTCAGAGAACGTTATATAGCCGTTATTCACAGACCATTTTTCGTCAGAGCAATTTTCAAAGTGATTGAAACATAAAATGACTTTCGTCACTTGGTAAAGATGAATTCGGCTAAAGCGAAAGCTTACCAACACACATTTCGAGAAATAGATAGGCGAGATAAACTCGGCTCGAAATAGGAAATGTGTATAATGAAAGTCTATATATCAAAACGACTTTTAAGTGACAAATAAGTGCAAGTATCCACATACCTTTTAGTCGATGAAGATCCACCAGTTCCTTGAGTAGTCCTTCGTCTTGTATGATGATTTCCATGGAGTCTTGAGCTCAACTACACTTTCTATCCTAATCCAAGACCTTAGCTCTAATAGGCTAGTAATCAAGACTTATAGTTTTGATCACTAGTATTGACAAACATGCTTGAGATAGAAACACATGCGAGTTCGACCGATCAATGCTCTAACACTAGCCTTGACAAATTTTACCTCTTTGTTAATACTTGGTGCATCTATTCCCTTATAGTCCAATCCTCGTGTATCACGATGATTTTTACTTTCTCCTAGCATACTGGTTAATTTTCTTGAACTAGTATTGAACTTTTTCAAGTCATCTTCCAACATCTTGATTTTATGAAGAGCATCAGCTAAATCAGCCTCAAGGCGTTTTTCTCGAGCGAGATAAGCGCTTTCTCTGTCATCAAAACTTGTTTGTTGAGAGTTAAACCATGCTTCAGATTCTGAAAGTTTCTCTTCCAACAAAAAGAACTTTTTATAAAGATAATCACATTCAAGTGACTTCATACGTAGGTTTTCCTCAGAATCCTTGAGGATCGATTTGTTAGAACGATTCGAAACATAAACACCTGCATAACATCTTCTCAATTTCTTGTTTTCACGACAGAGAGAATTCAGAGAGGAGTGACATGAGAATTTGTCATCTTCTTCTTTTCTAACGAATTCAAAACCTTCACATACTCAGAGACTTCCTCATCAACATCTCTATCGATATCTGAATCACCTTCATCAGAAAGTTCATCCAACTGTTCTTCTAGGTGTGTTTTCCAGACTTCAACAGGTTTTACATTAAGAGAATGTTTAGATACTGACCTAGATGTGACAGTCCTCTCCGGTGAATCCAAGCTTTGAAAATCATCTGGTAATTTATGAACAGGTACGTTATTAGAGATAGACTCATCCATAGTCAGATCGCTACAAACACAGACTTATGAGGTCTTAAACGTGTTTTCCTGCTTTGATACCAATTGAAAAAGCGGGGGTACAACAACCAAACCTAACAATTCGATTAGAAATCTGTATGGACAAACTCCAATATACTTTCTAGAGAATCAACTAGACAGTCTGACTCAATCTAGATAAAAAGTATATCAAAGAGTTTATATCTCAATCTCTCGATTTGATATATACTCAAGCAAATAGAAATCTGCGAGTCTTTATCAAAGAGAGATTACTTGGATGGTACCAAAGACCAATATCCAAGTGTCAATCAATTTAAATCAACAACCAGAAGGTCGGATATTCTAATTAATTGAACAACACACAACCTGTGATATTTCGATTATATAAACAAATATAATGCGGAATAGAAATAACACAGACACCAGAATTTTGTTAACGAGGAAACCGCAAATGCAGAAAAACCCCGAGACCTAGTCCAGATTGAACACACACTGTATTAAGACGCTACAGATACTAGCCTACTCCAAATAACTTCGGTCTAGACTGTAGTTGAACCCCAATCAATCTCACACTGATCCAAGGTGCAGTTATGCTCCTATGCCTCTGATCCCAGCAGGATGTTACGTACTTGATTCCCTTAGATGATCTCACCCACAACTAAGAGTTGCTACGATCCAAAGTCGAAGACTTTAATAAACAAATCTGTATCACACGGAAAATTCTACGGTGATAGATAAATCCGTCTCCCTGAATATACCTACGAGTTTTGTTCCGTCTTTTGATAAATCAAGGTGAACAGGAACCAATCATTAAACTAGTCTTATATTCCCGAAGAACAACCTAGTATTATTGATCACCTCACAATAATCTTAATCGACGTAGTGTAAAGGATAGTGTGGAATCACAAACGATGAGACGAAGTGTTTGTGATTACTTTTCTATCTTTCCTATCGGAGATATAAAATCTCAAGCCAATTATTTCAATTGTACTCATACGATAGAAACAGCAAGATCAGATCACACAACTACAAGAAAAGTAGTATCGGTCTGGCTTCACAATCCCAGTGAAGTCTTTAAGTCGTTAACCTAGTTTTAGAAGAAGAAACCAAAGGTTAAAGGAGAATCGACTCTAGTTATGCAACTAGTATCACTCGTAATGTGTGGGGATTAGGTTTCCCAGTTGCTAGAGTTCTCCCTTATATAGTTTTCAAATCAGGGTTTGCAATCGATGTTAGCTTGGTAACAAAGCATTTAATATTCACCGTTAGATGAAAACCTGATTAGATTCAAGCTAATATTTCTCAACCGTTGGATCGAAAACTTAGCTTGTTTACACACAAATGAAATGTCCAATTTTGGGTTTACGAACCGTTCCTAAACATTAACATTTGTTGGTTCAACAAGTCAACCAAAAGGTTAGCCATATGATTACTCTCATATCAACCTTATTCTTCTTCACCATAACTAGTTCAAATGACTCAAATGAACTTGTTAGAGAGTTGTTCAATTGCAAGGAAATCTTATGTAACTACACAAGACACAATTGAAGCAAAATCGGTTTGATTCACTCGAATCGATTCATGAACTTTATAGCCACGGTTTGCAAAAGCATTCCTTAGTTTATTTAAATATTAGTTCAAGAACAACCGACTTTAGATATAACCTTCTCAAGTTCGCGGACTTAAGCTCATGGAAGGAGTACACAAACTCCAGCAGAAAATCTCGGGTCGAGAAGTTCCGTAAGTTTGCGGACTTGGATCACACCACTTCCATTTCTCTTGATCAACAAAGTTCGCAAACTTTGGTTCAAGAATAAGGACTTATGCATATATGTGTTTCCACAACAATGCTTATATCCTACCAACGGTTATGTAATTTAAACTCTCATTTCAATCATTGAAACATTCTCAGAGAACGTTATATAGCCGTTATTCACAGACCATTTTTCGTCAGAGCAATTTTCAAAGTGATTGAAACATAAAATGACTTTCGTCACTTGGTAAAGATGAATTCGGCTAAAGCGAAAGCTTACCAACACACATTTCGAGAAATATAGGCGAGATAAACTCGGCTCGAAATAGGAAATGTGTATAATGAAAGTCTATATATCAAAACGACTTTTGAGTGACAAATAAGTTCAAGTATCCACATACCTTTTAGTCGATGAAGATCCACCAGTTCCTTGAGTAGTCCTTCGTCTTGTATGATGATTTCCATGGAGTCTTGAGCTCAACTACACTTTCTATCCTAATCCAAGACCTTAGCTCTAATAGGCTAGTAATCAAGACTTATAGTTTTGATCACTAGTATTGACAAACATGCTTGAGATAGAAACACATGCGAGTTCGACCGATCAATGCTCTAACACTAGCCTTGACAAATTTTACCTCTTTGTTAATACTTGGTGCATCTATTCCCTTATAGTCCAATCCTCGTGTATCACGATGATTTTTACTTTCTCCTAGCATACTGGTTAATTTTCTTGAACTAGTATTGAACTTTTCAAGTCATCTTCCAACATCTTGATTTTATGAAAGCATCAGCTAAATCAGCCTCAAGGCGTTTTTCTCGAGCGAGATAAGCGCTTTCTCTGTCATCAAAACTTGTTTGTTGAGAGTTAAACCATGCTTCAGATTCTGAAAGTTTCTCTTCCAACAAAAAGAACTTTTTATAAAGATAATCACATTCAAGTGACTTCATACGTAGGTTTTCCTCAGAATCCTTGAGGATCGATTCGTTAGAACGATTCGAAACATAAACACCTGCATAACATCTTCTCAATTTCTTGTTTTCACGACAGAGAGGAATTCAGAGAGGAGTGACATGAGAATTTGTCATCTTCTTCTTTTCTAACGAATTCAAAACCTTCACATACTCAGAGACTTCCTCATCAACATCTCTATCGATATCTGAATCACCTTCATCAGAAAGTTCATCCAACTGTTCTTCTAGGTGTGTTTTCCAGACTTCAACAGTTTTACATTAAGAGAATGTTTAGATACTGACCTAGATGTGACAGTCCTCTCCGGTGAATCCAAGCTTTGAAAATCATCTGGTAATTTATGAACAGGTACGTTATTAGAGATAGACTCATCCATAGTCAGATCGCTACAAACACAGACTTATGAGGTCTTAAACGTGTTTTCCTGCTTTGATACCAATTGAAAAAGCGGGGGTACAACAACCAAACCTAACAATTCGATTAGAAATCTGTATGGACAAACTCCAATATACTTTCTAGAGAATCAACTAGACAGTCTGACTCAATCTAGATAAAAAGTATATCAAAGAGTTTATATCTCAATCTCTCGATTTGATATATACTCAAGCAAATAGAAATCTGCGAGTCTTTATCAAAGAGAGATTACTTGGATGGTACCAAAGACCAATACCAAAGTGTCAATCAATTTAAATCAACAACCAGAAGGTCGGATATTCTAATTAATTGAACAACACACAACCTGTGATATTTCGATTATATAAACAAATATAATGCGGAATAGAAATAACACAGACACCACAATTTTGTTAACGAGGAAACCGCAAATGCAGAAAAAACCCCGGACCTAGTCCAGATTGAACACACACTGTATTAAGACGCTACAGATACTAGCCTACTCCAAATAACTTCGGTCTACTGTAGTTGAACCCCAATCAATCTCACACTGATCCAAGGTGCAGTTATGCTCCTATGCCTCTGATCCCAGCAGGATGTTACGTACTTGATTCCCTTAGATGATCTCACCCACAACTAAGAGTTGCTACGATCCAAAGTCGAAGACTTTAATAAACAAATCTGTATCACACGGAAAATTCTACGGTGATAGATAAATCCGTCTCCCTGAATATACCTACGAGTTTTGTTCCGTCTTTTGATAAATCAAGGTGAACAGGAACCAATCATTAAACTAGTCTTATATTCCCGAAGAACAACCTAGTATTATTGATCACCTCACAATAATCTTAATCGACGTAGTGTAAAGGATAGTGTGGAATCACAAACGATGAGACGAAGTGTTTGTGATTACTTTTCTATCTTTCCTATCGGAGATATAAAATCTCAAGCCAATTATTTCAATTGTACTCATACGATAGAAACAGCAAGATCAGATCACACAACTACAAGAAAAGTAGTATCGGTCTGGCTTCACAATCCCAGTGAAGTCCTTTAAGTCGTTAACCTAGTTTTAGAAGAAGAAACCAAAGGTTAAAGGAGAATCGACTCTAGTTATGCAACTAGTATCACTCGTAATGTGTGGGGATTAGGTTTCCCAGTTGCTAGAGTTCTCCCTTATATAGTTTTCAAATCAGGGTTTGCAATCGATGTTAGCTTGGTAACAAAGCATTTAATATTCACCGTTAGATGAAAACCTGATTAGATTCAAGCTAATATTTCTCAACCGTTGGATCGAAAACTTAGCTTGTTTACACACAAATGAAATGTCCAATTTTGGGTTTACGAACCGTTCCTAAACATTAACATTTGTTGGTTCAACAAGTCAACCAAAAGGTTAGCCATATGATTACTCTCATATCAACCTTATTCTTCTTCACCATAACTAGTTCAAATGACTCAAATGAACTTGTTAGAGAGTTGTTCAATTGCAAGGAAATCTTATGTAACTACACAAGACACAATTGAAGCAAAATCGGTTTGATTCACTCGAATCGATTCATGAACTTTATAGCCACGGTTTGCAAAAGCATTCCTTAGTTTATTTAAATATTAGTTCAAGAACAACCGACTTTAGATATAACCTTCTCAAGTTCGCGGACTTAAGCTCATGGAAGGAGTACACAAACTCCAGCAGAAAATCTCGGGTCGAGAAGTTCCGTAAGTTTGCGGACTTGGATCACACCACTTCCATTTCTCTTGATCAACAAAGTTCGCAAACTTTGGTTCAATGAATAAGGACTTATGCATATATGTGTTTCCACAACAATGCTTATATCCTACCAACGGTTATGTAATTTAAACTCTCATTTCAATCATTGAAACATTCTCAGAGAACGTTATATAGCCGTTATTCACAGACCATTTTTCGTCAGAGCAATTTTCAAAGTGATTGAAACATAAAATGACTTTCGTCACTTGGTAAAGATGAATTCGGCTAAAGCGAAAGCTTACCAACACACATTTCGAGAAATATATAGGCGAGATAAACTCGGCTCGAAATAGGAAATGTGTATAATGAAAGTCTATATATCAAAACGACTTTTGAGTGACAAATAAGTTCAAGTATCCACATACCTTTTAGTCGATGAAGATCCACCAGTTCCTTGAGTAGTCCTTCGTCTTGTATGATGATTTCCATGGAGTCTTGAGCTCAACTACACTTTCTATCCTAATCCAAGACCTTAGCTCTAATAGGCTAGTAATCAAGACTTATAGTTTTGATCACTAGTATTGACAAACATGCTTGAGATAGAAACACATGCGAGTTCGACCGATCAATGCTCTAACACTAGCCTTGACAAATTTTACCTCTTTGTTAATACTTGGTGCATCTATTCCCTTATAGTCCAATCCTCGTGTATCACGATGATTTTTACTTTCTCCTAGCATAGTGGTTAATTTCTTGAACTAGTATTGAACTTTTTCAAGTCATCTTCCAACATCTTGATTTTATGAAAGCATCAGCTAAATCAGCCTCAAGGCGTTTTTCTCGAGCGAGATAAGCGCTTTCTCTGTCATCAAAACTTGTTTGTTGAGAGTTAAACCATGCTTCAGATTCTGAAGTTTCTCTTCCAACAAAAAGAACTTTTTATAAAGATAATCACATTCAAGTGACTTCATACGTAGGTTTTCCTCAGAATCCTTGAGGATCGATTCGTTAGAACGATTCGAAACATAAACACCGCATAACATCTTCTCAATTTCTTGTTTTCACGACAGAGAGATTCAGAGAGGAGTGACATGAGAATTTGTCATCTTCTTCTTTTCTAACGAATTCAAAACCTTCACATACTCAGAGACTTCCTCATCAACATCTCTATCGATATCTGAATCACCTTCATCAGAAAGTTCATCCAACTGTTCTTCTAGGTGTGTTTTCCAGACTTCAACAGTTTTACATTAAGAGAATGTTTAGATACTGACCTAGATGTGACAGTCTCCGGTGAATCCAAGATTTGAAAATCATCTGGTAATTTATGAACAGGTACGTTATTAGAGATAGACTCATCCATAGTCAGATCGCTACAAACACAGATATGAGGTCTTAAACGTGTTTTCCTGCTTTGATACCAATTGAAAAAGCGGGGGTACAACAACCAACCTAACAATTCGATTAGAAATCTGTATGGACAAACTCCAATATACTTTCTAGAGAATCAACTAGACAGTCTGACTCAATCTAGATAAAAAGTATATCAAAGAGTTTATATCTCAATCTCTCGATTTGATATATACTCAAGCAAATAGAAATCTGCGAGTCTTTATCAAAGAGAGATTACTTGGATGGTACCAAAGACCAATATCCAAGTGTCAATCAATTTAAATCAACAACCAGAAGGTCGGATATTCTAATTAATTGAACAACACAACCTGTGATATTTCGATTATATAAAAATAATGCGGAATAGAAATAACACAGACACCAATTTTGTTAACGAGGAAACCGCAAATGCAGAAAAACCCCGGGACCTAGTCCAGATTGAACACACACTGTATTAAGACGCTACAGATACTAGCCTACTCCAAATTAACTTCGGTCTAGACTGTAGTTGAACCCCAATCAATCTCACACTGATCCAAGGTGCAGTTATGCTCCTATGCCTCTGATCCAGCAGGATGTTACGTACTTGATTCCCTTAGATGATCTCACCCACAACTAAGAGTTGCTACGATCCAAAGTCGAAGACTTTATAAACAAAATCTTATCACACGGAAAATTCTACGGTGATAGATAAATCCGTCTCCCTGAATATACCTACGAGTTTTGTTCCGTCTTTTGATAAATCAAGGTGAACAGGAACCAATCATTAAACTAGTCTTATATTCCCGAAGAACAACCTAGTATTATTGATCACCTCACAATAATCTTAATCGACGTAGTGTAAAGGATAGTGTGGAATCACAAACGATGAGACGAAGTGTTTGTGATTACTTTTCTATCTTTCCTATCGGAGATATAAAATCTCAAGCCAATTATTTCAATTGTACTCATACGATAGAAACAGCAAGATCAGATCACACAACTACAAGAAAAGTAGTATCGGTCTGGCTTCACAATCCCAGTGAAGTCTTTAAGTCGTTAACCTAGTTTTAGAAGAAGAAACCAAAGGTTAAAGGAGAATCGACTCTAGTTATGCAACTAGTATCACTCGTAATGTGTGGGGATTAGGTTTCCCAGTTGCTAGAGTTCTCCCTTATATAGTTTTCAAATCAGGTTTGCAATCGATGTTAGCTTGGTAACAAAGCATTTAATATTCACCGTTAGATGAAAACCTGATTAGATTCAAGCTAATATTTCTCAACCGTTGGATCGAAAACTTAGCTTGTTTACACACAAATGAAATGTCCAATTTTGGGTTTACGAACCGTTCCTAAACATTAACATTTGTTGGTTCAACAAGTCAACCAAAAGGTTAGCCATATGATTACTCTCATATCAACCTTATTCTTCTTCACCATAACTAGTTCAAATGACTCAAATGAACTTGTTAGAGAGTTGTTCAATTGCAAGGAAATCTTATGTAACTACACAAGACACAATTGAAGCAAAATCGGTTTGATTCACTCGAATCGATTCATGAACTTTATAGCCACGGTTTGCAAAAGCATTCCTTAGTTTATTTAAATATTAGTTCAAGAACAACCGACTTTAGATATAACCTTCTCAAGTTCGCGGACTTAAGCTCATGGAAGGAGTACACAAACTCCAGCAGAAAATCTCGGGTCGAGAAGTTCCGTAAGTTTGCGGACTTGGATCACACCACTTCCATTTCTCTTGATCAACAAAGTTCGCAAACTTTGGTTCAAGGAATAAGGACTTATGCATATATGTGTTTCCACAACAATGCTTATATCCTACCAACGGTTATGTAATTTAAACTCTCATTTCAATCATTGAAACATTCTCAGAGAACGTTATATAGCCGTTATTCACAGACCATTTTTCGTCAGAGCAATTTTCAAAGTGATTGAAACATAAAATGACTTTCGTCACTTGGTAAAGATGAATTCGGCTAAAGCGAAAGCTTACCAACACACATTTCGAGAAATAGATAGGCGAGATAAACTCGGCTCGAAATAGGAAATGTGTATAATGAAAGTCTATATATCAAAACGACTTTTGAGTGACAAATAAGTTCAAGTATCCACATACCTTTTAGTCGATGAAGATCCACCAGTTCCTTGAGTAGTCCTTCGTCTTGTATGATGATTTCCATGGAGTCTTGAGCTCAACTACACTTTCTATCCTAATCCAAGACCTTAGCTCTAATAGGCTAGTAATCAAGACTTATAGTTTTGATCACTAGTATTGACAAACATGCTTGAGATAGAAACACATGCGAGTTCGACCGATCAATGCTCTAACACTAGCCTTGACAAATTTTACCTCTTTGTTAATACTTGGTGCATCTATTCCCTTATAGTCCAATCCTCGTGTATCACGATGATTTTTACTTTCTCCTAGCATATGGTTAATTTTCTTGAACTAGTATTGAACTTTTTCAAGTCATCTTCCAACATCTTGATTTTATGAAGCATCAGCTAAATCAGCCTCAAGGCGTTTTTCTCGAGCGAGATAAGCGCTTTCTCTGTCATCAAAACTTGTTTGTTGAGAGTTAAACCATGCTTCAGATTCTGAAAGTTTCTCTTCCAACAAAAAGAACTTTTTATAAAGATAATCACATTCAAGTGACTTCATACGTAGGTTTTCCTCAGAATCCTTGAGGATCGATTTGTTAGAACGATTCGAAACATAAACACCTGCATAACATCTTCTCAATTTCTTGTTTTCACGACAGAGAGAATTCAGAGAGGAGTGACATGAGAATTTGTCATCTTCTTCTTTTCTAACGAATTCAAAACCTTCACATACTCAGAGACTTCCTCATCAACATCTCTATCGATATCTGAATCACCTTCATCAGAAAGTTCATCCAACTGTTCTTCTAGGTGTGTTTTCCAGACTTCAACAGGTTTTACATTAAGAGAATGTTTAGATACTGACCTAGATGTGACAGTCCTCTCCGGTGAATCCAAGCTTTGAAAATCATCTGGTAATTTATGAACAGGTACGTTATTAGAGATAGACTCATCCATAGTCAGATCGCTACAAACACAGACTTATGAGGTCTTAAACGTGTTTTCCTGCTTTGATACCAATTGAAAAAGCGGGGGTACAACAACCAAACCTAACAATTCGATTAGAAATCTGTATGGACAAACTCCAATATACTTTCTAGAGAATCAACTAGACAGTCTGACTCAATCTAGATAAAAAGTATATCAAAGAGTTTATCTCAATCTCTCGATTTGATATATACTCAAGCAAATAGAAATCTGCGAGTCTTTATCAAAGAAGATTACTTGGATGGTACCAAAGACCAATACCCAAGTGTCAATCAATTTAAATCAACAACCAAAGGTCGGATATTCTAATTGAATTGAACAACGCACAACATGTGATATTTCATTATATAAACAAATATAATGCGTAATAGATAACACAGACACCAGAATTTTGTTAACGAGGAAACCGCAAATGCAGAAAAACCCCGGGACCTAGTCCAGATTGAACACACACTGTATTAAGACGCTACAGACACTAGCCTACTCCAAATTAACTTCGGTCTGACTGTAGTTGAACCCCAATCAATCTCACACTGATCCAAGGTGCAGTTATGCTCCTATGCCTCTGATCCCAGCAGGATGTTACGTACTTGATTCCCTTAGATGATCTCACCCCAACTAAGTGTTGCTACGACCAAAGTCGAAGACTTTAATAAACAAATCTGTATCACACAGAAAATCTACGGTAAGATAAATCCGTCTCCCACGAATATACCTAGAGTTTTGTTCCGTCTTTTGATAAATCATGGTGAACAGGAACCAATCATTAAACTAGTCTTATATTCCCGAAGAACAACCTAGTATTATTGATCACCTCACAATAATCTTAATCGACGTAGTGTAAAGGATAGTGTGGAATCACAAACGATGAGACGAAGTGTTTGTGATTACTTTTCTATCTTTCCTATCGGAGATATAAAATCTCAAGCCAATTATTTCAATTGTACTCATACGATAGAAACAGCAAGATCAGATCACACAACTACAAGAAAAGTAGTATCGGTCTGGCTTCACAATCCCAGTGAAGTCTTTAAGTCGTTAACCTAGTTTTAGAAGAAGAAACCAAAGGTTAAAGGAGAATCGACTAGTTATGCAACTAGTATCACTCGTAATGTGTGGGGATTAGGTTTCCCAGTTGCTAGAGTTCTCCCTTATATAGTTTTCAAATCAGGGTTTGCAATCGATGTTAGCTTGGTAACAAAGCATTTAATATTCACCGTTAGATGAAAACCTGATTAGATTCAAGCTAATATTTCTCAACCGTTGGATCGAAAACTTAGCTTGTTTACACACAAATGAAATGTCCAATTTTGGGTTTACGAACCGTTCCTAAACATTAACATTTGTTGGTTCAACAAGTCAACCAAAAGGTTAGCCATATGATTACTCTCATATCAACCTTATTCTTCTTCACCATAACTAGTTCAAATGACTCAAATGAACTTGTTAGAGAGTTGTTCAATTGCAAGGAAATCTTATGTAACTACACAAGACACAATTGAAGCAAAATCGGTTTGATTCACTCGAATCGATTCATGAACTTTATAGCCACGGTTTGCAAAAGCATTCCTTAGTTTATTTAAATATTAGTTCAAGAACAACCGACTTTAGATATAACCTTCTCAAGTTCGCGGACTTAAGCTCATGGAAGGAGTACACAAACTCCAGCAGAAAATCTCGGGTCGAGAAGTTCCGTAAGTTTGCGGACTTGGATCACACCACTTCCATTTCTCTTGATCAACAAAGTTCGCAAACTTTGGTTCAAGGAATAAGGACTTATGCATATATGTGTTTCCACAACAATGCTTATATCCTACCAACGGTTATGTAATTTAAACTCTCATTTCAATCATTGAAAATTCTCAGAGAACGTTATATAGCCGTTATTCACAGACCATTTTTCGTCAGAGCAATTTTCAAAGTGATTGAAACATAAAATGACTTTCGTCACTTGGTAAAGATGAATTCGGCTAAAGCGAAAGCTTACCAACACACATTTCGAGAAATAGATAGGCGAGATAAACTCGGCTCGAAATAGGAAATGTGTATAATGAAAGTCTATATATCAAAACGACTTTTGAGTGACAAATAAGTTCAAGTATCCACATACCTTTTAGTCGATGAAGATCCACCAGTTCCTTGAGTAGTCCTTCGTCTTGTATGATGATTTCCATGGAGTCTTGAGCTCAACTACACTTTCTATCCTAATCCAAGACCTTAGCTCTAATAGGCTAGTAATCAAGACTTATAGTTTTGATCACTAGTATTGACAAACATGCTTGAGATAGAAACACATGCGAGTTCGACCGATCAATGCTCTAACACTAGCCTTGACAAATTTTACCTCTTTGTTAATACTTGGTGCATCTATTCCCTTATAGTCCAATCCTCGTGTATCACGATGATTTTTACTTTCTCCTAGCATACTGGTTAATTTTCTTGAACTAGTATTGAACTTTTTCAAGTCATCTTCCAACATCTTGATTTTATGAAGAGCATCAGCTAAATCAGCCTCAAGGCGTTTTTCTCGAGCGAGATAAGCGCTTTCTCTGTCATCAAAACTTGTTTGTTGAGAGTTAAACCATGCTTCAGATTCTGAAAGTTTCTCTTCCAACAAAAAGAACTTTTTATAAAGATAATCACATTCAAGTGACTTCATACGTAGGTTTTCCTCAGAATCCTTGAGGATCGATTCGTTAGAACGATTCGAAACATAAACACCTGCATAACATATTCTCAATTTCTTGTTTTCACGATAGAGAGGATTCAGAGAGGAGTGACATGAGAATTTGTCATCTTCTTCTTTTCTAACGAATTCAAAACCTTCACATACTCAGAGACTTCCTCATCAACATCTCTATCGATATCTGAATCACCTTCATCAGAAAGTTCATCCAACTGTTCTTCTAGGTGTGTTTTCCAGACTTCAACAGGTTTTACATTAAGAGAATGTTTAGATACTGACCTAGATGTGACAGTCCTCTCCGGTGAATCCAAGCTTTGAAAATCATCTGGTAATTTATGAACAGGTACGTTATTAGAGATAGACTCATCCATAGTCAGATCGCTACAAACACAGACTTATGAGGTCTTAAACGTGTTTTCCTGCTTTGATACCAATTGAAAAAGCGGGGGTACAACAACCAAACCTAACAATTCGATTAGAAATCTGTATGGACAAACTCCAATATACTTTCTAGAGAATCAACTAGACAGTCTGACTCAATCTAGATAAAAAGTATATCAAAGAGTTTATATCTCAATCTCTCGATTTGATATATACTCAAGCAAATAGAAATCTGCGAGTCTTTATCAAAGAGAGATTACTTGGATGGTACCAAAGACCAATACCCAAGTGTCAATCAATTTAAATCAACAACCAAAAGGTCGGATATTCTAATTGATTGAACAACGCACAACATGTGATATTTCAATTATATAAACAAATATAATGCGTAATAGATATAACACAGACACCAGAATTTTGTTAACGAGGAAACCGCAAATGTAGAAAAACCCCGGGACCTAGTCCAGATTGAACACACACTGTATTAAGCCGCTACAGACACTAGCCTACTCCAAATTAACTTCGGTCTGGACTGTAGTTGAACCCCAATCAATCTCACACTGATCCAAGGTGCAGTTATGCTCCTATGCCTCTGATCCCAGCAGGATGTTACGTACTTGATTCCCTTAGCTGATCTCACCCGCAACTAAGTGTTGCTACGACCCAAAGTCGAAGACTTTAATAAACAAATCTGTATCACACAGAAAAGTCTACGGTAATAGATAAATCCGTCTCCCACGAATATACCTATGAGTTTTGTTCCGTCTTTTGATAAATCATGGTGAACAGGAACCAATCATTAAACTAGTCTTATATTCCCGAAGAACAACCTAGTATTATTGATCACCTCACAATAATCTTAATCGACGTAGTGTAAAGGATAGTGTGGAATCACAAACGATGAGACGAAGTGTTTGTGATTACTTTTCTATCTTTCCTATCGGAGATATAAAATCTCAAGCCAATTATTTCAATTGTACTCATACGATAGAAACAGCAAGATCAGATCACACAACTACAGGAAAAGTAGTATCGGTCTGGCTTCACAATCCCAGTGAAGCCTTTAAGTCGTTAACCTAGTTTTAGAAGAAGAAACCAAAGGTTAAAGGAGAATCGACTCTAGTTATGCAAATAGTATCACTCGTAATGTGTGGGGATTAGGTTTCCCAGTTGCTAGAGTTCTCCCTTATATAGTTTTCAAATCAGGGTTTGCAATCGATGTTAGCTTGGTAACAAAGCATTTAATATTCACCGTTAGATGAAAACCTGATTAGATTCAAGCTAATATTTCTCAACCGTTGGATCGAAAACTTAGCTTGTTTACACACAAATGAAATGTCCAATTTTGGGTTTACGAACCGTTCCTAAACATTAACATTTGTTGGTTCAACAAGTCAACCAAAAGGTTAGCCATATGATTACTCTCATATCAACCTTATTCTTCTTCACCATAACTAGTTCAAATGACTCAAATGAACTTGTTAGAGAGTTGTTCAATTGCAAGGAAATCTTATGTAACTACACAAGACACAATTGAAGCAAAATCGGTTTGATTCACTCGAATCGATTCATGAACTTTATAGCCACGGTTTGCAAAAGCATTCCTTAGTTTATTTAAATATTAGTTCAAGAACAACCGACTTTAGATATAACCTTCTCAAGTTTGCGGACTTAAGCTCATGGAAGGAGTACACAAACTCCAGCAGAAAATCTCGGGTCGAGAAGTTCCGTAAGTTTGCGGACTTGGATCACACCACTTCCATTTCTCTTGATCAACAAAGTTCGCAAACTTTGGTTCAAGGAATAAGGACTTATGCATATATGTGTTTCCACAACAATGCTTATATCCTACCAACGGTTATGTAATTTAAACTCTCATTTCAATCATTGAAACATTCTCAGAGAACGTTATATAGCCGTTATTCACAGACCATTTTTCGTCAGAGCAATTTTCAAAGTGATTGAAACATAAAATGACTTTCGTCACTTGGTAAAGATGAATTCGGCTAAAGCGAAAGCTTACCAACACACATTTCGAGAAATAGATAGGCGAGATAAACTCGGCTCGAAATAGGAAATGTGTATAATGAAAGTCTATATATCAAAACGACTTTTAAGTGACAAATAAGTGCAAGTATCCACATACCTTTTAGTCGATGAAGATCCACCAGTTCCTTGAGTAGTCCTTCGTCTTGTATGATGATTTCCATGGAGTCTTGAGCTCAACTACACTTTCTATCCTAATCCAAGACCTTAGCTCTAATAGGCTAGTAATCAAGACTTATAGTTTTGATCACTAGTATTGACAAACATGCTTGAGATAGAAACACATGCGAGTTCGACCGATCAATGCTCTAACACTAGCCTTGACAAATTTTACCTCTTTGTTAATACTTGGTGCATCTATTCCCTTATAGTCCAATCCTCGTGTATCACGATGATTTTTACTTTCTCCTAGCATACTGGTTAATTTTCTTGAACTAGTATTGAACTTTTTCAAGTCATCTTCCAACATCTTGATTTTATGAAGAGCATCAGCTAAATCAGCCTCAAGGCGTTTTTCTCGAGCGAGATAAGCGCTTTCTCTGTCATCAAAACTTGTTTGTTGAGAGTTAAACCATGCTTCAGATTCTGAAAGTTTCTCTTCCAACAAAAAGAACTTTTTATAAAGATAATCACATTCAAGTGACTTCATACGTAGGTTTTCCTCAGAATCCTTGAGGATCGATTCGTTAGAACGATTCGAAACATAAACACCTGCATAACATATTCTCAATTTCTTGTTTTCACGATAGAGAGGATTCAGAGAGGAGTGACATGAGAATTTGTCATCTTCTTCTTTTCTAACGAATTCAAAACCTTCACATACTCAGAGACTTCCTCATCAACATCTCTATCGATATCTGAATCACCTTCATCAGAAAGTTCATCCAACTGTTCTTCTAGGTGTGTTTTCCAGACTTCAACAGGTTTTACATTAAGAGAATGTTTAGATACTGACCTAGATGTGACAGTCCTCTCCGGTGAATCCAAGCTTTGAAAATCATCTGGTAATTTATGAACAGGTACGTTATTAGAGATAGACTCATCCATAGTCAGATCGCTACAAACACAGACTTATGAGGTCTTAAACGTGTTTTCCTGCTTTGATACCAATTGAAAAAGCGGGGGTACAACAACCAAACCTAACAATTCGATTAGAAATCTGTATGGACAAACTCCAATATACTTTCTAGAGAATCAACTAGACAGTCTGACTCAATCTAGATAAAAAGTATATCAAAGAGTTTATATCTCAATCTCTCGATTTGATATATACTCAAGCAAATAGAAATCTGCGAGTCTTTATCAAAGAGAGATTACTTGGATGGTACCAAAGACCAATACCCAAGTGTCAATCAATTTAAATCAACAACCAAAAGGTCGGATATTCTAATTGATTGAACAACGCACAACATGTGATATTTCAATTATATAAACAAATATAATGCGTAATAGATATAACACAGACACCAGAATTTTGTTAACGAGGAAACCGCAAATGTAGAAAAACCCCGGGACCTAGTCCAGATTGAACACACACTGTATTAAGCCGCTACAGACACTAGCCTACTCCAAATTAACTTCGGTCTGGACTGTAGTTGAAACCCAATCAATCTCACACTGATCCAAGGTACAGTTATGCTCCGACGCCTCTAATCCCAGCAGGATGCTACGTACTTGATTCCCTTAGCTGATCTCACCCGCAACTAAGTGTTGCTACGACCCAAAGTCGAAGACTTTAATAAACAAATCTGTATCACACAGAAAAGTCTACGGTAATAGATAAATCCGTCTCCCACGAATATACCTATGAGTTTTGTTCCGTCTTTTGATAAATCATGGTGAACAGGAACCAATCATTAAACTAGTCTTATATTCCCGAAGAACAACCTAGTATTATTGATCACCTCACAATAATCTTAATCGACGTAGTGTAAAGGATAGTGTGGAATCACAAACGATGAGACGAAGTGTTTGTGATTACTTTTCTATCTTTCCTATCGGAGATATAAAATCTCAAGCCAATTATTTCAATTGTACTCATACGATAGAAACAGCAAGATCAGATCACACAACTACAGGAAAAGTAGTATCGGTCTGGCTTCACAATCCCAGTGAAGTCTTTAAGTCGTTAACCTAGTTTTAGAAGAAGAAACCAAAGGTTAAAGGAGAATCGACTGTAGTTATGCAACTAGTATCACTCGTAATGTGTGGGGATTAGGTTTCCCAGTTGCTAGAGTTCTCCCTTATATAGTTTTCAAATCAGGGTTTGCAATCGATGTTAGCTTGGTAACAAAGCATTTAATATTCACCGTTAGATGAAAACCTGATTAGATTCAAGCTAATATTTCTCAACCGTTGGATCGAAAACTTAGCTTGTTTACACACAAATGAAATGTCCAATTTTGGGTTTACGAACCGTTCCTAAACATTAACATTTGTTGGTTCAACAAGTCAACCAAAAGGTTAGCCATATGATTACTCTCATATCAACCTTATTCTTCTTCACCATAACTAGTTCAAATGACTCAAATGAACTTGTTAGAGAGTTGTTCAATTGCAAGGAAATCTTATGTAACTACACAAGACACGATTGAAGCAAAATCGGTTTGATTCACTCGAATCGATTCATGAACTTTATAGCCACGGTTTGCAAAAGCATTCCTTAGTTTATTTAAATATTAGTTCAAGAACAACCGACTTTAGATATAACCTTCTCAAGTTCGCGGACTTAAGCTCATGGAAGGAGTACACAAACTCCAGCAGAAAATCTCGGGTCGAGAAGTTCCGTAAGTTTGCGGACTTGGATCACACCACTTCCATTTCTCTTGATCAACAAAGTTCGCAAACTTTGGTTCAAGGAATAAGGACTTATGCATATATGTGTTTCCACAACAATGCTTATATCCTACCAACGGTTATGTAATTTAAACTCTCATTTCAATCATTGAAACATTCTCAGAGAACGTTATATAGCCGTTATTCACAGACCATTTTTCGTCAGAGCAATTTTCAAAGTGATTGAAACATAAAATGACTTTCGTCACTTGGTAAAGATGAATTCGGCTAAAGCGAAAGCTTACCAACACACATTTCGAGAAATAGATAGGCGAGATAAACTCGGCTCGAAATAGGAAATGTGTATAATGAAAGTCTATATATCAAAACGACTTTTGAGTGACAAATAAGTTCAAGTATCCACATACCTTTTAGTCGATGAAGATCCACCAGTTCCTTGAGTAGTCCTTCGTCTTGTATGATGATTTCCATGGAGTCTTGAGCTCAACTACACTTTCTATCCTAATCCAAGACCTTAGCTCTAATAGGCTAGTAATCAAGACTTATAGTTTTGATCACTAGTATTGACAAACATGCTTGAGATAGAAACACATGCGAGTTCGACCGATCAATGCTCTAACACTAGCCTTGACAAATTTTACCTCTTTGTTAATACTTGGTGCATCTATTCCCTTATAGTCCAATCCTCGTGTATCACGATGATTTTTACTTTCTCCTAGCATAGTGGTTAATTTTCTTGAACTAGTATTGAACTTTTTCAAGTCATCTTCCAACATCTTGATTTTATGAAGAGCATCAGCTAAATCAGCCTCAAGGCGTTTTTCTCGAGCGAGATAAGCGCTTTCTCTGTCATCAAAACTTGTTTGTTGAGAGTTAAACCATGCTTCAGATTCTGAAAGTTTCTCTTCCAACAAAAAGAACTTTTTATAAAGATAATCACATTCAAGTGACTTCATACGTAGGTTTTCCTCAGAATCCTTGAGGATCGATTCGTTAGAACGATTCGAAACATAAACACCTGCATAACATATTCTCAATTTCTTGTTTTCACGATAGAGAGGATTCAGAGAGGAGTGACATGAGAATTTGTCATCTTCTTCTTTTCTAACGAATTCAAAACCTTCACATACTCAGAGACTTCCTCATCAACATCTCTATCGATATCTGAATCACCTTCATCAGAAAGTTCATCCAACTGTTCTTCTAGGTGTGTTTTCCAGACTTCAACAGGTTTTACATTAAGAGAATGTTTAGATACTGACCTAGATGTGACAGTCCTCTCCGGTGAATCCAAGCTTTGAAAATCATCTGGTAATTTATGAACAGGTACGTTATTAGAGATAGACTCATCCATAGTCAGATCGCTACAAACACAGACTTATGAGGTCTTAAACGTGTTTTCCTGCTTTGATACCAATTGAAAAAGCGGGGGTACAACAACCAAACCTAACAATTCGATTAGAAATCTGTATGGACAAACTCCAATATACTTTCTAGAGAATCAACTAGACAGTCTGACTCAATCTAGATAAAAAGTATATCAAAGAGTTTATATCTCAATCTCTCGATTTGATATATACTCAAGCAAATAGAAATCTGCGAGTCTTTATCAAAGAGAGATTACTTGGATGGTACCAAAGACCAATACCCAAGTGTCAATCAATTTAAATCAACAACCAAAAGGTCGGATATTCTAATTGATTGAACAACGCACAACATGTGATATTTCAATTATATAAACAAATATAATGCGTAATAGATATAACACAGACACCAGAATTTTGTTAACGAGGAAACCGCAAATGTAGAAAAACCCCGGGACCTAGTCCAGATTGAACACACACTGTATTAAGCCGCTACAGACACTAGCCTACTCCAAATTAACTTCGGTCTGGACTGTAGTTGAACCCCAATCAATCTCACACTGATCCAAGGTGCAGTTATGCTCCTATGCCTCTGATCCCAGCAGGATGTTACGTACTTGATTCCCTTAGCTGATCTCACCCGCAACTAAGTGTTGCTACGACCCAAAGTCGAAGACTTTAATAAACAAATCTGTATCACACAGAAAAGTCTACGGTAATAGATAAATCCGTCTCCCACGAATATACCTACGAGTTTTGTTCCGTCTTTTGATAAATCATGGTGAACAGGAACCAATCAACAAACCGGTCTTATATTCCCGAAGAACAACCTAGTATTATTGATCACCTCACAATAATCTTAATCGATGCAGCGAAAAAAGATATTGTGGAATCACAAACGATGAGACAAAGTGTTTGTGATTATTTTTCTATCTTGCCTATCGAAGATATAAAATCTCAACCCAATTATGTCAATTGTACTCGTACGATAGAAACAGCAAGATCATATCACACAACTACAAGAAAAGTAGTATCGGTCTGGATTCACAATCCCAATGAAGTCTTTAAGTCGTTAACCTGGTTTTAGAAGAAGAAACCAAAGGTTAAAGGAGAATCGACTCTAGCTATGCACGTAGTATCACACGTAAGGTGTGGGGATTAGGTTTCCCAGTTTCTAGAGTTCTCCCTTATATATTTTTCAAATCAGGGTTTGCAATCAATGTTAGCTTGGTAACAAAGCATTCAATATTCACTGTTAGATGAAAACCTGATTAGATTCAAGCTAATCTTTCTCAACCGTTGAATCGAAAACTTAGATTGTTACTGTAGATGGTGGATTTTCGACAAAGGCTAAAATCGGAAACCCATAATTATACGAACTTCTGATCCAACAATCAGACGTGAGTATTGAGACACGAGTCTCTCATCAAATCTCTATCTGAGAATACTTTCTCTCAGAGTACATGCAGATATGTAGTCTCTCATGAATACTGAACACTTCAATAATTATTTCTATATAGAATCATGAGATTGACGGCTCCTAGAAAGCTTGCTCTGCTAGTATAGAGCGATAACGTCTTCAGGATATAAACAACAAGTTTCCCTGACTATATAAAGGATATGAAGCTCCAGCAAGCTCATGTCATAATAATTAATGCTCCTAGACAGCTTGCTCTGCTAGTATAGAGCCATAAGTTAATTATTCCTAAATTCTTGGATTCATCCACTGAATTTCCGAAAATATTCAAATATTTTCGCAATATTTCGTTACTTCAATCAATGGTTCTTCCCAGCAGAATTCCATGGGTTAGTAATAAATATTCAACGCACGGGCGTCTGAGCTACCTCCGAGTAAGCCCCGACTCAAAAGGTGCAAGTGTACTCAATGATGATGCATTAACAATCACCGCACGAACGAGTATTTCAAAATACGACGAAACGATGAACCTATGCAAAATAGATAGGAAAATAATAAATAATTAAAATATTGAACAAGGCGCCACGGGATTGGGCTCATCGACGGGCCGGCCGTGCCATGGCCAATCCCACGCCAGTTTTATATTTTATCATATTTTTTTATTATTTTCCTTGATCTTATGAAAATCCTTTCATTTGAACAAACATCCTTCGTTTGAGGAAACTCCTCAGTTTCATGGTGCTTCCTTCGCACGAAGGAAATAATATAAAATTGGGAAAATATTGTGCGGCCGTGATTGTTGGCCAAACGGCCATGCCTTGATCCCGGCCGGCCCCACACCTCATGGTTCCTCATTATTTTATTATTATTTTCCTAATCTCATGAAAACTTCTTCATCTCATGGTATTTTCATAAATACATGAAAAATAATATAAAATTAGGGAAACCCGTGGGACCGAGCCCCAGCCGGCCGACCATGCCCTAGCCGGTCCCACACGCTCCTATATTTTATTATTATTATTTTAAGGTTTTCTTTATCCCATGAAACTCCTTGATTTCATGGTATTTCTCTCAAATTAGGAAAATTCCTTCAAATCATGGAAAAATACACGGAAAATACATAAAAATTAGGGAAACTCGTGGGACCGGGCCCAAGCCGTCCGGCCATGCCCTATCCGGTCCCGCACGCCCTTATTTTTCTTATTTTAATATTATTTTCTTCCTTGATCCCATGAAACTCCTTCACTTCAAGGAAACTCCTTAATTTCAACAAATTCTTTAATTTATGATATTTTCATAAAATCATGAAAAATAACATAAAATTAGAAAAAGGCACCATGGGACCGTGGTCACTGGCCAGCCGGCCATTCCTTGGATTCAACGGTCCCACACTTCATCATTTCTTCATTTTATAATTATTTTCCTTCATCTCATGAAGTTTCCTCAGTTTCAGCAAAACCCTGATTTTATTGTATTTTCTCAAATGGTTGCTCAAACGCACGCCAGAAAATATCAAAATTCTCAGGACTGAGACACACACGTGTTGACGACGTGAGCATGTTACCTTGACCGACCAAGGTTGGCTCTTTGGTTCCCAATGAGCCGGTCCCACGTATTTTTATGGTTTGACCTAATTTGCGTAATTGCACGTATTAGGTACAAGACTCTTCCAAATAATTTTGGAATTTCATGAAGTGATCGTCATTCGATCCCACGACCATCCAGAGTTGGTTTCATGACCCATTGGTCGGTCTCTCACCTCTCCATAATTAATTAGGTTTTATCACCTAAGGCTCAGACGAGCATTATATGAAAAATGATTGAACCATCATTTGATCATCTTTTCACCGACTCTTCAAGGGGTCTTGGTATTTGCTAACGCGAGCATATGGACACTACATGGTCGACCCATAGTCTCATGTATCCGGTCCTCCTTCATTCCATGGTTAAATTTTCAATAAACTATCACTCGGTCATTAATTGATCAAATTAGGGTTTCTGAGTTCAAGGATCATAATTCCAGATTCGAACGCTAATAATTTTACGACGATTTCATGATCACCATTTTATTATACTCGGTTCAACTACCAGTATTCTAATTAATGTTTTATTTCGGTCACGCTGCCAATAGTTCATTAGACGAGCAACACTTGCTCAGATGAGCAATATTTGCTCAAACCAAGGAATATTGGTTCAACTATCAATATTCAACGATTCATCGAATGAGCAATACTT
This sequence comes from Papaver somniferum, assembly GCF_003573695.1. NCBI lineage: Eukaryota > Viridiplantae > Streptophyta > Magnoliopsida > Ranunculales > Papaveraceae > Papaver > Papaver somniferum. The sequence continues at coordinate 181,236,462 of NC_039360.1, forward strand.
GCTCACCTCAACGTGAGAATTACACCTATATCTCAACGTACGCGTTCAATTCATGAGTTTCATAATATTTTGCAGAATCATGTTCAACTCAGAAAATACATGGACTCATCGTCCCATGAAGTCAACAACTGACTAAATACACGTCTGCCCTGCAGACTCCACGTTCACGAGATATCAATCGTGTCACTTGGGGGGATATCAACTAGGGTTTTGGTTTGGCGGTCTACGGCACGTGTGTTCATACACACGATAGAATGTGAGCAAGTCATGCAATCAGTTGAAGGAGTTAACAAAGTAGTGGATGGAAAATCGACCAAGTCTCCGCACGATGAGCAACTGGTTTCAAACACGATTTCCACTTCCCCACTCTTTGATTCCATCAACTGTCACACTTCATGGGATCATGGTGTCTACAATTCCAACAATATAAATAAGTCTCTGAATCATGATTGAAGACAGAACAACGATCTCACGTCTCACATACAACGAGATTAACTCAACATCTGAGTAATTACTCTCAACAGAGATTCCATCATTCAGAACTTATCTTATTCAGAATTCACAACACACCCACAATCTTTGATTACCATTGATTCCACACATTTCTCAACTTCCTTCCTACAGATCAACCCATCCTCTCTTGTGACCGAATTTACTCTGGAACAGCCACTGTCTTAGTTTAGGCCGGAGTACTACAAATTGATCTCTCGAATTCAAAGCACCCCCTTCTTGCAGTGTATTTGTGTGAGGTTGAACATTTCGCTCGGTTCAAGGAGTCTCCTCCGTACGGTAGTCTCCTAAATCCCGTGAAAACCAGCAAATCGTTTTGCCCCATGCACAGATTGGCGACCACAGTGGGAGATTAATCTCTCGGTTGCAATCTCAATCTTTCACAATATGGTTGATCTTAGGTCACGCACGATCGCAGATCCTAACATAAATGATGCTAACACTGGCAACGACACTAATGATGATATTCCATAAACCATTCCTTCTTCCAACAATGGAGGTGGCGTCACTCCTCATCAGACTGGAGCACATCTCCTGTTTGGTCGTTCCCTTGAGGAAATCAGAGAAAACCCACGTACCATAGCTGATCTCATGAAGGTGCAAGAGACTCTTGCCAAGAATCAGACAGACATGGATGCAACACAGAAGGAGTTGTGCAATTATCTCAAAACTCTCACTGACAAGATGTCAGAGAAGACTCAAGAAAAGGGAAAAGAAAAAGGAGACATCTCCAGATGCTGATCCTGAAGTAGTTCCAATTCATACAGTGGATGACAAAGAAGTCCGCAAAACTGCAGACGATCCATCAGCAAAGGAATCATCAAATTTCATTACTCGGGAATATTTGGAACGCATCTTGGAGAACCGTGGAAAATAAAAGACATCACATGTCCATCGTCACCATCCTCCGTACCCTACTGCTACGCAAAGGGTTCCTCTTCCAAAACATTATACCTCTCCAACCATCACTTTGTACGACGGAACATGCAATGCTCGGGAACATGTTTCTAGGTTTATGGAATCCTTGGGTGAACATGAACATAACCATGTTGTTCGCCTCAAAGAATTTTCAAAATCCTTGAAAGTCAGAGCATACACCTGGTACAACAACATCGCACCATGAACTATCAACAATTGGGGAGAAATGATTAACGCCTTCTACAGAAAGTACTTCTTTGTGTCAGAGAAAATTACTCTCTGATCTTGGAAGAATGTTTTAGAGGAACAATGAACATCCCAATGACTACGTGAAAATATTCAGAGTCCAGGCCCTGGAATGTTATGATCCAAATGTCACGGAGCAGCAACTGGTAGACTTGTGTATCAACGACATGATCCCGGTCTACAGAGATTTATTGGAAAATCTTCGTTTCCAGAACTTCTCAGAGCTTCATGAAGCGGCGAAGAGATCGGCAACTACTGCGCCCGCTTTACTAAAAAAAAAAGATACAAAGGCTGAAGAACCGCGAGACACTCGAGGTAGCAGACGTCTGATCAAGAAGCAGTAAAACCTCCATCCTTCCATAAACACTGTTGCAGAAGGGAGAAAACGGAAATCCAAACCGCCGCGCAAGCATACCTCATCTCCTTCAAAAGTACAAAGGAAGGATAAGCAAGATGCGCAATCCTCTGACCAACGCACAAGAGCTCCTGATCAAGAAGCACCTGAATTTCCTTTTTACATTAAAGAGGTGATAGAACTATGGATTTCTGGGTCCAAGATGGTGCAATCAAGTTGCCATATGTCAAGAAAGAACCAACTGAAGAAGACATGGAAAGTCCTCGTTACTGCCGCTTCCACAGGTTTGTCAATCATCCCACAAGTGACTGCGGAGTTTTGAAGCATATTTTCAAAGAGAAGGTTGATCCACAATAGCTTCAACTGGGGACTGAAGGAGTGCACACGAATCCTCTCCGAGTCAGAACCTTTATACGCTCTGAACAACCTATCAAAGAGGCAGTTCAATCCTTGGTCGAAACGTGAATTGCTTTATCTGTCGAAGGCACAAAGGAGAGACATGTTCACAGTACTGAACCACATCGTGTCAAGAAGTCCATTACGAAAATACTTCTTGAGCCTCCAGCCACAGACCAAGAGATGTACGACTAGGGACTGCTTACCACAGTCAATCCCAGAAGAAACGAATTTGGAAGAACGTTGATCGATGCTGGCACCGCCATCAACAACATTCCACTGAAAACCATAAATCCACAGGCATCACTCGACAAGGAGCTACTCATGCTCCCACCTCAATCAGAGATCTTGAAGGAACGCTCGGAAATACGTATGGCTACATCACTCTCAAAGTGAACATAAGTTCAACCTGGACGGAAACCAAGTTTCACATAATCAGGAGATCCAGGATATGACATATCCTTCAGACGAGCGTGGATCCATGCTGAAAATATGGGTACTTACAAAGCTCCTTTGGTTACACATCTCTCCAACGAAGAAAGTTCTGATTCAAAAGGTTTGACTGATGTTCCATCATCAGAGCACTTGGAGGAATTTCGAACTTTGACGAGGTTGAAACAAGAACCTGAAAAAGATGCATACACATTCATCAAAAGGTCCTGTACTCGGGCAAGTCTCATTCCTCCCATGTCTATGTCATTTATTTCCTCACATGCTATCTTAGCATGGGGACTCAATTCTGCTGGAAACTCTGCAAGTCGTTATGAATGGTGGCTTCAGCGCATTATTATTTTACCAAGTGGTTCAATCTGACGTTTCTCCGAATCAAGCACTGAAACATTCATTATTGAGATGATGTCCAAACATGGCACTGAAACATTCATTATTGATATGATGTCTGCACAAGTGTCGAATCCCACTACCGCAATGAAAAGGATGCTGAATCAACAGAAGATACTCCAGGTCCGAGATGATCAAACCCCTAAGACATTCGATGCTTAAGGAATATACGCTTCAATGCTCAAGCATCTAAGAAGCCATAAAATTGTACTCCCAATCAAAGAGTACAACACAAATATCTCGACGATGACACATGGATTCAACACCAGCACGATCAAAGTGTAACTAAACTACAATCGATAAATCTTCATTATCTCATGATAAGACTTCTGAAGAAGATGCAACATCATTCATACATGGATGGCACTAACTCCTTCAACATACACTGGGAAACCTGAGGTGATTCCGTGAAACTCCATTAGCGGGATTTCTCTACATCACAAGCCCCTGCATGATTGAGGAACTTCCTCTCTTCACCAATCACATCCAGTATGAAAACTGCTGATGCTATCTACCACAACAACGTCGACTCACTGAAAAAGTCAGTTCATGGTAAAGTTATGCTTTCAGGAGCATTTAGGTTGAACTTTCAGTACACCTTCATCTTAGGGACGCTCAACTCATCAACTAGTTCGTGAATGTAAAAGGCTCACTGGATGGAGGAGCAAAGATTACATCTATAATCATGGTTCTAGCCTTTTTCGGTCTTTGGAGCAACTCCAACCATGGTATCAGCATCAAAAATAATCTCTAGAGGAACACCATCCATGATCTCATCATCGACAAGGATCTCGGGAGCGTAATCATTCATGGTCTCAGCACCAACAACGGTCTTAGGAGCAACATCCCCAGGGCTTTATCAACTAATCATTTTCTCAAGTATTGCTCGATGAAGCGGACTTATCCAAGCACTAATGATTCATATAAAGGCGTGTAGACATGAAATATGTTCACATGAAAGTATTTCTGAATCTTGCACGACGGACGGGTACAAATCAAAGTCTTCTACAAGATGTTCTCATCGCCTCTACAAATGAGATACGACATGCTCCAGGCCATGGGTTTACAAAAACGTACCAATGGGTGAGGAATGGGACAATACTTCCTCAACAAAATATGTTCGTCTATGTTTCTTATCAACTTACCAAAAGAGCGCATCAATCGGACATACGAGCTGAAAGATATGGCCTTTACGGTCAGGTCTACGGAGTCTGAAAAATTTGTACGGGATTACAAATTACAAATGTGAACGCTTCGTTGGCTGACCTATACAACTCCAAATTGAGTGATTATTTTCTCATTAGATAACTCAGCCTCTTAGCTTCAAAAGTTGGGGTCAAGCATCGAATTCCGACCTTGTATGAGGTCCCTACAACATGCAAGCAGCAATTCTTAGGCGGGATTCTTGACTTCCACAGTCGATCGGTGTCCACCAAGTATTTCCACTAATTACTTCATCAAGGTACCTACAACTTCGATCACCTAGGTCTTTACATGAATTTTTCTACCTGGGTCCTCTATCCAAGTCTTGCCAGAAGAAGAGAAAAGGAAAAGGAGAGATTTAACAAATTACTGGGGACTGACGGTCCACTGATCATGACGATCAGTTTCACAGCAAGACTCATGGAACCAGAATCTCATGTGCTAATCATTCATCATAAAAGTAATGCTACCTCCGGGACATGAAACCATGGTCATTAAATCATCCTCTCTCGAGAGCAACCTCAGCTATGGTCCCGTGACCAGGGTTTCAGAAGTGATGTTTCTACGACTGACAGAAACAAGATGGCACTACAAGCACCATGCTCATGTATCAATCAAAGGGTACTGATCTCGAATGAATAAATGACATTAAAATCCTTCACCAACCATTCGAGATACAAGCGAATGGTCTAAGAACACAACATGGGTGTTTTACAGCAAGCTCGTCTGAGATGATTTTACACTGTCCTGTACAAACTGACGAGCTGGGAGAAATTTGGTAAAGAATCTAGGGATGGGTCATATACCATTCTATTCTTATAAATGTCCTCTACAACGTATCCAAAATTCAAAGCAATTGAAGAAACGAGCAAGGATATGTGGCAGAAACATTGGACAACATACAATCTGAAAAAGTTCTGAAAGTCTCCTGGAAGTTTACTGTTTCGCCTTTTTCAGGCCCTAAACATGATCAAAACTCAAAAATCTTCGATGTTAAAGCTGGGAAATTTTTTGGGCTTGAAGATACATATGAAGATCGCGAAAATCCGATTTCGAACGAAGATTCTACGGTGTTTTTGCTAAAATGATGAAGTCTGAAATTTTCTGGTGACATATTTCAGCAAAATTACTCGTATACTCACATGGATACTCATTCATTCATTCATTCACAAATCAGCAATTTTATACTTCTATGAAGAGATTACAGGAGATATACTTACTAGGGGAGTCTCTAAATCATTTGAAGGTTCGGTAATCTCCATTGGAAACGCCGCTATCTCCATTCGGTTTGGGATTTCGGGAATTCTCCATATTCCCATATCCCAAAGAAGAGCACGCTTTATCAACACGATTCTTATCTACAATGATTTCTTCCTGGATTCATCAACAACAATTATTATTACTTCATTCAAGGAGATGCCACGACCACCTGCACGAAAAAGGATACTTACATCGACTTCTTCATCAGTACTGGATTCATGAATTGGTTGCCCGGGAACAAGTTGAAGACCGTCAATCGATGGACCAAAAGTCTGAAAAGAAATAAAAAACCTTGGTCTCATGATCCTAATTGCACGGGCGAAGTCATGACACAAGAAGCGTTAACAACTCACCAAAGAAACGGCTGGGGACTACACTTCATTTGCTAACATCTTGTAGTCCTTACTTCTGGGTTCTCCGCTCCCGTAGACTTTCTTCCATTTCCGTGGAGTCTACATTGATCCATGATCTCACTACACGATCATCCTATGGTAAATCTAATGAAATAACCACGAGTACAACTCAGTATGAAGGATCTCTCACCATCACCCAGAGGTTCCGGAAGTACCATTTCTTAAAGTTTCGTCCGTAGAGATGTTATCTCTGGAAACACCATCTTTGGAAGAATCATCATGGGAGTCAGTCATTCTCTAAAAGTGGCTACTTCAGCACATCATTCATACAAAGCGCAGGCTTCGACAGAACAATGAATCATGGAATAAATGTGCTTACAACAGAGTCTACAAAAATGGTAACCTTCTCAATCTTACCTATTTACAATTTCACTAGATGTAGTGATTACAATCTCGAGAATTCGTTCGCTCCTTCAAACCTGCAAACACAAAAAAAATTCATTATTCAAAATCATGACTTGATTTTTATAAAACCGTGAACAACCCACGTAAATTTTTTACTATGTGAGCATTCACTGGTTTTCAAAAATTGGACAGACGTCCATTCTACAGTTGTGGAAACTCACATACAAACATTATTTCACCATGTATGATTGTCTACTTTCAACAGTTGTTCAAAATCAAAACATTGATTTTACAAAATATATATATTTAACGTGAAACTCACGTAAATTTGAAAAATATATCTATGTATTTTTTTGCTCTCTCGCACGAGCATCTGTCTTTGAAACGAGAGTATATTTTCAAAGATTTCCGAAAGCTCGAAGATAAAATTTTTCATGAAAGCTCATAAACAAAATTTTATTACTAACAGATGCACGTCTGTTCAAAAAAAATTTCTCTCGTACGAGCATCCACCTTTGAAACGAGAGTTTATTCTACTTTGTGAAATCTCACGTATTTAAAAAATAAAATTTTGTTTTTCGTGAAAGCTCATAGACAAAATTTTTATCATTAGACTCAGGTCTATTTTGTTTGTTCCTTAAACTAACGAACGGACGAGCGTCTTTTCCTAAAATAAGGATTTCTTTTCGGGCCCAGCCCGTGAATCCTAGACCGACCAAGGTTCCGTCATCAAAATCAGCGGTTCAACACCAATTTATGCTCATTAGACAATGCTCTATCATGCCACTGGGATCTCCATTCAAGTCGTGGTTTTCTCGTACTATCAAAAATCCGGTAACGTCTTAACTTACGACTTAAGTTCAATTGCTTATATTTTTTATGACCGGAAAATCACCACTCAATGCTGAATGAGGAACATGACTGTTCCTCACTAAGCATGGGACTTAATGTAGATGGTGGATTTTCGAAAAAGGCTAAAATCGTAAACCCATAATTATACGAACTTCTGATACAGCAATCAGACGTGAGTATTGAGACACGAGTCTCTCATCAAATCTCTGACTGAGAATACTTTCTCTCAGAGTACATGCAGATATGTAGTCTCTCGGCTGGACAACGGCATATCTCATGAATACTGAACACTTCAGTAATTATTTCTATATAGAATCACGAGATTGACGGATCATAGACAGCTTGCTCTGCTAGTATAGAGCGATAACGTCTTCAGGATACAAACAACAAGTTTCCCTGACTATATAAAGGATATGAAGCTCCACCAAGCTCATGCCAGAATAATTAATGCTCCTAGACAGCTTGCTCTGCTAGTATAGAGCCATAAGTTAATTATTCCTAAATTCTTGGATTCATCCACTGAATTTCCGAAAATATTCAAATATTTTCGCAATAATTCGTTACTTCAATCTATGGTTCTTCCCAGAAGAATTCCATGGGTTAGTAATAAATATTCAACGCACAGGCGTCTGAGCTACCTCCTAGTAAGCCCCAGCTCAAAAGGTGCAAATGTACTCAACGATGATGCACTAACAATCACCGCACGAACGAGTATTTCAAAATACGACGAAACGATGAACCTATACAAAATAGGAAGGAAAATTATAAATAATTAAAATATTGACCAAGGCGCCAGGGGATTAGGCTCACCGACCGGCCGGCCGTGCCGTGGCCAATCCCACGCCAGTTTTATATTTTATCATATTTTTTGTTATTTTCCTTGATCTTATGAAAATCCTTTCATTCGAACAAACATCCTTCGTTTGAGGAAACTCCTCAGTTTCATGGTGCTTCCTTCGCACGAAGGAAATAATATAAAATTGGAAAAATATTGTGGGGCCGTGATTGTTGGCCAACCGTCCATGCCTTGATCCCGGCCGGCCCCACACCTCTTGGTTCCTCATTATTTTATTATTATTTTCCTAATCTCATGAAAACTCCTTCATCTCATGGTATTTTCATAAATACATGAAAAATAATATAAAATTAGGGAAACCCGTGGGACCGGGCCCCAGCCGGCCGGCTATGCCCTAGCCGGTCCCACACGCCCCTTTATTTTATTATTATTATTTTAAGGTTTCCTTCATCCCATGGAACTCTTTGATTTCATGGTATTTCTCTCAAATTAGGAAAATTCCTGCAAATCATGGAAAAATACACGGAAAATACATAAAAATTAGGGAAACTCGTGGGACCGGGCCCAAGCCGGCCGGACATGCCCTAGCCGGTCCCACACGCCCTTATTTTTATTATTTTAATATTATTTTCTTCCTTGATCCCATGGAACTCATTCACTTCAAGGAAACTCCTTGATTTCAACAAATTCTTTTAATTCATGATATTTTCATAAAATCATGAAAAATAATATAAAATTAGGAAAAGGCACCATGGGACCGTGGTCACTGGACGGCCGGCTATGCCTTGGCTTCATCAGTCCCACGCTTCATCATTCCTTCATTTTATAATTATTTTCCTTCATCTCATGAAGTTTCCTCAGTTTCAGCAAAACCCTGATTTTATTGTATTTTCTCAAATGGTTGCTCAAACGCACGCCAGAAAATATCAAAATTCTCAATACTGAGACGCGAACGTGTTGACGATGTGACCATGTTACATTGACCGACCAAGGTTGGCTCTTTGGTTCGCAATGAGCCGGTCCCACGTATTTTCATGGTTTGACCTAATTTGCGCAATTGCACGTATTAGGTCCAAGACTCTTCCAAATAATTATGGAATTTCATGAAGTGATCGTCATTCGATCCCACGACCATCCAGGGTTGGTTTCATGACCCCTTTGTCGGTCTCTCACCTCTCCATAATTAATTAGGTTTTATCACCTAAGTCTCAGACGAGCATTATATGAAAAATGATTGAACCAGCATTTGATCATCTTTTCACCAACTCTTCAAGGGGTCTTAGTATTTGCTCACGCGAGCATATGGACGCTACATGGTCGACCCACGGTCTCATGTAGCCGTCCCTCCTTCATTCCATGGTTAAATTTTCAATAAACTATCACTCGGTCATCAATTGATCAAATTAGGGTTTCTGAGTCCAAGGATCATAATTCCAGATTCGAACGCTAATAATTTTACGAAGATCTCATGATCACCATTTTATTATACTCGGTTCAATTACCAGTATTCTAATTAATGTTTTATTTCGGTCACGCTGCAAATAATTCATCAGACGAGCAACACTTGCTCAGATGAGCAATATTTGCTCAAACCAAGGAATATTGGTTCAACTATCAATATTCAACAATTCATCGAACGAGCAATACTTGCTCACCTCAACGTGAGAATTACACCTCTATCTCAACGGACACGTTCAATTCATGAGTTTCAGAACATTTTGCAGAATCATATTCAACTCAGCAAATACATGGACTCATCGTCCCATGAAGTCAGCAACTGACTAAATACACGTCTGCCCTGCAGACTCCACGTTCACGAGACATCAATCGTGTCACTTGGGGGGATATCAACTAGGGTTTTGGTCTGGCGGTCTACGGCACGTGTGTTCATACACACGATGGAATGTGAGCAAGTCGTGCAATCAGTTGAAGGAGTTAACAAAGTAGTGGATGGAAAATCGACCAAGTATCCGCACGATGAGAAACTGGTTTCAAACACGATTTCCACTTCCCCACTCTTTGATTCCATCAACTGTCACACTTCATGGGATCATGGTGTCTACAATTCCAGCAATATAAATAAGTCTCTGAATCATGATTGAAGACAGAACAACAATCTCACGTCTCATAGACAACGAGATTAACTCAACATCTGAGTAATTACTCTCGACAGAGATTCAATCATTCAGAACTTATCTTATTCAGAATTCACAACACACCCACAATCTTTGATTACCATTGATTCCACACATTTCTCAGCTTCCCTCCTACAGATCAACCCATCCTCTCTTATGACCGAATTTACTCTGGAATGACCATTGTCTTGGTTTAGGCCGGAGTACTACAAATTGATCTCTCGAATTCAAAACACTCCCTTCTTGCAGTGCATCTGTGTGAGGTTCAACATTTCGCTCGGTTCAAGGAGTCTCCTCCGTACGGTCGTCTCCTCAATCCCGTGAAAACAAGCAAATCGTTTTGCCCCATCCACAGTTACACACAAATAAAATGTCCAATTTTGGGTTTACGAACCGTTCCCAAACATTAACATTTGTTGGTTCAACAATAGTTAACCAAATGGTTAGCCATATGATTACTTTCATATCAACCATATTCTTCTTCACCATAACTAGTTCAAATGACTAGTTAGAGATTTGTTCAATTGCTTAGATCTTATGTAACTACACAAGACACAATCGAAGCAAAAACGGTTAGATTCACTCGAATCGGTTCATGAACTTTATAGCCACGTTTTGCAAAAGCATTCCTTAGTTTAAATAAACATGAGTTCAAGAACAACCGGTTTTAGATATTAGCTGCTCAAGTTCGCGGATTGGGTTCGCGGACTTAAGCTCATGGAAGGAGTTCACAAACTCCAGCAGAAATTCTCGGGTCGAGAACTTCCGCCAGTTCGCGGACTTGGCTCACGCCACTTCCATTTCTCTTGATAAGCAAAGTTCGCAAACTTTGGTTCAAGGAATAAGGACTTATACATATATGTGTTTCCACGACTATGCTTATATCCTATCAATGGTTATGTAATTTAAACTCTCATATCAATCATTGAAACATTCTCAGAGGACGGATATAGCCGTTATTCACAGACCATTTTTTGTCAGAGCAATTTTCAAAGTGATTGAAACATAACATGACTTTCATCACTAGGTAAAGATGAATTCGTCTAAAGCGAAAGCTTACCAACACATATTTCGATAAATAGATAGGCGATATAAACTCGTCTCGAAATAGCAAATGTGCATAATGAAAGTCTATATATCAAAACGACTTTTGTCTCAAGAGTAGGAGATAAAATAGATAGACTTTTGAGTGACAGATAAGTTCAAGTCTCCACATACCTTTTAGTCGATGAAGATCTACCAGTTCCTTGAGTAGTCCTTCGTCTTGTATGATGATTGTCATGGAGTTCTTGAGCTCAACTACACTTTCTATCCTAGTCCGAGACCTTTAGCTATGTAGGCTAGAAATCAAGACTTATAGTTTTGATCACTAACATTGACAAACATGCTTGAGATAGAAACACATGCGAGTTCGACCGAGAAATGCTCTAACACATACTCTATCTCCTATCTTTGAGACAAAAGTCGTATTTGAAAAGCGGGGGTCTAACAACACCACCCAATAATTCGATTAGAAATCTGTATGGACAAACTCCGAAATACTTTGCTAGAGAATCAACTAGACAGTCAGAATCAATCTAGATTAAAGTATCTCAAGGAGTCAATATCTCTCACTTGTTTTGATTTACTCAAGCTAAAACAATAACAAGTCTTTAATCAAACACAAGGAATAACTTGGACGGTACCAAAGACCAATATCCAAGGATCAATCAATATCAATCAACAACCAAAGGTTGGATTTCCAATTGATGATCTTAACGCACAACCTGTATTATTTCAATTATATAAAATATAATACGGAAAAGAAATAACACAGACACCAGAAGTTTTGTTAACGAGGAAACTGCAAATGCAGGAAAACCTCGAGACCTAGTCCAGATTGAATACACACTGTATTAAGTCGCTACACACACTAGCCTACTCTAACCTAACTTCGGACTGGACTATAGTTGAACCCCAATCAGTCTCCCACTAATTCAAGGTACAGTTGTACTCCTACGCCTCTGATCCCAGCAGGATACTGCACACTTGATTCCCTTAGCTGATCTCACCCACAGCTAAGAGTTTCTGCAACCCAAAATCGCAGACTTGATAATAAACAAATATGTCTCACACAAAAAAGTCTATCAAAGGATAAATCTGTCTCCCACAGAAAAACCCTAGGTTTTGTTTCGTCTTAAGATATAAAATCAAGGTGAACAGGAACAAATTGATAATCCGGTCTTATATTCCCGAAGAACAGCCTAGATTAATCAATCACCTCTCAACAATCCTTCTTGACTACACAAGCGGTTTGTGGAGGAATCATAAACAGTGAGACGAAGATGTTTGTGACTTCTTTATCTTGCCTATCGGAGAACTCTCACGATCTCAAGCCAATCAATAGATTGTACTCATACGATAGAAGATGCAAGATCAGATCACACAACTACGATAAAAGTAGTATCGGTATGGCTTCACAATCCCAATGAAGTCTTTAAGTCGTTAACCTGGTTTTAGAGAAGAAAACCAAAGGTTAAAGGAGAATCGAATCTACCGAGCGCACTAGTATCACACAGACGTGTGGGGATTAGTTTTGCACAATGCTAGATGTCTCCTTTATATAGCCTTCAAATCAGGGTTTTTCCTTAGTTACAAAGCAATCCATATTCACCGTAAGATGAAAACCTGATTTAGATTCAAGCTAATATTTCTCAACCGTTAGATCGAAAACTTAGCTTGTCACACACACTTGGGTAGACGTTTACTGGGTTTGTGAAAACCATGCCCAAACGTGTACGTGTATGTTGGTTCAACATAGTAACCCAAAAGGTTAACCATATGAGAATTTCATATTAACCTAGTTTTTCTTCACCATAACTAGTTTAATTGACTCAAATGAACTAGTTAGAGAGTTGTTCAATTGCTATGAGATCTTATATAACTACACAAGACACAATTGAAACAAAGATGATTCGATTCGATGTAATCGTCTCATGAACTTTATAGCCACGGTTTGCATAAAGCATTCCTTAGTAATTTAAGTTTCATGTTCAGAGCACATCTTTAGATCATAACCACTTAAGCTCAAAAAATAGTTCGCGGACTTAAGGCAACCGGAAGAGTTTTCCAAACTCAGCAGAAAATCTCGGCAAAGAGACTTCCGCCTGTTCGCGGACTAGGTTCGCGGACTAAACACGCAAACGAGTTTTTGGAAAATCCCAGCAGAAATTCTCGGCAAGAGAACTTCCGTCTGTTCTCAGACTGAGTTCGCAAACTGAGTTTGCGGACTTGGCAATGACAATTCCTCCGGTTTCTCTCAATCAACAAAGTTCGAAAACTTCGGATTAATGAATACATGGTTATGTAATCTAAACTCTCATTCCAATCATTGAGACATTCTCAGAGGACGTTATATCGCCGTTATTCACAGACCGTTTCACGTCAGAGAAATTCTCAAAGTAATTGAAACTTTTCATGACTTTCGTCACTAGGTGAAGATAAACTTGATCAAAGCGAAACGCTTTACCAACACACGATTTTGAGAAAAAGATAAGTAGTGAATACTCAGCTCGAAATGTTAAATGTGTATGATCCAGTCTATATAGCATACGACTTTTTGTCTCATAAGAAGTAGGAGATATAATGGATAGACTTTTGAGTGATAGATAAGTTCAAGTCTCCACATACCTTTTTGTTGATGAAGTTCCACAGTTCCTTGAGTAGATCTTCGTCGTTGTATGATGAATCGCCATGAAGTCCTTGAGCTCAACTACACTTTTTTATCTTAGTCCGGGACTTAGCTATCATATACTAGAAATCAAGACTCATAGTTTTGATCACTAACATTGACAAACATGCTTGATATAGCAACGCATGCGAGGTCGATTGAGCTATGCTCTAATAATCTCCCCCTTTGTCAATTTTAGTGACAAAATTATTAATACATATGGAATACGAAAAAGATAAACTTTAGTGGCTCCTATTCCATAGTCTAATCTTCAACGTTCCTTGAAATCTTCGTCCTTCCAAGTACTCCAATGATCCCAAAGGTTGTAAGTTTAGCACCATCGTTGTTGAAGATACGTAGCTATAACAGTGAGAGAAATCAAGATTTTCGATCATTATTATTCAGTGTCATAATATCATTATATAACATCAAAGTCCAATTGCATCACGACTTTAACAACAATACTATGGTGATATGTATCACTCCCCCTTAGTCAATACTCCATCTCGATCATGGAAACCACTTCCCCTTACACAATGATCCGAAAACCATATGTATTTGTAGTGCGAACTACATTATTTCTCCCCCTTTTTGCCAATAAAATTGGCAAAGGTAAAAGATTGGGATCATAATGAAATTTCCACAAGAGACATTTCATAGACTAAAAGAAAAAAATACATACCAACTTAATTTAGATGCAATCAGAAATCCGAAGCTAAATGCATTCATCAAGGAGTTTTAAGATACAAGATAACCCCTATAAAATTCCACAGCCGCACACCCCGCAAGATATTACCATTAAGCACAAGTTCAAAAGAACTCTCCCCCATTTGATGTCATTCCCTAAAGAACAACAAGAGCGACCTTAATTTCGAAAGAAAAGAAGGATTTTTTAATTGGACACCAAAAACCATGGAAATGATTTTCTATATCCAAAACTCAATCAAATTAATCACAAGTAAACCCATGATTAATTTAATCGGAATACGCAACTAAATCAAACCACAAAAGTGATCAATTTAATTGATTGTGCTCAACATAAGAAACTCACGGAGCTACGACTAAGATAACCACACGGAGATAACTACCTAAAACTTTCAAATACTCAACATAAGGAAAACCTTACGGAAGATACGGCTATATCAACCAATAGAACATGATTAGTATAGTCATTCATATACTCAACACAAGAACTTGTGGAATATATGAAAAACTCAACTAGATTAATTACAAGAGAACCTATAATTAATCTAATTGGAATACACAACCAAACTAATCACCGAAGCAATCAATTTAATTGTCAAAAGATTTTTCTAGACAAAAGAAGACTTTCGGAGCAAATAACTAAATAACCAATCAAGATGATTAATTTAGTTCAAGAATGCTCAACATATAGCATCTCATGGAACAACCAACAAGGGTAATATTAATCGACATAGTTGTAAGGTGCTCAACATAAGATACACAATGGATCCTTCACGGTAAAACATAACAAAATGGATCAATGAAGTTCAATACTGTGGATAACATACAAGGATCTATTCTATTTTCCATCACTATTTGCATAACAACATAATAGACTTTATCCTTGTCAAACAAAATATTTCATCCTATTTTCCATCAAATAAATGACTGCATGGGCATAACTTTTTTAATTGTCAAAAGTCCATTCGTCCTTTCATCAATACGAATATCAATTTATGAACGACTTTACTTTTGACACAATATGGAACCTTCAAGTTCACGGACGCAAACAATACATATCCCATAAAATATTACAATACTTCAAAATAGATTAATACTACAATAATATCATCCTCCAAATATTTTTAGAATTTAAACACCAATAAATCTAAAAAATAACATAAGAAGATGAAAACAAAAATAGCTATGTGTAGTCACAATCTTCGCCATTCAAAACGCTAGTTATTCTTCCAACTAATCCAAAAAGAAGACTTACTAGGTATCTATACCTCTTAACAATCATTTCACTCACCTTGAATAATCTTCTCGTATTCTCTATATTCTTCAAGCTCATCTTCGATTAGGTCAATCCTGGATTCAAGACTATCCATTTTCTTCTCAAGTCTTTTGGAAGAAACTTCAAGTTCATTTTTCAGAGAACGAACTTGTTCCAAGACGAGATTCATGGTTAAATAGATCTTATCAAACTGAGAGACAGTAGTTTTCTCATCAGAAGAAGAGACATGTTTGTCGTAGCACGTCTCATTATCAGAAGAATCGAAACGAATCCTTTTTGAAGGAAAAAGAACTGTCCATACATCACTTTCTTTACTTGAAAGACTAGAGGAGGACATGATAGAGAAGATGAAATGAGAGCGCTGAATAGGTAGAGCTTTTAAAAGGAAAACAGGTGTAGAATTCCCAGAAACACCCTTTTTACCAAATCCTAACACAAGTTGGTTATCCAAAAATCTGAAGCCGTTCACGAACAAGACCTGGTAAAAGCACAAATAGAAAATAACAAGATTATATTACGTCCTCTTGTATATCATGATTCTTGTATAAGAGGAAGAAAATACAAGAATCATTTTTCAACAAGATTACTGAGCATAAGGCCTCCAATCCAAGGTTGGACTGGGATAATCTTTGAAAAGAGAGAAACCACCCATTCCACTAGGTTTCTGCTTATCTATTTGAAAAGGAGAGTTATGAAGAAATTTCCTATCCATAGTAATCACAGCTTTAAAAAACTTGGCTGCAGATCTTTGCAAATCCTGCACTATTTTTGAAAACACCTTTTGATGAAAGGTAGACTTCCTTTTCTTATCTGCATATAATGGTTAGTCGGGCAGGACTGTTTTTGATTTATCGTGCTAATATGATCCTGAGATGAAATCAAATGAACAAAGAGATTTGGTAAAGCCTTCTCCGAGAACCTTCTGGAGTTCAACACAAAATCAGGAGAGGTTTGCTGACCCCACTTATGAGACACGGACGGACATGTCATGAAGGAATTATGAGAATGATTTTAAGAAAAAAGACTGTGAGAGCAATCATAGATTTTCTCAGGAAAATAATCAAGAGTATTCATCCATGCTTTAGTTATCTCTCTTACCTCCGTTTCTGGATCTTTCGAAGTGACCTGAACACTTTTATAGAACGTGAGACTAGTTTCATTTGTACGGCTTTTCTGGATATTCTTATCCTTTACATTGACTAACAGAGTTTCTTTTTGAGACTTTCTTTTACTACGTCTGAGTATTTTCTTAAGTTTCTGTATAAACAGAGACAACGTAAAAATAAAGCAATTCTCACTTTTCTTGTTCGTCAATTTAGGACGACAGGTCTTACAATCAGGAGAAGTGACGTGATTGTTAGACAATAGATGGTCACCTATTGACATGTATTCGCGATCGAAAATTCTATGTTTTCCGACAAGTGTGTTTCGCGAAAGAGTATTAAGGTTATTTCCCTCAACGATGGCATGTTTTTGGACTCGTATCTGGATGGCAGCGATCGGAGGATTTTCATCACAATTTCCTTTTCAGGAATGGTCTTACCTAATGCACATGATGCATAACAATTTCATACAGTTTGTGATAAAAATTGTCAAACGATTCTTCTTTTGCCATATAAAGGTCTTCCCATTCAGAATTAAGGTTTTGAATCCTAGCTTCCTTTTCACTGGGGTTACCTTCAAATACGCTTTCCAAAGTATTCCAAGCTTCTTTAGATGTCGTGCACAAGGCCACATGATGTCGAAGATTTGGGGTAATAGCATGCAGGATGACGTTTAGCCCGTCAGAGTTTTTCCTTGCAGTAATTAACTCGGCAACATTATACATAAGAAATTCTTTAGGTACAAATACATCTCTTTCTATAACAATGGGAGTTTCATAGTCGTTCACAACATAGACCCATGATTGGAAGTCACGCGACTGAAGAAATGTGCGCATAGCAACTTTCCACCATAGATAGTTTGAGCCATCGAAGACTGGTGGTACGTTTACAGAGATGACACTTTTGTCCATAGAGTCAGATCGCTACAAACACAGACTTGTTAGGTCTTAAACGTTTTTGCCTGCTCTGATACCAATTGAAAAGGCGGGGGTCTAACAACACCACCCAATAATTCGATTAGCAATCTGTATGGACAAACTCCGCAATACTTTTCTAGAGAATCAACTACACATTCAGACTCAATCTAGATTAAAGTATCTCAAGGAGTCAATATCTCTCAATTGTTTTGATTTACTCAAGCTAAAACAATAGCAAGTCTTTAAACAAACACAAGGAATAACTTGGACGGTACCAAAGACCAATATCCAAGGATCAATCAATATCAATCAACAACCAAAGGTTGGATTTCCAATTGATGATATTAACGCACAACCTGTATTATTTCAATTATATAAAATATAATGCGGAAAAGAAATAACACAGACACCAGAAGTTTTGTTAACGAGGAAACCGCAAGTGCAGAAAAACCCCGGGACCTAGTCCATATTGAATACACACTGTATTATTAAGACGCTACAGACACTAGACTACTCCAAGCTAACTTCGGACTGTACTATAGTTGAACCCCAATCAGTCTCCCACTAATTCAAGGTACAGTTGTAGTCCTACGCCTCTGATCCCAGCAGGATACTGCACACTTGATTCCCTTAGCTGATCTCACCCACAACTAAGAGTTGCTGCAACCCAAAATCGCAGACTTGATAATAAACAAATCTGTCTCACACAGAAAAGTCTATCAAAGGATAAATCTGCCTCCCACAGAAAAACCCTAGGTTTTGTTCCGTCTTAAGATATAAAATCAAGGTGAACAGGAACAAATTGATAATCCGGTCTTATATTCCCGAAGAACAGCCTAGATTAATCAATCACCTCTCAACAATCCTTCTTGACTACACAAATGGTTTGTCGAGGAATCACAAACAGTGAGACGAAGATGTTTGTGACTTCTTTATCTTGCCTATCGGAGAACTCTCACGATTTCAAGCCAATCAATAGATTGTACTCGTACGATAGAAGATGCAAGGTCAGATCACACAATTACGATAAAAGAAGTATCGGTCTGGCTTCACAATCCCAATGAAGTCTTTAAGTCGTTAACCTGGTTTTAGAGAAGAAAACCGAAGTTTAAAGGAGAATCGACTCTAGCGAGCGCACTAGTATCATACAGACGTGTGGGGATTAGTTTTTCACAATGCTAGATGTCTCCTTTATATAGCCTTCAAATCATGGTTTTGCCTTAGTTACAAAGAAATCCATATTCACCGTTAGATGAAAACCTGATTTAGATTCAAGCTAATATTTCTCAACCGTTAGATCGAAAACTTAGCTTGTCACACACACTTGGGTAGACGTTTAATGGGTTTGTAAAAACCATGCCCAAATGTGTACGTGTATGTTGGTTCAACATAGTAACCCAAAAGGTTAACCATATGAGCATTTCATATTAACCCAGTTCTTCTTCACCATAACTAGTTCAATTGACTCAAATGAAATAGTTAGAGAGTTGTTCAATTGCTATGAGATCTTATGTAACTAAACAAGACACAATTGAAACAAAGATGATTTGATTTGATGAATCGGCTCATGAACTTTATAGTCACGGTTTTCATAAAGCATTCCTTAGTAATTTAAGTTTCATGTTCAGAGCACATCTTTAGATCATTACCACTGAAGCTCACAAACAAGTTCGCGGACTTAAGGCAACTGATAGAGTTTTCCAAACTCAGCAGAAAATCTCGAGGAAGAGACTTCCGCCAGTTCGCGGACTAATCACGCAAACGAGTTTTTGGAAAATCCTAGCAGAAATTTTCGGCAAGAGAACTTCCGTCAGTTCACGGACTTGGAAATGACAATTCTTCCGGTTTCTCTCAATCAATAAAGTTCGAAAACTTCAGATTAAGGAATACATGGTTATGTAATCTAAACTCTCATTCCAATCACTGATACATTCTCAGAGGACGTTATATAGCCGTTATTCACAGACCATTTCACGTCAGAGCAATTCTCAAAGTAATTGAAACTTTTCATGACTTTCGTCACTAGGTGAAGATAAACTTGATCAAAGCGAAACGCTTTACCAACACACGATTTCGAGAAAAAGATAAGTAGTGAATACTGAGCTCGAAATGTCAAGTGTGTATGATACAATCTATATAGCATACGACTTTTTGTCTCATAAGAAGTAGGAGATAGAATAGATAGACTTTTGAGTGATAGATAAGTTCAAGTCTCCACATACCTTTTTGTTGATGAAGTTCCACGGTTCCTTGAGTAGATCTTCGTCGTTGTATGATGAATCTCCATGAAGTCCTTGAGCTCAACTACACTTTTTTATCCTAGTACGAGACTTATCTATAATAGACTAGAAATCAAGACTCATAGTTTTGATCACTAACATTGACAAACATGCTTGATATAGCAACGCATGCGAGGTCGACCGATCTATGCTCTAACAGTTTTGCTATATAGACTTTGATTATACACATTTGTTATTTCGAGCCGAGTTTATCTCGTCTATCTATTTCTCGAAATATGTATTGGTAAGCTTTTGCTTTGGCGAAGTTCATCTTTACCTAGTGAAGAAAGTCATGTTATGTTTCAATCACTTTGAAAATTGCTTACTTTGACGAAAAATAGTTTGTGAATAACAACTATATAATAACGTCCTCTAGGAATATTTCAATGATTGAAATGAATGTTTAGATTATATAACCAGTGATGGATGTAAGCATTGTGTGGTAACACATATATGTATAAGTTATTTTTCCTTGAACAGAAGTTTGCGAACTTTGTTGATTAAGAGAACCGGAACAAGAGCTGTGAACTCAGTCCGCAAACTGGCGGAAGTTCTCGACCTGAGAAAACCTGTTGGAGTTTGAGAACTCCTTCCGGGAACTTAAGTCCGCGAACTAAGTCTGCGAACTTAAGTTGGTTTTACCTAAAGACGATTGTTTGTGGACTTATATTTATATTAACTAAGGGATGCAAAATTCAAACCGTGGATATAAAGTTCATGAACCGATTCGAGTGAATAAAATCGTTTTTTCTTCGATTGTGTCTTGTGCAGTTACATAAGATTTCCTTGCAATTGAATAACTCTTTAACTTGGTCATTTGAGTCATTTGAACTAGTTATGGTGAAGATCAATATGGTTGATATGAAAGTGCTCATATGGCTAACCATTTGGTTAACTATTGTTGAACCAACAAATGTACATGTTTGGGTACGGTTACACAAACCTAAAATCGTGCATTTCATTTGTGTGTAAAAAGCTAAGTTTTCGATCCAACGGTTGAAAGATATTATCTTGAATCTAATCAGGTTTTCATCTAACGGTGAATATTGAATGCTTTGTTACCAAGCTAACATTGATGGAAAAACCTGATTTGAAAGACTATATAAGGGAGAACTCTAGCAACTGGGAAACCTAATCCCCACACCTCCTGTGTGATACTAGTTGTATTAGCTAGAGTCGATTCTCCTTTAACCTTAGGTTTCTTCTTGTAAACCAGGTTAACGACTTAAAGACTTCATTGGGATTGTGAATCCAAAACGATACTACTTTCTCGTAGTTGTGTGATCGGATCTTGCTGATTCTTTGTTTTGAATACAATCGTAACGATTGACTTGAGATTAATTTCTCCGATAGGCAAGATATAAAAGAAGTCACAACATCTTCGTCTCATCGTTTGTGATTCCACAATATCTTCTTTCGTCGCGTCGATTGAGGTGATTGATAATACTAGGCTTTTATTCGGGAATATAATTCCGGTTTATCAATTGGTTCTTGTTCACCTTGATTTATCAAAAGACGGAACAAAAACTCGTAGGTATTTCTGTGGGAGACAGATTTATCTATTCCTGTAGACTTTTTTGTGTGATACATATTTGTTTATTAAAGTCTTCGACTTTGGGTCGTATCAACTCTTAGTTGTGGGTGAGATCATCTAAGGGAATCAAGTGCGTAGTATCCTGCTGGGATCAGAGACGTAGGAGCATAACTGTACCTTGGATCAGTGTGTGATTGATTAGGGTTCAACTACAGTCCAGACCGAAGTTAGTTTGTAGTAGGCTAGTGTCTGTAGCGGCTTAATACAGTGTGTGTTCAATCTGGACTAGGCCCCGGGGTTTTTACTGCATTTGCAGTTTCCTCGTTAACAAAATTCTGATGTCTGTGTCATTTCTATTCCGCATTATATTTTGTTATATAATTGAAATATTACAGGTTGTGCGTTAGAATCAATCAATTGGAAATCCGACCTTTGGTTGTTGATTGATACTTGAACATTGGTCTTTGGTACCGTTCAAGTGATTTCTCTTGTATTCAATTAGACTCGCAGATTACTATTTGCTTGAGTAAGAATTGAATCGGGAAAGAGAGATATTAACTCTTTGATATACTTTATTAAGATTGAGTCTAATTGATTCTCTTGAAAGTATATTGGAGTTTGTACAGACAGATTGCTAATCGAAATATTGGGTGAGGTTGTTATACCCCGCTTTTTCAAGCACTTTATATTCTTTGCGCTTTTAGAGTTGGAAATGTATTTTATATTAATATCGTGATTTTACTGTCTCCAATATCTCATTTAACTATAGGGAGTCGTCTCTAATATATCATTTAACTTCAGGGAGTCGGATCTTGGAAATAGGTTTTCAGTTAGCCTCTTGATTCTTAATGCAAGAATATGATTTCTTAAGAAATATATATCAGTGCATTTCCTTGATTAAATCTTCTTTGACGGGAAGCATTGTATATGTGGTGCACTATTTAGAGTTGACAATCTAATTTATATTAATATCTTATTTTTTTATTTTAGAGTCTCTAATATCAGATATTCATATAACTATATAACGAGGGTGGTTTTTAATTTAACTAGTGGGAGTTGTAGAATTGAAATTTTCAGATTATAATAGTATTATGCATTTGATTATTAGAAAATTTTAAAT
The DNA here is from genome assembly GCF_003573695.1 of Papaver somniferum. Classification (NCBI taxonomy): domain Eukaryota; kingdom Viridiplantae; phylum Streptophyta; class Magnoliopsida; order Ranunculales; family Papaveraceae; genus Papaver; species Papaver somniferum. The sequence goes on from NC_039360.1 coordinate 181,259,374, forward strand.
TAAATAGTTTTTATTGTTATTTATCAATCTGCTGGATAATAATTTTATAATAGTGTTTATGGGTAAAAACTGTTTCTGATAGTTTTGGTAAATTTGGGTGTGTGGATGAGAAACGAGTCTAAACCTAAAACAAATGCCCTGCACGGGAGTACTTTTAGATTCGAGAGATCAATGTGTACAATCCTGGCCTAAACCAAGAAATGGCCATTCCAGTCTTGCTTCGGTCACAAAGTGAAGGAGAAGGGTTGGTCTTAGGAAGGGAAGCGAAGAAGGTATTGATACCAGAATGGTTAATTCTGAAGGTGTGGCTATTTTATGACTTGTATCAGAATTTGGAACTGGCTTGCGAAATGAAAGAATCAATTCTTTGGTATTTTCTGGATACTGTGTTTTTGTTCTCACGAAAACTCTTCGTTTGATGGAAATAGGTAAAACCTATTTATACAAGTCATAATTGAATACACCCTGGTCTCGTAGGAAGTGGGAGTGATTGATTGATGGAAGAGAGGAGTAACGTGTAACTGCTAGAAACCACGCCTCCATTATAAAGGAAGCGGGTTTGTTTACACCCACTACTTCTTTCCTCCACTAACTTCCATGTTTTCCTGACACTTTCTTATGATGGACGTGTTGCACGCCGCACGCTGTAAACCGCCAGACCAATACCCTGATGAGCATCCCCCAGTTTGTGACATGTTTGATGTCTCGAATGTTTTCGTGCAAAACGTGTAGCAGATTGCTACATGTGGCAAGTCAAAGTCAAGAGACTTTCCATAGGAAAATAACATGTGATGCTATTATGCTTGCCTTGGCTGGCCGCCTAAAACTTGCCACATGCCTGTCAATTCCATAGCGAATTTGAACGCCTGAGATTGTAGCTTTTGAGAAAGGATGACCATTGATTATGGCCACATCCTGTTGTATAGAAAAGTGGCGCCATTGGCATAGTGGCGCCTGGCGTAGCCATGGCATAGCGACATGCCAGTGGCGTAGCCGTGGCAGCTGTTTTGGCATATTGGTGTTAGACCCAAATATGGCTCCGACAACATTGGCCCTGTTGCGACATCAATCCCAATGCTTTGGGAAACGTTACTTAGCTTGGTTGGCGTAACAACTTTGCCTAAATTAGGGTTTGGCGTATCGAAACCCTAATTAGCACGTGCGTCGCGACACGATGGAGTGGCTGATATAGTTAGCGCATGCCAGTGGCACGATGGTGCAAGTAGCGCCTGGTGTAGACATGGCCGCTAGATTTTGGTACATTGGTGTTAGAACCAAATGTGGCTCCGACAACATTGGCCATGTTGCCACATCAATCCCAATGCTCTGAGAAACGTTACTTGGCTTGGTTGGCGTGCCAAAACACTAATTAGTGCATACGGCGTGTGGCATGTGGCCGTGTCGCATCAACGTTTTGTGCAAATGGTGTCATAACCACGCCAAAGGAACCATAGCCGGGCCATCATATGGAAACGGCCACAGGAGCAAGGATTTCCACGGGTGGCTATGATATGGCGTCTTTATTAGGGCTTTCTGGGTCCCGCACGCTCGTGGCATGTTATGAGGCCCGAAGTGGCATAATTTGTACCACGACTGGAAATTAGGGTTTCTACCATGCAAGGTCGTGTTTCTGGTTAGGATAATCACATTGAAGTCGGTTATGGCGTTGGCCACGAACATAAGATGGGTTGGCACGTAAGTGTATTATTTATGGTATGTTGCCACGTTCGGCATGCTTATGTAGCAAAGTGGCACGTCCGGCACGTTGGGCATGCACGTTTGGCATGCCAATTAGCGCATTGGTGCAACTTTGGAAAGCCAATTTGGTATTGGCGCAATTTTTCCTCATATTTTTAATACTGCGGCAGGTTTAGAGCAACGTGATTGGTCGAAAAAGAGAGGGTCGGCGAAACGCGGGCGTGGCCACACTTCTGGTGTGGGTGTGGCAAGTTTAAAGCAACCTGATTGGTCGATGGGAAATAGGGCCGACAAGTATGGGCCCAGCCACAACTTATGTGCATGTGGAGGGTTTAAGGAGACCTGATTGGTCGAAGGAAATAGGGCCGGTTTAGGCAACATGGGGGTGGCCAATGGAAAATGGCGCCGGCTGGACTAAGGCATGGACACGCCTCCCTTTGCTGCTTCTCATATTCTACGGCTCCTTTATTTCTTGTTTTCTGATTCTGGGCAAGATCTTGCACCTGCTAATCCATGGCGGATTAATTACCTAGTTTGCCTAGGCTTAATTTCGACATGTGAGGTCTGATATATTGTGCAAGGCGTAAAACCCTAATTTTTGCAAATTAGTCAGGGTAATATCTGAATCTTGTGAATTATCACAAAATTGATTGAATTATATGTGTTGACACAGAGTTCTTTAAGTTCATTACCAGAGAGCAGTATGCTTTCTGATTGAATACTTTATGCAAAGACTTTATCCTTGATTCGTGCTACTCTGTTGCGAGTGAACACAAATTGTCATACCATATCAATATTAAGGGTTCAGCCGGGGAACATAGGACAGAAGTCATTCAAAGAAACTTATATTAACTGAATAATACAGGCAAGGTGCTAAAATTTACAGAATATTAGGGATTATTGCTACATGCACCATTCTGGACAAATTTCATGAGAAAATATTGATTTGTTCAGTAAATGCACCAGTGAAGAGGTTGAACACTCATCACTTTTACATGGCTCCGTTTCCTTGCAGAGTGACGACACATTAAATACAGGGTTTTACAAATTTAGACCTGAACTAAAAACCACCATCAACAAATAGCTTATTAGAACTCTCATTCATACGGGTGTAGGGCGAAGCCCCGCCTCTGTAAACATCTATAATACAAAGCAGAAGGGGTTTTTGAGCGGATTCATTTTTTCAAAACAAGACGTTAGCGCTGATTTGGTTGTTGGCGCTGATTTGGGTGTGGTTGAATCCAAAGAGGATTCCTTTTTTTTACCCAAACTCTTAAGGCGTCGTGCATATAAAAGGCATCGCACATCCCTTTATTCTTTCTTCGTTAGCTTTGTTCTTGCGGTGATGAACTTCTTTTCTGTCAGCAACCAAGGTGAGTCAACCATCCCAGATAGATAAGTGTCTAATCAGCTGATATCCTGTATATAGAGCGTTCATGTACGGCAGGGAAAGAGTTTCCTTTCCCGGGTTTTATCAGTTTGCGTAATATAAGAGAGCACCTCGAGATTCTCGTTTCACATCGATCACCACAGGATTGCGTTATCCCCTTCTAGGTATTGTTTCATATCCTTTTTGAAGTTTTTTTTGTCCTCTTTATTACGTAGGTTGTTGATGTAGACATAATGATTCTCTGCAGTTCATGATGGGAACTCCTGGTGATGATCATTCTTCCAATTCTTCGGGGAAAATCTTTGAAGTTGACAAACCCAGGGTCTCTGCGTCTGAGGAGATATTAAACAAAATTGATCCTTTGTTTCGTGAGGCTAGTCGGGCTATACATGGTATGTCTCTCACTCATCTACGCATTGTTCGAGGGCGTGTTCAAGCTTTCATGGCTTCGGTTGACATGGAGGAGAAGAGGAGACATGATGAAGCATCTCAGCATCCCAGCGCTAGGGATGAAAGGTTCGCTGCTCGAATGAAGCGGCGAAGGATCGAGATGAATGAACCCTCAGGCGAGAGTAAGTTTAATTATCCTGTTCATAACGAATCGGAGTATCCTCAAGAGGCTGTTGGAGCAGTTGCTAAGAAGGATGCTGGCGCGGTTCAGGATGTCGAAACTATTGTTGGAGAGGATGAAGCGACCGTTGAGGGTGCTATTGAAGCGTGCCATTGGAGAGGGCGCTGGAGCAAATGTTGGAGATATTGGAGAGACCGGTGAAGCAAGCTTTGGGGATGGAGCTGGAACATGCTTTGGAGATAGCGCTGGAACAGGCATTGGAGATGGTGTCAAAGCCGCTGCTGAAACTGCTTCTAGAGAGGATGCTATAGCTTCTGTTGGAACGTCTTCTGGAGGGGATGCTTGCTATTGGAGAGGATGTTGGAGCAGGTGATTGGGAGAACTCTAGTGGTGGCGCCGCTGACCTTGGCATTGATAGTGACAGCTAGCTTTCCATTTCATTATTCCCTTCTGTGGAAGAACAATCTTTTCGTAGCTTGTAGATGTTTTGATACCTCAGTTTTTTTTTGTTGTTCATGTGACTGAAGCCATGCTTCACTGAGTAATATTATTTCATTTATGATGCTTTGATAACTTCATATCTTTGATCGAATGAATAAAATCTCCCGAAAGAATCCTAAAACTCCTTTCTGCGAAAAACAAGTTCTTCCATTCTCCCAGAGCGATTTAGCGGATGGAAAGTCAAAACGCATAAATAGTGTAACAATGATGCTAGCTGGCGCGTCACTTCTACTTCCAAAATAAATCCTTCGTATTCCGTTGTCAACCGTAACTCAAAACAGGAGAAACAACAGCAATGGTTAAGGGTTTGACCAACCTTTTAACGGATTTTCCTTTGCAAATTACAAAGGATGTCTGTAGCATGCCTCCTGAGTATGTAGAAGTGTGAGCTGCCACAAGCCAGGAAACACGTCGCGAGAAGTAGAGAAACCTCGTCAGGCGAAAGTTGAAGCCAGATGTTCTTATGCCGCCACTTGTTGATCTTTTCCCTTGCATATTCTCCTCTTCAGTACTTTTAAATGAGATATTTCTTGTAGGGTTTGATTTTTTCTGGTTTCGAATTGATGGGTAATAGCTTTGTGAGGGTTTGAACTTACTTGGTGCTTTTCACTTTGAGATTCAGGAAAACTTATTTTTTGAAAGAAATATACTTTTAATTAAAATCGAAACCGTGATTATTAATGCAAGCAGTGCAATCATTTTGGAGGAATTACAAATATTGCATGAAAGGAAAAATTGCTGAAGGAAATACTAAGAAGAATTTTGAGGCAAGAGGTGGCGTGACTTTTTAGACTTTGAAGGGTTTGATCCACCGGGCATGTATTACTACTCCTTCTAACTTGTCAGTGTTGATGAGCTTGTAGTAGCCTCCAAAAATAACTTCTGCTACTAGGTATGGTTCGTCTGGGGAGTCAGACGAATGAGGCTGAGCGGCAACTTTCACTACCATGTCTCCAACTTGGAATGGGTTTTGATGTTGCGCTGCTATTTGATTCTTGGATCCATTATTGTTGATTAAGAAATCTTCCAAACTTTTGATGAAACACTTGAAGGGGCTGACATCCCATTCACATCTTCCAATGACGCCCGGGTTGATAATTGGATCTAGTCCCCAGGCCTGGGCGGGAGGAGAAGTGACTGGTTGCAGAAAGGGTTGTTCGATGAGACTTACTTGTGTCCGGAATCTGCGTATGTACGTTGATGGGATTTCTCCAGGCAGCTGGGTTACATTGGCAAGTTTTAGATACGACAGTATGTAGTCCTCAGGGTCGGACGGCTTGTTGGAAATTCTTTCAGGTACGGACACCGGCAGAGGACATACTCCTAATTTTGCTTTATTGTTATGCACCCACGAGCGCCCCAGAATCGTGTCATAATTTGGGCATTCTTTGAAAATATGGAATTTTCCGTGCGTTAAAGCATCTCCCACCTTGATTTCGAGATTGATGTAGCCGTAAGCATTCATTGCTTCTCCTTTTGGGTTTTTGACCACAATTGGGGAGTGAGTAGCCTCTTGCTTTGAAACCCCTGCAGATCTCAAAGTCTTGACAGTAACAATGTCGAAGTCAGAGGCTGCGTCGATTAGTGCACTATCGAATTCGACATCCTTCAGGTGAGCAGTGGTCAACAGTCCCCAGTTTCACTTTCCAACGGGGTTTCCAGAGAGAGGTTGGGATTTGGGAGCAGCCTCTTCAACAGAAAAGAGTCTCCTTGCCGACACGGCGCAGTTGAGGGCTGTAAATATATCTTGACGTTGTGCTTTGGAGAAATAGAGGATTTCACACACACCATGCATCATGGACTGCACTGTCTTGTGGACAGAGTCCTCGGAAAGCATACAACTCCTGACTGGAAGAGGATCTCTGTGAACTCCCTCATTTCCTAGTTGAAGTTCTCCCGCCTCCACCTTCTCCTTGAAGATGCGTTTCAATCTATTGCATTCATTGGTCGGGTGATGGACGAACTTGTGGTAGCAATAATACTTGGGATTTTCCATTTCCTCTTCAGTTGGCGGACGCCTGATAGGAGGTAGCTTGATGGCATCATCTTGAATCCATGCTTCCAGAAGTTCAATTACCTCCTCGATTGGGAAAGGGAAATCCAGGGCAGCTTCTCCTGCTTCTTGGTATTGCACAGGAGCTTTAGTCGCGACCTTTAGAGGTGGAGCCGCCTGATGTGTTGGTGTTGCACGCTTGGGTGGCTGTTTTGCTGCTGGAGCTTTCCTTTTTCCTCCTTCACCCACCACGCTTACAGAGGGGCCAGTGTTATATTGCTTATTGACGAGGCGTCTATTTCCTCGAGTTTCGCGTGCGTCTTCACTCTTGGCCGGCCTGGTTCTTTCTAACAATGCTGGTGCTATTGTGGCCGACCGCTTAGCGGCCTCATGAAGTTCAGAGAATGTCTGGAAGCGGGTTTGTTTACACCCACTACTTCTTTCCTCCACTAACTTCCATGTTTTCCTGACACTTTCTTATGATGGACGTGTTGCACGCCGCACGCTGTAAACCGCCAGACCAATACCCTGATGAGCATCCCCCAGTTTGTGACATGTTTGATGTCTCGAATGTTTTCGTGCAAAACGTGTAGCAGATTGCTACATGTGGCAAGTCAAAGTCAAGAGACTTTCCATAGGAAAATAACATGTGATGCTATTATGCTTTCCTTGGCTGGCCGCCTAAAACTTGCCACATGCCTGTCAATTCCATGGCGAATTTGAAAGGCTGAGATTGTAGATTTTGAGAAAGGATGACCATTGATTATGGCCATATCTTGTTGTAGATCAAAGTGGCGTTATTGGCATAGTGACGCCTGGCGTAGCCATGGAATAACGGCATGCTAGTGGCGTAGCCGTGGCAGCTGTTTTGGCATATTGGTGTTAGACCCAAATATGGCTCCGGCAACATTGGCCCTGTTGCCACATCAATCCCAATGCTTTGGGAAACGTTACTTAGCTTGGTTGGCGTAGAAACTTTGCCTAAATTAGGGTTTGGCTTATCGAAACCCTAATTAGCACGTGTGTTGCGGCACGGTGGCATGTCTGACATAGTTAGCGCATGCCAGTGGAACGATGGTGCAAGTAGCAGCTGGCTAGATTTTGGTACATTGGTGTTAGACCCAAATGTGGCTCCGGCAACATTGGCCATGTTGCCACATCAATCCCAATGCTCTGGGAAACGTTACTTGGCTTGGTTGGCGTAGCAATTTTTCTTAAATTAGGGTTTGGCGTGCAAAAACCCTAATTAGTGCATACGGCATGCAACATGTGGCATGTGGCCGTGGCGCATCAACGTTTTGTGCAAATGGTGTCATAGCCACGCCAAAGGAACCATAGACAAGCCATCATATGGAAACGGACACAGGAGCAAGGATTGCCATGGGTGGCTATGGTATGGCGTCTTTATTAGGGCTTCCTGGGTCCCGCACGGGTCGTGGCATGTTGTGGGGCCCGAAGTGGCATAATTTGTACCACGACTGGAAATTAGGGTTTTGACCATGCAAGGTCGTGTTTCTGATTAGGATAATCACATTGAAGTCTGTTATGGCGTTGGCCACGAACATAAGATGGGTTGGAACGTAAGTGCATTATTTATGGTATGTTGCCACGTTCGACATGCTTCTGTAGCAAAGTGACACGTCCGATATGTTGGGAATGCACGTTTGGCATGCCAATTAGCGCATTGGCGCAACTTTGGAAAGCCAATTTGGTATTGGCGCAATTTTGCCTCACTTTTTTAATACTGCGGCAGGTTTAGAGCAACTTGATTGGTCAAAAAAGAGAGGGTCGACCAAAAGCGGGCGTGGCCACACTTCTGGTGTGGGTGTGGCAAGTTTAAAGCAACCTGATTGGTCGATGGGAAATAGGATCGACAAGTATGGGCCCATCCACAACTTATGTGCGTGTGGCGGGCTTAAGGCGACCTGATTGGGGGTCGAGGGAAATGGGGCCGGTTTAGGCAACATGGGGGTGGCCAATGGAAAATGGAGCCGGCTGGCCTAAGGCATGGCCACGCCTCCCTTTGCTGCTGCTCCTATTCTACGGCTCCTTTATTTCTTTTTTTCTGATTCTGGGCAAGATTTTGCACCTGCTAATCCATGGCGGATTAATTACCTAGTTTTCCTAGGCTTAATTTCGACAGACAAGGTCTGATATACTGCGCAAGGCGTAAAACCCTAATTTTTGCAAATTCGTCAGGGTAATATCTGAATCTTGTGAATTATCACAAAATTGATTGAATTCTATGTGTTGACACAGAGTTCTTTAAGTTCATTACCAGATAGCAGTATTCTTTCCGATTGAATACTTTATGCAAAGACTTTATCCTTGATTCGTGCTACTCTGTTGCGAGTGAACACAAATTGTCATGCCATATCAACATTAAGGGTTCAGCAGGGGAACATAGGACAGAAGTCATTCAAAGAAACTTATATTAACTGAATAATACAGGCAAGGTGCTAAAATTTACAGAATATTAGGGATTATTGCTACATGCACCATTCTAGACAAATTTCATGAGAAAATATTGAGTTGTTCAGTAAATGCGCCAGTGAAGAGGTTGAACACTCATCACTTTTACATGGCTCCGTTTCCTTGCAGAGTGGCGACACATTAAATGCAGGGTTTTACAAATTTAGACCTGAACTAAAAACCACCATCAACAAATAGCTTATTAGAACTCTCATTCATACGGGTGCAGGGCGAAGCCCCGCCTCCGTAAACATCTATAATACAAAACAGAAGGGGTTTTTGAGCTTGGACGGATGGATAACATTTTGAGAGACAAACATTCCATCTGACCATCCCAATCTCATCCCACCTAAAGACAACCGACGGATATGAGAGTTGTAACCTATTTTGTTATGAATTTTAATTGATTGGTTCCCTCATAATTAGGGTCATAAACTTTATATTATAAATGTACACTGATTTGGTTTCTTCATTTAAATAAAATAAATGCAATATGAATTTCTTTTAAGAGTATTCTTTATGTCTTTTACGATTACACCACACAGTAAAAATTATTTTATTTTATTTTTACAAAAATGAGGTAAACTTTGTCAATCAAGTAGAAGTGAAAAAAATAAAATACTCTGGTACGAATTTTTTTACTTATCATGTTGCGCCCTCCCTAATTTTGTATGTTTGTAGGATGAAACCAGAGGTGATCAAAAGATTATTTTTCAAGATAAAATCAATAACGCGTAAGAATTTTTTTATCAACTAAACTAACATTTTTTTTATTTAGTAAAACGAATTGGTATTAAAATGCAAAGGGTTGTTAAATGTAATTAACAGGGTTAGTAATATCTCCATAAATGAAGGAGATTACAAACACCAAAGCCACTAGATGTATTTGGCTGAGATGAGACTGGGATGGTCGGATCACTTGTTTGTCTCTCAAAATGTTATCCGTCCGTCCAAACTCAAAAACGCATTCTGTTTTGTATTATACATTGTAATAGGAGATTATATAAACAAGCTTTTATCAACCTATGCAATCAAGGAAAATGGTTTCTTTATATTTTTAGAGAGACCTAAAGAACAATGTTTTTATTGTTTTTCTTAAGTTTTTGAAATTTTCCTTGAAGGTCTTTCCGGAGTTGCGAAGCTAAAGTTGAGCATTAATACATATACTAGTAGGTGTAGTAGGGTGTTCTATCCTGGGGGCATCGTCCTATGAGGGCTATAGCACCACTCTTGAGTGTAGCCTGGCGCCAATGTCTTAAGGACAACGTATTGCCTGGCGCCAATATCTTAAGGACAGCGTGTTGAAAACGTGATTCACTATGTTTTTTTAGTATTTTCCTTGTTGTTGCGGAGATCCGGGGACTCATTCGTTTCGTCAATTCGATCATTTCCATTATAAATGAGCTAAATATCAATTACTTTTGTTTGTCTGATTTCCTTGTGTTTTGATTATTGCATCTGACATCGTGGAGCAGTGTAACATTATTATAAGTGAACTACGGAAGAAAATAATTGTCGAGAAAAAAGAAAGGTTAAAATGAACAATTCTTTTTTTCCAAAGGCAAAGGTTAAAGTTTTATTAATATGAAAATATTCGCGTTCGCAAAACAAACCCCAGTCCAAGCTAACCAACTAAAAATGAACAAATTATCTTGGTCATGAGTTAAAAAGCCAGATTTGGCAATATTTCGACGCGGAGCGAGGAGAGGCAAAAAGTGATGAAGCTAAAAAATCTATGCTAGACCCGACACCCAAATATAACTATTACCAAATATAGCGAGACGTTATTTTAGTGCGCGTGTTCAGTTGGACAGTAGTTATTAGAAGCTTCCGGAGCCAGATAAACATATAAATTATTTCTGGATTTCAAACGAACATATAAGTTATTTTTGGATCTCAAACGGACATATAACTTGCGTCTGGATTTCGTTGAAATGCTTTATAATGTTTGTCTCTTTGCATACAACTTGTAGACCACCTCTGGAACCCACACGTAAGTATTAAGCGCATTTTTGGTATAACATTTCGTCTAGGGGTGAACATCGGATGGGTGAGTGCGGATTTGGTATCACCCGTATCCAATTCATGGGATTTTAATCCACGTCCAATTCATTACCCGTCGAATGTGACACCCGCAAGTAAACTGATGAGCAGATTGGGTGCGAATGGATTTGCAAATTTAAATAAATTATAAAACGTAAATGGATAAATGTTGACATGAATAATATAACTTAGTTTTAAAATTTAAATTACTAAAATATAAGTAATTAACGTAACAAGAGTAACACTATTAACGTAATAAGAGTAACACTAAGAGTAATTAACGTAACAAGAGTAACGTTTCTTAGGCATATATTGGACCACGAAAAATTCATCAGTAGCATTTGGAATGTTCCTAGGTCCAACTCTTTCCTCTCCTTCTTCTCCGTCAATAGAAGTCCCATCTACAGAAGCACCATTGTCTGAAGTTGTGTCTGTGGAAGCATCATCCCTGGGAGCATTGTCTTTGGAGGTGTCATCATGAGAATCGGTCATCTTTTCAAAAGTTGCTGAACATGCAACATTTTATTTCAGCACATTATTCAACAAGACAACTGATCATGGAATGAAAATGCCCAACTACAAAATGGCAACACTTTAACTCTTACATGTTTATAGTTTCACTAGCTGTAGTGATTACAAACGCAAAATCCTTAGAATTTGTTCATCCCCTGAAACCTGCAGAGACGAATAAAAATTCATTATTTGAAATCATAACATGATTTTCACAAAACAATGAGCAATTCATAAAACTCATATGAACGATTCACACAACTTACATCATGTAAACAACTCCTACTGGGAGAACATTTATTGGTTTAAAAATTGTTTATGTCTAACAATTGCTAGGAATCAAAACTCGATCATACATAAATTTTTAGTTTTGCAAAAAAAAATAAATAAACGTGAACAACTCATGTATTTTTATTTAAAAAAGAAAAAAATCGCTTAACTTAAAAACGACGGGAGTTGGCCGGAACTTTGCCGGACGGTGACGGCGACGGTTGGCTCCGGGAAATTTTTCTCCTCCTGCTCTGGGCGTGAAGAAATCAAGGAAAAGTGGTCGGTCAATACAAAAAAAATTAGGGTCTCTTCCCTTTTATATCTATTTTATTTCTAAACCTAATAAAACATGGGTTTCCTTTTTGGGCATGGGCCCGCAAACGCTAAACCGACCAAAACTGGACGTCTGACCATCTAATCAGCAGTGCCTCGTCTCTCTGTCACCATGGGAGGACTCTATCACATGTCAGGGTCTTTACCTATGGTTTGCTCGTACACGACATCATTGGAGAAAATCAGGGATTCTGAAAATGCCTTTGTACGATTAAGTCCGACTACTTATCTCGTTTAACTGGAAAATCACCATCTAATGCTTACTTCGGAACATGACTGTCCCTCACTAAGCAGGGACTTAATGTTTATGGTGGATTTTCAATAAGGGGTAAAATCGTAAAATCATGATACTGCATGTTTCTGGCCCGGCTTCAGGAACGCATGTGACGAATTGTGTTTTCACGATCTGTGAACCGTTTTCACGATCTCTGATCGAGTACCTCTCAGAGCCACGATGAATATGTTTCTCGAAAGGCCTCCCACTTGTTGAGCGTTCGATTCTACGCAGCTCATCGTGCCTCTCTATGTAGAAGAAAGATTGGGAGGTCCTCCATACATAATTGTTTGTTGAGAGGAAAAAACGCCTTCAGGACGTCGGTGACACTCGTTGTTCCCTGACTACATAGAGAAACCTGCCTCTACATAGAAGAACGATTGGGCGGTCCTCCATACATAATTTTTTGTTGAGAGGGCAAAACGCCTTCAAGACGTCGGCGACACTCATTCGTTGTTCCCTGACTCTGTAGAGATACGGTGTACAGATTCAGGCGGCTCTCCATACATAATTGTTTGTTGAGAGGGCAAAACTCCTTCAGGACGTTAACAACGCTGCATGTTTTTCCCTGACTATGCACCTTCCAGAACGAGTATGATGCTTCAACTATCTCATATCTCGATTCTACAATAGATTAATTCTACCGTGACATTCACCGACCGAATTCCTAGAAGATAATCTATTCTATCTTATTACATCGATCCCCGGCTGATCCCATGGATTAGTAATAGATAATCACTTTATCTCATTACTCTGTTCCCTGAATTCCCCGACTGGATTTCATGGATTAGTAATAGATGCTCAACTCATTTTATTACTCCGTTTCATGAATCACTCCCAGCGGAAGTTCATGAATTAGTAATAAATACTCCACAATCGGGCGTCTGACCGTCATCGAGTATGTCCTGAGAAAATGGTGCGTGTGTACTCGACAAATAATGCACAAACGAGCACCCAAACACACGAACGAACTATCAAAGTATGGACGAACGAGCGACCCATGGAAATAAAACAATAATTAATAAAATAAGGAAAGGCGTGGAGCTGGGCCCACCGTCCGGCCGGTCATGCCATGGCCGGTCCCTCCCTTATTTTATTTTCACTAATATTTTTTATTTCCTCTCTCATCTCATAGGGTTTCCCTCACTTGAGCAAACTCCCTCGTTTGTGAGAAACTCTTAGGTTTCCATGCTTTCATCGAACAAAAATAGGGAAAAGGTGTCACGGGACCGGGCCACCTAGCCGGTCGGCCATGCCCTAGCCTTGGCCAATCCCACACCTCACAATTCCTTGTTTTCACATATTATTATTTCTATCATCTCATGGAATTCCATCGTTTGACCGAAAACCCTAGTTTTTCAATATTTTCTCAAATATTGCTCAAACCATGGAAAAGCCAAAAAGTCAAATGATCACTCGACCGACTAGGCTTCTCACGTCAAAAGTTAAAATATCATTATTTTAATATTCTCAAATTATGTGTCGGATGAGCAAAGTTCTTCTTGCTCATTTGAGCAAAAATTGAGAGTTTCATTCAAGATCAAACTCTTCTGAAAATTCAAAACATTGCTCGAACGATCGTCAGAAAATACCAAAACTCTCAGGACTGAGACAGGGACACCGTGGTGACATGGGAATGCTGCCTTGACCGACCAAGGTCGTCCCTAAGGCTTGCAAGGATCCGGTTCCACATATATTCACAATTTTGACATAATTTGCTAGCAATCGCTCATATTGAGTCCAAACTCTCTCTAACCAACTTGGGACTCGCTCAAACGACTGGAAACTGGTCCCACGACTACCAAGGGCCGGTCCCATTCCCTCTTGGTCGGTCCCTCAGCTCTCCACAATTAGGTTTTACTACCTAACGCTCGCTCGAGCACTATTCTAATAAATGATCAACACTAGCATTTGATCATTCTTTCACCAGCCAGTCAGCAAAGGACCCCGGAGCACGCTCACTCGAGCACTTGTACACCACATGGTCGTCCATCATCCCATGTGGTCGGTCCCTCCTTTACTCAATAGCCTATTTTTAGTAATTCATCGATTGACGGACAATTGATTGATAATTAGGTTTCGAACAAACGCTCGCTGAATCACAATTCTGAGAAGTTCAAACACTAATAATTTTATGATTGATCTGGCAATCAACATCTAAATTAATTATATAATATTCAGCTCTGCCAATATTTCAATTAATTATTATTTGGTCACACTACCAATAATCCATCGAATGACCAATACTTGCTCATCTGCTCGAATATTGATCCAACTATCAACTATCAATATTCAGTAATTCACTGAACGAGCAATGCTCGCTCAATTGTTCAAATATTGATCCATTTATTAATATTCAGTAATTCATCGAGTGAGCAATACTTGCTCAAACGCTCGATTCAAAGTAATTTATCGATCAATTGCTGGAGTAATATTTACTCAGACTATCACATTTATCCGAGAACTGTGTCCTAGCAGACGCTCAATCCATGAATGCTCCACTGAACAAATTTAGACCCATTGTCTAATTAAATCAAACGACTGACTAGTCAAATCCACGTTCGTGAGACATTTAATCACGTCACATGGGGGATACCCATTAGGGTTTTGGTCTGGCGGCCTACATCACGTATGTTCATCCACGATGAGAAATGTGAGTAAGTCGTGCAAGTAGTTGAGGGAGTTAACAAAGTAGTGGGTGGACAATTAACCAACCTTCTCACGTACGAGGAACTGGTGAAACCACGATTCCCACTTTTCCACTCTTTCACTCGAGCAACTATCACACTTACTGGAGATCAATGTGTTTTACATTTTCCATCAATATAAATAAGTCTCTGAGTCCATGATTGAAAGGAAGTACGAAAAACACACAGAAAATCACGAGATATTGAACAGACAATCCATCGTCTAACCAAGAATCGTGTGACCAACACTCTTTCGATCACTCAAACTTATTCATCATTTGCAGAAACCCACAACACATTTTCACATATTACCATTGATCTCACACACTTCTGAGCTTCCCTCCTACAGATCAACCCTCTTCCCTCTTTGTGACTGAATTGACTCTGGAACGGCCATTGACTTGGTTTAGGCCGGAGTCCTACAAATTGATATCTCGAACTTAAAAGCACTCCCGTGCAGTGCATCTGTTTGAGGTTAGGCAATTTGCTCGGTTGATTAGGAGTCTTCGATCGCTCGATTGTCTCTTTGTTCCCTAGAAAACCAACAAATCGTTTTTCCCCATCTACAATCCCTAACACCATCAAATTCATTCCCATATCATCTGTACAGCAACAACAAAACTTCAACTCAAGAACTTGATCAAACCCATGATAAACTCTTTCATCTCCTTGATTCAAGTAATTTTGCAAACACCTGATGAGAAGAAACTCATGATGTCTTTGTGCATCAAGAAATCCTCTTTTCTAGCTCTCCAATTCCTGCGAATTCAATCCAACACAAACCATCATCAATAAACCACCAAGCATTCATAAACAACACCACTTATCATCATAATCAAACAGTACATAACACCATTTCCTCCTTGTTTGCTTTAGAACTTCCATATAACTCATACCACCAGCTTCATCTTCTTCTCACTGTTGTTTGAGAATGACCCAAATCCGTTGCTTGCATTAAACACAAAATCCTCATCTGAATTCTTCCATAGTCCACATAAATCTCAACAACAGTACTGATCTTGAACTGAATATTTGCGGATTCAAACTAAACCCAGAATACCATAACTCAACCACTTCTTACCACTTGTTCTTTGTCACTGAACTTTGCTTTAATCATTGGCGAAAAACATCGAACCTTGGCCAGTGACGGCAACTGAGTCTTGGAGCATCAAGAGGGAACTTGGTCTTTCTTATCCGCTTGCAAACTGAATTAAGGGTTCTAACCGAGAACCTAGTTAAAGAAAATGAAGTTTTGCTCGGTAATGCTCGTTACCTGCTCGAGAAAAGACCCAACAGAACATGGTCGAGAAAAGACCCAGAGAAAGCATTTGGGTCCAATTATCTAATGTAAATGTTTAACGAGAAAAAGGTATCGTGGTAGATATATAATTATTTCAATAATAAATTTATTATTTGATTTTTATATATATTTTTAATAATTACTTAACAGAAGTCAAGGTTTAACATGGTCAATGTGGGTCAACGTTGGTCTTTAGACCAAACGCAAATGCTGGACAAATATTAGACCAAACCCAGTTTTAGGTCAAAACCTGAGTACCAAAAACCAAATAACCCATTTGGATCATACACAGGCTTCTTCCAACCCCAAGTAACTTGTGGCACTGCCTAACCCACCAATGAGTGAAGTACCTCTAATAGATTCAACAACCCTGTAATAGGTTTCAAAAACTAAACATAGCTTAGCTATTTGGCTTTTTTTTTTCTTTTGCCTCTCATGACTACGGTTGCTCTTAGATTCAAAGCACAAGTCATAGGAATAATAAATTACCTAAATAATAGATTACCTAGCCAAATAGGTAAAAGAAACTTCCACCCAAAATTTAATAGTTGATCCAAAACAACTTTAACCATGGGCATCATGATGAGATTATAGTGACATCAAAATAATTACTAAGGGCCCTCAAGTCTAAAGTCATACACACGCTTCTTCCAACCCCAAGTAACTTGTGGCATTGCCTAACCCACCAATGCCCTATTTTCTCCTTCTTTCTTTTCTTTTTCCCTTCCGGCGTTCAAGTCGTTACTAACTTCTAACTTCTTTGTTTTTTTCTTTTTTGTTCATGTATAAATACTACTAGTAAACAGGGTATAGAGAAGAAGAACAGAGATAGAGATAGAGATAGAGACAGAGACAACTTCACAAACAGAGTGAAGACCTAATTGTTCAATAGATTAAGACGTATGAGAGCTATTATAAATAATCACAGATTTCTATCCCAATTGCTCTCACGAACCAAAACCAAAATCTCTTCTTGTTTCTTGATTAGAAGTATGTCTTCAGAAGTTAATCAGAATTTCAATAAATCAAGATTGGTCATTAAGAAAGTATTAGCTAAACCTCAACGTGAAGGAGAAGGAGCTACTGTTAGCAGAAGCATCGGAAGGTTTTTTATTCTTTTCCTAAAATTATACAATTGATATTTATTTTTTAATCCTTTTCTTGTTTTTTTGATCGGTCAATGAGAATTTTGGTTGTTGATTTTTATTTTATATTTTCCTTAGAATGGAATTGAAGTCCCTGGATCCTTTCCTTATGTTGGATGAATTTTCTGGTAAGTTTATAATCTGGGTTCTCTCAATCTGTTGACAAATTTTATGTTCTTGATTGTTGGGTTTTGAATAATATTGCAGTTTCACCTCCTGCTGGATTCCCAGATCATCCTCATAGAGGTTTTGAGACTGTTACATATATGCTAGAGGTCAGCTTACTGTT
The DNA here is from genome assembly GCF_003573695.1 of Papaver somniferum. Classification (NCBI taxonomy): domain Eukaryota; kingdom Viridiplantae; phylum Streptophyta; class Magnoliopsida; order Ranunculales; family Papaveraceae; genus Papaver; species Papaver somniferum. Next base: position 181,276,850 of record NC_039360.1, read on the forward strand.
CGTGAATAACAAATTTCCTGTATTTAATTGGGATTTTGAAATTTTAAAAAACTGAATTTGGGTGATATGGTTTTTAATTTTTCCAGGGAGCTTTTTCTCATCAAGATTTTTCAGGGCATAAAGGAACAATCAAAACTGGAGATGTTCAGGTATATGAATGAAACCAAAACAATATTATAGTTTGAGACTTCTCACTAGCCAAAAACATTATAATTCGAAAAACTTTGTGTCTCATTTTGATTACTTTGTTTTAGTGGATGACTGCTGGTAGAGGAATTATTCATTCAGAAATGCCTGCAGGGGAAGGTATTCAAAGAGGTTTACAACTTTGGATCAATTTAGCATCTAAAGATAAAATGTAAGGAACACTATACATTTTAAATTTTAACTTTATTGATCATGTATGTAGAAAAGTTAAAGTTTTTATTTTTTAAATTATCGTTTTTCATTAGGATCGAGCCGAGGTACCAAGAAATTCAAAGCAAAGACATAGAACGAGCAGAAAAAGACGGGGTTGAAGTTCGAATTATTGCGGGAGAATCCATGGGTATACGCTCACCAGTTTATACAAGAACGCCAACAATGTACCTTGATTTTACACTAAAGTCAGGAGCTGAATTGCACCAAAGTATACCAGAATCATGGAATGCATTTGTTTATGTAATTGAAGGGGAGGGAATATTTGGTTCAACCAACTCCAGTCCGATTACGGCTCATCATACGTTAGTTTTAGGCTCTGGTGACGGATTGAGTGTTTATAATAAATCTGGAAATTCACTTAGGTTTGTGTTAATTGGAGGCCAACCTTTGAATGAACCTGTCGTGCAGTACGGGCCGTTTGTTATGAATACACAAGCTGAAATTGATCAGACATTCGAGGATTATCGGTATTCTAAAGACGGATTTGAGAAGGCTAAGTACTGGAAATCTCAACCTTTGGGCTGAAGTAACAAGATACTTTGTTGAAATTATAGGCTCATGGGTGTTATCACTTTGCAAAGGGAAAACACATTAATAAAGGTATGAAGTTTCAAGATTCAGTTAATCATCATCTCATTTTTATCATAGTGTCTTAATATTCAAATCCATTAGAAACCGTTTGTTGGTGTTCTTGTACAAACTGTTTGTTGGGTTTATTCATTTTTTTGTTCAAAGTGCTTACTTTTGGGTTCTTGGTGTTAGATAGATTGATGTAGTTGTTGGTGGTGGTGTTGGTGAGTTGTGTTGTTAATCATTTTTTGCACCCAATAGTTGGAAGGAGGTCAATAGGTGCAAGAAGCACTCGGTGTTTGTAATGAGTTGATACTCAAAACTCCTTTCGAGTGTTGGGTGGGGTATAATTGTTTCATCATTCATGTAAGCTTTACCAAGCTTGTAGGAATTTTTTATTTTATTTTTGGCAAACTGTGGATAGACTAATAACTACGGATCCGCTTAAAGGAGACTAGAGCTAACTTGGAAAAATACCCAAAAACATAGTATTTTCTTTAGTCAAGACCCAAAACTGTGAGACCTAGTCCGTGTTCTTGATCTTCCTGCTGCAGTTCTTTCTTAGAATCGAGCTTCCTTCTTGTGAAGAGGCGTCTCTTCACCCCTTTTGTTTTCCCATTTCAAGGTTGATATAACTACTCCTACTTCCCTTTCTCCTCCAGAGTTAAGTCTGTAGATTCTTTTTGAACTAGGGATGTTTCCTTCTCCTGCAACCAGACTAGAACAATGCCGAAACACTGTTATGCAAGTCTGAATAAGAGTACAACTTCAAGTTCTGTTTATTTAGAAATCACTCATTAAGAGGCCAAAACTTTCTTCCATTGAAGGATTAAAGGAATACCTATGACATTCCATCTTTAAGAGTTAGTCTTGCCACTCTTCTAGCCACTTTAACGATTAAAAAAAAAGAAGGCCACTTCACAGTGCAGCAAGATATGCTCATTACTCTCGTCATCACAACGAATACGCGAGTTGTGCAACTGAATCCCCTAGCGAACAAGCCTATCAATAGTGTTAAGCCTTCCATCCGTATACAGCTCTCCAAACAAAACAAACAAACAAAAAACTTCAGGTGGAATTAAATTATTCCGCACAAAGAAGTTTGGGAAACAAGAATTAGATGTGCCTGTTATAAGATGAGAATACAAAGATAAACCCCGAATTGTCCATCAGACGTCAGACTCCAAGACCATGCATCTGCCCCGTTGTTTAGTGCAGGTTGTACTGCCTCCACCAGTGCAGCAAATTTTGAAACTCAGCAACTTCACCACCATTAAAATTGCGCTTTAAATCTAAGCACTAGCTCCTATCAGCACCAATCCATAACTGATAAGATTGCTATGCAACAAATTGAACAACCTAGGAAAGTGATCTTTCAAAGCTTGAGAACTAATGTGGAACAAGGTAAAAGAAAGCAATACTAGATTGCTATAAGCAAGAAGAGAAGAGAATTCAAGCAAGAAAAGAAAGATAAGTTTTGTGTTTAATAATTTGATTGAGTAATAAATGGATCTTACAAGACTTAATCTAGCCTTTATATAGGCTTGAAGAATAACTAAACTAGGAAACAGAAAACTAAAAGGAAATCTAAAAGAATCCTAAAAATAAGAAAGACTGAAACTAGGAAACCATGGAAGCCAAACCTCTAAGCGGAATCTTCTGGAATTGTAGTATGCCCTGCATCAGTCCCCCCTTCTAGAGTAAAACTCGTCCTCGAGTTGTCCAAACAAACCAGAAGTTCATTGTCACCATGAAACGTAAAAATCTCTTGAACATTAAATGTGTTGGAGATATTCCAATCATTTGGTAGATCAATAACATAAGCATTATCATTGATCTTCTTTAAAACCTTGAAAGGACCATATTTCTTCATCTTGGTTTTGTTATAAGTACCCACTGGAAATCTCTCTTTTCTTAGATGTATCATCACGAGCTCCCCTTCCTTGAAGGTTTTAAACCTCTTGTGTTTATCAGCATCCTCTTTATATTTAGAATTGGACTTCTCCAGTTTAGATTTTACTTCATTATGTAATTCAGTTGGCTTTGTCTACAAAAGAGTCGGTGCAGTGTTTGTACTCTGTGTGGTGGGTAAGGCTACCAAATCAAGAGTATGATTAGGTACTTTAGAGTACACAATCTCAAATGGAGTTTTCCCAGTAGAACGATTCACAGAAGTGTTGAAAGCGAATTCCATATGTGGCAATAACACATCCCACTGCTTACTATTATCCAGGCACTTAGCTCTAATCAAATTCCCAAGTGATCTATTAACAACCTCAGTCTGTCCATCAGTTTGCGGATGTGAAGTTGTGCTGAATTGTAGAACTGTGCCTAAGCGCATCCATAAACTTTTCCAGAAATAACTCAAAAATTTGGTATCTCTGTCAGAAGTGATAGACTTTGGAACCCCATGCAATCTTACTACTTCTTTAAAGAACAAAGAAGCAACATTAGAAGCGTCAGTTGATTTCTTACAAGCCACGAAGTGAGCCATTTTAGAGTAACGATCAACTACGACCATAACAGAATCATTACCTCTAGCAGTACGAGGTAAACCAAGTATAAAATCCATACTTATATCAACCCAAGGTGCATCAGGAACTGGTAAAGGAGTATACAACCCGGTATTTTGAATTGTACCCTTTGCTCTCTGACAGACCATGCATTTTTGTACGAACTTTTGTACATCACGTTTCAAAGATGGCCAGAAATATCTTTCTTCAATCAGGGCAATGGTTTTATCTCTCCCAAAATGACCACCAAGACCACTGCCATGTAATTCTCGCATAAGATGTAAACGTAAAGACCCTTGAGGAATACATAATCGATTCCCTTTAAAAAAAAACCTTCTTGTATAAGAAAATCATCAACCCCATGAGTTTGAGAACTGCATTGATCCCATAGTTTGCCAAAATCTTCATCTTCTGGATAATGTCTTTGATATAGTCAAATGCATAACTCTCATTACGAATTGTAGTTAATAGATGACTTCTTCTACTTAAGGCATCAGCAACTTGATTCAATTTGCCACTTTTATGTCTCACGGAGAAAGTGTATTTGTTGAGTGTGGAAAGCCATCGATCATGCATTCTGTTAACTTTAGCAGAAGTATTCAAAAACTTCAAAGCATGGTTGTCAGTGTTGACAACAAATTCCCTATGTATAAGATAAGTATGCCACTGCTTAAGAGATTGAACAAGAGCCAATAACTCTAATTCATATGTAGACCATTTCTTTTGTGCATCTGAATTCTTCTCACTGTAATATGCAATTGGATGACCCTCCTGTGATAATACTGCACCAATACCAACAACAGATGCATCACAATCTATTTCAAAAGGCTTGTTGAAATTCGGAAGTGCAAGAATTGGTGTCGTACAAAGCTTTTCTTTAAGAAGAATAAAGCTTTTATCCATTGCTTCCGTCCACTCAAACTTCTCCTTCTTGAGACAGTCAGTCAAAGGTGCAGAAATAGAGCTAAAGTTCTTCACAAATCTTCGATAGAAAGAAGCCAAACCATGAAAACTACGAACATCACGAATAGAAGTAGGAACTGGCCAATCTTCAATTGCTTGAACTTTAGAAGGATCGACATGAATACCATCAGTAGAAATCACATATCCCAAAAATGTTACTGAAGAAGCCATGAAGGTACACTTCTTCAAATTAACATATAAAGAGTTGTCAGCAAGAACTTGAAACACTTGTGAAAGATGTTGGAGGTGTTCTGGCTCACTGCGACTAAAAATTAGTATGTCATCAAAATAGACAATAACAAATTTACTGAGAAAGGGTTGGAGAACCTGATTCATAAGTCGCATAAAAGTACTAGGTGCATTAGATAACCCAAATGGCATGACCAGCCATTCATATAAACCTTCACGTGTCTTGAATGCTGTTTTCCACTCATCTCCACCTCGAATGCGTATTTGGTGGTAACCACTGCGTAAATCCAACTTAGTAAAAATAATAGAGCCCGACAGTAAATCAATCATATCATCAATACGCGGGATCGGAAATCTATAAGGAATGGTGATGCGATTTAATGCTCTGCAATCGATACACATCCTCCATCCATTGTCTTTTTTACTAACCAAGAAGGCAGGACTGGCACAAGGACTGTTGCTAGGTCGTATCAAACCCTTTGTAAGCAAATCATTTACCTGTCCCTGTAATATCTCATGCTCAGCAGGACTCAAGCGATAGTGTGCTTGGTTTGGTAAAGAGGCTCCAGGAATAAAATCGATGCAGTGTTGAATATTCCGTAAAGGAGGTAATGCAGTTGGTAGTTCATCTGGAAATAAAAATTATATTGAAATAATAAGGGCTTCACCTTTGCAGGCAACTCAATCATAGGCTTAGAATCTTCATGGGAATGTAAAGAATGTTGTGGGTGCAAAGAACGAATAACAGTGGCTACGACAGCATCAGTCTGCGCACAAGAGTTTGAAGTGGAATTGGATGGACTAAGAACCTTGGTTTTCCCATTATGAACAAAAGTGTAAGTATTCTCGAATCCATTGTGAACCGCTGAAGATCGTATTGCCAAGGTCTGCCAAGAAGAAGATGGGTTGCCGTCATATTAATGACATCACATAGAACTGTGTCTTCATAACCCTCAAAAGAGAATGACACATAACACTGAAGAGTAATCTTCTGTGTGCTAGAGGCATTAACCCATCCTACAGTGTAAGGTTCTGGATGAGAAGTTACTGGTAGTTCAAGCTTCTTAACTACGTGATCAGCAATATAATTATCCACACTGCCACTATCAATTATCATCTTGCAGATTTTACCCCCAATATAACATCTTGATTTAAAAATACTGTGTCTCTGAGACTTGCATTGTTGAGTAAGAAATAATGGACGAATCATCCCAACAAACTCGTCGTCATCACCAGGTGAGTCTTCATCTTCGAACTCATTAAGCGCACCAGTGACTTCATTAATGAACTGAGGTTCACCAATCAAAGCATTGAATTTCCGACAATCACTAGAAGTGTGCCCCGATTGCTGACATTTATTGCACTTATCTCCACGAAATTTTGTATAAGCATTATTAGCTCGCTGTTGCGGTGGAAATTGTTGTTGCCTGTTATGAAACCGATTCCCTGTAGTAGGAGGAGTTGGTTGCAGAGAGTGAGACTGCTGACCCGGCTGAAGATCAACTGGATTGGCTAAGATAGGTGTAGCCAGAGGTGGAGTATAAGGCACAATATGGCTAGGTTGTCGATGTGAATGGCTAACATCATCATAAGGAGGCCTGGGAATATTCAAAACAGTATCTGGAGAAAAGTTTTGAGATGAATTGGTACCCCTGTAAGTATTTTGATAACGCCCTTGTCTGGATGGATAAATCCTAGAAGAACGAATAAGACGATTTTCTATCTTAATAGCTTGCTGCACAGCTTCGACCATAGTAAAAACTGAATGAGTCATACCATTTTGTATTAATCTATTCAGTCCCTCAATGAATCTTGCAACTAACTGTTCTTCAGATTCTTTGAGTTGATTTCGTGCGACCAAATTATAAAAATCTGACACATATTCTTCAACAGTTCGTGCCCCCTGCTGAATGTTTTGTAATTTGATGAAAAGTTGCTGCATAAAGTCTCTAGGTAAGAACTTATCCCTGATCAAAGTTTTCATACGTTTCCAAGTACGTATTTTCGGTTTGTTAGCGTTTCTACGATCATCACAGATCTTATCCCACCAAGCTGCAGCTCCTCCTTTGAGTTTGTATGTCACAAGTTTAACCTTAGAATCTTCAGGGACTTCCATGAATTCGAAAAAAGCTTCTACCTCAAAGAACCAATCAGTTAGTTCTTCAATACGAAAATTTCCAGAGAAGTTGGGAATATCAGCTTTTAGTTTATATTCTGGTAAAGAACTGTAAGGGTTGTGACCAGTTTTTAAACGTCGTTCTTCAATCCAATTCTTCTCTAGATCGTTCTCACGTTCATCTTCATCATCACTGTCAAGTGCAGGAGAAACTATCTTCTTCTTTGAATGACCTATGAAACCTTCATACGGTTTCTTAATGTTTAAAGTACGCAATACATCTTCAGGTACTTCATCATTCTGTAAAAACTGAAGTATATCTTCTTTAGTTTTTCCTTCTAAGTCTACAAGCTCAGGCATATCCAAATCTAGATTTATATGTTTTGCAACCTTCAAAAGTTGATTCTGCATGGTTTCAAGCTTGGTATCTCTTAACCCTAATTTGTCCTCCATGGACTTCTCAAGAGCTTCAGTAATGTTTTTTGCCAAAATCTCGGTATGAGATTTGATGAGAGCTTCGATTGCTGCTAGAGTAACTGGTTGAGCAGTCATATTTTTTTTTTTTTTTTGTATACGAAAAGGAACTAAAAAAAAGGACTGAAAGGTGTTGCGGAAGCGATGTAAAGGATCAAGTTATAGGATAAAAACCTAAAACTAAGCGGTTGATACCAACTAATGTGGAACAAGGTAAAAGAAAGCAATACTAGATTGCTATAAGCAAGAAGAGAAGAGAATTCAAGCAAGAAGAGAAAGATAAGTTTTGTGTTCAATAATTTGATTGAGTAATAGATGGATCTTACAAGACTTAATCTAGCATTTATATAGGCTTGAAGAATAACTAAACTAGGAAACAGAAAACTAAAAGGAAATCTAAAAGAATCCTAAAAATAAGAAAGACTGAAACTAGGAAACCATGGAAGCCAAACCTCTAAGCGAAATCTTCTGGAATTGTAGTATGCCCTGCATCAAGAACCCAACCAGTTGTCAATCCAAAAAGATGTTTGAGCGGAGAATTAATGTTACATTTCAAGTTCGGCATAATGAGATGTGCTGTACGACGTAATGGTTTTGCAACATGAGATGCTATGAGGAGATTTCAATGCAGGAGGAGTCCATATAGATAGCTCTGCCCCATACTTCATTGGTCTTCACGACCCAAATTTCCAACACATTTGCTTAACATACATTAAGAACTAACTTAATGAGAGAACCATATCCAGCAAATGATTAAGAACGCAGACAAAAAATATGGTATTTGATGGAAAAGATATATATTAAAACTAGCAAATGTAGTACATTAGGTTTACAAGATCATTGTTATCAAACATACTAGAATAAATGCTAGATTTTTGAACCTTGTGAGATAAATTTTCCGACATATGTTGTAATCTTTTAATCCGCGCTTCCTTAGCAATGTAGTCCGTTGCATTGTTGTTGTTTCTTCTTATATGGTAGGATGACAGAGTGGTAGTTAGGTCGCAGTACATAATATTAAAACAGCTTGACCCATGTTCCTAACCTCTGCACAGATTTTCTTTGATGCTTGAAGCATTTTCGCTTCTGCCATGAAGCTCTTTTGGAGGAGTGAGTTCCTTCCCTATGCAATGAGATAAATGCTGCTTCAAGAAGTGATAGAAACAATGCTTGTTTAGAGGAATCTCAATGCGTTTGGGTGTCTATGTCTTGAACCCAATAAAGGCAGAAATAAATAGTTAGTGAGAAAAGACAGTCTACCAATGAGAAAGGGAAACAAAACAAAAGGTGCAAAACCAAGTTACTCTCTTCTTCACCAGATTTTGCACCGACATATATCAATCTATTATTGCTCTTCTTCTTTCTAATTCTTATAGAATCATCCGTTGGTGAAAGAAGATAAAAGCAAACAACCCTTTGAATCATTCTGGACACGACTAACATAATCCCCCGCTCATACACTACACACATAAAATTGCTAGCAATGTGCAAATTCACCTGGCATAATAATACATATCACTGCTTCAGTTTGCATTTGGGGAAATGACGCAGCTAGTGAGGTGATAATGGAGGCGGATCAAATGCTGGTCCAGAACCGACAGAGGCACCGTTCATAATGCATTTATGTTGCAGTGTCTACCACAACCACAAGTAGGCGTGGCTAAAACAATACCGTGTCATCTTTTCAGCCATTTAAACAGAGCAATATCTCTCAGATTTCAGAACATTTATATTTGAGTTTAGATAAAGTTCTCTGTGAAAGAGAACTTGATCAATCATATCATATCATATAGAAAACATTCAACCATGAATACCCAACAACAAGATGATGATCATATAATAATGTTCCCGTTCATGGCACAAGGTCATATCATACCATTCTTAGCTTTAGCAAAGCTAATCTCTCAGAGAAAACCCAACACTAGGATCACTCTTGTTAGCACTCCTCTCAACATCAAATACCTTCAGCTAACCTTAGATTCAGAAACCAAGACCATATACAAAAACATATCTTTAGCTGAACTTCCTTTCTCGGGTACGGATCATGGGTTACCACCTAATTCTGAAAACACTGATTCTTTACCTTCTCATCTAATCGAAAGCCTCTTCTACGCATCAGAAACCTTAAAACCTTCTTTCGACAATCTTATTACCCAAATCATAACAAATGAAAAACGTGTCCCTGCCTGTATTATCTCTGATATTTTCTTAGGCTGGGTTAATGATATTGCCGAACGTGTCGGTGCGTATCATATTTCTTTCACCACTGGTGGTGGGTACGGCACTGCTGTGTATTTCTCAATGTGGATGTACCTTCCGCATCGTAAAAATGATGATGATCGCAATGATCTTATTGAAGAATTTCACGTACCCGAATTCCCGGATACGTGTCGGTTGCATATCTCTCAACTTCCAGTTTATCTAAGAGAAGCAGATAAAGAAACCCCATTTGCCAAATTTTTCCAGAAACAGATTTCGCTGTCACTGAAATCAGATGGAATGCTGTGTAATACTGTCGAAGAGATTGAAGTTTTGGGTTTGGAAACTCTTAGAAAACATATGGATTGTAAACCAGTTTGGACTATTGGTCCTTTACTGCCTCCATTTTTACTAGGCAATGGGAGGGATTCAACAAATAAAGGTGTTGCTTCAAACTTACGGGCAGGGAAAGAATTCGGGATTTCTCCAGAGAGTTGTATAGAGTGGTTGAACCATAAGAAACCATCTTCGGTTCTATACATTTCATTTGGTTCTCAAAACACAATTAGAGCATCAAAAATGATGGAATTAGCTTTGGGTTTGGAGAAAAGTGGGAAATGTTTTATATGGGTATTAAGACCACCGAGTGAATTCGATATAAAATCTGAATTCAGGTCTGAATGGTTACCACAAGGATTTGTTGAGAGAATCAAAGAATCTCAAAGGGGGTTGTTGGTGAAAAAATGGGCACCCCAACTGGAGATACTATGTCACAAGTCAACAGGTGCATTTCTGAGTCATTGTGGATGGAATTCGGTGTTAGAGAGTTTAAGTCAAGGAGTACCTATAATTGGTTGGCCCTTGGCAGCAGAACAATGTTATAATTCTAAGATGATGGAAGAGGAAATGGGTGTTTGTATGGAATTGGCTAGAGTTGACGGACAAGTAGCTAATGAGGATGTGAAGAAAATAATTGAACAAGTAATGGATAGTAGTAAAGGAGACGAAATGAGGAAGAAGGCAATGGTGATTGGGGAGAAAATTAGAGCTTCAATGACAGAAGATAAAGGTGAAGGTGATTGTCAGAAAGGGTCATCTATTAGATCAGTTGATGATTTTCTTGCAACCGTAACTTCTAAAAATTAAGCTATAAAACTTTATATTAGTCGATAGATTTTTATTGTATTTGGACTTTGTAATAAACTTTTGAGTTCAAGAACATGCAATTTGATGCATGATTCTTCTGGGCCTTGGCCACAATCTAGCCAAGACCAGAGATGTGCAGCATTAGTTGTGAAACCTATTTTGAGGAATACTCAAATGTTTTGAGGCATACCTAATGGTGCCAAAATAGGGTCATTAGGTAAAAAAAACTCATCACCCTTTATCTATCCATATTTGATAATGGCAGCGCTATGACCAAGTATTCAGTTGGTGGTGACATCAGCTAACTAGGAGGATAAACCACACCTTGTTAATCAATAGGCGTCATTAAAGACAACACATGGTTTGGAGCTTAAGATTCGACTGCCAAGTTCTCTTAACATTCTTTACAAGACTAATAGAGACGGAAATAAGAATGTTAAGTGTAACATGAGTTAACTACAGAAGTAAGACAATGAAAACATACAACACAACTAAAACTACATGCTTGGTAATATAGTCTGGTTAAGAATCACTGACGGTTCGTCGAGCAGGAAATAAGAGAACGACCATAAAGACATCAGCAAAACAAAGACTAGGTGATGAAACTGGATGACAAAGTAAACTTAGAGAAAGACTTAGTGAGTCTAAAATGGTATAGTTCATACGAATCTAAGCTAGATTAATGTTGTTCGTGAAATCGAATCATTGAAAGTTGATGGAATGTTGAAACCTTCTTGTTGTATCATTTCCTTCCAAGGTCTTCTAGTTCCTACATCACATCTTAGTCGGTCTTTTGCGCGCAAGAGAAGCTCTAAAACACCTGCTGTCTTAGCTTTCTAGGTGGGATTGTTAGTACATCTTGTTATATTAACATTCTAAACGGTCAGTCTTGATCATTTATGCCCATTGTTAAGGTATCAAACAAACGGGAAGGAACATGAAACCTGAATATGATGCACCAACTTACGGGCTGAGATTGGTTGGGAGGATGTAAAATGCTGACCATATCACCTATTTATCATTTAATTGTTTCTTAGCATACTGAAGCAAAACAACCAACAATTAAGAACAAGTTAAATAGGATTCGACTTTTAAGTTCTCTAAGTAAGAACAAGTTAAATAGGATTCGACTGTCAAGTTCTCTGGGACTTGTAACATTAGAACGAATCAGATGGCGCAATTGAACCTTAGGAGAAAAAAAATCTTAGGCTCTCTATATATACGGCCGTTTAAAAGAACAGACAGAAAAAATCAACTAAAAACCATAGCTAAACTGTGGTTTCTCTCGCAGTTAGGTGACATCATCAGCAGCTAAATACTTGGTCAGGGTGCTGCTACATCAAAAATGATCTAGCAGCGTGAGAGCAAATTTTTTCCCCATAATTACCCTTACATGATTAATGATTATGATTAGGTTTAATGATACTGATTAATTATGAATGTTAAGGATTGATTAAAATTAAATTATTAGTGGTAAATTAGTGGAGAAATCAGATTTATGTGAGAGAGTTGGGGTTTTTGAGAGGAAGAAGAAGAAGTGCAAAAAAAAAAACTTGGGTTTTGAGATTTTAGTGATTAGAAATGACCAAAATGTGTGATTCAAATCATATTCACAGGTATACTTGCAGACGGTGTTTGATCTCACTTTTCTTAGGTTGAATTTTAGAGAAAAAAAATCAAAATTTTACAAACTTTTTTGGATGTTCAATGCTGGGTTCGGCTATAGAATAACTAATCGAATCTTGTTGGGAAGAACCGTTTGGCTGATATTTCTAAAGGAGAACCTAAGTGTATAAAAAAATATTTGATGTTCGGCTTATTCAAACTGCAATTGTTATTGGCCGAACTTGAACCTCGTAGTTTGGTGTTTTATAAGCAGAGTCATGTTCGGCTTACTATGATACAGCCGAACCTGATAGTGTAAAAACACAAGTTAAAGGTTCGGCTATACAACTGCATTTTCAATATGTGCCGAACCTTGCCTTGGTGGATCACTTTTATAGGTTCTTCTAGAAATCAAACTTTTCGAACTAGCCAAACATGGATTTTATCCGAAATAAATAAGATCTGGCTGAAAATAATATATCAGATAATCATCCGAACCTAAAGGTCTTCTTCATTATAAACTGGGTTCGATTGGAAATGTGATATTTCAATATCAACCGAACTGTTCTTCTGAAACATAAAAAAACAACGAAGAACACAGATCTGGTTTCCAATATGCGGATCTGGAGCTAAATATCTTGCGCAACGCTTCACACGACTCATTTATACTTTTGATTTTAATCAATAATCAAATATTTATGAATCAACAATTAATCGCCAACGAAAAATAAAATCAAAACAGTTTGATAATGATTAAATTGGGTTAGGAATGAAAATGGTTTTTGATTTTGAAAATGATTTTGGATTTTGATTAGTTTAGGTTTATGTTTTAAATTTAGTTGAAGGGTATTTAATTAATTTAAAATAATTAAGGGTAACTTAGTAATCTACCCATTGTTAGGACACCCCTTATAAACCTACCCTAGGAAAACGATATTATATGCCTCAAAACATTTGAGTATGCCTCAAAATAGGTTTCAGTTGTCGCTTATGATGTGATTTTGTACAGTAGTAAATAAGGGCTTGTTTCAGAACTTGTGAAGATTGTGATTTTAAATTTAAATTTTTAATATTAAAGAAAATAAAGCAAGTAAAAGTTGTGTGAAAAAGTTTTGAGAATACTGAGGCTAAGGATTCCACCACTCAACAATATTTATGTAATTCAATATTAATTTTTATCATGTAATTCTAGACAATATAGCTCCAATCAAAAGAAATTGTGATTCTAAATTATTGCGTATCTTAGATTTTCAAAACATCAATTGTTAATCGCAAGCATGAAGTATCAAAAGCCCTAAACTAAGCATACTTCATCAAGAGAAAACATAACTAATCAATAAAAATCATTTACTCAATTTTCGCTCGATACAAATAATCATAAAAGAATTGCATAAATTAATTTAAATAAATTTTACCACGTAATTATTGAAAGAATGGCTTCCTTCGTCACCCCAGGGATTGGGTGTAGCTTATCATGTTGGAAACACACTCAAAATATGAATGTATTGCTCAAAAGTACTTACAAATGTTGAAAAGGGGAGAAATCAAATGAACCAGGAATTTGCAGCGTGTAAAAAGCGTTGCAAACCCATTGTTACAATGTACGATAAAATAGAAGTGTTGTAGTCGTTGTTCAACTGCCGCTGGAACGACTGTTGCAAAATCGAGAAAAGACCACGGTTTATTAATGACAGTCTTTCTCAGTCTAATGTTCTTCGTGTTCTTGATGCAGCAGCATGTATGATTTCTGAAACTCGATTTTTCTTCTCTCTGCAACTCTCCAAACTATGCCAACTCTCTGTGTCCCTTACGACCTCACCCAATCTCTATTTATACACCTAGCACCTCCCATATCTTCCAAAATCTCCGCAATGAATCCATAATAAAGAGATTATATTTTCACGGGATTATTTCATTTTCTTTTCTTGTTTTTGATTCACATGCATCTGTTTGAATTTTTCACTCCAAAACGCTGCCAACACATCAAGGATTGAGTGAAACCTTCTCCCGACACACGTCATCTACCAAATGTCCCGATAATATTTGCTTGCCATGATTAGTTGAGATTACGTGAAATCTTATTCTCTTTCCGAATATAACTCAATTAGCGTCCCTGGCTTCGGATCGTCTGTGACCTACTAGGGTGTCTCCTTGTGTCCCATCAGTAATAATCCGCCATGTGTCCAAATTAGTTTCCCATAAATAAAAGAAGATGTCACCGTTAGAGAGGAGGGGAAATCAAGGAAGAAAAATGAAAATAATAATGACTTAAACCGAATTATGGATATTTTTTTATCGAGCCTACTTCCTAACCAAAAGAATATATTTTATTCCTTTATACTAACTCGTCTTCTCGTCTTATACTTTTTTACTGTCTTCTCGTCTTCTCTTCCGTTAGTATTAGTTTCCCACCAAATGTTAGATTAAAAAAGATGAAGTTGTAGGTAAGTTTTGTTTCATTCAAAAGTTGATTTTAAGTTTTTGGATCTTCATGACTTAAAATGAAAAATTAAATTGTACAAATAAAAAATCAAATTGTAGGATACAATTTTTTTGGCAGGATACAAATGAAAAATCAAATTGTGCACAAAACGGACTTGGAAAACATGGTCGACTTTATTTTGGTAAGGGCATCGACTTAAACATTTCTTCAAACGTTGATTGTAATGGCGATGTTCAATTAATTCATTCTAGAATGCCTGAAGAAATTATTCCATTACTTGGAATGGAGTTTGAAATAGAAGAAGAGGCACACAATTTCTATAAAAACTATGCATTCAGTTATGGTTTTAGTGTGAGAAAAATCAAGGCACATTGTTATAGTGATGGCAAAGTGAGAGATAAAATTTTGGTTTGTTCTGCTGAAGGTAAGCGGGGAACATATAGACGTGATGCTTGTATAAAAACCCATCGTGCTGAGACAAGATTTGTGTTAGAGCATAGCTCGGTTGAACCCACCAAGTGTTGGTTTGTCAAGTTAGGTTGTCATATTTTAGTGAATCAAAACTCATTTAAGAGTCGCTTGATTATGTACTAGACTCAACTTCGTATAAGTTAGCTTGAAAGTATTAGGATATGAGACATTACAAGTATTGCGAAGACTTGAAGAAGTGAAGAAGTAAGAAGCTACAACGACAACATCATCCTTCCACTTGAGGTTGGTGATATTTGACTTGAAAGGTTTCATTCCCTAACGTATCTTTCAAGTCGTGCATATTGAAAGATACAAGGGTCACTCAAACTAGATCGAAGTTTCGACAGGGATCTTTAGACTGTTGTTAGTGCTAAAGACGATCTTGTGATAATCCATTGTTAACAGACTCCGTTCTGTGCGTGATTGATCACAAGAGATTCAAGTTGTTGTGTGCAGGTGTTTATTCAAGATCTAAGAAGATTTGAAGAAAGAGAACATATTGAAGATTTCTGATTTGGGGTTCATAATCTTTAGTGTGTACAATACTTGTTTCGGTATGAGAGGATCCAACTATAATCGGTTTATCCTTGTGGTAGATTGGATTGATTAGTTGTGTAGATCGGCATCAATACAATTCTTTGTGATTAAAAGTATTGATTGCAAAATCTTAACAATTACCTTTGGTGATTGGGTATAAGATAGATCTAAGAACCTGACAAAGAAGTTTATGTTAAGATAAACAGAAGAGCCTTTGTCCGACTCACATCACTTGGTTGAATAGAGTTGATACCAAACATATTTGTTGTTCCTTTACTGTTTGGAATACGAACCAAAGGAATTGTTCCAAGTATGTGACTTATTCATAAGTTGGAGGCGTGGGAATACAGACAGAACTAGGTGAACTATAGGTTTAGTTGCTTGGTATCAATTGTACAAAGTTAGGTTTAATTTTGTGTAGCGGCTTAATCCTGAGAGTATTCAATTCTGGACAAGGTCCCGGGGGTTTTCTGCATTTGCGGTTTCCTCATTAACAAAATCTTGTTGTGTCATTTATTTTATATTTCCGCATTATAATTGTTTTATCATAATCAAAGTAAATTACACAAACGTTAATTCCTATTTACTTGATAAGCAATCCTATTGTGTTTGGTTAAGTCCGAACCTTTTTATCAAGTAACATACTTCGTTGGTGTATTGTCTCGATCTCGTATCCATACACGATCACACGAAGTGTGACCCGATTAGTTGCATTGTCTCGACTCAGTCCATAAACAATCACTTTCGGAAAAAGGACTTATAGGTAGAAAAGTTTTAGCTTGAGGTATATTTGGGTACCCTCGCCTTTTCAATTTGGGTGGCTAGACAATATGAAAATTAGTAATTATTCTAATGGTGGTAAGTATAGTGTCATCGAATTTGTTCCAGGTCATACACATGTAACATCAGGTCCTTCTATGACCCATTTGTTTAGATCACACAGAAAAATTACTACTGCAAGCATAACCCAAGCAGAAATGGCTGACATGTCGGGTATCACTCCTAAAGAAACTTTAGAATTTTTTAGCAGACAAGCTGGTGGCCACCAAAATCTTGGTTTTACTCATGTTGATTATAAAAACTCTCTGCGATCAAAGAGAACAAGAGGAATGCAGTCTGGGGATACCAGTGGTGTTCTTGAGTATCTACAAAAGATGCAGTTGAACGATCCAAATTTTTACTATGCAATTCAGGTAGATATAGATGATTTAATAACAAACATATTCTGGGCCGATGCAAAAATGATGGTGGACTATGATTATTTCGGTGATGTGGTGTGTTTCGATACTACATATAGAAAAAAAACAAAGAAGGGCGGCCTCTTGCGATGTTTGTCGGAGTAAATCATCACAAGCAGTCGATAATATTTGGTGCAACACTATTATATGATGAAACTATACCAACATTTAGGTGGTTGTTTGACACTTTTGTCAAAGCTATGTCCGGGAAGAAACCAAAAACCATTTTCGCTGATCAAGATGCAGCAATGGCTAGTGCATTAGCGTCACAATGGCCAGAAACATGTCATCGGTTATGTATTTGGCATATATATCAAAATGCGGCTAAGCATTTAAGCCATGCTTTTGAGAAGTTTGAAAACTTTGCCAAAGAATTTAGCAACTGTGTATATGATCACAAAGAGGAAGCAGAATTTATAGATGCTCGGAATAAGATGCTTTCAAAATATGATCTCCAAGAAAATGATTGGTTGAAACGACTATTTGAGCTATAAGAAAAATGGGAGCTAGTGTATGGGAGAGATACCTTCAGTGCAGATATTACCACCACCCAACGTAGTGAAAGCTTGAACAGTGTTATAAATAGGTATGTTAGCTACAAATATGATTTTTTGCGTTTTTTTCGGCGTTTTGAAAAACTGGTTGAAGATCGACGTTATGAAGAGTTTAAATCAGACTTTAATGCAAGTCAGAGCTTCCCTGCAATGTCATTCCCAGTAGAGATCCTAAAACATGCAGCAAAAGTTTATACTCCACAAATATTCAAATTGTTTCAAATACAGTTTGCAGGGCTCATGATTGTGCAGTCATGGATTTTGGAACTATTGGGATTGTGAAAAAATATGGGGTTATACCAAATGGGAAAAAATATCATCGCACAATCATTTTTGATTCATTAAGTAACAATCTTTCATGTAGTTGTAGAAGGTTTGAGTTTGCAGGTTTCTTGTGTTCACATGCTCTAAAAGTTCTCTCGATTCATAATATAAAGAGTATTCCTACTCAATACATCTTAAAGAGGTGGACCAAAGATGTAAAGTCTGGGTGTACCAATATTCACTCGCATTCTAAAAATGCAGATGATCCCAAAGGTGCGATAGTTAGACGTTATAGAGAGTTATGTCGACTACATATTCAACTAGCGACAATGGCATCGATTACTGATAAAGCATATGAAATAGCTATATCAGGACTAAACAAAACACTAGCCGAGGTTGATGCAAGTTTGAGAGGTCTTACCCTTCAGAAAACTTCACAAACTGAATCCGTTACTGATTGTGTATCTCAACAACATGTTGTTTTACCTGCTAATGATGATAATCTCAAGGTGAAAGGAATTAAGGTTAAGGAAAAAGAAGTCGGCGTCGGTTCTAGTAGGCTACCAAATGCTTTGAAAACAGCAGTTGCAAAAGTTACAAGAAAAAGAAAGCCTCAAAAAACAATATTAGATGCTCCAAGCAATGATGATTCCCAACCCGTAAGCGGTATCCGAAGCCAGCAATTACTGATGCCTCATGCTGACCATGTAAGTACTTTTGATGTTTTGAAGTGATTTGAATTATTTATAGATGCATATCTTATCATTTACTAAAGAGTTATTGTACTCACAGAGTATTCCGTGGTATGGTTCCACTTACATGCCAACGCCAATGTAATAGTTTCAGGTATTACGTCTTCCTAAATATTTTTTCTTTTGTTATGCTTACTGTTTTCACAGTAATAATCTTCTAAAATTTACTGTATACTTTCCACCCAGCAACACAGCATGGGAAACTATAATCTCATAAATAACCATCAACGGTATTCTTTGGGAAGCTACAACACTGTAAACGGCCATCAATCATATTCGGGAATAATTAACTTCCCCATCCATCGGTAAAATGTTTTATTTCGTTTATGAATGAATGTATACATACTTACCTACTATGAGTTTCACATTCCACTTAGCATTTTATTTTATTGTTGTTAGTTAATTTAGCTTTAGTTTCTTCAATTTTCATGGAAAAAAATATGAACCCAGAAATGGATTCATCAGTTGTTGATTTGAACAATTCTTATAAAGAAAGTCCTTCGATCGATCTTACTTCTGATACTGATAATCAATGTCTTGCTTGGAGGTTCTCTCTTATACGTATACTTGATTTACTTCATCTAAAATTTGTTGATGTTGTTTTAAACCTAAAATCACCGTGGAAATTGGAAGGTCAATGTAAAATGATTCCCTTAGGAAAAAGATTTTTCACTATTAAGCTAGATAATGAAAGAGATCGAAATATGATTAAAGAAGGGAGATGGGAACTTTTTAATCAAGTTTTATGGATAAGAAACTGGATTCCTGATTTTAGGCCAGAGAATCACAGAACTTCGTTGGCAAATGTTTGGGTTCATCTACCTGGACTTAGCCTGGAGTATTGGGAAGAAAAAACTTTCTTCACTATTGGAAGAGCTCTGGGAGAGCCTGTTAAAATTGATGATGCAACACTGAATTATGAGACAGGATATTATGCTAGAATGCTTATCAGTATAGATTTTGCAAAGAAGGTTCCTAATATACTCTGGATCAAAACAAAGAATGGAGGATTTATGCAATATGTTCTCCTAATTAAACCTCCTAAATTTTGTCAGCACTGTAAAATTGTTGGTCATCTCCTATTGGAATGTAATTTCAAAAATAATCAAAGTAATATAGAAGGAGCAAATAAAGGTGGTGAGCAAGTTAAGAATCCAGTACAAGAAGTTGTTCAACAAAGAGCTCAGAATCAAAGTACTTCTCATAAACAATCTCCAAGTCAAGGCTCTAATCCAAGGCAAAGTTCTAGCAGTCAAAAACACTATGTACAAGAACCTTTTGATATATGTGAATCTCCAATAATTCAAATACTACAAAATACTGGACATAAAGTAACCAGTGGAATACCTATTACTAAAGGAATGTTTTCATCCTTGCAAGAAGAAGAAGTTCAGCAAAATAACTTTTAATCTGAAGACAAGGAAGAATATATGCTTACTTCTGATAGAATACTTCAAATCTCAGAGGATAACCTAATTGAACAAAGTGTAGTTAAATATATTAATGGGAAGGATAGTTCTGTATCACCAGCAAGTGTTCATGTCATTTCATGGTCTAGAGTTGTTCAAAAACCTTCAACAGCCAAGCCATCACATTCTTCAAATGTTGACTCTGAAGTAATCACAAAGGTTAGTGTTGCCAGCTCTTCATCTAATGTTCAAATTCCTAATAAATATGATTTCATAAAAAATCCTGGCAAGGGAGGCCTGAGAGGCCCCCAACCTAAACCATGAAAGTTCTCTTTTGGAATCTTAGAGGCCTTAGAAAAGCAAGGTCTCAAGATAAACTTAGGACACTAATAAAACAATTTAATCCTTTAATAGTTTGGGTCGCTGAACCTAAAGTTTTTTGTAACTCTTCTTTCTGCAATAAATTAAATTTGCCTGGAATGCAAAGTATGGTTATACATAATTCAGTTTCAAATAAAAAAGGAAATATATGGTTGTTCTAGAATAAATCATTAGCTACTCCTTCTGTAGTTTCCATGTCTAGTCAGATGATCACAATAAGTATTGATGGAGTTCTTATTTCTAGAGTTCATTCCCATGTTGGAATTAATCAAAGAAAATTCTTATGGTCTGAGATGGAAATTATTAGTGATTTAAAGAAGCCTTGGTTGGTTATGGGGGATTTTAATGTGATTACTTCAATAGAAGAAAAAGTTGGTGGTAGAAGCCCAAAAAAGAAGGCAATGATGGATTTTCTCAATTGTGTCAATAATTGTGAACTTATACAAGCTCCTAAATCTGGAATTCAACACTCTTGGTCTAACTGTCAACATGGAAATAGAAGAATACTATGCAATCTGGACAGAGCTGTGTTTAATCAGTTATGGCTTCAAAAGTATGAAGACTGGAGTTATAAAGTTGGTGTCAGGATAGCTTCAGATCACTCTCCTTTGTTGGGAGGAAATGTAAGTATTCTTAAACGAAAAAATGCACCAATGAAATTTCAGAAGATGTGGATTTCTCATCCAAAATTTCTTGAAGTAGTTCAACAATGCTGGTCAGCTCCAATTGATGGTGATCTAGCTTTTTGTCTTTCAAAATAAACTTAAAAGATTGAAGAAAGCTCTCAATGATTGGAACTGGCAGGTTTTTGGAAATATTCATACTCAAATCAAAGAAGCTGAAATTAAAGTTCAAGAAGCTATGCTTAATTCAGACAAGAATCCTTTTGATGAAGCAACTTTAAGTAAGCTAGCTGAAGCTCAAAATATTTATAATACTAAAGAAGTGCGGTTGAGTACTATGCTACAACAAAAATCAAGAATAAAATGGATTAAAGAGGGTGCAGCAAATACAGGCTTTTTCCATACTAATATGAAAATTAGACAAGCAAGAAATCTCATAAGTGAATTGGAAGATGGTGATGGAGAAATAATTACAGATCAAGATAAAATTGCAGAAAAGCTTGTGAAGCATTTTGAGCAGAAATTCAAATTTCAACAAGTAGTTATTGATAAGTCTTTACTTAACACAATTCCTGCAGTTATAACATCTATGGATCAGAATATGTTGGATGCAATCCCTGATGAAGAAGAAATTAAGAAGACAGTTTATGGATCCATATAGCTCTGCTGGTCCAGATGGCTTATCTGGATGCTTCTACAAAACCTGCTAGAACATAATTCAAAAAGATGTCATACAGGCAGTTCAATTTTGTTGGAGGAGAAGATTTATTCCTAAAGGCTTAAACTCAAACTTCTTAGTCCTCATCCCAAAAATAGAGGAGCAAAAAGTCCTAATGATTTTAGGCCAATAAGACTCAGAAATGTAAGTTTCAAGATATTCACTAAAATTCTGGCTACAAGAATCAGCACTTTGTTGCACAAATTGATATCTCCTCAACAAGCAGCATATGTCAAAGGAAGAAGCATTCAAGAGAAAATACTATTGGCTTCTGAGATGGTTAATGAAATGAAAAAGAAAAGAAAAAGTGGCAATGTTGGATTAGAGCTTGATATTACACAAGCTTATGATTCAGTCAGCTGGAATTTCTTATTTCAAGTAATCATTAAATTTGGTTTTTCTGATGAATGGTGTGAGTAGATCCATACATTATTTAAATCATCCAAATATCAGTTATGGTAAATGGTGGTCCCAGAGGATTCTATTCAGTAGGAAGGGGGCCAAGGCAAGGAGATCCATTATCTCCTATCTTATTCATTCTAATGGAAGAAGCCTTAAGCAGGAGTATAACTGAAATGGTCAATATAGGTGATATAATTCTAATGGTGGTAAGAAAGGGTATTCATCCTACACACTTACTTTTTGCAGATGATGTCTTCATTTTTTGTAATGGAGCAAAAATAAGTATCAACAATCTTTTGAAGATGCTTGAAGATTACCAGAAAAGCTCAGGCCAAGTAATCAATAAAGCAAAAAGCAAGTGCTTCATTGATGGTACATATGATACAAGGAAAGCACAAATAAAAGAAATCATGCAAATGGAAATCAGTAAATTCCCATACAAGTATCTTGGAATCATTGTCCATGCTGGCAGAGTTAAAATTTCTATAGTCTGGCCTATGGTGGAGATGATGCAAAAGAAACTAGCCACATGGAAAGGTAAATTATTATCATTTCAAGATAGAATAGTACTTATTAAACATGGCAATATATATAACATGCCAATATATATATACTATTCAAGATAGAATAGTATCCCAATATATAACATGGCAATCTACAAGTGTCCTAAATCAGTGATCAAGATTTGTGTATAACATGGCAATCTACAAGTGGCCTAAATCAGTGATCAAGATTTGTGACAGAATTATAAGAAACTTCCTATGGTCAGGAGATAGTGATATTAGGAAATACACTAATTTCTCATGGAAAAAGTATGCACTCATTTTAAAGAAGGTGGTCTGGGAATTCAAAGACTGGAGATTATAAATCAAGCTTTCTTACTGAAGATGATGTGAAGGATTATTAATTCGGAAGAAGATTGGGCCCTATTTATAAAAGCTAAATACAAAAACAAGAAAGGTCAATGGAGTACAAATTGGCAACTATCAATTGTTTGGCCAGGCTTAAAGTGGGCTTGGAACTTGCTAAAAGAAGATATTAGATGGTGCATTGGTAATGGAGAGACTATATATGTTTGGTTTGATACCTGGATAGGTGATTGTCCCTTGATTGACATTGTTGGCAATTCAGCTTATGCTTCTGAACATGAAAAAATGAGAATATCCGATATTTTAACAAATGGTGATTGGAATATTCCTCCTGAAATCAATCAAATTATACTACATATGAAGCTTCCAGATATTGGCAGAGGAAATGATGAATTGATAAGGAGTGGTAAAGTTAAAGGAACTTTCTCTATTTCAGCAGCAGTTAACAAAATCAGATTCAAAATGCCTCCCTTACAATGGCTAAGGTACATATGGAATTCATTCCTTCATCATAGTATTGCTAGCAATGTTTGGAAACTGATACATGGAGTTTACATGGATGATGTAATAATGGTAAGTAAGGGTTATGAAATGGTTTCTAAATGCTCTGTGTGTGAAAATGATCAAGATAGCATGTCTCATTTACTTTGGGAGTGTAGAAAAAGCATTAACATTTGGACATGGATATGTGCAATACTTCAGGTTGCAGTTCCTAAATCTTTTGATGAAATCTGGAAATGTACTAAGCATAAAAGTCCATTAGTCAAGCAAGTATGGATTGTGGCATCTTGTAGCATACTGAAAGAAATCTGGTTTCAGAAAAAATAAGAAATTCTTTGAAGGGGTTTCCACAAATGAACAAGAGATAAAAACAAAGGTAATGAAAGCAGTTTTTTAAGGAGGTTTAAGAATTACAGGTAACAATTGGAATCAAAGTTATGATATGACAATTATAGAAACCTTTCATCTTGGGGTAAGGAGCTCAAAATTCCAATTTATTCAAGAATGTCAGTGGCACCCTCCTGAAGCTGGTTATATAATGTTTTGTTGTGATGGTGCTTCATTTGGAAATCCAGGTGCAGCAGGATTTGGTGTTTGTATCAGAGATAGCATTTGTCAAATCTTGGGGACTCTATCAGGTGGTATTGGTATTGCCACAAACTACATGGCAGAAGGTTATGCAGTGGTTTGTGCAGTGGAGCTTGTAGTGTTATGGAAGTTTAGAAAAATTATCATAGTCTCAGACTCAAAAACAGTAATCAATGAATTCTCTATGGGGGAAATGCCTTGGTGTGTAAGAGCAAGATGGAAAAAAGCTTTTCAACAGCTGACTGACATTCAATTCAAGCACTGTTTCAGAGAAGTGAACTTTTTAGCTGACATCATTGCTAAAAGAGGAGCAGCTTTGCAAGCAGGAGAAAGGCATATACATATAGGAAGACCAGGTTTTTTACCAAGGGTAGAAATGCCAAATGTGAAATATGTAAGGTTTAGTTAAAATTTGATCTTTTTTGGGCCTTGGTTAGCCCATTTTATTTTGTTCTGCTCCTTAATTTTTTTCTCTTGTAATTCTCTATTTTTAATATCAATAAAGTGGTGTGATTCAGAAAGAAAAACAAAAAACAGTAGTACGGTAGATGTACTCATTATTCATATGTCTTAAGAGATTGTTATGTATATTTCAGGGACCAATAAATTGACAAGGAAGATCAGAAGGAACAAAATACCTAATCAACCACCAATGATGTCCTTGTTGATCGATGAGGCTTTAAGTTAACAGCGCACACAAGTAAAATTTTAGATGTTGTTCCTTGCCTTTTGTGAGGTTGATCTTTTACAAATATTAGTTGCTTATATTAGACATATCAGTGGTTTATGGTCGAAATATATGGTGTATTAGCTTTTTATCTTCTTGTAATATTCTTTTGTGAAACAAGGATGCAGTTTAATCTGCCCGTACTCTGTTATTTTGGAATACTATTCCATATTCTTCATATGATTATGACAAATGAAATCACCACTGCTACCCATAGCTCTCAAGGTTTGATCATCTTAAATTGTATAAATAAAGATCTCATTTGATTTCGTTAATATAACAGCCAAAGGATAGGGGATTCAATCAATTTATCCTTTTAATTTTTCCCGTCAACTCTTCTTATAGCTACTGTAATCCATGGATGTTGTTAATATACTTCTTTGGTTAAGAAGTAGGTTCAGTAAAAAATATCCATAATTTTCTTTAGTCTTTATTGTTTTGAATTTGCTTCCTTGATTTTCTCTCCTCTCTAACGGTGACATCTTCTTTCATTTATGAGAAACTAATTTGGACATATGGCGGATTATTACTGGTGGAACACAAGGATACACCCAAGTAGATCACAGACGATCCGAAGACAGGTGGTTCCCAACCCAAATCCTCGAAAAAATCGAACAAAAATCCCCTCAAATTTGTCTTTAAGAATTCCGCAGTTGATACACTATTTTCCCGCCAAAAATATACTTTTAAACGATGAAGAAAGGGATCCCCTATCCAATGTTTGGGGTGTGTAGCAGTGTGTCGCCCTAGGAGTGTCCTTATCCAAAATGAGGGTGCCTTTATCAATTCCTCTGGGTGTCTTCAACACTTTTTCGAGTCATTTTTCCCAAAAATATCTACACATAAAACACCAAAATAAGTACGAAATCGAGCACTAACATTACAGAAAATTGATAATCATTCAAACACAAAAATGTGTCTATCAGCTTAGCTCTAGGATACTCAGTTTTCATCTAGGGTGGAAACCCACTATTCTTGAAGTATGGTTGATTGATTATTTGTTTGACATTTTGTTCTCGTAATCCTAGTCTTTTATTATGTCTAACATGGTTATTTTTAGTCCGTTGGACGACTATTTTCGTTGAAAAAAATAATAATTACTATTTATCTCTATTTAATTTTTCCCGATTAATCAAATTTTTTTATTTTCTTCTTCCTTTACTACTTAAATTCTTTTTATTTTAATTCGGTATATGGCGAAGAATTCCACTCTCACAAAAGACATTTATCTTACAAATGCTTACTTTTACAATTTCACTGATGGAACTATTAGTTTTAGGCAAGGATCTATTGTGTTCTGGAAACGTATCCATAGAATCTTTGCCCAACTTAACAGAAATAAAAAACGTACAAAATAAATTTGTTACAATTGAACACGACGTCAGGGATTGTGTGGGAATTTTTAACGTTATATGTCGGCAATGTAAAAGCAGTGTTTCACAAAAAGACTTGGTAAGTTTTACAATTGAATTAAATCTTAAATAAAAAGAAATTTAAGAAAATTTTTATTGAGAGTTTAACCAGTAATAAAGCTATGGTCCTTGGCTAAGAGTTTGCAAACTAAGAAGAAAAGTTTTCATAGCTTCCCATTTAGTTTTTACTTTTTACTTTTTACTACTTCTAAATAGCTTGGAGATATCATCAGACAACTGGTTATCATCTCTTACAAAATAAAACTTACAATGCCTAAAAAAATAATTTAGATGTTTTATTTCACTAACTAGGTTCTTAATTTTCCATTGAATAGTTGAAACTTCGGCCAGGATCGACTATATGATCAGTTTTGCATCAACTTCAATATGGATTTTTTTCAAAATTTATATCTTTATCCCACCTTAAATCTTGTCGAACAGCTAAACATTATCTTTGCTCTGGACTTAGTGCCCCTTTTATATATGTTCTTTAAATACGTGTGCATTGCTCTGTATGAATATACGAGACACCAAACCGATAACCAGTTAATTAGTTAAATGACAAAATGTCAATATTGATTTTAGTCATTCCCAAATCAAGTGAGTTCCATGCGGAGATTAAACGAGTATTTCTTTCTAAAGAAACATAACAAAGATTATCAAAACTAGTTAAGCTTAGAGACTGGAAAATAATAGTTAATTCTGCAGTAAGAATTGGGGCGGTTTGAAGCTTCACGTTAAAATATAGATTCACATCTATCTTTTCCACAGGATCCAGGAACCTGTCATCACAGTCAAAACCAATTTATTAGTATCATCTTCAGTAATGGTGTTGGAAAACCAAGTGATAATCCAATCTGCAGTGGAGCTACAATTTCTTATATCAACATCTAGGTCAATATGAACCAGTCTCCAAACATTTTAGGAGAATGTGATCCGAAGTTTCTTCATGAGATCTTCACATCACATAGGTCTTGTTGATAGATGGAACATATAAGGATAGTTTGCAACTAGTTGGAACAAAGGCATTTCTACACAATGGATTTTATTTTGTGAGCCGCGTTATTGCTCCAAATTTCTTTCCATATTTTGGTAGGAATTACATCATGAAAAGTGGTGCTAGATTTACCAAAGAGTTTGTTATAAGAACTTTTGAAAAGGAGAGGGTACTAAGTAAACCACCAACCTTTTTTGTTCGGCAACCTGTATGGAAAGAACCTAATACAATTGCAAGTATGTCTAAATTAAAGATCCTTGAATAATATGTATGTAGGGTTTTCTCTTTCTCTTCATAATCAATATATATAGACACAAAATCCGTGAACCCTAAGTAAAATTAATATCCAAGATCAATCAAGTCGTATACAAATCAAGAAGATCTGAATATTAACAAGTGTGAAACTTGCAATCTATCTTTCAAGTCATGGATTCAACAAAAACGATCTTATTAATCTATCTCAAATAAGGACTTAAACTATCTATATTGATTACGTACTACTTATGGTATTCTTATTATAAAGGTAAAAAAATATAATGCGGAAAAGGAAAAACACAAGACACCAAAAGTTTTGTTAACGAGGAAAACCGCACCTTCAGAAAAACCCTGGGACCTCTTCCAGCTTTGAACTCCAAACTGTATTAAGCCGCTATAGACACTAGCCTACTATCAGACTTCGGATTAAAATGTAGTTGAGACCGAATTAACCCTCCAAGAAATTCAGCTGCAGTCGTGTTCCTTACTTCTCCTGAACCTCACAAGTTTCTACGCAATTGATTACCTTAGTTGTCGTCCTTTACAGTCTAAGAGTTTCTTCAACCTAAGTGAAGGATTTTGATACTAATCTGCCGCTAACATATAAGCCTATTTGATTTCCCTTTTGAGTTTTCAATCTAGGTTTGGAAATCTGCTTGCGATAGACAAAGTCCCGCAAACCTCATGAATCCGTAATAGGTACACTCAGTTAGTTGACAAGCTTGGATTATTAACCACTTCATAAGGATAATCCAAACAAATCACATAAGAGTTAATATATCTATGTTGAGGAATCACAAAGTCCGATTGAAAGAGAATTTTGCGACTTCTATCTATCTCGTTCCTGATCTATAAGAAAACCATAAATATAAATAAAAACAAGATCAGGATACAAAAACTATCAGGTAAAAGATAGGCTGACCTGGCTTCACGAATACCTAAGTAAAGTCTTTAAGTCGTAACCTAATTATATAGCACAGAGGAAACATAGGTTATAGAGGACGACTCTAGTTAGCAACTAACACACTATAGTGCCATGGATTAAGAAATCCTATTGCAAGAGTCTCACTATTTACAAATCTTCAAGGCTCTAGGTAGATTTAAATTCAAGTTAAGATAACTTGAGATCCAAGCAAACACTTTCTCAGTTTAGATGAAATTATATTAAGAATTCATTTAAGCATGTGAGAAGTCTACCTTGAAATTACATAGAAGAATACAAACTATGATCCAGGGTCCTGGAACCGTGTATGATGATAGTTCATGTTGGCAAGTATGTCTTTTGAACTTAAAAGCATAAGTGGTGTTCATTAACACTCAAGACTTAAACCGTGATTCACAAATACAGAGTGATTCAGTAAATAAAATTGTCTTGGACGTGTTTATGAGAATTGTAGCAAAGCTAAACATGTTTGGAAAAAAATTCGTGAGCTTCTGCTAATTTCAGACTGGGTAGGTATTGTTAGAGCATAGCTCGGTCAACCTCGCATGCGTTGCTATCTAAAGCATGTTTGTCAATGTTAGTGATCAAAACTATAAGTCTTGATTTCTAGCCTACATAGCTAAGTCTCGGACTAGGATAGAAAAGTGTAGTTGAGCTCAAGGACTTCATGGTGATTCATCATACAACGACGAAGATCTATACAAGGAGCCGTGGAACTTCATCAACAAAAAGGTATGTGGAGACTTGAACTTATCTATCACTCAAAAGTATATCTCTTCTATCTCCTACTTCTTATGAGACAAAAGTCGTATGCTATATATACTAGATCATACACATTTGACATTTCGAGCTGAGCATTCATTGCTTATCTTTTATCTCGAAATCGTGTGTTGGTAAAACGTTTTGCTTTGATCAAGTTTATCTTCACCTAGTGACGAAAGTCATGAAAAGTTTCAATCACTTTGAGAATTTCTATGACGTGAATCGGTCTGTGAATAACGGCTACATAGCATCCTCTGAGAATGTATCAATTATTGAAATGAAAGTTTAGATTACGTAACCATGTATTCCTTGAACCGAAGTTTTCGAACTTTGTTGATCAAGAGAAATCGGGAGAATTATGGAATTGGCTTGCCAAGTCCGCGAACTGTCGGAAGTTCTCGACCGAGAATTTCTGCTGGGATTTTCCAAAACTCGTTTGTGTGCTAAATCCGCGAACTGGCGGAAGTTCTCATCCCGAGAATTTCTGCTGAGTTTGGAAAACTCAACTGATTAACTTAAGTCCGCGAACTTGTTTGTGAACTTAAGAGGTTATGATATAATGATGTGCTCTGAACATGAAACATTAAATTACTAAGGAATGCTTTATGCAAACCTTGGTTATAATGTTCATGAGCCAATTCAATCGAATCGAATCATCTTTGTTTCAATTGTATCTTGTGTAGTTACATAAGATCTCATAGCAATTGAACAACTCATTAACTAGTTCATTTGAGTCAATTGAACTAGTTATGGTGAAGAAGAACAAGGTTAATTTGAAATGCTCATATGGTTAACCTTTTGGGTTACTATGTTGAACCAACATACACGCACACGTTTGGGCATGGTTTTCACGAACCCAGTAAACGTCTACCAAAATGTGTGTAACAAGCTAGGTTTTTCGATCTAACGGTTGAGAAATATTAGCTTGAATCTAAATCAGGTTTTCATCTAATGGTGAATATGGATTTCTTTGTAACTAAGGCAAAACCTTGATTTGAAGGCTATATAAAGGAGACATCTAGCATTGTGCAAAACTAATCCCCACACGTCTGTGTGCCACTAGTGCGCCCGCTAGAGTCGATCTCCATTAACATTTGATTTTCTTCTCTAAAATCAGGTTAACGACTTAAAGACTTCATTAGGATTGTGAAGCCAGACCGATACTACTTTATTGTAGTTGTGTGATCTGATCTTGCATATTCTATCGTACGAGTACAATCGATTGATTGGATTGATATCGTGAGAGTTATCCGATAGGCAAGATAAAGAAGTCACAAACATCTTCGTCTCACTGTTTGTGATTCCTCGACAATCCTCTTGTGTAGTCAGGAAGGATTGTAGAGAGGTGATTGATTAGTCTAGGCTGTTCTTCGGGAATATAAGACCGGATTATCAATTGGTTCATGTTACCTTGATTTTATATTTAAAGACGGAACAAAACCTAGGGTTTATCTGTGGGAGACATATTTATCCTTTTATAGACTTTTCTGTGTGAGACAGATATGTTTATTATCAAGTCTGTGATTTGGGGTTACAACAACTCTTGGTTGTGGGTGAGATCAGCTAAGGGAATCAAGTGCGCAGTATCCTGCTGGGATCAGAGGCGTAGGAGTACAAATGTACCTTGGATCGGTGGGAGACTGATTGGGGTTCAACTATAGTCCAGTCCGAAGTTAGTTTGCAGTAGGCTAGTGTCTGTAGCGGATTAATACAGTGTGTATTCAATCTGGACTAGGTCCCCGGGTTTTTCTGCATTTGTGGTTTCCTCGTTAACAAAATTTCTGGTGTCTGTGTTATTTCTTTTCCGCATTATATTTTATATAATTGAAATAATACAGGTTCTGCGTTCGTGATCATCAATTGGAAATCCAACCTTTGGTTGTTGATTGATATTGATTGATCCTTGGACATTGGTCTTTGGTACCGTCCAAGTATTCCTTGTATTTGATAAAGACTCGCTATTGTTTTTAGCTTGAGTAAAAATCAAATCAAAAGAGAGAAATTAACTCCTTGAGATACTTTTATCTAGATTGATTCTGACTGTCTAGTTGATTCTCTATCAAAGTATTTCGGAGTTAGTACATACATATTGCTAATCGAAATATTTGGTGGTGTTGTTAGACCCCCGCTTTTTCAGGTATGCGTATCGAGTATGCATACCTTGGTCGTTCACGAACTTACGCCCTTGAGATATGTGTACTGGGTATGTGTACCTCTGCATATTCCCGAAATCAAATTAACAAGGTACGTGTACTGGGGATTCGTACCTACCATGTATCCGGAATTCAGATTGTTCTGAAACTCTCTTTAAGCAAGTCGAAACATTCCCGATTTCCATAGATAATAAGTATCATTGCTTGGGAAATTTCTAAATGATCACTTGAAACAGAAATATTTTGTGGACAATAAATTGTTCTTAACCATGATTGTTAAGGATCTATGAACATTCTTTGCTTGAATCATATTTCAAGAGATTTATCAAGAAAAGATTCACTCGAAATTTCTTCTTTGAAATATTAAATTTACTAAAATCATACGACATAGTCTCATAAGATAGAATGGTAAATACCGTGAGTAAATATGATGGTTTAGTCTTCATATACCTCTTTGTCGATGAAGTTCTACAAATTGAAAAGACGAGGGTACCCAAATACACCACAATCTTTTATTTATCAACCTATAAGTCCTCTTACGAATATGATCGTCTATGGACTGAGTCGAGACAATACGACAATTCGGTTCACACTTCGTGTGATCATCTATGAATACAATATCTAGAAAATACGACAAAAAGATCACTTGTGTGATTGACTATGGATACAAGATCGAGACGATACGATAACAAAGTGTGCACTTGATAATAGGTTCGGTAATAACCATAACCCTTTCTAGGATCACTATCAGGTATTACAGAGATAACACACTTGTATATTTTACTTAATTATAATAATAATTATAATGCGGAATTCAAAGCAAAAGAAACGGCAAGATTTTGTTAACGAGGAAACTGCAAATGCAGAAAAATCCTGGAACCTAGTCCAGTTTTGAATACCCTCAGAATTAAGCCGATATACAAAATCTACACCAACTTCGTATAGATGAGACCAAGCATACTACCCCTAGGTACTTAGTTACCTCAAATTCCCTGCGCCTTCGACTACTGCACGCGAATAGCAAATCCTTTGGATCGTATTCCAAATAGTAAAGGAAGAATCTGTTTGGTAACCACCCTAATCAATCTTGCTAAAAGATTATGATGAGTTGTTGACAAAGGCTCTTATGTTTAATCTAATAAACTCCTTTGTCTGGTTAGATCAATCTAAACAATAACTACCGAAATAGTCAAGTCTAGATTCACTTTCAATCAATATAGATCTCAAAGAGAAATATAGAGAATGTCGATATCACGCAACTAATCAATCAGATCTATCAAAGATAAATGGATTCTAGTTGGATCCCAGCCGATCAAGGTTTGTGCACTAAATCCACAAGATGCAAAAACTAATAAGAATTCTTATTCGTCTTCAAATCTTCTATTGCCTTTAAATATCTGCACAACACCACTTGAATCTCTTGTGATCAATCACACGATGAACATAGTTTGTTAATAATAGATTATCACACGATGTCTTTAGATCTAACAACAGTTCTAAAGATCCCGTCGATACTTTGATCTAATCTGAGTGAATCTTATACCAGAAGAGAAGATTCTGAAGAATAAACAAACTAGGTGCAATCAAAGTTTTAACCACTGTAAGTCAATCAAATCAAATCGAAAACTAATAACACTGTAGTTTCCCACCAACGGAACTCGTAGAGCTTATTGATCCCACAAAAGTCTTTAAACGAGCGGTCGTAAGAGATTTCACCTAATTAGGATACTTTCCTCTCCAAATAGACGGCTCCACGAAAAAAAAATATGAAATGAAGTTTTCCTGGCTCTTAGGATAGTTTGCTAGAAATGCAAACTGGACACCAAGGAATTTACAAAACCGAAAATATTCTCAATATATGTAATGAATGCCCATTACTAATTAGTAAATGCACATTACTAATTTTTGTTCGCTAGGGTTACGCATTAATTTCTGGTAATTAAAGCATACAAACCAAAAACCTTAATTAAAAGATTCCTACTTTATTTCGGCACAGGATCACCTTGAGTACAAAGGAATATCTTTGAACAATAAATGATAAGAGTCATTGCTCGTGTTTAAAGTATGTTGACATCTTTTCACTGCAAATAATTATTTCATATTTACATGTATTTGCTTCTTGGAATCGGTTCTACCACACTTCCAAACAAGTTTAGAATTGGTTCTACTAGTATTCCAAGACTACTATGTGATTGTCATACCTAGTCACAATGGTTAGTTGTGATCGGTCCTACCAAGTCACATACATGGGTCCGGGTTGGTTATACCAATCACTACGATCAGTTCCACCTAAACATGGTATCTACTTGTGATTGGTCACACCAGTCACTAGGATCGGTTACACCAATTACAAGGATCGGTCACACACACTTATGATTGATCACACCAATTACAAAGATCGGTTACACCAATTACAAGGATCGATCATACCATCTCATGGTGATTACTTAGGATCGGTTACACCAATTACCAGGACCGCTCATACCAAATCATAAGTCTAGGTATTGTGATCGGTTATACCAAGATACATAACCTGAGTTAAGATCGGTTCTACCAACTCATACATATTGGTCATCCAAAGAATACGCAATGAATAGCCAGGCCAATAAACCTATTATTTCCCTTTCAATTCATGAAACAAGTTCATGAATATACTTCCTTTAAACAAATGTAAAATATTGTTTCCTATAATGAAATCTTCACCATAACCCATTTACATAATCGTAAAACTATATACAAGATTATTTCGATGTCATATCTACGAAGTTCAAAAGATAAGTGTTATACTTCATAGTTTAATTCCTTAATACTATGATCATATTATTATGATCATGTCTCATCATTAGAGTATTATATATAATATGTACAGTATATACAGCTTCACAGTTATGTTTTCAATATGTACAACTTGAAAGATACGTTAGAAATGAAACAAGTTCAAGTCAAAATTACTAACCTCAAGTGGAAGGATGGTGTCGTCGTTGTAGTTCATTACTTCTTCTCATTCTGCAGGTCTTCAGAGTAATACTTGTATGTCTCAACATTCCTAGACTTTCTAGTCTAACCTAAAAGAAGTTGACTCTAGTATTTAATCAAGCGACTTTATATGAGTTTTGATACTAAAATATACAACCAAACTTGACATGCCAACGCTTGGTGAGTTCAACTGAGCAATGCTCTAACAATCTTCCCCTTTGATAAAGCATATGATCCTTTGATAAAGCCTACCAACATGGGCTAGAAATTAATCCCGCTAAATCAAAAATCCACACAAATCATAAGGGTACATCACATGAGATCGAATATTAAGGTTAATAAAAACCGAAATCAGACATCTCATAAACCGAAAACACATAACAAAAATATAAACATTCATACACGGTCTATGTAATCGAAAACTATCACATGAAACAAAAATTATAAAATAATAATTTTATTCATAAATAATATTGATAGTTTTATTCAAAATAGACCTTACACAAAAATATCGAAATAAATCAATACATTGATGTTTATTTTCTGGATCAAGTATCTCAGTATATAACTTAATTCCTATAGGTGCTTTGATTGTTCACTTAGGTTTCTTCAATTTTCAAGTTCTTGAGTTTCCTCTTTTCTTTCATATGATTGAGTCGCCTCTTCAAAAGATTTACCTCCACAATCAACTTCAAAAGATTTGACTCGAGTCATTCCTCATTCTTTACAGAAGCTTCCAGTTGTTCACGAGCAATTTCAAAATCTTGCATTAGCATAAACATGAGCTCAATAGATAATTGATTCCTCTTATGTTCCTTTGAGAAATATCACTTAGTCTCAGAGGGAAGATAAGTTTCTAGCTTTTGTAGTTGAGAATTAATATAAATAGTATTTTTACTCATCTTGAACCGCAGTCTGATTGTGGAGAAAAGAATCAGTTCTTAAGATGTTTTATATATCAAATAAAACTTAGTTTCCAAGTTTTGAAACACCTAACAAGGTATTTTTATTTGATTAAAACAGGCGTGAATATACACAAGTTCGGAAATAAAATCAAGAAAGATTTTCCAAAGTATTATTGTCAACAGAGTTCGAATACATCTTGTACCAATTTATCATGAACTTTCTTGATATGAACCGAAAGTATTCCTATAAAAAGAGAAGGATTCCAAATTTAGAAAAATACTTAAGTTGTTAATGATGTAGATAGATTAAGTATATTCTTTATACATTTCATAAGTTCCCTGGTGCTCTTTTAAGAACTTCCCATTTATTTAAATCGAGCACAAAATTTTTGGAAGTTCCGATCAACAAACTTAGTTGTTGAAGTGAGCTCTCTGGTGCTCTTTTAAGAACTTAGTTTTTGATGTTTTAAGAACTTAGTTGTTGATGTTTTCAGACATCTTATTTTAAGAACTTAGTTGTTGATGTTCCCTGGTGCTCTTTTAAGAACTTAGTTGTTGATGTTTTCGGACATCAAGGAATTTCCAAAACCAAAAATATTCTCAAGATATGCAATGGATGCCCAAATTCAGTTTTCCTAATTCCAATAAATTCTTTTCCAGTATTTCCGAAATCTCTCAAACGAAATCTCCAACTAGTAAATGCACATTGCTAATTTTTATTCTCTAGAGCTATGCATTAATTGCTGGTAATTAAAGCATATAAAACCAAAAACCTTAATTAAAAGATTCTTAATTTATTTTGGCATAGGATCACCTTGAGTTCCAAGGAATATCTTTGAACAATAAATGATAAGAGTTAATGCTCGTGTTCAAAGTATGCTGACATCTTTTCACTGCAAACCTTTATTTCATATTTACATGGATTTGCTTATTGGAATCGGTTCCACCACACTTCCAAACAAGTTTAGAATTTGTTCTACTAGTTTTCCAAGACTACTATGTGATTGGTCATATCAAGTCACAATGGTTAGTTGTGATCGGTCCTACCAAGTCACATACATGGGTTCAGATCGTTTATATATACCAATCACTAGGATCGGTTTTACCTACTAAGCATGGTATCTACTTATGATCGGTCACACCAGTCACTAGGATCGGTTACACCAATTACAAGGATCGGTCAAACACACTTATGATCAGTCATACCAATTATAAAGATCGGTCACACCAATTACAAGGATCGATCATCTCATGGAGATTACTTAGGATTGGTTACACCAATTACCAGGACCGGTCATAGCAAATCATAAGTCTAGGTATTGTGATTGGTTATACCAAGATACATAACCTGAGTTAAGATCGGTTCTACCAACTCACACATATTGGTTATCCAAAGAATATGCAATGAATAGACGGACCAATAAATATATTGATTTCCCTTTCGATTCATGAAACAAGTTCATGAATGTACTTCCTTTAAAAAATGTAACATATTGTTTCCTAGAATGAAATCTTCGCCATAACCCATTTACATAATCATAAAACTATATACAAAATTATGTCGATGTCATATCTACGAAGTTCAAAAGATAAGTGTTATACTTCGTAGTCTAATTCCTTAATACTATGATCATATTATTATGATCATGTCTCATCGCTAGAGTATTATATACAAAATGTATGGTATATACATCTTCGCAGTTATGTTTTCAATATGCACGACTTGAAAGATACGTTAGGAATGAAATAAGTTTAAGTCAATATTACTAACCTCAAGTGGAAGGATGATGTCGTCGTTGTAGTTTATTACTTCTTCTCATTCTTCAGGTCTTTAGAGTAATACTTGTATGTTTCAACATTCCTAGACTTTCTAGTATAACCTAAACGAAGTTGACTCTAGTATTTAATCAAGCGACTCTAGATGAGTTTTGATACTAAAATATGACAACCAAACTTGACATACCAATGCCTGGTGATTTCAACCGAGCTATGCTCTAACACAAATGTCTTCATTTGTTCTCCATTCTTCAATCTTCAATGGTTATTCAGTGATGTCTGATAATCAACTATTATACTTTAATTCTACTCCGAGACCTCACTTTAGTAGACAAGAAACCAAGATTTAATTTTATGCATCTAACATTGACAACAAGTTTGAGATAACAAAACTTGCTAGTTTGGCAGAGCAGTGCTCTAACAATCTCCCCCTTTGTCAATTTTAGTGATAAAACTATCAATACATACGGATTCAATAAAATAAACCTTCCAACTCAAAATCCATCATGCTTGATGCACTTGACACTTCAACTTCTTATTGAATTCTTCGTTCTTCAAGTTCTTTCAATGTAACATCAATAAATAAATATTCCATAAATGAATTACCTCGCCAAAAAAATAATTTTCTTATGTCCCAATTTGGGCAAAGAGGCTAAATGAAGAACCTTGCTAAATGCATTAATGAATAAAAATTCTCGAGTTCTGAAAGGCCCTATATAAAAATAAATGAATAAACACCAAATTTGATACAAAAAAAATATTAATAAACCAAAATACAACATACAATCAACAATATTCAATTGTAAGGCTAAGTATCTTACTTATTATGTTCATGAGTTCTTAAATCTAACAGGTCTGACTATTCCGTACAAGGTAATCTTCCTACTCCATAAGAAGAAATTAATTTCTTGATAGAAGAACCTCGATCAATAAAAATTAACTTTCAACTGGAAAAGGAACTTCACTCTAAAAAGGTTGAAAATATGGAACATCACTCTATGTTTGTGAATCACGGTTTAAGTCTTGAGTGTTAATAAACACCAATTATGCTTGTAAGTTTGAAAGGCATACTTGCCAACATGGACTATCATCGTACATGGTTCCAAAACTCTGGACCATAATGTATATATTCTTCTATCTAATATCAAGGCGGAGTTCTCACATGATTACATGAAAACCTAATAAGAGCTCCATCTAAACTAAGAAAGTGTTTGCTTGAATCTGTTAGCTTGAAATTAAAGTTACCTAGACCCTTGAAAATCAATAAATAGAGAAACTCTTGCAACATGATTTCTTAACCCCTAATACTTTTGTGTCCTAGTTGCTAAGATAAAGTCATCCTTTATAACCTAGGTTTGATTTGTGAAACACAATTAGGTTACGACTTAAAGACTTCACTTAGGGATTCGTGAAGCCAGGCTAGACTATATTTCACCTGATAGTTCATGTTCTTATTGATCTTTGAGGTTTTCGTAATCTCATATCAGGAACGAGATAGATACAAATCGTAAAGTTCTCTTTGTCTCAAACTTTTTGATTCCTCAAGATAGATATCTAAAATCTTCATTGATTTGTTTGGCTTGTTCTTGAGAGGTGGTTAGAAATCCAGGCTTCTAAGCTAACTGAGTGTTAGTGTTCCGGATTCGTAAGGTTTGCTGGTGTTAGAGTATAGCTCGGTTGAACCCACCAAGTGTTGGTATGTCAAGTTTGGTTTTCATATTTTAGTATCAAAACTCATATAGAGTTGCTTGATTAATTACTAGAGTCAATTTCGTTTAGGTTAGAAAATAAAGTCTAGGAATATTGAGACTTACAAGTATTACTCTAAAGACATGAAGAATGCGGAGAAGTAATGACTGCAACGAGGACATCATTCTTCCACTTGAGGTTAGTAATATTGACTTGACTTGTTTCCATTCCTAATGCATCTTTCAAGTCTCTTTATATTGAAAACATAACATGCGAAGCTATACATAACACTCTAGTGATTAGACTTGGTCATAACATTATGATCAATGTGTCAAGGAATTATATTGAATTACGAAGTATAACGCTTATCTTTTGAACTTCGTAAATAAAATATTAACACAATTTATGTATATTTGATTATGTGTGGGATATATGTGTGATTTCATCCTAAGAAACTATGTATTATTACATTGGTTTAAGGAAGTAGATGTATGAACTTGTTTCATAAATCGAAAGGGAAATCATAAGTGTGTTAGTCAGGTTCTTTATTGAATATTATTTGGATGACCAATGCAAGATGACAAGGTAGAGACAATCTTAACTTATGTTGAGAATCAAGGTAGAACCGGTCATAGCCTATATTGTGTGACAAGGTATAACCGATCCTAACTAGTTTTGGGAAGCATGGTATAACCGTTCATAACCTATATTGTGAAGCATGGTATAACCGACCCTAACTAGTTTTGGGAAGCATGGTATAACCGTTCATAACCTATATTTTGAAGCATGGTATAACCGATCCTAACTTAGTTTGGGAGTCATGGTATAACCAGTCCCAAGAGTAAAAACGAGTTTCCAATACTCACATATTTATTTATGTTATGTATGAATATGGAATTAGGGTCTGCTAAGATAGGAAACTTTTAGATGTCGGCATTATTTGAACATGTGCA
The DNA here is from genome assembly GCF_003573695.1 of Papaver somniferum. Lineage (NCBI taxonomy): Eukaryota > Viridiplantae > Streptophyta > Magnoliopsida > Ranunculales > Papaveraceae > Papaver > Papaver somniferum. Next base: position 181,316,343 of record NC_039360.1, read on the forward strand.
TAACTCTTATCATTAATTGTTCAAAGATATTCCTTGGTGCTCAAGGTGATCCCAAACCGAAATATTGAAAACCTTTTGATTATGATTTTCAATTTTATATGTTTTAATTACCAGCAATTAGAGCATATATTCTAGAAAAGTATTATTAGTTAATGTGTTAAACTAATAATAGAAATTTTCTAAGAGAGATTTCGAAAATATTGGTTGACATTTATTGGAAATAGAAAAACCGAAATTAGGTACTTTAATGCATATCTTGAGAATATTTTCGGTTTTGGAATTTCCTTGTTGTCCAAACAACCTTGGTCTACAAATACTTGAGTTTGCATTTATTGCAAACTATCTTAAGAGCCAGGAAAACTTCATTCGTGTTGTTTCTGGTGGAGCCGTCTATCCGGAGAGGAAAGTAACCTAATTAGGCGAAACCTCTAACGACCACTCGATTAAAGACTTCTGTGCGATCAAGAAGCTCTATGAGTACTGTTGGTGGGAAACCAGATAATTGTATTGTTATTTTATTTTTCGATTATTGATTTGATTGACTTATGGTTGTTGAAACTTTGATTGCACATAGTTTGATTATTCTTGAGAGCCTTTTCTTCTGACACAAGGGTCACTCAAACTAGATCAAAGTATCGACGGGATGTTTAGAACTGTTGTTAGATCTAAAGATATCTTGTGATAATCCATTGTTAACAGACTCAGTTCTGTGCGTGATTGATCACAAGAGGATTCAAGTTTTTGTGTGCAGGTACTTTAAAGATTAATCGAAGATTGAAGACGAATAAGATTTATCTAATTATTTTTTGTATCTTGTGAATTTTGTGCACACATCTTGATCGGTTGGGATCCAACTAGATTTTGTTCATCATTAGTAGACTTATAATTATCTAGTTATTAAGATCGTCATCACTTTATAGTTAATATTTGAGTTCAATATTGTTTGATTTCAAATCCTCAAATTGATTATTTCGGTAATTAAGTTTCGGACTAATCTAACTAGACAAAGGAGTTTATTAGATTAAACATAAGATCCTTTGTTGAAAACTCAACATATCTTCTGCCAAATATTGAATAGAGTAGTTACCAAACAGATTTATTCCTTTACTGTTTGGAATATGATTGTTGATGTGTGAAAACGATTTTCCGGTTGTTAGAGCATTGCTCGGTTGAACCCACCAAGCGTTGGTATGTCAAGTTTGATTGTCATATTTTATTGAATCAAAACTCATGTTAAGAGTCGCTTGATTATGTACTAGAGTCAACTTCGTATAGGTTAGCTTGAAAGTATTAGGATATGAGACATTAAAAGTATTGCGAAGTCTTGAAGATGTGAAGAAGCAAGGAGCTACAACGACAACAATCATCCTTCCACTTGAGGTTAGTGATATTTGACTTGAACTGTTTCATTCCCTAACGTATCTTTCAAGTCGTGCATATTGAAAACAAAAATGCGAAGCATATTTGAACTCTAGATAGACATAGTATTAAGGAATAAAATACGAGGTTTATTGCTTAACCATTAAACTTTGTAGATAAGACATCTCCATAATCATTTGAATGCTATTGTGATTATGTATGGGTATGAGGTGAGGATTTCATCCTAGGGAACAATGTTTTACATGTGTTCTAAGGAAGTAAGTTCATAAACTTGTTTGTGAACTGAAAAGGAAATTGCCAGGCGTTATTGGTTTTGTTATTCATTGCATATCTCATAAACAACCAATATGTGTGATTGAGTATAACCGTTCAGACTCGTTTGTGTTCTTGGTAGAACTATTCACAAAGGCCTGACTTATGTATTGGTATGACTTTTATTAGTGAAACCGATCTTAAGTAATCACCTGAGATGGTATGATCGGGTTTCTGATTTTATGTCTGACCAAATATGGGAAAGGGGAACCGATCCTAGTAAGAGGTGCAGTAAAACACAAAGGGGAATCGATCCTTGTATGAGGTGCAACAAGGTTTATAGCAGAAAGGGGAACCGATCCTATGAACATGTGAAACACGTTTTTGGGCAAAGAGGAACCGATCTTATGGACATGTGCAACACGTATAATTTAGATACCATATATATATGGGGAACCGATCCTAGTACCTAGTCAACCGAATTTTGGAAAGCTAGTGTGACTATGCACAGTACTCACATGGAAGATAGAACTGAAAATTGTTTTGGTAGAACCGATAAACCCATGATTGTGATTGAATGTTATTTGATCAATCGCATAGATATTGAAAGTCAGATGAACCAATTCCAAACTTGTTTGGAAGTGTGGCAAATCGGTTTCAAGGTTTTAAGTGTGAAACAGAACTTACAAAGTAAGGATGTCGACATACTTTGAACACGTGCTATGAATGTTTATTATTTAATTGTTCAAAGTTATTCCTTAATAGCTAAGGGAAGAGAATCCCAGGATCGAAACATAAATAAGTTAAGAATCTTTTAATTAAGGTATTTAACTTCATTTTGTAGGGAAATAAGAATTAGTAATGTGCATTTACTAATTAATTATTTTCCGAGAGATTTCGATCATTATTTTTGGACAGAGCATTTCCAGGAATTATGAAAACCGAATTTGTGCTTTAATGAACATCTTAAGAATATTTTCGGTTTTGGAAATTCCTTGGTGTCCAAACTTATTTGTCTATAAATACTTGAAGTTTGCCTTTCTAGTAAACTAATCCTTCTGTTTATGGGTGAAAACAATTTCTGCCGGTTTTGGGAATTTGGGGTGTGCGGATGAGAATTGAATCTAAACCCTAAACAAATGCACTGCACGGGAGTGCTTTTGATTCGAGAAATCAATCTGTACAACACTGGCCTAAACCAAGAAATGGGCGTTCCAGACTTGCTTCGGTCACAAAGTGAAGGAGATGGGGTTGATCTTAGGGAGTGTTGAGAATGTGGAGGTCTTGGCTGTTTATGACTTGTATCAGAAAGTTGAACTGGCTTGCAGAATGTAAGATATCAGTTCTGGTGTTTGGATACGATTTTATCAAAACTTGGTTTCTGTTGTCTTGTGTTGTTTTGAAATAGGGAGGAGAACCTATTTATACAAGTCATTGAGCCTTACCCACGTCTCTCATGGGAAGTGGAGAAAGTGGAGTGATGGAGTAGTGGAGTTGCGTGTGTTAGTGTCACACGATTAGTCTTACCCACTTCTCCCATCATCACTAACCGTCCATGTCTTCCTGACACATTCTTGTGATGGCGCGTTGTACGCTGCACGCTGTAAACCGCCAGACCAATACCCAAGTATATATCCCCCAGTTTGTGACATGGTTAATGTCTCGAGTGTATGGATCGTGGGACCCACAAATGGTAGCATGTGATGCTAGATTAAATAACTAAGTTATTTTGGAAGTCGATATTTGTGAAATATCGTGTGTATTCTATGCAGGTAATGCATCGAATATAATCAGCATGTGTGAAGCATCGTTGTTTTAAGGCTTAACGGAGTAAGTCACGATTAAGCGTCTTAAAAAAATAGATGCATGTCTAGCCATCTTCGAGTGATCGTTTGTAGGCTGTACAGGTAAGTCCTGACTTGGACGATCACTTTGTGCGAAGAGTGGTGGACGGTGATTGTGGTTATGCCTCATTGGTCGCCTAACTCCTGTCTTAGGTTGTCCGTCCAGGCTGGTGAAGTTGGACGGACAAGATGGATTACGACCCACATCTGCGACCGTTGGATTAGGGTTTAGGAGGTACTCAAACACAAACCTTTAGCTTGGTCGAATCCAAGCGTGGGAGACATATTTGGCAGGGCCGATCGGGAATGTGTGTAGACGGCATGCTGGCGTAGGCGCCTATACCTCACTGTCTCATGAAGGTGCAATCTAGACCACTGAATTTTTCAGGCAAAGAGGAATGGCTGAGATTGATTTGCGACAGAAATCTCATGCCGCAAAGGCCGCGCGTCATGCCTACTTCGGGCGCGTGTTTCGAGATGACCAAGCCTGGTCGGTCTTGGACGATCAGTCAGGCGTGCATAAGGCGGGCTGGTGTACATGTTTGTACCTTATTGTCCCATATAAATGTGATCTAAGCCACTCAATTTGTCCGGCGAAGTTGAGTAGTCGAGATTGGTTTACAATTGGGAAGTGTGACCACGCCTAGTTTGGGTGTGCGAATCGAGGAAACCAGTCATGGTATGCCTTGGACGATCGAGTGTGGAGATAGATGGGCCCACAGTGATCGTGTTGATACTCACCGGACCTGCTTAGTGTATTCTCGGACCCTTCATTCGAGCAGGAGAAAATGGACGCTCGTGATCGATTTGCGACACAAACCCTAATTAGGGTTTTTGGCCGGCCGCGTGTTAGCTAGTTTGGCTAACCGAAAATACGTGTTATATACCTCATCTGCAGAGGCCGATTGTGTGGGGGCACTTATTAGGCCGGTGATGAGTGCGGTGGTATGTGTCCGACCATCTCAGGGTTAATCTAAGCCATCCAACCATGCTGGTGAAGTTGGATGGTCGTGATCAATTTTTGGTTTTTAGTGGACTTTTCTGCGACCCTCAATTTTCCACGCTGACCCAACTTTGTACAATCGTATATTGCAATCTGGTCAGATTAGGGAAGAGTCGGTCATGCAGGTAGGAAGAAGGTCCGCCGGTGTACAAGACAAGCTTTGCCTAACCGGTCATGGGATAATCTACGCCATCCAACCATGCTAGTGAAGTTGGACGGTCGTGATGAATTTGAGACTGCCGTAGGCGGTCTTGTGCACACAAAATTTTCCAAGCTGCTCCACACCAGTCTGGATATCCATTCTGGGCTGGCGTTTGGTGATTATTTTGTCAGGCGTGACTTTGCACCTTTGTGGCCGACTTGCGTGGTCGTGATTATTGCCAAGACTGTCGTAGACAGTCCAGATGCTCGATCGGGTTAGTATAACACTCCGATAATTGCAGCTTGTATGGGTATTTCGTATATGCTTCATTATTAACACTTGGAGATTCGTATTGCTCTGCTGAGAGCAACACTCAGTTGTCATGCCGCACCAATAATGAGAGTGGAGCAGTACAGAAAATACAAGGCTGGTCATGCATTAATTGATAATGCTATAAGTTTATAGTGAGGAAGTATTCACCATTTTATCAGTGGCTTTATCCTTTGCAGGATGTTAGCGCATAATTTCGGCCTTTATTATTTTAGCCTTTAATGAAAATGCACCATCAACATGAAGTCCCCTGCCTAGCACAGAATGGTTACACTATTGTGGGGTAGGCATGAGATGGTGGCATACTTATGTGAGAAAGACAGGATAAAGAAAGTTTACCCGGAAGAACTTTGACCGACCGCTAGTAGTTGTCCATGTAAACGCCGTCGTGCAAGCATGGAATCCTTTGGTGGGACCGGTTTCTTTCCTTGGGTGTTTGAATCAAAGAGGAATCCTTGTTCTATTGGGATTCTCCCAATTATTTGTTTATAAAAGGGACTGACCCTTTTTCTTTCCTCACGATTTTTTTTTGTGTGTGTGGAGCTCCCGCCCATGACCTTCACAGCCGCCGATCACGCAGCCGCCAACGTTGCCGCCGGAGCTTGCCGTCGCCGCCGCCGTCCGTTCGTCCGCAGCAAGGTAAGCTTCCCGTTTCTTTCTTCTTTTTTTTTTTTTTTGAAGGTAAAACCCTAGTTTTTTAGGTAAACCTCTTTTGCAAGACATATCATGATTAGTTCCTCACCGAAGTTGATTGCAATACGGCCGATATTGATAGGATTGCTTAGTAAACAAGCCGTGAATCCATGAATATCTTGTTTTTTGCTTCTTTTTCCATTGTTGCATGCCAAACCTATCTTTTAGGTTATATCTTGAAAAAACCCTTGGCTTGAATTTCGTAGACACGACTCCCATGAATAAAGAAAACCGTGTTATAATACGTGCAAATGAATGTGGGCCCCACCATATATGCTCGGTTGAACGTGAGTCCCACTGTGTAGGATGATTGAACATCGACCCCATACCATCTTCGTGACCTTGACCGGCCTTGCTTGCTGACGTGGCCCAATACCAGACTTGTGACCTTGATCGGTTTTGACCAATACCGGACTGATGTGACCCAATACCTTCCTACTTGCGTGACATGATAGTCTTGTTTGCGTGATGGGATTCTAGCCTTGTAATCTCGACCGGCTTCGTGGACTTTACTAACACCGACCTCGTTTGCTGACGTGGTTCAGTACCAGCCTTGTTTGGACCCAATACCAGCCTTGTTTGTGGCTCAATACCAGCCTTGTTTGTAGCTCAATACCAGCCTTGCTTGTATGATTGTCCCAGCCTTGTGTAATCCAACGTGAATGTGTGTTCTGTTGTGTGTGACTATACATCCCATGCGTTTTCATACAAGTACCGACTCTCTTGTCTTTTGTAGGATAAACAAAAAGACTCATGTTGAAATGTCTTCTGGGGATAATACTGGTGCCAAGTCAGGGAGTGTTGACAGCTTCAAAAATATGCCGAATATAGATGATGAGTTGTTCACCATGCCTTTTCCGAACATTAGAATACATCTTTCTCACAAGATAGTCCTGCTCTCTGGTTCAGAAAATATGGAAGTTGATCCATCCTCTTCTTCAGCACTTGTGATGGGATTCTGTCTTCGGAGAAATGAATATCCTCCTTCATCTATTGACTTCAAGATTTGTCACACTCCTCTGGGCTCTTATGAAGGATGGATGAGACGCATGCTGAGTAATAAAAGGATTAAAGCTAATTTGGTTAAGGCGCAAATCCTTGATGTGATCATGGCGTCTGCCACTCTTCAGATTAAGAAAGATGTTGCAGGCTTGATCACTTTCATTTCTCGATGGCGTCCTTCTACTCATACATCTGTATGAAGATGGGGAGAGATGATCATTTCTCTGGAAAGCGTAACTACATTAATGAACCTGCCTGTTTCTGGAAGCTTCTTTTACAAACTTACTGATGCAGAACGTCGGTCTTATAATGCTATACTTCGAAAGGATGGAGAATTCGATGATCTGGAGAAGGAGAAGAAATACACGAAATGCTTTTACACTTGGTGGGTGTCGGAGTGGTCTCCTGCAGACCCGAAACCTGGTCAGGAGTTGGAAGACGAGCTCAGCGTGATTGCATTCCTGTCTTTGTGGTTATACGGAGACATATTTGACGACGGTTCTGGAAGGAAGACCATAAGAGGTGACCTCGTCATGTTTGCTATAAAGCTAGCAAAAGGTGAGGTCCTTCCCCTAGGTGCCTTGTTTCTTGGATCACTGTATTCTCATCTGGACGCCTTAGCGACGGACATGCATGCTTCCAATGGGTATAAGAAGGTGGAGTCGCATATCCACATTGATTTTCTTCAGCGTTTTTGTGTGAACATTTCAAAAGTTATGCTCCTGTTCCTGCAACTTCACTCAGCAGTTTGTATGGTGGTTCGAGAATACTTCGTTGGAAAAAGAGACGTCCAAAAACCGGTGTGAAGCTTGTGGATTTCTTCGACAATGTGTCCTCCATAAATTTTCGTCCATGGGGGCCGATCCACCCTTCCATTGTTCTGCCAAAGACTTTTGCTACTGTTACTGATGTTGTGTTGCGTACTGATGCCGAAACCGCGAGTCTTGGGGAACTTATTTACTTGCGAAGCTGCACTCCGGGATATGTCCCATCTTTATTTGATGAAGAATTTACCGTGACTCCGTACAATATTGACATGGCTGCTCGACCAATGGGATCTGACCAGGGTGTTCCATTTCTTCGTCCGTTGAAGGATCCAAAAGAACTTTTCCCGGACATTCTTAATGCTGACACATTTTCGTCAGTGCAGAGCCTTCCTTTCCTTCCTATCGGAAGAAACACGACGGTAACTAGCAGGTATAAGGAATTTTGGAGGGAGCAATTGTTAACCTTTCAGAAATTCTCGGAGGAGGTTGTGACAGATTCCTGCGGCGAGCCATCTTCTGACGTCTTGAAGTAGCATACTCGGTTGAAACCACTCTCAGGTAAACGAACCAGAGCTGATGACTGCAGTCCCCAAGCAGGAGTGCGGTCTAAGAAGTAGGCATGTGGTTCGGTGATCCTCAATTCCTCCAATATGCAGGTATTTAAATTTCTTTCTATTTGATCCCTTGGTTTCGTTCTTCCTGAGAAACTTTCACTAAAGGTAATCCTTTGTTGGCGATCAGGGAATATCGAAAGAAAATGCTTTTGCAAGACTGGCTCGTAGTCATAACGAGAGGTCTGGCGATACTGGTCTTCATGAGAAGTCTGGCGATACTGATCCTCTTGGCGATGATGAAAAGGATGATGCAGGCTCAGTGGTTGATGCAGGAAACGTTTCCCAGAACGGCAATGTGCCAGAGCGTTTCGTTGAACTTGTAGATGAGGTCGTGACAGAAATCATCCTTCAAAGTGAAGCAAACATCAGGAGGAATGCAGGAGAAACAACATCTGTGATTGTTGAGACGGAATTTCCTGAGCAGGTTCCAAATGATGAAGCCGTCATGGTGACTTCTTCTGAAATTCCTTCTGTGACTGGTGAAGCATTGGTAATGCAACCTGTTGTTCCTGGTGCTATCTTCGATCCTCCCTTCGATACCCCTCATGCAAGTCATGTGTTGGTTGGGGGATTCAGTGTGCCGGCTCAGTTAGAGGAGTTATACACGGTGATATGGAAGAAGCATGGCCACATTGCTACCACTACGAAGCTCAAAAGTCGCCTTGAATTGGTCAACCGCGTCCAAGAAGCTTTACTATCCATTCAAGGGATGAGCGTCACGACTGGTCGAACCGTTTCTGAGGAGACGATAAAAGACTGGAAGTGCCATCGGGACGTGTTTGTGCAGTACGACTTCAACGCTCCTTGGTTCTTCAAAGGGTTCTCTGAAATCCAGGAGCTTCAGAAATTGCAAATGGAGTTCCTTCTGCAGACTGTATTGCTCGCCAGGAAGAAGAGGTTAAAAATTTGTCTAAGGAGTTGAAGCTGAAACAGGCCGCACTCCAAAGGATGAAAGCTGCTCTTGCCCAGAAGGATGAGTTGCTGCTGAAGGACTTTCCTTGAAGGATTCGTGCCGCCTACTTGTGTTCTTTCTTTAGATGCTTTTTAGTGATTGTGAGGATTTCCTTTCACAATTTGATTTCAGGTTTTGAACTAATAGGTGGTTGAATTTTGAACTGGTTTATTTATTGAGATAGTTTTGTGAACAATTGATTTTCTGAAAGAGATTATTCTAAATAGAATTTGCGTCTTGGTTACGAATGATTATACATGTCTCATGAAATTGTAAATATCGTGTGAAAAAGGAAACATGAAGAGAAACAAGCATGGTGTTTGATCATTGAATTTCTTTCTCCACGTGTGGGATGCCAATTCCCCAGTAAATTCTAAAACTATCTGAAGATGGTGGATTTTCGACAAGGGCTAAAATCGTAAACTCATAATTATACGAAGCTCTGATCCAGCAATCAGACGTGAGTATCGAGACACGGGTCTCTCATCGAATTCTCAACGGAGAGTACTTTCTCTCAGAGTACATGTAGATATGTAGTCTCACGACTGGACAACAACATATCTCATGAATACTGAATACTTTCAGTGATTATTTCTATATAGTATCACGAGATGGACGGCTCCTAGACAGCTTGCTCTGCTAGTATAGAGCGATAACGTCTTCAGGAACAAACAAAGAGTTTACCCTGACTATATAAAGGATATGACTTACCGACAAGCTCATATCGGGATAATTAATGCTCCTAGACAGCTTGCTCTGCTAGTATAGAGCCACAAAGTTAATTATTACTAATTACAATTGCTCATATTCCATGGTCGAATCCACGACTGGTCCCATGGAATGGCAATAACAATTGATCCTATTCCATGGTCGAATCCACGACTGGTCCCATGGAATGGCAATAACAATTGATTATATTCCATGGTCGAATCCACGACTGGTCCCATGGAATGGCAATAACAATTTCTCCTATTCCATGGTCGAATCTGCGACTGGTCCCACGGAATGGCAATAAACAATTGTTCTGATTCTATGATCGAATCCACGGCTTGATCTCATAGAATAACAATAACTATATTATCTCATTACTCCGATTTCATGATCGAATCCACAACTGGTCTCATAAATGGTAATAGATAAATCTTAATTACTCCGATTCTATGGTCGAATCTACGATCCCATGGAACGGTAATGCTCATTTTAGTATTCTGAATTCGTAGTCGAATCCTCAGCTGATCCTATGAATTAATAATAAACATCTTATTACTCAGTTTTGTGAATTATTCTCCACTGAATTCCACAATTAGTAATAAATAATCAACAACCGGGCGTCTGAGATACCTCTAAGTAAGCCCCGATTCAAATGGTGAAAGTGTATTCAACGACGATACACTAACATTCACCGCACGAACGAGTATTTCAAAATACAATGAAACGATGAACCTATGCAAAATAGGGAAGAAAATAATTAATAATTAATAATATTGACCAAGGTGCTGGGAACACAGATATACGACCTACCAACCGTGCAGTGGTCAGTTCCACGCCACTTTTATATTTTTAATACATTTTATTATTTTCCATGATTTGATGAAAATTCTCTCATCTGATCAAATCTCCTTCGTCTCGAGGAAGCTCCTCGGTTTCATGGTCCTTCCATAAATCCATAACAAATAATATAAAATTAAGGAAAGGAGTGTGGGGCGTGACCATTGGCCAACCGGCCATGCCTTGGTCCCAGTCGGCCCCACACCCCACGGTTCCTTATTATTTTATTATTATTATTATTTCTCTAATTTCATGAAAAAACTCCTTGATTTCATGGTATTTTTTGCACAAATCATCATATAATAATAAAATAAAATAAAATTATGAAAACTAGTGGGACCGGGCCACTAGCCGGCCGGCCATGCCCTAGCCGTCCCACACGCCCTTTGCTTTATTATTTTATTATTATTTATCCTATTTTTCCTTGAATTCATCAAATTCCTTGATTTTATGGTATTTCTCTCAAATTAGGAAAAATTCCCTCAAATCATCAAAAATACCTAAAAATATTCAAAAATTATGAAAAACTCGTGGGACCGGTCCATAGCCGGCCGGCCATGCCTCCATGGTCCCACACGCCCGTGTTTTTATTATTTTAATATTTTGCTTCCATGAACTCATGAAAACTCCTTCAATTCATGGAAACTCCCTAAATTCATCAAATTTCTCAAAATTCATGAAGTTTTCATAAAATCATCAAAATATTATAAAATTAAGGAAAAGGCACCACGGGACCGTGGTCACGACCGGCCGACCATGCCTTGACCACGGCGGTCCCACGCCTCCTCATTCCTTATTTTATAATTATTTTTCATCATCTCATGGTGTTTTCCTCAGTTTCGTCGACACCCTAATTTTGACATATTTTCTCGAATGGATGCTCAATTGCACGCCATAAAATATCAAAATTATCAGGACTAAGACGCGGACGCCTTGGGGACACGAGCACACTATCTTGACCGAACAAGATTGGCTCTTTGGCTCACGGAAGCCGGTCCCATCAATTTTCACAGTTTTGACCTAATTTGCACAATTGCTCGTATTAGGTCCAAAACTCTTCCAAACACTTTGGATTTTCATGAAGTGATCGTCAGGCGGTCACGTGACCATACAGGGACGGTTTCATGACTCCATGGTCGGTCCCTCGCCTCGCCTCGTCATAATTAATTAGGTTTTCTCACCTAAGGCTCAGACGAGCATTTTTGAATAAATGATTAAGCCAGCATTTAATCATTCTTCCACCAACAAATCGTCAACTCTTCAGGAGTTCTTCGTATTTACTCACGTGAGCATATGAACACTACATGGTTTATCCACGGTCCCATATAGTCGCTCCCTCTTTCGTCCTATGGTTAAACTTCTGACGGACCATGAATTGATCATCAATTGATCAAATTAGGGTTTCTGAATCCAAGGATCATCATTCCTGATTCCAACCTTTATAATTTTACGACGGCCTCGTGGTCATTAATTTTATTAATTATTCTCGGTTCAACGACCAGTATTCTAATTAATATTTTTGGTGCATCGCCAATAATCCATCAGATGAGCAACACATGCTCAGACGATCAAATATTCAACAATTCATCACATGAGCAACACTTGCTCAGATGATAAATATTTGCTCAAAACAAGGAATATTGGTTCAACTATCCATCGAATGAGCAATACTTGCTCACTTCATCGTAAGAATTATACCTCTGTCTCATGACATGTTCAATTCATGATTTTCAGAACATCATGTTCGACACTCAGCAACTACATGGACCCATCGTCCCATCAAACCAAGAAGTCATCAATTTACTAACAAACCACGATACGTCAATTGTTTCACTTGAGGGGATATGACTTAGGGTTTTGGTCTGGCGGTCTACGGCACGTGTGTTCAAACACACGATGGAATGTGAGCAAGTCATGCAGTCAGTTGAAGGAATTCACGAGGTAGTGGGTGGAAAATCGACCAAGTCTCCACATGTTGAGAAACTAGTTTCAAACACGATCTCCACTTTCCCACTCCTTGATTCCATCAACTGTCACACTTCATGGGATCAGGGTGTCTAAAATTCCAGCAATATAAAGAAGTCTCTGAATCATGATTGAAGCATCATCAGTATCATCAATCTCACATAAAACTGACAACACGAGATCATCAACTCATCAATTGAGCAACTACTCTCAATTGAGCAATTTCAATCATTCAGAGCTTATCGTATTCAGAATTCACACACCCACAATCTTTGATTACCATTGATTCCACGCATTTCTCAGCTTCCCTCCTACAGATCAACCCATCCTCTCTTGTGACTGAATTTACTCTGGAACGATCATTGTCTTGATTTAGGCCGGAGTACTACAGATTGATCTCTCGAATCTAAAGAACCCCCTTTGCAGCGGTGCATCTGTGTGAGGTTTAACATTTCGCTCGGTTCGAGGAGTTTCCTCCGTACGGTCGTCTCCTCAATTCCTTAAAAACTAGCAAATCGTTTTTCCCCATCCACATTATCTTTCTCGTAAGATTGTTTGATAGAACTTACTTGCTCTTTTGAGACTCATTTGCACGAAAATGAATCTTCCCGAGCAACCTCTCCAAGGAAATCATCCGCACTAATTTTCAGAGAGGGAAAGCTACTCTTCTGAATTAAGTTTCTTCTGAACAATGCGCTTCAAGGCGTTGCATTCACTGGTGGGGTGGTGAAGGAACCAGTGATAATGACAATATCTTGGATCCATTATTTCTTGATCGGTCGGTGGACGCCATATAGGAGGTAGCTCCACCTCTCAGTTTTGTACCCATGCCTCTAGCATCTCCAAAATCTTTTTCATTGGGAACGGGAAATGTAGATACCTTGAGTCTAGCTTTTCTTGCGCTAGTGGACGTCGTGACGTCTCTTTGTGGCTTTGATGTGAAGCACGCTTCGGAGACGGAGTTGGAAGACCAATGTGTGTCATCATATCTGCGGATCGCTTGACTGGGTGATGGAATGCGGAAGGCGTCGTAATATCACTGCTGGGTGAATGAATTGAACGCTCCCATCCTCTGTACTCACGTGTTCTTTGACTGATCTCTCCCTCCTCGAGCATTTCTTCACCTGGATGAAAGGTCGCTGTGGATTGGGCAGTCTTCTGAGCTTCAGCAAGAGTTTTGAGGTACAAATCTTCCAGCAAGGATCCGTAAGCTACAGGCTCCCTTTCTTTATCCGGTATATGTGGCATCCCGGACAAGTCTTTCCTTCTACGGAGCTGTCTCGAGTCTCTGTTGCCATCTGGACCATGTTGCTCGTCTCTCCTGAGTCCCCTGTGGCTATCCGCTCTCTCTGCATCTCCGTTGGTAAAGGCATGACTTCTAGATAAGGATTCATCGTTTCTTGCACCGTCTGGGTAAATGCCTGCCGATCCTTCTTGTAATTGGGCTGCTATATCGTTCAAAAGACGGAATGTTTCGCTGCCTTCTAGCGATACCAGCTTGATTTGTCAGGACATCCTCCATCATTCTAGCCACACTTCCCATGATATCTGAATCATTTATGGTTTCCGAAGAATCTAGCGGGAGAAGATACATCGTGAGATGAAAATCGAGATGAAAACCGAAAAACGAATATGTTAATGATTGAATCAAAACCAAGCTTTGTCCCCAAAATCGAGAAGGTTGGAATGAATATTGAGAATTCAATTTTTCAACCGAGAGATTAATCTCCCACTGTGGTCGCCAATTTTATGGGTGAAAACTATTTCTGCCGGTTTTGATAATTTGGGGTGTGCGGATGAGAAATGAATCTAAACCCTAAAAAAATGCACTGCACGGGAGTGCTTTTGATTCGAGAAATCAATCTGTACAACTCTGGCCTAAACCAAGAAATGGTCGTTCCAGACTTGCTTCGGTCACAAACTGAAGGATATGGGGTTGATTTTAGTGAGGGAAGCGAAGAAGGTGTTGAGAATGTGGAGGTGTTGGATGTTTATGACTTGTATCAGAAAACTGAACTGGCTTGCAGAATGTAAGCTATCAGTTCTGGTGTTTGGATATGATTGTATCAACACTTGGTTTCTGTTGTCTTGTGTTGTTTTGAAATAGGAAGGAGAACCTATTTATACAAGTCATTGAGCCTTACCCACGTCTCTCATGGGAAGTGGAGAAGTGATGGAGTAGTGGAGTTGCGTGTGTTAGTTTCACACGATTAGTCTTGCCCACTTCTCCCATCATCACTAACCGTCCATGTCTTCCTGACACATTCTTGTGATGGCACGTTGTGCGTTGTACGCTGTAAACCGCCAGATCAATATCCAAGTATGTATCCCCCAGTTTGTGACATGATTAATGTCTCGAGTGTGTGGATCGTGGGACCCACAAAAGGTAGCATGTGATGCTAGATTAAATAACTAAGTTATTTTGTAAATCGATATTTGTGAAATATTGTGTGTATTCTATGCAGGTAATGCATCGAATATATCAGCATGTGTGAAGCATCACTGTTTTAAGGCTTAACAGAGTAAGTCACGATTAAGCGTCTTAAAATAGATGCATGTCTAGCCATCTTCGAGTGATTGTTTGGAGGCTGTACAGGTGAGTCCTAACTTGGCCGATCACTTTGTGCAGAAGAGTGGTGGACGGTGATTGTGGTTATGCCTCACTGGTCGCCTAACTCCTGTCTTAGGTTGTCCGTCCAAGCTGGTGAATTTGGACGGACAAGATGGACTGCGACCCACATCTGCGACCGTTGGATTAGGGTTTAGGAGGTACTCAAACACAAACCTTTAGCTTGGTCGAATCCAAGCGTGGGAGACATATTTGGCAGGGCCGATCGGGAATGTGTGTAGACGGCATGCTGGCGTAGGCGCCTATACCTCACTGTCTCATGAAGGTGCAATCTAGACCACTGAATTTGTCAGGCAAAGAGGAATGGCTGAGATTGATTTGCGACAGAAATCTTATGCCGCAAAGGCCGCGTGTCATGCCTACTTAGGGAGCGTGTTTCGAGACTACCAAGACTAGTCGGTCTTGGCCGATCAGTCAGGCGTGCAGACGGCGGGCTGGTGTACACGTCTGTACCTTATTGTCCCATAGAAACGTGATCTAAGCCACTCAATTTGTCCGGTGAAGTTGGGTGGTCGAGATTGGTTTGCAATTGGGAAGTGTGACCACGCCTAGTTTGGGCGTGCGAATCGAGGAAACCAGTCATGGTATGGCTTGGCCGATCGGGTGTGGAGATAGATGGGCCCACAGTGATCATGTTGATACTCACCGGACCTGCTTATTAGGCTGGCCGCGTGTTAGCTAGTTTGGCTAACCGAAAATACGTGTTATATACCTCATCTGCAAAGGCCGATTGTGTGGGGCACTTATTAGGCCGGTGCTGAGTGCGGTGGTATGTGTCCGACCATCTCAGGGTTAATCTAATCCATCCAACCATGCTGGTGAAGTTGGATGGTCGTGATCAATTTTAGGTTTTTAGTGGACTTTTCTGCGACCCTCAATTTTCCACGCTGACCCAACTTTGGAAAATCGTATATTGCAATCTGGTCAGATTAGGGAAGAGTCGGTCATGCAGGTAGGAAGAAGGTCCGCCGGTGTACAAGACAAGCTTTGCCTAACAGGTCATGGGATAATCTATGCCATCCAACCATGCTAGTGAAGTTGGACGGTCGTGATGAATTTGAGACTGCCGTAGGCGATCTTGTGGGCACAAAATTTTCCAAGCTTCTCCACACCAGTCTGGATATCCATTCTGGGATGGCGTTTGGTGATTATTTTGTCAGGCGTGACTTTGCACCTTTTTGGCCGACTTGCGTGGTCGTGATTATTTCCAAGACTATCGTAGACAGTCCAGATGCTCGACCGGGTTAGTATAACACTCCGAGAATTGCAGCCTGTACGGGTATTTCGTATATGCTTAATTATTAACGCTTGGAGATTCGTGTTTCTCTGCTGAGAGCAACACTCAGTCGTCATGCCGCACCAATAATGAGAGTGGAGTAGTACAGAAAATACAAGGCTGGTCATGCATTAATTGATAATGCTATAAGTTTATAGTGAGGAAGTATGCACCATTTTATCAGTGGCTTTATCCTTTGCAGGATGTTAGCACATAATTTCGGCCTTTACAATTTTAGACTTTAATGAAAATCCACCATCAACACCTTCGTAAAAACAAGCTTCCTCTTTGTTGTGTTGTTACTGGTGTAGCCGCCTATTCTGAGAGGAGAGTAACCTAATTAGGAGAAATCTCTTACGGCCGCTCAGTTTAAAGTCTTCTTTGGGATTGAGAAGCTCTAACGTGCACCGTTGGTGGGAAACTAGATAATTGCGGTTTATCTTTTGTTTTCATTGATTTGATTGACTAACGGTGGTTGAACTTTGATTGCACATAGTTTGTTTATGCTTGAGAATCTTCTCTTCTGATATAAGATTCACTCAAACTAGTTCAGAGTTTCGACATGGATCTTTAGACTGTTGTTAGTTCTAAAGACGATCTTATGATAATCTATTATTAACAGACTCCGTTGTGTGCATGATTGATCACAAGAGATTCGAGTGATTGTATGCAGGTTATTATTGAAGTTCTAAGAAGATTTGAAGACGAAGAAGATATTGAAGATTTCTGATTTGTGGGTTCATAATCTTTGGTGTGCACAATACTTGTTTCGGTAAAAGAGGATCCAATTAATAATTGGTTTATCTTTGTGATAGATTGAATTGATTAATTGAGTATATCGGCATCAACACAATTCTTTGGATTAATAGTATTGTTGTCTTAATCTTAAACGATTACTTCGGTAATTGAATATAAGATAGATCTAAGGACCTGACGAAGGAGTTTATGTTCAGATAAATAGAAGAGCCTTTGTCCAACTCATATCACTTGGTTGAAGAGAGTTGATACCAAACAGATTTGTTGTTCCTTTACTGTTTGGAATACGCACCAAAGGAATTGTTCCAAGTACGTGACTAAGGTCGGAGGCGTGGGAATACAGACGGAACTAGGTGAACTATAGGTTTAGTTGCTTGGTCTCAACTATACGAAGTTAGGTGTAATTTTGTGTAGCGGCTTAATCTTGAGAGTATTCAATTTCGGACAAGGTCCCGCGGTTTTTCTGCATTTGCGGTTTCCTCGTTAACAAAATTTGTTGTGTCATTTACTTTATATTTCCGCATTATAATTGTTTTATTATAATTAAAGTAAATTACACAAACGTTAATTCCTATTTACTTGATAAGTGAATCCTATTGTGTTTGGTTCAGTCCGAACCTTTTTATCAAGTAACATACTTCGTTGTTGTATTTTCTCGATCTAGTATCCATAGACGATCACACAAAGTGTGAACCAATTAGTTGTATTGTATCGACTCAGTCCATAGACAATCACTTTCGGAGAAAGGACTTATAGGTAGGAAAAGTTTCAGCTTGAGGTATATTTGGGTACCCTCGCCTTTTCAATTGGTATCAGAGTAGACAAACACGAAAAGATCTAATAATCTGTGTTTGGTGCGATCCAACCTATAAGAATTGAATCTAATGGTCGATTCAATTAACGTAATGGAAGGATTTGAATACCTTATAAAATCGTGGTGGAAAACACGTATGAAGTATGTAATACTTTTATTCCTAAACTTGTTAGGAATTATGCTTATGTATGTCTTGAATGACTTACATAATCCTTTGGGTATCATAGGATTGTATATCATTGTGGTGAGTAACTATGATACAATGGCCTATGAGACATGTCGTATCTTGAAAATGCATAAGATTCTGCTTAATATTTTTATGAACATCGGCTATTGTGTTCCGAAAAAATCAGGAATCTTAGATATATTTTGGATGGCCTACCAATGTATACACATGTACACTTTCAGATCAACGATTGTCAATGTTCCGTTTTCTAGGATGCGGGTTTAGAAAATATGTGATCCTACAAGGAATAAGTTTTCAGTTAATAATTCTATTTACAATGGTTTTCTTCATACACCTCACAACTGTTTTAATGAAGCAAGTGATCTTTTGAAATATTGTTGGGATTATGATTCTGATGGTATTTTTAACAAATATCATATCTTGTTCAAATTTATCTATGTATACTCTAGTAAACTCTTGGATAAGATTCAAGTGATATTGCCACTTTCTGGTAATAAAAGAGTAAACAGGTTTTTGGACAAAGACATGGAATCAATCCAAAACAAAGATCCAGTCCACAGAAAACCGGTTTTCCAAAAGAAAGACCTAGACACAAAATCGTAATTGTTTCCCCACAAGCCACGGTTTCCGATTTTGAGTGTTTTCCCTAAAACTAGTTATTTCCGGATTTTGATATCTAATCTTCCTATAAAAGATAAACTCTTACTATGTATCCAAACATATTGGGGAAGATTAATCAAAAACCGTAACTAGGGTTTTTCATGTTTTCGCAAGTATGGGAAAGAGGAAAACAAGAGAAGGAATCTCTGGATTAGACAAGTTTGTTTTGAACCCTTTCATCCCTCCCGGGGAAGTTGAGAAAATCAAGTATCCTCACTTGATCAAAGGGAAGCATGCCCTTACAAACTACGTAGATAACACATGTTATGAAAGATATCAAGCTTTGAAGGAAGTAAGCTTCACTGAAGAGAAGAGATTCGATCCAGATGTTTCAGAAACCAATTATGTGAAGTTTGTTCAAGACCGAATCTGGGGAAATATGCTCGGATTTGAAAACTATTCACCTGACATAGTAAGAATTTTTTTATGGTAATATTCACAATATTAATCATGAAAAACTTACGTTTAGCACCTTGGTTGGAAGTACTTTTCTTCATGTCAACAGAAAGATGATATCAGAAATCATCAACTTCAATGAGAAGGGCCATATGATTACTGGTTTTGAAATTGAGCACGATAACATTTCGAAACTCATGACTGGAAAAACTGTTGAATGGAAAAAGGGAAGGATGATAACCAAAGAAGTACCCTTACACTTGAGTATTTTCGGTAAACTCGTTGTACCAACACTCTTTGCTTGTTCAAGAGATTCCTCTCTATGGAATAGAGAATTTGCTAAAGTGGTTCATTACCTTCTTGAAGAAAAGAAACGTATTGATATTTGTGGAATAGTTATCAATCAAATGATTAAAATCATTGAATCTCTAAATGTCACAGGTTACCATAGAAACCTTGGATATCCCTGTGTCATCACCAGGTTGTGTGAAAAAGCAATAGGGAACTGCCCTTGAGATAAGAAAGATACCAAAACTGTCTCTCAGGGAATTATTAACCGGATGAGTGGAACTCAAAAGGGATCAAGTATCTCATATGATCAAACCTATAGTAATTGAGATCTCATGTTTCGGATTTTACGTCTTGGAAGACAATTGGACTGTATTCAGAGACAGTTTATGTTTGCTTACAGACATGATCAGGAAACTCTTGAAGGAATCATGTCAATTAATAATGAGTTTCTTAAAGGAGAACAAGAAGAAGACTCTGAGGATTCAGAGGTACAAACAAATGAAGCCTAACTAGTCTTCAAGAAAAAGAAATGAAAAATAGACAGTTGTTTTTGATCTATTTCAATAAAGTCTATTATGAATAAAATTATTTGTTTTATAATTTTTCTTGTGATAGTTTTTGGTTTACATAGCCTGTGCTTGGATGCTTTTATCTTATTGTTATGTATGTTTATGGGATGTCTGATTTCGGTTTTACTACCTTAATATTCGATCTCATATATTGTGAACCCTTGTGTTTGGGTGACTTTTTGATTTAGCAGGATTAAGTTCTAGCCCATGTTGGTAGGCTTTATCAAAGAATCATGAGGGGTTCTGGTAGAAACAATATATGAAAAAGTCACAATATGTTGAATCGGTTTTGGTTTAGCATAAAAGCATATGTGTTTCGACGGTTTTCAACTTTTGCTTGCAATTGTTAAAACCGATTTTCAACCTTTCTCTGGTAAAGGTTGGTTGTTGTTATTCTTTTGTTTTTTGCAAAAGGATGACAACATGATGATATTTCGATATCAATTATCCCTGGACGAAAATGCAGTCATATTGGAGAAGTGGATGCGAAATTTGAGGTAACAATCTTGTTAATTAATTGTTTTCCTGTTTAAGAAAAGCCTGAGTTTATAACATATAAATTTATTGCTTTTGCTTAAAAAAATTTCGATTCAATTGATGTTTATTCCATGATGTGTGTGTGGATGTGTGTGATTCAATTGGTTCCAGTTAAGAAAAACTATTGTTATCTTGCTTTATTGTGTGGTATCAATTGTTTAGGCTTACAAAATATCGGTGCAATTGCGGTGTTTTAATGCTTATATTGTTTCAATTGCTTCCGGTTTAGGTGAATAATTATGTAAGTTGATTTATGTTGGTTTGTATGAATTATTAATGGCTTAACGAAATAAAAGGATTACGGGATGAGTTGTTTAGTCCAATTCGATTCCGAATAAGAAAACTAAGTTAATTCTGATTTCAGTTAGACTTATCGAAGTGAGGTTTCGGTTATTCAAGTCTAATCGAATGCCTTAACAAGAAATGCTAGTTAACTAACCTAGTACTTGTCTTGTTTAAAATTGAAAGGTCTAAGTTTATGGATAATTAGAACCTGATGAGAAAAATAGAGTTATCTTTATTTTGGTCTTATCGAATTAAGCGGTGTTTTTTGAATAATCGGTTTAGCAAAGGGACTAAGGTGCTTAGTTGATTTTTGTTTTTCTATACTAAATTGGAAAAATTGTTTCGGACAATTGTTTCCTTGGTAACATATCAAAATAAAACTACTTGTAGTTTCAGTTTTTGATATTGGCTATCAGAACATGATGTGTGGAACCCTCGTGCCTAACTCTACAGGTTGCAAGTCTATTTTGAGATTTGTTAAATTCTTTTCGTGTTGTCCTTTATTTTTTCGTTTGTTTGTCATTTTGTGACAAAAAGGGGGAGAAATATATGGAGTAAGCAAGTGATACTGGCATTAATTTTATATTGATTGGTATCGCTAAGGAAAAGAACATTGGTGCTTAAACGTTTTATCTAAACGAAAGAGTGAAAGCACAGACTAAGGGGGAGTAACATGTCATATGAAGTGGTATAAAAAAGATGTGCGGATTGAATATCTACCTATCTTCTTTAGGGGGAGTATTTTCTTTTGTTATTATAATGTCAACAACGACATTTTCAAGGATTAGATGTAAGCAGTTTATTGTGATGTTGAATCGGGAATCAAGCGTATGCGTAATGAATTCTTGTAATTTGTTTATCCATAAGATGTAAGAGTTTTGTCACTAAAATTGATAAAGGGGGAGATTGTTAGAGCATTGCTCGGTTGAACCCACCAAGCGTTGGTATGTCAAGTTTAGTTGTCATATTTTAGTGAATCAAAACTCATGTTAAGAGTCGCTTGATTATGTACTAGAGTCAACTTCGTATAGGTTAGCTTGAAAGTATTAGGATATGAGACATTACAAGTATTGCGAAGTCCTGAAGATGTGAATAAGCAAGGAGCTACAACGACAACAATCATCCTTCCACTTGAGGTTAGTGATATTTGACTTGAACTGTTTCATTCCCTAACGTATCTTTCAAGTCGTGCATATTTAAAAAAAAAAAAAAACTGTGAAGCATATTTGAACTCTAGATAGACATAGTATTAAGGAATACAATACGAGGTTTATTGCTTAACCATTAAACTTTGTATATAAGACATCGCCATAATCATTTGAATGCTATTGTGATTATGTATGGGTATGAGGTCAGGATTTCATCCTATGAAACAATGTTTTACATGTGTTCTAAGGAAGTAAGTTCATAAACTTGTTTGTGAACCGAAAAGGAAATTTCCAGGCGTTATTGGTTTTGTTATTCATTGCATATCTTATGAACAACCAATATGTGCGATTGAGTATAACCGTTCACAACTCATTTGTGTTCTTGGTAGAACTATTCACAAAGGCCTGACTTATGTATTGGTATAACTTTTATTAGTGAAACCGATCTTAAGTAATCACCGGAGATGGTATGATCGGGTTTGTGATTTTATGTCTGACTAAATATGGGAAAGGGGAACCGATCCTAGTAAGAGGTGATGTACATCACAAAGGGGAACCGATCCTTGTATGAGGTGCAGCAAGGTTTATAGCAGAAAGGGGAACCGATTCTATGAACATGTGAAACACGTTTTTAGGCAAAGGGGAACCGATCCTATGGACATGTGCAACACGTATAAGTTAGATACCATATATATATGGGGAGCCGATCCTAGTACCTAGTCAATCGAATTTTGGAAAGCTAGTGTGACTATGCACAATACTCACATGGAAGGTAGAACCGAAACTTGTTTTGGTAGAACCGATAAACCCATGATTGTGATTGAATGTTATTTGATCAATCGCATAGTTCTTGAAAGTCAGATGAACCAATTCCAAACTTGTTTGGAAGTGTGGAAAATCGGTTTCAAGGTTGTAAGTGTGAAAGAGAACTTACAAAGTAAGGATGTCGACATACTTTGAACACGTGCTATGAATGTTTATTATTTAATTGTTCAAAGTTATTCCTTAATAGCTAAGGGAAGAGAATCCCAGGATCGAAACATAAATAAGTTAAGAATATTTTAATTAAGGTATTTAACTTCATTTTGTAGGGAAATAAGAATTAGTAATGTGCATTTACTAATTAAAGATTTTTCGAGAGATTTCGATCATTATTTTTGGACAGAGCATTTCCATGAATTATGAAAACCGAATTTGTGCTTTAATGAATATCTTGAGAATATTTTCGGTTTTGGAAATTACTTGGTGTCCAAACTTCCTTGTCTATAAATACTTGAAGTTTGTCTTTCTAGTAAACTAATCCTTCGTAACAACAAGCTTCCTCTTTGTTGTGTTGTTACTGGTGTAGACGCCTATTCGGAGAGGAGAGTAACCTAATTAGGCGAAATCTCTTACGGCCACTCAGTTTAAAGTCTTCTTTGGTATTGAGAAGCTCTAGCGTGTACTGTTGGTGGGAAACTAGATAATTGTGTTTTATCTTTTGTTTTCATTGATTTGATTTACTAACGGTGGTTGAACTTTGATTGCACATAGTTTGTTTATGCTTGAGAATCTTCTCTTCTGATATGAGATTCACTCAAACTAGTTCAGAGTTTCGACAGGGATCTTTAGACTGTTGTTAGTTCTAAAGACGATCTTGTGATAATCCATTGTTAACAGACTCCGTTCTGTGCATGATTGATCACAAGAGATTCAAGTGATTGTGTGCAGGTTATTATTGAAAATCTAAGAAGATTTGAAGACGAAGAAGATATTGAAGATTTCTGATTTGTGGGTTCATAATCTTTGGTGTGCACAATACTTGTTTCAGTAAAAGAGGATCCAATTAATAATCGGTTTATCTTTGTGATAGATTGGATTGATTAATTGAGTAGATCGGCATCAACACAATTATTTGGATTAATAGTGTTGTTTTCTTAATCGTAAAAGATTACTTCGGTAATTGAATATAAGATAGATCTAAGGACCTGACGAAGGATTTTATGTTAAGATAAATAGAAGAGCCTTTGTCCAACTCATATCACTTGGTTGAAGAGAGTTGATACCAAACAGATTTGTTGTTCCTTTACTGTTTGGAATACGAACCAAAGGAATTGTTCCAAGTACGTGACTAAGGTCGGAGGCGTGGGAATACAGACGGAACTAGGTGAACCATAGGTTTAGTTGCTTGGTCTCAACTATACGAAGTTAGGTGTAATTTTGTGTAGCGGCTTAATCTTGAGAGTATTCAATTCTGGACAAGGTCCCGGGGTTTTTCTGCATTTGCGGTTTCCTCGTTAACAAAATCTTGCTGTGTCATTTACTTTATATTTCCGCATTATAATTATTTTATTATAATTAAAGTAAATTACACAAACGTTAATTCCTATTTACTTGATAAGTGAATCCTATTGTGTTTGGTTAAGTCCGAACCTTTTTATCAAGTAACATACTTCGTTGTTGTATTATCTCGATCTAGTATCCATAGACGATCACACGAAGTGTAAACCGATTATTTGTATTGTCTCGACTCAGTCCATAGACAATCACTTTTGGAGAAAGGACTTATATGTAGGAAAAGTTTTAGCTTGAGGTATATTTGGGTACCCTCGCCTTTTCACTGGTTTTTTAAGAAATTGGAGACTCGAACGTACCGCGGAGACTCCTTGACCGAGCAAATTGCCTAAACCTTTTGCAAATAGATGCACTGCACGGGAGTGCTCTGAGTTCGAGAGATCAATCCGTAGGACTCCGGTATAAACCAAGACAATGGTCGTTCCAGAGTCAATTTGATCACAAAGATAGATGAGGGTCGATCTGTAGGAGGGAAGCTGAGAAGTGTGTGAGATCAATGATGGTCAAGGATTGTGGATGTGTTGTAGACTTTGAAAGTTTTTTGAACTGTTGAATTCGAATAAGATAATTTCTCTGTTGAGAGTTGTTGTTCAGATGAGAATTCCTCTTGTTCACTCGTGGATTCATGACTTATTTATATTGCTAAAATAGTAGACACATTGATCCCAGTAAGTGTGACGGTTACTGAACTGAAAGAGTGAGAAAGTGGTAAATCGTGGTTAAACCAGTCCCACGTCGTGCGGAGACTTGGTTGATTGTCCATCCACTTTGCTAACTCCTTCAACCGCTTGCACGATTTACTCACATTTGTCATCGTGGATGTACACACGTGTCGTAGGCCGCCAGAACAAAACCCTAGTGAATATCCCCCTATGTGACATGATTGATGTCTCATGAATGTGGAGTCTTCAAGGAAGACGTGTATTTAATTGGTCAATTGTTGACTACACTAGACATGATTCTTAGCCTCGATGAGCCGAGCATGATGAACAAATGTGGTATGCTCTGAGACTCATGGATTGAGCATAAGGTGTCTGCTGATGATACGTATTGATCTTTGTACCTTGGTGACTATTATTATAGAGGCGGAATTTTCAGAATAATAATAGACGAAAACTAGAAAACAGAATACACTAGAAACCATATTTGAAGAAATTATCTTCTCTAGATTATGAACAAGAAAACTATTACAATTCTCTGTTTGTTACGTTCGCAATCTCTCTAGGTAAATAACCTTAAACTATTTGCTAAGCTTGCTTTTATAATAATTGATTATCTCACAAATTTCTCTCTAGGTATGTGTGTTAAACCTCCTTTTCTAGGTGTCAAACCGCACTCTCTAGATGTTCTTAGCTATGAGCTAAACATCTCTATTTATAGCTTTACGGGTTTCCCAAACCTTATAGGAATTTATTTCCTTATCTAGGAATAATTCTTTTTCTAGGTATATTTCCCTTTCTAGGAATATTACCTTGTTCTAGGAAGTATTTCCTTATCTAGGTATACTTCCTTACTTTTGTTTGGTTTCCCAAACCTCTTAGGAATCTATTTTCCTTCTATAGGAATACTGCCTTAAATCAATAATCCCTCATAAATTACAATTTTATCCTCAATCCATCTTGAGGATCACTAGTACCCGGAGAGAGGAAGATACACATGTATCATACCCCCCCCCCCCCCCCCCCACACACACACACACCCACCCCCCACCCACCCACCCTCAAGAATTTGAACTCCTGTGAAAGTTATATTTGGAGGTTAGGGAATCCGAGAGTTCCTTTCACCCTACTGAACCATCTCTCCTTGGTGGGAACTTGACTTTGACTTCCAATTAGAAAAGCGTCCTTATCTTCTTGTCTTTTTTAGTCACTTTTCACTCCGTAATGCGTTCTTCGAGTGGTTCTTCTCTATCAAACCACAAGTCTTCCACATGTGGCAAGATCATCTTGGCATCTCCGTCATTATCTAGTTATGGTGGTTCAAACATCTTCAACCTTTCTAGGTTGTCTTCTTGTTTTTTGGTTAGGGTTTCCAAACAAACTCTACTCGGCTTCTCGTCAAGATAACAGATAAGGAGAATGAACTTTTTACTAGCATTCACCAACCGTTTTTCCTGAGTGGCTGTAATCAAGCTCGCTCCCTCAAGAGGAGAATTTATATCTCTTATTACAAAAGCTTTCCCATCTTTGGTAAAGGTATACTTCTGGTCTCTCCTATGTAAAACCGCATCTCGATCCCACAAGTAAGGACTACCAAGTACAACCTGACAAATATCTAATGGAACCACATCGCGTGTAACCTCATCAATGTATGACTCATCAAAAGAAAACTTGAACGTACACTACTCTGCAACCTGTAGCCCACCTTCCTTTTGAAGCCACCCTTAGGTTTTCGGATGTTTGAAAGTCTTCAAACCCAATTTCTCTACCAAAGAATGTGAAAGTAATTTTTTTTGACTTCCCGGATCAATAACAACATTTATAAGTGTTTCCTGAACCTGTATCTTAACTGTGAAGTGTCGTTCCCTAAGGTAATCTTTTAAAGGTTCCTATTTTGCTCATTTCATAAGAGATAGATTTGAGCTGGGTTCCGTTAGTCCTCGGATTTCTATTGGATGTTGTGTGATTAGTGCTTTCTTCTTGTCTTCTTTATTCTGTAACCCTTTTGCGACCAGTACTTTATCCAACACTTGTGGATAACATGTCATGTTTGTTCGCAATGAATGTGAACTAAACCAACTTTGTTTCTAGACTTCCCTTCCTCTTTGCTCCTTTCATCTCTTTTAGCGACGAAACCTCTAGACTTCCCCTTCGTGTTTCCATCAACATCAAATTTCTTAAGCCTGCCTTCGATGGCATTATCTTTTATGCTTGCTTCGGAGATAGTATCTACCGAAAACATCTTTAACTCCTTTCGTATATACTCATGAAGCCCGGAAACATACTTCATATAGATGGCATAATCTTCCAAGTCTAAATCCAAAATAATAGCTTGATTCTGAAATTCCGAAGTATATTCTTGAACGGTTTGGTTATAGGACTGCTTCAAGTCGTACAACTTGAACCATCTTTCCTCAAGGTAGCCACATGGATAAAACTGTTTCTTTAAAACTGCCTTGAATCTTTTCCACAACGATACTCCTTTACCTAGGTTTTGTCTTTGATAAGATTTCCACCAGGTTAGAGCATGCTTTTGTAGCTTCAATGCCGCGAAAGCAATCTTTTCCTTTGAACCATATTCAAAGAAAGAAAAATACATCTCTAGACGTTCAATCCAATCATCCAATTTTTCTACATCGACACTCCCATCGCAAAGTGGAATATCAACATGAAAATCAATTTTCAGATTCTTACCATGAAGTTTAGTTGATGTAGGACTTTTAAGAAACTCGGTTTTCTTCTATTTTTCGTCCTCATCATCTTCTTCTTCTTCTTTTTATTCTTCTTCCTCGTCCTCTTCTTCCGAAGATTCTGTTGAAGGTGTAATCTTTTTCTTCGTCTTCGGCTTGGGTGTATGAGAACGAATACGTTCAGTCAATTCTTTAGGGGTGGTTTGAATCGACTTCATGTTTGTTTGTAGCGTAGCCACCTTTTCTTCCACAGTTTGTGTTTCACTTTGCTTAGGATCATCATCTGACTTCGTCATCCTTGATCCCCTTGTTCTCCTAACGTCTTCTAGCTTCTCGAATAACTCACCAAGTTGTTTGTAGAGAGATCTAGTGAAGACCATAAACCACAGGATTCTTCCCTAAAAGAATCGAACCTTGCTCTGATACCAACTTGATACATATTGATCTCTGTACCTTGGTGACTATTATTATATAGGCGTAATTCAGAATAATAATAGACAAAAACTAGAAAACAGAACAGACTAGAAACCAGATTTAAGAAATTATCTTCTCTACATTATGAACAAGAAAACTATTACAATTATCTGTTTGTTACGTTCACAAACTCTCTAGGTAGATAACCTTAAACTATTTGCTAAGCTTGCTTGTACAATAATTAATTATCTCACAAACTTCTCTCTCGGTATGTGTGTTAAACCTCTTTTTCTAGGTGTCAAACCGCACTCTCTAGATGTTCTTAGCTATGAGCTAAACATCTCTATTTTTAGCTTTACCGGTTTCCCAAACCTTATAGGTTTCTATTTCCTTATCTAGGAATAATTCCTTTTCTAGGTATATTTCCCTTTCTAGGAATATTACCTTGTTCTAGGAAGTATTTCCTTATATAGGTATACTTCCTTACTTTGGTTTGGTTTCCCAAACCTCTTAGGAATCCATTTTCTTTTATAGGAATACTGCCTTAAATCAATAATCCCTCCTAAATTACAATTTTGTCCTCAATCCATCTTGAGGATCACTAGTTCCTGGGGAGATGAAGATACACATGTATCAGCTGAGACTGAATAATGGAAAGACGTTGAGTCTTGATGAATTGTGATATATCATTTTACATGTTGAGGTGATAATGATGTTTTGATAATTTGAATCGACGAGCATTGCTCGATCATGGACTCGTTGATATAAATGTTGTTGAGAACTCGATTGCATCATGGGTTGTCGAAGAAGAAAGATTATAATGGTTGACTGACGAACCAATGAAATATTAATATCTTGAATCAACATGAGGAATATTGCTCGGTCGAGCAATTAAATATTGATAGTTGAATCGATATTGCTAGAAGTGTGTTGTGAACCCAGTTGATCGTGTATTTTGCTAACTTAAGCAATTGAGTGGTGATAGATGAGCAACGCAAATATTTATAGTTTAATCAAATATTTCTCGTTTGAGCAAATATTGCTCGATTATTGGTAGCGGGGCCAAACAAAATATTAATTAAAAATACTGGTAACTGGACCGAATATTGTATAATTATTTAAAATGTTGATTGCTGGATCAACATAAAATTATTAGTGTTTGAACCTGTTCAGAATTATGCTATGCAGAGCATTTGGTTTGAAACCCTAATTTTGATTGATTGTTGATCAACGGATGATTTACTGAAAATCAACCATGAGTGAGATAGGGACCGACTACATGAGGTGGGACGACCATATAGCGCCCAAATGTTCGAATGAGCATGTACCAAAGTCCTTTGTAGACCAGTTGGTGAAAGGATGATTAAATGCTCGTTTAATCATTAAAATAATAGTGCTCATCTTAGCATTAGGTGATAAAATCTAATTGTGGAAAGAAGAGGACCAACCAAGGGGCATGGAACCGTCCCTTGGTGGTCGTGGGACCAGTTGATGGTCGATCAATCAAATTCCAAGTTTTTTGGAAAGAATTTGAACCCAATATGAACTATAAAAGATTAATCAGGTCAAAATATCAAGAGAGGTGAAAATCGTCTTTTGCAAGCCAAAGGGATGACCTTGGCCGACTAAGGTGACATGCCCGTGTCACCATGTTGCTCGTGGCTCAATTATGAGAATTTTGATATTTTTTGATGCGTGTTCGAACAATATTTTGGATTTTCAGAAGAGTTTGATCTTGACTGAAACTCTCAATTTTGCTTGAATGAGCAAGTGGGAATTTGCTCGCGCGACCAATATTTTAAGAGTATTAAAATAATGATATTTTAATATTTATCGTGAGAAGCCCGAACGGTCATGTGACCATTTGAATTTTTGGCTTTTTGGAAGTTTGAGTAATATTGGAGAAATATGGAAAAAATTAGGTTTTGCTCAAACGAGGGAATTTCATGAAAGGAGAGAAGAAATAATAATAAAATAAGGAATTAGGGAGGCATGGACCGGACAGGGCCAAGGCATGGCCGGCCGGCTGGTGGACTCGGTCCCACGATGCTCTTCCCTATATTATACTATTATTATTCATACTTGTGTAAAGAAATATGGAGAAACTAAGAGTTTTGCTCAAACAAGGGAATTTTCGTGAGATGAGGAAAATAATAAAATAAGATGAAAAATAAAAGGGAGAGGTGTGGGACCGGCCGTCCGGTGGGCCCGGTCCCGTGTGCACCTCTCTTTTATTTTATTTTTATTACTTTCCTTCCCTATTTTGCATAGGTTTCCTCGTTCGTCCATATTTTTGAATGCTCCTTTGTGCATTTGGGTGTTCATTCGTGCATTATTGTTAAGTACACTCACACCATTTTCTCGGGGCTTACTCGGTGGCGGACCAAATGCCCGAAAAGTGAATATGTATTACTAATCCATGGATTTCAGTTGAGAAAATCCATGAAACGAAGTAATGAGATAAAATAGATTGAATATCTATTACTAATTCATGGAATTCTGCCGAGAAAATCCAAGAAACAGAGTAATGAGATAAAATAGATATTTTCCAGGAATTCAATTGATGAATGTTGCGCTAGAATTAATCTACGGATGGCTCGATACTAGCATGAAATATGTCTAGGAGCATTATGTTTATTCGAGAATCGAGGTATGAGATGGTAAAAACATCATACTCGTTCTGAATATTAATTATAAATAGTCAGAGAACACTAAGACGACCTGAAGACGTTAACGCTCTATACTAGCATGCAATATGTCTAGCAGCTGTCCAATCACTATTGATTCTATACAGAAGTGTTGATGAAATATGCGAAGTATTGAAAGCTCAATTGAGAGGCTTTAAGGATCACATATTCATGTATGTCTGAGAGGTTGTACACTCAGTCAGAGATTGTGAAATGAGCTTTCACGTCTAAATCCTAAAATATGAATTTCACATACGTGTCTGAAGTCGTGTCAGAAATATGCAAACTTATGATTTTACGATTTTAGCCTTTATGGAAAATCCACCATCAACATTAAGGCCCTTGCTTAGTGAGGGACAGTCATGTTCCATAGTAAGCACTGGATCATGATTTTCCTGGTTATAAACGAAATAAGTAATTTAAATTAATCGTAAGAGATGTTACCAGATTTCTCGATTTGCTCCAATGTGTAACGTATGATCAATAGATTGAATAAGGACTCTGGAAGTATGATTGAGCGTCGTCCAGCAAGCGTGGAGTGATGAGGCACCGCTGATTTGGGTGGTGGAATGACCAACTTGGTGGGTTTAGCACTTGTGAGTCTCTGCTTAAAAAAGGAAATCATCATTCCACCGAGTTGTTGGTATTCGAAGCACTAATATGTATCACCGGCTGCGGTGGACTTATTTTCGTTGTCGTTCTAAATCCCCAAACGACTTGTGGAGGATCCAAATAATCCTTCATACTGCATAATCTTGATAGCTACATGAAATCTTGCTTGAATGGATGAATATTCATGTGGATGAATGAAGAATTTCTTCATAATTCGCCATCAGAAAATTCAAAAGTTAGATCTTAGTTGAAAATGTTGTAGAATCTTCATATGATGTCCGTTTTTGATGATATACCCCAGCTTTTGATGCCCATGAAATTTCCTAGCTTTTCTAAAAAATATTTTTGAGTTTTTATCCCGTTTAGTGGTCGAAATCAGCAAAATAGTAAACTTCCACGAACTCTTCAGAAACTTTTCAGCTGTCATGTAGTTCAATATTTCAGTCATATCTTTTCGCTCGTTCATCCAATTACTGTAAATTTTGGATATGTTGTAGAGGACATCCATAAAAATAGAATGACGTATATTCTTCAGAAATTATTTCCAGCTTGCTACTTTGTGCAGGACAGTGTAAAATCGTCTCAGACGAGCTTGTTGCAAAACGCCCCTTTTGTGTCTTTAAACCATTTGCTTGTGTCCTGAATGCTTAATGAAGGATGTTGATAATGTTAATCAATTACATTCTGAGTTTTGTGATTTCCCTTTGACTATATTTGAATCACTCTAATTCATATAATCGTCACATCATGTGTGAAACGACGGAATAGAGGATGATGGAACTGATAATGGTGGCATGGGAAATCTTGTGAACCAAAGTGGTGATGCAACTGTCTCTGCATCTCAGGTTCGTGAAGTTGTTTCCTTTGAATACATTGAAGTGACTGAAGCCCGATTTGACGTTGTTCCGGTATTTCTGCTTCATGAATATTATAAACCTTGCGTGTCTCTTATTAAACGAAGTGTACGAACGTCCATATGCCTGAACGAGTATGATTCTTCTTCAGAAATTTTTTATCTTGTTTATCCGATTACTGTGAATCTTGAGTATGTTGAAGAGAACATACAAAGAGAGCGGTATATGAACCGTCCTTATATAATCACTAATTTCTCCAAGTTGCTGCTTTGCGCTAAACAGTGTAAAAATTCGACAGACGAGCTTGCTGCAAAAACATCCATTTGCTTACATATGGAATGTTTCATGACATATGTTGTTAGTCTATTCATGCTCTGACAATTACAATAAATACTCGTTGTTGATGGTGGATTTTTGTTCAAGGATAAAATTATAAAAGCCGAACTTAATACGCTGACATCCTGCAGAGGATAAAGCTATACGAGTGATGAATACTTCTTCACTTTATTAATTCACCTAGAATGGAGCATGTGGCAACAATCCCAGTATTCTATGAATTAAATACACCAGAATGGAGCGTGTAGCAACAATCCCGATATTCTGAGGATTTATAGCATTATTAATTAATGCATGATTAGCCTTGTATTTCCTGTGCTGTTCCCGCAGAACTCTCATTATTGGTGCGGCATGACGACTGAGTGTTGCTCTTAGCATAGTAACACGAATCTCCAAGTGTCAATAGTGAGGCATGCACGAAATACCCGTACAGGCTACATCTCTCGGTGTGTTATACTAGCCCGATTGAGCATATTTTCTAAGGGAAATCTGGACTGTCCATGTCAGTCTCAGAAACAATCACGACCTCGCAAGTTGGCCGCATGATTTAACCAGCTTAGACGATCCCAAGAAGGAGCAGGCTACCACCTTAATGACCACCAGCGGGCCCGTTTATCCCCTGATCGGTCGAATGCATGTTACCCCCCCCCCCCCAAACAACCACTGGACGCCAGCCTAAAGTAGGATGGTTGGGCTGGTGTGGAGCAACTTGGAAAATCTTGTACGTACAAGACTACCAATGTCGGTCTCAAAACAGATCGCGGCCGTCCAACTACGCCCGCATGGTTGGACGGCATAGATCGTCCCATGACCGGTTGGACAAGCGTTTTCCTGCACACCGGCGGACCCCCTTTCTACTTACTTGACCGACCTTCTCATGACCTAGCCAGGGAGGTGCAAACGTTTGCTCGAAGTTCGACTGGCATGATGCTTTAAGGGTCACAGGAAAGTCCATTAGTGTCTTAAATTGATCACAACCATCCAACTTCACCGGCATGTTTGGATGGCTTAAATCAAGCCTATGACTGTGGGACAAGTACACACGTGCTCACCACCGGCTCAATGTGGGTCCCGCATGGTCGGCCTCCCCAAAGGAGGAGCATAACTTGCCAAACCGTTAGGTTGAAGTCGTGTACACACGACCGATCCAAAACCCTAATTAGGGTTTGCGGCATGTTACATGTGTCGCTAATTGATCACGAGCGTCCATCTTCGCAAGCATGGATGGAGGGTGTAGATGTAGACTTAAAAGGTCCCGAGCATGTCAACATGATCAATGTGGGCCTATCTACATGCATGACCGATCCACCAAGTCCAATCATGGTTGAACGTCTCGAAACGGGCGCCCGAAGTAGGCATGTCGCGCGGCTTCTAACTCCTTTGCGGTAACGGATTTCTGCCGCAAACCGATCTCAACCACTCAACTTTGCCGGACAAATTGAGTGGCTTAGATCACATCTTTACGGGACAGTGAGGTACGGACGTGTACACCGGCAAGCCGTCTACAACATGCCCGGTCGGTCCTGCCAAAAACGTCTCCCAAGCTTGGATTCGACCAAGCTGAAGAGTGATGCTTGCGCACCTCTTCAAAACCCTAAAACTTCAACGGTCGCAGATGAGCGTCATATATCATCTGTCCGTCCAACTCTACAAGCTTGGTTAGACAGCCAGGATAGGAGTTAGTTGTCCAATAAGGTGTCGTGGTGATCACCATCCATCACTCTACCACATCATGTGATCGTCCAAGGGAGGGCTTGCCTACGCAGCCTCCAAACGATCACTTGAAGGTAGCTATGCATGTAGCTGTTTTGAGACGCTTAATCCGCGGCTTACTACGATACGCTTTAAAACAGCGATGCTTCATGCATATTGAATATATTCGATGCATTACATACATAGAATACACACGATATTTCATAAATATCGGTTTCCCAAATAACTTAGTTATTTAACCTAGCACCGTATACTACCTTCTGCGGGTCCTACGATCCACACAATCGAGACATCAAGCATGTCACAAACTGGGGGATACTTACTGGGGTATTGGTCTGGCGGTTTACAGCGTGAAGCGCGTAACGCGCCATCACAAGAACGTGTCAGGAAGACATGGACGGTTAGTAATGATGGGAGAAGTGGGAAAAGACTGATCGTGTGACACTAACACGACTCCACTACTCCATCACTCCACTTCCTTCACTTCCCACGAGAGATGAAGGTTAGGCTCAATGACTTGTATAAATAGGTTCTCCTCCCTATTTCCAAAGGACAGACAAGACAAAAATCAAGTGTTGATAGAACGTATTCAAACACCCAGAACTGATTGCTTACATTATTGCAAGCCAGTTTGATATTCTGATACAAGTCATAAACAGCCAACACCTTCACAATCTCAACACCTTCTTCGCTTCCCTCCCTAAGATCAACCCCATCTCCTTCACTTTGTGACCGAAGCAAGTCTGGAACGACCATTTCTTGGTTTAATCCAGAATTGTACAGATTGATCTCTCGAATCATAAAGCACTCCCGTGCAGGGCATTTGTTTAGGGTTTAGATTCGTTTCTCATCCACATACAACCAAATTTACCAAAAACCGCAGAAGCAGTTTTCACCCATAAACAATTGGCGACCACAATGGGAGATTAATCTCTCGGTTGTGAAGTCAATTTCTTTAATACCAATTCAATTTTTCTGATTTCAAAAATGGTGGATCTTAGGTCTGGATCAGCAACCAATCCTGACGGAGCCAGCGCCGACAACACTCTCGGCGTTGATATCCCGATTGGTGGTGTTACCGTGCATCATGTCAATGCAATCAATGTATCTCGTGGAATTACGTCCTCTACCACCAACACCAGTGGAGCATGAGTAGATATTCCATTAGGTGTGACGCCTCCTATCACCAGAGCCACAGCAGCTGTAAACCCCGACATTTTTTCGAGTGTAACGCCTCCGTCCGTCACCAGGGAAACTACCACTCCTCCCTCGGGACAAGGGGCAGGAGGAGCCAGAGGAGGAAAACCCCCTATTACCATGATGGACTTGATGTAGAGACAAGAAATCCTTGCTAAGGCGCGGACGGACATGGCTAAAACTCAGAAAGAGGTACTCACTTTTCTTAAGACATTCACTAATCGATTGCCACAAGAGCCGCCACAGCCTCTGGAGCCAATAAGGAACACATTCAACGCACCCGGAGAAGGTACTTCAGTGGCGCGGGCCTACATGGACCTGATCAAAGAAGCGATAAATGAAATACTCGATCTCCTCATCAAGATGACACCAGATATGAGCGATCCTGTCATGGAGACTCCTACACTGAGGACTGATCCTCACAACGATCCTCCTCAAGTCAATAGTTTCACTATGAACCAGAGGCCAGTGGATCAGGAAGCGGCTTCTCTAGTGGAAAGTTTATGCGAACTTTTATACCTCTCGAAGAATCAGCGGGCGGAGATGTTTGCTGCAATCAACCAGATGAAGGTCACAACCGTGCGCTACATATTACCGCACGCATCAAGGATTCAGAGTTCAAGAGGGACCTTATCGACACAGGAGCGTCTTCGAATGTGATTATTCTCAAGACTCTCAGGATAGCCAAGGTTCTCCCAGGCAACATCGTACGGAAGCCTACTACGATGACAGACTTCGAGGAAAACCAAACCAACGCGTACGGGTATGTCAACCTGAATTTATCTATAGGGCCTGTCCAGTCAAAGATGAAATTCGAAGTCATAGAAAAAGAGCCATACTACCACATGATATTGGGGAGGTCGTGTCTTCTTTACAGTAGGATTGTCCCTTAGAGATATCACCAGTGCCTGAAGACTATGCTGAATAAAGAAGTCGTTCGTATCCCTGAATCGCTGTCCCTCTATGCACCGATATGTGGAGTGGAATTGTTTGAACCAAGAGAAGCTCCGCAGGAAGTATCAGACAAAGTTCATTGCATCCCACTCCCCACGTGGACGTCGATTTAGGAGAATGACCTACTCGCATCATTGAGGGCTAAGCCCCACGATGCATCTTTGCTGACAAGGCGTTCTTCTTCATCCGGTGAAGCCGCAACCCACGCTCATACTAAGAGTGAACGAACTTTTATGGAAAGCCGTGACCAGAAAAGGAAAACCGTATACTGACGCCGTTGTTAGTAATGAGCATGAGAGACTGTTACCCAGTCTCCCCGCCCAACGGAATGCTACAACAACGATCCACAGGAAGAGGTGTTGGATGCTCCACGACAGCTGCAAGACGACACTAACTCCACAACTGATGAGCTCGAAATCGTTAACATCGGGAATGAGGAATCTCCTAGGCCTATATCCACCATCTCAACCTTATGTACGGATGAACGCACGAAGCTTGTACAACTTCTCAAAGAATACCAGGACATATTCGCTTGGACGTATGAATAAATGCCCGGTCCAGATGAAAAATTGGTCGCCCACCATCTACATGTCATACCTGGAGCCAAGTTGATCAAGCAATCTCCGAGGCAATCAGGCACGAGGCAGAAGAGCAAATCAAGACTAAGATTCAGAATTTGCTTGATCTTGGCTTCATTAAGCTCACCCATCATCTGACTTGGTTGGCTAATGTGGTCCCGGTGAAAAGAAAAACGAACAGATCAGGTGCTGCGTGGATTTCAGAGACTTGAACAAATGCTCCCCCAAAGACGATTTTCCTCTACCTAACATTGACATGTTAGTAGACTCCATCAGCGGACACGACATGTTCTTCTTCATGGATGGATATAGCGGGTACAATCAGATAAGAATGTACGAGCATGACGCAAGTAAGACAACTTTTCGAACTCCTCTCGGAAATTTTTATTATACTGTAATGCCATTTGGTTTAAATAATGTCGGTGCAACGTATCGACGCTTTATGACGGCAATCTTCCACTAGAGCCGATATCTCAAGGGAGCAGCCTCAAGAAGATAACGATGTCCGCATGTTATGTCGAGAAAGATCCGGGAGAATCACTTTATCAAACGATGGTGCATGTCTATCGTGCTATGTTGGGGAATCTGCGCTTTTGGTCATCCTCTGGACTTCGTGAAGCTGTTGAACGCTCATCTGCAACAACATATGCCCTGCTAGAAAGAACCAGAAAGAGGAAAGACACCGAGATACAACATCTTGCGCGTCCAAAATTGCCAACTTCACCTCTAGTACCACATGCACGACTGCCACAATGATGAAACAACGTCCAAGATATTCCATATCTGGATCGACGGTAACTACACCAATGAGAGACGCTTTCAGAATTTGTCTCCCGTGGAAGAAGTAGTTGCGTTACCAAAGGAGATTGCACCTGGGACTTAAGAGGTACATACAAATCCTGCATGTCCAGAGCTTCACCATATAAACGACCATTACGTACAAAAGGTAATCTAAAAACTTCTGCATATTTTTACCCATGGAGAAGTAACATGATTACTAGTACGAAGGATGGATGGCGATACCTTTATTATGGTAGACCCATCGGGCATACAAGATAGAGCCACGTAGAGCACGCTTGGGGACTGAGGCTCATCATGAAATTCCTTCGCCGTCAGTCAAGAACTTCTTCAACACAAGAGAGATGGTCGATCAAGAAGCATGGAATTCGCAAGGGGAAACCAAACTGAAGCAGAAGCCGCTACAATTCTCTCTCTTCAGAAGAAGCCGCTTCAACTCTCCCTCCAGCAGAAGCCGCTTCAATTCTCTCTCTCTCTCCAGAAGAAGGCGTTTCAGCTCTCTCCAGAAGAAGGCGTTTCAGCTCTCTCTCTAGAAGAAGTCGTTTCAACACTTCGACGCTCTTTGCAGGACCCACATTCACATTTGAGCACACAAGGTTCATTTTTGAGCAAAGCAGGCACATGACATGGCCGACGTTTGAAACATGTACACGGTGGACTTGTGTTTGATTGAAGCATGCACAGCTGCCCATGTTCGAAGCAAGCATGCTCATATCGGGTCCCAAGTTCGACCGAAGAAGGCGCGCAGTGGACCCACGTTTAACCAAAGCAGGCACAACAAGCCCCACGTTCGATCAAATAGGCGCGTGATGAGTCCCACGGTTGAGCGAAGTAGGCGGGCCCACATGCCTATCAAACAGGTGCAACAGGGTGACATTTGGTCGAAACATATACATGGTAGGGTCCATATTCGTCCAGGGTTACATGCACGGTTTTCTATGGGAAGATGAGCATACAAGTTCTATTCCCTTCTTGGCTCAAATACCCGAAGGAGGAAACCGGTCCCACCAAGGTCGTGGTCACACCTGGTGTACTCACATGGACGATTGCTAACACGTCCGGCCAGAGTCCCTCCAGGTAAACTTCCTTTGTATTTTGTTTTTACGTTGTATACGTCACCATCTCATGCCTACCCCACAATAGTGTAACCATTATGCGCTAGGCAGGGGACTTAATGTTGATGGTGTATTTTTGTTCAAGGCTAAAATTGTAAAATACGAACTTAATACGCTGACATCCTGCAGAGGATAAAGCTATCCGAGTGATGAATACTTCTCCACTTTACTAATTCACCTAGAATGGAGCATGTGGCAACAATCCCAATATTCTGTGAATTAAATACACCCAGAACGGAGCATGTAGCAACAATCCCGATATTCTTTGGATTTATAGCATTATTAATTAATGCATGATTAGCCTTGTATTTCCTGTGTTGTTCCCGCATAACTCTCATTATTGGTGCGGCATGACGACTGAGTGTTGCTCTTAGCAGAGTAACACGAATCTCCAAGTGTCAATAGTGAGGCATGCACGAAATACCCGTACAGGATACATCTCTCGGTGTGTTATACTACCCGATTGAGCATCTCTCGGTGTGTTATACTAGCCCGATTGAGCATATTTCCTAAGGAAATCTGGACTGTCCATGTCAGTCTCAGAAACAATCACACCCACGCAAGTTGGCCGCATGATTTAACCAGCCTAGACGATCCCCAGGAGGAGCAGGCTACCACCTTAATGACCACCAGCGGGCCCGTTTATCCCCTGATCGGTCGAATGCATGTTACACCCCCAAACAACCACCGAACGCTATCCTAAAGTACGATGGTTGGGCTGGTGTGGAGCAGCTTGGAAAAGCTTGTACGCACAAGACTGCCAATGTCGGTCTCAAAACAGATCACGGTCGTGCAACTTCGCCCGCATGGTTGGACGGCATAGTAGAAAGGGGGCACACCGGCGGTCCCCCTTTCTACTTACTTGACCGACCTTCTCACGACCTATCCAGGGAGGAGAAAACGCTTGCTCGAAGTTCGGTCGGCGTGATGCTTTAAGGGTCACAGGAAAGTCCACTAGTGTCTTAAATTGATCACATCCATCCAACTTCACCGGCATGTTTGGATGGCTTATATCAAGCATATGACCGTGGGACAAGTACACACGTGCTCACCACCGGCTCAATGTGGGTCCCACATGCTCGGCCTTCCCAAAGGAGGAGCATAACTTGACAAACCGTTAGGTTGAAGTCGTGTACACACAACCGATCCAAAACCCTAACTAGGGTTTGCGGCATGTTACATGTGTCGCTAATTGATCACGAGCGTCCATCTTCGCAAGCATGGATGGAGGGTGTAGATGTAGACTTAAAAGGTCCCGAGCATGTCAACATGATCATTGTGGGCCTATCTACATGCATGACCGATCGACCAAGGCCAATCATGGCTGAACGTCTCGAAACACGCGCCCGAAGTAGGAATGTCGCACGGCTTCCAACTCCTTTGCGGCAACGGATTTCTGCCGCAAACCGATCTCAACCACTCAACTTTGCCGGAAAAATTGAGTGGCTTAGATCACATCTTCACGGGACAGTGAGGTATGGACGTGTACACCGGCAAGCCGTCTACAATCATGCCCGGTCGGTCCTGCCAAAAACGTCTCCCATGCTTGGATTCCACCAAGCTGAAGAGTGATGCTTGCGCACCTCTTCAAAACCCTAAAACTTCAACGGTCGCAGATGAGCGTCATATATCATCTCGTCCGTCCAACTCTACCAGCTTGGTTAGGCAGCCCAGGCTAGGAGTTAGTTGGCCAATAAGGTGTCGTGGTGATCACCATCCATCACTCTACCACATCATGTGATCGGCCAAGGGAGGGCTTGCCTACACAACCTCCAAATGATCACTTGAAGGTAGCTATGCGTGCAGCTGTTTTGAGACGCTTAATCCGCGACTTACTCTGATAAGCTTTAAAACAGCGATGCTTCATGCATATTGAATATATTCGATGCATTACATGCATAGAATACACACGATATTTCATAAATATTGGTTTCCCAAATAACTTAGTTATTTAACCTAGCACCGTATGCTACCTTCTGCGGGTCCCACGATCCACTCAATCGAGACATCAAGCATGTCACAAACTGGAGGATACTTACTGGGGTATTGGTCTGGCGGTTTACAGCGTGCAGCGCGCAGCGCGTAATCACAAGAACGTGTCAGGAAGACATGGACGGTTAGTAATAATGGGAGAAGTGGGAAAAGACTGATCGTGTGACACTAACACGACTCCACTACTCCATCACTCCACTTCTTCCACTTCCCACGAGAGATGAGGGTTAGGCTCAATGACTTGTATAAATAGGTTCTCCTCCCTATTTCCAAAGGAAAGACAAGACAGAAATCAAGTGTTGATACAACGTATTCAAACACCCAGAGCTGATTGCTTACATTATTGCAAGCCGGTTCGATATTCTGATACAAGTCATAAACATCCAACACCTTCATAACCTCAACACCTTCTTCGCTTCCCTCCCTAAGATCAACCCCATCTCCTTCAC
Source organism: Papaver somniferum (assembly GCF_003573695.1). Taxonomy (NCBI): domain Eukaryota; kingdom Viridiplantae; phylum Streptophyta; class Magnoliopsida; order Ranunculales; family Papaveraceae; genus Papaver; species Papaver somniferum. The sequence goes on from NC_039360.1 coordinate 181,357,765, forward strand.
TTTGTGACCGAAGCAAGTCTGGAACGGCCATTTCTTAGTTTAGGCTAGAATTGTACAGATTGTTCTCTCGAATCAGAAAGCACTCCTGCGCAGTGCATTTATTTAGGGTTTAGATTCGTTTCTCATCCACATACACCCAAATTTACCAAAAACCGCAGAAACAGTTCTCACCCATAAACACTCGCGTCTCATGTTCGTGAATTAACCATTTATGGAAATGTCATCTCCGAAACTTCTAAAGTCGTCATGGAGAGACGTGCGGTATTATGGTTGCCAGTCCCCAACAGTGGTGGACTTTCCTCTTCGTTCCTCTTCGTTCCTTTTCTTTATTTTTTCTTATTTATAGAAAGGAGAAAATATCGAGGTTTAAGGACTTTGTGAAAATACCTAGGTGGACGTCGATCGACTGTGAGTGTCATGAATCCCATCTAGGGCAGTATTGTCTCATTCCTCACCCATTGGTACGTTTTTCTGAATAAATGGTCTGAAGTGTGTTGTATCTCATTTGTAGAGGTAATGAGAACATCTTGTAGAAGACTTTGGCTTGTGCCCGTCCGTCGTGCAATCTTTGGGAAGAATTTCATGTTAACATGTTTTCATGTCTACACATATTGATATAAATCATTAACGCATGGAGAAGTATGATCCATCGAGTAACACTTTAGAGAATGGACAGTTAATGAAGTTGGCAATGAGGATGTTGATCCTAAGTTGATGTTGAGACCCCACTGATTTCGTTTCAAAAATCTTTGTTGGTGTTGAGATCATGGTTGGAGTTACTCTAGAGATCCTTGTTGATGCTGAGACCATGGCTGGAGTTGCTTCAGGAGTCACTCCAAAGACCAAAAAGATAGAACCATGATTATCGACATAATCCTTGATCTTCAATCTAATGAGCCTTTATATTCACATACTAATTGGTGAATTGAGCATCCCTAAGATGAGGGTGTACTGGGAGTTCAACCAAAATTCTCCTGAAAATTATGACTTTACTGTGAAGTGGCTTTGTCATAGAATCGATGTTGTTGCGGCAGATAGCTGTAACAGTCTCCATTATGGGTGTGATTGATAGGTGTTTAAAAACACCTCTCTAAGTATCGATTAGTTATGCTTTCTTAGCTAGTTTTCTTGTGAAATTGCATTATTAGCTTTTTTTTTATATTTTATGGGAATTTTGGAGATTATTCCCAAAAAGAACAAGAAATCGTCCAATTTTCCAAAAGAGAGGCGGAATTATCATTGCATGAGAAACTACTATACGGGCAGTTGGGCGGGTGTTAAGAAGAAACCAGCGTAGCCATATGAATCTGATCAGAATTACTAAAGGCACCCTCCTTAGTTGCTCAGGACACCTCATCTTCTTTAACACACGACAAAAATACATGGAAGCTCCGGCAGTTTCGAGTGACGTTTATGGTTATGGATTTATGGGAATGGAGATGTGGTTTTGTAAGGAGATATACATGGAGAACTAGTCGAGCATGAGTTGAACAGAGAAGGAAGGGTCCCTGCTGCCATTTCCGGTGAAGATGAGAAAGTAGTTATGGAGTCGTGACCAGTGGAAGAAGGTCTGAGATGGAAGATATGATTTGGTATGATGGTTGATAAGGAATTTGTAGTTAACGGGTTTGGATGTAAGGAGATCGAGTTCTTGCTTCCAGCGTGAAAAAGTATAAACTCCATGGTGTTGAATGGTGGAGTTGTACTGTTTGAATGATGTTGCAGTAGGTGATATCGATGATGGAGGAGATGGATCGATATGGAGTTCGCTGATTGAGAAAGGCTCAAACGAATTGATGATTATGATCGATGGTTGTTGTGTAGAAGAGTTGAGAATGCAGCTACGAGTTTGAAGTTGTGAATGGAGTTTGAATGAGTTTCAGGGAGGAGTTGCCATTGAAGATGAAGTTGAATATGAAGCATAGTATAGCCAGATGATGTTGCCATTCATTGGCAGTGATCGCTGGAAGGAGTTGGTTGATAATGGAGTTGCTGCCATGATCGGTAAAGGAGGATTGGGAGTTGTTGGTGATCTGTGATTGTGGAAATCGCAATATATGATGGCAGTGATTGGACATAGTCGTGATAATAGGTAGTGTTGTTGCCAATGGTTGATGCTCGAAGTTCAGAGAAGATATGCAGTCACTAAGAAGATGGAATGGTTTCGCTGTGTGTGAATAAGTGGAAGCTTGAGCTCGAGTTTGGTCGGACTCAGAAACTTTAGAGAGGAGTCAGGGAGGAACGAGCTCGAGTTGGATTGGTAGGAACGGATAGAGATACGGAAGTGATGATGAATTGGTGGTGCGGTCGCTGGTTAAGATGATGGAAATGTGTTGTCAGTTTCATAATACTGACAAGATAAGACCGACACCTGAACGAGTTTTAATAGGCTGGACTTCAACATGAGCCCAATTGCTGGTTAGCATTCTATTCACGACTTCAGGTTTGGCCGTGACTTTGGTGACCTACTTCGTTCGGGGTTTGATGCACGAGACACAATTAAGGAGGTGCAGTTTCCTATCTTAGCTAGGTTTCCTAGTTTTCTTCAAGGAGAGGTTACAAATCTCTATATACAGGGAAGCTTAGACACAATTTGAGATATATTCTACTCACCATTTTATTCCCCTTAGGGGGGGGGGGGGGGGGGGGGGAGGGAATTATCTCTTTTCTATATTCTTTTATTGTTAAGGATGAATTCAAAGTTCTAATTGTGAAACTCAATTATTTACAAGTTTATTTCAAGTTTTAAAGTTAATCATTGTGGATTGTTTTTACTATATCGAAGGTTTATGATTGAATCTTAGATTGGTTTGGGTGGCCAACTAGATTAGTCTATTAATCATTCTAATGCTAGTAGAGAGTAGAGTTGATCCGTAATTGTCGCTTATCTCCTACACAAGTAGAAATATCAAGACCTTGCAGATGGATTCTTTGGAGCAATTGCGAGTAAAGAAAACACCAGTAAGTGGACCGAGCGTACCAAGTTTAACTGCTGGGATCAAACCTAAATTCATAAATATTAATGCGTTCGGGGAATTACATTTTGTAAGCGAACCTCAAGGTGGTTCTTTTGAATAGAATCTGGTAGTCGAGCGCTTTCGTATCCGGTGATACAAAGAGTTTTGGGGATAGCTAAGCGTACCTGCTTTCCCTTGGTTGGTAACAATTGATTCTAACAAGAGATAAACGGGTACAATGTTGAGTGAACGGTTAGTAACGGCGAAGGATTTCTTCATACTCTTTATCTTATTATCTTTTTTTATCCTTATTTTATATTTTCACTGATTTAGATAGTATATCAATTGCATTACTCCTCATGGGAACGATCCTTACTACCGCTTTATTAATTGTTAATTAGTGGGAAACATCTTATTATTTTGTTGAGTAAACGACACTCATCAAATTGGTGCCGCTGCCGGGGAATAATTGCTAATTGGTTTGTTATTTGTTTTGGCTTAAAGGTTTTGTGGGTATATCTCTCGTAAGCCCTCACGAGACTATAACTCGTCCACTAGGGATACCTAGGGGTTTAAAGGCTTGTTACATTCCGCTAAAAGTAATTGTATCCTCGACGACATGGAGTTGTTGTATTTTTGTTTTGTTTTGTTTGCTCGAGGACTAGCAAAATCTAAGTGTGGGGGAATTTGATAGGTGTTTAAAAACACCTCTCTAAGTATCGATTGGTTATGCTTTCTTGGCTAGTTTTCTTGCGAAATTGCATTATTAGCTTTGTTTTATATATTATGGGAATTTTGGAGCTTATTCCCGAAAAGAAGAAGAAATTGTCCAATTTGACAAAAGAGAGGAGGAATTATCATTGCATGAGAAACTACTATACGGGCAGTTGGGTTGGTGTCAAGAAGAAACCAGCGCAGCCATATGGTTCTGATCAGAATTACTAAAGGCACCCGCCTTAGTTGCTCATGACACCTCATGTTCTTTAACACACGACAAAAATATAGGGAAGCTCCGACAGTTTCGAGTGACGTTTATGGTTATGGATTTATGGGAATGGAGATGTGGTTTTGTAAGGAGATATACAGGGAGAACTAGTCGAGCATGAGTTGAACAGAGAAGGAAGGGTCACTGCTGCCATTTCCGGTGAAGATGAGAAAGTAGTTATGGAGTCGTGACCGGTGGAAGAAGGTCCGAGCTGGAAGATATGATTTGGTATGATGGTTGATAAGGAATTTGTAGTTAACGGGTTTGGATGTAAGGAGATCGAGTTCTTGCTTCCAGCGTGAAAAAGTATAAACTCGGTGGTGTTGAATGGTGGAGTTGTTCTGTTTGAATGTTGTTGCAGTAGGTGATATCGATGATGGAGGAGATGGATCGATATGGAGTTCGCTGATTGAGAAAGGCTCAAACGAATTGATGATTATGATCGATGGTTGTTGTGTAGAAGAGTTGAGAATGCAGCTACGAGTTTGAAGCTGTGAATGGAGTTTGAATGAGTTTCAGGGAGGAGTTGCCATTGAAGATGAAGTTGAATATGAAGTGGAGTATCGCCAGATGATGTTGCCATTCATTGGCAGTGATCGCTGGAAGGAGTTGGTTGATAATGGTGTTGCTGCCATGATCGGTAAAGGAGGATTGGGAGTTGTTGGTGATCTGTGATGGTGGAACTCGCAGTATATGATGGCAGTGATTGGACATAGTCATGATAATAGGTAGTGTTGTTGCCAATGGTTGATTCTCGAAGGTCAGAGAAGAGATGCAGTCACTAAGAAGATGGAATGGTTTCGCTGTGTGTGAATAAGTGGAAGCTTGAGCTCGAGTTTGGTGGGACTCAGAAACTTTAGAGAGGAGTCAGGGAGTAACGAGTTCGAGTTGTATTGGTAGGAACGAACAGAGATACGGCAGTGATGATGAACTGGTGGTGCGATCGCTGGTTAAGATGATGGAAATGTGTTGTCAGTTTCATAAAACTGACAAGCCAAGACCGACAGCTGAACGAGTTTTAATAGGCTGGACTTCAACATGAGCCCAATTTCTGGTTCAATTTCTGGTTAGCATTCTATTCACGACTTCAGGTTTGGCCGTGACTTTGGTGACCTACTTCTTTCGGAGTTTGATGCTCGAGACACAATTAAGGAGGTGCAGTTTCCTATCTTAGCTAGGTTTCCTAGTTTTCTTCAAGAAGAGGTTACAAATCTCTATATATAGGGAAGATTAGACACAATTTGAGATATCTTCTACTCACCGTTTTCTCCCCCTTGGGAGGGGGATTATCTCTTTTCTATATTCTTTTATTGTTAAGGATGAATTCAAAGTTCTAATTGTGAAACTCAATTATTTACAAGTTTATTTCAAGTTTTAAAGTTAATCATTGTGGATTGTTTTTTCTATATCGAAGGTTTATGATTGATTCATAGATTGGTTTGGGTGGCCAACTAGATTAGTCTATTAATCATTCTAATGCTAGCAGAGAGTAGAGTTGATCCGTAATTGTCGCTTATCTCCTACACAAGTAGAAATCTCAAGACCTTGTGGATGGATTCTGTGGAGCAATTGCGAGTAAAGAAAACACCAGTAAGTGGACCGAGCGTACCGAGTTTAACTGCTGGGAAACCTAAATTCATAAATCTTAATGTGTTCGGGGAATTACATTTTGTAAGCGAACCTCAAGGTGGTTCTTTTGAATAGAATCCGGTAGTCGAGAGCTTTCGTATCCGGTGATACAAAGAGTTTTGGGGATAGCTAAGCGTACCTGCTTTCCTACGGTTGGTGACAATAGATTCAAACAAGAGATAAACGCGTACAATGTTGAGTGAACGGTTAGTAATGGCGAAGGATTTCTTCATACTATTTATCTTATTATGTTTTTTTATCCTTCTTTTATATTTTCACTGATTTAGATAGCATATCAATTCCATTACTCCTCGTGGGAACGATCCTTACTACCGCTTTATTAATTTTTAATTAGTGGGAAACATCTCATTATTTTGTTGAGTAAACGGCGCTCATCAAATTGGTGCCGCTACCGGGGAGTAATTGCTAATTGGTTTGTTATTTGTTTTGGCTTAAAGGTGTAGATGGGGAAAAACGATTTGCTGGTTTTTAAGGAATTGAGGAGACGACCGTACGGACGAGACTCCTCGAACCGAGCGAAATGTCAAACCTCACACAGATGCACCGCTGCAAAGGGGGTGCTTTAGATTTGAGAGATCAATCTGTAGTACTCCGGCCTAAATCAAGACAATGACCGTTCCAGAGTAAATTCGATCACAAGAGAGGATGGGTTGATCTGTAGGAGGGAAGCTGAGAAATGTGTGGAATCAATGGTAATCAAAGATTGTGGGTGTGTGTATTCTGAATATGATAAGCTCTGAATGATTGAAATTGGTCAATTGAGAGTAGTTGCTCAATTGATGAGTTGATGATCTCGTGTTGTCGATGAGACGTGAGATTGATGATACCGTTGATGTCGATGATTCAATCATGATTCAGAGACTTATTTATATTGCTGGAATTTTAGACACCATGATTCCATGAAGTGTGACAGTTGATGGAATCAAGGAGTGGGGAAGTGGAGATCGTGTTTGAAACCAGTTGCTCAACGTGTGGAGACTTGGTCGATTTTCCACCCACTACCTCGCGAATTCCTTCAACTGATTGCACGACTTGCTCACATTCCATCGTATGTTTGAACATACGTGCCGTAGACCGCCAGACCAAAACCCTAAGTGATATCCCCCCAAGTGACACGATTGACATCTCGTGGTTTGTTAGTCAATTGATGACTTCGTGGTTTGATGGGACGATGATTCCATGTAGTTGTTGAGTTGAACATGATGTTCTGAAACTCATGAATTGAATATGTCATGAGACAGAGGTATAGTTCTTATGATGAAGTGAGCAAGTATTTCTCATTCGATGGATCGTTGAGTATTGATTGTTGAACCAATATTCCTTGGTTTGAGCAAATATTTATCATTTGAGAAAGTGTTGCTCATGTGATGAATTGTTGAATATTTGATCGTCTGAGCAAGTGTTGCTCATCTGATGGATTATTGGCAGCGTGACCAAAATATTAATTAAAGTAATGGTTGTTGAACCGAGCATAATTAATAAGATTAATGATCATGAGGTCGTCGTAAAATTATTAAGGTTGGAATCTGGAATGATGATCCTTGGATTCAGAAACCCTAATTTGATCAATTGATGATCAATTCATGGTTCGTCAGAATTTCAACCATGGGACGAAGGAGGGAGCGACTACATGGCACCGTGGATCCACCATGTAGTATCCATATGCTCACATGAGCAAATACAAAGAACTCCTGAAGAATTGACGATTTTTTGGTGAAAGAATGATCAAATGCTGGTTTAATCATTTGTTCGAAAATGCTCGTCTGAGCCTTAGGTGAGAAAACCTAATTAATTATGACGAGGCGAGGGACCGACCATGGAGTCATGAAGCCGGCCCTGGGTTATCACGTGACCACCTTACAATCACTTCATGAAAATCCAAAGTGTTTGGAAGAGTTTTGGACCTAATACGAGCAATTGTGCAAATTAGGTCAAAACTGTGAAAATTGATGGGACCGGCTTCTGTAAGCCAAAGAGCCAATCCTGGTCGGTCAAGATAGCATGCTCATGTCCCCAAGGTGTCCGTGTCTCAGTCCTGATAATTTTGATAATTTCTAGCGTGCAATTGAGCATCCATTCAAGAAAATATGCCAAAATTAGGTTTCGACGAAACTGAGGAAAACACCATGAGATGATGAAAAATAATTATACAATAAGGAATGAGGAGGCGTGGGACCGCCGTGGTCAAGGCATGGTCGTCCGGTTGTGACCACGGTCTCGTGGTGCCTTTTCCTTAATTTTATAATATTTTGATGATTTTATGAAAAATTCATGAATTTTGAGAAATTTGATGAATTTAGGGAGTTTCCATGAATTGAAGGAGTTTTCATGATTTCAAGGAAGCAAAAGATATTAAAATAATAAAACAAGGGCGTGTGGGGGCGTGGAACGCATGACCGGCCGGCTAGGGCCCGGTCCCACAAGTTTCCCTAGTTTTATAATGATTTTATGAAAAAATCATGAATTTTGAGAAATTTGATGAATTTAGGGAGTTTCCATGAACTGAAGGAGTTTTCATGAGTGAGGGAAGCAAAAAATATTAAAATAATAAAAACAAGGGAGTGCGGGACCGTGGAGGCATGATCGGCCGGCTTGGGCCCGGTCCCACGAGTTAGTTTTCATAATTTAATATACTTTTTTTAGGTATTTTTGATGATTTGAGGGAATTTTTCCTAATTTGAGAGAAATACCATGAAATCAAGGAATTTGATGAATTCAAGGAGAACTAATAATAAAATAATAAAACAAAGGGGCGTGTGGGACCGTCTAGGGCATGGCCGGCCGGCCAAGGCCCGGTCCCATAAGTTTTCATAATTTATTAATTTTATTATTATTTGATGATTTGTGCAAAAATACCATGAAATCAATGAGTTTTTCATGAAATTAGAGAAATAATAATAATAAAATAATAAGGAACCGTGGGTGTGGGGCCGGTTGGGACCAAGGAATGGTCGGATGGCCAATGGTCACTCCCCACACTCTTTTCCTTAATTTTATATTATTTTTTATTGATTTATGGAAGTACCATGAAACCGAGGAGTTTCCTCGAGACGAAGGAGATTTGATAAAATGAGAGGATTTTCATCAAATCATGGAAAATAATAAAAATGCATTAAAAATATAAAACTGGCGTGGGATTAACCACTACACGGTCGGTCGGTCGTGTGTCCGTGCTCCCAGCACCCTGGTCAATATTTTTAATTATTTATTATTTTCTTCTCTATTTTGCATAGGTTTATCGTTTCGTTGTATTTTTGAAATACTCGTTCTTGCGGTGACTGTTAGTGTATCATCGTTGAATACACCTTCACCATTTGTATCGGGGCTTACTTACAGGTAGCTCAGACGCCCGGTTGTTGATTATTTATTACTAATTTTGGAATTCAGTGGAGAATAATTCACAAAACTGAGTAATAAGATGTTTATTATTAATTCATAGGATCAGCTGAGGATTCAACTACGAATCCAGAATAATAAAGTGAACATTACCATTCCATGGGATCGTAGATTCGACCATAGAATCAGAGTAATTAAGGTTTATCTATTACCATTTATGAGACCAGTTGTGGATTCGATCATGAAATCAGGGTAATGAGATAATATAGTTATTGCTATTCTATGAGATCAAGTTGTGGATTCGATCATAGAATCAGAACAATTGTTATTGTCATTCCATGGGACCAGTCGTGGATTTGACCATGGAATAGGAGCGATTGTAATTAGGAATAATTAACTTTGTGGCTCTATACTAGCAAAGCAAGCTGTCTAGGAGCATTAATTATCCTGATACGAGCTTACCGATAAGTCATATCCTTTATATAGTCAGGGTAAACTTGTTGTTTGTTCTTGAAGACGTTATCGCTCTATACTAGCAGAGCAAGCTGTCTAGGAGTCGTCCATCTCGTGATGATATATAGAAATAATCACTGAAAGTATTCAGTATTCATGAGATATGACGTTGTCCAGTCGTGAGACTACATATCTACATGTACTCTGAGAGAAAGTACTCTCCGTTGAGAATTCGATGAGAGAGCCGTGTCTCAATACTAGCGTCTGATTGCTGAATCAGAGCTTCATATAATTATGAGTTTATAATTTTAGCCTTTGTCGAAAATCCACCATCTACAAAAGGTTTTGTGGGTATATCTCTCGTAATCCCTCACGAGACTATAACTCATCCACTAGGGACACCTATGGGTTTAAAGGCTTGTTACATTCCTCTAAAAGTAATTGTATCCTCGACGACATGGAGTTGTTGTGTTTTTGTTTTGTTTGCTCGAAGACTAGCAAAGTCTGAGTGTGGGGGAATTTGATAGGTGTTTAAAAACACCTCTCTAAGTATCGATTGGTTATGCTTTCTTGGCTAGTTTTGTTGCGAAATTGCATTATTAGCTTTGTTTTATATATTATGGGAATTTTGGAGCTTATTCCCGAAAAGAAGAAGAAATTGTCCAATTTGACAAAAGAGAGGAGGAATCATCATTGCATGAGAAACTACTATACGGGAAGTTGGGTTGGTGTCAAGAAGAAACCAGCGCAGCCATATGGTTCTGATCAGAATTACTAAAGGCACCCACCTTAGTTGCTCAGGACACCTCATCTTCTTTAACACACGACAAAAATACAGGGAAGCTCCGGCAGTTTCGAGTGACGTTTATGGTTATGGATTTATGGGAATGGAGATGTGGTTTTGTAAGGAGATATACAGGGAGAACTAGTCGAGCATGAGTTGAACAGAGAAGGAAGGGTCCCTGCTGCCATTTCCGGTGAAGATGAGAAAGTAGTTATGGAGTCGTGACCGGTGGAAGAAGGTCTGAGCTAGAAGATATGATTTGGTATGATGGTTGATAAGGAATTTGTAGTTAACGGGTTTGGATGTAAGGAGATCGAGTTCTTGCTTCCAGCGTGAAAAAGTATAAACTCGGTGGTGTTGAATGGTGGAGTTGTACTGTTTGAATGTTGTTGCAGTAGGTGATATCGATGATGGAGGAGATGGATCGATATGGAGTTCGCTTATTGAGAAAGGCTCAAACGAATTGATGATTATGATCGATGGTTGTTGTGTAGAAGAGTTGAGAATGCACCTACGAGTTTGAAGCTGTGAATGGAGTTTGAATGAGTTTCAGGGAGGAGTTTCCATTGAAGATGGGGTTGAATATGAAGCGGAGTATAGCCAGATGATGTTGCCATTCATTGGCAGTGATCGCTGGAAGGAGTTGGTTGATAATGGTGTTGCTGCCATGATCGGTAAAGGAGGATTGGGAGTTGTTGGTGATCTGTGATGGTGGAACTCGCAGTATATGATGGCAGTGATTAGACATAGTCGTGATAATAGGTAGTGTTGTTGCCAATGGTTGATGCTCGAAGGTCAGAGAAGAGATGCATTCACTAAGAAGATGGAATGGTTTCGTTGTGTGTGAATAAGTGGAAGCTTGAGGTTGAGTTTGGTGGGACTCAGAAACTTTAGAGAGGAGTCTGGGAGGAACGAGTTCGAGTTGGATTGGTAGGAACGGACAGAGATACGGCAGTGATGATGAACTGGTGGTGCGGTCGCTGGTTAAGATGATGGAAATGTGTTGTCAGTTTCATAAAACTGACAAGCCAAGACCGACAACTGAACGAGTTTTAATGGGCTGGTCTTCAACATGAGCCCAATTGCTTGTTAGCATTCTATTCACGACTTCAGTTTTGGACGTGACTTTGGTGACCTACTTCGTCCGTGGTTTGATGCACGAGACACAATTAAGGAGGTGTGGTTCCCTATCTTAGCTAGGTTTCCTAGTTTTCTTCAAGAAGAGGTTATAAATCTCTATATATATGGAAGCTTAGACACAATTTGAGATATCTTCTACTCACCGTTTTTCACCCCCTTAGCGGGGAGAATTATCTCTTTTCTATATTCTTTTATTGTTAAGGATGAATTCAAAGTTCTAATTGTGAAGCTCAATTATTTACAAGTCTATTTCAAGTTCTAAAGTTAATCATTGTGGATTGTTTTTACTATATCGAAGGTTTATGATTGATTCTTAGATTGGTTTCGGTGGCCAATTAGATTAGTCTATTAATCATTCTAATGCTATTAGAGAGTTGAGTCGATCCGTAATTGTCGCTTATCTCCTACACAAGTAGAAATCGCAAGACCTTGCAGAGGGATTATGTGGAGCAATTGCGAGTAAAGACAACACCGGTAAGTGGACCGAGCGTACCGAGTTTAACTGCTGGGATCAAACCTAAATTCATAAATCTTAATGCGTTCGGGGAATTACATCTTGTAAGCGAACTTCAAGGTGGTTCTTTTGAATAGAATCCGGTAGTCGAGCGCTTCCGTATCCGGTGATACAAGGAGTTTTGGGGATAGCGAAGCGTACCTGCTTTCCTACGGTTGGTGACAATCGATTATAACAAGAGATAAACGGGTACAATGTTAAGTTAACGGTTAGTAACGGTGAAAAATTTCTTCATACTCTTTATCTTATTATCTTTTTTTATCCTTCTTTTATATTTTCGCTGATTTAGATAACATATCAATTGCATTACTCCTCGTGGGAACGATCCTTACTACCGCATTATTAATTGTTAATTAGTGGGAAACATCTTATTATTTTGTTGAGTAAACGACGCTCATCAGTGATTCAGTGAGGAGAAGAAGTTCCTTAGTCGTGAAAGGTTTATGATGTAGAGAGGTTCCGTTGATGACGTTTCCACATCAGGTTGCAATGACTTTTTATGTGGAAGACATTTATTGAAATTGATTTGAATTGTATTTTCAACAAGATTAAGTCCACAAGTGCATCCCGGAGGTATTCATTTGTTCAACAATAAGATATATGTTGAAGGAGTTTGTGCCATCGATGGAAGAATGATGTTTCATATGCTTCAGAAGTCTTGTCATGGAGATAGTGAAGAATTAACGATTGTAGTTCAGTTACACTTTGACCGTCTTGGTATTGAATCAGTGTGTCATCGTCAAGATATTTGTGCTGAAGCTAGATGCGTCATTATCGAATGCGTACTCTTTGATTGGGAGTACAATTTGACGGTTTCTGAAGAATATATCACTCAAAGATGAGAGGTTTTTGAATTTCGATTGGCCTTGGAGAAGTAGGTGATTGATAGTTGTAGGGATTTTCTTTTGGTTTGATAGATTCAATTACTTAATGAAAGTGTTGCATATATTTTGGAGGAATTGAAAATAATGGATAAGTTAAGAAAATTGTAAATGTTTCAAAACTTAGATGCTTGTTCGTTGAAGCGTCACATCCCTTAAGCGTTGAATGTGTTATGCTTGATTGTCTCGGCCCCGAGTATTTTGTGTTGATTCGGCATTCCTTTCGTTGCGATAATGGGATTCAACACTTGTGCAGACATCAGAGCTTTCTGATTTTGTGGCACACATGGACACTTCTGCAAGGCTATGGAGAAACGCCCAAAGAGTTCTTTGCCATGCTTGGACATCATCTCGGTAATGATCATCCCAGTGCGGTGCTAAATTTGAAGAGGATTCAGACTCAACCACTTGGTAAAATATTATAGCGGTGAATCCACCTATTCGAGCGTCTTGCAACATCAAAGTTGTTAGCAATATTTTTTTAGAGCATAGCTCGGTTGAAATCACCAAGCGTTGGTATGTCAAGTTTGGTTGTCATATTTTAGTGTATCAAAAGTCATCTAAAGTCGCTTGATTATATATTAGAGTCAAATTCGTTTAAGTTAGACTAGAAAGTCTAGGAATGTTGAGACATACTGTTAGAGCACTACTCGGTCGAACTCGCAAGCGTTGCTATCTCAAGCTTGTTTTTCAATTTTAGTTGCCAAAACTATAAGTCTTGATTTCCAGTCTACTTATAGCTAAGTCTTGTATTATGATGGAAAGTATAGTTGATCTTTAGACTTCACGACATTCATCGAATGAAGACGAAGAACTACTCAAGGGAACTCGTAGAACTTCATCAACAACAGGTATGTGGAGACTTGAACTCATCTATCACTCAAAAGTCTATCTACTCTATCTCCTATTTGAGACAAAAAGTCGTATTGCTATATAGACTTCAATTATACACATTTGGTATTTCGAGCCGAGTTTGTCTCGCTTATCTATTTCTCACAATGTGTGTTGGTAAGATTTCGCTTTAACCAAGTTCATCTTTTATTCTTGACGAAAGTCAAAATATGATCATGTGAAAATCGCCTTGTAACATCTTACATGATTTGTGTGAGACAGTCATTTGATGTAGACTCGGAATGTTTCGTATTGATCATTTGATCACTTGAAAATTGCTTTGAAGCTAATGGTTTGTGTGAGACAGCTATTGTCGCCTTCCAAGAATGTTTCAATTATTGAAATGAGGGTTTAGACCACATAACCATGATTGGATATAAACATAGTGTGTGTATTCACATTTCTGTAGAGTCCAAAATCCATGAACCTTGGTATGCGTACCCGTACGCGTACTGGTTGGTTATGGAAGTCTGAGAACCAAGTATGCGTGCCCGTACGCATACTGGTGGAAGTTTATGTTCCGTGAATATCTGCTGGAGTTTGAAAGTGTACCAATTATGTGTACACGTTCGCATACTGGCGTAACCAAACTCAGTCCGGCTACTTAGGTATGCGTACCCGTTTGCATACTTAAGTAGGTTATGTTCTAAAATCGGTTTGTTCATGAACTAATACATTTATATAATAAGGAATGCAATCTTTTGAAAACCGTGGCTATAATGTTCATGAAACGATTCGAGTGAATCAAAATCGATTTTGCTTTAATTGTGTCTTGTATACTTTTATGAGAATATAAACAATTGAACAACTCTCTAACTAGTTTCATTTGAGTCATTTGAACTAGTTATGATAAGGATGAATCAGGTTGATATGAAAGTGCTCATATGGCTAACCTTTGGTTAACTATTGTTGAACCAACTTAGTGTACACGTTTAGGCATGGTCACCTTTATCTAAATGATGGTACATTTCATTTGTGTATAACAATCTAAATTCGATCTAACGTGTTAGAGCACTGCTCGGTCGAACTCGCATGTGTTGCTATCTCAAGCATGTTTTTCAATGTTAGTGATCAGAACTATAAGTCTTGATTTCTAACATGTTTATATATGTCTCGGACTAGGACATAGATTGTGTAGTTGAGCTTAGTTTTCACGGCGTTCATCATTTGAAGACGAAGAACTACTAAGGGGAGCTTGTGGAACTTCATCGACAAAAGTATGTGGAGACTTAAACTCAGCTATCACTTGGAAAGTCTATTTCTACTCTATCTCCTATATTGAGACATAAGTCGTATTACGACATAGTTTTATATATACACATTTGAGATTTCGAGATGAGTTTAACTCGCTTACATGTTGGCAAGCTTTCGCTTCGACCAAGTTCATCTTATATCATGTGAAAATTTCCGAGTAACATCTTACATGGTTTATGTGATACAATCATTTGGTGTTGTCTTGGAATGTTTCGTAATGACTATTTCAATAACTTGAAAATTGCTTTGATACTAATAGTGTGTGAAAACGGCTATTGTCATCCTCTAAGAAAGTTTCAATGATTGAAATAAGAGTTTAGAACACTTAACCATTATTGGATATGTCATGTTGTGCACTCTTGCACATATTTAATCCATGTCCGGGAACCATGGTATACGCACCCATTTGCGTACATGTTGGTTTGAGAAATCCGGGAACCTAAGTATGTGTATTCATTTGCGTACTGGCATACAGGTTCATGTCCGAGAATTTCTGCTGGTATTTGAAGTTCGCGTACCCGTTTGCGTACTGGCGTAACTCAATCTTAGTCTGGGTATTTCAAGTATGCGTACTCATTTGCATACTTGAAGGTTAAAGTTCTAAAATCGGTTTTAAACATGAACATAAACATTTATATAATAAGGAATGCAATCTTTGAAAACCGTGGCTATAATGTTCATGATTGATTCGAGTGAATCAAACCAATTTTGCTTTAATTGTGTTCTTGTATAATTCTATGAGAATATAGCAATTGAACAACTATTTAACTACTTTCATTTGATTCATTTGAACTAGTTATGGTTAAGATGAATAAGGTTGATATGAGAGTAATCATATGGCTAACCTCGGTTAACTATTTGTGAACCCACGTGGTGTACACGTTTGGGTACGGTTACATAAACCTAAATGAGGGTACATTTCATTTGTGTGTAACAAGCTAAGTTCGATCTAACGGTTGAAAGATATTAGCTTGGTTGAATCAAGTTTTGCATCTAACGGTGAATATTGGATGCTTTGTTACCAAGGTAACTTGAATTGCAAACCCTGATTTGAAAACTATATGAAGGAGAACTCTAGGAACTGGGAAACCTAATCCCCAATCCTCCTGTGTGTTACTAGTTTCATAACTATAGTCGATTCTCCTTTAACCTCAGGTTTCTATCGAGACCCTGTAGGTTAACGACTTCAAAGACTTCATTGGGATTGTGAAGCCAGACCCAACTATTTTTTTTGTAGTTGAATGTTCTGATCTTGCCTGATTTTATCGTATTGAGTATAATTGAAATAATTGACTCAATATTAAGTTCTCTGATAGGCAAGATTAAAGTAATCACAAACATCTTCGTCTCATCATTTGTGATTCCGCAATATCTTGTTTCGCTAGTCGATTAAGATTATTTTGAGGTGATTCATAATACTAGGCTGTTCTTCAGGAATATAAGTCTGGTTTATCAATTGGTTCCTATTCACCTTGATTTATCAAAAGACAGAACAAAAAGTCATGGGTATTTCTGTGGGAGACATATTTATATAGACTTTTCTGTGTGAGACGTATTTGTTTATCAAGTCTTCCACTTTGGGTCGTAGCAACTCTTGGTTTTGGGTGAGATCAACTAAGGGAATCAAGTACGTAGTACCCTACTGGGATCAGAGACGTAAGGAACGCAACTGTACCTTGAATCAGTGTGAGATTGATTAGGGTTCAACTACAGTCCAATCCGAAGTTAATTGGTAGTAGGCTAGAGTTTGTAGCGGCTTAATACATTGTAGTGTTCAACATGGACTAGGTCCCGAGGTTTTTCTGCATTTGCGGTTTCCTCGTTAACAAAACTTCTAGTGTCTGTATTATTCCGCATTATATTTTGTTATATAATTGAAATATCACAGGTTGTGCGTTAAGTTCAATCCATTAAGATATCCGACCTTGGGTTGTTGATTTAAATTGATTGACACTTGAACATTGGTCTTTGGTACCGTTCAAGTTACTCCTCTTAGATTCAATCGGGCTCGCAGATTTCTATTTGTTGATTGCGGATTGAATTAAGAGTTAGAGATATTAAACTCTTTGATACACTTTACTCTAGATTGAGTCTGACTGTCTTGTTGATTCTCTATAAAGTATATTAGAGTAAGTCATCTCAGATTGCCGAATGAATTGTTGGGTGTGGTTGTTAGACCCCCGCATTTTCATAATGGTTGAAAGATATTAGCTTGAGTCTAATCAGGTTTTCATCTAACGGTAAATATTGAATGCTTTGTTACCAAGGTAACATTGATTGCAAACCCTGATTTGAAGACTATATAAAGGAGAACTCTAGTAATTGGGAAACCTAATCCCAACACCTCCTGTGTGATACTAGTTGTGACTAGAGTCGATTATCTTTTAGCCTTAGGTTTTTCACGAAACCTTGTAAGTTAACGACTTAAAGACTTCATTGGGATTGTGAAGCCAGACCCAACTATTTTCTCTGTAGTTTCATGTTTTCATCTTGATGTTTTCTATCGTGATTGAGTATTATCTTCTTTAAGATTTGCTCGAGATTTATTCTCCGATAGGCAAGATTGAAAAGTACTCTCAAACATCTTCGTCTCATCGTTTGTGATTCCACAATATCTTGTTTCGTTAATCCATTAAGATTATTTTGAGGTGATTGATAATACTAGGCGGTTCTTCGGGAATATAATTCTGGTTTATCAATTGGTTCCTGTTCACTTTGATTTATCAAAATACGGAACAAAACTCATAGGTTTATCTGTGGGAGACAGATTTATCTATACAATATACTTTTCTGTGTGATACGAATTTGTTTATCAAGTCTTTGACTTTGGGTCGTAGCAACTCTTAGTTGTGGGTGAGATCATCTAAGGGAATCAAGTGTGTAGAGTCCTGCTGGGATTCAGAGACGTAAGGAGCGCAACTGTACCTTGATCAGTGTGAGATTGATTAGGGCTCAACTACATTGCAGTCCGAAGTTAACTTGGAGTAGGCTAGTGTTTGTAGCGTCTTAATACAGTATGGTGTTCAAATATGGACTAGGTCCCGGGGTTTTTCTGCATTTGTAGTTTCCTCGTTAACAAAACTTCTGGTGTTTGTGTTATTTCTTTTCCGCATTATATTTTGTTATATAATAGAAATATCAAAGGTTGTGCGTTAAATCGATCAATTGGTAAATCCAACATTTGGTTGTTGATTGAAATTGATTGATCCTTGAACATTGGTCTTGGGTACCGTTCATGTTATTTCTCTTATATTCAATCGGGCTCGCAAATTCCTATTTGTTTGATTGCAGATTGAATTGAGGAATTGAGATACAACTCTTTGATATACTTTTCTTGAGATTGAGTCTGACTGTCTAGTTGATTCTCTCGAAAGTATATTGGAGTTTGTCCATACAGAATGCTAAGCGAAATATTGAGTGTGGTTGTTAGACCCCCGCTTTTTCAATCGGTATTAGAGCAGGAAAACACGGTTAAGACCTCATAAGTATGTGTTTGTAGCGATCTGAATCTATGGAAAATAATGTTATCTCTGAAAATCCATCACCAAAAACAAAAGTTCTGTTTCTATAGAATCTATTAAAGAGAAAGATTTTTCAATCTCAAATATAGATGAAACTAGTGTTTCTATGAAACATATGTGCACTGACAAGTGTTATCCCGATTACCTTTCAAACGAGTCTGACTCTGCTGATGAAAGGGAAACAACCAAAGAGAGTAAAATGAATCTAAACCTTGTTAGAATCTAGGATGAAAGAATGAATCGGTTGAAAAACAATGTCAATGTTCTTCTCGGTATAGTGAAAGATCATGACTCTAAAATAAAGGGTCCTGGCAAGGAATTCGCTGATGTTCGCTCATCAAGAACGTTACTCGAGGTGAACCTCAGAAAGGATGATTTGGAAATTGAATATATTTTGAGAAAACTCTCTATTCAAGGATGTTCCAAAGAATCCACTATACCAACTGATTTTGTCTCAACTGTAAGAAATTCAGTTCCAGAAGTAAAATCGGAATCCCTTCCTATTGGAAAACATGTGCGTATGTCTTCCTCTAATCAAGGATACTTCGCATCACTCAGAAGGAAGAAATCTCCTAACAACGATGGTATGCCTGTTCATTCTAATCACTCATGTGATCAGTAAGTGTGTCTCTTTTGCAATTCAAAAGGACATGGTGAACGGAAAAACAAGTCTAGATTGAATAATAATTTTGTTGTTCGTCTTCAACACACCTTAGATTTAATACTCTAAGGTGTAATTGACTTTCGGATGTCTAAACCCATCGGTTGTAGTACTCACCCTGTGAACTCTACCAGGAAAGTCAGTTCTACTTGCTCATCGAATGTGCGGACAAATTGTAACTCTAATTCAATTTGGTCAAGGAGATTTCAGAAAGATCCCTCTCAACCTAATGTGAAGTATGATGTTCAAGATGTGAAAAATATTCCTTTAGGTAGAAGCAAAAGTTGAGACGTGAAGGACAACCTTAATCTGATAATTGAAGGTGTAGATGGGGAAAATGATTTGCTGGTTTTTACGGAATTGAGGAGACGACCGTACGGAGGAGACTCCTTGAACCGAGCGAAATGTTCAACCTCACACAGATACACTACAAGAAGGGAGTGCTTTGAATTCGAGATATCAATCTGTAGTACTCCGGCCTAAACCAAGACAATGGCCGTTCCAGAGTAAATTCGGTCACAAGAGAGGATGGGTTGTTCCGTAGGAGGGAAGCTAAGAAATGTGTGGAATTAATGGTAATCAAAGATTGTAGGTGTGTTGTGAATTCTGAATAAGATAAGTTCTGAATGATTGAATCTCT
This sequence comes from Papaver somniferum, assembly GCF_003573695.1. Taxonomy (NCBI): domain Eukaryota; kingdom Viridiplantae; phylum Streptophyta; class Magnoliopsida; order Ranunculales; family Papaveraceae; genus Papaver; species Papaver somniferum. The sequence goes on from NC_039360.1 coordinate 181,377,432, forward strand.
GTTGAGAGTAATTGCTCAGATGATGAGTTGTTAATCTCGTGTTTTCTGTGAGACGTGAGATTCTTGTTGTTCTGTTGTTCTCAATCATGATTCAGAGACTTATTTATATTGCTGGAATTGTACACACCATGATCCCATGAAGTGTGAAGTTGATGGAATCAAAAAGTGGGGAAATGGAAATAGTGTTTGAAACCAGTTGCTCATCGTGCGGAGACTTGGTCGATTTTCCATCCACTACTTTGTTAAATCCTTCAACTGAATGCACGACTTGCTCACATTTCATCGTGTGTATGAACACACGTGCCGTAAACCGCCAGACCAAAACCCTAGTTAATATCCCCCCATGTGACACGATTGACGTCTCGTGGTTAATTAGTCAGTTGTTGACTTCATGACTTTATGGGACGATGAGTCCATGTATTTGCTGAGTTGAACATGATTTTGCAAAACGTTCTGAAACTCATGAATTGAACGTGTCTGCTGAGACATAGGTATAATTCTCACATTGATAGTTGAGGCGAGAAAGTATTCCTCATTAGATGAATTGTTGAATATTGATAGTTGAACCAATATTCCTTGATATGAGCAAGTATTGCTCATCTGAGCAAGTGTTGCTCGTCTGATGAATTATTGGTAGCGTGACCAAAATAAAACATTAATTAAAATACTGGTAGTTGAACCGAGCATAATTAATAAGAATACTGATCATGAGATCGTCGTAAAGTTATTAGTGTTCGAATCTGGAATTATGATCCTTGGACTCAGAAACCCTAATTTGATCAATTGATGACCAATTGATGATTTATTTCAAAATCAACCATGGAATGAAGGAGGGACCGGCTGCATGGGATCATGGGTCGATTATGTAGAGTCCATATGCTAGCGTGAGCAAAATACCAAGATCTCTTGAAGAGTTGGTGATTTTTAGATGAAAGAATGATTAAATGTTGGTTTAATCATTTATTCTAAAAAGGCTCGTCCGAGCCTTAGGTGATAAAACCTAATTAATTATGGAGAGGTGATAGACCGACCAAGGTGTCATGAAACCAGCCTTGAACGGTCGTGGGATCGAATGACGATCATTCCATGAAATTCCAAAATTATTTGGAAGAGTTTTGGACCTAATATGTGCAATTGCGCAAATTAGGTCAAATCATGAAAATATGCGGGACTGGCTCATTGCGAGCCAAAGAGCCAACCTTGGTCGGTCAAGTTAACATGCTCGCGTCGTCAATGCATCCGAGTCTCAGTCCTGAGAATTTTGATATTTTCTGGCGTGCGTTTGAGCAACCATTTGAGAAAATATGACAAAATCAAGGTTTTGCTGAAACTGAGGAAACTTCATGAGATGAAGGAAAATAATTATAAAATGAAGGAATGATGAAGCGTGGGACCTCTGAGGCCAAGGCATGGCCGTCCGGCCAGTGACCACGGTCCCGTGGTGCTTTTCTTAATTTTATATTATTTTTCATGAATTTATGAAAATATCATGAAATAAAGGAATTTGTTGAAATTAAGGAGTTTCCTTGAAGTGAAGGAGTTTCCATGGGATCAAGGAAGAAAATAATATTAAAATAATAAAAATAAGTGCGTGTGGGACCGGCTAGGGCATGGCTGGCCGGCTTGGGCCCGATCCCACGAGTTTCCCTAATTTTTATGTATTTTCCGTGTATTTTTCCATGATTTGAAGGAATTTTCCTAATTTGAGAGAAATACCATGAAATCAAGGAGTTTCATGGGATGAAGAAAACTTTAAAATAATAATAAAAAAATAAAGGGGCGTGTGGGACTGGCTGGGGGCCGGTCCCACGAGTTTTCCTAATTTTATATTATTTTTCATGGATTTGTGAAAATACCATGAGATGGAGTTTTCATGAGATTAGGGAAATAATAATAAAATAATGAGGAACCATGAGGAACCATGAGGTGTAGGGCCGGCCGGGATCAAGGCATGGCCCGTTGGCCAACAATCACGGCCCCGCAATGTTTTTCCCAATTTTATATTATTTCCTTCGTGCGAAGGAAGCACTATGAACTGAGGAGTTTCCTCAAAACGAAGGATATTTGTTCAAATGAAAGGATTTTCATAAGATCAAGGAAAATAACAAAAAATATGATAAAATATAAAACTGGCGTGGGATTGGCCAAGGCACGGCATGCCGGTCGATGAGCCCTATCCCTTGGCGCCTTGGTCAATAATTTAATTATTTATTATTTTCTTTCATATTTTGTATGGTTGATCGTTTCGTCGTATTTTGAAATACTCGTTCGTGCGGTGATTGTTAGTGTATCATCGTTGAGTACACTTGCACCTTTTGAGCCGGGGCTTACTCAGAGGTAGCTTAGATGCCCGTGCGTTAAATATTTATTACTAACCCATGGAATTCTGCTGGGAAGAACCATAGATTGAAGTAACGAAATACTGCGAAAATATTTGAATATTTTCGGAAATTCAGTGGATGAATCCAAGAATTAGGAATAATTAACTTATGGCTCTATACTAGCAGAGCAAGCCGTCTATGAGCATTAATTATTCTGACATGAGCTTGCTGGAGCTTCATATCCTTTATATAGTCATGGAAACTCATTGTTTGTATCCTGAAGACATTTTCGCTCTATACTAGCAGAGCAAGCTGTCTAGGAGCCGTCAATCTTGTGATTCTATATATAAATAATTACTGAAGTGTTCAGTATTCATGAGATATGTCGTTGTCCAGCCGAGAGACTACATATTTGTATGTACTCTAAGAGAAAGTATTCTCAGTCAGAGGATTCGATGAGACACCCGTGTCTCAATACTCACATCTGATTGCTGGATCAGGAGTTCGTATAATTATGGATTTACGATTTTATCCTTTGTCGAAAATCCACCATCTACAGAAGGATACGAGGATCTTATCAGCAAGCTTTCAAAATCCTCCACACAAATCTCTTCTGGTAAGGATTCTAGTTATGTCTCATATTTTGATGACAATGAGTTTCATGATAATTTTTCACATCAAAAGGGATTCTTTCCTAGAATTGGAAGGAAAAAGAGACTCAACCATGAACACAGTTCATTTAATGAGCTTAGAACTCATACTTGTGCTAATTAAATCACAAGGTTGAATTCTCACTCATAAAAATCCTGGTTGAGTGAGATTTTGTCAGGTATACTTATTGGTATTTACTTTCTAACTAGTCAAGTTATCTTCTTATCGTCCATAGCTAAACGATTGTCTCTAGACAGCGCTGCCTAAGTGTTGTTTGTGTCTCAATAAGTTCTTCATTTTTTTTCTTTTTTTTTTAATTTCGAAGAAGTTTTCATTGCAACTAAGTTTCCTACTACTCTTATTCTCTAAATTGTTTCTCTTTGGAGATATAAATTTAATGAGCCAAAAAATCTCGTAGCAAAAGTACTGTCGAGTCTTAAGGTACGTTTTTGTTTCAGTTTTTATTTTTCTTTTGGGTTCGGATTGTGTTCGTACGAGTACCCATATCTTACTTGTCATGAACTATCTTTAGAAACCCTAAAAGTTACCTTTCCTATGAAACCACTTATATACCAAACCTATTAAGTCACGTACACGTACTCTAGGTTATTGTCTGTTGTTGATGGTGGATTTTAGTTCAGGGATAAAATTGTGAAACCAAATTTATGTGCTGACATCCTGCAAAGGATAAAGCCACTGATAAAATGATGAATACTTCTTCACTTCACTAATTTACCTAGAATGGAGCATGTAGCAACAAATACCATATACCCTATGAATTTATAGCATTATCAATTAATGCATGACCAGCCTTGTATTCCCTGTGTTGTTCCCGCAGAACTCTCATTATTAGTGCGACATGACGACTGAGTGTTACTCTCAGCAGAGTAACACGAATCTCCAAGTATTAATAGTGAGGCATGCACGAAATACGCGTACAGGCTACATCTCTCGGTGTGTTATACTAACCCGATTGAGAATATTTGAATCTGAACTGTCCATATCAGTCTCAGAAACAATCATGACCACGCAAGTTGGCCGCACGATTTAAGCAGCCTAAACGATCCTCAGCAGGAGCAGGCTACTACATTAATGACCACCAGCGGGCCCACTTCTGCCCTGGTCGGTCGAATACCTACCATGCCTCCCAAACTACCACCGAACACCAGCCTGAAGTTGGATGTCTAGACTGGTATGGAGAAGCTTGGAGGAATCGTACAAACAAAGGCCGCCTATGGAAGTCTCAAGTTCATTACGTCCGTCCAACTTCACCGGCGTGGTTGGACGGCGTGGATCAGCCCAAAGCCGGTCGAACAAGCGCCGTGGAGTACACCGGCAGACCTTCTTCCTACCTGCATGACCGACTCTTCCTTAACCTGACCAGATTGCAATATACGTTTGTCTGAAGTTGTGTCAGCGTGAAGAATTGAGGGTCTCAGGAAATTCCACTAAAGGTCTGAAATTGATCACGACCATCCAATTTCACCGGCATGATTGGATGGCTTACATCGGACCCATAGCCACCAGGCAGGTATTGGCACGTTCACCACCGGCCCAACGTGGGCCCCACATGGTCGGCCTCTCCAAAAGAGAAGCGTGGCTTGCCAATTCGTCCAGCCAAAGCAGCGTGGACGTGAAACCCTAATTAGGGTTTGCGGCACATCATATGTGTCGCAAATCAGTCTCAACCGACCATCTTCGCAGGCATAGATGGAGGGTGTAGATGTAGATTCAAAGGGACCAGAGCATGTCAACACAATCACCGTGGTTCCGCCTACATACATGACTAATCGGTCAATACCAACTATGGTTGGTCGTCTCGATTCGTGCGCCCAAACTAGGCATGGCCACGCGTTTTCAACTGCAAATCGATCTCGACCACTCAACTTTGCCGGACAAATTGAGTGGCTTAGATCACATCTTCACGAGACAGTAAGGTACGGACGTGTACACTAACCTGCCGACTGCACGCCTAACTGATCGGCCAAACCGACCATGGTTGGTCGTCTCGAAACAGGCGTCTGAAGAAGGCACGACGTGCGGTCTTCAATTCCTTTGCGGCATGGGATTTCTGTCGCAAATCAATCTCAACCGCTCCTCTTTGCCAGATAAATTGAGTGGCTTAGATCGCATCTCCATGGGACAGTGAGGTACAGACACCTACACCAGCATGCCGTCTACACGCATGCCCAATCGGCCCTGCCAAAAACGTGTCCCATGCTTGGGTTCGACCAAGCTAAAGGTTGGTGTTCGAGCACCTCCTAAACCCTAATCCGACGGTCGCAGATGTGGGTCGCAAGCCATCTTGTCCGTCCAACTTCACCATCTTGGACGGACAGCCTAAGACAGGAGTTAAGCGACTAGTGAGGCATCACCACGATCACCGTCCACCACTCTTCCAGACAAAGTGATCGGCCAAGTCAGGACTTACCTGTACAGCCTCCAAACGATCACTCGAATATGGATGGACGTGATGCTATTTTAAGATGCTTAATCTGCGACTTACTCCGTTAAGCCTTAAAACAGCGATGCTTCACACATGTTGAATATATTCGATGCATTACCTGCATAAAATACACACGATACTTTACAAGTATCGACTTCCTAAATAACTTAGTTATTTAATCTAGCATCACATGCTACTTTTTGTGGGTTCCACGATTTACACATTCGAGACATCAAACATGTCACAAACTGGGGGATACTTACTGGGGTATTGGTCTGGCGGTTTACAGCGTGCAGCGCACAACGCGCCATCACAAGAACGTGTCAGGAAGACATGGACGGTTAGTGATGATGGGAGAAGTGGGCAAGACTGATCGTGTGACACTAACACACGCAACTCCAGTACTCCATCACTCCACTTTCTCCACTTCCCATAAGAGATGTGGGTTAGGCTCAATGACTTGTGTAAATAGGTTCTCCTCCCTATTTCCAAGACAAGACAAGACAACGGAAACCAAGTGTTGATACAATCGTATTCAAACACCAAAACTGATAGCTTACATTCTGCAAGCCAGTTCAGCTTTATGATACAAGTCATACACATCAAACACCTTCACAATCTCAACACCTTCTTCGCTTCCCTCCCTAAGATCAACCCCATATCCTTCACTTTGTGACCGAAGCAAGTCTGGAACGGCCATTTCTTGGTTTAGGCCAGAGTTGTACAGATTGATTTCTCGAATCTAAAGCACTCACGTGCAGTGCATTTGTTTAGGGTTTAGATTCATTTCACATCCACACACCCCAAATTACCAAAACCGGCAGAAATAGTTTTCACCCATAAACAATTGGCGACCACAGTGGGAGGTTAATCTCTCGGTCGTAAAGTAAATTTCTTCAAAATCCGATTCAACTTTATCAATTTCGAAAAGGGTAGATCTTAGGACCAATTCAATCATCAATCCATTTCAAGATGGTAGAACTCAGGTCTGGATCAACAATCAATTCTGATGGAGCTAGTGTGGATAACACTCTCGGTATTGATGTACCTGTCAGTGGATCTACTGTGGTCAATACATCTCTTGGAGCCGTCACTTCTACCACCAACGCCAACGGAGCAGGACATGTTCCAGTAAGTGTAACGCCTCCCATCACCAGAGCCAGAGCAGCCGTGAATCCCGACATCTCCTCAAGTGTAACGCCTCCGGTGGTCACCAGAGCAACAGATTCCACTCCTTCGTCAGGACGAGGAGCCGGAGAGACGAGAGGAGGACCATCTCCCATTACCATCGTAGACTTGATGGAGAGGCAGGAAGTTCTTACTAAGACTCAAACGGATATGGATACAACTCAGAAAGAGGTACTCACTTTTCTTAAAACATTAACTGATCGATTGCCACAAGAGCCGCGACAGCCCCTGAAGACAACATGGAATGCATTCAACGCACCCGGAGAAGGTACTTCAGCGGCGCGGGCCTACATGGACCTGATCAAAGAAGCAACATCAGATATGAGCGGTCTTGTCATGGAAACTCTTACACCGGGGACTGATCCTCACAACGATCCTCCTGAAGTCAATAGTTTCACTATGAACCATAGGCCGGATCAGGAAGCAGTTTCTCTAGGAAAGTTTATGCGAACTTTTACACCTCTCGAAGAATCAGCGGGCGGAGACGTTTTGATGAAATCAACCAGAGGAAGGTCACAATTGTGCCCTACATGTCACCACACGCATCAAGGATTCAGAGTTCAAGAGGGCCCTTATCGACACAGGAGCATCTTCGAATGTGATTACTCTCAAGACTCTCGGGACATCCAAGGTTCGCCAAGGAAAGTTCGTACGTAAGCCTACTACAAACGACGAGCCATGAGAGGAAGTACCGGATGCTCCACGACATCTGCAGAACGGTACCAATTCCACAACTGATTATCTCAAAGTGGTCAACATCGGGGATGAGGAATATCCTAGGCCTATCTCCATCAGTTCGACCTTGTCTGCGGAGGAACACACGATACTTGTGCAACTTATCAAGGAATACCAGGACATATTTTCCTGGACATATGAAGAAATGCCAGATTTAGATTGGTCACCCATCATCTACATGTCATACCCGGATCCAAGCCGGTTGCAGTTCACACACGAGGAAAATGGACATATCAGGTGCTGCATGGATTTCAGAGACTTGAACAGATGACGGACCAAAAACGATTCTCCTCTACCTAAAATCGACATGTTAGCAGATGCAACCAGCGGACACGGCATGTTCTCATCCATGGATGGATGTAGCGGCTACAACCAGATAAGGATATACGAGTATGACGAAAGTAAGATAGCTTTTCGAACTCCTCTCGGAAATTTTTATTATACTGTACTGCCATTTGGTTTAAAGAATTTCGGTGCAACGTATCAACGCTCTATGACGACAATCTCCCACTGGAGCCGATACCTTAAGAAAGCCGCCTCAAGAAGATAACGATGTCCACGCGTCGTGTCGAGCAAAGTCCGGGCGAGTCACTCTATCAGACGATGGTGCATTTCTATCGTGCTATGTTGGAGAATCTGCGCTTTTGGTCATCCTCTGGACTTCGTGAAGCTGTTGAACGCTCATCTACAACAACATATGCCCTGCTAGAAAGAACCAGTTTCGCTGAAGCAGCAAGAGGAAAGTCACCGAGATACAACATCCTGCGCGTCCAAAATTTCCAACTTCATCTCTATTACCAAATGCACGACTGCCGCAATAATGAAACAACGTCCAAGATATTCCATATCTGGATCGACGGTAACTACATCAATGAGAGACGCATTCAGAATTTGTCTCCCGTGGAAAAAGTAGTTCTGTTACCAAAGGAGATTGCACCTGGGACTTAAGAGGGTGCCAAGTTCGTACAAGTTTCCACCACGCCTCTCCCTGCCAGTCTCTTCTGATCACAGCTGCTGCCAAGAACTGTTGTTGCTTGTTGATTGATACCATCCAGAGTTTCACCATATCAACGACCATTACGTACAAAATACCCATCGGGCATACAAGATAGAACCATGTAAACCACGCTTGGGGACTGAGGCTCAGCACGAAGTTCCTTCACCGTCAGTCAAGGACTTCTTCAACACAAGAGAGATGGTCAATCAAGAAGCATGGAATTCACAAAAGTAAATCAAACTGAAGAGGAAGCCACTTCAACGCTCCCTCCAGCAGAAGCTGCTTCAATGGTCTATTCAAGAGACGCCTCAACGCTCTCTCCGGGACCCACGTTCGCTTCAGAATCCTGCTTCAATGCTCTCTCCAGGATCCACCTTCACATTTGCTTTAGAAGCTGCTTCAATAGTCTTTTCAAGAGCCGCCTCAACGCTCTCTTCGGGACCCACGTTCTCTTCAGAATCCTGCTTCAACACTCTCTCCAGGAGCCGGTTCAACATTCGCACCATAAGCCACTTTAACATCCTTTCGAGTCGTTTCAACACGCAAGCTACATCAATAATCTGCGCTTTGGTCAAGTTATCTTTGATGTACTCATTGCTCAACATACGTCTCATCCATCCTTCATAAGGACCCAGCGAAGCATGACAAACCTTGAAGTCGATAGGAGAAGGGTTATCTTGTGGAACGGATATTTTCAGATAGTTGAAAGGGCGCGGTGAACAACTCATCATCTATGTTCGGCATATCTTTGAAGCTGTCAACACTCCCTGACCTGGCATCAGCATTATCCCCAGAAGACATCTTAGCAGGACCCCTTTTGTTCATCCTACAATAAAATAAAAGCGGGGCAGTCAGTACTTGTATGAAAACGCATGGGATGTGTAGTCACGCACGACAGGACATACATTCACGTTAAAATACACCAGGCTGGGAAAAGAAAACAAGGCTAGTATTGGGCCACGTCAGCAAACGAGGTCGGTGTTAGTCAAGTCCGCAAAGCCGGTGTTGGTCGAGATCGCAAGGCTAATATCCCGTCACGCAAGCAAGACTGATATCACGCCACGCAAGTAGGACGGTTTTGGGTCACGTCATGCCGGTATTAGTCAAGGTTGATCAAGGTCACAAGGATGGTACTGGTCCACGTCAGCAAACAAGGCTGGTATTGAGCCACGTTAGCAAACAAAGTCGGTGTTGGTGAATTCCACGAAGCCAGTGTTGATCAAGGTCACAAGGCCGAACCAAACAAGACAGCAAGGCTGGTGTTGGTCAAGGGGAAAGTCTGGTGTTGGGGTGAGGCAACAGGTATGGTGTTTGGTCGAAGCAGGCACAACCGGCCCCAAGCAAAGCCGACATGCGGCGGGTCCCACTTGATCAGGCACAACCAACCCAGATTGGTCGAAGCAGGCACAGCCGGCCCCAACAAAAGCAGGCAGCGACGGGTCTCACGTTCGAGCAAGGCAGGCATAACAATCCCACGTTCGAGCAAGCAGGCGCATGATGAGTCCCACGATCGAGCGAAGAAGGCGCAACAGTCCGTTGAGCAGGCACATCAGCCCCACACTCGAGCGGAGCAATCATGAAGCAGGCTCTCGACCGAGGCAGTCATAGCAAGGTCAATCGAACCATGCAAGACCGACATCATGCTAGGGGAACGCTCGCCTGGACGCCTCTTGAACGTGACATGCTCCAAGGACAGGATGACTCGTCTCTCCTGGTAACATCTAACTTTGTCTCATAAGTTTTATCTGTATATATGTCACCATCTAATGCCTACCCCACAATAGTGTAACCATTATGTGCTAGGCAGGGGACTTAATATTGATGGTCGATTTTAGTTCAGGGCTAAAATTGTGAAACCAAATTTATGTGTTGACATCCGGCAAAGGATAAAGCCACTGATAAAATGATGAATACTTCTTCACTTTGCTAATTTACCTAGAATGGAGCACGTAGCAACAAATCCCATATACCCTATGAATTTATAGCATTATCAATTAATGTATGACCAGCCTTGTATTCCCTGTGTTGTTCCCGCAGAACTCTCATTATTAGTGCGACATGACGATCAAGTGTTACTCTCAGCAGAGTAACACGAATCTCCAAGTATTAATAGTGAGGCATGAATGAAATACGCGTACAGGCTACATCTTTCGGTGTGTTATACTAACCCTATTGAGCATATTTGAATCTGAACTGTCCATATCAGTCTCAGAAACAATCATGACCACACAAGTTGGCCGCACGATATAACCAGACTAGACGATCCTCAGCAGGAGCAGGCTACTACATTAATGACCATCAGCGGGCCCACTTATTCCCTGGTCGGTCGAATACCTACCATGCCTCCCAAACTACCACCGAACACCAGCCTGAAGTTGGATGTCCAGACTGGTATGGAGCAACTTGGAGGAATCGTACAAACAAAGGCCGTCTATGGAAGTCTCAAGTTCATAACGTCCTTCCAACTTCACCGGCGTGGTTGGACGGCGTGGATCATGCCAAAGCCGGTCGAACAAGCGCTGGTGTACATCGGCGGACCTTCTTCCTACCTGAATGACCGACTCTTCCTTAACCTGACCAGATTGCAATATACGTTTGTCCGAAGTTGTGTCAGCGTGAAGAATTGAGGGTCGCAGTAAATGTCCCAAATTGATCACGACCATCCAATTTCACCGGCATGATTGGATGGCTTAGATCGGACCCATAGCCACCAGGCAGGTATTGGCGCGTTCACCACCGGCCCAACGTGGGCCCCGCATGGTCGGCCTCCCCAAACGAGAAGCGTGGCTTGCCAATTCGTCCAGCCAAAGCAGCGTGGACGTGAAACCCTAATTAGGGTTTGCGGCACATCACATTTGTCGCAAATCAGTCTCAACTGTCCATCTTCGCAGGCATAGATGGAGGGTGTAGATGTAGATTCAAAGGGACCAGAGCATGTCAACACAATTACCTTGGGCCCGCCTACATACATGACTAATCGGTCAAGACCAACTATGGTTGGTCGTCTCGATTCGTGCGCCCAAACTAGGCATGGCCACGCGTTTTCAACTGCAAATCGATCTCGACCACTCAACTTTGCCAGACAAATTGAGTGGCTTAGATCACATCTTCACGGGGCAGTAAGGTATGGACGTGTACTCTGGCCTGCCGACTGCACGCCTGACTGATCGGCCAAGACCGACCACGGTTGGTCATCTCGAAACACGCGCCCGAAGAAGGCATGACGTGCGGTCTTCAATTCCTTTGCGGCATGGGATTTCTGTCGCAAATCAATCTCAGCAGCTCCTCTTTGCCAGAAAAATTGAGTGGCTTAGATCGCATCTCCATGGGACAGTGAGGTACAGACACCTACACCAGCATGCCGTCTACACTCATTCCCAATCGTCCCTGCCAAAAACGTGTCCCATGCTTGGATTCGACCAAGCTAAAGGTTGGAGTTCGAGCACCTCCTAAACCCTAATCCGACGGTCGCAGATGTGGGACGCAAGCCATCTCGTTCGTCCAACTTCACCAGCTTGGACGGACAGTCTAAGACAGGAGTTAGGCGACCAGTGAGGCATCACCACGATCACCGTCCACCACTATTCCACACAAAGTGATCGGCCAAGTCAGGACTTACCTGTACATCCTCCAAACGATCACTCGAAGATGGCTGGAAGTGATGCTATTTTAAGATGCTTAATCCGCGACTTACTCCGTTAAGACTTAAAACAGCGATGCTTCACATATGCTGAATATATTCGATGCATTACCTGCATAAAATACACACTATACTTCACAAGTATCGACTTCCTAAATAACTTAGTTATTTAATCTAGCATCACATGCTACTTTTTGTGGGTCCCACGATCCACACATTCGGATTGGGATTGTGAAGCCAGACCAACTATTTTCTATGTAGTTGCGTGTTCTGATCTTGATGTTTTCTATCGTGATTGAGTACTATCTTCTTTAAGATTTGCTCGAGATTTATTCTTCGATAGGCAAGATTGAAAGTAGTCACAAACATCTTCTTCTCATCATTTGTGATTCCATGATATCTTGTTTTGTTAATCGATTAAGATTATTATGAGGTGATTGATAATACTAGGATGTTCTTCGGGAATATTAGTCCATTTTATCAATTGGTTCATGTTCACCTTGATGTATCAAAAGACGGAACAAAACTCATAGGTTTATCTGTGGGAGACATATTTATCTATACAATAGACTTTTCTGTGGGATACAGATTTGTTTATCAAGTCTTCGACTTTTGGTCGTAGCAACTCTTAGTTGTGGGTGAGATCAGCTAAGGGAATCAAGTGCATAGAGTCCTGCTGGGATTCAGAGACGTAAGGAGCGCAACTATACCTTGATCAATGTGAGATTGATTAGGTCTCAACTACATTCCAGTCCGAAGTTAGTAGTCTAGTGTCTGTAGCGTCTTAATACAGTATGGTGTTCAAATATGGACTAGGTCCCGGGGTTTTTCTGCATTTGTAGTTTCCTCGTTAACAAAACTTCTGGTGTCTGTGTTATTTCTTTTCCGCATTATATTTTTTTATATAATAGAAATATCAAGGTTGTGTGTTAAATCGATCAATTGGTAAATCCAACCTTTGGTTGTTGATTGAAATTGATTGATCCTTGAACATTGGTCTTGGGTACCGTATATGTTATTTCTCTTATATTCAATCAGGCTCGTAAATTCCAATTTATTTGATTGCAGATTGAAGTAAGGAATTGAGATACAACTCTTGGATATACTTTTCTTGAGATTCAGTCTGACTGTCTAGTTGATTTTCTCGAAAGTATATTGGAGTTTGTCCATACAGATTGGTAAGAGATATATTGAGTGTGGTTGTTAGACCCCCGCTTTTTCAATCGGTATTAGAGCAGGCAAACATGGTTAAGACCTCATAAGTATATGTTTGTAGCGATCTGAATCTATGGACAATAATGTTATCTCTGAAAATCCATCACCAAAAAAAAAAGTTCTGTTTCTATGGAATTTATTAAAGAGAAAGATTTTTCAATCTCAAATACAGATGAAACTAGTGTTTCTACGAAACATACGTACACTGACAAGTGTTATCCTGATTACCTTTCAAACGAGTCTGACTCTGCTGATGAAAGGGAAACAGCCGAAGAGAGTAAAATGATTCTAAACCTTATTAGAATCCAGGCTGATAGAATCAATCGGTTGAAAAACAATGTCAATGTTCTTCTCGGTATAGTGAAAGATCATGACTTTAAAATAAAGGGTCCTGGCAAGGAATTCGCCGATGTTCGCTCATCAGGAACCTTACTCGAGGTGAACCTCAAAAAGGATGCTTTGGAAATTCAATATCTTTTGAGCAACCTCTTTATTCAAGGATGTTCCAAAGAATCCACTATACCAACTGCTTCTGTCTCAACTGTAAGAAATTCAGTTCCAGAAGTAAAATCGGAATCTCTTCCTATTGGAAAACATGTGCATGTATCTTCCTCTAATCAAGGATACTTCGCATCACTCAGAAGGAAGAAATATCCTAGCAACGGTGGTATGCTTGTTCATTCTAATCACTCATGTGATCAGTAAGTGTGTCTCTTTTGCAATTCAAAAGGACATGGTGAACGGAAAAGCAAGTCTAGATTGAATAACAATTTTTTGTTCGTCTTCAACACACCTTAGATTTAATACTCCAAGGTGTAACTGAATTTCGGATGTCTAAACCCATCGGTTTTAGTACTCACCCTATGAACTCTACCAGGAAAGTCAGTTCTACTTGCTCATCGAATGTGCAGACAAATTGTAACTCTAATTCAATATGGTCAAGGAGATTTCAGAAAGATCCCCCTCAACCTAATGTGAAGGATGATGTTCAAGATGTGAAAAACATTCCTTTAGGTAGAAGCAAAAGTGGAGACGTGAAGGACAACCTTAATCTGATAATTGAAGGATACATGATCTTATCAGCAAGCTTTCAAAATCCTCTACACAAATCTCTTCTGGTAATTGTGTATCATATTTTGATGACAGTGAGTTTCATGATAATTTTCAATATCAAAAGGGATTCTGTCCTAGAATTGGAAGGAAAAAGAGACTCAACCATGAACACAGTTCATTTAATGAGCTTAGAGCTCATACTTGTGCTAATTAAATCACAAGGTTGAATTCTCACTCACAAAAATCCTGGTTGAGTGAGATTTGGTCAGGTATGCTTATTGGTATTTGCTTTCTAACTAGTCAAGTTATCTTATTATCGTCCATAGCTAAACTATTGTCTCTAGACAGCGCTGCCTAAGTGTTGTTTGTGTCTTAATAAGTTCTTCATTTTTTTTTCTTTTTGTTTTAATTTCGAAGAAGTTTTCGTTGCAACTAAGGTGCCTGCTACTCTTGTGCTCTAAATTGTTTCTGTTTGGAGATACAAAATTTATTGAGCCAAAAAATCACGTAGCAAAAGTATTGTCGATTCTTAAGGTACGTTTTTGTTTCAGTTTTTATTTTTCTTTTGGGTTCGGATTGTGTTCGTACGAGTACCCATATCTTACTTGTCACGAACTATCTTTAGAAACCCTAAAAGTTACCTTTCCTATGAAACCACTTATATACCAAACCTATTGAGTCACGTACACGTACTCTAGGTTATTGTCTGTTTGTCAAGAATGTCTTTACCTTCTCGCACTGGTGGTTTTGCAAGAGGTTTTCCTGATAAAGGTATTGGTTTCGAGTCAAAAGGGAGGAAGAAAAGAACCCTAGTAGAAGATGATCAAAATCCTAAAGCCTCATGCTACTATTCCTATACTCATCAGGATGTTGAGAATGAGGATATAGTTTCTGTTGAAGTAGTTCATGATTTTCTTAAATACTTTGAGGAAGCAAAACTGCAACTCGTTGATACTATGAAGGATCTTGATGTGTTGAGAACTGAGTTAAAAAAGGTTAATTCATACCTTGTTCTCATGAAGACACATTTTAAAGATCTTCTCAACGAGGATATCTTCTCTGAAGAAGCAGTGGATGTTGTCGATCACAAGCTCAAAGGACTTAAGACTCATGGAGATTCCGGAAGTAGTCTTTGATTTCAGTTCATGTTCAGATTTGACGGATTGGGAGTCTTTCTTTGTTACATAGCTTGTCGATTTTTTATTGTCTAAGAAAATTCGTATGAGAATTTATTCTTTTGTTTTAAGAAGGATAACTAGGGTTTGGAATATCCATTATTGTGAGTACACATAGCTATTTCCAACGATTTTCATATTGCAATGTTTTTGGATTTATTTATTTAAATTCTAAAGTTTATTTGGAAGATGATTTTGCAGTATTAATCTTTATGGTTTCATATATTGCAACTTGTTATGGGATATGTGTGTTTGCGTCCGTGAACTATGATTGTCCCATACGTGGTCAAAAGTTAAGCTTTCATATGTCATTATGCAAATATTGATAAAAGATTGAATGAACTTTTGACAAACAAAAGTTAAGCCTATTATGTCATTATGCAAATATTGATGGAAGATAGGATGAACTTTTGTTTACAAAGGTTAAGTCTATTATATGTCTCTACGCAAATAGTGATAAAAAATAGAATGAATCTTTGAAAATTCCGCAGTATTGGTCTTTCCCTGATCCACATCCTTGTGTAAATATCGTGCGGCTCTGTAAGTTTTTCTTATGTCGATTAAATTAAACATGGGTTCTCTTGTGGTTAATTTAATTGGGTATTTTGGATACAAAATTCATGTTTCATGAGATTGGTTAATGTCCAAAGAAATCCATCTTTTCTTGTGAAAGTAAGGTCGCTCTTGTTGTTCCTTTGGGAATGACATTTTATGAGGGAAAGTTCTTATTTGAACTTGTGCTTAATTTCCATATCTTTGTGGGCATTGTGGCTGTGGAATATTATAGGGGTTATCTTGTATATTTATAAACTCCTTGATGAATGCATTTAGCTTTGGATATATGATTGCATCTAAACAAAGTTGATATGTGGTTCTCTTTTGGTCATGAAGTATCTTTATGTAAATTTCATTAGGATCCCACTAGTTTTCGTACCTTTGCCAATTTCTATAGAAAAAAAGGGGGAGAATTAATGTGTAGTTCACACTACAAATACATATGGTTTACGGATCATTATGTAAGGGGGAGTGGTTTTCATGTGCGATGAAGTATTGACTAAGGGGGAGCGATACATATCACCATAGTTTTGTTGTCAAAGTTATGATACAATTGAACTTTGATGTTGTGTAATAATATTATGACATTGTATAACAATGATTGAGAGACATTGTTTTCTCATTGTTATAGCTACGGATCTTCAACAATTATGATGCTGATTTGAACACCTATAGAATCATGGAGTACTTGGAAGTGACGAAGATTTCGATTAATATTGAAGAACCAAGGAGATCAAGCATTTGGATGAGAAGCTACAAAGTTTATTCATTTTTTTATCCATCTGTATTGATAGTTTTGTCACTAAAATTGACAAAGGGGGAGATTGTTAGAGCACCGCTCAGTCGAACTCGCAAGTGTTGCTATCTCAAGCTTGTTTGTCAAGTTTAGTTTTCGAAACTATAAGTCTTGATTTCTAGTTTAATTATAGCTAAGTCTCGGATTAGGATATAAAGTATAGTTGAGCTTTAGACTTCACGGCGTTCATCGAATGAAGACGGAGAACTAATCAAGGGAACTTGTGGAACTTCATCAACAAAAGGTATGTGGAGACAAAAAGTATATCTACTCTATCTCCAATTTGAGACAAAAAAGTCGTATTGCTATATAGACTTCAATTATACACATTTGGTATTTCGAGCCGAGTTTATCTCGCTTATCTATTTCTCGAAATGTGTGTTGGTAAGCTTTCGCTTTAACCAAGTTCATCTTTTATTCTTGACGAAAGTAAAAAGATGATTATGTGCTTGTAACATCTTACACGATTTGTCTGAGACAGTCATTTGATGTCGACTCGAAATGTTTCGTATTGATCATTCGATCACTTGAAAATTGCTTTGAAGTTAATAGTTTGTGTGAGACAGCTATTGTCGGCTTCCAAGAATGTTTCAATGATTCAAATGAGGGTTTAGAACATATAACCATGATTGGATATAAACATAGTGTGCGTATTCACATTTGTGTAAATTCCAAAATCCGTGAACCTTGGTATGCATACCCGTACGTGTACTGACTGGTTATGGAATTCTGGGAACCAAGTATGCGTACCCGTACGTATACTGGCGGAAGTTCATGTTCCGTGAATATCTGCTGGAGTTTGAAAGTGTACCAAGTATGCGTAACCATTTGCATACTGGCGTAACCAAACTCAGTCCGGCTACTTAGGTATGCGTACACATTTGCATACTTAAGTAGGTTACGTTCTAAAATCGGTTTGTTCATGAACTAATACATTTATATAATAAGGAATGCAATCTTTTGCAAACCGTGGATATAATGTTAATCAAATGATTCGAGTGAATCAAAATCGATTTTGCTTTAATTGTGTCTTGTATACTTTTATGAGAATATAAACAATTGAAAAACTCTCTAACTAGTTTCATTTGAGTCATTTGAACTAGTTATGATAAAGATGAATCAGGTTGATATGAAAGTGCTCATATGGCTAACCTTTGGTTAACTATTGTTGAACCAACTAAGTATACACGTTTAGGGATGGTTACCTTTATCTAAATGATGGTACATTTCATTTGTGTATAACAAGCTAAGTTCGATCTAAAGGTTGAAGGATATTAGCTTGAATCTAATCAGGTTTTCATCTAACGGTGAATATTCAATGTTTTGTTACCAAGGTAAATTTGATTGAAAACCATGATTTGAAGACTATATAAAGGAGAACTCTAGCAACTAGGAAACCTAATCCCCACACCTCATGTGTGATACTAGTTGCGACTAGAGTCGATTATCCTTTAACCTTAGGTTTTTCACGAAACCCTGTAGGTTAACGACTTAAAGACTTCATTGGGATTGTGAAGCCAGACCCAACTATTTTTTCTGTAGTTGCGTGTTCTGATCTTGATGTTTTCTATCGTGATTGAGTACTATCTTCTTTAAAATTTGCTCGAGATTTATTCTTCGATAGGCAAGATTGAAAAGTAGTCACAAACATCTTCGTCTCATCATTTGTGATTCCATGATATCTTGTTTTGTTAATCGATTAAGATTATTGTGAGGTGATTGATAATACTAGGATGTTCTTCGGGAATATAAGTCCAGTTTATCAATTGGTTCATGTTCACCTTGATGTATCAAAAGACGGAACAAAACTCATAGGTTTATCTGTGGGAGACATATTTATCTATACAATAGACTTTTCTGTGTGATACAGATTTGTTTATCAAGTCTTCGACTTTGGGTCGTAGCAACTCTTAGTTGTGGGTGAGATCAGCTAAGGGAATCAAGTGCGTAGAATCCTGCTGGAAATCAGAGACGTATGAAGCGCAACTGTACCTTGATCAGTGTGAGATTTATTAGGGCTCAACTACATTCCAGTCTGAAGTTAACATGGAGTAGGCTAGTGTATATAGCGGTTTAATACATTATGGTGTTCAAATATGGACTAGGTCCTCGGGTTTTTCTGCATTTGCAGTTTCCTCGTTAACAAAACTTCTGGTGTCTATGTTATTTCTTTTCTGCATTAGATTTTGTTGATTGAAATTGATTGATCCTTGAACATTGATCTTGGGTACCGTTCAAGTTATTTCTCTTATATTCAATCGGGCTCGTAAATTCCAATTTGTTTGATTGGAGATTGAATTGAGAAATTGAGATACAACTATTGGATATACTTTTCTTGAGATTGAATCAGACTGTCTAGTTGATTCTCTCGAAAGTATGTTGGAGTTTGTCCATACAGATTGCTAAGTGAAATATTGGGTGTGGTTGTTAGACCCCCGCTTTTTCAGAAAAAAGTATTACTATGAAGACCTGAAGAATGTGAAGAAGTAACCAACTACAACGACGACATCATCCTTCCACCAAAGGTTAGTAATATTGACTTGAATTATTTCATTCCTAATGTATCTTTCAAGTCGTGCTATATTGAAAACATAACTGCGAAGCTGTATATACTGTACATATTGTATAATACACTAGTGATGTGACATGGTCATAATTGTATGATCATAGTATTAGGGAATTAGACTACGAAGTATAATGTTTATCTTTTGAACTTCGTAGATATGGCATCGACATAATCTTGTATATACTGTTATGATTATGTGAATGGGTTATGGTGAAGATTTTATCCTAGGAACAATGTTTTACATTTGTTTAAAGGAAATACATTCATGAACTTGTTTCGTGAATCGAAAGGGGAATCATTAGGCTTATTGGTTCGGCTATTCATTGCAAATATTTGGATGACCAATATGTGTGAGATGGTAGAACCGATCTTAACCTTGGTTATGTAGCTTGGTATAACTAATCACTGCCTGACTTATGATTAATTGGTGTAACTGATCCTGGTAACTGGTGTAACCGGTCCTGGTGACTGGTGTGACCGGTGACAAGCAATACCATGGGAATATGGAACCGATCCTGGTAAATGATGTAACCGGTCTTGGTAACTTGTTTGACCGATCACAAGTATTTCCATAATAAGTTATACCGATCCTAGTGATTGGTAGAACTGATTGAACCCATGTATTCGATTTGATATTTGATCAATCACATAGTTGTCTTGGAATACAGGGAAACCAATTCTAAACTTGTTTGGAAGTGTGGTATAACCGATTCCAAGAATGTAAATCTATGTGATATGAATAAGGATTTACAGAGAAAAGATGTCAACATACTTTGAACACGTACATTAATTCTTACTCCCTCCGTCCTAGTTTAGATGCCAAAATTAGATTTTGCACAAAGATTAAGAAACACAAAGAAAGTAGTTTTTTTTTCCCATAACTACCTTAGGTTAGTATTTAATGTTCCCAGTTTTTAAATGTCTAGGTTGTTGTTGTTTAGTTGGAAAAATTCAATTTAGAAGAAATATATAGAGAAAAGTATTTAAGAGTGTGTCTTGGAAATTGAAATACACAATTCTCCACGTTATGGCATGATTCCAAGTTAGGGGCAAATCAGGATAAAAGGTGGAAAAATATGGAGTATAACAAGTATTCTAGGACAAAAAAAAATTCCCAATTTTGGCATCTAAATTAGGACGGAGGGAGTATAATTTATTGTTCAAAGATATTCCTTAGTACTCAAGGAGATCATGTGCCGAGATAAATTAAGAATCTTTTAATTAAGGTTTTTGGTTTTATATGCTTTAATTACTAGCAATTAAATGCATATCTCTAGAGAATAAAAATTAGTATTGTGCATTTACTAATTGGAGATTTTCTATTCAGATATTTTTGAAATATTGAACAAGCATTTATTGGAATTAGGAAAACCGAATTTTACCATTCATTGCATATCTTGAGAATATTTTCGGTTTTGGAAATTCCTTGATGTCCAAACATCTTTGGTCTATAAATACCTAAGTTTGAATTTCTAGCAAACTATCCTAAGAGCCAAGCAAACTTCATTTCTTGTTGTTTCTGGTGGAGCCGTCTATTCTGTGAGGAAAGTATTCTAATTATGTGAAATCTCTTACGACCGCTCGTTTGAAGACTTCTGTGGGATCAAAAAAGCTATACGAGTACCATTGGTGGGAAACTAGATAATTGCAGTGTTATTAGTTTTCGATTGATTGTATTGACTAACGGTTGTTGAAACTTTGATTGCACCTAGTTTGTTTATTCTTGAGAATCTTCACTTCTGATATAAGATTCACTCAAACTAGATCGAAGTATCGACGGGATCTTTAGAACTGTTGTCAAAGATATCTTGTGATAATCCATTGTTAACAGACTCCGTTCTGCGTGTGATTGATCACAAGAGATTCAAGTGGTGTTGTGCAGGTTATTATTGAAGATTAAAGAAGATTTGAAGACGAAGAAGATTTCTTATTGGTTTTCGTATCTTTGTGTGTGCACAAACCTTGATCGGCTGGGATCCAACTAGAATCGGATTTAATCGATTGATTAGTTGTGTGAGATCGACATCGCTTTATAGTTTCTCGTTGAGATCTATACTGATTGATTGCGAATCTAACCAGGAAAATGAGTTTATTAGATTAAACGGAAGATCCTTTAGGTATGACTTGAGATATCTTTATCTTGGAAAGAATCAATATAGTTGTTACCAAACAGATTCGTTGTTCCTTTGCTGTTTGGAATACGATCCAAAGGAATTGTACCAGTGTGTGACTCATCGAAGTCGGAAACGCAGGGATACTGAGGAAACTAAGTGAAATAGGGGTAGTTGCTTGGTCTCAACTAGACGAAGTTGGTCTAGATTTTGTATAGCGACTTAATTCTGAGAGTATTCAATTCTGTACTAGGTCCCACGGTTTTTCTGCACTTGCATTTTTCCTCGTTAGCAAAATCTTGTGTGGCATTTACTTTTGTTTTCCGCAATTATATTTGGTTATATAATTTAAAGTAAATTTCACTTTACATTAACTTAGATATACTTGATAGTAATCCTATAGAGTTTGGTTAAGTCTGAACCTATTATCAAGTAACATACTTTGTTGTCGTATTGTCTCGATCTTGTATCCACAGTCAATCACACAAGTTATCTTGTTGTTGTATTGTATCGATCTCGTATCCATATACAATCACACGAAGTGTGAACCGATTAGTTGTATTTTCTCGACTCTGTCCATAGACGATCACTTTCGGTAGAGGACTTATAGGTTGAAACAAAAAGATTGTGGTGTATTTGGGTACCCTCGTATTTTCACATTGAGTCCCCATGTCATGATAGAATGTGGGAGAATAGATGACATAGGCATGGGTGGAATGAGACTTTCCTGAGCGCGGAATCTCTTGACGAATGTCAATGCATCCTCTCCAGGTTCTTGCTTCATCCCCGTCAGAGTTTTAAGTTCTTCTAAGATCCATGAAGATGGAACATCCACCAAGTAATCCGGTCAGGATTTTATTCAATTGAAAGATGTGCATGTGTCCATGTTCGTCCGAGGATCATGTCATATCTTGGATCTTCCTTGATTATGTAAATTTTGGTTTCTGTCCAGGTTGAGTCTATTTTCATCTTGAGAGTGATGTATCCATAAGCATCTATGAGCGTTCCTTCATGATCCCTGATTCAGATGGGGCATGAATAGCTTCTTATCGAGTGATGCTTGCATCTCTGAGCGTCTTCCGTGAAATAATGTTGACGGCAGTACCATCATTGATCAAAGTTCTTCCAAATTCGTTTCCTTTGAGATTGACTATGGTAAGATGTCCCCAGTCGTGTATCTCCTTGTCTGTGGCTGAAGGATCTATTTCTGGGATGGATAGACGTCTTCATATATGCTCCACCAAGGATTGAATTGCTTCGTTGAAAGGTTGCTCAGAGAGATTGATGTCCTGATTGGGATAGGGTCCATGTGCACTCCTTCAGTCCGCAGTTGAAGCTCTCCTGGCTCAACCTTCTCTTCGAAGATGTGTTTCAAAACACTACAGTCACTTGTTGGATGATTGATGAACCTAAGAAGGCGACAGTACCTGGGGTTCTCCATTTCTTCTTCATTTGGCTCTCTCCTGATAAATGGAAATTTTTTTGCACCATCTTGAATCCAGACTTCCTGTAACTCGATCACTTCTTCAATGGGAAGAGGGAAGTTTGAGTCTGTCTGATCATTTTCTTATTTGTTGATGTTGGGTCGAGGTTTGTGCATTTCAGGATTGGTTATCATTTCTTTACGCTTTCATATGATCCTGGGATATTGGAGAAGTGTTCTTGTGATGTGGTGTCTCTACTTTCCTTTTGCTCCATTCAACAACAACATTTGTGGAAGGTTGGATATTGTATTGTTTGTTAACCAGGTCAGCTGTCGCGAGTTCCACGAGGTTCCTCAATATTTGTAGACTTTTCTCTTTCTAGTAAAGCAGGCGCAGTGCGGTGGTTGTTGATCGCTTCGCTTCTTCATGAAGTTCTGAGAAAGTTTGGAATCTTAGATTTTCCAATAAAGCTCTGTATGCCAGGATCATTCCGTTGATGCATAAGTCTACGATTTGCTGCTCAGTGACATTTGGATCATGACAATCCAGAGCTTGGACTCTGATTCTTTACACGTAATCATTGGGATGTTCATCGTTCCTCTGAAACATTCTTCCCAGATCAAAGAGAGTGACTTGTTCTGAAACAAAGAAGTACTTTCTGCAGAAAGCATTAATCATTTCTCCCTAACTTGCGATGCTTCCTGGTGCGATATTATTGTACCATGTGTATGTTCTACCCGTCAGAGATTTTCGAAATTCCTTCGAACAGACAACATGGTTGTACTCATGCTCTCCCAGTGACTCCAGGAATCGTGATACATGTTCCCAGGTTGCCAGTTCCATCATAGAGTGTGAACGTTGGAGAAGTATAACTTTTCGGAAGAGAAATTCTTTGTGTAGCTGCAGGTTATGGAGGTTAATGACGATGGACAAAGGATATATTATCTTTTCCACGATTCTCCAAGAGGCACTCCAAATATTCACGAGTGATGAAACTTGATGGATCTTTTACTGACAGGGTTGTCTGCAGCATTGCAGACTTTTTCATCTTCTGGAATATGGATTGGGGAGATTTCAGGATCGGCAACCGAGGATATTTCCTTGGCTTTTCCTTTTTCTGTGTAACATTAGGTTTGAGCTTATTCGTGAGACAACTCGTCTGTGAGAGTCTTATGATAAGTGCATAACTCTTTCTGTGTGTCAGCCATGTCTGTCTGATTCTTGGCGAGCACTGCTCGGTCGAACTCGCAAACGTTTCTATCTCAAGATTGCTTGTCAAGTTTAGTTGATCAAAACTATAGTCTTGATTTCTAGTATACTTATAGCTATGTCTCGGATTAGGATAGAATGTGTAGTTGAGATTTGAACTTCACGGCGTTCATCGATTTAAGACGAAGATCTACTGAGGAGAGCTTTGAGGAACTTCATCAACAAAAGGTATGTGGAGACTAAAACTTATCTATCACTCAGAAGTCTATTATATTCCATATTCTAATGAAACTAAGTCGTATAGCTATATGGACTTTTACATTATACACATTTGATATTTCGAGTTGAGTTTATCTCGCTTATCTATTTCTCGAAATATGTGTTTGAAGCTTTTTTCTTTAACTATGTTCATCATTATTATTGACGAGTTTAATTGGAGATAATTTATTTGTTGGAAACTAAACAATAAGTCAAAAGATGATCATGTGAAAATTTCCTTGAAACATCCTTTATGATTTGAGTGAGACAATCATTTGATATCGACTTGGAAAGTTTCGTATTGATCATTCGATCACTTGAAAATTACTTGAAGCTAATAGTTTGTGTGAGACAAATATTTTCGTCTTCTAAGGATGTTTCAATGATTGAAATGGGAGTTTAGAACAATTAACCATGTCTGGATACAACATGGTATGCATACCTTGTACGCGAACTGTATTGTTATGATTCAGGTCCGGAAACCTTGTTTGCGTACCTAGTATGTGAACGATTTTAACTGTAAAGGTCCGAGAACCTTGTTTGCATACCTAGTATGCGAATGGTTCTACCTGAGTTAGGTCTGGGACGGCTGTTCGCGTACCTGGTTTGCGAACGGCTGGAAAGGCCAAGGTTCGGAGCTGTTGTTTGCATACCTAGTTTGCGAACGTAGTGGTTAAGTTCTAAAATCGGTTAAGTATGATTCACATACTCATGAACTAAAACATTTATGAATTAAGGAATTCAATCTTTGCAAACCGTGGTTTAATGTTCATGAAATGATTCTTGTATAAGTACTTGGTATGATTACGAATCAATCCGATTTTATTTCAACTTGTTTGATTGATCATCATATTTGATCTAGAAGTCTTATATGAATGTGATTAAGACAAAAGTGTTCATATGGCTAACTTCGGTTAACTATTATTGAGCCAACTCAATATACACGTTTAGGTACGGTTTCCCATATCTAAATGAAGGTATATTTCATTTGTGTGTAACAAGCTAAGACCATCTAACGGTGAAGATTAATTGCTTTACTTTTAAGCAGACTTAGCTTGAATCTTAAATCGGGATTTCATCTAACTGTGAATATTGAATGTTTTGTTACTAAGCTATCTTAGCTTTTATTGTAAGCAACCATGATTTGAAAGACTATATAAGGGAGGATTCTAGCAACTTGAAAACCTAATCCCGACACTTTCATGTGTCCTAGTTGCGTACTAGAGTCGATTATCCTTTAACCTAGGTTTTTCCAAAACCATATTAGGTTAACGACTTGAAGACTTCATTTGGGATTCGTGAAGCCAGATCCAACTATTTTCTTTGTAGTTGCGTATTCTGATCTTACTTGTTCTATCGTGTTGAGTACTATCTTCTCTAAGATTTGCTCGAGATTTATCTCCGATAAGTAAGATATAAAAAGTAGTCACAAAGTTCTTCAATCTCAGACTTTGTGATTCCATAGTAACCTCTTCTACTACCATATAGTTAAGTTATTGTGAGGTGATTGATATTTCTAGGCTGCTCTTGGGAAGTATAAGACCGGATTATCAATTGGTTCCTGTTCACCTTGATTTATCATAAGACGGAACAAAACTTCATATGTAGTTCTGTGGGAGACAAATTTATCTATCAGAATAGACTTATTTTTTTGAGACAGATTTGTTTATAAGTCTTCGACTTTGGGTCGTAGCAATTCTTAGTTGTGGGTGAGATTGTCTAAAGGAATCAAGTGCGTAGAATCTGGCGTGGTTTTAAAGGCGTAAGGAACGCCATTCTACCTTAATCGGTGTGAGACTTGGTTAGGGCTCAACTACATTCCAGTCGAAGTTAACTTGTAGTAGGCTAGTGTTTGTAGCGGCTTAATATAATGTGGTGTTCAAAACTGAATTAGGTCCAGGGGTTTTTCTGCATTTGCGGTTTCCTCGTTAACAAAATTTCTGGTGTCCGTGTTATTTATTTTCTGCAGTATATTTGTTTATATAATTGAAATATCATAGGTTGTACGTAGTTCAATCAGTTGATAAATCCGACCTTGTTTGTTGGATATAACTTGATTGACACTTGGGCATTGGTCTTTGGTACCGTCCAAGTTATTTCTCATATCACTCAGGCTCACGGATTTCTATCTGTTCATTTTTCTGATTGCATTGAGAAATAGAGATAAAGTTGTTTGATATATCTCTTGATTGAGCTCGCTTTTAAGTTGGTGCTCTCAGAATTATATTGGAGTTTAGTCCATACAGATTTCCAAATGAATTATTGGGTGTGCTTGTTATACCCCCGCTTTTTCAATAGTTACGGTCCAAAACCGATTTACTATAGGATATTAAGTGATTAGGATTAGCGCACAATTGTATTTACTTTATTATAATATAGAGCAATTGTAATGTAGAAAAACCTCGGGACCTTGTTCAGTTTTGAATACTCTAAGAATTAAGCCGCTAACAAAATCTAATACCAACTTCGTATAGTTGAGGCCAAGCAGACTACCCCTAGCTACTTGGTTCCCTGAGTATCCCTGCGCCTTCGACTTCGAGAGTCACGCATGTGAACAACAAGTCCTTTGGATCGTATTCCAAACAACAAAGGAAAATCTGTTTGGTAACCACTCTAATCAATCTTGCTTAAGATATAGATGAGTTGTTGACAAAGGCTCTTCCATTTAATATAATAAACTCCTTTGTCTAGTTAGATCTGAAAAAGCGGGGGTCTAACAATCACACCTAATATTTCATTAGGCAATCTGTATGGACTAACTCCAATATAATTCCGGGAGAATCAACTAGACAGTCAGACTCAATTAAGGAATATATCCAAGAGTTATATCTTTATTTCTCAATGTAATCAGCAAATTAAACAGATAGAATCCGTGAGCCTGATTATTATGAGAAACAACTTGAATGGTACCAAAGACCAATGTTCAAGTATCAATCAATTTCAATCAACAACCAAAGGTTGTATTTACCAATTGATTGAACTGCGCAGAACCTGTGATATTTCAATTATATAAACAAATATAATGCGGAAAAGAAATAACACAGACACTAGAAGTTTTGTTAATGAGGAAACCGCAAATTCATAAAAACCCCGGGACCTAGTCCGGATTTGAACACCACATTGTATTAAGCTGCTACAGACTCTAGCCTACTACAAGTTAGCTTCGGACTGGAATGTAGTTGAGCCCTAACCAATCTCACACTGATTAAGTTATAGTCGCCTTCCTTACACCTCTGAATCCCAGCATGACTCTACGCACTTGATTCCCTTAGTTGATCTCACCCACAACTAAGAGTTGCTACGACCCAAAGTCGAAGACTTGATAAACAAATATTTCTCCCACAGAAAAGTCTATTCTGATAGATAAATCTGTCTCCCACAGAAATGCTTATGAAGTTTTTTGTTCCGTCTTTTGATAAATCAAGGTGAACAGGAACCAATTGATAATCCGGTTTTATATTCTCGAAGAACAACCTAGAAATATCAATCACCTAACAATAAATTAACTGTATGGTAGTAGAACAGGTTATTATGGAATCACAAAGAATGAGACGAAGAGCTTTGTGATTACTTTTTATATCTTACCTATCGGAGATAAATCTCGAGCAAATATTAGAGAATAAAGTACTCAATACGATAAAACAAGTAAGATCAGAACACGCAACTACAGAGAAAATAGTTGGGTCTGGTTTCAGAATCCCAATGAAGTCTTTAATTCGTTAACCTATAATGGTTTTAGGAAAAACCTAAGTTAAAGGAGAATCAACTCTTGTCGCAACTAGTATCACACAGAAGGTGTGGGGATTAGGTTTCCCAGTTACTATAGTTATCCCTTATATAGTCTTCAGATCAGGGTTTGATAACTTTGGAAAAAAGCAATCAATATTCATCGCTGGATAAAAACCTGATTTAAGATTCAAGCTAAGTTTGCTTAAAACCAAAGAAATATCTCTCCATAGTTAGATGGTCTTAGCTTGTTACACACAAATGAAATATACATTCATTTGGATATGGGTAACCATACCTAAAAGTGTATATTGAGTATTCTTCAATAATAGTTAACCGAAATTAGCCATATGAATACTTTTGAATTAACCATCTTTGTCTTAAAACTTCTAAATCAAATGATGATCAAATGAATCTAATTGTGTTACTCACAGAGTTGTTCAATTGTTTATATTCTCATATAAGTATACAAGACACAATTGAAGCAAAACCGGATTGATTCAAAAGAATCAGTTCATGAACATTTTAACCACGGTTTGCAAAGATTGCATTCCTTAATTTATAAATGTATTTGTTCATGAGTATGAAATCATACTTAACCAATTTTAGAACTTAACCACATAAGTTTGCAAACGGGTACGCAAACTTAAGTTTCGGACTTTGATCTTCTCTGACAGTTCGCAAACGGGTACGCATAATGTCATTCCAGACCGAATTCAGGTGAAACAGTTTGGAAACGGGTATGCAAACTTAGTTCCCGGACTTTGACAGTTAAAACCGTCCACATACGGGTATGCGTACTTGGTTCCCGGACCTGAATCATTCTTACAACAGTTTGCATATTACTATGCTATATCCAGACAATGATTAATTGTTCTAAACTCCCATTTCAATCATTGAAACATTCTTAGAAGACGACAATAGCTGTCTCACACAAACTATTAGCTTATAAGCAAATTTCAAGTGATCGAATGATCAATACGAAACATTCCGAGTCTACATCAAATGACTGTCTCACACAAATCATGTAAGATGTTACAAGGCGATTTTCACATGATCATCTTTTGACTTTCGTTAAGAATAAATATGAACATAGTTAAAGCAAAAATCTTTCCAACATATATTTCGAGAAAGATATAAGCGAGTTCAACTCAGCTCGAAATATTAAATGTGTATAATGTAAAAGTCTATATAGCTATACGACTTAGTCTCAATAGGAGATAGAATAAAATAGACTTCTGAGTAATAGATGAGTTCAAGTCTCCACATACCTTTTGTTGATGAAGTTTTTCCAAGCTCCCCTTAGTATATCTTCGTCTTCAATCGATGCACGTCGTGAAGTCTAAAGCTCAACTACACATTCTATCCTAATCCGAGACATAGCTATAAGTAGACTAGAAATTAAAACTTATAATTTTGACACCTAAACTTGACAAACAAGCTTGTGATAGCAACGGTTGCGAGTTCGACCGAGAAGTGCTCTAACAATCTCCCCTTTTGTCAATTTTAGTGACAAAACTATCAATACATATGGATTACAAAATAAATAAACTTTTGAAAAGGCGAGGGTACCCAAATATACCTCAAGATAAAACTTTTCCTACCTATAAGTCCTTTCTCCCAAAGTCATTGTCTATGGACTGAGTCGAGACAATACAACTAATCGGTTCACACTTCGTGTGATCTTCTATGGATACGAGATCGAGACAATACAACAACGAAGTATATTTACTTGATAAGAGGTTCGGACTTAACCAAAATACAATAGGATTACTATCAAGTAAATAGGAATTAACGTTTGTGTAATTTACTTTAAATTATAATAACAAACAATAAAAATTGTGGAAAATAAAAGTAAATGAGACAACAAGATTTTGTTAAGGAGGAAACCGCAAATGCAGAAAAACCCCGGGACCTTGTCCAGAATTAAATACTCTCAGGATTAAGCCGCTATAAAAAATCAAACCAACTTCGTATAGTTGAGACCAAGAAACTAAACCTATAGTTCACCTAGTTCCGTATGTATTCCCACGCCTCCAACTTATGAATAAGTCACGTACTTGGAGCAATTCCTTTGGTTCATATTCCAAACAGTAAAAGGAACAACAACAACTCTTTTCAACCAAGTGATGTGAGTTCGACAAAGGCTCCTCTGTTTATCTCAATAAACTCCTTCATCAGGTTCTTAGATATATCTTATGATCAACTACCGAAGTAATTGTTAAGATTTTGCAATCAATACTTTTAATCACAAAGAATTGTATTGATGTCGATCTACACAACTAATCAATCTAACTTACCACAAGGATAAAACGATTATAGTTGGATTCTCTATAACGAAACAAGTATTGTGCACACCAAAGATTATGAACCCCAAATCAGAAATCTTCAATATCTTCTTTGTCTTAAAATCTTTTTAGATCTTCAATAAACACCTGCACACAACAACTTGAATCTCTTGTGATCAATCACGCACGTAAACAGAGTCTGTTAACAATGTATTATCACAAGACGTCTTTAGATCTACAAACAGTCTAAAGATCCCTGTCGAAACTTCGATCTAGTTTGAGTGAATCTTATATCAGAAGAGAAGATTCTCAAGCATAAACAAACTAGGTGCAATCAAAGGTCAACCACCGTTAGTCATCAAATCAATCAAAAACACAAGATAAACCGCAATTATCTAGTTTCCCACTAACGGTACTAATAGAGCTTCTCAATCCCAAAGAAGACTTTAAACTGAGCGGTTGTAAGATATTTCGCCTAATTAGGTTACTTTCCTCTCCGAATAGGCGGATTCATCAGTAACAACACAACCGAGGAAGTTTGTTGTCACGAAGGATTAGTTTGCTAGAAATGCAAACTTCAAGTATTTATAGACAAGGAAGCTTGGATACCAAGGAATTTCCAAAGCCGAAAATATTCTCAAGATATGCAATATATTCCAAATTCGGTTTTCATAATTCTTGGAAATGCTCTGTCCAAAATAATGACCGAAAATCTCTTTGGAAAATCTTAAACTAGTAAATGCACATTACTAATTCTCATTTTCCTAAAATAAAATTAAAAACCTTAAATAAAAGATTCTTAACTTATTTATGTTTCGATCCTGGGATTTTCTTCCTTTAGCTATTAAGGAATAACTTTGAACAATTAAAGATAAACGTTACTGCACATGTTCAAAGTATGTCGACATCCTTACTTTGTAAGTCTCCTTTCAAACTTACAAGCTTGAAACCAATTTGCCACACTTCCAAACAAGTTTAGAATTGGTTCATTTGACTTTCAAGAATTATGTGATTGATCAAGAACACTCAATCACAAATCATGGGTTTCACGGTTCTACCAAAATAAGTTTCGGTTCTACCTCCATGTGAGTATTGTGCATAGTCACACTATCTTTCCAAAATTCGGTTGACTAGGTACTAGGATCGGTTCCCCACATATATATGGTATCTAACTTGAATGTGTTGTACATGTCCATAGGATTGGTTCCCCTTTGCCTAAAAACGTGTTGCACATGTCCATAGGATCGGTTTCGCTTTCTGCTAAAACATGTTGCACCTCATACAAGGATCGATTCCCCTTTGTGATAGTTTGCACCTCTTACTAGGATCGGTTCCCATTTACCCAGAGTCGGTCTTACCAATAAAACAAAATCGATCATACCATCTCAGGTGATTACTTAAGATCGGTTTCACTAATAAAAGTCATACCAATACAAAAGTCAGGTCTTTGTGAATAGTTTTACCAAGAACGCAAACAAGTCATGAGCGGTTATACTAATCACACATATTGGTTGTTCATAAGAAATGCAATGAATAACAATACCAATAACGCCTAGCGATTTCCTTTTCGATTCACAAAACAAGTTCATGAATTTACTTCCTTAAAACACATGTAAAATATTGTTTCCTAGGATGAAATCCTAACCTCATACCCATACATAATCACAATATCATTTAAAAGATTATGTCGATGTCTTATCTACAAAGTTTAATGGTTAAGCACTAAACCTCGTATTGTATTCCTTAATATTATGTCTAACTAGAGTGTTCATGCTTCACACTTTTGTTTTCAATATGCACGATTTGAAGATACGTTAGGGAATGAAACAGTTAAAGTCAAATATCACTAACCTCAAGTGGAAGGATGATGTTGCCGTTGTAGCTTCTTACTTCTTGACTTCTTCAAGTCTTCGCAATACTTGTAATGTCTCATATCCTAATACTTTCAAGCTAACCTATACGAAGTTGACTCTAGTACATAATCAAGCGACTCTTTAAATGAGTTTTGATTCACTAAAATATGACAACCAAACTTGGCATACCAAAGATTGGTGGGTTCAACCGAGCTATGCTCTAAAAATCTCCCCCTTTATCAATTTTAGTGACAAAACTCTTACATCATATGGATAAACAAATTACAAGAATTCATTACACATGCGCTTGATTTCCGGATTCAACAGCACAATAACCTGGATATATTCAATCCTTAAATGTCGTTGTTGACATTATAATAATAAAGAATATTACTCCCCCTAAAGGTAAGATAGGTAGATTTTATCAACCTGCACGTCTTTGTTATTCCCTTTGTAATGATATGTTACTCCCCCTTAGTCTATGCTTTCACTCTTTCGTTAGATAAACGTTTAAGCACCAATGTCCTTTTTCTTAGTGATACCAATCAATATAAATCAATGCCAGCATCAGTTGTTTACTCCATATATTTCTCCCCCTTTTTGTCACAAAATGACAAGGAAACGAAAAAAATAAAGGACAAACCGAAAAGGATCTTACAAATCTCAAAATAGACTTGCAACCTATAGAGTTAAGAACGAGGGTTCCACACACCATTTTTGATAACCAATATCAAAACCGAAAGTATAAAGTAATTATGTTTTGATATGTTATCAAGAAAACAATTGCCCAAAGCAATTTTCCCTAATATTTTAGCAAACCAAAAATCAACTAAGCACCTTAGTTCCTTTGTTAAACCGATTGTACAAATACAATCGCTTGTTCGATAAGACCAAAATAAAGATAACTCTGTTTTTCTCATAAGGTTCTAATTATCCATATAACTTAGACCTTTAAATTTTAAACAAGACAAGTACTAGGGTAGTTAACTAGCATTTCTTGTTGAGGCATTCGATTAGACTTGAATAACCGAAACCTCCACTTTGATAAGTCTAACTAAGATCAGAATTAACTTAGTTTCTCTTATCCAGAATCGAATTGGACTAAACAATTCATCCTGTAAACCTTTTCTTTCGTTG
This sequence comes from Papaver somniferum, assembly GCF_003573695.1. Lineage (NCBI taxonomy): Eukaryota > Viridiplantae > Streptophyta > Magnoliopsida > Ranunculales > Papaveraceae > Papaver > Papaver somniferum. The sequence continues at coordinate 181,410,776 of NC_039360.1, forward strand.
AGACATAAACAATTCATACAAACCAAAATAAATCAACTTGCATAATTGAAAATGCGGGGGTCTAACAACCTCACCCAATAATTCGATTAGCAATCTGTATGGACTAACTCTAATATACTTTTAAGAGAATCAACTAGACAGTCAGACTCAATCTTAATAAAAAGTATATCAAGGAGTTAATATCTATATCTCTCGATTTGATATATACTCAAACAAATAGAAATCTATGAGTCTTTATTAAATACAAGAGATATAAACTTGGATGGTACCAAAGACCAATATCCAAGGATCAATCAATTTCCAATCAACAACCAAAGGTTGGATTTCACAATTGATCGATACAACGCACAACCTGTGATATTTCAATTATATAACAAAATGTAATGTGGAATAGAAATAACACAGACACCAGAAGTTTTGTTAACGAGGAAACCGCAAATGCAAAAAAACCTGGGACCTAGTCCATATTGAACACCACACTGTATTAAGCTTCTACAGACACTAGACTACTACATACTAACTTCGGTATGGACTGTAGTTGAACCCTAATCAATCTCACACTGATTCAAGGTACAGTTGCACTCCTTACGTCTCTGATCCCAGCAGGATACTACACACTTGATTCCCTTAGCTGATCTCACCCACAACTAAGAGTTGCTACGAACCAAAGTCGAAGACTTGAATAAACAAATCTGTATCACACAGAAAATTCTACGATAATAGATAAATTTGTCTCCCACAGATAAACCCAAGAGTTTGTTCCGTCTTTTGATAGAAATCAAGGTGAACCGAAACTAATTGATAACCCGGACTTATATTCCCGAAGAACAACCTAGAATTATCAATCACCTCACAATAATCTTAATCGTATGGTAGCGAAACAAGATGTTGTGGAATCACAAACGATGAGACGAAGATGTTTGTGATTTATTTTTATCTTACCCTTTCGGAGATATAATCTCAAGTTAATTATTCAATTGAACTCGTACGATAGAAAATGGCAAGATCAGATCGCTCAACTATAACATAATTAGTTTCATCTGGCTTCACAATCCCAATGAAGTCTTTAAGTTGTTAACCTACAGGGTCTCGAGAAGAAACCTAAGGTTAAAGGAGAATCGACTATAACAAAACCAACTAGTATCACACCGGAGGTGTGGGGATTAGTTTTTCCAGTTGCTAGATATCTCCCTTATATAGTTTTCAAATCAGGGTTTGCACTCTATGTTAGCTTAGTAACAAAGCATTCAATATTCACCGTTAGATGAAAACCTGATTAGATACAAGCTAATATCTTTCAACCGTTAGATCGAAACTTAGCTCGTCACACACAAATGAAATGCATTTCATTTAGGTTTGAGTAACCATACCTAAACGTGTACACTTAGTTGGTTCACAAATAGTTAACCAATGGTTAGCCATATGAGCACTTCCATATTAACCGTATTCATCTTTCTCATAACTAGTTTGTAGATGGTGGATTTTCGACAAGGTCTAAAATCGTAAACTCATAATTATACGAAGCTCTGATCCAGCAATCAGACGTGAGTATTGAGACACGAGTTTCTCATCGAATTCTCAACGGAGAGTACTTTCTCTCAGAGTACATGTAGATATGTAGTCTCACGACTGGACAACGACATATCTCATGAATACTGAACACTTTCAGTGATTATTTCTATATAGTATCACGAGATGGACGGCTCCTAGACAGCTTGCTCTGCTAGTATAGAGCGATAACGTCTTCAGGAACAAACGACAAGTTTACCCTGACTATATAAAGGATATGACTTACCGACAAGCTCATATCGGGATAATTAATGCTCTTAGACAGCTTCCTCTGCTATTATAGAGCCACAAAGCTAATTATTCATAATTAAGATTAATTCTGCCGTGACATTCACTACTTAATTCCCAGAATAATCTATTATTGCTCCTATTCCATGGTCGAATCCACGACTGGTCCCATGGAATGGAAATAACAATTGCTCCTATTCCATGGTCGGATCCACGACTGGTCCCATGGAATGGCAATAAACAATATTTTTGATTCTATGATCGAATCGACGACTTGATCTCATAGAATATCAATAACTATATTATCTCATTACTCCGATTTCATGATCGGATCCACAACTGGTCTCATAAATGGTAATAGATAAATCTTAATTACTCCGATTCTATGGTCGAATCTACGATCCCATGGAATGGTAATGCTCAATTTATTATTCTGAATTCATAGTCGAATCCTCAGTTGATTCTATGAATTAATAATAAACATCTTATTACTCAGTTTTGTGAATTACTCTCCACTGAATTCCACATTTAGTAATAAATAATCAACAACCGGGCGTCTGAGCTACCTCTAAGTAAGCCCTGATTCAAATGGTGAAGGTGTATTCGACGACGGTACACTAACAGTCACCGCACGAACGAGTATTTCAAAATATAATGAAACGATGAACCTATGCAAAATAGGGAAGAAAATAATAAATAATTAAAAATATTTACCAAGGTGCTGGGAACACGGACACACGACCTACCGACCGTGCCGCGGTCAGTTCCACGCCAGTTTTATATTTTTAATACATTTTTTTTATTTTCCATGATTTGATGAAAATTCTCTCATTTTATCAAATCTCCTTCGTCTCGAGGAAACTTCTCGGTTTCATGGTACTTCCATAAATCCATAAAAAATAATATAAAATTAAGGAAAGGAGTATGGGGTGTGACCATTGGCCAACCGGCCATGCCTTCCAACCGGCCCCACACCCCACGGTTCCTTATTATTTTATTATTATTATTATTATTATTTCTCTAATTTCATGAAAAAACTCCTTGATTTCATGGTATTTTTGCACAAATCATCAAATAATAATAAAATAAAATAAATTATGAAAACTTGTGGGACCGAGCCTTGGCCGGTCGGCCATGCCCTAGCCGATCCCACACGCCCCTTTGTTTTATTATTAGTTTTCCTTGAATTCATCAAATTCCTTGATTTCATGGTATTTCTCTCAAATTAGGAAAAATTCCCTCAATTTATCAAAAATACATGAAAAATACACAATAATTAGGGAAACTCGTGGGACCGGCCCAAGCCGGCCGGCCATGCCTTCCACGGTCCCATACGCCCTTGTTTTTATTATAATAATATTTTTTGCTTCCTTAAACTCATGAAAACTCCTTCAATTCATGGAAACTCCCTAAATTCATCAAATTTCTCAAAATTCATGAATTTTTCATAAAATCATCAAAATATTATAAAATTAAGGAAAAGGCACCACGGGACCGTGGTCACGACCGGCCGACCATGCCTTGACCACGGCGGTCCCACGCCTACTCATTCCTTATTTTATAATTATTTTTCATCATCTCATGGTGTTTTCCTCAGTTTCGTCGAAACCCTAATTTTGGCATATTTTCTCGAATGGATGCTCAATTGCACGCCAGAAAATATCAAAATTCTCAGGACTGAGACGCGGATGCCTTGGGGACACGAGCACGCTATCTTGACCAACCAAGATTGGCTCTTAGGCTCACGGAAGCCGGTCCCATCAATTTTCACAGTTTTGACCTAATTTGCACAATTGCTCGTATTAGGTCCAAAACTCTCTCAAACACTTTGGATTTTCATGAAGTGATCGTCAGGCGGTCACGGAACAACCCAGGGCCGGTTTCATGACTCCATGGTCGGTCCCTCGCCTCGTCATAATTAATTAGGTTTTCTCACCTAAGGCTCAGACGAGCATTTTTGAATAAATGATTAAGCCAGCATTTAATCATTCTTCCACCAACAATCGTCAACTCTTCAGGAGTTCTTCGTATTTGCTCAAGTGAGCATATGGACACTACATGGTTGATCCACCGTCCCATGTAGTCGCTCCCTCCTTCGTCCCATGGTTAAAATTCTGCTGAACCATGAATTGATCATCAATTGATCAAATTAGGGTTTCTGAATCCAAGGATCATCATTCCAGATTCCAACCTTAATAATTTTACGACGACCTCATGGTCATTAATATTATCAATCATGCTCGGTTCAACAACCAGTACTGTAATTAATATTTTGGTCACGCTGCCAATAATCCATCAGATGAGCAACACTTGCTCAGACAATCAAATATTCAACAATTCATCACATGAGCAACACTTGCTCAGATGATAAATATTTGCTCAAACCAAGGAATATTAGTTCAACAATCAATATTCAACGATCCATCGAATGAGCAATACTTGCTCACTTCATTGTAAGAACTATACCTCTGTCTCATGATATGTTTAATTCATGAGTTTCAGAACATCATGTTCAACTCAGCAACTACTTGGACTCATCGTCCCATCAAACCACGAAGTCATCAATTGACTAACAAACCACGAGACGTCAATCGTGTCACTTTTGGGGGATATCACTTAGGGTTTTGGTCTGGCGGTCTACGGCACGTGTGTTCAAACACACGATGTAATGTGAGTAAGTCGTGCAATCAGTTGAAGGAATTCACGAGGTAGTGGGTGGAAAATCGACCAAGTATCCACACTTTGAGCAACTGGTTTAAAACACGATCTCCACTTCCCCACTCCTTGATTCCATCAACTGTCACACTTCATGGGATCATGGTGTCTACAATTCCAACAACATAAATAAGTCTTTGAATCATGATTGAATCAGCATCAACAGTATCATCAATCTCACGTCTCATCGACAACATGAGATCATAAACTCATCATTTGAGCAACTATTCTCAATTGAACAATTTCAATCATTCAGAGCTTATCATATTCAGAATTCACACACCCACAATATCGATCACCATTGATCTCACACATTTCTCAGCTTCCCTACTACAGATCAACCCATCCTCACTTGTGACCGAATTTACTCTGGAATGGTCATTGTCTTGATTTAGGCCGGAGTACTACTAATTGATCTCTCGAATCTAAAGCACCCCCTTTGCAGCGGTGCATCTGTGTGAGGTTTAACATTTCGCTCGTTTCAAGGAGTCTTCTCCGTACGGTCGTCTCCTCAATTCCTTAAAAACCAGCAAAAAAATTTTCCCCATCTACAGAATGGCGACCACAGTGGGAGATCATTCTCTCGGTTGCAATCTCAATTCGGCAGGATGGTCGGTCTTAGGTATGGTTCAGTTACCAATCCGGGTTCAACACCCAATTCTAACATTGCAAGTCCTAGTGGTACTCCCAGCAAGTACTACTCCTATTAACGTTGCAGGCTCTAGCGGTAGGGCTAACACCACTCCTCCGTCCAGCAATATCACGTCACATGTTACTATCACTCTTCCAATCACTGGTGCTCTAGAGATCGCCCATGCAAGTGACGACACTGGAGACATCAAAAATCCACTTTTCGGTTGGTCTCCTGAAGAAACCAGAGGAAATCAGCTTGATCTCATGAAGGTTCAGACTGACGTGGCTGCAACACAGAAAGAGTTGTATGCTTATCTCAAAACTCTCACAGAAAAGTTTGCGTCTGAACGAACTCAGCCTCAGCGCAAAAAAGGAGAAGCTAAAGAAACATCTTCAACTGCTGATCCTGAAATCTCTCCAATCCATGTTGTACAAGATAAAGAATTCTGCAAAGCTGCAGATGACTCTCCAGCAAAGGAACTTGCAGGCTTTATCGCTCGTGAGGACCTGGAATGCTTCATGGAGGATCGAGGAAAAGACAAAGCATCATATGTTCATCGTTATCAACCTTCATACCCTGTTGCTACGCAAAAAATTTCTTTCTCGAAGGGGTACACTTCCCCAACGATCGCACTATATAACGGAACATGGAGCGCTCGAGAACACGTCTCTCGATCCCTGGAGGCACTAGGAGAGCATGAACAAAACGAAATGATCCCAATCTACAGAGCCTTTCTCTGCGACTCCATACTCTCTCAGAACTTCATGAAGCAGCCAAACGATCAGCGACTACTACACCTGCTTTGCTGAGCAAAGTCTACAAGGTCAAGGAACCTCGGAGCAGCCGATGCCTGATCAACAAACAATACACTGTCCAACCTTCCACGAACGTTATTGCTCAAGCAAAAGGAAATCTCCTGCTCAAACATGAGACATCCAACACCTCATCCTACAAAAGCATCAAGAAAGGATAACCAATCTTACACAAACCTCGATCCGGCATTAACGAACGGGGAAATGATCGGACATACTCAAACTTATCATGAAGCAGTGATCGAGTTACTAGAAGTCTAGGTTCAAGATGGTGCAATAAAATCGTTTCTCATCATATAGAGCCAACTGAAGAAAAATGAAAAAACCCAGGTACTGTCACCTTCATAGATTCATCAAATCATCCAACAAGTAACTGCAATATTTTGAAGCAAATTTTCAAAGAGAAGGGTAATCCACAATAGCTTCAACGAGGGACTTAAGGAGTACACAAGAGTCCTCTCCTAATCAGAAGCTTTACACACTCTCTGAACAACCTATCAAAGAGGCAGTTCAATCCTAGTCGAACGTGAATTGCTCTATCTGTCGAAGTCACGAAGGAGAGACATGTTCACAGCACTGAACACATCATGTCAAGAAGTCCATTCCGAAAATACTTCTTGAGCCTCCATCCACGGACCAAGAGGTGTACGACTGGGGACTTCTTACCACAGTCAACCTCAGAAGAAACGAATTGGTAAGAACGTTGATCGATGCTGACACCGCCATCAACAACATTCTAATGAAAACCATCGGATCCACATTCATCACTCGACAAGAAGATACTCATGCTCCATCTCAATCAGAGACCTTGAAGGAGCACTCGGAAATACTTATGGCTACATCATTCTCAAAGTGAACATAAGTTCAACCTGGACAGAAACCAAGTTTCACATAATCAGGAAGATCCAGGACATGACACGTCCTTCAGAAGAGCGTGGATCCATGCTAAAAAGATAGGTACTTACAAAACGCCTTTGGTTACATATCTCTCCAACAAAGAAAGTTCTGATCCAGAAGATTTGACGGACATTCCATCATCAGAGCACTTGGAGGAATTTCGAATTTTGAAGAGATTGAAGCAAGATTCTGCAAAAGATGCATAGACATTCATCAAGATGTTCCACACTCAGGCAAGTCTCATTCCTCCCGTGTCTACATCATTTATTTCCTCACATACTATGTAGCATGGGGACTTAATTCTGCTAGCAACTCTGCAAGACGTTATGAATGGTAACTTCACCGCATTAGTATTTTACCAAGTGGTTGAATCTGACATTTCTCTGAATCGATCACTGAGACGTTCATCGCTCAGATGATGTCCAAACATGGCAAATAACACTTTGGGAGTTTCTACATAGCCTTGCTGAAGCGTCCATGTGTGCCACAAAATTAGAAAGCTCTGACTTCTGCACAAGTGTTGAATCCCACTGCTGCAATGAAAGGAATGCTGAATCAACAGAAGAAATTCGGGGACCAGACGATCAAACCTAAGACATGCTTAAGGGGTATGACGCTTCGACTCTCAATCATCTAAGAAGACTTCAAAATTGTACTCCCAATCAAAGAGTACACCTTCGATAATGGCGCCTCTGGCTTCAACACAAATATCTCGACACTGATTCAACACCAGCACGACACTACATTCGATAAGTCTTCATTATCTCATGATAAGACTTCTGAAGCAGATGCAACATCATTCACACATGAATGTTACCAACTCCTTCAACATACACTGGGCAACCTGAGGTGATTCCGTGAAACTTCATCGACGAGACTTCTCTACATCACAAAACCCTACATGACTGAGGAACTTGTTCCCTTCACCGATCTAGAACAGAGATTTCTGCTTCTATCTTCCACAACAACGTGGATTCACTTACAAAGCCGCTTCACGATACAGTCATGCTTTCAAGAGCACTCAGGTTGAACTCCCAGTATACCGGATTCTCAACTCACTAACTAGTTCGTGAACGTAAAAGGCTCACTAGATGAAGGAACAAAAATTATATTTATAATCATAGTTCTAGACTTTTAGGTCTTTAGAGCAACTTCAACCATGGTATCAACATCAACAATAATCTCTAGAGGAATACCATCCATGATCTCAGCATCGACAAGGATCTCTGGAGCGTAATCATTCATGGTTTCAGCACCAACAACGGTCTCAGGAGAAACATCCTCAGGGATTCATCAACTAATCATTCTCTGAAGTGTTACACATGAAGCGGACTTATCTAAGACCAATGATTCATATCAAAATGTGCAGACCTGATGACATTCTCACATGAAAGTCTTCCCAAAGCTGGCACGACTGGTGGGCATAATCCAAAGTCTTCTACAAGATGTTCTCATCACCTCTATAAATGAGATACAACACACTCCAGGCCATGGGTTTACAAAAACGTACTAATGGGTGAGGAATGGGACAATGCTTCCTCAACGAAAGATGTTCGTCTATGTCTCTTCTACAACATACCAAAAGGGCGCATCAATCGGACATGCGAGCTGAAAGATACGGCATTTACTGTCATGTCTATGAAATATGAAAATTTGCACGGGATTACAAGTTATGAAAGTGCATACTTTATTGATTTCCATAGACATCTCCAAACTTAAGCATTCTGGTTGCATATGATTCCTCCGTCACTTAGCTTCGAAAGTTGGGGTCAATCGTTAGATTCCGACGTCGTATGAGGTTCCTACAGCTTCATGAGCGTACAACATGCAAACAACAATTTTTAGACACGATTCATAACTTCCACAGTCGATCGGTGTCCACCAGGTCCTTCCGCTAAATCCTTCATCAAGGTACCTCCAACTTCGACCACCTAGGTCTTTACATCAATTTTTCTACCTGGGTCCTCTATCTAGGTCTCACCAGAAGAAGGGAAAACGAAAGGGAGAGACTTAACAAAATACTGGGGACTGACGGTCCACTTGTCAAGACGATCGATTTCACAATCCAAAACCGATCAAGAAATCAAGACCAGAATAAAACCTCACATCTCTCAGAAGTCCAAGGTTCAAGATATCATGGAAAGAAAACTAAAGAAAGTCAGCAAAATAAGATTTCTGCTTTTCTTCATCCATCTTCTTCAACATGACATCACTGGTGGTGAAAGAAGTGTCACCTTCCACCGCTTTCCTTATAGCATCAATCTTTTGACGAAGCCACTTCAGATTGAAGCCAAGTTCTTCAGCTTTCTTCAAGTTGTACTCCCAATCAAAGAGTACATCCCGGGTGACAGTATTTCCAGTTGTGATGCGGATATCATTTATAACACGCAATATGGCTTCTACTTGCCTCGTCAAGAAATAACTATGCTCTGGATCCTTGGTAACGACGATGTGCCCATACATCTTCCATGGTTTCTCGTACAAGCCTGCATATCCAATGGGAACGCTGAATCCGCCAACTAGTTCATGATACGGGAGTGAACCATCGAACGGAGGATCAAAAGAAACTCCTGCACTTGGATATTCATGCACCACTATACGGTTCTCAATTACTGGAGCAGCCTCCAGGGCAACAGTTTCTTCAGTATTCTCTACTGGTGTTTCGGTTTCTTCTATCACTGAAGCAGCAACAATCTGAGTTTCCAAGACTTCAATGACAACCTTCTCATGGCCTTGAAGTGCAGATATGGTTGTCTCTTCATCAATAACTCTAGGGAAGTTTGAGTTATCCTCATTGGTTTCAATATCCTCAACTTCGGTATTTGGCACCTAATACGAAGATTACACGAGGTTAGAGTCATTTAAGCTTGAAACCAAATGAGATCATAAAATACATAATACAATCAATCTAAAATTATCAAGATTAATCATTATACACTCAAGGCACGAGCAAATAGCATGAAAGTCATGAAAATACGTTTTACGGTAACCTCGTCTGAAGAAACTGTACTCTGCCCTGTACTAAAAGACGAACTGGGAGAAATCTACGAGGAATCTGAAGATGGGTTATATACCATTCTCTTCTTATGGATGTCCTCTACAACGTCTCAAAATTTCATGACAATCCGATGAACGATCAAAGATATGTGGCTAAAACATGGAGAAACATGCCATCTGAAAAAGTTCTGAAGGTCTCCTGGAAGTTCACTATTTCGCCTTTTTCAGGCCCTGAGCATGCTCAAACTTCAAAAATCTTCTTTGATAAATCTTGGAAATTTCCTGGTCTTAAATATACATATCCAAACCGCGAAAATCCGACTTCGGACGAAGATTCTACAGCGTTTCTAGTAAAATCTGAAGTCTGAAATTTTCCTGTGACGTATTTCGCAAAGTTATCCATAAATTCACATGGATTTTCATTCATTCATTCACGAATCAGCGATATCATACTTCTTTGAAGTACATGAGATATGCTTACTAAGGGAGTCTCTAAATCATTTGAAGGCTCGACGATGCCAGAATCTCCGTTGACAACACCGCTATCTCCATTCGGTTCGGGATTTCGGGAATTCTCCATATTCCCATCTCCCAAAGAAGAGTGCGCTTCATCAACATGATTCTTATCTACAATGATTTCTTCCTGGATTCATCAACAAAAATTATTATTATTTCATTCAAGGAGATGCCGCGATCACTTGCACGAAAGAGATATTTACATCAACTTCTTCATTAGTACTGGATTCCTGCCTGGGAACAAGTTGAAGACCGTCAATCGATGGAGAAAAGGTCTGAAAAGACATAACAAAACCTTGGTTTCGTGATCCTAATTGCACGGGAAGAAAAAAGTCATGACACAAGGAGCGCTAACAACTCACCAAAGAAACGGCTGGGGACTACACGTCATTTGCTAACATCCTGTAGTCCTTACTTCTGGGTTCTCCTCCCCGAAGAATTTCTTCCATTTCCGAGGAGTCTACATGGATCTGAAACCTCACTACATGGTCATCCTGTGGTATAGTTGATGAAATAACCAGGGGTACAACTCAGTATGAAAGATCTCTCACCATCACTCAGAGGTCCCAGAAGTACCATTTCTTGAAATTACACCCGCGGAGATTTCATCCCTGGAAACATCGTCTTTGAAAGTGTCATCATGGGAGTCAGTCATTCTTGTAAAGTGGCTGTGACAGATGCATAACATTCAGCGCATCATTTATACAAAGCGCAGGATTCAGCAAAACAACGAATCATGGAATAAAGATGCTCACATCAGTGTCTGCAAAAATGGTAACTTTCAACTCTTGCCTGTTTACGATTCCACTAACAGTACATGAGTTAATACTTCAAATCTTGCTCGTTCCTTCAAACCTGCTAAGACGAGCAAAATTCTGACATGATTTTCACAAAACCGTGAACAACCCACGTAAATTTTACAATGTGAACATTCACTGGTTTCTCAAAATCTGGACAGACGTCCATTCTACGATTGTGAAAACTCACATATAGACATTCTTTCACCATGTATGGTTGTCTACTTTCAACAATTTTTCAAAATCAAAACATTGATTTTACAAAATATATTTTAACGTGAAACTCACGTGAATTTGAAAAATATATATATTTTGCTCCTTCACGCGAGCATCCACCTTTGAAACGAGAGTTTATTCCACTGTGTGAGATCTCACATATTTTAAAAATAAAATTTTGTTTTTCGTGAAAGCTCATATACAAAATTTTTATCATTAGACTCAGGTCTATTTTGTGGTTTCTTAAACTAACGAACGAACGAACATCTGCGCTAAAACGGATTCCTTTCTTGGGCCCGACCCGCGAATCCTAAACGACCAAGGTCCCATCGTCCAAACCAGCGGTTCAACACCAATTTATGCTCATCAAACGACGCTCCAATCATGACATTGAAGCCTTCATCAAGTCGTGGTTTTCTCATGCTCTCTAAATCCGATAACGTCTCAACTTACGACTAAGTTCAATTGCTGGTATTATTATTTATGGCCGGAAAATCACCATTTAATGCTGACTGAGGAACACAGCTTTCCTCAGTAAGCAGGGGACTTAATGTAGATGGTGGATTTTAGACAAGGGATAAAATCGTAAACTCATAACTATACGAAGCTCTGATCCAGCAATCAGACGTGAGTATTGAGACACGGGTCTCTCATCGAATCCTCAACAGAGAGTACTTTCTCTGAGAGTACATGTAGATATGTAGTCTCACGACTGGACAACGACATATCTCATGAATACTGAACACTTTCAGTGATTATTTCTATATAGTATCACGAGATGGACGGCTCCTAGACAGCTTGCTCTGCTAGTATAGAGCGATAACGTCTTCAGGAACAAACAACGAGTTTACCCTGACTATATAAAGGATATGACTTACCGACAAGCTCATATCGGGATAATTAATGCTCCTAGACAGCTTGCTCTGCTAGTATAGAGCCACAAAGTTAATTATTCCTAATTAAGATTAATTTTGCCGTGACATTCACTACTGAATTCCCAGAATAATCTATTATTGCTCCTATTCCATGGTCGAATCCACGACTGGTCCCATGGAATGGCAATAACAATTGCTCCTATTCCATGGTCGGATCCACGACTGGTCCCATGGAATGGCAATAAACAATTGTTCTGATTCTATGATCGAATCCACGGCCTGATCTCATAGAATAGCAATAACTATATTATCTCATTACTCCGATTTCATGATCGGATCCACAACTGGTCTCATAAATGGTAATAGATAAATCTTAATTACTCCGATTCTATGGTCGAATCTACGATCCCATGGAATGGTAATGCTCACTTTATTATTATGAATTCGTAGTCGAATCCTCAGCTGATCCTATGAATTAATAATAAACATCTTATTACTCAGTTTGGTGAATTATTCTACATTGAATTCCACAATTAGTAATAAATAATCAACAACCGGGCGTCTGAGTTACCTCTAAGTAAGCCCCGATTCAGATGGTGAAGGTGTATTCGATGACGGTACACTAACAGTCACCGCACGAACGAGTATTTCAAAATACAACGAAACGATGAACCTATGCAAAATAGGGAAGTAAATAATAAATAATTAAAAATATTGACCGAGGTGTTGGGAACACGGACACACGACCTACCGACCATGCCGTGGTCAGTTCCACGCCAGTTTTATATTTTTAATACATTTTTATTATTTTCCATGATTTGATGAAAATTCTCTCATTTTATCAAATCTCCTTCGTCTCGAGGAAACTTCTCGGTTTCATGGTACTTCCATAAATCCATAAAAAATAATATAAAATTAAGGAAAGGAGTGTGTGGCGTGACCATTGGCCAACCAGCCATGCCATGGTCCCAACCGGCCCCACACCCCACGGTTCCTTATTATTTTATTATTATTATTATTTCTCTAATTTCATGAAAAACTCCTTGATTTCATGGTATTTTTGCACAAATCATCAAATAATAATAAAATAAAATAAAATATGAAAACTTATGGGACCGGGCCTTGGCCGGTCTGCCATGCCCTAGCCGGTCCCACGCGCCCCTTTGTTTTATTATTTTATTATTAGTTTTCCTTGAATTCATCAAATTCCTTGATTTCATGGTATTTCTCTCAAATTAGGAAAAATTCCCTCAATTCATTAAAAATACATGAAAAATACACAAAAATTAGGGAAACTCGTGGGATCGGCCCAAGCCGGACGGCCATGCCTTCCACGGTCCCACACACCCTTGCTTTTATTATTTTAATATTTTTTTCTTCCTTGAACTCATGAAAACTCCTTCAATTCATGGAAACTCCCTAAATTCATCAATTTTCTCAAAATTCATGAATTTTTCATAAAATCATCAAAATATTATAAAATTAAGAAAAAGGCACCATGGGACCGTGGTCACGACCGGCCGACCATGCCTTGACCACGGTGGTCCCACGCCTCCTCATTCCTTATTTTATAATTATTTTTCATCATCTCATGGTGTTTTCCTCAGTTTCGTCGAAACCCTAATTTTGGCATATTTTCTCGAATGGATGCTCAATTGCACGCCAGAAAATATCAAAATTCTCAGGACTGAGACGCGGACGCCTTAGGGACACGATCACGCTATCTTGACCGACCAAGATTGTCTCTTTGGCTCACGGAAGCTGGTCCCATCAATTTTCACAGTTTTGACCTAATTTGCACAATTGCTCGTATTAGGTCCAAAACTCTCCCAAACACTTTGGATTTTCATGAGGTGATCGTCTGGCGGTCACAGGACAACCCAGGGCCGGTTTCATGACTCCATGGTCGGTCCCTCGTCTCATCATAATTAATTAGGTTTTCGCACCTAAGGCTCAGACGAGCGTTTTTGAATAAATGATTAAGCCAGCATTTAATCATTCTTCCACCAACAAATCGTCAACTCTTCAGGAGTTCTTCGTATTTGCTCACGTGAGCATATGAACACTACATGGTTGATCCACGGTCCCATGTAGTCGCTCCCTCCCTCGTCCCATGGTTAAAATTCTGACGAACCATGAATTGATCATCGATTGATCAAATTAGGGTCTCTAAATACAAGGATCATCATTCCAGATTCCAACCTTAATAATTTTACGAAGACCTCATGGTCATTAATCTTATTAATCATGCTCGGTTCAACAACCAGTACTGTAATTAATATTTTGGTCACGCTGCTAATAATCCATCAGATGAGCAACACTTGCTCAGACGATCAAATATTCAACAATTCATCACATGAACAACACTTGCTTAGATGATAAATATTTCCTCAAACCAAGGAATATTGGTTCAACAATCAATATTCAACGATCCATCGAATGAGAAATACTTGCTCACTTCATTGTAAGAACTATACCTCTGTCTCATGACATGTTTAATTCATGAGTTTCAGAACATCATGTTCAACTCAGCAACTACTTGGACTAATCGTCCCATCAAACCACGAAGTCATCAATTGACTAACAAACCACGAGACGTCAATCGTGTCACTTTTGGGGGATATCACTTAGGGTTTTGGTCTGGCCGTCTACGGTACATGTGTTCAAACACACGATGGAATGTGAGCAAGTCGTGCAATCAGTTGAAGGAATTCACGAGGTAGTGGGTGTAAAATCGACCAAGTATCCACACGTTGAGCAACTGGTTTCAAACACGATCTCCACTTCCCCACTCCTTGATTCCATCAACTGTCACACTTCATGGGATCATGGTGTCTATAATTCCAACAACATAAATAAGTCTTTGAATCATGATTGAATCAGCATCAACAGTATCATCAATCTCACGTCTCATCGACAACACGAGATCATCAACTCATCAATTGAGCAACTATTCTCAATTGAACAATTTCAATCATTCAGAGCTTATCATATTCAGAATTCACACACCCACAATCTCGATCACCATTGATCTCACACATTTATCAGCTTCCCTACTACAGATCAACCCATCCTCTCTTGTGACCGAATTTACTCTGGAACGGTTATTGTCTTGATTTAGGCCGGAGTACTGCATATTGATCCCTCGAATCTAAAGCACCCCCTTTGCAGCGGTGTATCTGTGTGAGGTTTAACATTTCGCTCGGTTCGAGGAGTCTCTTCCGTACAGTCGTCTCCTTAATTCCTTAAAAACCAGCAAATTGTTTTTCCCCATCTACAGATTGGCGACCACAGTGGGAGATCATTCTCTCGGTTGCAATCTCAATTCGGCAGGATGGTCGGTCTTAGGTATGGTTCAGTTACCAATCCGGGTTCAACACCCAACTATAACATTGCAAGTCTTAGTGGTACTCCCAGGAAGTACTACTCCTATTAACGTTGCAGGCTCTAGTGGTAGCGCTAACACCACTCCTCCGGCCAGCAATATCACGTCACATGTTACTATCACTCTTCCAAGCACTGGTGCTCCAGAGATCGCCCATGCAAGTGACGACACTGGAGCCATCAACAATCCACTCTTCGGTTAGTCTCCTGAAGAAACCATAGGAAATTATCTTGATCTCATAAAGGTTCAGACTGACGTGGCTGC
Source organism: Papaver somniferum (assembly GCF_003573695.1). Lineage (NCBI taxonomy): Eukaryota > Viridiplantae > Streptophyta > Magnoliopsida > Ranunculales > Papaveraceae > Papaver > Papaver somniferum. Next base: position 181,426,681 of record NC_039360.1, read on the forward strand.
AACACAGAAAGAGTTGCATGCTTATCTCAAAATTCTCACAGACAAGTTTGCGTCTGAACGAACTCAACCTCAGCGCGAAAAAGGAGAAGCTAAAGAAACATCTTCAACTTCTGATCCTGAAATCTCTCCAATCCATGTTGTACAAGATGAAGAATTCCGTAAAGCTGTTGATGACTCTCCAGCAAAGGAACTTGCAGGCTTCATCGCTCGTGAGGACCTGGAACGCTTCATGGAGGATCGAGGAAAATACAAAGCATCATCTACTCATCGTTATCAACTTTCATACCCTGTTGCTACGCAAATAATTTCTTTCCCGAAGGGCTACACTTCCCCAACGATCGCACTATATAACGGAACATGGAGCGCTTGAGAACACGTCTCTCGATACCTGGAGGCACTAGGAGGGCATGAACAAAACGAAATGATCCCAATCTACAGATCCTTTCTCTGCGACTCCCCAAAATCTTAGAAGTAAGTTTTTTGTTATGGAGCATTACCCTGGCCATTTCCTGAATATTCCTATTCTTTCTTTCAGCAACTCAATTGGCTTGAGGAGTAATGGGTAGTGAGCAGTGTTGAATAATCCCCTGTTTGTCACAAAATTCAAATACTTTGGTGTCCTTTAATTCAGTGCCACGGTTGCTTCTAATTTTCTTTAGTTTGCGACCTTGTTCATTCTAGATTCTATTAACAATAATCTTAAACTCACAAAGGGTTTCATTCTTATGAGCTAGGAATGTTACCCAAGTGAATCTGGTGTAGTCGTCTACCATAACTAAAGCTTACTTCTTTCCTCCAACAGCGGATTGTTGAATTGGTCCGAAGATATCCATATGAATTAAATCAAATGGAGCCTTAGTGAGAATATCTCGAGATGACTTATGGTGAACTTTCGTTTTTTTACCCTTTTGACAGGCACCACATACACCGTCAATCTTTGCATTGATTTTGGGAACGCCTCTAACAAGTTCCTTGTTAATGCTCTTAGTTAAGAGACGATAATTGATGTGACCAAAACGCTCATGCCAAAGATGTGTAGATTCCATTTTAGTCAAAATGCAACAGTTAATAAACTAAGTATGATGAAGATAATAGTTATTTTTACCACGAGTTCCCTGAAAAATCACTTTCCCAGTTTTGGCTACAATGTCACATCCATTTGCATTGAAGACAACTCTATGGCCTTTGTCACAAATTTGACTTATAGAAAGAAGATTTGCAGTCATACCTTTGACGTATACTACATCATGGATTTCTGGAACACCGGGAAGCTTGATCGTACCTTTCTTGCTAATGTAGCAACAACTCCCATCTCCGAAGGTAACTGGTTGATAGGTGTCTAAAACACCTAATTTTATATTTAGTATTTATGCTTTCTTTGCTGCTTTTCTTGTAAATTATGTATTTTATGTTGTTTTTGAGTTTATTAGGTGCAATGGAGTCATTTGGAGAAAAAAGAAGTGTAACTAACTCAAATCCAGGATTTCTTCTCAACATCTTGAAAAGAACGAAAAGACAAAGCCAGCGGCAGAAGAATGAGGACACTCCGACGTCGTATGACAAAGTTGTGAACAAAATTGATGATTAAGCTTGCCATTTCTCTAAAACTGACAATATAGGAAGAATTGTGAAGGTAACCCTTATCATAACCCATGGGGTACCAATATCCGGTCCAACCATTAACCACCCCTAAACTCGAGAGAAACATTCTCTAATTCAATTCATTTTTACCTGAAATTAAAAGAGGTTGTTGTCTGAGAGTTAGGGTTCCAGAGAAGAACAATTGATTTAGGGTTCTGAGCTTTGACAAGATACAGGGAAGAACACAACTTGCTTCCGTTGAAATTAGTGATGTGTGGAGTTGATGGGAAGAATTTGATGTTGTTGTTAATTGAAAATCCGAGAAGATGATTATCATGGGTTTATGGCTATAACAGAGGATGAACGGAGTAGATTAAAGGATGATTGAGAAACTGTTGAACTGGGTACGAATTATGAGATGGGTTTTGCTAAAATTGCATTCTAATACCGAGAAAGATGGTTGAGCAGATCGAAGGAATGAAGTTGATGTTGTTGAACTAATGGAAGAACGAGAAGAATCTGAGATGGGTTTTCGCGGTGATTGAGTTCGAATTGGTGTTCTGGGTTCATGAGAAATGAAGAATTTGGGTTTTCTGTCGATTTAGGAAGATGGGTTTTCTGTGAATCAAATTTGGATACTGAGAAGAAGAAGGGTTTGAATCTGGTGTTATGTCTGTGGTTAATTAGACAAAAATGGTGTTCCAGTAAGTCAAGAATCTGAGAAGAAGATGTTGATCTGCAACTGAGATTTGCAAATGAAGAATCTGAAATTGGAGAGAGGGTGATGAAGATTTGGGAATTAAGATGAAATTGATGGGGATAAAGTTCTCAGGCAAGAACTCAATTGAAGAGAAAATGGGTTGTGCAGGACTTGGAGCAGTATTGAGAGATGCAAACTGGTGAGATTATAGCTCAGATGGAGTTTGATTGTGTGCAGTCTAAATTGATGGCAGTGACGAGCATATGGAACTGAGCTGGAGGAAATGATAATGAAGTTGCAATCAAGTGAAGGGAATGAGGAGATGAGTCTGGTTATGATGGTTGGTTGCAGTTGCAACTGGTGATGCTGCTGCTAGGGATTGGCAGGATGATTTTGCAGCTGCAAGATAAGCAAGAGAAGACATAACCAGTGACACTGAGTTTTGAGAAGCTACAGTTTGCATTGTTGTAGCAGTGTGTTGCTGCTGAGAAGGTATAGCCGTGAATGACCATTGCAGACTGAGAAGATTATTGCAGATGGATGGGGATTACAAAGAAGAGCTGATGTTGTAGCTGTGATGTTTCTGGTGGTGCAAAACAAGGGACTGAAATGAGTTTGATGTTGGCGGTAATGGAATGATGCTTAACATAGATCAACGGAATGCAGAACAGTGTTGTGTGCTTTCGTCACGGGTAAAGATGAAAAATGGTTAAAGTGAAATCTTACCAACACATATTTCGAGAAAAAGATAGGCGAGTAAACTCTGCTCGAAATATCAAATGTGTATGTATGAAAACTATCATACTTATACGACTTTTATCTCAAGAGTAAGAGATAGAGTATATAGAATTTTGAGTGATAGATAAGCTCAAGTATCCACATACCTTTTAGTCGGATGAAGTTCCACTGGTTCCTTGAGTAGTTCTTCGTCTCCGTAAGATGATCTCCATGGAGTCTGGAGCTCAACCACACTTAACTATCCTAGTCCGAGACTTAGCTATAAGTAGACTAGAAATCAAGACACATAGTTTTGACAACTAAATTTGACAAACAAGCTTGAGATAGCAACGCTTGCAAGTTCGACCGAGCAATGCTCTAACAATCTCCCCCTTTGTCAATTTTAGTGACAAAACTATCAATACATATGGAATACAAAATAGATAAAACTTTGTAGCTTCTCGTCCACATGCTTGATCTCCTTGGTGCTTCAATATTACTCGAAAACTTCGTCTTCTCCAAGTACTCCCATGATTCCATAGATGTTCAGTTCAGCATCATAGGTGTTGAAGATCCGTAGCCATAACAATGAGAAAACAAAAGCTCTCGATCATTGTTATACATTGTCATAGTATTATTACAAAGTATCAAAGTTCAATTGTATCACAACTTTGACAACAATACTATGGTGATATGTATCACTCCCCCTTAGTCAATAATTTCATCTCAACATGAAAACCACTCCCCCTTACATAATGATCCGAAAACCATATGTATTTGTAATGTGAACTACATATTAATTCTCTCCCTTTTTGTCAATAAAATTGGCAAAGGTACGAAAACGGGATCCTAATGAAATTTTCATGGAGACGCTTCAAGACCAAATAAAAATACATATCAACTTTGTTTAGATGCAATCATAAAGCCGAAGCTGAATGCATTCATCACAGAGTTTATAAAGATACAAGATAACTCCTCAAATATTCCACAACCGCACTCCCCACAAAGATATGGAAATTAAGCGCAAGTTCAAAAGAACTCTCCCCCATTTGATGTCATTTCCGAAAGAACAACAAGAGCCACCTTACTTTCACAAGAAAAGAGGGATTTAAAAAAAACACTAAGATACTTAGAGGATACATATACTTAGAAACAAATGTGGAAAATAATATTATACCTCAAGAAGTTCCAAACTCAATTGCCCAAAGGATCTAGATAAGAGCAGGGGCAAGAGTTATGGATGACTAATGAACCAGAACGACACCAATAGACTATCGTAAGTGTTGAAACGTAGAAGTATCTAATGGTTTGGTGAGAATGTCAGCGAATTTTTGTTCCGAGGGCACAAATTCCATATTAATGATACCATTTTCCGAGGGCACAAATTCCTTGAATTCTATACCACGATCGCTTCTTATCTTCTTAAGCTTGCGACCTTGCTAATTTTGAATTCTATTCACAATAATTTTGAACTCCTCAAGAGTGTCATTCTTGTGCTTCAGAAAAGCAACCCATGTGAACCGTGTATAAATTTACCATAACTAAAGCATACTTATTTCCTCCAACAGATGCTTGTTGGATTGGACCAAATTGATCCATATGAATAAGATCGAGAGGAGCACGAGTGGCTATGTCTCGAGAAAGTTTGTGTGGAATTTTTCCTTGCTTACCCTTTTGGCATGCACCACAAACACCTTCTACTTTAGTATTAATTTTTGGAACGCCTTTGACAAGTTCACGGTTAATGAGCTTTCCTAGAATTTGGTAGTTGATATGACCAAAGCGTTCATGCCACAAATGAGTTGACTCAACCTTAGTCAAATTACAGTATAAATTGGATTGTATATCAAGGAGATAACAATTATTCATACTTCTACATCCTCGAAAAATTACTTTTCCGGACTTATCTTCAAGATAAAACTTTTCCTACCTATAAGTCCTTTCTCCGAAAGTCATTGTCTATGGACTGAGTCGAGACAATACAACTTTTCCATCATAACAACATAATAGACTTTATCCTTGTTGAACAAAAGATTTTATCCTATTTTCCATAAAATACATGATTACATAGGCTTAACTTTTGTATATGTCAAAAGTCCATTCGTCCTTTCATCAATAAGAATACCGATTCATGAACGACTTTACTTTTGACAAAATATGAGACCTTCAAGTTCACGGACGCAAACAATACATATCCCATAAAAATATTGCAATATCACAAACCATTAAAATACTGCATGTGAAAATTCAAGCCCGGAAAATTTCCAAGCTTTAGCAAAGAAGCTTTTTGAGTTCTGAGAACGTTCAGAGCCTGAAAAGGCGAAATAGTAAACTTCCAGGAGACTTCCGGAACTTTTTCAGATTGCGCGTCAGTTGACATTTTGGCCACATCTACTCGCTCGTTCATCGGAATGTCATGAAATTTTGACATGTCATAGAGGACATCCATACGAAGAGAATGGAATATGACCCCTCCTCAGATTCCTTGTAGATTGATCCCGGTTCGTCTCTTAGTACAGGGAAGAGTTCAGTTTCTTCAGACGGACTCATCGTAAAATGTGTTTTCATGACTTTCATGTTATTTGATCGTGCCTTGATTGTAGTATGATGAACTTTGATGATATTTCCTTGCGGGTATATTGTGTTTCATAATCTCCTTTGGCTTCGTGACTCTAACCTCATGTAATCTTCGTATTACGTGCTAAATACCGAAGTTGAGGATACTGGAGCCAATGATGACAACTCTAACCCTTCCGAAGTTATTGATGAAGAGACAACCATACCTGCACTTCGAGGCCATGATATGTTCGCTGCTGATGTTATGGAAAACCAGATGGTTGTTGCCTCAGTGATAGAAAAAACCGAGATAGCAACGGAGAATACCGAAGGAATTGTTGCTTTGGTCGTGGAAGCTTCTCCAGCGACTGAGAACCGTATAATAGTGTATGAATATCCAACTGCATGGGTTGGTTTCGATCCTCCCTTTAAAACTTCACTCCCGTATTATGAACTGGTAGGTGGATTCAGCGTTCCCATTGGATATGCACGCTTGTACGAGACGATATGGAAGAAGTTTGGCCACATGATCGTTAACAGGAACTATGGGCGTGCTTATGCTTTAACCATGCAAGTAGGCGTTATCTTGCATGTCGTGAGTGATATGCATATGAGGCCCAGGAATACCGTGACTCCAGATATACTCTTTGATTGGGAGTTTAACTTGCAGAATTCAGAAAGACTTGGCCTCAACGTGAAATGGCTTCGTAAGCAAATAAACGTTATGAAGGATTCATGTGAGAATAACATACCCTTTACCAATGATGCTGTGAAGGAGAAGGAGGACAAGATTTCCAAGCTGACTGAGGAGTTGAACAAGGAGAGGGCGGCTATGCAAATCTTGAAGGATGTTGATGAGCAAAAACCTTTTCTTGCTGATCTCTTGAACTTCTGAACTTCTGAGAGATGTGAGGTTTATACTTGGGTTTTGATATTTAGATGGTTTTGGATTGACTGATGGTTAAGGATTTTCTTGTAGATTTGATAGAGTTTTTTTTTACGAAATATGGACTGAATTTTGATAAATTGCTGAATTCAAATACTGATTGCAAGTATTGCAAATGTTTTGGAGGAATTGAAATACAAATGAAACAAAATCCTAAATATTAAATCCCAACGCCATGAATGCTTCAAACGCCCAATACCTTAAATGTCCAATAATTTCAGATAAACGCCTTAAGCCAATTTTCGTGAATTACTGGTATAGTTCTGCCATCTGTGTTGATCAATTTTTAGTATCCTTCGGCCACGGACTTAGCGACCATGAATGGTCCTTCCCAATTGGAGTTCCTTGTAGAATGAAGACCGCGCTGAACTGCTTTGAGAACCAGGTCCCCCATGAAACTTGTTAGGATTGGTCGATCGTGCCTTGAATATCTTCCGCTGACTCGGAATTCCCTGTTTGATGGAATTCCACGACTGTGGCACATATGGACACTCGCGCAGAAGAGAGTATCCAGCATAGTGTTGATCATGCTTAGCCAAGTCTTCAGCAATAAACCTCTCGATGGAGCGACTGATTTGAAGAAGTTCTGAACCCAACCATTGAGTGTAATATTTCTGAGGTGAAGTTACCCACTCGTAGCTTTTGATGACTGCTAAATTGTTCATGGGGAGAAGTCTCTGGACCATAGTAGCGTATTTGAACATCAGTAATATTGGAGCAAGAGGAGGAATAAGACTTGCCTGAGCTCGAAACCTTCTGACAAAGGTGTGAGTATCTTCTCCAAGTTCCTGCGTAAGCCCCATCTGATTTTTTACTTCTTCCAGATGCTCAAACAGTGGTGTGTCCTCTACTTCGTCTTCCGACTCGGAATCCTTGTCGATGACAGGATGTGTTGAAGGCATCGTTATCCTTCGGGCATGAATCCAAGTTTTCCAAGGACCATGTCGTACCCAGGGTCTTCCCGGATTATGAAAAACTTGACCTCAGTGCTGATCAATCTTTCCGTAACTTTGAGAGTGATGAAGCCGTATGTGTCTCTGGAGATTTCCTTCGTGGTCCCTAATTGCTATGGGAGCGTGGGTGGATTCCTGTAGAGTAATACCGGCAGCTCTGAGAGTTTTCAAAGGGATGATGTTGACAGCGGTACCGACATCGAAGGACGCCCTTTTGAACTCATTTCATTTAATGTGCACTGTGATGAGCAGTCCCCAGTCATACATTTCTTTGTCGGTGGCTGAAGATTCGGTGGTGGTTTCTTGGATCAGCAGACGTTTTCCGGACACGATGTGGTTCAGTGCAGCAAACATGTCTTTCCTTTGAGCTTTCGAAAGATACAACAACTCGCAGACATGTTCGATCAGAGATTGAACCGCTTCCTTGACAGGAGGTTCAGAGATGGTAAAAGTTCTGACTGGGAGGGGGTTTTGTGCACTCCCTCAGTCCCCAGGTTGAGCTCTCCTGATTCGACCTTTTCCTTGAATATGCGCTTCAAAATTTTGCAATCACTTGTGGGATGGCTGACGTATCTATGGAAACGGCAATACCGAGGATTTTCCATGGCCTCTTCAGTTGGTTCCTTCTTGACATAAGGTAATTTGATTGCACCATCTTGAATCCAGGCATCGAGTAGTTCATTAACTTCTTCCATTGAACAGGGAAAATCAGGTGCTTCTGGATCTTCCGTATGCTGAGGAGGGATTTTCGAATTCTCCTTCTTGTGTGCCTTTGAAGGGGTGGAGGAAGTCTGCTTGTGTGTGGTTCTGCTTTTCGCTTACTCCCTTCCGCGACAATTTGTTGAAGGTTGCAGGTTGTACTGCTTGTTGATCAAACGCCTGCTTCCTCGAGTGTCTTTTGAATCCTCAGTCTTTGTAGACTTTGCTCTTTCCAAAAGAGCGGGTGCAGTGGTTGCCGACCTCTTCGCAGCTTCGTGAAGCTCTGAGAAAGTCTGGAATCGAAGGTTTTCTCAGCAAGGCCCTGTAGACCGGGAGCATGCCATTGATGCAAAGTCCACCAGTTGTTGCTCCGTGACGTTTGGGTCATGACAATCCAGGCTTGGACTCTGAACCTTTTCACATAATCATTGGGATTTTCACTGACCCTCTGAAACATCCTTCCAAGGTCGGAGAGGGTGACTTGTTCTGACACGAAGAAGTATTTCCGTAGAATGCGTTAACCATTTCTCCCCAATTGTTGATAGTCCCTGGTGCGATGTTGTTATACCAGGTGTATGCTCTGCCTTTCAGAGATTTTGAGAATTCCTTGAGACGACGACATGATGTTCATGTTCTCCCAGGGATTCGAGAAAACGAGAGACATGTTCCCTAGCATTGCCAGTTCCATCATATAAGGTGAAGGTTGGAGAAACGTAACCTTTGGGGAGTGGAATCCTCTGCGTAGCGGCAGGATAAGGAGGTTGATGACGATGGACATGCGATGTTTTTCTTTTCCACGGTTCTCCAAAAGGTGCTCCAGATCCTCGCGAGTGATGAAATTCGATGATCCCTTCGCTGATGAGTTGTCTGCAGCAGTTTTGGGACTTCGTCGTCTTCTACTGTGGATTGGAATTACTTCAGGATCGTCGTCTGAGGATTTCTCCTTCTCCTTTCCCTTCTCTTGAGTCTTCTCTGACATCTTGTCAGTAAGAGTTTTGAGATAATTACACAGCTCCTTCTGTGTCAGCCATGTCAGTCTGATTCTTTGCAAGAGTCTCCTGCGCTTTGATAAGATCAGCAATGGTAGGTGGTGGATCTCCCTGACTTCTTCAGGGTGTCGTCCGGACAGTGGATGACCTTCGGCGTGAGGAGGAGTAATGTCACCACCATCAGTGTTGGAGGTCGGAATTGTCTCCGGGATATTCTGATTGTTGTTGTTGCTAGTGCTAGCACGGTTTGTGTTAGGATTCGTAACTGAACCCGACCTGAGATCAACCATCTTGTGAAATTGTGAGATTGCAACCGAGAGAATGATCTCCCACTGTGGTCCAATCTGTAGATGGGGAAAAACGATTTGCTGGTTTTTAAGGAATTGAGGAGACGACCGTACGGAGGAGACTCCTCGAACCGAGCGAAATGTTAAACCTCACACAGATGCACCGCTGCAAAGGGGGTGCTTTAGATTCGAGAGATCAATCTGTAGTACTCCGGCCTAAATCAAGACAATGACCGTTCCAGAGTAAATTCGGTCACAAGAGAGGATGGGTTGATCTGTAGGAGGGAAGCTGAGAAATGTGTGGAATCAATGGTAATCAAAGATTGTGGTGTGTGAATTCTGAATACGATAAGCTCTGAGTGATTGAAATTGCTCAATTGAGAGTAGTTTCAATTGATGAGTTGATGATCTCGTGTTGTCGTTTGACGTGAGATTGATATGATGCTGATGATTCAATCATGATTCAGAGACTTATTTATATGTGGAATTTTAGACACCATGATTCCATGAAGTGTGACAGTTGATGGAATCAAGGAGTGGGGAAGTGGAGATCGTGTTTGAAACCAGTTGCTCAACGTGTGGAGACTTGGTCGATTTTCCACCCACTACCTCGTGAATTCCTTCAACTGATTGCACGACTTGCTCACATTCCATCGTGTGTTTGAACACACGTGCCGTAGACCGCCAGACCAAAACCCTAAGTGATATCCCCCCAAGTGACACGATTGACGTCTCGTGGTTTTTAGTCAATTGATGACTTCGTGGTTTGATGGGACGATGAGTCCATGTAGTTGTGAGTTGAACATGATGTTCTGAAACTCATGAATTGAACATGTCATGAGACAGAGGTATAGTTCTTACGATGAAGTGAGCAAGTATTTCTCATTCGATGGATCGTTGAATATTGATTGTTGAACCAATATTCCTTGGTTTGAGCAAATATTTATATCTGAGCAAGTGTTCTCATGTGATGAATTGTTGAATATTTGATCGTCTGAGCAGTGTTGCTCATCTGATGGATTATTGGCAGCGTACCAAAATATTAATTAGAATACTGGTTGTTGAACCGAGCATAATTAATAAAATTAATGACCATGAGGTCGTCGTAAAATTATTAAGGTTGGAATCTGGAATGATGATCCTTGGATTCAGAAACCCTAATTTGATCAATTGATGATCAATTCATGGTTCGTCAGAATTTAACCATGGGACGAAGGAGGGAGCGACTACATGGGACCGTGGATCAACCATGTAGTGTCCATATGCTCACGTGAGCAATGAAGAACTCTTGAAGAGTTGACGATTTGTTGGTGGAAGAATGATTAAATGCTGGCTTAATCATTTATTCAAAAATGCTCGTCTGAGCCTTAGGTGAGAAAACCTAATTAATTATGATGAGGCGAGGGACCGACCATGGAGTCATGAAACCGTCCCTGGGTTGTCCCATGACCGCCTGACGATCACTTCATGAAAATCCAAAGTGTTTGGGAGAGTTTTGGACCTAATACGAGCAATTGTGCAAATTAGGTCAAAACTGTGAAAATTGATGGGACCGGCTTCCGTGAGCCAAAGAGCCAATCTTGGTCGGTCAAGATAGCGTGATGGTGTCTCCAAGGCGTCCGCGTCTCAGTCCTGATAATTTTGATATTTTCTGGCGTGTAATTGAGCATCCATTCGAGAAAATATGCCAAAATTAGGGCTTCGACGAAACTGAGGAAAACACCATGAGATGATGAAAAATAATTATAAAATAAGAAATGAGGAGGCGTGGGACCGTCGTGGTCAAGGCATGGTCGGTCTGTCGTGACCACGGTCCCGTGGTGCCTTTTCCTTAATTTTATAATATTTTGATGATTTTATGAAAAAATCATGAATTTTGAGAAATTTGATGAATTTAGGGAGTTTCCATGAATTGAATGAGTTTTCATGAGTTCAAGGAAGCAAAATATATTAAAATAATAAAAGTAAGGGCGTGTGGGATCATGGAAGGCATGGACGGCCGACTTGGGCCCGGTCCCACGAGTTTCCCTAATTTTTGTGTACTTTTCATGTATTTTTGATGAATTGAGAGAATTTTTTCTAATTTGAGAGAAATACCATGAAATCAAGGAACTTGATGAATTCAAGGAAAACTAATAATAAAATAACAAAACAAAGGGGCGTGTGGGACCGGCTAGGGCATGGCCGGCCGGCCAAGTCCCGGTCCCACAAGTTTTCATAATTTATTTTATTATTATTTGATGATTTGTGCAAAAATACCATGAAATCAAGGAGTTTTTTCATGAAATTAGAGAAATAATAATAATAATAATAAAATAATAAGGAACCGTGGGGTGTGGGGCCGGTTGGGTCCAGGGCATGGCCGGTTGGCCAATGGTCACGCCCCACACTCCTTTCCTTAATTTTATATTATTTTTTATGGATTTGTGGAATTACCATGAAACCGAGGAGTTTCCTCGAGACGAAGGAGATTTGATAAAATGAGAGAATTTTCATCAAATCATGGAAAATAATAAAAATGCATTAAAAATATAAAACTGACGTGGGATTGACCACGACAAGGTCGGTCGGTCGTGTGCCCGTGCTCCCAGCACCCTGGTCAATATTTTTAATTATTTATTATTTTCTTCTCTATTTTGTATAAGTTCATCGTTTCGTTGTATTTTTGAAATACTCGTTCGTGCGGTGACTGTTAGTGTATTGTCTTTGAATATACCTTCACCATTTGAATGGGGGATTACTTAGAGGTAGCTCAGACGCCCGGTTGTTGATTATTTATTACTAATTATGGATTTCAGTGGAGAATAATTCACAAAACTGAGTAATAAGATGTTTATTATTAATTCATAGGATCAGCTGAGGATTCGACTACGAATTCAGAATAATAAAGTGAGCATTACCATTCCATGGGATCGTAGATTCGACCATAGAATCAGAGTAATTAAGATTTATCTATTACCATTTATGAGACCAGTTGCGGATTCGATCATGAAATCGGAGTAATGAGATAATATAGTTATTGCTATGCTATGAGATCAAGCCGTGGATTCGATCATAGAATCAGAAAAATTGTTATTGCCATTCCATGGGACCAGTCGTGGATTCGACTGTGGAATAGGAGCAATAATAGATTATTCTGGGAATTCAATAGTGAATGTCACGGCAGAATTAATCTTAATTAGGAATAATTAACTTTGTGGCTCCTTACTAGCAGAGCAAGCTGTCTAGGAGCATTAATTATCCCGATATGAGCTTGTCGTTAATTCATATCCTTTATATAGTCAGGGTAAACTTTTTGTTTGTTCCTGAAGACGTTATCGCTCTATACTAGCAGAGCAATCTGTCTATGAGCCGTCCATATCGTGATACTATATAGAAATAATCACTGAAAGTATTCAGTATTCATGAGATATGCCGTTGTCCAGTCGTGAGACTACATATCTACATGTACTCTGAGAGAAAGTACTCTCCGTTGAGAATTCGATGAGAGACCCATGTCTAGATACTCACGTCTGATTGCTGAATCAGAGCTTCGTATAATTATGAGATTACGATTTTAGCCTTTGTCGAAAATTTACCATCTACATCCGTATAAACTCTTGATCAGAATCACATCCTTTGAGATCATCCTCAACCATAAGGTTAACTTCTTCTTTGGGAACAGTTTCCATAGAGCTCCTTTCTGAAGAAAGATGAGACACCTATAAGATTTATATATGTTCGTGAAAGCCCTGGCTAGAAACCCTAGATTTCCTTGAGGAGATACAGGCGTTTGTGGCCGACCAAGAATGGCCCTAGAAAGAGATATTGTGCAGCTTCCAAAACGTCCACCATCCCAAAAGATCAAAGTGACAAAATAAAAATGATACTAGAGAAGATCATTACAACAAGGGATATACAATCCTAGAGAAAATATAGTACAATACTTGAGCATCTCTCAAATCCTCATCCTTGTATTTCTCAAGTTAGACACCAGGATAGAACATTCTGCTTCTAGGTAGCAGAGGGAGACATAGTCTCACCATCGGTTCTTAGAGAGTACCTATAAATTCTTCTAGGATATCTTATCTCAACAATTCTTATCCTTTCACTGCAGCTTCCAAGAAGAAGGATGTGTCTCGTAGTCCTTCTGGGAATCACATGAGAGAAACCCTTCTGATACCAAAGTCTAGGACCTCTAGAAATAGGTTCTAGGGGATTTTTCGAAATTCGTCTCCACACACTAGACTTAGATTTATCAGATGTATTCTTATAAGCACATGACATACTTTCATTGGTAGCACGAGAATTTACAAATGTCCTGTAATGATTTCTAGGAGAGAGGTCATTTTTATAAGATGCCTGGTTTCCTGTGAAAGGGACCTTCATTGTAGTAGTCGTTCGACTATTTACTCCATTGAAAGTAGAAAGAAGCAACTTGTGGAGTTCAGAAACACGTTTCTTTCTAGCAAAACAATGTATAGCATAGTGATTTCCTTTTCCACAGAAGGTACATATTCGTGGAGGAGAAGCAAAAACTAGCACTTGTTTAAACTTCATAGCCACGGGAGAAGATTGTAAGTTATGAAAACTTTTCTTGACACAATCTTCTCTTGGAGAAAATTTCATTCTGTACGGTAACTCATGAGAATTAGTTTGTGCAGAAGAATTTTTCTTTAAAACAGAGTTTTCCTTTTCCAAGGATTTGCACTGTCCATGGGCTAAGACAAGCGATGCTTCAAGTTTCTCCCTCTCAACACGAAGTCTGTCTAGATCGGAAGAATGCGTCTTGATCAAACAATTTTCTCTAATTGAGCCTTCTTTAACCAGCTTTTCAAGAACACAAATCTTTTCACGCCGTATATTGTTTTCTTGAAGAAGTTTCTCAATTTCCTTAAAGAATGACCCTATAATGTTATAGAGTACTTGTTCACGATCGATAGACTTTTCAAATTCATCCATGAGTTGTACATGATCCTTGAGATCAACAAACTCTGTAGAATTTTTTGAAATTATGGTGAGCTCCATTTCAGCTTTTGCTATCATGTCCAACGTATCATTGGAGGAAGAATGACCAACACATGATGGAATAGTCTTCCTACCTTGGGATTCGGAAGAATCATCTAAGGAGTGACCCTTTGAGGTATTCCCGAGACACTTGGAAAAGTTGACAGCTTTAGGAGGCATTTGGTATGCGTATGAGATTTTGTCCACACACTTAGATTTCCATAAACACAGACTTATGAGGTCTTTAAAGTGTTTGCCTTCTCTGATACCAATTGAAAAAGCGGGGGTATAACAACACCACCCAATATTTCGATTAGCAATCTGTATGGACTAACTCCGAAATACTTTGCTAGAGCATCAACTAGACAGTCAGACTCAATCTTGATAAAAGTATCTCAAGGAGTTAATACCTCTCTCTTGATTTGATTTTTACTCAAGCTAAAAAACAATAGCGAGACTTTATCAAATACAAGGAATACTTGGACGGTACCAAAGATCAATGTCCAAGGACCAATCAATATCAATCAACAACCAAAGGTTGGATTTCCAATTGATGATCACGAACGCACAACCTGTATTATTTCAATTATATAAAATATAATGTGGAAAAGAAATAACACAGACACCAGAAATTTTGTTAACGAGGAAACCGCAAATGCAGAAAAACCCCGGGACCTAATCCAGATTGAATACACACTGTATTAAGCCGCTACAGACACTAGCCTACTGCAAACTAACTTCGGACTGGACTATAGTTGAACCCCTATCAATCTCCCACTGATACAAGGTACATTTGTACTCCTACGCCTCTGATCCCAGCAGGATACTGCGCACTTGATTCCCTTAGCTGATCTCACCCACAATCAAGAGTCGGTGTAACCCAAAATCACATACTTGATAATAAACAGATCTGTCCCACACAGAAAAGTCTATAAAAGGATAAATTTGTCTCCCACAGATAAACCCTAGGCTTTGTTCCGTCTTTAGATATAAAATCAAGGTAACAGGAACCAATTGATAATCCGTTCTTATATTTCCGAAGAACAACCTAGATTAATCAATCACCTCTCTACAATCCTTTCTGACTACACAAGCGGATTGTCGAGGAATCACAAACAGTGAGACGAAGATGTTTGTGACTTCTTTATCTTGCCTATCGGATAACTCTCACGATCTCAAGCCAATCAATCGATTGTACTCGTACGATAGAAGATGCAAGATCAGATCACACAACTACGATAAAGTAGTATCGGTCTGGCTTCACAATCCCAATGAAGTCTTTAAGTAGTTAACCTGATTTTAGAGAAGAAAATCAAAGGTTAATGGAGATCGACTCTAACGGGCGCACTAGTAGCACACGGACGTGTAGGGATTAGTTTTGCACAATGCTAGATGTCTCTTTTATATAGCCTTCAAATCAGGGTTTTTCCTTAGTTACAAAGCAATCCTTATTTACCGTTATATGAAAACCTGATTTAGATTCAAGCTAATATTTCTCAACCGTTAGATCGAAAACTTAGCTTGTCACACACATTTGGGTAGACGTTTACTGGGTTCGTGAAAACCATGCCCAAACGTGTACATCTATGTTGGTTCAACATAGTAACCCAAAAGGTTAACCATATAAACATTTAATATTAACCTTGTTCTTCTTCACCATAACTAGTTCAATTGACTCAAATGAACTAGTTAAAGAGTTGTTCAATTTCTATGAGATCTTATGTAACTACACAAGATACAATTGAAGCAAAGATGATTCGATTCGATTGAATCGGCTCATGAACATTATAGCCACTGTTTGCATAAAGCATTACTTAGTAATTTAATGTTTCATGTTCAGAGCACATCTTTAGATCATAAACTCTTAAGTTCACAAACAAGTTCGCGGACTTAAGTTAATCGGTTGAGTTTTCCAAACTCAGCAGAAATTCTCGGAAAGAGAACTTCCGCCAGTTCGCGGACTGAGTTCGCGTACTTAGCACACAAACGAGTTTTGGAAAATCCAGCAGAAATTCTCGGTCGAGAACTTCCGACAGTTCGCGGACTTGGCAAGCCAATTCCACAATCCTCCCGATTTCTCTTGATCAACAAAGTTCGAAAACTTCGGTTCAAGGATTACATGTTATGTATTCTAAACTCTCATTTCAATCATTGAGACATTCTCAGAGGACGCTATGTAGTCGTTATTCACAGACCGATTCACGTTAGAGTAATTCTCAAAGTGATTGAAACTTTTCATGACTTTCGTCACTAGGTTAAGATAAACTTGATCAAAGAGATACGCTTTACAAACACACGATTTCGAGATAAAAGATAAGCAATGAATGCTCAGCTCGAAATGTCAAATGTGTATGATCTAGTCTATATAGCATACGACTTTTGTCTCATAAGAAGTAGGAGATAGAAGAGATAGACTTTTGAGTGATGGATAAGTTCAAGTCTCCACATACCTTTTTGTTGATGAAGTTCCACGGTTCCTTGTATAGATGTTCGTCGTTGTATGATGAATCTCGATGAAGTACTTGAGCTCAACTACACTTTTTTATCCTAGTCTGAGACTTAGCTATGTAGGCTAGAAATCAAGACTTATAGTTTTGATCACTAACATTGACAAACATGCTTGAGATAGCAACGCATGCGAGGTTGACCGAGCTATGCTCTAACACCCTCGAAAAACCCTACAACTTTGCAGAAGGTACCGAAGGCAAAATCGGACATTTCGGGGTTCAAAATTCACTAATCATTTATCCAAAATGATCACCTAATATCTCTTTCGAAAGGTATTATTCTCCTCTGCAACTTTCAAGTTTTGACCGGAAGCCAATTCTGACTCGAACATATCAAAAAGTGTTCATTTAGCAGCTTACTCGCGGCTGATTTCAGAGTTTCAGTCACAACTGGCAATCATTGAAAAATCATAACTAATTCAATATTTATCCAAATCAAGCAAACTAAACTGGTATAGAAAGGTTAAAGACTCATCTATAACTTCCATGTTCTACCCAGGGACAAATCCACAATCTAAGATAACAATAATGGTCCCTAAATATAAAGAAGTAAACGCTAAAATCACATAAAAACATGATAATTCCCTAAACTTGATTGATTCTAATTCATTACAATCTTCAATACATACCCAATTTACAACTGAAAAATTAGAATAGATAGGAAAGGTTACCTTGAGATACAAATCACGTCATATTACTCGCCAACTTTATCATCACAATCAACATGAACTTCAATATTAAGAATATAACTACTTCCCTTATTTTCCAACCTCAACTATCAAAGAATCATGATGTTTCCATTCCAACAAATTACCATCAGAATAACCTATCATAAGTATCTAACATATCAACATATTGCTCATAATCAAAATCTCTCTACTACCTTCACTTATTCTTCTCCCAACCATGCTACTCACCACCACGATCTCACTCTCACTCAATCTTCTCTAGATTTTCATATATTGCTTAGGTCTTTGTTTTCCATTCCTCATAATCTCCATATATTACTCTATATATGATATCCTAGCCTCTCTGTCAAACTCTCCTTCTCTCCAACTCTCTGTTTCTCTATACAAGAAACACCACCACCTTCACCATATATCTTCACGTGATGGAGATAAACTTAAACTTCAATTTGAATAATTTAATTATACTTACACTTCATTTACATCCATTACTATTACCCACTTTCTGGTCTCCAAAAACTCCCCACCTTATAGAATAATCCCATCTCCTGTCTAAGCGCAAACAATATAAAACAAAGCAGAAACCTATATGGCTTTCTACAACTAAAATTTGTAGCTCTAGGTTCAATTATGTTGATTTAAGTTCTATCAAATAGGGAAGTCTAAGTTTCTTACACTAATCTCTATAACAGAAAGCTATAAATTTTAGTCTCTAAACTCTTTACACTAATTTTTATATACAAAATAAATGTCTCTAATTACAAGGAAGAGTCCTACGAAAGTGTTTTTATAATTATCGGTTTTCTGAAAGAACTAAATCATACTTCTATGATCGGTCATCTCTGAATGCAGTTGCCCTGTCAAGGTTGGCCAATCCCAACAATGCCTTCTTACGAACAGAGAAAACACGACCTTCACTATTCCCCAGTGCTGGATTAACAAAATCTTAACTTACTAAGATTAATGAATCACTAAACTTCTATCATAACTGGTGTCACCTAAAAATTTTACTTCAAAAAAATATACACATACAAGCAAAAAAATTTAATACACCAAACAAATATTTTAGTTATTGATGGTTTTTAGTGATTAAGATTTATCTCACAAACTCAACCCAGTTCTAAACTAATCTATTTCACTAACTGGCACTGGCTATTCCTATTGTTTCCCATATAAGATCTAATAGTGAGCTCTGATACCAACATTGTAGCGCCCCCTTAAGCTGGCAGCTGAGTAATCCAAGATATTAACTAAACAAAGAGGCACTAAGAATCTAGATCATTTATTTAAACAATCAATTAAGAAATCTGCTATAAAACTTATCCAACCCTAACCCCACTCAGAAATATAAATATACAAGAACTTCTCTCAAATGATACATATACAATAGTTATTTTGTTTGCGAATAGAATAAACAAACATAATAGACATAGCAGAAGTTAACAAATTAACGGAGTCAACTCCTCGAGCTTTCGCTACGCAACTCTGATCTGTCTCTGAAACTGAAAGTGAGAATGGGTGAGCACATCATCCCTAAAAGGGGTGCCCAGCAGGAATAACATTTAACTTTAAAGAAATCATGAGCAATATTTGGAAAATAATTCATGTTTTCCCAAACATCAAAGTGACCAAGTCACTGGAAACACAAACAATGTATATGGACAAACTCCTTCTTCAAACAATATATATTAGTGATGCCGGGTTTTTCCACACCTACATAGCTATATTGATGCCAGGTTGTTCCATACCTAATAAGCATGAAAGCTGAATTCATGTAGATATAAATGAAGGAACTATCCTATATACCACACGTGGAAATTCTCATTTCCCATAACAATTCATATTGACAACAAAACATTACAGGTCCTTTCCAATTCATGGAAAGATTCAAAGAATCAACAGAACAATCATAATATAAACTAAACAATGCATGAAATGCAAAACTGACAATGCATGAGTTTGTTAAACATAAAATTTTGTAAAAGAAACAACAATGATTTCAAAAGAGTTAAAGTATTCCCACCTCTTTTGATGACAAGCCAAGCCGACCTGGAGATATACGAACCACTGGTTCGTCCTTTGAATCGATCGTTGTTAATACAGACTAACTGTTAATCACACAGTCACACTAAGAATTTATCCAATAGGCTCATACAAGGTTCATAGCATAATATCATACAAGTCTCTAGTTATAAGATAAGTCAAATAACTAACGGTTTTATTTATATCAATAGTTCTACAACCTGGTAATATGTAATTTGGGCATAAATTAATATATATACATATCCAAATGGGGTCAAATTGGGTGTCATTAGAAATCCCTCGAAAAACCCTACAACTTTGCATAAGGAACCGAAGGCTAAATCGGACCAGAAGTGGTCCAAAAACACAAATAAGGTTTCTGGCCTTAAGCCCAAGCCCAATGATCTAACCCACGGGTTAACCCACAACCCGATTCACTAAACCGGTCCATACCCACCCATCTGACTCGTCTGAGTACTAAATCAGCCAATCTGATTCACTGGGCTAACACGGCCAACTAGGTTTGACTCAGTAACTAACTGATTTGAGTCGGCCATTTCTACAAACATTTGACAGACATAAAAACTACTTGTGCACTGCACAAGCACCAATATTTCGGGGTTCAAAAATCACTAATCGTTTATCCAAAATGATCACCTAATATCTCTTTCGAAAGGTATTATTCTCCTCTGCAACTTTAAAGTTTTGACCGGAAGCCAATTCCGACTCGAACATATCAAAAAGTGTTCATTTAGTAGCATACTCGCGGCTGATTTCAGAGTTTCAGTCACAACTGGCAATCATCGAAAAGTCATAACTAATTCAATATTTATCCAAATCAAGCAAACTAAAATGGTATAGAAAGGTTAAAGACTCATCTATAACTTCCATGTTCTACCCAGGGAAAAATCCACAATCTAAGATAACAATAATAGTCCCTAAATATAAAGCAGTAAACGCTAAAATCACATAAAAACATGATAATTCCCTAAACTTGATTGATTCTAATTCATTACAATCTTCAATACATACCCAATTCACAACTGAAAAATTAGAATAGATAGGAAAGGTTACCTTGAGATACAAATCACGTCATATTACTCACCAACTTCATCATCACAATCAACATGAACTTCAATATTAAGAATATAACTACTTCCCTTATTTTCCAACCTCAACTATCAAAGAATCATGATGTTTCCATTCCAACAAATTACCATCACAGTAACCTATCATAAGTATCTAACATATCAACATATTGCTTATAATCAAAACCTCTCTACTACCTTCACTTATTCTTCTCCCAACCATGCTACTCACCACCACGATCTCACTCTCACTCAATCTTCTCTAGATTTTCATATATTGCTTAGGTCTTTGTTTTCCATTCCTCATAATCTCCATCTATTACTCTATATATGATATCCTATCCTCTTTGTCAAACTCTCCTTCTCTCCAACTCTCTGTTTCTCTAAACAAGAAACACAACCACCTTCACCATATATCTTCACGTGATGGAGATAAACTTAAACTTCAATTTGAATAATTTAATTATACTTACACTTCATGTACATCCATTACTATTACCACTTTAACCTAATCACTTAAGGGCCAACCTAACTACTTATCAAAGGTCCAGTCCAATTAAAAAGTTCCGGTCAACTACTGTTGACTTCCTGGTCAACGGTCAAGTCAAATGCTTTTCGATCCTAACTTTCGAGTGCGATATCTTTCTCGTCCGATGTCCAATTTTCGCGTTCTTGTAGTCCATTTCGCGTAATGTTTCGAGATCTATCTAACGGTACTAATTTCATATCTAGATCGTTGTTAGATTAATTCTTATTAAATAACGTCTATGTTAAACTAATCGAGTTATTATCGACTAATATCTCTCTTGTCTGGTCTAATAGCGTTGACGAGCTTGAGGGTCCTTACATTCTCCCCACCTTATACATTTTCGTCCTCGAAAATCAAGCCATCCTTCTGGTCTCCAAAAACTCCCCACCTTATAGAATAATCCCATCTCATGTCTAAGTGCAAACAATATAAAACAAAGCAGAAACCTATATGGCTTTTTACAACTAAAATTTGTAGCTCTAGGTTCAGTTATGTTGATTTAAGTTCTATCAAATAGGAAAGTCTAAGTTTCTTACACTAACTTTATAATAGAAAGCTATAACTTTTAGTCTCTAAACTCTTTACACTAATTTTTATATACAAAATAAATGTCTCTAATTACAAGGAAGAGTCCTACGAAAGTGTTTTTATAATTATCGGTTTTCTGAAAGAACTAAATCATACTTCTATGATCGGTCATCTCTGAATGCAGTTGCCCTGTCAAGGTTAGCCAAGCCCAACAATGCCTTCCTACGAACAGAGAAAACACAACCTTCACTATTCCCCAGTGCTGGATTAACAAAATCTTAACTTACTAAGATTAATGAATCACTAAACTTCTATCATAACTGGTGTCACCTAAAAATTTTACTTCAAAAAAATATACACAAACAAGCAAACAAATTTAAAACACCAAACAAATATTTTAGTTATTGATGGTTTTTAGTGATTAAGATTTATCTCACAAACTCAACCCAGTTCTAAACTAATCTATTTCACTAACTGGCACTGGTTATTCCTATTGTTTCCCATATAAGATCTAATAGTGAGCTCTGATACCAAAATTGTAGCGCCCCCTAAGCTGGCAGCTGAGTAATCCAAGAGATTAACTAAACAAAGAGGCACTAAGAATCTAGATCATTTATTTAAACAATCAATTAAGAAATATGCTATAAAACTTATCCAAATCTAACCCCACTCAGAAATATAAATATACAAGAACTTCTCTCAAATGATACATATACAATAGTTATTTTGTTTGCGAATAGAATAAACAAACATAATAGACATAGCAGAAGTTAACAAATTAACGGAGTCAACTCCTCGAGCTTTCGCTACGCAACTCTGATCTGTCTCTGAAACTGAAAGTGGGAATGGGTGAGCACATCATCACTAAAAGGGGTGCCCAGCAGGAATAACATTTAACTTTAAAGAAATCATGAGCAAGATTTGGAAAACAATTCATGTTTTCCCAAACATCAAAGTGACCAAGTCACTGGAAATGCACAAACAATGTATATGGACAAACTCCTTCTTCAAACAATATATATTAGTGATGCCGGGTTTTTCCACACCTACATAGCTATATTGATGCCAGGTTGTTCCACACCTAATAAGCATGAAAGCTGAATTCATGTAGATATAAATGAAGGAACTATCCTATATACCACACGTGGAAATTCTCATTTCCCATAACAATTCATATTGACAACAAAACATTACAGGTCCTTTCCAATTCATGGAAAGATTCAAAGAATCAACAGAACAATCATAATATAAACTAAACAATGCATGAAATGCAAAACTGACAATGCATGAGTTTGTTAAACATAAAATTTTGTAAAAGAAACAACAATGATTTCAAAAGAGTTAAAGTATTCCCACCTCTTTTGATGACAAGCCAAGCCTACCTGGAGATATACGAACCACTGGTTTGTCCTTTGAATCGATCGTTGTTAATACAGACTAACTGTTAATCACACAGTCACACTAAGAATTTATCCAATAGGCTCATACAAGGTTCATAGCATAATATCATACAAGTCTCTAGTTATAAGATAAGTCAAATAACTAACGGTTTTATTTCTATCAATAGTTCTACAACCTAGTAATATGTAATTTGGGCATAAATTAATATATATATATACGTATCCAAAAGGGGTCAAATTGGGTGTCATTAGAAATCCCTCGAAAAACCCTACAACTTTGCAGAGGAACCGAAGGCTAAAGCGGACCAGAAGTGGTCCAAAAACACAAATAAGGTTTCTGGCCTTAAGCCCAAGCCCAAAGATCTAACCCACGGGTTAACCCACAACCTGATTCACTAAACCAGTCTATACCCATCCATCTGACTCGTCTAAATACTAAATCAGCCAATCTGATTCACTTGGCTAACACGACCAACTAGGTTTGACTCAGTAACTAACTGATTTGGGTCGGTCATTTCTACAAACATTTGACAGACATAAAAACTACTTGTGCACTACACAAGCACCAATATTTCGGGGTTCAAAAATCACTAATCGTTTATCCAAAATGATCACCTAATATCTCTTTCGAAAGGTATTATTCTCCTCTGCAACTTTCAAGTTTTGACCGGAAGCCAATTCCGACTCGAACATATCAAAAAGTGTTCATTTTGCAACATACTCGCGGCTGATTTCAGAGTTTCAGTCACAACTGGCAATCATTGAAAAATCATCACTAATTCAATATTTATCCAAATCAAGCAAACTAAAATGGTATAGAAAGGTTAAAGACTCATCTATAACTTCCATGTTCTACCCAGGGAAAAATCCACAATCTAAGATAACAATAATAGTCCTTAAATATAAAGCAGTAAACGCTAAAATCACATAAAAACATGATAATTCCCTAAACTTGATTGATTCTAATTCATTACAATCTTCAATACATACCCAATTCACAACTGAAAAATTAGAATAGATAGGAAAGGTTACCTTGAGATACAAATCACGTCATATTACTCACCAACTTCATCATCACTATCAACATGAACTTCAATATTAAGAATATTACTACTTCCCTTATTTTCCAACCTCAACTATCAAAGAATTATGATGTTTCCATTCCAACAAATTACCATCAGAAGAACCTATCATAAGTATCTAACATATCAACATATTGCTCATAATCAAAATCTCTCTACTACCTTCACTTATTCTTCTCCCAACCATGCTACTCACCACCACGATCTCACTCTCACTCAATCTTCTCTAGATTTTCATATATTGCTTAGGTCTTTGTTTTCCATTCCTCATAATCTCCATCTATTACTCTATATATGATATCCTAGCCTCTATGTGAAACTCTCCTTCTCTCCAACTCTCTGTTTCTCTAAACAAGAAACACCACCACCTTCAACATATATCTTCACGTGATGGAGATAAACTTAAACTTCAATTTGAATATTTTAATTATACTTACACTTCATGTACATCCATTACTATTACTACTTTAACCTAATCACCTAAGGGCCAACCTAACTACTTATCAAAGGTCCAGTCCAATTAAAAAGTTTTGGTCAACTACTGTTGACTTCGTGGTCAACGGTCAAGTCAAATGCTTTTCGATCCCAACTTTCGAGTGCGATATCTTTCTCGTCCGATGTCCAATTGCGCGTTCTTGTAGTCCATTTCGCGTAATTTTTCGAGATCTATCTAACGGTACTAATTTCATATCTAGATCTTTGTTAGATTAATTCTTATTAAATAACGTCTGTGTTAAATTAATCGAGTTATTATCGACTAATATGTCTCTTGGCTAGTCTAATAGCGTTGAAGAGCTTGAGGGTCCTTACATTCTCCCCACCTTATATATTTTCGTCTTCGAAAATCAATCCATCCTTCTGGTCTCCAAAAACTAGAATAATCCCATCTCCCGTCTAAGCGCAAACAATATAAAACAAAGCAGAAACCTATATGGCTTTCTACAACTAAAATTTGTAGCTCTAGGTTCAATTATGTTGATTTAAGTTCTATCAAATAGGGAAGTCTAAGTTTCTTACACTAATCTCTATAAAAGAAAGCTATAAATTTTAGTCTCTAAACTCTTTACACTAATTTTTATATACAAAATAAATGTCTCTAATTACAAGGAAGAGTCCTACGAAAGTGTTTTTATAATTATCGGTTTTCTGAAAGAACTAAATCATACTTCTATGATCGGTCATCTCTGAATGCAGTTGCCCTGTCAAGGTTGGCCAAGCCCAACAATGCCTTCCTACGAACAGAGAAAACACGACCTTCACTATTCCCCAGTGCTGGATTAACAAAATCTCAACTTACTAAGATTAATGAATCACTAAACTTCTATCATAATTGGTGTCACCTAAAAATTTTACTTCAAAAAAATATACACAAACAAGCAAACAAATTTAATACACCAAACAAATATTTTAGTTATTGATGGTTTTTAGTGATTAAGATTTATCTCACAAACTCAACCCAGTTCTAAACTAATCTATTTCACTAACTGGCACTGGCTATTCCTATTGTTTCCCATATAAGATCTAATAGTGAGCTCTGATACCAACATTGTAGCGCCCCCTTAAGCTGGCAGCTGAGTAATCCAAGATATTAACTAAACAAAGAGGCACTAAGAATCTAGATCATTTATTTAAACAATCAATTAAGAAATCTGCTATAAAACTTATCCAAAGCTAACCCCACTCAGAAATATAAATATACAAGAACTTCTCTCAAATGATACATATACAATAGTTATTTTTTTTACGAATAGAATAAACAAACATATTAGACATAGCAGAAGTTAACAAATTAACGGAGTCAACTCCTCGAGCTTTCGCTACGCAACTCTGATCTGTCTCTGAAACTGAAAGTGGGAATGGGTGAGCACACCATCCCTAAAAGGGGTGCCCAGCAGGAATAACATTTAACTTTAAAGAAATCATGAGCAAGATTTGGAAAATAATTCATGTTTTCCCAAACATCAAAGTCACCAAGTCACTGGAAATGCACAAACAATGTATATGGACAAACTCCTTCTTCAAACAATATATATTAGTGATGCCGGGTTTTTCCACACCTACATAGCTATATTGATGCCAGGTTGTTCCACACCTAATAAGCATGAAAGTTGAATTCATGTAGATATAAATGAAGGAACGTATCCTATATACCACACGTGGAAATTCTCATTTCCCATAACAATTCATATTGACAACAAAACATTACAGGTCCTTTCCAATGCGTGGAAAGATTCAAAGAATCAACAGAACAATCATAATATAAACTAAACAATGCATGAAATGCACAACTGACAATTCATGAGTTTGTTAAACATAAAATTTGGTAAAAGAAACAACAATGATTTCAAAAGAGTTAAAGTATTTCCACCTCTTTTGATGACAAGCCAAGCCTACCTGGAGATACACGAACCACTGGTTCGTCCTTTGAATCGATCGTTATTAATACAGACTAATTGTTAATCACACAGTCACACTAAGAATTTAGCCAATAGGCTCATACAAGGTTCATAGCATAATATCATACAAGTCTCTAGTTATAAGATAAGTCAAATAACTAACGGTTTTATTTCTCTCAATAGTTCTACAACCTGGTAATATGTAATTTTGACATAAATTAATATATATACGTATCCACATGGGGTCAAATTGGGTGTCATTAGAAAGCCCTCGAAAAACCCTACAACTTTGCAGAAGGAACCGAAAGCTAAATCAGACCAGAAGTGGTCCAAAAACCCAAATAAGGTTTCTGGTCTTAAGCTCAAGCCCAATAATCTAACCCACGGGTTAACCCACAACCCGATTCACTAAACCGGTCTATACCCACCCATATGACTCGTCTGAGTACTAAATCAGCCTATCTGATTCACTTGGCTAACACGACCAACTAGGTTTGACTCAGTAACCTAACTGATTTGAGTCGGTCATTTCTACAAACATTTGACAAACATAAAAACTAATTGTGCACTGCACAAGCACCAATATTTCGGGGTTCAAAAATCACTAATCTTTTATCCAAAATGATCACCTAATATCTCTTTTGAAAGGTATTATTCTCCTCTGCAACTTTCAAGTTTTGACCGGAAGCCAATTCCGACTCGAA
The DNA here is from genome assembly GCF_003573695.1 of Papaver somniferum. NCBI lineage: Eukaryota > Viridiplantae > Streptophyta > Magnoliopsida > Ranunculales > Papaveraceae > Papaver > Papaver somniferum. The sequence goes on from NC_039360.1 coordinate 181,454,037, forward strand.
CATATCAAAAAGTGTTCATTTAGCAGCATACTCGCGGCTGATTTCAGAGTTTCAGTCACAACTGGCAATCATTGAAAAATCATCACTAATTCAATATTTATCCAAATCAAGCAAACTAAAATGGTATAGAAAGGTTAAAGACTCATCTATAACTTCCATGTTCTACCCAGGGACAAATCCACAATCTAAGATAACAATAATAGTCCTTAAATATAAAGCATTAAACGCTAAAATCACATAAAAACATGATAATTCCCTAAACTTGATTGATTCTAATTCATTACAATCTTCAATACATACCAAATTTACAACTGAAAAATTAGAATAGATAGGAAAGGTTACCTTGAGATACAAATCACGTCATATTACTCACCAACTTCATCATCACTATCAACATGAACTTCAATATTAAGAATATAACTACTTCTCTTATTTTCCAACCTCAACTATCAAAGAATCATGATGTTTCCATTCCAACAAATTACCATCAGAAGAACCTATCATAAGTATCTAACATATCAACATATTGCTCATAATCAAAATCTCTCTACTACCTTCACTTATTCTTCTCCCAACCATGCTACTCACCACCACGATCTCACTCTCACTCAATCTTCTCTAGATTTTCATATATTGCTTAGGTCTTTGTTTTCCATTCCTCATAATCTCCATCTATTACTCTATATATGATATCCTAGCCTCTCTGTCAAACTCTCCTTCTCTCCAACTCTCTGTTTCTCTAAACAAGAAACACCACCACCTTCACCATATATCTTCACGTGATGGAGATAAACTTAAACTTCAATTTGAATATTTTAATTATACTTACACTTCATTTACTTGCATTACTATTACCACTTTAATCTAATCACTTAAGGGACAACCTAACTACTTATCAAAGGTCCAGTCCAATAAAAAGTTCCGGTGAATTATTGTTGACTTCGTGATCAACGGTCAAGTCAAATGCTTTTCGATCCCAACTTCCGAGTACGATATCTTTCTTGTTTGATGTCCAATTTGCGCGTTCTTGTAGTCCATTTCGCGTAATTTTTCGAGATCTATCTAACGGTACTAATTTCATATCTAGATCGTTGTTAGATTAATTCTTATTAATTAACGTCCGTGTTAAACTAACCGAGTTGTTATCAACTAATACGTCTCTTGACTAGTCTAATAGCGTTGACGAGCTTGAGGGTCCTTACAGTAGCAACTCTTTGATCTATCTTATGATCAACTACCAAAGTAATTGTTAAGATTTTGCAATCAATAATTTTAATCACAAAGAATTGTATTGGTGTTGATCTACACAACTAATCAATTTAATTCAACACAAGGATAAACCGATTATAGTTGGATTCTCTATAACGAAACAAGTATTGTGCACACCAAAGATTATGAACCCCAAATCAGAAATCTTTAATATCTTCTTTGTCTACAAATCTTCTTAGATCTTCAATAAACACCTGCACACAACAATTTGAATCTCTTGTGATCAATCACGCACAGAACAGAGTCTGTTAACAATGGATTATCACAAGACGTCTTTAGATCTACAAACAGTCTAAAGATCCCTGTCGAAACTTCGATCTAGTTTGAGCGAATCTTATATCATAAGAGAAGATTCTCAAGAATAAACAAACTAGGTGAAATCAAAGTTCAACCACCATTAGTCAATCAAATCAATCTAAAACACAAGATAAACCGCAATTATCTAGTTCCCACCAACGGTACTAATAGAGCTTCTCAATCCCAAAGAAGACTTTAAACTGAGCGGACGTAAGAGATTTCGCCTAATTAGGTTACTCTCCTCTCCGAATAGGCAGCTTCACCAGTAACTACACAATCGAGGAAGTTTGTTGTCACGAAGGATAGTTTGTTAGAAATGCAAACTTCTAGTATTTATAGACAAGGAAGTTTGGACACCAAGGAATTTCCAAAACCGAAAATATTCTCAAGATATGCAATATATTCCAAATTCGGTTTCCATAATTCCTGGAAATACTCTGTCCAAAATAATGACCGAAAATCTCTTTGGAAAATCTTCAACTAGTAAATGCACATTAATAATTCTCATTTTCCTAAAATAAAATTAATAACCTTAAATAAAAGATTCTTAACTTATTTATGTTTCGATCCTGGGATTTTCCTCCTTTAACTATTAAGGAATAACTTTGAACAATTAAAGATAAGCGTTATTGCACATGTTCAAAGTATGTCGACATCCTTACTTTGTAAGTCCTCTTTTAAACTTACAACCTTGAAACCGATTTGCCACACTTCCAAACAAGTTTAGAATTGGTTCATCTGACTTTCAAGAACTATGTGATTGATCAAGAACACTCAATCACAAATCATGGGTTTCACGGTTCTACCAAAACAAGTTTCGGTCCTACCTCCATGTGAGTACTGTGCATATTTACACTAGCTTTCCAAAATTCGGTTTACTAGGTACTAGGATTGGTTCCCCACATATATATGGTATCTAACTTGAATGTGTTCCACATGTCCATAGGATCGGTTCCCCTTTCTGCTAAAACATGTTGCACCTCATACAAGGATCGATTCCCCTTTGTGATAGGTTGCACCTCTTACTAGGATCGGTTCCCCTTTACCCAGAGTCGGTCTTACCAATAACAAAAAATCGATCATACCATATCATGTGATTACTTAAGATCGGTTTCACTAATAAAAGTCATACCAATACAAATGTCAGGCCTTTGTGAATAGTATTACCAAGAACACAAACAAGTCATGAGCGGTTATACTAATCACACATATTGGTTATTCACAAGATATGCAATGAATAACAATACCAATAACGCCTGGTGATTTCCTTTTCGATTCACAAAACAAGTTCATGAATTTACTTCCTTAAAACACATGTAAAACATTGTTTCCTAGGATGAAATCCTCACCTCATACCCATACATAATCACAATAGCGTTTAAATGATTATGTCGATGTTTTATCTACAACGTTTAATGGTTAAGCAATAAACCTCGTATTATATTCCTTAATAATATGTCTAACTAGAATGTTCATGCTTCGCAGTTTTGTTTTTAATATGCACGACTTGAAAGATACGTTAGGGAATGAAACAGTTCAAGTCAAATATCACTAACTTCAAGTGAAAGGATGATGTTGTCGTTGTAGCTTCTTACTTCTGCACTTCTTCAAGTCTTCGCAATACTTGTAATGTCTCATATCCTAATACTTTCAAGCTAACCTATACGAAGTTGACTCTAGTACATAATCAAGCGACTCTTTAAATGGGTTTTGATTCACTAAAATATGACAACCAAACTAGACATACCAACGCTTAGTGGGTTCAACCGAGCTATGCTCTAACAACTTTGTAGCTTCTCATCCAAATTCTTGATTTCCTTGGTTCTTCAACAATCCTTGAATTCTTCGTCACTCCAAGTACTCCAGTGATTCTGAACGTGTTCAACTCATCATCATAGTTCTTGAAGATCCGTAGCCATAACAATAAGAAAACAAATGTTCTCAATTATTGTTATACAGTGTCATAGTATTATTACACAACATCAAAGTTCAATTGTATCACAACTTTGAAAATAATACTACGGTGATATGTATCACTCCCTCTTAGTCAATACTTCATCTCACAATGAAAACCACTCCCCCTTACATAATGATCCGTAAACCATATGTATGTAGTGTGAACTACAAAATAATTCTCTCCCTTTTTGTCAATATAAATTGGCAAAGGTACAAAAACTAGTGGGATCATAATGAAATTCTCAAAGAGATTATTCATGACTAAAAGAGAACATATCAACTTTGTTTCAATGATTTCGCATAGTCGAAACTTAGTGTATTCATCAAGGAATTTATAAAGATACAAGATAACTCTTACAATATTCCATAGCCGCACTCCCCACAAAGATTTGGCAATTAAGCACAAGTTCAATTAAGAACTCTCTCCCATAAAATGTCATTCCCGAAAGAACAACAAGAGCTACCTTACTTTTACAGGAAAATAAGGATTTCTTTGGACATTAACAAAATACATGAAACATGAATTTGTATCCAAAAACTCGAATAAATTAACCACAGGAAGACCTTAATAATTAATTTAATCGGAAATGCTCAACATAAGAAAACTTACGGATCCATGCAGTACTTTCACATAGAAGTGGATCAGGGAAAGATCAATACTACGAAATATTCAAAAGTTCATTCTATCTTTTATCAATATTTACATAAAGACATAATAGACTTAACTTTTGACATATATGGGAAAATCATACTTCACAGACGTAAACACACATATCCCATCAAAAAATTTGCAATATATAAAACCATAACGATTAATACTGCAAAATCATCTTCCAAATAACTTAGAATTTAATTAAATAAATCTAAAACATTGCAAGATGAAAATTGTTGGCAATAGCTATGTGTAATCACAATATTTGGTATTCCAAACTCTAGTTATCCTTCTTCAAACACTAGAATAAATTTTCATAAGAAGTTTCCTAGACATTAAGATTCTTGAAAAATTCTTTATCGTCCCCGAACTCCTTGTCGTCTACAGACATTGGAACATAAGGTTCATGAAGAAAATAGTCAATTCCAACAAACCTTCTTGACTGATGTCGAACCAGGGTCTTATGAATTTCAAGAGTTCTTAGAACAATAGCCTTTATTCGCTGAATCTCCTTCCTTGTTTCCTTCAACTCTTCAAGAACACCAGAAAACTTCTGAAGATTAGAAGGGATAGCCCTTGGTTTCTTCATATTCTTTCTCTTTCTATTCAAAGTTGTAGAGGAAAGAGATTTATCTTTTTCCTTCATGATTGATGGCTTAACAATCATATTAACATCTTTTCCATCAGAAGATATGATGCTTGGAGTCTCCATTCAAATATGGAATTGTGATATAAATACACAATTCAAGCTCTACAAACAATCTTGTGATAAAAAGAGTTTTCAAGGAAGGAAAAAGGGATGTAGGGTTACAGAACCTATATACAGAGTATGATTCATGTACGACCAACTCTTAACCCCAAGGAAGGTAGAATTGTCAATTTTAACCATCTTTTAATGAACAAAAAAAGGGAAAACCTTTTCAATACCAATTTATGATATGAAAAGATCAACAGAATTCCATAAAACAAAAATTAAAAAAAAAAAAAAAAAAAAAAATTCTTTTCCTAAAGCCTGATATGTGCTCAACACTTGTCTCTTTGACCAGGCACTTGAGACAAGATGCACCTTCAACACAATTAAGCTGTGTTGGGGTGAACAATAATTTGTCCACCATACAATTCTTGTACGGAATTCTTAATACCCTTTTTTGTAGATTGTTTAGATCTTGTTCTTTTCTGTAGAGGTCTATCTTTTCCTTTAGAAATTAACTTCTTCGGAGAAATATTGAGTTTACATACCTCAGATGAATTCGACTTCTGAATAAATTTGAGCTTATTTGCTAATCGATTTGCTTACCATTGAAGTTTATTGATACATCTTATTTCATGTTTGTACTTGAAACACTTAGAGAGTTCATGACCCTTAAAAGTACAATAAGAACATGTCAATATGGAGGACGGTTCAGACACCATAGCTGAGCATGCTGCTAAAAAAATTGAGGTACCTGAAACATGTGAGATCGAATTTTCAGTAGACAGGGAAAAATCCATTTTATCCTCCGAAGTGGTTGAAGAAGTTTCTCCAGGAAGAATATCAAGATTGATGTACGTATTACTACATTTATCAAAATCAATACTTTCACCAACGAGTGCAACACTTGATTTTTCATCTTCATTTGAATCATAGTGATCAGACATTTTTCATCAAGAGTTGCATCAAGACCTTTGTTCCCAGTGTATTTTCTACGATTTGGACACTCATTATCAAAATGACTAAAACCTTTACACCTGAAGCACTGTGGCATATCCTCATCATCAGTATCGACGGTGTCCCTGTTTTTAGGAGGAGCACGGTCATGAGGTTTGACTAATGACCTAGGTTTATCTCTGATGAATCGTTTACTTCTTTTTAAAAGAAGATCTCTAAATTGTCTTGTGATCAGTGAGACTGAGTTGTCAAGATCTTCATCTGATGAATCAGTATCAATAGGATCAACTACAGAGTTGCCAACACTTTTACTTTTGTCAAGCAATTTAGTGTTCTTTTGTGCTTTGAAAGCAATATCCTTTCCATATTTGGATATATGCTCATGATCAAATATCTTTGACTTCCCAACAAGAGTATTTATGGAACGTGTATCAAGGTTATTTCCTTCAACGATGACATGTTTCTTAGAACCGTATCTAGCTGGCAACGATCTGAGAATTTTCATCACAATGTCCTTTTCAGGAATAGTCTTACCCAATGCAAAAGATGCATTAACAATTTCAGACACTTTGTGATTAAATTTATCAAATGAATCTTCATCAGCCAAATGAAGGTTTTCCCAATCAGAATTTAGGTTTTGAAACCTAGCTTCCTATTCAGAGGTATTCCCTTCAAATACGGTTTCTAAGATATCCCAAGCATCTTTAAACCAAGTGCATGTAGTCACATGGTGCTGAAGATCTGGGGTAATGGCATGTATGATATCATTTAAGCCGTCAGAATCCTGCTTTGCACCAAGATACTCGTCAGGCTCATACCTACCAATATCCCTTGCAACATTTACACCGTCTACTGTAACCAATGGAGGATTATAGTCATTAATAACATAAACCCATGACTGAAAATCACGTGCTTGGAGAAAGGCACACATAGAAATTTTCCACCATAAGTAATTCGAGCCATCGAAGACTGGCGGTACGTTTATAGAGATAGCGCTTCTATCCATAAAGTCAGATTGTTACAAACACAGACTTATGAGGTCTTAAACGTGTTTTCCTGCTTTGATACCAATTGAAAAAGCGGGGGTCTAACAACCACACCCAATATTTTGTTAGGCAATCTGTATGGACTAACTCCAATAATTCTGAGAGAATCAACTAGACAGTCAGACTCAATCACGGAATTTATCCAAGAATTATATCTCTGTTTTTCAATGTAATCAACAAATCCAACGGATTGAATCCGTGAGCCTGATTATCATGAGAAATAACTTGAACGGTACCAAAGACCAATGTTCAAGTGTCAATCAATTACAATCAACAACCAAAGGTTGGATTTACCAATTGATTGAACTGCGCACAACCTGTGATATTTCAATTATATAAACAAATATAATGCGGAAAAGAAATAAAACAGACACTAGAAGTTTTGTTAATGAGGAAACCGCAAATGCATAAAAACCCCGGGACCTAGTCCAGATTTGAACACCACATTGTATTAAGCCGCTACAGACTCTAGCCTACTACAAGTTAGCTTCAGACTGGAATGTAGTTGAGCCCTAACCAATCTCACACTGATTAAGTTACAGTCGCGTTCCTTATGCCTCTGAATCCCAGCATGACTCTACGCACTTGATTCCCTTAGCTGATCTCACCCACAACTAAGAGTTGCTACGACCCAAAGTCGAAGACTTGATAAACAAATATGTCTCACACAGAAAAGTCTATTCTGATAGATAAATATGTCTCCCACAGAAATACCTACGAAGTTTTTTGTTTCGTCCTTTGATAAATCAAGGTGAGCAGGAATCAATTGATAATCCGGTCTTATATTCCCGAAGAACAGCCTAGAAATATCAATCACCTCACAATAACTTAACTATATGGTAGTATAACAAGTTATTGTGGAATCACAAAGAATGAGATGAAGAACTTTGTGATTATTTTTTCTATCTTACCTATCAGAGATAAATCTCGAGAAAATATTAGAGAAGATAGTACTCGATACGGTAGAACAAGTAAGATCAGAACACGCAACTACAGAGAAAATAGTTGGGTCTGGCTTCAGAATCCCAATGAAGGCTTTAAGTCGTTAACCTATAATGGTTTTAGGAAAAACCTAGGTTAAAGGAGAATCGACTCTAGTCGCAACTAATATCACACAGAAGGTGTGGGGATTAGGTTTCCCAGTTGCTAGAGGTCTTCCTTATATAGCTTTCAAATCAGGGTTTGATAACTTTGGAACAAAGCAATCAATATTCACCGTTGGATGAAAACCTGATTAAAGATTCAAGCTAAGTTTGCTTAAAACTAAAACAATATCTCTCCACAATTAGATGGTCTTAGCTTGTTACACACAAATGAAATATACCTTCATTTAGATATAGGTAGCCGTACCTAAACGTGTATATTAAGTTGGCTTCAATAACAGTTAACCGAAGTTAGCCATATGAACACTTTTGTATTAACATGTTCATCTTAACAGTTCTAGATCAAATGATAATTAAATGAATCTAATTGTGTTACTCATAGAGTTTTTCAATTGTTTATATTCTCATAGAAGTATACAAGACACAAGTGAAGCAAAATCAGATCGATTCAAAAGAATCAGTTCATGAACATTTCAGCCATGGTTTGCAAAGATTGCATTCCTTAATTTATAAATGTATTTTTTCATGAGTATGATATCATACTTAACCGATTTTAGAACTTAACCACATAAGTTTGCAAACGGGTACGCAAACTTAAGTTCCAGACTTTGATCTTTTCCGACAGTTCGCAAACGGGTACGCATAATGTCGTTCCAGACCGAATTCAAGTGAAACAGTTTGCAAACGGGTACACAAACTTAGTTCTAGGACTTTTACAGTTAAAACCGTTCGCATACAGGTATGCATACTTGGTTCTCGGACCTGAATCATTCTTACAACAGTTTGCATACTGGTATGAATAATGTGCTATATCCAGATAATGATTAATTGTTCTAAACTCCCATTTAAATCATTAAAACATTCTTAGATGACGACAATATATGTCTCACTCAAACTATTAGCTTATAAGCAATTTTCAAATGATCGAATGATCAATACAAAACATTCCGAGTCTACACCAAATGACCGTCTCACACAAATAATGTAAATGTTGTAAGGCGATTTTCACATGATCATCTTTTTACTTTCATCAAGAATAAAGATGAACGTAGTTAAAGAAAAAAGATTTCCAACACATACTTCGAGAAAGATATAAGCGAGTTAAACTCAGCTCAAAATATCAAATATGTATAATGTAAAAGTCTATATAGCTATACGACTTAGTCTCAATAGGAGATAGAATAGAATAGACTTCTAAGTGATAGATAAGTTCAAGTCTCCACATACCTTTTGTTGATAAAGTTCCTCTAAGCTCCCCTTAGTAGATCTTCGTCTACAATCGATGAACGTCGTGAAGTCTACATCTCAACTACACATTCTATATTATCCGAGACATAGCTATAAGTAGACTAGAAATAAAGACTTATAGTTTTGACACCTAAACTTAACAAACATGCTTGAGATACCAACGCTTGCGATTTCGACCGAGTAATGCTCTAACAAGATCAATCTAATTTTAACTACCGAAATAGTCAAGTATAGATTCACACTCAATCAATATAAATCTCAAAGAGAATTATAGAGAATGTCGATCTCACACAACTAATCATCAGATCTATCAAAAATAAATCGGTTCTTGATGGATCCCATCCGATCAAGTTTTGTGTACATAATTCACAAGATACGAAAACTAATAAGAAATCTTCTTCGTCTTCAAATCTTCTTTTATCTACAACATACCTGCACAACACCACTTGAATCTATTGTGATCAATCACGCACAGAACAGAGTCTGTTAACAATGGATTATCACAAGATGTCTTTAGATCTAATAACAGTTCTAAAGATCCCGTCGATACTTTGATATAGTTTGAATGAATCTTATATCAGAAGAGAAGATTCTCAAGCATAAACAAACTTGGTACAATCAAAGTTTCAACAACAGTTATTCAATCAAATCAAATGGAAAACTAATAACACTGCAGTTATCTAATTTTCCACCAACGGTACTCGTAGAGCTTCTTGATCCCACGGAAGTCTTTAAACGAGCGGTCGTAAGAGATTTCACCTAATTAGGATACTTTCCTCTCCGAATATATGGCTCCACCAGAAACAACAAGGAATGAAGTTTGCCTAGCTCTTAGCATAGTTTGCTAGAAATGCAGACTTAGGTATTTATAGACCAAGGATTTTTGGACACCAAGGAATTTCCAAAACCGAAAGTATTCTTAAGATATGCAATGAATCCCAAATTCGGTTTTCCTAATTCCAATAAATGTTTTGTCCAATATTTTTCAAATCTTTCAATAGAGAATCTCCAATTAGTAAATGCACATTACTAATTTTTATTCTCTAGAGCTATGCATTAATTGCTGGTAACTAAAGCATATAAAATCAAAAACCTTAATTAAAAGATTCTTAATTTATTTCCGCACAAGATCACCTTGAGTACCAAGGAATATCTTTGAACAATAAATGATAAGAGTTATTTCTCGTGTTCGAAGTGTTTTGACATCTTTTCACTACAAATCCTTATTTCATATTTACATGGATTTTCATTCTTGGAATCGGTTATACCACACGTCCAAACAAGTTTATAATTGGTTTGCCAATATTCCAAGACTACTATGTGATTGATCATATCAAATCACAATGGTTAGTTGTGATCGGATTTACCAAGTCACATACATGGGTTCGGATCGATTATACCTAAATATGGTACCTACTTGTGATCGGTCACACCAGTCGCTAGGATCGGTTACACCGATTACAAGGATCGGTTCCATCAAAACATGGTATCTACTCGTGATCGGTCATGTGACTACTCGTTTTCCCATAGTCTACGTAATGTATACAGCTCTGAGCATCGGATACTAAGAAGTATTGATACCTCTGTTGAACTGATAATGCTAAGTAATAAATGATATCTAATATCGCAATAATAACGAAGAACACAAATATAATGTAAAAGCTTCTAAGTTATCATGAGACACAAGAGATTACGTGGTTCGACATTTGTCTACATCCACGGGGTAATGAGTGATTGTTTTGTATAAATTTTGAGGTGGTTACAAAGATCTTAAATGCTTCCCAAAGTAATAGAAAGAACTCAAGTGGAAGTAAATACTTAAGTTCTAAACATTAAAGAGGTATAAGATTAAGACTAGATCTTCACTCCTAGATATTGAATGCCCTTAGTTTGTTGGTGAGGCTTGGTATTTATAGCCCCTCTTGCTCCAGGTATATATTTGCTGCCTCTGGGTCCATCGTCTACTGATATACCTTTCGTACCAATGGTACCTTCGTCCACCGCGTACCTTCTCCAGTGGTATTTCGCCACCTCAGCTGGCCCATGTTCTTTCGGGAACTACCCAACCTTAGTACAGGTTGTACCTTCGTTCACTTCCAGCTTCCGCCAATCGGGTTCTGCCATGCCTTCTCTCTCCACCTGCCTTGATTCATACGTGTAGATAAGAGATTTGATCATTTAATGCTGATTAGATGCGTCATCTACCTCTGTCCCCTCGCCAGCTGCCTCTTTGTGACTAGGCTTTTACCATTCTTATCTTGAACGTTTAGGCCTTCTTTCTTGGGATGAGATAAAGTAGATCTGCGGAGGTATCCTTTGCTACTTAGGCTTCTCAGTTCAGCGAAGGCTACACAGTTGAATATATGTCGGCCACTAAGATCGTAACACGTGCTCCACAGAATATTGATATCCACAGTTTGCCCATTTTCTTTCATATTCTACCGTTTGGTAGAAGTGGAAAAAAACTTCCGTTACACCGCCATTTTTGCACGTACCGATTGGGTGGTCCCCACATGTCCTTTCATGCAATAACTTCCCCTTGAATTTTGGGACATCCAAATTTTTGGATTCTCCAGACGCCTATAAGAAGGGAATAAACAGAAGGAGTTTTTATTAATTCCCTTTCTTCTTCTTCTTCGAACTGTCGCCCTCCATCTCTTTCATTGAGATTCTTCCGCTACCAACTGCTCTTTCTCTCCTTTGATCTTTCGAGTGCTTTGGCTTTACAGTTGATCGTGCAAGTAAGCGATGCTCGTCTCTTTAGTGTTGATTCTCTTCATATCGTTCCCTGTGTCTTCTTCTTTGAGTAGGGTATTACTGATGTTGCGATTATTATCTGCATGTGAGAGTTTTTGATCTCTTTTAATTGCTTGCGCTGTAATGGAACTTGGGTTTCACTCCATTTTGATTTTTGAAGATAATTCTGCCATGATCGTTCCTTGCCTACAATTTTGCTTTTCGTGATGTATGATATTCATTTTTTACCCTATGGTATTCAAACTGTTCCTTTGGTTGGTTTAGTGAAACCCATGCCCAAAGTATGTCGGTTTTTGCCCCTTTCTGCTTTTGGAATGAACTGTGATTTTCCTCCGCCATTGTTGATGGAGATGTTCTTCCTGATGATGTTAGGTATCATGGGGCTTCCAAAGAAACCTACGCGTAAGGGTCCAAAGATATCTTCGTCGACTGATCCCCCTCCGAGAATGGATCATCCTGATGCTACGCCATCTCCTCCTCCTGAGGACTCTGAGGTGCCTGCTGGTACTGAGGTGGCTACGATTGTTGAGGGGGTTGGCGGACCCTGATATTGAAGAAGTTGTTGTTGAAGACCTTCCGCCTCCTCCTCCTTACTATGAGCTTCAGAGGCTCCAACTGCGTGACAAGGACAACTTTTCTCATCTGTCTATTGCTGAGATTACCAAGTCTTTTTGCCTCCATAAATTCAAGATTTCCTTCGTCAATGGCCCTGATGTTCTCACTGAGTCTCTCATCCGGGATTTTCCTTATGATGAGAATAACCTCCTTATTAGCGTTGGCCAATTGGCCACAGGTATGCTCCTCCCTTTGTTTAGTAGAAAGGATCCCTTCTACTATGATGTTTTGTCTTCGAGGGATGACCCGGCAAACAAGACTCAGGTTAGAGGAGTTATGCAATACACTGGTAATTACTGGCGTGCCCTACGCGAAAGCTGGTATCGTATCAAGGGCAAAACAACCCTGGAGTCTTATGACCCCTTTGCTGAGGGGATATCTAAGCGGGAGGATTATACCCCTGCCAACTTCAATGCTACGTATGCTGATGTTATTCATAAGAGTAATATTCTTCCTTGGAGTATTGGTCCTCGTCGTATCCATGTTACTGCTAGGCAGATTAGGGAAGGTAATAGCCTTCCCTTGCTGGAGGAGATTGATAAGACTGGTTTAACTACCATCCCCTATTCTGCTAGGCTTCCTTTTCCAAAGTCTGATCACATTCGTCTTGATCACGATGATCGTTGGGCTCGTACTCCTCTTCGTGTGGTTGGTACTTGGGATTATGGTTTTACCACCGCGGATCCCTCAGTTCCTCGTTCAGCTTGTTCTTTGCCCGAGAAGTATAATGGGTATCGGCCTTGGATTTTTAATCCTTCCCCTTCCCATGAGGTACCTTCGTTTTTGATATAATCGTTTGCTTTGATATCTTTGTCTGCTTTGATACCTTTGTTCTGACGGTTTTCTTTTGCAGTCTGCTCGTGCTTCTTCTGCTGGGACAGCTCCAGGTTCTGCTGGTAATTCTATGACCAGAAGGACTAGGAAGAGAAAGGCTTTGGTTGAAACGCCTGCGGAGGTAAGGATTATTATCATACCTTTGTGCTTGTAAGTTCCTTAGTACCTTGCCCCTGATTCTTAGCTGACGCATGTGTTTTTTTATAGTCTTCCCAGAAGAAGGGTAAGTTGAAGACCTTCATTGATCTTGATGCTTTGGATGATGATCCTAAGGCTGTCGGTGAGGTACCAGGTGACGAAGAAATGGAAGATATCGAGGATATTGGCCTCAGCCCTCATTTGGATGATATCGAGGAGGATTTTGCCAAAGATAACCCTAGTCCCGTCCGAGCTGCCTCAGTTGAGGGTGAGAACCTTCTTGTTGGTGTTAGTGCTCAGTTGGTAGAGCATGTTAGTGTTCAAGCCCCTGCACCTACGTTGTCCTTGAAGATTCCTTTGTTTTCTGCTCCTAGAAAGGCTTTGCCCGTTACTTCCGTCATTGCTGGAGATGTTGTTGTGGCTTCTAAAAGTCTGCCTTCGTCTCCTGCTACCTCCCTTCAATCAAGTGGTTCGTTTGCTAAGGTTGTTACCCCCACGGTGAGGGTTAATAGCTCAGATTCGCAGCAGAAGAAGAAGGTTGTGATTTCACTAGCCAGCTTCTCCTTCAATGTTGCTCCTGCTTCACTAGGGAGTGCTCAGTCTGTCTCTACTTCCCCCGTTAACAAAGCTGTTGGACCCCCACCTCGTCACCAGATTGGACCGTATTGGGTAATCTTCCTTCTGCCGGTGACATGGATTTGGGTGGCTCTCTATGAGTGCTAAAAAGTGCATATTTCTATATATTTTTCTTGGAATTTAACTCATCTTTTGTGCATTAATTCTACATTTTGTCCCATATTCTGTATTTTCATTGTTTTCAAGAATAAATATTTTTATTAATTAATTTTGCATTTTTAGGTTGTAAATAAAGTTTGGATGAATTACGGAGCAAAAAGAGCAGAAAAGTGGTGGAAGCCAAGAGGAATCACACAAGGAAGCCGCGAAGAATGTTGTGCGCAAGACCAAAAGGCTAGAACTGGGCTTGAAGAGGAAGAATTGTTCTTAAAGAAGATATGGTCTTGGCATACCCAAGGCCCAAAACCCTCACCCAAAACCATTTCCAATATCCATACCCTCCTTCATCTTCAGCCGTCAGATTGGATCATCTCAGCATCCTAGGTCGCTTCATCATAGTGCATCAAAATCTGAAGCTCCATTCAAACACAATAGCACCTAACTCTAATCTGAGCCGTCAGTTTTGATGTATCACACATCCAACGGTCGCTCCACGCATGTTTCCCTCGTGTCGTTCGATTCAATCCAGATGTGATAATCCAACACTCATCCTCGTTGTTCATCAAACCCTGTTGCTCCGCCCAACACCATAGCACCTAAACCTATTTCACCCAAAACAGAACCTAATACCTAATTCCCATCGACTTCTTCTCCTTCTTCTCTCCCTCTCCTCTTCAACTGCTCTCTGCAGAGAGCTCCATCATCACCACCACTCCTTGTCGCCACCAAATCATCTTACAAACGCAACCCATCTTTACCACCAACTATCCATGATATATGTCAACTAATTTCAGCAACGTCATATCTCATCAGTGACGTGTGAGTTGAAGAAATTGGTTGGAATATATCAATGATGGAAAGATAAAATCTAGGGCATGGAGATGGACCAGGAGAGGCAGACGAAACATGGGTCGAAGAGAAATTGTCCCATCTAATTAGGTAAATTCGAAACCCTAGTTTACTGTTGAATTTGGGGAAGAACACAAGACCCTAATTTTGTAAATTAGGTATTTTGGGGAAAGTACTTGTAACTATAAATATGGGTTGTGGGTGTTGTGTTGAGGGTATGCCTGGGCTAGCCAGAGCTTCACCCAAGAGGACTGGACTAGCCATTGCCTCAACTGTGATGTTTTGATTTGTTCTATCAATGCTCTGTTTATGTTCAATGTTTCAATTCCAGTTATTTAATGTGTTAAACATGTTCTAGTTTAATTTTCCAGGGTTTAGATGAAACCCTAGATTAACATTTGTTATTCATGCTCTTGTCAGTAGCCATGATGGGTTAAATGCTCATAGTGAAACTCCATCTTAGGGCTTCAACACTAGCCTTTCACATTGGATGTCAGGAATCCATTGTAGTTAGAATCATCTAGTGTTGCTGAACTGCAACTCATGCTTAATTTTATATATTGTTCTTTTGATTAATTGTGTTTTAACTAGACAGTGAATGCTTAGGAGGAGTACCTTAGTTGTGATAGGAGATTTCATATCAAAATGACCCTTGCTATATAGAGGATTGACATCCCTCTTGCTAGTGGTTATAGAAAAACAAAGTTACTGTCAGTGATGAATAATCAGTGTGAGTTAGAGGTGGATTCAAAGACCTTGGTATTTTGTTTACATTTCTTTCCAAATTCACTGTTTGCTTCTAAATTCTATACTTCACTGCCTTTGGCTCATTGCCATTGTAACTGTCATTTGCCACTGTCACTCTTTGCTTCATTAGTTCACTGCTCAGATAATTAGCTTAGGAAACTTCAACTCACACCCTAGTCCCTGTGGATTCGACCCGTATTTGCACAAGCTACAACCGACACCGTGCACTTGCGGTTATAACATGTAGGCTTTATCTTGCTTTTATTTTCTGTCATATTTCCAAGCCTACCAAGTTTTTGGCGCCACTGCCGGGGACTTGCTGATGTGTAGCGAAGTTGTTCCTTTTACTTTGCTATTTTCTGTTTTAGTGTAACTTAGTGTAGATTAGATGTAACTTTAGCTGCTATATCTTAGTACCACCTGTAACTTAGTGTATCTATATTAGTATAACTGTTTTTACCTGTAACTTAGCTGTAACTTTAGCATGTAACTGTAGTTCTGCATCTCCTACATCTTCATACCTGCATCATCTGCATCATCTGCATTTTAGCTGTAACTTAGTTCTGCATTCATCTTGCATTTGCATCTGTGTCTGCCATCATAACTTGCATTCATGCATCCTTGCTCTGCAGCCTTGCTGCATCTGTAGCATTGCCCTGTGGCTTTGCTCATTGCACCTGTAGCCTAGCACCTGTAGCCTCATAAACCATGCATCTACAGATACAAATTGCACTGCTTTATGCAGTTTTCCATTTTTCCCTGCCTTTTCTGTGTACTGATCACACACAATGAGTGTCAGGTAGTTAGCGCTGCTGCTGCCTGTCTGCTGTGTTGATGCTGAGGTGCTAAGCTGAGTTTGTGCTGCAGTTGTAGTTGGTGCTTCTGCTGTTGCCTGTTGCTGCTGTTGCTCTCTGCTACTGCTGCTGCTGCCTGTATGCTCGGGTACTGCTGCTATTGTGTTATTGTTGCCTGCTGAACTTTTGCTACAGCCAGCCTCTGGTGCTGCTGCTGTTTGCCTCTTGCTGCTGTGAACCAAAGCCCAACTGGGCTGCACAAATTGGAGTGAAGATTGAACCAAGCCCAACTTGGCTTCAACAAAAGCTTAGGAAGATCCAAAGCCCAACTGGGCTTTTGCAACAAACACAAAGGGACCAAAGCCCAACTGGGCTTCCCTCCAAAAAAATAGGTAAGCCTAAAACCATTAAGAGAACCCAACTTGTGGGATTCCATTTTCTGTTGGGTTTGTAATTTAATTTCTAGAGGGCTTGTAATCTCAATTACTTGTGGGCTTCTTTGTTTTTAAACATTTCTGTTTGGGCTTATAACTTTGACAATCTTTAAAAAATTTCAAATTTTCAAAACCCAACAGCTGGGCTTCATAACAAAATCAAACTGCTGGGCTTGGCTCAAGCTTCAAAAGTTAAAATTTTTCAAACCAACTTCCAACCCAAACAGTGGGCCTAGAATTTTCAAAACTTATCAGTTGGGCCGTGCATCCTCCACCAATGTGGGCTTTGCTCCCTTTAAAGTTTCTTTCTCCCTAAAAACCAAAAATTTTCTTTTTCCCATTTAAAACCAAATTTCCCATTTAAAACCAAAAATTCCCAAATGGGCTTTACCTTTAAAGTCTAAAACCAAAATTTTGGGCTTACCTTTTTTCTCAAAGTATGGGCCTTGGTTCTTTGTGATTTGTGTGGTTGTTAAACAAAACATGTCTGGATTTTGGTCTGCTTCGGGGAGTGGAAACAAAACACTTAGAGAACTTGCTTACGGGCCAGATTCACATTGTGATCCTCCCCCATTCCATAATGTCAATAGTTATAGGGATTATTATTATGAACCTTTTCAAGGTCATGAGCCTCAATTTGCAAACCCTAATGACTATTCAGACATGTATCAACCTAGCCAAACTGAAATGCATGCTTGTACCTTATGTGGTGGTTTAGACCACACGGATGAATATTGTGATATTTTGCATGAATTTAGGCAATCTAGAGGATACCATGAAAATACAAATTATAAAATGCCCACATATTATGAGGCTGGTAGTCATTGGGACCATAATCAACCTTTCCAAGGTTGCGATCAGTATTTTATAGATTCCGATGACCATGCACACATGTACCAATCACCACCACAATTTGAACAGGAAGAATTTTGTACTCCCATGAATTTAGACTCCACCATAGAAGCTCTCAGACTCAGTGAACAAAATTCTGCTAGATCTATATCACGAATTCAGGCGCATTTAGATCATATTTTGCATCACCTACAAAAGGAGGAAATTCATGAGGAAATGTATGTTGTCCCTAATGAAGTGTCTAGTCCCATTCATTTAAGTGATGTTGAATATGAACCTAATTTAGAGGAACATGAATTGACTAAGGACACCACCACTGTTAATGAGGACCAATATGCATGCTACCATGATGATGATTATGATGATATGTTAGAAGAACATGAAAATATTGTGGAACCTGTTGGTTCAATAACATATGGCTTCTCTCCCTCGACCTTCATGAATGTCGTTTTTTCTAATACTCATTGTAATTCATATGATTTTGATATTGACATGGGATTCGTCCAATTATTCTGTGAAGATGAACATGACATAGGAGAAGTTGAATCTTCTGTAGAAACTAATGTTAATATGCATGAAAACAAATTTGATGTGTCTGATTCCTTGCCTAAGTCACAAAATGTTATTTCTTCCGATGTTGATTTGAGTACTTCGGACAATCATGATACCGATTTAGGTCTTGATGTTTTGTTCGATGAATGTGAGCATGATTTACCCATTTCTGATTTAGGGAAAGTATGTGTTGGTACTATTGATCTTATCCATGAAAACAATTTAGAAGTACCTACTTTCTTACCCAAATCACAGATTGAGATTATTCCACCCAACCCAGATTTGGTTTGTAACAAAATTTTTAAACCAACTTTTCTGAAAATTCCTAATCTAGGATTGGAACTGCGTGCCTCCCAAGTTCTTTTGGACTATTTTGCATCTAAATATAATACTTTTAAGGAGCCACAGTTGGAATACATTTCTTTGCCCATCCCGCAAACAGTCCATTTTGAGTTAGACCTTGTGAATCCTGAACCCCCAAAATTGCTAGATTTTGTGCTTAAAAATAAATCCGTTGAAAAATTTAGGTTTAGGGGTGATTCATTTGGTTTTTCACTCTCACTTTCATTTCAGTCCAATTTTTGTTGTTTGAAACTGTCTATGTTTCAACACTTTGTCTTTTGGGTTGATCCTCAACTCTTTAGACTGTATGTATATAGTGAATTGTTTGTATATAATCTGGTAGGTAATGTTTAGTGGAATCATATGTTTCTTGTATATATTTTTCTAACCCAATGTTTATTCACTTGAGTTACTGTTGGGTTTTGCCTTGAATAATGGAGTTCAAAACTTGCTTTCGCCAATATCCGGTAATCTCTTTCCTTTTTCTACACTTAGCATCGTTCTCATGGTATGTGTTATAATCATGTTTATATTTTGAAACATTTAGGACAATGTTTAGTTTAGGTTTGGGGGTGAAAAGTAGATACTTTGATAACATGGTATAATCGAAAAATAGAACTCTTTCTTTTTGAAAAAAAAAAATGAAAAAAATCAAAATTAAAAAATTGAAATAAAAACATAAAAATGGAGCTCATTTACCTTGAAATGTTGACTCTTGTGCAAATATGTAATTTTTAGGATTCTTAGTCTAGATATTTAGGCACCCTGATTCTAGCACAATTCACATAGTGATAAGAAACTTGCACTCGCACGATCTACCAATACATGTATAGCCTCATCCTTGAGGTGTTATATCGGAAGTTTTAGTTGCCAATCACTTTAGAATACTGAACGAAACTTGACTAGCTTGTTCTTTGGTTGGTTGGGATGGAAGGTGGAGGTTACATTAAGAAAGACAACCATCGAATTTAACTGGGTGCATCAAAAAGGGCTACCTCTTGCAACGTGTCATGTAATTTTTTGTTTCTTTTTTGCTTATGTATCAAAAGAGTTACCATGTTGTAAATATTTAGTTCAAAAAAAAAAAAAAAAAAAAAAAAAAAAAAAAAAAAAAAAAAAAAACGATGTATATATTCAGAAAAATATCAAAAAAAATAATCAAGTATTTATCAATTTCATCCTCTCTTGTTCCAAAAATAAAAGAGAGTAGTCAATGTAAATAAGAGTCATGTAAAGAGTCATCTTTTGTGTTTTTGTGTTATAAGCAAGGAAGGGTGTATGCCATTGATGTACAACGCGAGTAATTGTGAAATACCTCCAACTCATTCACAATTCTCGTAAAGTCCGGACAGCTAGCTAGATTTCGACCTCGGTTCTTAGCCTGAGAAACTATCTCTTGGTGATTAGTAGTCATAACGTCCGATCTTTCTTTACACATGTGTAGATACACTTTACACTCTTATCACATGTCTTTATTTGTTATCAGTGCTAGGATTGTGCCTTTGATAGCTAGATTGACATCTCCATTTTGTTGTGAGCTTCTACTGTCTTGCACATGTCACATTTCATGGAATCTGAGCTTATATTTTGTCCTAGAACTTTGTAGGTACGTTCTAAGCAAACCTTCACGAGACTTCAACTCGTCCACTAGGGACACTTAGTGGTTTAAAAGGCTTATTGCATTCGCTAAATGCAATCGAGAGACCAGCGACAGTGGTATAGGTAGGATTTCCTTAGTTTTTTTTTACTTGAGGACAAGTAAAATTCAGGTTTGGGGGTATTTGATGAGTGCTAAAAAGTGCATATTTCTATATATTTTTCTTGGCATTTAACTCATCTTTTGTGCATTAATTCTACATTTTATCCCATATTCTGTATTTTCATTGTTTTCAAGAATAAATATTTTTATTAATTAATTTTGCATTTTTAGGTTGTAAATAAAGTTTGGATGAATTACGGAGCAAAAAGAGCAGAAAAGTGGTGGAAGCCAAGAGGAATCACACAAGGAAGCCGCGAAGAATGTTGTGCGCAAGAACAAAAGGCTAGAACTGGGCTTCAAGAGGAAGAATTGTTCTTAAAGAAGATATGGTCTTGGCATACCCAAGGCCCAAAACCCTCACCCAAACCCATTTCCAATATCCATACCCGCCTTCATCTTCAGCCGTCAGATTGGATCATCTCAGCATCCTAGGTCGCTTCATCATAGTGCATCAAAATCTGAAGCTCCTGTCAAACACTATATCACCTAACTCTAATCTAAGCCGTCAGTTTTGATGTATCACACATCCAACGGTCGCTCCACGCCTGTTTCCCTCGTGTCGTTCGATTCAATCCAGATGTGATAATCCAACACTCATCCTCGTTGTTCATCAAACCCTGCTGCTCCGCCCAACACCATAGCACCTAAACCTGTTTCACCCAAAACAGAACCTAATCCCTAATTCCCATCGACTTCTTCTCCTTCTTCTCTCCCTCTCCTCTTCAACTGCTCTCTGCAGAGAGCTCCATCATCACCACCACTCCTTGTCGCCACCAAATCATCTTACAAACGCAACCCATCTTTACCACCAACTATCCATGATATATGTCAACTAATTTCAGCAACGTCACATCTCATCAGTGACGTGTGAGTTGAAGAAATTGGTTGGAATATATCAATGATGGAAGAGATAAAAGCTAGGGCATGGAGATGGACCAGGAGAGGCAGACGAAACATGGGTCGAAGAGCAATTGTCCCATCTAATTAGGTAAATTCGAAACCCTAGTTTACTGTTGAATTTGGGGAAGAACACAAGACCCTAATTTTGTAAATTAGGTATTTTGGGGAAAGTACTTGTAACTATAAATATGGGTTGTGGGTGTTGTGTTGAGGGTATGCCTGGGCTAGCCAGAGCTTCACCCAAGAGGACTGGACTAGCCATTGCCTCAACTGTGTTGTTTTGATTTGTTCTATCAATGCTCTGTTTATGTTCAATGTTTCAATTCCAGTTATTTAATGTGTTAAACATGTTCTAGTTTAATTTTCCAGGGTTTAGATGAAACCCTAGCTTAACATTTGTTATTCATGCTCTTGTCAGTAGCCATGATGTGCTAAATGCTCATAGTGAAACTCCATCTTAGGGCTTCAACACTAGCCTTTCACATTGGATGTCAGGCATCCATTGTAGTTAGAATCATCTAGTGTTGCTGAACTGCAACTCATGCTTAATTTTATATATTGTTCTTTTGATTAATTGTGCTATAACTAGACAGTTAATGCTTAGGAGGAGTACCTTAGTTGTGATAGGAGATTTCATATCAAAATGACCCTTGTTATATAGAGGATTGACATCCCTCTTGCTAGTGGTTATAGAAAAACAAAGTTACTGTCAGTGATGAATAATCAGTGTGAGTTAGAGGTGGATTCAAAGACCTTGGTATTTTGTTTACATTTGTTTCCAAATTCACTGTTTGCTTCTAAATTCTATACTTCACTGCCTTTGGCTCATCGCCATTGTAACTTTCATTTGCCACTGTCACTCTTTGCTTCATTAGTTCACTGCTCAGAAAATTATCTTAGGAAACTTCAACTCACACCCTAGTCCCTGGGATTCGACCCGTATTTGCACAAGCTACAACCGACACCGTGCACTTGCGGTTATAACATGTAGGATTTATCTTGCTTTTATTTTCTGTCATCTTTCCAAGCCTACCACTCTCAAGCTCCTCTTTCTGTTCCTAGCTCATCCACCATGCCATCTCTTCGTCGCGGTGAGGGTTCAGCAGTCGTTCCCCTTGCTCGTGTTCAAACAAACGAGGGAGCTGCCGCTGAATCTAGCCAAGGTAGGTTTTCGGAGATCTTGAGCTTAGGTAGTTCTGATGACGTTATTATTGAGGCCATCCTGCGGGATTCCAAGGGTCCCTTTTCTGTTGGATTTTATCATCATCGTCTTGGTAGTTCTTTCTAGATAGCTTCGCAGCTAGACTTGTTATCTGCCCAATATCGTGCTGCCAAAGACTTGTTCTTTGACCCTGATTGTCTCCGCTCCAGTCAGAGCTTTGGTGAGATCCGTAGAGGTAGCATCCAAGATATGGAGGCTTTCATGGATACCTACGCCAACTTCCTCCCTCGTCTTTCAGCATTCTCAATAAGTGATTCTTACCTTATCGTTTTTCTTCTTAATTTGATCCTTCTTCCGTCCTTATACTCCTTTGTTTGCAGCTTTGCAAGCAGATCGATGTTGGTTATACCTTATTCAAGGTTTATTGGGATAAGTACACTCATTTGAGTGATCTTTTGGAACGTGCTCGTCAAGAGTATGCTCTTGCTGTTGCTCAGCAGCCTTCGTCGGGTGATGCTACTTCTGCTGCTAAGATATCTTCGTTGGAGGATGATCTGAGGAAAACTCAGAGGTCTTTGGAAGCTTGTTTATTGGCTCTTGAGAGAGCTAATAATGCTTCTAAGGTTGCCGAGGATGGTCTCAAAGCTTCTGAGTCCTCTAAAGCCATAGGTTCGTTTCTTCTTCTCCTTAGATTTTTTCTTTACTTTCTGGTTGCATAGTCCTAAGACAACCTTCGTCTCCCAGCCGGCAGCTCTAGTGAACTTAGATATCTCCAAGATCAAGTGGCCAAGTTAACCTCCAACGTTTAGTATTATCAAAAGAAGTCTGATAGGCTGATGAATGTAACTGTTCATAATGAGACCCAACTTTCCCTTGAGTCCGCCCATAATGCAGACTTAGTGAAGCAGATGGCTTCGCTTCGTAAGGAGTGTGACGAAGCTCTTAGCTGGAAGGAGAGTCTTATTTTAAAGCAAAAGGAAGATATTACCTTAGTCGAGAAACGTCTCTCAGCCCAAGAAATTATTCGTAAGAAATATCACGCCGATTTTGAAGATGCTTGTGCTTCCTTAGCTAAGGTTACTGCGGAGCGTAATGTATTAACTTCTGAGGACTGTTCTCTTAAGAACAAACTTGTTGATGCCATCTCCGTGCCTTCTTCTATGTCTCATGCATCCTTAGTAAAAAGGTTTGAAGAGTTAGGGAATGTGTACCAAGATTTATCCTCTGAGAATGCTTCGCTCCGGATAGATGTTGATGATCTTCGGACGGAAAGGGATACCCTCGTAGAAGACCTTGATGTGGCTGAGGTGGATCTTGCTGAGGCTCAACATAGTTTAGAAGAGTCCCTTAACCATGCCAGAGGTAGCTCAGGATAATTATTTTTTCCGTAGCATTCTTTGCATCTTTAGCTGCTTTTTCTCGTTGCTGATACCCTTCGTATCCGCAGGTCTCCAAGAGAAGTTGGTGGATACAAACGCCAAGATTAGTCGTCTTGAGGGTCAGATATCTCAGTTGGAAATATCTCGCCAGTTTGATGCTGCTGCTAAGTTTAAAGCTGGGACACTTCAGCAAGCTAATGATCAGCGTAGCGCTCAGATCAGGGAGCTCCATCAGAAATCGGCTTCGGACCTAGAGGCGCAAGCTTATCAAATGAAGGTGCTGCTCGAGCGTTCTGACATTGATTACATTAATGATGCTTTTGCGGAGGTTGAGCTCCAAGCTGAAGGTGTTGTCTTCCCTCGTCTTCCTTACCCATAATTATGTTATGCTGACTTTGTTGTATTATGCCCCCAGCTGAGGGGCCTTTATTGTCTCATTTCCTTGAAACAATGCTTCGTTACTTTCTGAACCTTTGTCATCTACAACTTTTGAGATGTGTTAGTTTTATTTTGGTAGTACTATTATGGTACCTTTGTTATTATATATAAACGTATTGTGTCTAATTATTTGCACATTCGAGTCATCACAAGTGATGTGATCTCAATAATGTTGTAGTAATAAGGTTCGTTGAGGCTTGTGAAAGCAATGGATTTTTAGACTTATAAAACTTAAAAAATAAAGAAAACTTATTACAAAATTGACTTAAAGATATGAGAAAATAACCAAGACACTGGTTTCACTATTACACATGAATTAATGATAGTAAATAATCCAAAACTCTAATTATCTTTTAAGTCCTTTATATCTTAACTCACTAATAATCAAGCAAATTCTCAAACATCAATTGTATCCCTTAAGCATAGATTATCTAAACAAAGCATAACCTATCTAATTGAATCACAACTGATTAGGAAAATTACGCAAATAATTTAAAACTCTGCAAAAGCAGTGATTGAGTGAATTGTAATTAAATATTAGAGAAAATAAAATAGTTACCAATTATTCATGCGTAAATAGCTTCCTCGTTGCCTTGGTTGTGAGAGAATTAGCCGCTCATCATGTTGGAAACACGCTCAAAAATCATTATTATTGCTCAAAGGGTGTTTACAAATGATGAAAATGGAGAAATAATTCAGAACCGGGTTTGTAACAATTATATTTTTTACAAACCAAAAAAAAACGATATAGAGGATGTGTCACTGTTACTGTTGCTCTAAGACCCACGACTCTGTGTCGCAAACGCTGTAGAAAATAAGTCTTCCTCTGATGTACGACCCACGGCTGTGAGTCGTTGTTACTGTTGGAAAACGACGGTCTTGAATGGTCCGTTCTTCGTGTTCTTCAATGGCACCAGCAGCAGCAGGTCTCTCTGCAACTTGGTGTTTCGACTCTGTGGTGCTCTATTTCTCTCCCAAACTCTCTGTATCGCGCCATGTGTCCCCCTCACACGATATATAGACTTCAGAAGCTCAAATACTCGACCATTACTACATATAGTTCCCGTATCTTCTCCATTGAATGGAAATATCTTCCACGGGATAATTTCCCTTTTTGATATTATCACGCTGTTTCCTGGACATATACACACTCCAACACGTTCAAAATATCTTCAGAAGGAGTCCAACTCACTCCAGATATACGCTAGACACAAGAAATCCCGTGAATATTTGTCCAGCGTGATGTGATCCCATGTTCCCTTCTTGCGAGCTACCCAACCAAACTGGGCCGAAACTAACACCTTTACTATTCATGTCCCGTCCATAGGAACATGTTCTATAAATTCCATCCCTTTAGTCTCACTGTAACAGGCTCAAATCGCAAACCCTAATTACGGCAGCTCAAAGTTATTCTTCCCGCCAATTTCATCGTTCAAATGAGGAAGAAAGGGTTGCCCCCTATCCGTCTGTGGAGTGTAAATAGCAGCTGTCCAGTTAGGGTGCCCCTTATAAACTGAGGTTCCTCTTATCAAGGCAGGGGCGTCCGAATAACACGTGTCCTCCGGGTGTCAAAATCAAGTTTTCGAGCCGAATTTTCCAAAAATGTTTATTTCCAAAAAATACCTACAAACACACAAAACACCATAATAAGGACGAAAACGAGTACTAACAATACGAAACATTGAGGACAAATTAGACACATAAATGCGTCTATCAACAAGGTGCTAAGGTGTTTTTAACCTTTGGTGGAACATTCATCATCCTACCCAAGTATCCTTTGGCCAAAAGGTACCGTGGTGGCGAGGGTTCCTACGTGGGTAATAATTTTCCTGTAACCATACGCGTTCAGCGCGATGACTGCTTTACTTCGACAAGGTATCTCTCTTTGTGGGATATATTGCTTATTATTTGCCTTTTAGTGGAATTCATTTGCCCTTAGGATCCGAGATTGACATATGCGCAGTTATGTCGTGCCTTGCCTCATCGTCAATTCTGACGGAGGGTGTCTATTCTAACCCAATTTTTATTTAATCAACATGCACTTTTTCTTAGCAAAAAGTTTCTTTCATTGATAAGTTAGGTTTATAATCCCTTTGATCAGGGATAGAAAATGGTGGGCCATTGCCCTTCCCTTCTTCTCCTGAGTAATAACCATTCTCTTAGGGGTAATACTTCTTTAGGTACATTGCATTCCAAGGGTGTTGCAATACTTCTCCGGCAATATCGTGTATAATGTAGGGTCCGGCCCATGTCGGATCTAGATTTCCCCACTCTTTATTCCTTTGATATGGTGGTATTTGACGTAGTACGTATTCTTCAACCACAAAGTTTCTAGGAATTACCCGTTTGTTGTATTCACGAGCCAGCCTTCGTTGGTAGTTCACCATTCTTTGTAAAGCTACTTCCCGCCTTTCTTCAAGGTCATCAAGCTTTTCCAGCATAAGATCTGTTCTCAGATTATTTTCTAATGACTCTGTCTTTGTCGTTGGCAGTATTATCTCCGTTGGGATGACTGCTTCGGCTCCGTAGGTTAGCAAGAACGGAGTTTCTACCGTGGCTGCCCTTCTTGTAGTGCGGTAGGACCATAGGACATTGTGCAGCTGCTCGCACCATCTTTTCTTGTATGCCCCCAGCTTCTTTTTTAAGTACATTGCTGTCATCTTATTAGTGGCCTCCGCTTGTCCATTGCTCTTAGGACATATTGGAGTATACTTGTTTTTATGAATGTTGAAGGCGTTAAAGAGCATGTATATGTTCTTTCCTTCCAATTGTTTGCCATTGTCAGAGACTATGACGGCCGGTATGCCGAACCTGCAGATGATTTGCTCGAACAAAAATTTAAAGACATCTGTGTCCCTAATTCTTGCCAAAGCCCTTGCTTCCACCCATTTGGTGAAATAATCCGTAGCTACGATAAGGTATCTTCTTTTTGATGTCCCCTCTATCAAGGGTCCAACAATGTCAACTCCCCATTTGGCGAATGGCCATGGGATGATGATCGAGTTAAGCTCCGTTGTTGGTGCTTTAATCTTCCTGGCATAGCGTTTGCATCTTTCACAACGCCTTGCTACGTTATTTGCATCTTCGTCCATGCTTAGCCAATAGTATCCTTGCATTTTGGCTTTGATTGCCAAAGACCTTATTCTGATATGATTTCCAGCTTCTCCGCTGTGTATATCATGCAGTATTCTTCTACCTTCGGTTTGTTAGAGGCACCACATCAAAGGTCCAAGAAATGACCTTCTATACAGTATTCCGTCTCGTAGGTTGTACATTGTTTCCTTTGACTCGAGTTTTCGAGCTTCTTTGACATCTGCGGGTTAGGTACCTTTATCAAGGTACTGGTGAATTGTAATTCTCCAATCGTCCTCAGCTTCGTCCTCGTTGCTTCTGTCTGACATGGGTTGATCTTTTTCAGACTCGTCGGATTTGTTATCTGGTTCTTCCATTCCTTCATATTCTTTTTGTTTTTCTGCTTCCCTCATGGCCCTGGTCTGGACGACTAAGGTTTCCTCGGTGGCGGAGGTTAGTCCTTCTACTGAAGGTTCGTAAATTCTCCAAATTTGGACCGAGGTAGTGTTTTTGTCCCTCAGCATTGATGAAATAAATGCTAAGGCATCTGTGTGTCTGTTGTCTTTTTGGCAGACATGTCTGAATGTGACCTTGTTGATCTTTGACGCATGCTCATGTGCTAGATTTAGGTACGAGGATAGTATTGGATCCAGAGTTTGGTATTTAAGCTCTATTTGTCTAATGACCAATTGCGAGTCACTAGTCAAACGAACATCTGATAAGCCCAGCTCCTGTGCTAGGCGTAGGACGTGTATGACTGCCTCATATTCTAACCTGAATGCATAGATGAGCCGGTCTCCGGTAGGGGTTGTTATTACGATACCTATACCTGCGCCTTCTCCATTGGAGGAGCCATCTACGAATATCTCCCAACTTCGTGAGTTTTATGGTTCCAAGAGGTCTTCTGGTTCCGGCTTTTCTTTCTCCATTCCTGGGATGTCGTCTATCTCTGCTTCGTCATTCAGAGGTAGGTCCGCCAAGAAGTCTGCTAAGATTTTTGATTTCTACGCTTTCCTGGTTTCGAAGATTATGTGAAACTGTTTGATCATGGCATTCCATTTTGCCACTCTTCCAATCTTCTCCGTGCTGTCGAGGATTTGACTTATTTGAGCCTTTGTGAAAACTCGGATGGTGTGTGCATCGAAATATATCCTTAGATTTTTTGTTGCCACTACTAAGGCATATATGAGTTGTTCCACCTTGGTGTAGTCACGTTCCACTGAACTGAGTGTCTTGCTGATGTAGTATACGGGCTTTTCTCCTTGCCATTAGTCTCGTACCAATACTGCGCTCACAGCGTAGCTTGTTGCTGTTAGGTATAGGGTGAGTATTTCACCTGGCTCCGGTTTCTGCAGGATGGGTACTGATACTAAGTACTCTTTGATCTTGTGAAAAGCTTGTTCGCACTCTTCGGTCCATGTAAACCTGCTTCCTTTCCTTAGTGTGTCAAAAAATGCTTTGCATTTATCTGACGACCTTGATATGAATCTTCCCATGGAAGCTAAAATTCCATTTAGCTTTTGTACTCCTTTTAGAGTTTGTGGAGATGACATCTCCATTATTTCTCTGACCCTTTCAGGGTCTACTTCGATTCCTCTTTTGGTGACCAAGTAACCCAAGAATTTTCCCGAGGTAACTCTGAATGTGCATTTGTCCGGGTTCACCTTCATGTGGAAGTTCCTCATGGCTTCAAATATCTCCCTTAGGTCTGAGAGATGGTTTTTTGCTCTTGACGAGCATGTCGTCCGCGTAGACCTCCAGTATTTTTCCTATCCATGGCTTGAAGATTTTGTCTACTAATCGTTGGTATGTTTCCCCACGTTCTTTAGTCCAAAAGGAATCCTTGTATAGCAATACAGGCCTCGTGGGGTAAAGAACGCAATATGCTCCTGATCTTCTTCCACGAGGGCTATTTGGTTATAGCATGAGTATCCATCCATGAAAGATAGCCTTTGGTGGCCTTCAGTTGCATTGACCATCTGGTCAATATTTGGCAGTGGGTAGCTATCCTTGGGGCACGTTTTGTTGAGATTGCTAAAGTCGATGCAAATGCGCATGCCTCCGTTCTTCTTAGGAACAATGACCATGTTGGATATCCACGTGGGATATTTGACTTCTTGTATGAATCCAACTGCAAGTAACTTTTGCAACTCTTTTTCTACCCCTTCGTGGTAGATGTCCACCACCTTACTATGCGTTGCTTAAATGGTGGTATTTCCGGTCTGAGCCGAAGGTGGTGTGAGACCAAATTCGGATCAATTCCTGGCATGTCTTCCATTGACCATGCAAAGACGTCTACGTACTCTTTTAGTAACCTTTGTATTTTCACCTCCTCTTCCTCTTCAAGTAGAGTTCCGATATTGAGCATCTTTGGTTCTGCCTCCGTCCCGATGTTGATTTTCTTTGTTGGTTCTACTGGTGAGCAGATTTGTTGCAGAGGTCGTTGAGGAGTGCTTTTCTGTAATTGTCATTTGGCGGAGACATATGCGCCTGGAGTGGCGGGGGTGCTTGTCTCCCGAGCTGAGACGACTTTGGGTACTAAGGAGGCTGCGTCCTGCACTTCCTTGATATTTTCCTTGCGTCTCTTTCTTTCATGTTGTTGAGCAACAGTTCTTTCTTTGTTGAGTCTGATTTCCACTAGATTGCATAGCCTTGCGTCTTGCTGGTCGCCTTTGATTTCCATTTCACCCATAGGTGTAGGAAAGCGTAGGTATTGGTGATACGTCGAAGCTGTTCTTCGCAATATATGGACCCATATCCTGCCCATAATTACATTGTAGGGAGAAGGTGCTTCTACCACACAGAAGCGTGTATTGGTTACTAAGGGTCATGCATGTACCTGCAAGACGATTTCTCCCTTTGATCTAGAGAATGCTCCGTTAAAACCATATATTGTGCAAGTGGAAGAATCCATTTGCTTTTCTGTCAAACCCATGCGTAGGTAGGGTTCATAAAATAGCACATTTAACGAACTACCCCCATCCACGAGGACCTTCGTAACATTCTATCTGTGTATTGGAAGAGTGATCACTAGTGGTTCGTTGTGCATTTCAACCTCTTGGTTGACGTCCTTTGTTGAAAAGGTTAATGGCGTGGCCATCCATTCCTCCCAAGTGCTAGTGGGTGGTCCACTTAGCTTGAACACTTCATGGGATTCAATCTTCTTTCTGTTTCGAGCTAACTCGAGTATGTCTTCGAGCATTTCTTCTTGGCTTCCACTGGAGAAGGTGATCATGTTGATGTATTTTCCATCCTGAGGTAGTTCTACCCTTTTCTTTGGGATCTCCTCAGTCTCCGTTGGCTGTAGCAGTACGTACTCCATGAATTTTCCTTCGTCGATGAATCTTTGGATCACGTTGCGCAGGTGGTAGCATGTATCAGTAGTATGTCTGTAGTATTGGTGGTACGCACAGTTACTCCTTAGCTTCCTTCGTCTTTTCTGGATGATTTCCCCTAGTATTAGGGTAAGGAAAGCCTGGCTTTGCTCCCTCCTTGCTTAGGATGTGAGAGAGAGTTGTATTCAACTTCGTGTAGATTTTATCAAAAATTCTTTTCTTCCTTTGCCTCTTTTCATCTCCGTGTTTGGATCGCTTGTCTCGAGAGCTGGTCATGCCCCCGGCTTCGTTTTGTCGCTTAGGTACCTCCGGAATTGGTTCCACAGATTTAGTTCGTTATGGAGCTGTTGTTGTCTTTGCTTGTGCCCTGGGGTTGTCCTTCTGGATTTCTTCGAGTCTGATGTAACGGTCTTGGATAACCCTGAGCTCGCCTTCGGAATCGAGGGCTCTGTTGTGAAGCTCCACGAAGATGGCTGAGGTTCTATCAAGTCCGTACTTATAGCAGTTTATGATAATTTCTGGATTGACTTTCTCAATTGCTTGGCATGTCTTTTTCCACCTGTCTGTGTACTGCATCAGTGTTTCCCGGGGTCCGATAGCTAAAGCAAATAGCCTATCTAACCTTGCCTTTGTTGATTTGCTTTACATGTATGTCTCCAAAAACACCATAGATAATTGCTCGAAGGAGTCAATTGAGTTCGCTGGTAAGTTGTCATACCAGGCTAGTGCTGATCCTGTTAAGCTTGCAGGGAAGTACCTACAAAGTACCACCTCGTTTCTTTCCCAATAGGCAAGGACACGAGTGTAATACCGTAGGTGGGCTGCGGGATCTGAGGTACCGTTGTATGCTTGGAACGTAGGTACCGGGCATTTCGGAGGGATGGATTCCCTCAAAATGCGAAAAGATAGTGGGGACGTGGTTGCCTCTTGTAGCACTTCTTCTAGTCTTGCGCCTGCGTGGCCAGTTTTTAGGCCTTGGATCTCCTTCCGCATTTTCTCCATTTGCTCCATGACCATGTTCACATTGTGAGCATCTTTGGAAAATGCTTCGTCGTAGTAGGTCTGAGAGGGTTTGTATGTTGAATCCGTTACGTATGGATCATGGTGCGCTCTCCTTGCTCCCTTAGGTTGATTTGTCTTTGGTGGGTTGAGATCCACCCTTCGTCTTCCTGAGATAGCTCCGTTTTCACGCCTCTGTTACGGAGGGTGAGTTTGGGAACCTTCGATTTGTATGTCTATCATACCTTTGAGGTTCTGGTTCTCCTGGGCCATCTCGTGCATTCCATCTTCGTTTTCCTTGTTACGGAGTAACAAAGCTGCTATTTGTGCCTCCATTTGGTCTTTGTTGTGGGCTCCACCTCCTTGAGGAGTGCTGTCGGATGGACCTTCAGAGTTTTGCACCCCTTCGTCTACATTTGGCGCTTCTGGATCTATCTGAATTGGGATTAGGTTTCCCAACCCTCGTCCCGTAGGAGCTAAGGTTCTGGGTAACCCTGCGTTGGCTGCAGGTGGCTTTGTATTTGTAGTGTGCTCCGGTAATGGCATGTCGTAGATTGGTTGGGATCCCGATGTCTGCCCCATCCCTTCAGCAGAAATAGGTGATTTGTTAGCAATTGTTCTTCTTGTTATTTCACTTTTTCCGTCCTCCGCTTCATTTCTTTGGTTTGATTGAGACGGCTTTTGGGATCTCCCTCTTGTGATAGCTGGTCGTGAGCTTGTTGGTACATCAGTTGGTTTCTGAATGCCTTCGGCTTTTGTTATCCTGCGGTCACAGAAAAGGCGAAAAAGTCTGTTACTTGGTTATCTTCGTTAAAAGTAGCAATTAATGTTGTGACACGGAAGACGGCTAAGCAGCTTTTTCAGAAAAATGATTGAGATAACGTTTTTGACAGACGGGTATTAAATGCTTATGACACCCTTGGGAAAACAACCTTAAAAAATTGAAAACCAATGAAAAGGGGTGTCAGATCTTGCGAAAAACAAGGCTATTAAATGCGTTAGAAGATCTTTTTTCTTTAAAATTCGACTGAGATTCCTCTATCAGTCAAAGGTTCTCAGATCTAAAATATGCTCTGTTTAAGAAGGGTTGTTTTAGTATAAAACAAACATTTTGGCGTTTTGTGAGTATGTTTTTTGAAAAAAAATTGTGGATCTGTAACGAGGCACGTTTTTAGAGGCTATGAACTCAAAAAACATACACAAATAATGGATGAACGAATCACTAGAGAGTGAGATTCATCGTTGGAAAACAGATCCCTTCGTTTCAGAAGATGTATAAGTAAAATGTAAAACTGTGTCTAAACTCAGGTTCCTGAGCAAAAAACGGTGGGCGCCAAACTGTGACTACTCGTTTCCCCGTAGTCTACGTAATGTATACAGCTCTGAGGATCAGATACTAAGCAGTATTGATACCTCGGTTCAACTGATACTGCTAAGTAATAAATGATATCTAAGATCGCAATAATAACGAAGAACACAAATATAATGTAAAAGCTTCTAAGTTATCATGAGACACAAGAGATTACGTGGTTCGACATTTGTCTACGTCCATGGGGTAATGAGTGATTGTTTTGTATTAAGTTTGAGGTGGTTACAAAGATCTTAAATGTTTCCCAAAGTAATAGAAAGAACTCAAGTGGAAGTAAATACTTAAGTTCTAAACATTAAAGAGGTATAAGCTTAAGACTAGATCTTCTCTCCTAGATATTGAATGCCCTTAGTTTGTTGGTGAGGCTTGGTATTTATAGCCCATCTTTCTCCAGGTATATCTTTGCTGCCTCTGGGTCTATCGTCTGCTGATATACCTTTCATACCAATGGTACCTTTGTCCACCGCGTACCTTCTCCAATGGTATTTCGCCACCTCAGCTGGCCCACGTTCCTTCAGGAACTACCCAACCTTAGTACAGGTTGTACCTTCGTTCACCGCCAGCTTCCGCCAATCGGGTTCTGCCACGCCTTCTCTCTCCACGTTCCTTGATTCATGCGTGTAGATAAGAGATTTGAGCATATAATGCTGATTAGATGCGTCATCTACCTCAGTCCCCTCACCAGCTGCTTCTTTGTAGACTAGGCTTTTACCATTCTTATTTTGACCGTTTAGGCCTTCTTTCTTGGGATGAGATAAAGTAGATCTGCGGAGGTATCCTTTGCTACTTAGGCTTCTCAATTCAGCGAAGGCTACACAGTTGAATATATGTGCGGCCACTAAGATCGTGACAAGTGCTCCACAGAATATTGGTATTCACATGTCACACCAGTTACCAGGGCCGGTTACTCCAATTACAAGGATCGGGCACACAATACTTATGATCGGTTACACCAATTACTAGATAGGATTGGTCATACAAATTACTAGGATCGGACACACCAATTACAAGGAACGATCATACCATCACATGGTGATTACTTAGGATCGGTTACACCAATTACAAAGACCGGTCATACCAAATCATAAGTCTAGGAATTATAATCAGTCTTACCAAGATACATAACCTGAGTTAAGATTGGTTCTACTAACTCACACATATTGGTCATCCAAATATTCGCAATGAATAGCCGGACCAATAAGCCTATTTGAAAAAGTAGGGGTACAACAACCATACCCAATATTTCTCTTAGCAATCTGTATCGACAAACTCCAGTATACTTTCTAGAGAATCAACTAGAAAGTAAGACTCAATCTAGATAAAAAGTATATCAAAGAGTTTATATCTCAATCTCTCGATTTGATATATACTCAAGCAAATAGAAATCTGCTAGTCTTTATCAAATACTAGAGAGATAACTTGGGTGGTACCAAAGACCAATATCCAAGTGTCAATCAATTTAAATCAACAACCAAAAGGTCGGATATATTCTAATTGATTGAACAACGCACAACCTGTGATATTCAATTATATAAAAAAATATAGTGCGGAAAAGAAATAACACAGACACCAGAATTTTGTCAACGAGGAAATCGCAAATCCAGAAAAACCCCGGGACCTAGTCCAGATTGAACACACACTGTATTAAGCCGCTACAGACACTAGCCTAATCCAAATTAACTTCGGTCTGGACTGTAGTTGAACCCCAATCAATCTCACACTGATCCAAGGTACAGTTATGCTCCTACGTCTCTGATCTCAGCAGGATGCTACGTACTTGATTCCCTTAGCTGATCTCACCCACAACTAAGAGTTGCTACGACCCAATGTCGAAGACTTTAATAAACAAATATGTATCACACAGAAAAGTCTAGGGTAATAGATAAATCCGTCTCCCACGAATGTACCTACGAGTTTTGTTCCGTCTTTTGATAAATCAAGGTGAACAGGAACCAATTGATAAACCGGACTTACATTCCCGAAGAACAACCTAGTATAATCAATCACCTCACAATAATCTTAATCGACGCAGCGAAAAAAGATATTTCGGAATCACAAACGATGAGACGAAGTGTTTGTGATTTCTTTTATATCTTGCCTATCGGAGATATCAATCTCAAGCCAATTATTACAATTGTACTCGCACGATAGAAACAGCAAGATCAGATCAAACAACTACAAGAAAGTAGTGTCGGTTTGGCTTCACAATCCCAATTAAGTCTTTAAGTCGTTAACCTGGTTTAGAAGAAGAAACCAAAGGTTAAAGGAGAATCGACTCTATCTTAGCACAACTAGTATCACACAGAAGGTGTGGGGATTAGGTTTCCCAGTTGCAATAGTTCTCCCTTATATAGTCTTTCAAATCATGGTTTGCAATCATTTTTAGCTTGGTAACAAAGCATTCAATATTCACTGTTAGATGAAAACCTGATTAGATTCAAGCTAATATCTTTAATCTGTTAGATCGAAAACTAGCTTGTTACACACAAATGAAATGCACGTTTCTAGGCTTGTGTAACCGTACCCAAACTTGTACATTTGTTGGTTCAACAATAGTCAGCCAAATGGTTAGCCATATGATCACTTTCATATCAACCATATTCTTCTTCACCATAACTAGTTAAAGTGACTCAAATGAACTAGTTAGAGATTTGTTCAATTGCAAGGAAATCTTATGTAACTACACAAGACACAATTGAAGCAAAAACGATTTGATTCACTCGAATTGGTTCATGAACTATATAGCCACGGTTTGCAATTTTCATTCCTTAGTTTATATAAGAATAAGTTCACAAACATCGTTTTTAGACATAACCTACTCAAGTTCGCGGACTGGGTTCGCGGACTCAAGTTCCTGGATGGAGTTCACAAACTCCAACAGAATTTCTCGGGACGAGAACTTCTGCCAGTTTGTGGACTGAGTTCGCGGACTTGGCTCACGCCACCATTCCGGTTCTCTTGATCAACAAAGTTCGTAAACTTCGGTTCAAGGAATAAGGACTTATACATATATTTGTTTCCACAACAATGCTTATATCCTCCAATGGTTATATAATCTAAACTCTCATTTCAATCATTGAAATATTCTTAGAGGACGTTGATATTCTATAGTTGTTATTCACAAACTATTTTTCATCAAAGTAAGCAATTTTCAAAGTGATTGAAACTTGTTATGACTTTCGTCACTAGGTAAAGATGAACTTGGATAAAGATAAAGCTTACCAACACATATTTCGAGAAATAGATAGGCTATTTAAACCCAGCTCGAAATAGCAAATGTGTATAATGAAATTCTATACATCAGCACGACTTTTGTCTCTAGAGTAGGAGATAGAATAGATAGAATTTTGAGTGACAGATAACTTCAAGTCTCCACATACCTTTTAGTCGATGAAGATCCACCAGTTCCTTGATTAGTCCTTCGTCTTGTATGATGATTGCCATGGAGTCTTGAGCTCAACTACACTTTTTATCCTAGTCCGAGACCTTTAGCTATGTAGGCTAGAAATCAAGACTTATAGTTTTGATCACTAACATTGACAACCATGCTTGAGATAGCAACGCATGCGAGTTCGACCGAGCAATGCTCTAACAATCTCCCCCTTTGTCAATTTTAGTGACAAAACTATTAATACATATGGAATACAAAAAATAAATAAATAAACTTTTGTAGCTCCTATTCCACATGCCTAATCTTCAACATTACTTGAAATCTTCGTCCCTTCCAAATACTCCAATGATCCCAAAGGTTAGCATCATCGTTGTTGAAAATCCGTAGCTATAACAACAAGAAAATAATAGTTCTCAACATTGTTATACAGTGTCATAGTATCATTACACAGCGTCAAAGTCCAATTGTATCACAACTTCAACAACACTACTATGGTGATATGTATCACTCCCCCTTAGTCAATACTCCATCTCACATGGAAACCACTCCCCCTTACATAATGATCCGAAAACCATATGTATTTGTAGTGTGAACTACATATTAATTCTCCCCTTTTTTGTCAATAAAATTGGCAAAGGTACAAGAACGGGATCCTAATGAAATTTCCGAAAGAGACATTTCTTGACCAAAAGAAAGCAAAAGTATATCATCTTATTTAGATGCAATCATAAAGCCGAAGCTAAATGCATTTATCAAGGAGTTTGTAAAGATACAAGATAACCCCTAAAACATTCCACAGCCACATTCCCCATAAAGATTTGGCAATTAAGCACAAGTTCAAAAGAACTCTCCCCCATAAAATGTCATTCCCGAAAGAACAACAAGAGCGACCTTAATAACGAAAGAAAAGAAGGATTTCTTTGGACATAACAAATCACATACAAGTATGAATTTGAATCCAAAATATTCAATTAAACTAACCACAAGAGAATTCATGATTAATTTAATCGACAAATGCTCAACATAAGTGAACTTATGGAGACTCAAAATATACAATTAGATTAATCACAAGAGAACCCATAATTAATCTAATTAAAATACACAATCAAACTAATCACAAAAGTAATCAATTTAATTGGTCATGCTCAACATAAGAAAACTTACGGAGCAACAACATAACTATTCATGAAAATAATCAACTTGGTCGTTCAATGCTCCACATAAGACACTTCACGGAGCCTCACAGTAACACATAAAATATGGATCAGGGAAGATCAATTACTGCGGAATACACAAGGATTCATTCTATTTTCCATCACTATTCGCATAACGACATTTAATAGACATAATCCTTGAAAACAAAAGATTTTAACCTATCTTTCATCAAAAATTGACAATATAGGCTTAACTTTTGTATTTGTCAAAAGTCCATTCATTCTTTTATCAACATATGAATATCGACATACGAAATACTTTACTTTTGACAAGGTACGGGACGGTCAAGTTCACGGATGTAAACACACACATCCCATAACGCTATTGCAATATATAAAATCACAAAGATTAATACTGCAAAAATCATCTTCCAAACATATTTAGAATTTAAACCAATAAATCTAAAAACATGAAGATGAAAACGTTGGACATAGCTATGTGTAATCACAATAATGGCTATTCCAAACTCTAGTTATTCTTCTAACAGAAATAAGAAAATAGAAGATTTACTAGGAAAAATAAAGGAGAAAATCAAAGTTCGTTGAGAACCTCATATCTTTCAATGAATCCATCAAAGAAGGTATCACTGATTTCCTTTATTCTCTTAACTGTAGGCACACCATGTTCATGAGTTAGAACACTAACTTTGCGATCAACAACCCGAGCAAGCTGTCTAGCCTTGGCGCTGTCCATGATGAGCTTCTTTTGATTCCGTATTAGAATATTCTGATTAGCAAGGATTCTGGCCTGGCCATCCAAGAGGTTGTTTATTTGCAGTTGAAGATTTGCAAACTCGACTTTTGAATCGTTCTGACCACGAATCAAATACTTGACAGAATCATCAATCCATGAGTTGTGATCCTTTCTTTCAAGCATCTTCTTTAGAACCAGCTCTTTAATTGACTCACGTCCTTGAGCGTCTTCCTCCATATCAAGGTGCACAATCTCTTGAGATTTTGCAGAGTTCTCCATATAGTTTTTTGTTTGGGATGAAAAACACACTATAGAGAAATATATATGTGTATGTAAACAGGATAAGGAAACTCTTGTTTTTGTAAACCTTAAGAAATCTCAAGAGGAGAACGCGGACGTTTATGGACCGTTAGCACACAAAAAAAACAAAAAAACTCAAACTGAAATAATATACAACATACTTGAGTGTTTCTCAATAAATTTCCTTGCACCTCTCAAGTTAGAAACAAGGAAAAGAGTACCTGGAGTCAGGTGGTAGAGTGGAAATTAATCCCACTGCGTCCATTGAGAAAGGAGTTGTATATATCATCTGACAGTTTTATCTTCGTGATCTTCGCCTTTCTTCGGTTGTCTTTCATCCCAGAAGAGTAAGACATGGTGTGTTTATCATATCCGTCAGAAGGCTTTTTCTGATGACTAAATCTAGGACCTCTTGCAACTGGTTTAAGAGGATCAGAATAGATAGGAATCCATTTTCTAGACTTATATTTTACCGGAAACAGTCTTATAAACACAGGGAATGCTTTTATCGGCAGCACAAGAGTTTATACCACTAGAAAGCATTTGAACCCTGTGATGATTTCTAGGAAAGAGATCATATTTATAAGGCTTCTGTTTTTCTGTGGGCATGCGATTCACTGCAGTAGTCAACTGACTATTTATTCCATTGACAGTGGAAAGAAGCAAATTATGAATTTTAGAAATTTGTTTCCTCCTGGCAAAATAATGGATAACATAGTGATTCTTTTTCCCACATAATGTACAGGTTCGTGGAGGAGAATCCATATGAGAAGATTGCAAATTATGTAAACCTTTCTTGACACAACCTTCTTCTGGAAGATCCTTCATGTACTGCAATCCATGAGAATTAGTTTGTACAGAATAATTTCTCCTTAAGACAGAGTTTTTCTTTTCCAAGGATCTGCACTGTTCATCGGCTAGAGTAAGGGATGCTTCTAGTTTATATTTTTCGACATGAAGCCTGTTAAGCTCTGATGAATGCGTCTCGGTCAAACGTTTCTCTCTAATTGAGCCTTCCTTAACTATATCCTCAAGAACACTAATCTTTTCACGTTGTAGAGTAGTTTCTTGGAGAAGTTTATCAATATTCTTAGAGAAGGACTCAATGATTCTATAGAGTTCATTTTCTCTATCAAGAGAATTTTTTGAAATTCTGGTGAGCTTCATTTCAGTTTTGTCATAGTGCCCAATGTCTCATCAGAAAGAGATATGTCATCACAAGATGGAACAATCTTCTTACCTCGGGATTCGGAAGAATCAGCTAAGGAGTAATCCATTGAGGTATACCCAAGACATTTGGCATAGTTAAAAGCTTTAGAAGACATCTTGGTGCGTAGAAGAGATTCTATCCTCAGACTCAGATTGCCACAAACACAGACTTGTAAGGTCTTGAACGTGTTTGCCTGCTCTGATACCAATTGAAAAAGTGGGGGTACAATAACCACACCCAATATATCGCTTAATAATCTGTATGGACAAACTCCAATATACTTTCTAGAGAATCAACTAGACAGTCAGACTCAATATAGATAAAAAGTATATCAAAGAGTTTATATCTCAATCTCTCGATTTGATATATACTCAAGCAAATAGAAATCTGCGAGTCTTTATCAAATACTAGAGAGATAACTTGGATGGTACCAAAGACCAATATCCAAGTGTCAATCAATTTAAATCAACAACCAAAAAGTCGGCTATTCTAATTGATTGAACAACGCACAACCTGTGATATTTCAATTATATAACAAAATATAATGCGGAAAAGAAATAACACAGACACCATAATTTTGTTAACGAGGAAACCGCAAATGCAAAAAAACCCCGGGATCTAGTCCAGATTGAACATACACTGTGTTAAGCCGCTACAGACACTAGCCTACTCCAAACTAACTTCGGTCTGGACTGTAGTTGAACCCCAATCAATCTCACGTTGATCCAAGGTACAATTATGCCCCTACGCCTCTGATCCCAGCAGGATGCTACGTACTTGATTCCCTTAGCTGATCTCACCCACAACTAAGAGTTGCTACGACCCAAAGTCGAAAAATTTAATAAACAAATCTGTATCACACAGAAAAATCTATAGTGATAGATAAATCCGTCTCCCACGAATATACCTATGAGTTTTGTTTCGTCTTTTGATAAATCAATGTGAACAGGAACCAATTGATGAACCAGACTTATATTCCTGAAGAACATCCTAGTATTATCAATCACCTCACAATAATCTTAATCGACGCAGCGAAAAAAGATATTGCGGAATCACAAACGATGAGACGAAGTGTTTGTGATTACTTTTCTATCTTGCCTATCGGAGATATAAATCTCGAGCCAATTATTACAATCGTACTCGTAACGATAGAAGATGCAAGATCAGATCACACAACTACAAGAAAAGTAGTATCGGTTTGGCTTCACAATCCCAATGAAGTCTTTAAGTCGTTAACCTGGTTTTAGAAGAAGAAACCAAAGGTTAAAGGAGAATCGACTCTATCTATGCAACTAGTATCACACGTAAGGTGTGGGGATTAGGTTTCCCAGTTGCTAGAGTTCTCCTTTATATAGTCTTTCAAATCAAGGTTTGCAATCAATGTTAGCTTGG
The DNA here is from genome assembly GCF_003573695.1 of Papaver somniferum. Taxonomy (NCBI): domain Eukaryota; kingdom Viridiplantae; phylum Streptophyta; class Magnoliopsida; order Ranunculales; family Papaveraceae; genus Papaver; species Papaver somniferum. The sequence continues at coordinate 181,495,519 of NC_039360.1, forward strand.
TAACAAAGCATTCAATATTCACCGTTAGATGAAAACCGTTGTCAAATATTAACATTTGTTGGTTCAACAATAGTTAACCAAATGGTTATCCATATGATTACTTTCATATCCACCATATTCTTCTGCACCATTGTTTATGGGTGAAAACTATTTCTGCTGGTTTTGGTAGTTTGGTGTGTGCGGATGAGAAACGAATTTAAACCCTAAACAAATGCACTGCACGAGAGTGCTTTTGATTCGAGAGATCAATCTGTACAATTCTGGCCTAAACCAAGAAAGGGTCGTTCCAGACTTGCTTCGGTTACAAAGTGAAGGAGATGGGGTTGATCTTTGGGAGGGAAGCGAAGAATCTGTTGAGATCGTGAAGGTGTTGGTTGTTTTTGACTTGTATCAGAATACCGAACTGGCTTGCAATAACGTAATCAAAGCTCTCTTTGTTTTAATACGTTGTATCAAAAATTGGTTTCTGTCTTGTCTGTCCTTTGGAAATAGGGAGGAGAACCTATTTATACAAGTCATTGAGCCTAACCCTCATCTCTCGTGGGAAGTAGAGTGATGGAGTAGAGGAGTCGTGTTAGTGTCACACTATCAATCTTTGCCCACTTCTCCCATCATTACTAATCGTCCATGTATTCCTGACACGTTCTTGTGATGGCTCGTTGAACGCTGCATGTTGTAAACCGAAAAACCAATACCCCGGCATGTATCCTCAATTTGTGACATGCTTGATGTCTCGATTGTATGGATCGTGGGACCCACAGAAGGTAGCATATGATGCTAGGTTAAATAACTAAGTTATTTGGGAAACCGATATTTATGAAATATCATGTGTATTCTATGCATGTAATGCATCGAATATATTCAATATGCATGAAGCATCGCTGTTTTAAAGCTTATCGGAGTAAGCCGCGAATTAATCGTCTCAAAACAGCTGCACCCATAGCTACCTTCAAGTGATCGTTTGGAGGCTGTGTTGGAAAGCCTTCCCTTGGACGATCACATGATGTGGTAGAGTGACGGATGGTGATCACCACGACACCTTATTGGGAAACTAACTCCTAGCCTGGGATGCCTAACCAAGTTGGTAGAGTTGGACGGACGAGATGATATATGACGCTCATCTGCGACCGTTGATGAAGTTTTAGGGTTTTGAAGAGGTGCGCAAGCATCACTCTTCAGCTTGGTCGAATCCAAACATGGGAGTCGTTTTTGGAAGGACCTACTGGGCATGCGTGTAGAAGGCTTGCCGGTGTACACGTTTGTACCTAACTGTCCCATGAAGATGTGATCTAAGTCACTCAATTTGTCCGGCAAAGTTGAGTGGTTGAGATCGGTTTGCGGCAGAAATCCGTTGACGCAAAGGAGTTGGAAGCCGCGCGACATGCCTACTTCGGGCGCGCATTTCGAGACGTTCAGCCATGATTGGCCTTGGTCGATCGGTCATGCGTGTAGATGGTCCCACGGTGATCATGTTGACATGCTCGGGACCTTTTAAGTATACATCTACACCCTCCATCCATGCTTGCGAAGATGGACGCTCGTGATCAATTAGCAACACATGTAACATGCCGCAAACCCTAATTAGGGTTTTGGATCGGTCGTGTGTACACAACTTCAACCTAACGGTTTGGAAAGCTATGCTCCTCCTTTGAGGAGGCCGACCATGTGGGACCCACATTGAGATGGTGGTGAGCATGTGTGTACTTGTCCCACGGTAATAGGCTTGATCTAAGCCATCCAAACATGCCGGTGCAGTTGGATGGTTGTGATCAATTTAAGACACTAGTGGACTTTCCTGTGACCCTTAAAGCATCACGTCGGCCGAACTTCGAGCAAGCGTTTTCTCCTCCCTGGCTAGGTTGTGAGAAGGTCGGTCAAGTAAGTAAAAAAGGGGTCCGCCGGTGTGCAGTACAACGCTTGTCCAATCGGTCATGGGACGATCTATGTCGTCCAACCATGCGAGCGAAGTTGGACGGTCGCGATATGTTTTGTGACCGACATTGGCAGTCTTGTGCGTACAAGCTTTTCCAAGCTGCTCCACACCATCCCAACCATCCTACTTTAGGCTGGCGTTCGGTGGTTGTTTGGGGACATGGCATGTGTTCGACCGGTCAGGGCATAAACGGGCCCGCTGGTGGTCATTATGGTGATAGCCTGCTCCTGCTGAGGATCATCTAGGCTGGTTAAATCATGCGTCCAACCTGCGTGGCTGTGATCATTTCTGAGACTGACATGCGCAGTCCATATTTCCCTTAGGAAATATGCTCAATCGGGCTAGTATAACACACCGAGAGAAATATGCTCAATCGGGCTAGTATAACACACCGAGAGATGTATGCTCAATCGGGCTAGTATAACACACCGAGAGAAATATGCTCAATCGGGATAGTATAACACACCGAGAGAAATATGCTCAATCGGCCTAGTATAACACACCGAGAGATGTATGCTCAATCGGGCTAGTATAACACACTGATATATGTAACCTAGAAATATGCTCAATCGGGCTAGTATAACACACCGAGAGAAATATGCTCAATCGGGATAGTATAACACACCGAGAGATGTATGCTCAATCGGTCTAGTATAACACATCGAGAGATGTAGCATGTACGGGTATTTCGTGCATGCCTCACTATCGACACTTGGAGATTCGTGTCGCTCTGCTAAGAGCAACACTCAGTCGTCATGCCGCACCAATAATGAGAGTTCTGCGGGAACAACACAGGAAATATAAGGCTAATCATGCATTAATTAATAATGCTATAAATCCACAGAATATCGGGATTGTTGCTACATGCTCCGTTCTGGGTTTATTTAATTCACAGAATACTGGGATTGTTGCCACATGCTCCATTCTAGGTGAATTAGTAAAGTGAAGAAGTATTCATCACTCGGATAGCTTTATCCTCTGTAGGATGTCAGCGTATTAAGTTCGACTTTTACAATTTTAGCCTTGAACAAAAATCCACCATCAACATTAAGTCCCCTGCCTAGCACACAATGGTTACATCATTGTGGGGTAGGCATGAGATGGGGACAGTATGCACGTAAGAAGACAAGTTAAAGGAAGTTTACCTGGAGGGACTCTGGCCGGACGTGTTGGCAATCATCCGTGTGAGTATGCCAGGTGTGACCACGACCTTGGTGGGACCGGTTTCCTCCTTCGGGTATTTGAGCCAAGAAGGGAATAGAACTTGTATGCTCCTCATCCCATAGAAAACCGTGCATCTAACCCTGGACGAATATGGACCCCACCATGTATATGCTTCGACCAAACGTCACTCTGTTGCACCTGTTTGATAGGCATGTGGGACCGCTTACTTCGCTCAACCGTGGGACTCATCATGCGCCTGCTTGATCGAACGTGGGCTTGTTGTGCCTGCTTCAGTTAAACGTGGGTCCACTGCGTGCCTGGTTTGGTCGAACGTGGGACCCGATGTGAGCATGCTTGCTTCGAACATGGGCAGCTGTGCATGCTTCGATCAAACACGGGTCCACCTATTACATGTTTTAAACGTCGTCCCTGTCCTTTTCCTGCTTTGCCCGTACGGTTGATGTACTTGCTCGAGTGTCATCCTTGCTACTTCGACCAAACACCGACCCTGCTATCTTGACCAAACACCGGCCTTGCTTCCTGCTTCACTCGAACGTGGGACCCACCGCGTGCTTGCTTTGCTCAAAAACGAACCTTGTGTGCTCAAATGTGAATGTGGGTCCTGCAAAGAGCGTTGAAGCAGCTTCTGGAGCGAGCAGGTCCCGGAGAGCGTTGAAGTAGCTTCTGGAGCGAGGGAGCGTTGAAGCGGCTTCTGCTTCAGTTTGGTTTCCCCTTGAGAATTACATGCTTCTTGATTGACCATCTCTCTTGTGTTGAAGAAGTTCTTGACTGACGGCGAAGGAATTTCATGCTGAGCCTCAGTCCCCAAGCGTGGTCTACTTGGCTCCATCTTGTATGCCCGATGGGTCTTTTGTACGTAGTGGTCGTTGATATGGTGAAGCTCTTGACATGGAGGATCTGTATGTACCTTAAGTACCAGGTGTAATCTCCTTTGGTAACGCAACTACTTCTTCCACGGAAGACAAATTCTGAAAGCGTCTCTCATTGGTGTAGTTACCGTCGATCCAGATATGGAATATCTTGGACGTTGTTTCATCATTGTGGCAGTCGTGCATGTGGTATTAGAGTTGAAGTTGGCGATTTTGGACGCGCAGGATGTTGTATCTCGGTGGCTTTCCCTGCTTCTGCGAAACTACTTACGGAAGGATGAAGGTCGTATTGCATGTTGGCTAGATGTATGTTGAGTAACGAACATCGTGAAGCTCTTAATTACTGGAAAACCTGGTTCTTTCTAGCAGGGCATATGCTGTTGTAGATGAGCATTCAACAGCTTCACGAAGTCAGAGGATGACCAAAAGCACAGATTCTCCAACATAGCACGATAGACCTGCACCGTCGTCTGATAGAGTGATTCGCCCGGATCTTTCTCGACATGACGCGTGGACATCGTTATCTTCTTGAGGCTGCTCCCTTGAGGTATCGGCTCCAGTAGAAAATTTCCGTCATAAAGCGTTGATACGTTGCACTGGCATTCTTTAAACCAAATGGCATTACAGTATAATAAAAATTTCCGAGAGGAGTTCGAAAAGCTGTCTTACTTGCATCATGCTCGTACATCCTTATCTGATTGTACCCGCTATATCCATCCATGAAGAAGAACATGTCGTGTCCGCTGATGGAGTCTACTAACATGCAGTGTTAGGTAGAGGAAAATCGTCTTTCGGGCAACATTTGTTCAAGTCTCTGAAATCCACGCAACACCTGATTTATCCGTTTTTATTTTCACCGGGACCACATTAGGCAACCAGGTTGGATGATGGATGAGCTTAATGAAGCCAGCAACAAGCAGCTTATGAATTTCAGTCTTGATTTGCTCTTCCGACTCGTGCCTGAATTTCCTTGGAGATTGCTTGATCAGCTTGGCTCCAGGTATGACATGTAGATGGTGGGTGGCCAATTTTTCATATGGACCGGGAATTTCTTCATACGTCCAAGCGAATATGTCCTGGTGTTCTTTAAGAAGTTGTACAAGCTTCGTGCGTTCATCCGTACACAAGGTTGAGCTGGTGTAGATAGGCCTAGGAAATTTCTCATTCCCGATGTTAACGATTTCGAGCTCATCAGTTGTGGAGTTGGTTCCGTCTTGCAGCTGTGGTGGAGCATCCAGCACCTCTTCCTGTGGATCGTTATTGTTGTAGCATTCCGTTGGGCGGGGAGACTGGGTAACAGTCTCTCCTACTCATTGCTAACAGCGGTGTCAGTATACGATTTTCCTTTTCTGGTCAAGGCTTTCCACAAAATCTCGTTCCCTCTTAGTGTGAGCGTAGGTTGCGGCTTCACCAGATGAAGATGAACGCCTTGTCAGCAAAGATGCATCGTAGGTCTTATCCCTCAATGATACGAGTCGGTCCTCCTCCTGAAATGATGCCCACATGGGGAGTGGGATATAATGAACTTTGTCTGATCCTTCCTGCGGAGCTTCTCCTGGTTCAAACTATTCCACTCCACATATCAGTGCATAGGGAGACAGCGATGCAGGGATACGAACGAATTCTTTATTCACCATAGTCTTCAGGCACTCGTGATATGTCGAAGGGACAATCCTACTTTCATGAAGCCACGGTCTCGCCAATATTATGTAGTAGTCTTGCTCTCTTTCTATGACTTCGAATTTCCCTCGAAGTCTGTCATTGTAGTAGGCTTCCGTACGATCTTGCCCGGGCGAACCTTGTCTATCCTGAGAGTCTTGAGAGTAATCACATTCGAAGACGCTCCTGTGTCGATAAGGGCCCTATTGAACTCTGAATCCTTGATACATGCGGTAACATGTAGGGATGGTTGTGACCTTCCTCTGGTTGATTGCAGAAAACGTCTCCGCCCGCTGATTCTTCGAGAGGTGTAAAAGTTCGCATAAACTTTCCACTAGAGAAGCCGCTTCCTGATCCACCGGCCTCTGGTTCATAGTGAAACTATTGAATTGAGGAGGATCGTTGTGAGGATCAGTCCCCAGTGTATGATTCTCCATGACAGGACCGCTCATATCTGATGTCTTCTTGATGAGGAGATCGAGTATGACGTTTATCGCTTCTTTGATCAGGTCCATGTAGGCCCGCGCCGCTGAAGTACCTTCTCCGGGTGCGTTGAATGCGTTCCTTGTTGGACCCAGTGGATGTCGCGGCTCTTGTAGCAATCGATCAGTTAATGTCTCAAGAAAAGTGAGTACCTCTTTCTAAGTTGTAGGCATGTCCGTTTGGGCTCTAGCGAGAACTTCTTGTCTCTCCATCAAATCCACCATGGTAATAGGGAGTTGTCCTCCTATGGCTCCTCCAGCTCCTCGTCCCGATTGATGAATGGCAGTTGCTATGGTGACGGCTGGAGGCGTTACACTTGAAGAGATGTCAGGGTTTGCGGCTTCTCTGGCTCTGGTGATAGGAGGTGTCACGCCCAATGGAATATCTACTCCTGCTCCGCTGGTTTTGGTAGTAGAGGAAGTAATTCCACGAGATACGTTGATGGTATTGACTGGCTGCACAGTGACACCACTGATTGGGATATCAACACCAAGAGTGTTGCCAGTGCTAGTCCCGTCAGGATTGGTTGTTGATCCAGACCTAAGATCCACCATTTTGGAAATCAGTAAAATTGAATTGGTATTGAAGAAATTGACTTCACAACCGAGAGATTAATCTCCCACTGTGGTCGCTAATTGTTTATGGGTGAAAATTATTTCTGCTGGTTTTGGTAGTTTGGGGTGTGTGGATGAGAAATGAATCAAAACCCTAAACAAATGCACTGCACGAGAGTGCTTTTGATTCGAGAGATCAATCTGTACAATTCTGGCCTCAACCAAGAAATGGCCGTTCCAGACTTACTTCGGTCACAAAGTGAAGAAGATGGGGTTGATCTTAGGGAGGGAAGCGAAGAAGGTGTTGAGATCGTCAAGGTGTTGGCTGTTTTTGACTTGTATCAGAATACGGAACTGGCTTGCAATAATGTAAGCAAAGCTCTGTGTGTTTGAATACGTTATATCAACACTTGGTTTCTGTCTTGTCTGTCCTTTGGAAATAGGGAGGAGAACCTATTTATTCAAGTCATTGAGCCTAACCCTCATCTCTCGTGGGAAGTAGAGGAACACGATCAGTCTTTGCCCACTTCTCCCATCATTACTAACCGTCCATGTCTTCCTGACACGTTCTTGTGATGGTGCGTTGCACGCTGCACGCTGTAAACCGCCAGACCAATACCCCGGTATGTATCCCCCAGTTTGTGACATGCTTGATGTCTCGATTGTGTGGATCGTGGGACCCACAGAAGGTAGCATACGGTGCTAGGTTAAATAACTAAGTTATTTGGAAAACCGATGATAGATGCATTTATGTGTCTATTTTGTTCTTAATGTTTCGTATTGTTAGTACTCGTTTTCGTCCTTATTATGGTTTTTGTGTGTTTGGAGGTATTTTTTTGGAAATAAATATTGTTGGAAAATTCGGCTCGAAAAGTTCCTCGGGGCACCCCGGAGGACATTTACTATACGGACCCCAAGATTGGATAAGGGGCACCTCAGTTGGGCACCTACTATTCGCACCCCCGGTTTGGTTAGGGGGACACCCTTCTTCCACTTGGTTTTGGCTGGAAAGTGCAGGTTTGAATTTTGTTCTCCTGGGGAATTTGCTGTTTCGAAATTTGAGGAGTTGTGGCGAGATTCGATCACTCCAATCGACTCATTCCAGCCTGTTACACTCACACAGGACTGGTAAGTCCTTCATATTCGAAAAATGTGGGTTGAATACGTGGATTTTCTACACAACAGGGAGTACGTGTGCGGATGATATAATCAGGGAATTACAGCGTGATTTTACGTGTGTTGCTCGTGTTTGGATCGAGCTTGGCCGCTGCAGAAGCGTGTAGGAGTTAAATAAGGAATATTCAGCACTCATCGACAGCGTGAGAAGAGAATAAAGGGAAGAAAATATTCCCGAGAAGAAAATATTACGGTCGATTGATGGGAGAATTATCTGCAGTTATTACGTGATATTTCAATGTTGTTGGGTTATAAATAGAGGATGGACTAGCAATGAGAGGTTACAGAGAGTTTGGAGAAGAACAGTGCGTAAATCAGAGCTGCAGAGAAATCTTTTCTGCTGCTGCATAAGTTGAAGAACACGAAGAACATTGACCCCAATAGACGGTCGTTAAGCTACAGTGTTAGCGACAGAGCACTTGTATCGTTCTTTGTAACAGTTGGTCTGTAACAAATATAATTGTTACAAACCCGGTTTTTCATCATTTCTCCCTTATTCATCATTTGTAAACCATTTTTGAGCATAAATAAATTCTTTGAGAGGGTTTCCAACATGATGATGAGTTAATTCTCCCACAATCAAGGCAATGAGGAAGCTATTTACGCATGAATAATTGGTAACCATTTTATTTTCTCTAATTTATAATTTATAATTCACTCAATCACTGCTTTTGCAGAGTTTTAAAGTGTTTGCATAAATTTCTTCATTAGTTGTGATTCAATTAGATAGGTTATACTTTTTTTTAGATAATTTATGCTTAAGGAATACAATTCATATTTGAGAATTTGCCTGATTACATGTGAATTAAGAAATAAGGGACTTAAATGATAATTAGAGTTTTGGGTTATTTATCATAATTTATTCATGTGTAATAGTGGAATCAGTGTCTTGGTTATTACTAATATCTTAAAATCAAATTTTGAGTTAAGTTTTCTTTATTTTTAAGTTTCTATTAAGTCTAGAATCTTTTGCTTTCACAAGCCTCAACGAACTTTTTACTACAACATTATTGAGATCACATCAATTTTTGGCGCCGCCGACGCGGGCTTGTCTTTAGGCTAGAGTTTTTTTAGATTTTTTTTTCTTTTTTTTAGGTTTTTATTTGTGTTTATTTTATTTGTTCTTCTTTACGTTTTTGGATTTTTGTCTTTCCTTACAGAATTTGGAATTTGGAGCGAAAGAAAATTTTACCAAAGCTTTTGGTGAATACTTAAAGACTTGGAGTAAAAGGCAAAGCGAAAGGAGCGATAGAAGAAGATTTTTTTTTATTTTATAAAAAAGAGAGAAAAAAAAAGAGAGACATTTTAATTTTTTTAGATTTTTTTTTTTTTTTTTAGACTTTCCTTTTCTTTTGCACTTTATTTTTGGACTTTGGACTTTAAACTTTGGGACATTATTTTTTTAAACCCTACGGAAGGGTAGTTTAAATATAAACTGTGTGCAGAGAAGGACGACGATTACGCTATCGTGTCGGCCCCTCGGGTTCGTACATGACATAGGAGTCGTGGCCCGAGTCGACTACAACGGTTCATCCCCCGTCTGGAACGGGAGGTAAGTTTATCTAAACACTCGTGAATCCCCTGTCAGCGAGTTTACTGTCTTCCTTCGTGTGAATATATGCTCAGGACTTGAAAACGGCTGTTTTAATTTCCTAGTAAAGGGCAAGGATTGGCCATACAAGATAAGGGTTTGGATTTCATCACCGTTCTCTTCTTGCCCTCCTTAAGAAAACGATACTTAACGCGAAACTAAGCTTTAAAATTTGGAATAGAACGAGACCGATAGGGTAACGAGCTTAATAGGAAAGTCATTCGAAAAATATTGGTTACTCTTTTTAGCATACTTCGAAGTTCATGATGGTTTCTGTGAGTTGAATGCGTGACTGCGCCGCCTTGTAATATCGGTGAGACCTTGGGTATCAAAGCTCCACTGAGCTTCCCTCGTCTCGATTCAACTTACTTTGACTCGGATTGATTCCAGAGGGGTTTGCTTAAATTGTAACGAATTCCCTTTCGAAGGATTAGAAGCTGGTCTAGAAACAATCTAAGTGGAGCCATCATGCTTTTTGTTTGCTAGAAATCAGTAGGTTTGATGTGGTAGAGTCGGCCTTATTTTTGTTTGCATAGGACTTCCCTTCCTTTTAGGATTTTTTTTTCTTTTTCTTTTTCTTTTGTTTTTCTAGTGTATGCCCGAGGTCATTAGAGAACGGTCTTGGAAAAGAGACACTCTAGGTCGTTTGATTAGTGAAAAACTTAGTAGTTCTTCTTGTGAAGACAGGGAGCTCGAAGACTCTTCTTTTGAGAGCCCTGTTTTTGGAAACTTCAGTTTTGAAAATTTGTCTCTTCGTGAGGAAAGTACCCCTAGTACTTCAGTTGTGCCAGCGATGGCAACTTTGAAAGATTACATGTTCCCAACTAGGACCAACCGAGCTTCGTGCATTAAATTGCCATCCAATACGGCTAATTTCGAGATAAAACCTAGTATTCTTCAGATGATCCCTATATTCTTAGAAAAAGATGATGAGAACCCTTATTTTCATATTAGGGACTTTGAGGAAATTTGTGGGACAGTTAGAATAAAAGACCTTATTGATGAAGTTTTGAAACTTAAGATGTTCCCCTTTTCCTTGAAAGATAAAGCCAAGACCTGGCTAAACAGCCTACCATCTGAATCCATTGAAACATGGCATGAACTCATTGTTGCTTTCTATATGAAATTCTACCCTAAGCATAAAACTGCAGCTGTTAGGCAGAAATTAGTGCTAGTGTGCAACAAGAGGGAGAGTCTCTTTATAGGTTTTTAGAGAGATTCAATGATCTCCTATCCCAGTGTCCTCACCATGTATTTGATAAGATGAAACTCGTAGAGATTATTTATGATGGTTTAGACTATTCGACCAAAGCCATGGTCGAGTCTATGTGCGCTGGTGAGTTCACTAGTACAAGTGCTGAGGATGCCTTTACCTTCTTAGGAGTTGTTGCTGAGAAATCCCAACAGTGGGAGTCTTTTGTTGAACCCCCTAAAATACTCTTGGTTAATAGAAGTAGCACCAATATGGTAGATACGATTTTGCGTCAGATGCTAAGTTTGCTGCTTTGTCTAGAAGGTTAGAAGCTTTGGAAATGGGTCCGTCTAAAAATAGGTCCCTTGTTGAACCTAATAGAGCCTCTCAAGTATCTAGTTGTGGAATAGAGCCCGACAACTCATTTTGGGAAGGTCATGTTAGTGAAGAGCAAGCCCATGTTATTTATAACAATGCTAGGTTCTAGAACCGTCAGAAGTTTGACCCATACTCAGATACCTACAACCCTGGTTGGAGAAACCATCCTAATTTTTCTTGGTCTAAGGGACAGAATCAAGGTCAGCCTAGTAATTCTCAGCCTCCTCCAGGTTTTGGTTATGCTAAGAACTCTTCAGGTCAACCCCAGTTTCAGAACACTTCTCATAAAAAGATCTCTACCTTAGAATAAGATCTCACTATGTTAGTAAAGAACCATGACATGTTATCAACTAGCCACCTTAGCTTTCAACAAGAAACCAGGCAGGATTTGAAGAATAATTCCCAGTCTCTTGCTAAAATAGAACTTCAAGTCGTCCAAATAGCTAAGGTTCTCACTGAGAGAGAAGATGGAAGGTTCCCTAGTCATACTGATCCTAATTCCAAAGGATAGAAATAGAACAATCATGTGAATTCTATTACAACCCTTAGGAGTGGAAAGAAAGTTGACAATAAGGTTTCCATGCCTGATAGTGAACATGTTGTAGTTCACCCTTCTGGGACCGAAAATGAGGAGACTGATAGAGTCTTCAAAGAGACCAGTGAGGGTCCTGTTGAGCCCGGCTTTGTTCCTAGAGTCCCATTACCACATCTGCTAGTTCCAACTAAGAGGGAGTCCAACCTTAATGATATATTGGAGGTTTTTAAGCAGGTAACTATCAACCTACCATTGTTGGATGCGATTAAGCAGATTCCCGCTTATGCCAAGTTTCTTAAGGACTTGTGTACACAAAAGGGTAAGCTTAGTATCCAAAATAAATCCTTCCTAGCTAGTCACGTGAGTTCCATTATTCAGAATACCACTACTCCTAAGTATAAAGACCCAGGGTACCCTACCATTTCTTGCACAATAGGTAAATACCGCGTTGAGAAAGCGTTGCTTGACTTAGGAGCCAGTGTGAACCTACTCTCATACCATGTGTACCTTAAGCTAGGACTTGGTGAGATGAAACCTACCCAGATGACACTTCAGTTAGCTTATAGGTCCGTTAAAATTCCTCGTGGTGTGATCGAGGATGTTCTTATTGAGGTCGACAAGTTTATTTATCTAGTGGATTTTATTATCCTAGATACCCAACCTGTCCCTGACCCAGAGAACCAGATACCAGTGATTTTAGGTCGCCCATTTTTAGCAACATCCAATGCGATCATTAATTGTCGAACTGGTATTATGAAATTGTCTTTTGGTAATATGACTATTGAGCTGAACGTCTTTCATATTAGTAAGCTACCCTCTGAACTATATGACTCGAGCATAGAAGAGGTAAACATGATAGGAACATTAGTCGAGGAGTCATTACCAAACACTTTATTAGAAGATCCATTAGATAAATGCCTAGCTCACTTTGGGATTGATTTCGATGATGATAATGTGATTAATGAGGTGAATGCTTTGTTAGATTCAACCCCTTTGTTAGACACTAGTAATGGATGGAAACCTTTGTCGACCCTAGTTCCTTTGTTAGAAGAGCCTCCTAAGTTGGACCTAAAACCATTTCCAGATACCCTGAAGTATGTGTTTTTAGGCCCGTCTGAGACTTTACCTGTGATTGTTGCTTCCGACTTGGATATTGATCAGGAAAGTAGGCTAGTGACCGTCCTTCAAAACAACAAGGAAGCTTTAGGGTGGACCATATCAGACATTAAGGGTATAAGTCCTACTGTTTGTATGTATCAGATTTATTTAGAGGAAGATACCAAACCTTCTAGGGAGATGCAACGAAGACTAAACCCTAATATGAAAGAAGTAGTTCGAACCGAGGTTCTTAAGCTGTTAGATGCAGGCATTATCTACCCCATTTCAGACAGTAAGTGGGTCAGCCCCGTTCAGGTTGTTCCCAAGAAATCCGGTATTACTGTAGTCCAGAATGATAACACTGAGTTAATCCCAACCCGAGTGACCACGGTTTGGCGTGTTTGTATTGACTATAGGAAATTTAACAAGGTCACTAGGAAGGACCACTTTCCCCTTCCCTTCATCGACCATATGCTAGAGAGATTAGCTGGACATAGTTATTACTGCTTTTTAGATGGCTACTCTAGCTATAATAAGATTGTTATTGCCCCAGAAGACCAGGAGAAAACCACTTTTACATGTCCCTTTGGTACCTTTGCGTATAGACGCATGCCTTTCGGGCTATGTAACGCCCCTGCGACTTTTCAGCGTTGCATGATGAACATATTTTCCAATATGGTAGAAAAGTTTTTAGAGGTCTTTATGGATGATTTTTCAGTGTTTGGTTCGTCTTTCAATGAGTGCTTGCATCATTTGTCATTAGTGTTGACTAGGTGTAAGGAAAAGAATCTAGTGCTTAATTGGGAGAAATGTCATTTCATGGTTCGATCAGGAATTGTTTTAGGGAATATCGTATCTTCTAAGGGTATAGAGGTAGATAAAGCAAAAGTTGACCTTATCAAGACTTTACAGGTCCCAAAAACCTTAAGAGATATTAGGTCATTCTTAGGGCATGCAGGTTTTTATCGTCGATTCATTAAGGATTTTAGCTTGATTTCTAGACCTCTTTGCAATTTGCTTGCAAAAGATGTTAAGTTTTTCTTTGATGATGCTTGTTTAGAGGCTTTTGAGAAGCTTAAGACTTTACTCACTACCGCCCCCATAGTCCAGGCACCCAACTGGAACCTACCCTTTTGAGATCATGTGTGATGCTTCAGATTATGCTATTGGTGTTGTGCTAGGTCAGTGAGAAAAAAAATTACTTCATGTGATTTACTATGCTAACAAAACTATTAATGATGCCCAGTTGAACTATACCACTACCGAGAAGGAACTGTTAGCCATTGTGTTTGCCTTAGACAAGTTTAGACCCTATCTCTTAGGTTCTAAGATCGTCATATATACTGATCATGCTGCTTTGAAATATCTTTTGTCTAAGAAGGATACAAAACCTAGATTGATTAGGTGGATCCTTTTGTTGCAAGAGTTCTCTCCAGACATTAGAGATAAAAAGGGTTCCGAAAATGTAGTAGCAGACCACTTGTCTAGGCTAGTTGTTGATTCCCCTGATGATTCCCTTCCTATAAGGGATAGTTTTCCTGATGAACAACTTTTCTTTGTTACCCAATTACCTTGGCATGCGAATATCGTGAACTATCTTGTTACTGGTCGAATGCCCCAACATTGGGGTAAACAAGATCGTTCTAGGTTTTTAGCCGAGGTTAAGAACTTCTTTTGGGATGATCCTTATTTGTTTAAGTATTGTCCAGACCAGATTATTAGGAGATGTATACCTGAGATTGACCAGTCCAGTATTATTTCCTTTTGTCATGATCATGCTTGTGGGGGTCACTTTAGTGCTAAGAAAACTGCTGCTAAGATATTGCAGTGTGGATTCTATTGGCCTTCGTTGTTTAAAGACTCCCATAGTTACTGTGTTACTTGTGAACGTTGCCATAAATTAGGAACCATTTCCCGTAGGAATAGGATGCCCTTGAACCCGATTTTAATTATTGAGGTCTTTGATATGTGGGGTATTGACTTTATGGGTCTGTTTCCTAATTCTTTTGGTAACCTTTACATCCTTGTCGCCGTAGACTATGTCTCTAAGTGGGTTGAGGCGGTTACGTGTAAAACCAATGACCATAGGGTTGTGATTGAGTTCTTGAAAAATAATATACTTACACGTTTTGGTACACCGCGAGCTATAATTAGTGATGGAGGGTCGCACTTTTGTAATGGGCCTTTTAGGCTTCTGATGAAGAAATATGGTATTACACATAAGGTAGCTACCCCGTATCATCCACAGACTAGGGGTCAGGTAGAGGTTTCCAATAGGGAGATAAAACGTATATTAGAGAAAACAGTTAATCCTAATCGGAAACACTGTTCGTCTAGGCTTACTGATGCCTTATGGGCTTACCGTACTGCGTTTAAGACCCCCATTGGAATGTCACCTTATAGGCTTGTGTATGGCAAGGCATGTCATTTACCTGTTGAGTTAGAACATAGAGCTTATTGGGCTGTTAAGCAGCTAAATTTTTCACTTGACAAAGCAGGAGCCCATAGGAAACTCCAGCTCAATGAGCTGGAAGAGATTCGTAGAGATGCATACGATAGTGCTAAGGAATATATAAGAACAAAATGAAACTTGTGCATGATAGAAATATCTTAAGAAAGTCATTTTCTCCAGGTCAAAAAGTTCTTCTGTATGATACTCGTTTGCATCTATTCCCCGGGAAGTTACGCTCTCGGCGGACCGGTCCTTTTGTGGTTTGTACTGTTTTTCCTCATGGAGCTGTTGAGATCGAGACACCGGATGGTAGTATTTCTTCAAAGGTTAACGGTCAGCGATTGAAACCCTTTTTAGAGTCCTTTCCTATAGGTGATGTTGAGGAGGCCCCTCTGGAGGACCCTGCTTACCCTTGATTGACCATCGAGGCGATTGTATGTTGTATATTAGTTTTTGATTTTCTCTCTCTTCACCCAGGTACTATCTTTCCAACTTCTCCTCGTGTTATTTTACTTTTGGTATTGCTCTTTCATTAGAAACATTGAGGACAATGTTAGATTTAAGTTTTGGGGTGGGAAAGAACTTTTTAGTTGCACTTTTGAAACTTCTAGCGTCACATGGTATCCGGTTAGCTAAGTTTACATATTGTTTCTCACCGAAAAGATAGAAATTGGAATGCTAGGGATAACAACCTATTGAGACATTAGAGAAAAATACATTGAGATCCTTGAAATTTAGGAGAGAACTTGTTCCTTTTAGAGGGTAACCGTGATGGACCTAACCATCCATGACGGAAAGGAAAGTAGGTCAGGAAATGCCAGAAAGACAAAGCAACCTCACAATGTAGTCTTAGTTACTGGATTACGACTCTCTCTCAGCAGAAACTTATCATCATCAAAAAGCGAAGCGACATCAAAATCTATGAAGAAAGTTGAAGACGTTTAAGGTTTAGAAGCAACAATAGAAAAAAATAATTCAAAAATCAAAGTTGAAGACTTAGCTACAAGAAGTTATAAGAGCAAATGATATAAGTTGTTGGAATTCATGATACCAAGACATCACAAGTTGCGAATATCCAAGTTTTTAAAGTCATTCTCTCATGGCCATGTAAATTATTGTCTTGTAATTTTTGTGTCAAAATACAAAAAAAATATATATATATATATATATAAATATAAAAAAATCATCATTATGTTCTATAATTAGTTTTTTTTTTGTTCAATAAGGCCATAGGGAAGTAGAAATTTTTAAGTCAAGCAAGAAATTGAAGAGAAGAGTTAATTGTCAAGGTTCTATGAGGTTCGATAGTTTTTCGTCAACAGTTGAAGACCGAAGAAGACGTTGTTTCTACTGAGCACTATGAGAGAGTCGAAGAAATATACATTTGGTTGATTTGTTAGTCCGCTTTCCATCTGGCACAAGGTCTTTCCAGCACTATTCAACTCATCACACGTAATTAGTCCAGCTGTGTAGCAGATGTCCCTCTCATCTTTATCTCTCTCCTAATCTTATCCATCTATAAATCACCGGACGCATCTTACAATGTTTATCTAGCTGTGTAGCGGATATCTCTTTATCTAGCAGTGTTTCGGATGTGTATCCCCTTTTCTTTAGTCAGCTTTAGATATGGCACCTTTAATTTCTTTGGCATTCTAGTTACTTGGAGATAGGTTAAGAATTTGTATGTACTCATAGCTCTTTGGATACCTGTGACCAATTAGAAGTCATGGTTTTGTGGGTACACCTCTGGTAAACCCTCCCGAGATTAACTCGGTTTTATTTTTTATTAGTTTTGCTCGAGGAATAGTAAATAATAAGTTTGGGGGTATTTGATAGACGCATTTATGTGTCTATTTTGTCCTTAATGTTTCGTATTGTTAGTACTCGTTTTCGTCCTTATTATGGTGTTTTGTGTGTTTGTAGGTATTTTTTTTGGAAATAAATATTGTTGGAAAATTCGGCTCGAAAAGTTGCTCGGGGCACCCCTGAGGACATTTACTATACGGACCCCAAGATTGGATAAGGGGCACCTCAGTTGGGCACCTACTATTCGCACCCCGGTTTGGTTAGGGGGACACCCTTCTTCCACTTGGTTTTGGCGGGAAAGTGCAGGTTTGAATTTTGTTCACCTGGGGAATTTGTTGTTTCGAAATTTGAGGAGATGTGGCGAGATTCAATCACTCCAATCGACTCATTCCATCCTGTTACACTCACACAGGACTGGTAAGTCCTTCAGATTCGAGAAACGTGGGTTGATTACGTGGATTTTCTACACAACAGGGAGTATATGTGCGGATGAGATAATCACGGGATTACAGCGTGATTTTACGTGTGCTGCTCGTGTTTGGATCGAGCTTGGCCGCTGCAGAAGCGTGTAGGATTTAAATAAGGAATATTCAGCACTCATCTACAGCGTGAGAAGAGAAGAAAAAAGAGAAAATATTCCCGAGAAGAAAATATTACGGTCGATTGATGGGAGAATTATCTGCAGTTATTACGTGACATTTCAAGGTTGTTGGGTTATAAATAGAGGATGGAATAGCAGTGAGAGGTTACAGAGGGTTTGGAGAAGAACAATGCGTAAATCAGAGCTGCAGAGAAATCTTTTATGCTGCTGCATAAGTTGAAGAACACGAAGAACATTGACCCCAATAGACAGTCGTTAAGCTACAGTGTTAGCGACAGAGCACTTGTATCGTTCTTTGAAACAGTTGGTTTGTAACAAATATAATTGTTACAAACCCGGTTTTTCATCATTTCTCTCTTATTCATCATTTTGTAAACCATTTTTGAGCATAAATAAATTCTTTGAGAGGGTTTCCAACATGATGATGAGCTAATTCTCCCACAATCAAGGCAATGAGGAAGCTATTTACACATGAATAATTGGTAACCATTTTATTTTCTCTAATTTATAATTTATAATTCACTCAATCACTGCTTTTGCAGAGTTTTAAAGTGTTTGCATAATTTTCTTCATTAGTTTTTATTCAATTAGATAGGTTATACTTTTTTTTAGATAATCTATGCTTAGGGGATATAATTAATACTTGAGAATTTGCCTGATTATTTGTGAATTAAGAAATAAGGGACTTAAATGATAATTAGAGTTTTGGGTTATTTACCATAATTTATTCATGTGTAATAGTGGAATCAATGTCTTGGTTATTCCTAATATCTTAAAATCAAATTTTGAGTTAAGTTTTCTTTATTTTTAAGTTTCTATTAAGTCTAGAATCGTTTGCTTTCACAAGCCTCAACGAACTTTTTACTACAACATTATTGAGATCACATCAACCGATATATATGAAATATCGTGTGTATTCAATGCATGTAATGCATCGAATATATTCAATATGCATGAAGCATCGCTGTTTTAAAGCTTATCGGAGTAAGCCGCGGATTAAGCGTCTCAAACCAGCTGCACGCATAGCTACCTTCAAGTGATCGTTTGGAGGTTGCGTAGTCAAGCCCTCCCTTAGACGATCACATGATGTGGTAGAGTGACGATGGTGATCACCGCGACACCTTGTTGGCCAACTAACTCCTATCCTGGGCTGCCTCACCAAGTTGGTAGAGTTGGACGGACGAGATGATATATGACGCTCATCTGCGAACGTTGATGAAGTTTTAGGGTTTTGAAGAGGTGCGCAAGCATCACTCTTCAGCTTGGTCGAATCCAAACATGGGAGTCGTTTTTGGAATGACCTACTGGGCATGCGTGTAGACGGCTTGCCGGTGTACACGTTTGTACCTAACTTTCCCATGAAGATGTGATCTAATCCACTCAATTTGTCCGGCAAAGTTGAGTGGTTGAGATCGGTTTGCGGCAGAAATCCGTTGCCGCAAAGGAGTTGGAAGCCGCGCGACATGCCTACTTCGGGCGCGCGTTTCGAGACGTTCAGCCATGATTGGCTTTGGACGATCGGTCATGCGTGTATATGGTCCCACGGTGATCATGTTGACATGCTCGGGACATTTTAAGTCTATATCTACACCCTCTATCCATGCTTGCGAAGATGGACGCTCGTGATCAATTAGCAACACATGTAACATGCCGCAAACCCTAATTAGGGTTTTGGATCGGTCGTGTGTACACAACTTCAACCTAACGGTTTGGAAAGCTATGTTCCTCCTTTGAGGAGGCCGACCATGTGGGACCCACATTAAGCCGGTGGTGAGCATGTGTGTACTTGTCCCACGGTCATAGGCTTGATCTAAGCCATCCAAACATGCCGGTGCAGTTGGATGGTTGTGATCAATTTAAGACACTAGTGGACTTTCCTGTGACCCTTAAAGCATCACGTCGGCCGAATTTAGAGCAAGCATTTTCTCCTCCCTGGCTAGGTTGTGAGAAGGTCGGTCAAGTAAGTAAAAAGGGGGTCCGCCGGTGTGCCGGACAACGCTTGTCCAATCGGTCATGGGACGATCTATGTCGTCCAACCATGCGGGCGAAGTTGGACGGCCGCGATATGTTTTGTGACCGACATTGGCAGTCTTGTGCGTACAAGCTTTTCCAAGCTTCTCCACACCATCCCAACCATCCTACCTTAAGCTGGCGTTCGGTGGTTGTTTGGGGACATGGCATGTGTTCGACCGGTCAGGGCATAAATGGGCCCGCTGGTGGTCATTATGGTGATAGACTGCTCCTGCTGAGGATCGTCTAGGCTGGTTAAATCATGCGGCCAACCTGCGTGGCCGTGATCATTTCTGAGACTGACATGCGCAGTCCAGATTTCCCTTAGGAAATATGCTCAATCGGGCTAGTATAACACACCGAGAGAAATATGCTCAATCGGGCTAGTATAACACACCGAGAGATGTATGCTCAATCGGGCTAGTATAACACACCGAGAGAAATATGCTCAATCGGGCTAGTATAACACACCGAGAGAAATATGCTCAATCGGGATAGTATAACACACCGAGAGATGTATGCTCAATCGGGCTAGTATAACACACCGAGATATGTAACCTAGAAATATGCTCAATCGGGCTAGTATAACACACCGAGATAAATATGCTCAATCGAGATAGTATAACACACCGAGAGATGTATGCTCAATCGGTCTAGTATAAAACACCGAGAGATGTAGCATGTACGGGTATTTCTTGCATGCCTCACTATCGGCACTTGGAGATTCGTGTTTCTCTGCTAAGAGCAACACTCAGTCGTCATGACGCACCAATAATGAGAGTTATGCGGGAACAACAAAGGAAATATAAGGCTAATCATGCATTAATTAATAATGTTATAAATCCACAGGATATCGGGATTGTTGCTGCATGCTCCGTTCTGGGTGTATTTAATTCAAAGAATACTGGGATTGTTGCCACATGCTCCATTCTAGGTGAATTAGTAAAGTGAAGAAGTATTCATCACTCGTATAGCTTTATCCTCTGCAGGATGTCAGCATATTAAGTTCGGCTTTTACAATTTTAGCCTTGAACAAAAATCCACCATCAACAACCATAACTAGTTCAAATGACTTGAATGAACTAGTTTGAGAGTTGTTCAATTGCTTAGATCTTATGTAACTACACAAGACACAATCGAAGCAAAAAAGGTTTGATTCACTCGAATCGGTTCATGAACTTTTATAGCCACGGTTTGAAAAAGCATTCCTTAGTTTAAATAAACATGAGTTCAAGAACAACCGATTTTAGATATAACCTGCTCAAGTTCACGGAATGGGTTCGCGGACTTAAGCTCACAGAAGGACTTCACAAACTCCAGCAGAAATTCTCGGGTCGAGAACTTCGCGAACTGAGTTCGCGGACTTGGCTCACGCCACATTCCGTTTCTCTTGATCAACAAAGTTCGCAAACTTTGGTTCAAGGAATAAGGCCTTATACATATATGTGTTTCCACAACAATGTTTATATCCTACCAATGGTTATGTAATCTAAACCCTCATCTCAATCATTGAAACATTCTCAGAGGACGTTACGTAGTCGTTATTCACAGACCATTTTTCGTCAGAGAAATTTCCAAAGTGATTGAAACATAACATGACATTCGTCACTAGGTAAAGATGAATTTGGCTAAAACGAAAGCTTACTAGCACATATTTCGAGAAATAGATATGCGAGTTAAACCTGGCTCGAAATAGCAAATGTGTATAATGAAAGTCTATACATCAGCACGACTTTTGTCTCAAGAGTAGGAGATAGAATAGATAGACTTTTGAGTGACAGATAAGTTCAAGTCTCCACATACCTTTTAGTCGATGAAGATCCACCAGTTCCTTGAGTAATCCTTCGTCTTGTATGATGATTTTCATGGAGTCTTGACCTCAACTACACTTTCTATCCTAGTCTGAGAACTATAGCTATGTAGGCTAGAAATCAAGACTTATAGTTTTGATCACTAACATTGACAAACATGCTTGAGATGGCAACGCATGCGAGTTCGACCGAGCAATGCTCTAACACATACTTTGAACATGATTCGCATGTCCACAAAACGAACAGATCAAGGCTCCTTTGTCTTGTTGAGGTGCCTTCTGTTTAACACAATAATAAACCTTTATTTTTTTTCCCTGATCAATAGAAGCAACGGGGTTGACAATGCCTGCATACTTGATTTTAAATCCTAAACCATTAGTGTATCCAAAGGACTTCTGACCAAATAACATCGCTGAGATTTTGTCAGAGCTTCCAGACAATCTTTGTAGATCATCCTTAAGAGTATTAATCTCTTTCTCTTTTCGATCAATGGTTCTGGTGAGTTTATCATTAAGACAGTCTATCTCAAGATTTTTCACCTGGATTAATGATTCTAGTTTCTTCAATAAAGCTTTTAATTGAAGATTTTCTTGAAGAACCTCTTTATTCAAGAATTTGAAAATCTCTGTGTCAGACTCAAACTCTGAATCAGAACTTGAGCATGTGGATGTTTCTGCTGTAAGAGTTGAGGGTTTATCACATCCATCAATCGTATTCAAACGATTAACACTAAGAGATCTTTCTTTTACGGAATCATTAGCAGTGGAGGCTGACAAAAGATGTTTGTCACGTCTAATGCTTCTTTTTACAAATTCTTTGATCTTTTTTGTTATCAATGGTTTTTCAAACTAGATACCATCTGAACAGCATTCATCAGTCCAAGAAAAGGTAGAGGATTCAACTGTGTCAGAAACAGCATTGGATGCAACAGTTTGAACAGAATTTTGATCAGGAATTCTTATCTTTCCAAAAGAAATATTTTTGGAAAGAGTGTTCAGGTTATTTCCTCCATCGATGGTATACTTCTTAGAAACGTATCTGTTGACTTCAAAAGTAGTTTCTAAGATATCTCATGCATCTTTAGACTTAGTGCAAGTAGACACATAGTGCTGAAGGTCTGGGGTAATGGCATGTCTGATAGCATTTAAGCCCTCAGAATTTTGCTTTGCAGCAAGGATTTCTTCTGGACTATAACTACCAACATCCTTAGGTACAGATACATTGCCTTCTGTATTAACCAGAGGATCATAGCCATTAATAACATGTACCCACACTCGAAAATCGTGAGCTTGAAGAAAACCGCGCATATCAACTTTCCACCATGGGTAGTTTGAACCATCGAAGACCGGTGGTACGTTAATTGAGATAGCACCTCTGTCCGTAGAGTCAGATCGCTACAAACACAGACTTGTAAGGTCTTAAACGTGTTTTCTTGCTCTGATACCAATTGAAAAAGTGGGGGTACAACAACCACACCCAATATTTCGATTAGAAATTTGTATGGACAAACTCCAATATATTTTCTAGAGAATCAACTAGACAGTCAGACTCAATCTAGATAAAAAGTATATCAAACAGTTTATATCTCAATCTCTCGATTTGATATATACTCAAGCAAATAGAAATCTGCGAGTCTTTATCAAATACTAGAGAGATAACTTGGATGGTACTAAAGACCAATATCCAAGTGTCAATCAATTTAAATCAACAACCAAAAGGTCAGATATTCTAATTGATTGAACAACGCACAACCTGTGATATTTTAATTATATAACAAAATATAATGCGGAAAAGAAATAACACAGACACCAGAATTTTTCTAACGAGGAAACCGCAAGTGCAGAAAAACCCCGAGATGTAGTCCAGATTGAACACACACTGTATTAAGCCGATACAGACACTAGGCTACTCCAAATTAATTTCGGTCTGGACTGTAGTTGAACCCCAATCAATCTTACACTGATCCAAGGTACAGTTATGCTCCTACGTCTCTGATCCCAGCAGGATGATACGTACTTGATTCCCTTAGCTGATCTCACCCACTGAAAAACGGGGGTCTAACAACCACACCCAACAATTCGATTAGCAATCTGTATGGAAAAACTCTAATATACTTTCTAGAGAATCAACTAGACAGTCAGACTCAATCTAGATAAAAGTATATCAAAGAGTTTATATCGCAATCTCTCGATTTGATCTTTACTCAAACAAATAGAAATCTGCGAGTCTTTATCAAAGAAAGATAACTTGGATGGTACCAAAGACCAATATCCAAGTGTCAATCAATTTAAATCAACCAAAAGGTCGGATATTCTAATTGATTGAACAACGTACAACCTGTATTATTTCAATTATATAAACAAATATAATGCGGAATAGAAATAACACAGACACCAGAATTTTGTTAACGAGGAAACCGCAAATGCAGAAAAATCACGGGACCTAGTCCAGATTGAAACACATTGTATTAAGCCGCTACAGACACTAGCCTACTCCAAACTAACTTCGGTCTGGACTGTAGTTGAACCCCAATCAATCTCACACTGATCCAAGGTACAGTTATGCTCCTACGCCTCTGATCCCAGCAGGATACTGCGCACTTGATTCCCTTAGCTGATCTCAACCACAACTAAGAGTTGCTGCGACTCAAAGTCGATGACTTTAATAAACAAATCTGTATCACACAGAAAAGTCTACGATAATAGATAAATCCGTCTCCCACGAATATACCTCCGAGTTTTGTTCTGTCTTTTGATAAATCAAGGTGAACAGGAACCAATCAATAATACGAGACTAATATTCCAGAAGAACAACTTAGTATTATCAATCACCTCACAATAATCTTAATCGATGCAACGAAAAAAAATATTGCGGAATCACAAACGATGAGACGAAGTTTTTTTGTGATTACTTTTTATCTTTCCTATCGGAGATAGAAATCTCAAGCCAATTATTACAATTGTACTCGTACGATAGAAACAGCAAGATCAGATCACACAACTACGATAAAAGTAGTATCGGTATGGCTTCACAATCCCAATGAAGTATTTAAGTCGTTAACCTGGTTTAGAAGAAGAAACCAAAGGTTAAAGGAGAATCGACTCCAGCTTAGCACAACTAGTATCACAAAGAATGTGTGGGGATTAGGTTTCCCAGTTGCTAGAGTTCTCCCTTATATACACTTTCAAATCAGGGTTTGCAATCAATGTTAGCTTAGTAACAAAGCATTCAATATTCACCGTTAGATGAAAACCTGATTAGATTCAATCTAATATTTCTCAATCGTTAGATCGCAAACTTAGCTTGTCACACACAAATGAAATGTCCAATTTTGGGTTTATGAACCGTACCCAAACATTAACATTTGTTGGTTCAACAAGTCAACCAAAAGGTTAGCCATATGATCACTCTCATATCAACCTTATTATTCTTCACTATAACTAGTTCAAATGACTCAAATGAACTAGTTAGAGAGTTGTTCAATTGCAAGGAAATCTTATGTAACTACACAAGACACAATTGAAGAAAAATCGGTTTGATTCACTCGAATCAGTTCATGAACTTTATATCCACTGTTTACAAAAGCATTCCTTAGTTTATTTAAACATTAGTTCAAGAACAACCGACTTTAGATATAACCTGCTCAAATTCGCGGACTGGGTTCCCGGACTTAAACTCATGGAAGGAGTACACAAAATCCAGCAGAATATCTCGGGCCGAGAAATTCCGCAAGTTCGCGGACTGAGCTCGTGGACTTGGCTCACGCCACTTCCATTTCTATTGATCAAAAAAGTTCGCAAACTTTGGTTCAAGGAATAAGGACTTATGCATATATGTGTTTCCACAACAATGCTTATATCCTACCAATGGTTATGTAATCTAAACTCTCATTTCAATCATTGAAACATTCTCAGAGAACGTTATATAGCTGTTATTCACAGACCATTTTTCGTCAGGGCAATTTTCAAAGTGATTGAAACATAACATGACTTTCGTCACTTGGTAAAGATGAATTCGGCTAAAGCGAAAGCTTACCAACACACATTTCGAGAAATAGATAGGCGAGATAAACTCGGCTCAAAATAGAAAATGTGTATAATGAAAGTCTATATATCAAAACGACTTTTGTCTCAAGAGTAGGAGGTAGAGTAAATAGACTTTTGAGTGACAGATAAGTTCAAGTCTCCACATATCTTTTAGTCGATGAAGATCCACCAGTTCCTTGAGTAGTCCTTCGTCTTGTATGATGATTTCCATGGAGTCTTGTGCTCAACTACACTTTCTATCCTAA
Source organism: Papaver somniferum (assembly GCF_003573695.1). NCBI lineage: Eukaryota > Viridiplantae > Streptophyta > Magnoliopsida > Ranunculales > Papaveraceae > Papaver > Papaver somniferum. The sequence goes on from NC_039360.1 coordinate 181,521,143, forward strand.
TCCAAGACCTTAGCTCTAATAGGCTAGTAATCAAGACTTATAGTTTTTATCACTAATATTGACAAACATGCTTCAGATAACAACGCATGCGAGTTCGACCGAGCAATGCTCTAACAATCTCCCCCTTTGTCAATTTTAGTGGAAAAACTATTAATACATATGGAATACAAAAAATAAATAAATTAACTTTTGTAGCTTCTATTCCACATGCCTAATCTTCAACATTACTCGAAATCTTCGTCACTTCCAAGTACTCCAATGATACCAAAGGTTGTAAGTTTAGCATCATCGTTGTTGAAAATCCGTAGCTATAACAACAAGAAAATAATAGTTCTCAATCATTGTTATACAGTGTCATAGTATCATTACACAGCGTCAAAGTTCAGTTGTATCACAACATCAACAACAATACTATGGTGATATGTATCACTCCCCCTTAGTCAATACTCCATCTCACATGGAATCCACTCCCCCTTACATAATGATCCGAAAACCATATGTATTTTTAGTGTGAACTACATATTAATTCTCCCCCTTTTTGTCAATAAAATTGGCAAAGGTACAAGAACGGGATCCTAATAAAATTTCCGAAAGAGACATTTCATGACCAAAACAAAGAACACACATCATCTTATTTAGATGCAATCATAAAGCCGAAGCTAATGCATTCATCAAGGAGTTTAAAGATACAAGATAACCCCTATAATATTCCACAGCCGCACTCCCCACGAAGATTTGGCAATTAAGCGTAAGTTCAAAAAGAACTATTCCCCATAAAATGTCATTCCCAAGGGAACAACAAGAGCGACCTTAATTTCGAAAGAAAAGAAGGATTTCTTTGGACACAACACACAAAGTACTCTGACAGAAAAATCAATCCTATGGAAACAAATACAGAATTGAAGTAAACACTTACTGGAGTTTCAAACTCAATTGCCTAAAAGATCGAGATAAGCACGGGGGCAAGAGTCATAGAAACAATTAACGAACCAAAACAACACCAATAGACTGTCGTAAATGTTGAAAAGCAGCAGTGTCTAATGGTTTGGTGAGGATATCAGCCAATTGTTGTTCGGAAGGCACAAATTCCATACTTATGATACCATTTTCATAGAGATGTCGAATAAAATGGTACCTTATATCAATGTGCTTTGTTCTTGAGTGTTCAACGGGATTCTCAGTTATTCGAATCGCACTAGAGTTATCACAAAAGATCTTCATTATTCCAGTATCAATTCCATAATCAGCTAGCATTTGTTTCATCCATAGGAATTGAGTGCAACATGAGCCAGCAACAATATATTCTGCTTCGCATATATACAGGGATTGTGAATTCTGTTTCTTGCTATGCCAAGCCACAAGATTCAGTCCTACGTAGTAGAAACCCCCTGATGTACTTTTTCTGTCTTCTACACATCCTGCCTAATCAGCATCTGAATAAGCAGAAAGATCAGTGTTAGTATCAAAAGTGTAAGATAGACCATACCCGACAGTGTGATTGACATATCGTATGATCCTCTATGTAGCTGCAAGATGAGATTCCTTTGGATTAGCCTCAAATCTAGCACAACAACCAACACTAAAAGAAATATCAGGTCTAGTGGTTGTAAGATATAAAAGGCTACCAATAATAGATCGATACAATTTTTTATCTACTTTTACTCCTTTCTCATCTCTGTGTAGTTTACCAGTAGTGGGCATAGGTGTCAGTTTCGGACTTGACTTATCTAGACCGAATCTTGTAACAAGATCCCTTGCATATTTTTCTTGAGATAAGTAGATTCCATCCTTATGTTGTTGAATCTGTAATCCTAAAAAGAACTTTAATTCACCAACATTGCTCATTGCAAACTCTTTAGCAAGTGAAACTTGAAAATCCAAGCTTTTCTGAAGTTGAACCATAGATGATATCATCTACATAGACTTGAGCAATGACAACATCTTTCCCATTCCATCTGGTAAACAAATTTTTATCAGCTCCACCTCTTGAAAAACCTTTTCTAATCAGAGAAGTAGTAAGTTTTTCAAACCAGGCTCTTGGTGCTTGTTTCAACCCATATAATGCCTTTTTGAGCTTAAGAACATGATATGAGAAATCAAGGTTTTCAAATCCTTTAGGTTGAGAAACATAGACTTCTTCCTTTAGAATTCCGTTTAGGAACGCGAATTTTATATCCATTTGGAAAAGCTTAACCTTGAGAAAACAAGCATGAGATAATAAAAGTCTAATAGACTCAAGGCGTGCCACAGGAGCAAAGGTTTCGTCAAAGTCGATTCCTTCAACCTTTGAATATCCTTGAGCGACAAGTCTGGCTTTATTTCTGATAATTGTGCCAAATTCATCAGACTTGTTCTTGAATATCTATTTTGTTCCAACAATATTAACATTGGAGGGACAAGGTACGAGTTCCCATACGTCTTGTCTTATAAATTGATTTAACTATTCATGCATTGCATTCACCCAAAAGGGATCGATCAGAGCTTCATCAATATTCCTCGGTTCTACTTGTGACAGATAACAACCAAAATTGTACATGTTTTGATGTTTCCCTCTAGTATTAGTTGTAGAATCTCTTCCCCCAATAATACTGTTGGGATCATGATTCCTTTGAACCCAGAGGTGTCGTGGAGGGACACGTTCTTGTTCATCAGGAGTAGCCTGATCAGTGCTCTTCTCCTCGTCACTAGAAATATCAGGATCAACAACAGTTGGGATAACTTCAACTAATTCTGGTATTTCTTTGACTTTCTCAACTGTCTCGGTTGGAGGAAATTCAGCAGGAGGATTATCATGATGAAAATCACTAATATCATCGATGATGACATTAGCAGACTCCATCATGACCTGAGTTCTGAGATTAAACACTCGAAAACCACGGCTATCAGAAGCATAGCCAAGAAATATACCTTCATGACGTTTTCTATCGAATTTCCCTCGCTGTTATCGATCTTTTAGAATGTAGCATTTACTTACGAACACTCTAAGATAGTGCAGGTTGGGTTTTCTTCCATACCACAACTCATAAGGAGTGTTTAGGGTTTTAGACCGTAAGTAAACACGGTTGATCAAATAACATGCCGTAAAAACAGCTTCTCCCCAAAACCTTAGAGGTAAGTTTTTGTTGTGGAGCATTACCCTGTCCATTTCCTGAATGTTCATATTCTTTCTTTCTGCGAATCCGTTAGCTTGAGGAGTAATGGGTGGTGAATATTGTTGAATGATCCCCAGTTCGTCACAAAATTCAAACACCTTGGTGTCCTTGAATTCAGTTCCACGGTCGCTCCTAATTTTCTTTAGTTTGCGACCTTGTTCGTTCTGGATTCTTTTAACAATAATCTTGAATTCATCAAGGGTTTCATTTTTATGAGACAGGAATGCAACGTAAGTGAATCTGGTGTAATCATCTACCATAACTAAAGCATACTTCTTACCAGCAACCGTGGGTTGTTGAATTGGTCCGAAGAGATCCATATGAATTAAATCAAGTGGAGCTTTAGTGAGAATATCTCGAGATGATTTATGGTGAACTTTAGTTTGTTTACCCTTTTGACAGGTACCACATACACCTTCAATCTTTGCATTGATTTTGGGAACGCCTCTAACAAGTTCTTTGTTAATGATCTTAGTTAGAAGACGATAGTTGATGTGACCAAAACGCTCATGCCAAAGATGTGTCGATTCCACCTTAGTCATATTGCAACAATTTCTAAACTGAGTATCAAGAAGATAAAAGTTGTTTTTACCACGAGTTCCTTGAAAAATTACTTTCCCAGTTTTGTCTACAATATCACATCCATTTGCGTTGAAGACAACTCGATGGCCTTTGTCACAAATTTGACTAATAGAAAGAAGATTTGCAGTCATACCTTTTACGTATACTACATCATGGATTTCAGTTACGATGGGAAGTTTGATCGTCCCTTTCTTGCTAACGTAGCAATAACTCCCATCTCCGAATGTTACTGGTCCTCCTTCATAGTCGTCAGAAGAAACAAACCATGTGAGATCACCTGTCATATGTCTGCTACATCCACTGTCAAGAAACCATTGAAAGGGTGATGTTGATTTTAAAGCAAAATCTCCCATACTATTAGTACTTTCCTGTTTAGGTTTCTTGATAGTTTTGTACGTCCTTTTAGATAAGCACTAAGTTGTTTAGTTTTCGTGTGAAGATTACTTGCAACTTTCAGTCTCTTTTGGAAGGACATACAAGTATATTGAAAGTGATTAGAGGAATCATAAAACAAACATGGGCCAACATTTTTGGAATCGTCAGAAAAGTTCTGAGTCATATCAGTTTTAATAACCTGTGAATGTTGTTTATTACTTGACTTATGATTGTTCTTCAGAGAGAAGCAACTGAAGTTATTCAAATCCATTAAAGGAATTTTAACAAATTTCAAATCCTTAAGCATTGCAATTTCTGCTATGAGATCAGAATTGATCCGGATTTGTTCATCCAACTTTTTCTGGAGAATAACCAGTTTATTAGAACTTTTTCTACGATTGGTTTTTAATCCTGGTGAAGCGTTTCTAAAGACTTTTCTGTCCATAGAGTTAGATCCCTACAAACACAGACTTGTGAGGTCTTGAACGTGTTTGCCTGCTCTGATACCAATGGAAAAAGCGGGGTTCTAACAACCACACCCAACAATTCGATTATCAATCTGTATGGACAAACTCTAATATACTTTCTAGAGAATCAACTAGACAGTCAGACTCAATCTAGATAAAAGTATACCAAAGAGTTTATAACTCAATCTCTCGATTTGATCTTTACTCAAGCAAATAGAAATCTGAGAGACTTTATCAAAGAGAGATAACTTGGACGATACCAAAGACCAATATCTAAGTGTCAATCAATTTAAATCAACAACCAAAAGGTCGGATATTCTAATTAATTGAACAACGCACAACCTGTATTATTTCAATTATATAAACAAATATAATGTGGAATAGAAATAACACAGACACCAGAATTTTGTTAACGTGGAAACCACAAATGCAGAAAAACCCCGGGACCTAGTCCACATCGAACATACACTGTATTAAGCCGCTACAGACACTAGCCTACTCCAAAATAACTTCGGTCTGGACTGTAGTTGAACCCCAATCAATCTCACACTGATCTAAGGTACAGTTATGCTCCTATGCCTCTGATCCCAGCAGGATACCGCGCACTTGATTCCCTTAGCTGATCTCACCCACAACTAAGAGTTGCTACGACCCAAAGTCGAAGACTTTAATAAACAAATCTGTATCACACAAAAAAGTCTACGATAATAGATAAATCCGTCTCCCACGAATATACCTACGAGTTTTTTTCCGTCTTTTGATAAATCAAGGTGAACATGAACCAATCAATAATACCAGACTTATATTCCCGAAAAACAGCATAGTATTATCAATCACCTCACAATAATCTTAAGCGATGCAGCGAAAAAAGATATTGCGGAATCACAAACGATGAGACGAAGTTTGTATGTGATTACTTTTTATCTTGCCTATCAGAGATAAAAATCTCAAGCCAATTATTACAATTGTACTCGTACGATAGAAAAATCAAGATCAGATCACACAACTACGATAAAAGTAGTATCGGTCTGGCTTCACAATCCCAATGAAGTCTTTAAGTCGTTAACCTGGTTTAGAAGAAGAAACCAAAGGATAAAGGAGAATCGACTCTAGCTTAGCACAACTAGTATCACACAGAATGTGCGGGGATTAGGTTTCCCAGTTGCTAGAGTTCTCCCTTATATACACCTTCAAATCAGGGTTTGCAATCAATGTTAGCTTAGTAACAAAGCATTCAATATTCACCGTTAGATGAAAACCTGATTAGATTCAAGCTAATATTTGTCAACCGTTAGATAGAAACTTAGCTTGTCACACACAAATGAAATGTCCAATTTTGGGTTTATGAACCGTACCCAAACATTAACATTTGTTGGTTCAAAAAGTCAACCAAAAGGTTAGCCATATGATCATTCTCATATCAACCTTATTCTTATTCACCATAACTAGTTCAAATGAACTAGTTAGAGAGTTTTTCAATTGCAAGGAAATCTTATGTAACTACACAAGACACAATTGAAGCAAAATCGGTTTGATTCACTCGAATCGGTTCATGAAATTTATAGCCACGGTTCGCAAAAGCATTCCTTAGTTTATTTAAACATTAGTTCAAGAACAACCGACTTTAGATATAACCTGCTCAAGTTCGCGGACTGGGCTCGCGGACTTAAGCTCATGGAAGGAGTACACAAAATCCAGCAGAATATCTCGGGCCGAGAAGTTCCGCAAGTTCGCGGACGGAGTTCGCGGACTTGGCTCACGCCACTTCCATTTCTCTTGACCAACAAAGTTCGCAAACTTTGGTTCAAGGAATAAGGACTTATTCATATATGTGTTTCCACAACAATGCTTATATCCTACCAATGGTTATGTAATCTAAACTCTCCTTTCAATAATTGAAACATTCTCAGAGAACGTTATATAGCCGTTATTCACAGACCATTTTTCGTCAGAGCAATTTTCAAAGTGATTGAAACATAACACGACTTTCGTCACTTTGTAAAGATGAATTCGGCTAAAGCGAAAGCTTACCAACACACATTTCGAGAAATAGATAGGCGAGATAAACTCGGCTCGAAATAGCAAATGTGTATAATGAAAGTCTATATATCAAAACGACTTTTGTCTCAAGAGCAGGAGATATAGTAAATATACTTTTGAGTGATAGATAAGTTCAAGTCTCCACATACCTTTTAGTCGATGAAGATCCACCAGTTCCTTGAGTAGTCCTTCGTCTTGTATGATGATTGTCATGGAGTCTTGAGCTCAACTATACTTTCTATCCTAATCCAAGACCTTAGCTCTAATAGGCTAGTAATCAAGACTTATAGTTTTGATCACTAATATTAACAAACATGCTTGAGATGGAAACGCATGCGAGTTCGACCGAGCAATGCTCCAACACCCACAACTAAGAGTTGCTACGACCCAAAGTCGAAGACTTTAATAAACAACTCTGTATCACACAGAAAAGTCTACGGTAATAGATAAATCCGTCTCCCACGAATATACCTACGAGTTTTGTTCCGTCTTTTGATAAATCAAGGTGAACAGGAACCAATTGATAAACCAGACTTATATTCCCGAAGAACAACATAGTATTATCAATCACCTCACAATAATCTTAATCGACGCTGTGAAAAAAGATATTGTCGAATCACAAACGATGAGACGAAGTGTTTGTGATTTCTTTTATATCTTGCCTATCGGAGATATCAATCTCAAGCCAATTATTACAATTGTACTCGTACGATAGAAACAACAAGATCAGATCACACAACTACAAGAAAGTAGTATCGGTCTGGCTTCACAATCCCAATGAAGTCTTTAAGTCGTTAACCTGGTTTAGAAGAAGAAATCAAAGGTTAAAGGAGAATCGACTCTAACTTAGCACAACTAGTATCACACACAAGGTGTGGGGATTAGGTTTCCCAGTTGCTAGAGTTCTCCCTTATATAGTCTTTCAAATCAGGGTTTGCAATCAATGTTAGCTTGGTAACAAAGCATTCAATATTCACCGTTAGATGAAAACTTGATTAGATTCAAGCTAATATCTTTCAACCGTTAGATCGAAAACTATCTTGTTACACACAAATGAAATGCATGTTTCTAGGCTTGTGTAACCGTACCTAAACTTGTACAGTTGTTGGTTCAACAATAGTCAACCAAATGGTTAGCCATATGATCACTTTCATATCAACCATATTATTCTTCACCATAACTAGTTCAAGTGACTCAAATGAACTAGTTAGAGAGTTGTTCAATTGCAAGGAAATCTTATGTAACTACACAAGACACAATTGAAGCAAAAACGATTTGATTCACTCGAATCGGTTCATGAACTATATAGCCACGGTTTGCAATTTGCATTCCTTAGTTTATATAAGAATAAGAAGTCTATTATTGGGGCGTCACCTTCCAATAGAGGGGCGTCACCTAATAGGACAAAAACGAGTCACCCATAAGTAATTTTAAAAACCCCTTATCTAAAATAATTTTATATTGACTAAACAACCCTTATTTGAATAGATTTACTAGTATTAGATTAGATTAATGATATTGATTTGTAGTTAGAGATGGAAAATTAGAGTTAGTGTTTTAGGTTTTTGAAGGGAAGAAAAAAAAAAGAAAATTCTTAAAATCCATAGATCTTGATTTTCTTTTTTCGGATTACGGCTAGGTATATAGAACTTCTAGCCGTAAATGGTACCCTAAGTACGTTATTTTCTCTCTTATCTTCTATACAAGAATTGAGCACAAAATGGGACTTGTTTTCTCACCTTAATGAGGTGATTACTGATTTGGCGTGCTTATATATAATGAATCACATGATGTGTTTTTTATATATATATGGTATATAAATATATCGACCTTATTTATTCATTTGGTTGCAACTGTCATCAAGATGGTTCCTAAGAAGAGATTAAATACAATATAGTAGTGGGATCCTGGTGTATGATTGGTTGTGGTATATCCTAATAGATTTGGATAAATCTTCACTGTTCGACCAAATCTAGTAGTATAAGAATTTAAAAAAAATGGAACTCCGGGCAAATTTACGGTTTGGTATTAATCAAATCCAACCGTAAAAACATTACGGTTGACAAACTTAACAGTAATATTTTCTTTATTCTTTTTAATAATTCAGGATATTTTACGGTTAAGTTACGGGAGAGTCGAATATAACCGTTAATCCATTAATGCTTACCAACCTAACCGTAAAATACATGTATTTTTTATTTTTATTTTTTTTTATGATTAGTAGTTTTTTGTTTCCTAACCGTAACAGTTTCAGAAAATAAGTTTACGGTCAGGAATTTAGGAATTCCTAACCGTAATTGGTTTCGCAAACATATTTTTTTCTATTGAATTCAATCAATGTAATCATTTGAAACAGAATTAATTAGTTTTTCTGATTATCATCGCTTTTATCAATTTGCTTCGTCTGTACCTTTAATAGAGATTTCAATTAACGATTAATCAAACACGATAAAATGATTTGAATTGAAAAAAGAAGGGAAGATTTACGGTTGATGAAAGAGAGAAGAAAAATAGCAGATTTTTGAATTAGAATTAGGTTTTTTATTTTAGTTTTTAGGTTTTTGTTTGGATGGAGGGTAACTTAGATATTTGATATTGCATTAAGACACCCCGTAGACAACTTTTTAGTCACTAAGAATCCATGTGAAGCCCCTCTATTGGAATGTGACGCCCCAATAATAGCCTTCAAGAATAAGTTCACAAGCATCGTTTTTAGATATAACCTACTCAAGTTCGCGGACTGGGTTCGTGGACTTAAGTTCCCGGACGGAGTTCACAAACTCCAGCAGAATTTCTCGGGACGAGAACTTCCGCCAGTTCGCGGACTTGGCTCATGCCACCATTCCGGTTCTCTTGTTCAACAAAGTTCGCAAACTTCGGTTCAAGGAATAAGGACTTATACATATATGTGTTTCCACAACAATGCTTATATCCTCCAATGGTTATATAATCTAAACTCTCATTTCAATCATTGAAACATTCTTAGAGGACGTTGATATTCTATAATTGTTATTCACATACTATTTTTCGTCAAAGTAAGCAATTTTCAAAGTGATTGAAACTTGTCATGACTTTCGTCACTAGGTAAAGATGAACTTGGCTAAAGCGAAAGCTTACCAACACATATTTCGAGAAATAGATAGGCGAGATAAACTCGGCTCGAAATAGCAAATGTGTATAATCTAAATCTATATAGCAAAACGACTTTTGTCTCAAGATAGGAGATAAATAGACTTTGTGTGATAGATAAGTTCAAGTCTCCACATACCTTTTAGTCCATGAAGATCCACCGGTTCCTTGAGTAGTCCTTCGTCTTGTATGATGATTGCCATGGAGTTCTTGAGCTCAACTACACTTTCTATCCTAGTCTGAGACCTTAGCTATAGTAGACTAGAAATCAAGACTTACAGTTTTGATCACTAACATTGACAAACATGCTTGAGATAGCAACGCATGCGAGTTCGACCGAGCAATGCTCTAACACTATTGATTTTACTTTCGATTCACGAAGCAAGTTCATGAATGTACTTCCTTTAAACAAATGTAAAATATTGTTTCCTAGGATGAAATCTTCACCATAACCCATTCACATAATCATAACACTATATCCAAGATTATGTCGATGTCATATCTACGAAGTTCAAAAGATAAGCGTTATACTTCGTAGTCTAATTCCTTAATACTATGATCATACTATTATGATCGTGTCACATCACTAGAGTATTATACAATATGTACAATATACACAGCTTTGTAGTTATGTTTTCAATATAGCACGACTTGAAAGATATGTTAGGAATGAAATAGTTCAAGTCAATATTACTAACCTCAAGTTGAGGGATGATGTTGTCGTTGTAGTTCGTTATTTCTTCTCATTCTTCAGGTCTTCGGAGTAATACTTGTATGTCTCAACATTCCTAGACTTTCTAGTCTAACATAAACGAATTTGTCTCTAGTGTTTAATCAAGCGACTCTAAATGAGTTTTGATACTAAAATATGGCAATCAAACTTGACATACCAACGCTTGGTGAGTTCAACCGAGCTATGCTCTAACAATCTCCTCCTTTGTCAATTTTAATGACAAAACTCTTATTACATATGGAGTTAAACAATCCCTTATACGCTTGATTCTAAGTTTCAACAGCACAATAACATGCATGTATTCAATCAATAAATGTCGTTGTTGACATTTGAATAACAAAACTTTTTACTCCCCCTAAAGGCAAGCTAGGTGAATATTAGGATCTAAAAACTTACCTTATTTGTTGATTTTGTTGATGAATCATTCAATAAAACTCGATGGAGATGCTTTCTTCATCAACAAAGTTGTTCTTAAGAAGAGTTTCTTCGACTCTTCATCGTCAGAACTCGAGTTGTAGCCTGTAGGAATAGAAAATGCAAATAGCAATTTTAGAAAGGATCTGATATACATCTAGAATAGGTTTGTCATTAAAAAAATAGGCTCTAAAAACCTCGCACGTGTAATGGACCCAGTTTTAAGGTCCAAAAACTTATGTTGCTTTCAATTTAGGCCCCCTCATAATAGGTTCTCAATGGACGGACCTGCCACTAACTAGGGCCATAATAAAAGCACCTATTGGTAATTCCTAAAAACTAAGGCCCCTACAAGCCCGATAATAGGATTCCAAATGAACATTGCTTCAGGCAGCAAGTTTAAAATTAACGGATCATATATTCATATTGGATCGGTTGATGGGTCATCTGTTTTCTTAAAAGACATCGAGTCATGTACACCTAGAAATGACGGAGAGATGGGAGCAAGAGTACTAGTAATACAAAAGACAAGCGAGTGATAAAGATGACATGATATATCAAACATTTGTTTTCAACGACACATCAAAATGAAAGCTTTTGAGTTTCCAAATGTGCAATTAATTAAGATTATGATCAGCAGCAAACAGTAAGTACTGGTAATCAGATGGAATTCTGTGTTGTGGTGTATCCTAGGTTTTTGATGATTTAGCTCTCAGCTGACTTACTATTACAGCAAAGCCAACACGTAACATGTAGACCCAAGTACAGTATTAACTTAACTATTTTACACCGATACGTCACAGTATTTTATAGGGTCTGTATTTCTTGATAAAAATATATTAGTAATTTCTTTGATTGATTGGGACATAACTAATTCTCTATTCCTCTTCCTTGGGGTGTGCCCCCAACACTGCAACTGCTGTTGTCCCCGTCTCTTCTTTTTTCTTAGTCTTTTCAACCCAAAATTCTTGTCTTTTGTTTTTTAATCTTCAAGTTTTTAGGGTATGTCAGCTCCCAAGCCTAATATATCCATTGGGTTTAGTAAGTAGATGGCTAGGGTTTAAGAGTCTTAGGGTAATGCATCATAGGTTCGTTCGTCTTAAAAACCCTAGTAGTAGAAAGTTACATTATTTGTCTTCTCTATGTTATTTTCTCGCCTTGTGTCTTTCTCTGTCGTAGCCTTTGACGTGGTATTGTTCTTGCTTTGCTTATGAATGTGTTTCTAGCGACTTTCGATCTATCCAAAAACAATGCTAAAAGAACGTTATGAATTGAATAAAACGGTGAAAGCGAAAGAACAGAGTGCTTTTTACATGAGAACTTGAGGTTTTTACAAAATCCTTTGGATTTTTACATAAGAGGCTAATGGGGAAAAAACATATCCAAGGAAAAGATTTGTGGGTAGTTGAGAACGGTAAAAGTGCATTTAATGCTGTTTGCTCATTGTCGCAGGCAGGGATGGGTAGAGTTCCAACTCTCGTTAGTTGCATTTCCCGTGATTTTGGGCTTTCGATAGATTTTTATTTTTATGATGAAAAAGAGTCTTTTTGGAAGTAAATTGTAGTACTGCTGCTGTTAAGAATAAAGCTAACCATACCATTTACTACAAGTAGTAAGAAACAGTGCAGAGTAAAGATAACCTTTTCAGTGGACAGAAAAGGCAGTGGTAAAAGTAAATCTTGGTTCTAACTGTTGGATTACCTTACGTACTCTGAAAATACTTACTGTTTTCCTTACGCTCAAGTAGTTTTATCCCTGGGAAGACAGCAGTGATGAAATGATGAACATTCGGAGGAGAAAATACAAAAAGAGTATATAGAAATCAAAGTGTATCTTTCGAATTCTAAAGAATCCAAACTAAAACAAAGAAATCAATATGCATGATTGTCGATTAAGCCTTATCATGATCCTAGACTATAATCTAATCTCAAAAGCTTAATTAGTATCTTACCATAATATTAGCCCAGATATAATGATATCCGATCTTTTAGATGGATGCTAATCACGGCTCTTTTTTTATGGAATCTTATCTACTGCTTCCAATAACATGCTTTTAAAGCAAAAATACAACAAGTATAAACATGATTGTCAAATACTTATAAAACGGTACTAATTATTTCGGAAATATACAAATAAACAAGGAAAAATGTCTTTTGATTCGGGATTACAGTATGCAAAACAATCAAAGACGAATGTAATCATAGAAATTGATATCCTAAATGATCATTGCGATTTCGCACTAAAAAAACAGGTTAAAATTTTGATGGTTGTAAATACTAATCATAACAACTAGACCATCGGTCCATCCATCATACCAACATCAAATTATGAATGCCTAACTTTCCTACTGTATGCAATTGGGCTAAAATGCGACTTCATTTGTTGCTAAACTAAGGTAATACTAGTAGTGTTTAGTAAGATATGTCTGCTCCGGCGGATTAACAGTGGCTGCCCGCATTAAAAATCTTTCCTACAAAGGAACGTGACGAGGCACATGGCTAATTAATCTCCTGTAGTTGCACGGACACTCCATCAATAACAACAGCCATTATACTGAATCTGTTAATCTATTTGTTTCTTTCAAAATCAGCATAATCGACGGAGAAAGAGTGCAATAAGCGATCCATTTTGGTGAAAGCATCTACTAGAGAAAGTTACATTTGTAAGAAATATACGATGTAGATGTCAATTCGCATGGTTGTGTCAGGTGATACGTCAGCAAACTCGAAACCGTAAATTCTTTTCGCCCGCCCGCTGTTTGCCCCATCCTGCACCATGCCATAAAAAGAAGAGGAAGCAGCAGCTGAGAACTGAAATCGGTTGCCAGATGGAGAATGGGGAATTGAAGAGTATTGCATGTTAAGTCTCTGTTATCTGATGCGATTATAAATTTGACTTCCTTTGCCATCAGTTACAATTCTTTTTTGCTCGCGTGGTCCCAATGCTATTTTTTGAATTTACTTGTTATTTTTGTAGGGAATCCGGTAGATATCAATTTGTATATGCCATACCACATTTCAGTATTGTGGAAATCTAAAGGCTAATTGGAGAAACATGAAGGCGACTGATTTTTGCATACGTATTATAGAAAAATTACCCCATCATCCAGTTAGTTGGATAGTCGAATTGGTAGTTGCTGCTGCTATTTGTGTCTACTGCCATATCTCATTGGTAATAATGTATAGAATTCCATGCCAAAAGTCAGGCTTTCCAAATCAATCCTTTTTAAGCTCTCCACTTTTACCGATTAAAAAAGGCTCTCAATCGTTGCAAGAAATTAATGTAGCTCAGTAGCTTAGGGCACGGAGTTTTATCGTGGATTTTTAGGATAAGAAAATCAAAAACGATTAGCATAACTTCGAAATTATTACAGGATATTGTACCGTGTGATAGGGATGGAAGGACCCACTCCACCATTATCAATTCCAATGGTAATCATTTTCCTCTACGGAATATCTCACCCGGTCATGTAAAATCATTCCAAGAATATGGAAAAAGAAAAAGAGTTTATTGGGACACCCATAGGTTTTGAGATGATGTACCACATTTTTTCCTCATCAGTGATTTACATTCCTGACGCATGGTATTGGGACGCTGAAAGCAACAAGATGGGATCGCGGTAGCCTAATACATTGGTATAGTGATAGCTTATTAATACCAAAAAATAAATCAAAATTTACAAGACATAGGAGTTCTAACCATCCAGCTTAGAGGTAATACCTCGTATATTGATAAGGAAGTTGGTTGCATTTGTATTCCAGAATTAAAAGTTCAAATCACTTAAGTTGGTTACTATCATATCTCCAACCTAAGGGTGCCGACATCCAATCTTGTGTCTGCCATTAGCTGGTAGTATTAATTGCAGTTAATAATAGTTAGTTAGAGTTGACTATCTTAATCTTAGTAGTTAGTCGTTAATTATAATTATAATGGACATGTGAGATGCAACCACCAGGGATGTTAGTGATTTTTACATTCTAGGTTAGATAAGTCTAGCTTTATAAGCTATGAGCCATTAAGTGAAGAGTTATCGTAATTTTTATCAATTGAATCGTTTAACGATTTTTGTCGGGTTCTTCATTGAACCAGATAGGTTTGATTCGTGATAATCAAAGGCTCACCCTAAGTCTCGACCCAATATCATTGTACAATCAAGTACATGATAATTGGTATCACATCAGTTCTGTTCCTCAGTGTTTCTGCTGTGACGGAGCTTGATGATGCAATAAAGAGGGAAAAGAAAATCAGGGATGATTTACTTAATCTTCGCTGGTTGTATGATACTCAAAAGCGAGAAGATGACTCTCCAACTTGAGAGTATAACCTTCTGCATATGTTGAAGCTCATCTGCATGGCGGAGAAGAAGTTAGAGTCAATGCTTGGGGTTTAGAGAAGCTAAGTAGATTAAAGAGAAAATTTTCACTGAAAAAAATCGTAATTGATTCAATATGAAAGTTAATCTTTGAGTTAATTCTGGATTCATTCAACTCTGAAGAAATAAGAGATATCAACAATGACTCTTCAATTCTAACATAAAAGGTACAAGGTGAATATGTGGATTGTTTAATGAGGATGCAATCGAAAAGTCTTCCCAATTATCCTTCGCCAAATCGAAATTGTTGTTGGTAAAGAGATCTTGAGTTTATGCAAACCACTAATTGGTGAGTGTTTTACTATTATTATCAATTCATCACGTAGCATATTTGATTGTGGAAAAGTTTTCAAACTCATTAAAAAGTTTTATTATTTGGATGGTGATTATGAATTCGTATTCGATACAACTCTTCATGTTTATTTGCACTATGCATTGGTTCAATTTTAATGATCAATGACAATGGCAATTATGTTCATGAGCTGGTTAGCAAACTTGGATCCCAATCAGCTTGGTTAACTAGTGAATCAATTATGGGTATGTTGGATAAAGGTGGTGTTACTAGTACTGCGTGCATGTTGTTTGATAAAATACCCGAGGGTAAAATTGTGAATTTGAGTGGTGTTGGAGTTAATTTCCTCTTGTAGCTCAAAATAGGTAGAGTTCATGATTGTGGAAAAGAAATTGAACTTCTGGAAAGGTATTATAAATTTGATGTGGGCTTGAAATTATTGGATGGATACTATAGAGAACTTGTTCAAGAGTTAATTCATAAACACGGGTACTTGTCAGATTAATAGTCTAGTGCTTGACAAATGTTTGGTAAAATATTTCAAATGGATATTGTGTGTTTCAAGAGCAAAAATGTTACCACTCGCTAATATCCTAGTCAAAATTTTTTTTACTCTAGTTTCAACTTTACAGGTAAAGTATTTGATAGTAGAAAAACAATTGAACTTATTACGGGGCTCATATGTTGCTGGTAAATCTATATTCTGTGATATGGTAGCTTCTCGTTCGTTTATATTCCATGTATGTTTGAACTTAATGGCTGGATACAACGAAAAGTCATTCGTGAATTAGTTCTTGATCAAATTGAGGGTGCTTGAGTTTCTTAAGAATGGTGACAGTCTTGATGGCAGTCAGTTGTTTGCGAAAAGAGGTAATATAACTCATTATGTATTGATGCTTCCGTGGATGTGAATGGGTGAATTTCAGAATGCTTATAAATGCCTCTGTGGGTGTGAGTGGATGAAATTCAGAATGTTCAATCAAAGGCATGAGATTCGCGGAGAAGCATTTTCTCTTTTGCTGAAGTGTGGGTACTTGTTAATATTGTAGTTCATTCTCTTGCATTATTATATTTTCTTTAATCTTGTTTGGTGAGTTTTAAATGTGTTTCGTTTGATACTTTAATTATGATTTGTCAGGGATTATTTGAAATGCAACTTAGGGTTCTAGTTCATCATGTATTGTTGTTTAATTTAGATCATGGTAATTGGTTTGACCGACTTGTTAGATCCTATTTTACATAAGTTAAAAGGAGTTAGCTTCTCCTTCGAGTTGAACCTTATCTTTTCTTGGGGCTTCGTATTGTTTAAGTTCATATGATTTTCTGTATGACCTATCGATTGACTGTACTCATAGGCCTGAGTACCTGACTAGGTTGATCATTTTTGGCAGAGTTACAATTTTGTGTTGTACTACAAAAATCACAATTTCACCCGTGGGATGTAAAATGATTGTTTTGCCCTTGGTCAAAAAATCACCATTTACACGTATATGTTTACTGTGGCTCTCTCTTTTTTTTTTTTTTTTTTTTAATTTCCGACTGTAGTATGTGAGAGTCTTGCACCTCATGAGCAAGTTAGGGTACAAAATTTGCAGCCCAATATTTTTTTGCCCCAATTTTACTGTGCAAAGTATCTTACTTATTTTTTCAACTGAGGGGTGGGTTTGTACAGGTTTCACTATATTTTAGATTTACATCCTTGTTTCAAAAATTTGTGTGATTTGTGGTACCATTTTCGGAAGGGTCATAGCCGAACAGAAATTATTGTCAGCAGGGTGGGAACTGAAATTGTGCTCATTGTGATTCAAACCACAAATATGTCGATGCTGGTAATCCTTTTGAGATGGGAGCTATATTATCTACAACTTTACTTGATAAGGTTGTAGCTCTCAGTGATCCCCTATTGGCCAGATTGCTAGTGTACTCGAGGATGT
The DNA here is from genome assembly GCF_003573695.1 of Papaver somniferum. Classification (NCBI taxonomy): domain Eukaryota; kingdom Viridiplantae; phylum Streptophyta; class Magnoliopsida; order Ranunculales; family Papaveraceae; genus Papaver; species Papaver somniferum. The sequence goes on from NC_039360.1 coordinate 181,538,633, forward strand.
TCATGAACAAGACATTCAATTACCACTTGACAGTGTACTTGATAGCTAGTCTTCCCAGTTACACTTATACAAGAGGACATGCAGCTGCATTCTCCTTTCTTGAGGACAAGGATATCTAAGAGGGTAGGTATTGTCATATCCCTAGCCCAAGGGAGGAAGGTGCGGATATCAAATCTTGTGTCTGCCATTAGCTGGTAGCATTAAATGTAGTTAGTAGTAGTTAACTAGGGTTGATTAGCTTAATTTTATTAGTTAGTGTTTAATTATAATTATAATGGCCAAGTGAGATGGATGTTAGTGATAGTTAGATTCTAGGTTAGGTGAGTCTAGCTTTGTAAATTATGGAGTCTGTAATTGAAGAGTTATTGAAATTATTATCAATTAAATCTTTTAGTAATTTTAGACCGTGTTCTTCATTGCACCAGATACGCTTGATTCGTGAGAATCAAGAGTTTACCCTAAGTCTCGATCCAAGCTTTTCATTAGACAATCAAGTACATGACAGTTACCCAGTCCAGTGATGTTTCTTAGCATACCAGTTACAATAAATTGCTATATAAGCTTCCTCAATAATACCAGTTTTAATTTTTAAACTTGAACATGAAAGCTTGAACTTTAAAGTTTATACAAGTATTTTGCCTGATTCTCCAAAATCATGCTGGTTTGCATCTTTTTTACTAGTTTTGGCATACATTCCCATTAACAACATGAGAGTAGGTTCAAAATCACTTTGAAATATGATATTGTGTCAACTTCTTTGTGTTGCCTATTGGAAAGCAGCTTCTGCCCCTCTCATTTCTATCCCATCTCTGGTACTACAAGTAGCATGCAATCATATCACTTCAGTTTTCCATAGCCAGTAAGGGTCATACCAATCCCAGAAGTAATAACAGGATTTGACATATAAGGCAATATTAATCTTGATAGCAATGAACACCTTATTTCTATCAGATTTTACTTGAACTATTTCTAAAGTTTCATCATTTGATAGGTTGTAATAAAGAGTCTCCATAAATCAAAATCAGTTTTACTAGTACTCATGAAGCTATTAATGTATTTTACTAATTTTGTATATGTTTCACCACTATTTTGTATTTTCTTTCTAAAGACTAGGTTGCATCTTGCTTTATAGACATGCCAGCTTATAATACTACATAACTTTGACCATTACATTATAGAACCATTTCTCTAACTGCCACTCCTTCGTTTCAAATAGATAAGCTTGTTTTATGTGTATTTTGTACATAAAACAAACCTATCTTTTTGAAACGGAGGTAGTATGAAACTAAGAATTCATTCGTTCATGAAAATTAGTAGTACCATTAACAACATAATTCATATCAAAGTTTGAATGCATTGCACTGAAGGAGTATATGAGTAAGGGACTCTTCACCGTTGCTGCACATAGTACAACAAATATTTATATCAGAAAGAATTGTTACCACTCTCATACTGTTGGAAAGCATGGAGTGAGCAGCCTTCCAAACAAAGGATTTAACAGATGGGGTTACCTGTACCCAAAAATGTGGAGATTAACTTAAATCAAGAAGATAAAATAAATCTTTATAAAAAGCCTTAAAAATGTTGACAAAAGAATGAAAAGATTTGATATTACTAGACTAGTTTATTTGACTTGGTCATCATGGGAAGATAGAAAATCCTATAAAGACTATATGCCCTTGTTCCACTTACTAAATCTTCAAAAATAACATTTCTTGATTAGGAAGAAGTTTCGTGTAATTATGACTTATAACTCTTTTTATAAACTATTTCAAGATTTAAAACTTAAAATTATGAAGAGTTGTCATTTTAAGACTTTGAGAACATAATACACTAAGAACTTAATTACAATTGTGATATTATAGTTACCTCGGGGTATCAGCATATATACAGTGAAAATGCAATTTATTTCGTTCAAGCATCTTTGAAACCTGAAAGAATTCAATAGTTCAGGATTAACATATTAAAGTACTCAAGCTGCACTACAACTATTTCTTCAAAGCTTTGAAGAATAACTCAGGGTAAGGAGAAGATGATATCCATTAAAATCCTAATTAACTCCTAACTTATACGAATAGATAACACTTGATTTCAGTTAAGAAATAAGAAAAACATACCAGATTTGGTTGCCAGTAATAAATATTGCTTTCTCCTTCTTTTCCTAATTTAGAACCTAACAGAACGTAAGAACCTTATTAATCCAAATCAACACATAAAAAATAGAAAAATTATTTGTTAGAGCATAACTCGGTTGAACCCACCAACCGATGGTATGTCAAGTTTGGTTGTCATATTTTAGTGAACCAAAACTCATCTAAGAGTCGCTTGATTATGTACTAGAGACAACTTCGTATAGGTTATTGGCAGGTCTGGAAAGTAGCCTACGACTATGTCTAACTGCAAATGTACAATGTCGATATGAAATACAGGGTAGGCACAGGTCGATCCTCAGGGACAAAGTGGGTGTAGGGTTGAAGCTATGTCTTACTACTACTGATTTCTAACAAGGAGCAACCAAAAAGGGGGGGTTTTGTGTCGACACGACAAGATGTTTGAACGAGATTAAAACAATAAACAAATGCGGAAGGAAAGAGTGTTTTAAACAAGCATATAACTAGGGTGCTAGGGTAATCAAATCCACTGTTTAACCCTAAGTCAATTCAATTTCAGTACTATTATTGTCCCTTATATAGACACCGGTGAACTTCTAGGCTCTGTCGACTATCCAGATAGCAGTGAAGATTCTAGTCTGCAGCACATCAAAGGGTAATTTCATGAGGATGGTTTAGTGTCACTAAGATAATTACCTAATCCTAGTATTAGTTATCCTCTCACGAAACAACTAACCGCAGATCAATCACTTAGATGATTAAACAATCCATATATGGATATTCTAATCGCAACTAAGGTGTCCCTCCGAAGTATTAACTGTCTAATTAAAGCACAACTAGTCAAAGGATCGAACAATAATCAGTTAAACATGAGTTGCATCACAATCAACATAGTGTTGTTCTAACTATAATGGATACATGGCATACACTGTGAGAGCAAAATGCTGAAGTGCTTAGATTATATTTATCCAAAATATTATGGTACACCAAGAACAATAAAAAACTTTAATTAAACTTAGCAATAGATTAATGGTTTCATATAAACCCTAACTATGAAATTAGAACATCATGAAGATAATGAAATTGAGAATGCGTGGGTCTAAAAACCGCACCCAACAATTCGTTTGGAAATATGAGAGGACTTACTCCAATATACTTTCTAGAGAATCAACAAGACAGTCAGACTCAATCTAACGAAAAGTATATCAAAGAGTTTAATATCTCTAACTCTTAATTCAATCTGCAATCAGCAAATAGAAATCTGCGAGCCTGATTGAATATAAGAGGAGTTACTTGAACGGTACTAAAGACCAATGTTCAAGTGTCAATCAATTTAAATCAACAACCAAAGGTTGGATATTCTAATTGATTAATATTAACACACAACCTGTGATATTTCATTTATATAATAAAATATAATTAGGAAAAGAAATAGCACAGACACCAGAATTTTGTTAATGAGGAAAACCGCAAAAGCAGAAAAACCCCGGGACCTAGTCTAGTTTGAACACTACATTATATTAAGCCGCTACAGACACTAGCATACTATCGATGAACTTCGAACTGGACTGTAGTTGAATCCTAATCAATCTCACACTGATTCAAGGTACAGTTGCGTTCCTTACGTCTTTGATCCCAGCAGGATACTACGCACTTGATTCCCTTAGCTGATCTCACCCACAACCAAGAGTTGCTACGATCCAAAGTCGAAGACTTGATAAAAAAATTTGTCTCACATAGAAAAGTCTGTAGATTGAATAAATTTGTCTCCCACAGAAATACCCAAGAGTTTTTGTTCCGTCTTTTGATAAATCAAGGTGAACATGAACCAATTGATAAACTGGACTTATATTCCCGAAGAACAGCCTAGTATTATCAATCACCTCACAATAATCTAAATCGTATGATGGCGAAACTAGATATTATGGAATCACAAATGATGAGATGAAGGTGTTTGTGATTACTTTTTATCTTGCCTATCGGAGATTAAATCTCGAGCAAATCTTAGAGAAGATAGTACTCAAACGATAGAATCGGGAAATATCAGAACACACAACTACAAAGAAAATAGTTGGGCCTGGCTTCACAATCCCAATGAAGTCTTTGAAGTCGTTAACCTACAGGGTCTCGATAGAAACCTAAGGTTAAAGGAGAATCGACTATAGTTGATGCAACTAGTAACACACAAGAGGTGTGGGTAATAGGTTTCCAGTTGCTAGAGTTCTCCTTTATATAGTTTTCAGATCAGGGTTTGCAATACAAGTTACCTTGGTAACAAAGCATTCAATATTCACCGTTAGATGAAAAACCTGATTTAACCAAGCTAATATCTTTTAACCGTTAGATCGAACTTAGCTTGTTACACACAAATGAAATGTATCCTCATTTAGGTTTATATAACCGTGCCCAAACGTGTACACCATGTTGGCTCAACAATAGTTAACCGAAGTTAGCCATATGATTACTCTCATATCAACCTTATTCATCTTAACCATAACTAGTTCAAATGACTCAAATGAAACTAGTTAAAGAGCCGTTCAATTGCTATGTTATCATAAAAGTATACAAAAACACAATTGAAGCAAAATCGGTTTGATTCACTCGAATCAATACATGAACATTATAGCCGCAGTTTGGAAAGATTGCATTCCTTATTTTATAAATGTTTAAGTTCATGTACACAACCGATTTTCGAAAGTAACCAACTCAAGTATGCAAACGGGTACGCATACTTAAGTAGCCAGACCGAGTTTAGTTACACCAGTACGCGAACGGGTGTGCATACGAATTTACATTCCAAACTCCAGCAGAAATTCACGGACGTGAGACTTCCGCCAGTATGCGTACGGGTACGCATACTTGCCAGACATCCAACAACCGCCAGTACGCATACGGGTACGCATACTTCAGGTTCCCGGTTTTGGACTTACACACAAATGTGATAACACACTATGTTTATATCCAAACATGGTTACATGATGTAGTAGTTCGTTTGCTTCTTTTAAGTATGTCTTCAAATGAATTGGTAGTTGATCACGATGGAGTAGTTCGTTTGCATCTTCTAAGTATATGTTCGAATGAATTGGTAGTTGATGATGATGGATTTGACATCTTAGAATGAAAAAAATGAATAATGGAGAAAAATTTCTTTGACTAAGGTAGTGTATGATAGAGAATAGGCTATCCTCTTTATATACAGAAGGGACCAACGATTATAATTTCAAAAAAAAAAAAATTAGTCGTTTGCGGAATAATCGGATTATATATAGACATTTATAGTCCGATTATGAGTTTGGAATAATTGGAAATATCTACCTTTTCGAAATCGGTTTATGTACGAGGCACCTAAAAATCGGTTCTTGATTTCTCTACAAATCCAAACTTAGGCCCATAATCGGTTTATGTATGCATTAGCGTAAATCGATTGTGGTTGATGTTCATCACATCAGCCCAGATTCGGTTTATATAGGTGCACAACAAAAACCGATTCCTATGAACATCAACCACAATCAGTTTATGCTAATGCACATATAAACCGATTCTTGGTTGATTTTCGGAAAACTTCACGAGTAAATTTCAGAGATTTAGAGTTAAATCATTGTTGAGTTCCTCTTAAAAGGAATGGATTAAAGGGATTTAACTCAATCACTAAATTATTTATTTTCGGATTTTCTTTCAAAACCCCCCGAAAAATAAATTCGGTTGTTGTTTGTGATTGATAGGTTTTAACATTTGATTTTGATGGAAACTGGAAAAAAAAAGAGTTTTGATTAATGATTTTTGTATTTGTTAATTGAATGATTATGATTTTGTATTTGTTTTAGAATGATTAAGGTTTCTTTAAAGGGTAATTTAGTATTTTACCATATTTTAGACATCCCAAATCTTTTTTTCTAGGTTGTTTGAAGAAATTCATAGCCATTTATACTTAGAAGTTTATCATCAAAATTTAATAAAAGTTTATGATCAAAATTTAGAAAGTAAATTATATTGTCCACAAATTTAAATATTGAATGTAAAGAGGATAATTTGAAAAGTTTCCTCTTGTAAGAACTTAACAATATGAATATTTAGTGCCTTCATCATACTACCATAACCAGATCCGATTTGTGATGTACTACGTACAAATTAGATAAAATTTTTTTTTTGAAGTGTAAGGTTAATATATATCGTATAAAAAAAAGAAAATGAAATAAGACCGAAGGTCCCCATTTTGAGTTACAAATTAGATAATCAAATCTATTTAGTACTCCATACTATTACAGAAGTTTTAGGAGTAGTTATTACTCTAAAGTGCCCTAATTATCCTGTTATCATTTCATCTTTTATTTTATTTTTTAATCTATGGATTGTGTGTTTAGGAAGGAACTAAATGCATTCAAGTCCTCAACAGAAAACATAAGATAAATCAAATGAGCTAGCCAGCTAGCTTACATTGAAAGATCTGACTAAACAAAAACTCGGACCAGAAATTGCTCTTTTTGAGAAACGCATACGCATTAAAATAAACACTTGCTATACAACATTGTAGGCTGTACAAAGCTTAGGATCTTGCAAACACATATTGGATCCGTTTTTACCATTCAAAAAAAAAAAAATTTTACTGCAAACCATTAATGACAAACAAATCCAACCAACAATATTAAGAATCAATCAATTCATAATGGAAGTTTTGGATCATGAGTTGATGGTGTGATTGCATTGGTATCCTTGATAACCCTACTTGAGCAATTAACAATACCGTTTAGATCTACCATCTACTACATAGACAAATTTAGGCAAAAGTTAAAAGAAAAAACAACCTAAACGGGTCAAACATGATGAAACGTGTTACGTTGACAACTTAAACAAATGGAGAAAAAAAGGTGTGAACCGTGACAAGTAAGGTAGGACTTAGGAGGGAAGAAGAACTGAAACAAATTAAGGACTTTAATTCATGCACAAAGCTCAATGCCACCGCACCGTTATTTAGGTCAAACTACATCAGATCACTTTGTGCATGAATTAAACTCTGTTGTCAAGTTTCAGCAGCTCAGCCAACAGGAGGGCTGCACATGGTTCGATTTTTATATGTTTTTGGTAAAACCTAAACCGAAATCAAAGTTCTCGGTTTTCCAATAATGAAAACCAATGAAACCATATAGCCTATTTGATTTCATTGGTTTCGGTTTCTACTCGGTTTTGTTAAAAACCATACGGTTTTTGGTTATTATAAACAATAATGTACCAGTGCTTTATAGTTTACACAAACAGTACACCCAACACTACAAGCGGCAGAAAAATTTGCTGGCAACATATCAGAGACATAAATGACGAGCAACTAAAATGACAGCAAAAGGATTTAACTCGAATAATCCTCCTAAGAGTCCTAACCATTCATTAACTACAATTCATCAGTGTGAAAAGATTCATTCTATTATGGTCATTATTAATCGGTTAACCAATTGGTTTTTGGTTCGGTTTTGAGGTAAAACCTAAACCAAAACCAATACTTACGGTTATCTGAAACTGACAACCATTAATAAGCCATAGCAATATGGTTTCCGTTCGGTTCGGTTTAAAATCTTCGATTTCGGTTTCGATTTTCTATTCTGGTTCGGTTTTGTGCAGCCCCATCAAACACTCAACAAGGACAAAAGTTTAGAGTAGAAAAAAGCAAACAAGAGGAGAATAGCAAATTCCCATCCCTTTCTTTCCTTTTCATACGCCTTACTCTCCTGTCTTCCCGCACATCTCTAGGCAAGATGAAAGGTGAAGCCACCTCGAGATACGCGAGTAGAAATCCCAGACTTGAGACGACTTTTTTTTTTTACTCGGTACAGAGTCAGACTTGAGACGACAAGAAACAAATAAAGTGATGTTTTAAATTAAAAGCATCTCTTCTCTTCTCTAGAGTAGACAGAGACCGACTCTCATCAAGTCGGAGAGGACAAACATTTCACACTAGATTACGGGATGCTTATTTAAACAAAACAAATCCAGAGCGAAAGGAGTGAGAATTTATGCTCTTTTTCATCCCACAACTTTATATAACTTCTTCTGATTCTACTGCTTCCACAAAATATATATACTAGTAACAGGAAACCAAGAAGAAAAGAAAAAATCCCATCACTTTTCTTCTCTTCTATATACTACTACTGCACTTCCAAAGCAAGCAATAGTACTTGCTGAAGTTAACAACTCTAGAGAAAACAGAACCCATTTCTTTTCTTCTTTCACCGTCTTCAGAGCAATGGATGTAAGTGTTCATTTACAACCTAATAATGCAATCCTTTAGATTTTTGTTCTTGATTGTTGTTGCTGATGAGTTGTTGATTGTTCTTTGTAGGATTTCAAGAGGAATCAAATACCTGCATTTGGGAACTGGGATTTCTCAGATGGGTTGCCGATTACACAGTATTTTGAATCAGCAAGACAAGCTGGATTAGTTAGATACAGCTGTGGTGAAAGGGATTTGTACGGTGCTGTTGCTGATGATTTTCTTTACTCTAATCCTCCTCATAGTTATCAGCATGATCTTATCAAACCACCTTCCATTACTGTTGTTTCTCGCAGAAAGGTAAACAATATACAATTTCCTTTTTGAGTTTGTTTTCTTCCTTCAAGCTGAATTACAAAAATGGGGTTTCTTCTGTTCTGTTTTACATCGTCCAAAAACCACAAAAATGATCAAATCAATGATTTTTCTACTGATTTATGCATGGGTTTCTTTTAATTTTACTCTTTTTGTTTACTTTTTCCTTCAAAACTTCTCTAAAATTGTTAGATTCTCTTTCTCTCACTGTCTCCAAAATTAAAATTAAAAACAGAGTGTATATACTTGAGATCCTTAATTTCTCAGACTTATTGTATGATTATCTATAAATGGGACATATCTTTTGGATTTATTGATCTATATATACATGTGTTTAAGTACAATAATTTTTTTTTTACGAATGATCATCATTGTAGAATTTAACTGTATATATATTATGAATTAAATTAGTACAGTACTAATTCTATGACATTATTGAAATGAAATTTTGTAGACAAAGGGAGGAGTACCAAGGGAGAAACGTTACAGCAACAACAACAATATTAGTATCAAGGAACAAAAGAAGCATGGTAGGGTATGTGACGTGACTGAACCGGCAAAACATCACCAGCAGCAGCAGCATCATTCATCGTATTCACATGATGATGATGATGATGATGAAGTTGAACAATATCACCATCAGCAACGTTACATCCCTCATCCACAAAGAATTCCCAAAGCTGTTGATGAAGATCTTTACAAAATCCCACCTGAACTTCTCTACAAACCTAAAAGAGTAAGCAATTTGATTCATCTTAATTAGTATGTAGGTCCTAATTCTGATTGATAAAAGTTCATAATTTTTATTTTATTCTAACATGAAATCATTTATTTTTTTAATTTCTTATTGTAGAACAAAATGCTTGGATTCTTCTCATGATTAGTACCCACTTGTGCTGCTTGAAACTGAAGAAGAAGAAAGAAAAAGCTTAATTTTAGGTTTAATATACTTATAGAAATATATAGGTGGTTACTTAATTTAATAGATTAGTCTCTAATTAAGTTAAGTTAATTTCAAGAGGTTGTTCTTAATGACTTACTTATTTTGTACTGTTAATCCAACATCCTTAGAGGGGTTAAATTAAGTATCTATCTTTAATTGTTAAGTTTCTCGCGTGGAGTGTCAATGAATGAATGAAAAGAGTTACCTATCACTCAATTTTTCTGGGTTTTGATCATTATTACTAGTTCTAGGCAAGACATCTGCATTCCCTTGCTTAGTTGCTTGCAACTTTTACAGCTCAAACTCAGAAGCTTGATTATAAATTTGGCCTAATATTAGGGCGTTAAAGGGGCTATGATCCCCTTTGATTGATTTCGGGGTCTCGGGCAGTTGAATGTGTATGCATGCTGCGGTTGGTGTGCAAGAAGACTAACATTAGATTGATTTTGAAGAAGTCAATTTGGTGGAAAGTGATTAACATTAGATTGACTCTTTTGTTCTTTAAAAACAAATAAATCTAGACATAATAATAGTATTTTATTAGGTTAAAGATACAGTATCATCAAAAATCACTAGTCTCTTTTGTACTACTACTGTATCTCTTAAACAGCTGCTTTCCCCTTTAATGCAATTTGCTTAACCAAAAAAATAAAGGTAATCGCTAGTGCCAATAAAATCTGAACCACGAAACTAACACTTGGCAGGATGTAATTAGCATGCAGATGTGTAATCGCAACTGCAACTTAGCTCCATTGAGCCACTGTGTTTTACTAGTAGTATCTTGGTACTTGCGAATTAAAAACGGGACATTTCATTAAAAATCTTGGTAGTTTTACACCTTTGATAATATTGTAACTAGTTTTAACATTTAAACTAAAGAATGGAGCATATCTTACTCTGTAAACTGGCCGTACAAGATGGCTAAGCAAATTATGGGCAACACAAACCCGTGTTATCTCTATATTGCAGCTCTGTCAGAGATCGTATCAAAACAAGCCGCAAATTAGTGGGTAATCCAAAGAGATTCCCATTATTCTAGTGTAACTCAAAGGTTCAGAAACACATCTTTGAGCTACTTAATTACTCTTCTCTGTGTCTAAATCCAAAATTAAACACAAATCCGTATTACAGACCCATAACTTTATGTCTATCTTTTTGGGGTTGAATTAGTTCTATAATTTAACTTATGTTTCATCTTCTTATGAATCTTTGATATTCAAAGAAGTAGGGAACTTGAATTAAAGATTAAAAAGAGTTTGAAAAGCTGATTGATACTACTAGCATATCAGCTCATACTTGGCCATTGGGATCTCTTTCCTTTTTGTAAACACAAACATCCAAAAAAACAGGCCAAAAAATTAGCAAAAAGAACACATGGGTTTGTGACTTTGCATTGTTTTAGGGGTTTTATAATGATTCAAGGGGACCCATAACTTAGTCCCTATTTCACTCAACTTTGTTACTCACCACAAGGGTTTAGAGGGCAGCTAATTTGATATTTACCATGAGCTTAAAGCAAAACTTTTTATAGCTCATGGAAATCTTCATCAGGGTTCAGGTTGTTAATTCCTAGTCATCTTCTTCTTTCTTTACTTTTCCTACCAATGTAAAAGAAGAAAGAAAAAGGGAATTTGGATAAGGGCCACTTTACTTTAATAAAATTGATGAATATTCTAAAGCTCATTAATGTTGGGCCATGTTTCATGAGCAGATAGAAATGTAAAGAACAAGTAAAGTTTTTTCTTCTTTTGTTGAGTGGTTGGTTATCTTAATTGCATTTGAAGAACTGGTGTAAGCTTAAGTGTAAGAATAAAGCGAGGGTGCCCAAGTACAAAACCAGAGAGAGCTTTGGACGGATACTGGTGAACTTATACACAATTCTATCTCCAATGAAAGTGAGATACTCTCTTCAGTACAAATTCTTAACCCAAATTGTACATGGATACCAGTGAATCTCATTGGCTGCAATTGGTCTGACTATGAATTCAATGTTTGTTTGGTATTATTGGTGATAACAGTTGTTATTGAAAAAGGCATGAAAAGGTAAATTAAGAGTGCACAAAAGCATGCAAAGCTCAACTGCTAATTGGCCCTACCAGTTCTTCTTCATTGTTGTACAACCAAAGTGAAAACCACCATTATGATTGTGTTTGGGAAGACAAGGAAGAAACCCACCACCAAGATTCAAAGCGTATATCCACTGAAAATGGGGACCCCCTCCTTTCTTTACTTTCTATGAAATGAAATGTCATGTTTTCAGCATTTACACCGTTTACTTCCGACCTTTTCTAATCTGTCAATGGAACATCAGTACTATGGTTCCCAATTATCACTCTATATATCCCTAATCTATCTCTCTTTATAGACCTTTTACTGCTTAGAGCCAAGCCCACAAGGGGGCTTATGTACTACTAGAAGCTACCTGTGTTTGGCTGTATAATGTGGACCACTGCAGCACATTGCTTATTCAAAATGTGGGTAAAAGTGGGTGAGACTGTGTGGTTTAGGAGAATTTGCCTTTGTCTGTCCGGTCGGTCATCCAACTCTAACAGGGTCTCAATTAAACCCACTGTCACTATACGAATCGATAACATTATTGTTTGCCAAGCCGATCAGAAAAACATTATTGTTTGCCAAGCCTGAGTTAAGTAGACTTGCTGTTTGATAGTTTGCCACCACATGAGTCAGCTGAGGATTTCAAACACCATTGTTGAGAGACTTGAACTTGAGATCCCTTAACAACACACGGCCAGCGGCACAATTTTATAAATAGTGTTATACAGCTTGGCCAGTGTGGGGATATTTGTAACATATCAAAATCATCAAGTAAAGAAAGTAGGGCACTTAAGGGAGACGTGGTTACTTGTTGTCTGGAATTCTTGGATGGTGTTCTATGAGGATTCACGAATGGCAGCGTTGCAGTGAGAGTGTGGGACAACAGCTGACATCACGAAATGCAGAAATTTGAAGTCCTCAGTTTAACCTCTCTCCGACTCTGGGAAGTATCTCTGAGCATCAAATGGTCTATCCCTGGATGCAGCTGAATCACGGAAGTCGGAACCACTTCCACCATTCATAGGAGCAAATGCTGCAAATACATGGAAACAGAAGGCGTCAAAAGTTGAAATAAAAGAATAAACAACCAGTTGCATTCCCATGAAGTGTCCTTACTAGCAGACACGCCTAATAAAGTTGTAAATTTTGGCCGATAAAGAACTCCAAAATATGAACAAATTTGTGTTCTGTATGTATCATAGCAGCAGAATCTTGAATTTGCAACCTATTGTCACATGCTGAATCAGTGATTCAGTGCAGAGACCCAACCAGGAAACCTGGTCTTCAAATGTTTGGCCCGCTACGATAACAGAACTTGAGCTAAATGTTTTCAAATTAAGAAAAGAAAAAATATAAGCAAGAAAAACAGTAAACTCAATTGCTAGAAGAGACAGGATATCTGGAAAATGATCAACCTTTGTCCCTCATTCTTCTCTCCCTATCATAATCAAACTTATCTCGGATTCGCCCAGCCTTTTGTAAAGTATTGTCACCTTGTCTACCAGCTCCCAAACCTTGGTCCTGCATTACAAATTATACACCTTAAATGAGAAACCGAATCCTACTGCAGTACAAAGACTTGCAGTATGATGCACGTTCTCTTAATGCACCACAATGCTGGAGATCCATGATGGAAATACAGCATGACGGCATGCAAAGCTTTCATATTAGTAACATTTTCAAGTGTCGACAAAAGTTTTCAGGAACTTGCTTCTAGTTAAATCTCATCTATGGATACTTTTCTGAAGCAATGACAGGGGAAAACTTGATGGATGACATGGAACCAACAGCGTGGAACATCCATGCCACTTCAAACGAGTGGTGAACAAATCAAATATAGCACCTTCAGCCTATCAATACTCCCCGAAGTTAAATTGAATAGGCTTCTGCAACCTAAACAGAAATTTGATTCTGAGATTTAGCAAAAGCCACAGCACAAAATAGGATCAAAACAAGTCTGCGTTTCTGCAAATGTTACACTTGCTTTTGATTATGAGCTCACAATACGATACTGACAGAAGTACCAACCGACCAGTAACCTAACCTTCCTCTAACCTCTGACTACTGCCGGGTATTTGTGTACAAGACAAAGACTAAGGAGGCAAGTTACCTGCTATGTGATACACCTAATTTGTTAGAGCAGATAAAAGTTCACGCAACTGCATGATAGATGGGTGGTAACTACTTGGATTGCTCAGCTCTGTGGTAGTGTTTCCTACACAAACTAAAACTGATATTGCCCACCTATGTCCAAGCTTCTCGAACAGGGGACCGGTTACTCTTTTGTCAAGATATAGTATCATACTACGATCATGTTATTAGCATTGAAATGAAAAAGTAAAGCAAGAGTTAAGGACATGACATTGGTACCTTAATTTGGTAGTTGGACCGTTGTCTCCTGGAACAGAAGAAAAAAGAGGTTTACATTACACTTATCTGGTTACACAAAATAACTCATCATGCCCACATGTTTTTCACGAGCGTATGAAGATAAATGACCGTTTCCCAGTGAGAGGGTATACAGTCAAATCTCAAATGCACACATGCCTCTTAAAGTGCAAGGCGGAAAAAGAAGAAGCAACAATGGGTATGACCCGCTAACTAGAACTTGATAAATCGTGATACAAAAATGCAGAATAGGTATCTAGAGGGATTATTAAAATTCAAAATTAGGTTACAGAAGCAAACCTGTAGGGCGAAAAGTCCTGATCATCCTCGTCACCAGATTCATAATCCGCGTGATCTTTGGCAAGTTTCTTGGAATAGCCTTCATCCCAGTACAACCTTTCCCAGTTCTCTCTTAGCTCCTGATATAGTTCCATATACCTTTTGCAAAAAGGTTCGTGTTCCTTTTTCCACATTATAAAACAATAGCAACATTAGTCCCCCAGAAATTTAACAAATGTCATCAGCTCTTATAGGAGTGTATTGAATTTGGATTTACAAATATTACTGGTTCTGCCATAATCAGGCACCTTATCTATAAGATGATAGTTTCCAACTGCCCACATTCTTCAGTTAGGCAAAATGTCGAATACCTATTGTACATGATTCATCATCCTAAATAAAAACCCATTCTATTAAGAACCGTAATTTCCATTGATGGAGCTCAATAAGGCATCACCACGTAGTAAGAGAGTATAACCCTAGAAGTGAAAAGGGGAGAGAGTACCTGTTCCTTAAGAACGAGACGAGTACGACGCATGAACTGTTCGCGCATTTGTTTACGACGCTTATTAGGAAGATTATCTCTAGGTATAACAAAACGTTCTCTAGGAGGAATATGTTCACCAATTTCATGCATTTCACCATCAATAACCCACCATTCTGATTTATCACCTTTTAAATTCTTATTTTTCATCGATACCACTGGATTTTTCTTAGTCCTTCTCTTTGCAGTTGAAGGTGCTGATGATGAAGAATAGGGACCAACATCACCACCACTGCCATCCATATAACACCGAAGCTGCTGTATTTGCTGCTGGGTTTCTGCTATTGGTAGTACATGTGGATGGAGAAATGGGTTTCCTTGAAGCTGAGTTAATCTCTGCAACTTCCTGGTTATAGATAACATTAGCAATTAGTGGTATCTTAAGAGATGATGAAGATTTTGGCTACTTGAGAAAGTTTCAAGGACAAAATCTTTTAAAAATCAGCTAGTTGGAGAATCGAAACAATCAGTGTTCGAAGCCTCCTTTGTTTTTCAGGCAAAACCAGCTTTTGGTTTTTCGCACCCCATCCACAACTCAAACAACAACAAAGTTTTTCAAGGGCAACTCCTATGGTGTGTAGGCTAGCTAAACCATACGCAACTTAATGACTCTCCTGTGGACCCTCAGAAATTCGTGGAGTCAGAACGCACTATGGTAGAATGAAAATGATTCTTCGCAATCCCACACCCTTCCTCATCGGCCCGTTATTTTTGGAAATGTTTAGCTAACCTATCTTCTTTCTTATAGATATAGTTTTCTCACAGATAGGTGACGGCCAAAACACAACGATTGGTCAATATTGGATTCCTCATACACCTCCAAATCAACCACATCCAGTGAGCCATATTCTACCACCCACCACCATAGTGTCCCACCTGATTGACCAAACATCAAACACTTGGAACCATAACATAATCCACCACTTCGTCTCAACAGATATGGCTCACCAAATCATTAATATCCACCTACCAAATACCCCAGTACCCAACAAAACCATTTGGCCCTTCACAAAAAATGGAAACTACTCCTCAAAATCTGGCTACAACCATCTCATCTCCATTTAACCTCCCACCCAAACAAACCAAAACCATTCTCATCAACCTGTGAACATCAAAGCAATCTAGAAGGTAAGATGTCCACCAAAGATCAGACTTTTCTTGTGGAAAGTCGCACACAACGGCCTACCAACCTTCAAAAGACTACACGGGCTAAATATCACCACTGCCAACACATGTCCACTATGTAACATCCACCCGGAGTCAGAACATCACCTATTTTTCGATTGTGATTACTCAAAAATAATCTGGCAACTTATAAAGTCGCACCTGGCGAGAAGCCCTAGCACTGAACAACAAACGCGGCTATGAGGGAATCACATTTTGCATCAACCGCAACTTCAACATCATCTTCAACATCAAACTCATCATCAACAGCAATACCGACATATTACCCTAACAAATCTCCAAGATGTACTAGAAAACCACTCGGAATCAACTCGAGGACTAATAGGATTTACGATTTGGCACATATGGCTGGCAAGGAATGCAAAAGTGTACAAGAGCAACAAAATTCACCAAGGAAAATTTACCAGGTCATACATGTAATGTTTGAAGAATACCAATGGGCACAGACACATACAACACCAATAATGGCAAATAAACCGATACTTCCAAGAAATCAACAACAAAGGACTATCACGGTTACTATCTACATACAATGGACATCACTATCACCAAACTGGATCAAAATCTGTTAGAGCATCGCTCGGTCGAACTCGCAAGCGTTGCTATCTCAAGCTTGTTTGACAATGTTAGTGATCAAAACTATAAGTCTTGATTTCTAGTCTACTTATAGTGATATCTCGGACTAGGATAGATTGTGTAGTTGAGCATTAGACTTCACGGCGTTCATCAATTGAAGACGAATAACTATTAAGGAGATCTTGTGGAACTTCATCAACAAAAGGTATATGGAGACTAAAACTCATCTATCACTTGAAAAGTCTATTTCTACTTTATCTCCTATATTGAGATAAAAGTTGTATTACTATATAGTATTCGACTATGCACATTTGAGATTTCGAGCTGAGTTTAACTCGCTTACATATTTCTCGAAATATGTGTTGGTAAGCTTTCGCTTCAACCAAGTTCATCTTATATTCTTGACAAAAGTCAAAAGATAATCATGTGAAAATTGCCGAGTAACATCTTACATGGTTTGTGTGATACAATCATTTGGTGTAAACTTGGAATGTTTTGTTATGATTATTTCAATAACTTGAAAATTGCTTTGATACTAATAGTGTGTGAAAACGGCTATTGTCATCCTCTAAAAAAGTTTCAATGATTGAAATAGAGTTTAGAACTATTGGATTATGAACATAGTATGCGTTCTTGCATGTATGTGATCCATGACCGGAACTATAGTATGCATACTTGTATGCGTACTTGTAGTTGTGGAATTCCGGGTACCAAGTACACATACCAGTACGCATACTTGCGTAAGGTATAGGTCAGGGAATTCTTGCTGGGTTTTGGAAGTGTACTAAGGTATGCGGATTCGCATACTGGCGAACCCAAACGCAGACCGGCTACTTAGGTATGCGTACCCATATGCATACTTGAGTGGTTAAAGTTCTAAAATCGGTTTGTTCATGAACTAATACATTTATATATTAAGGAATGCATTCTTTGCAAACCGTGGCTATAATGTTCATGAATTGATTCGAGTGAATCAAACCGATTTTGCTTCAATTGTGTTCTTGTATACTTCTATGAGAATATAGCAATTCAACAACTCTTTAACTAGTTTCATTTGAGTCATTTGAACTAGTTATGGTTAAGATGAATAAGGTTGATATGAGAGTGTTCATATAGCTAACCTCGGTTAAGTACTGTTGAGCCAACACGGTGTACACATTTAGGTACGGTTACTCAAACCTAAATGAGGGTACATTTCATTTGTGTATAACAAGCTAAGTTCGATCTAACAGTTGAAAGATATTAGCTTGAGTCTAATCAGGTTTTCATCTAACGGTGAATATTGAATGCTTTGTTACCAAGGTAACTTAGATTGCAAACCCTTATTTGAAAACTATATAAGGGAGAACTCTAGCAACTGGGAAACCTAATCCCCACACCTCATGTGTGATACTAGTTGCGACTAGAGTCGATTCTCCTTTAACCTTAGTTTTTTCACGAAACCCTGTAGGTTAACGACTTCATTGGGATTGTGAAGCCAAACCCAACTATTTTCTAAGATTTGCTTGAGATTTATCTCCGATAGGTAAAATTAAAAGTAGTCACAAACATCTTCGTCTCATCGTTTGTGATTCCATAATATCTTGTTTCGCCACCATACGATTAATATTATTGTGAGGTGATTGATAATACTAGGTTGTTCTTCGGGAATATAAGTCTGGTTTATCAATTGGTTCTTGTGCACCTTGATTTATCAAAAGATGGAACAAAACTTGTAGGTTTTTCTGTGGAAGACAGATTTATCTATTCCAATAGACTTTTTTGTGTGAGACAGATTTGTTTATCATGTCTTCGACTTTTGGTCGTAGCAACTCTTGGTTGTGGGTGAGACCATCTAAGGGAATCAAGTGCATAGAATCCTGCTGGGGTTCAGAGATGTAAGGAGCGCAATTGTAGCTTGATCAGTGTGAGATTGATTAGGGCTCAACTACATTCCAGTCTGAAGTTCATTGGTAGTAGGCTAGTGTTTGTAGCGGCTTAATACAGTGTGGTGTTCAAAGCTGGATTAGGTCCCAGAGTTTTTCTGCATTTGCGGTTTTCCTCGTTAACAAAATTCTGGTGTCTGTGTTATTTCTTTTCCGCATTATATTTTGTTATATAATAGAAATATCACAGGTTGTGCGTTGAATCGATCAATTGGTAAATCCAACCTTTGGTTGTTGATTGAAATTGATTGATCCTTGAACATTGGTCTTTGGTACCATTCAAGTTATTTCTCTTATATTCAATCGGGCTAGCAAATTCCTATTTGCTGATTGCAGATTGAATTGAGAGATAGAGATATAAAACTATTTGATATACTTTTCTTTAGATTGAGTCTGACTATCTAGTTGATTCTCTTGAAAGTATATTGGAGTTTGTCTATTCAGATTGCCGAACGAAATATTTGGTGTGGTTGTTAGACCCACATTTTTTCAATTGGTATCAGGAAAACGCGTTTGAGACCTCATAAGTCTGTGTTTGTAGCAATCTGATTTCTGTGGACCTACGAAGTATCTCACAAGTTACATACATAAAAATGTCTTCCAAAGTTTCTGATCATGTCAAAAATCTTGGTTTTTTCTCAAAGGATAACTCCTTAGCAGATTCTTCTGAATCCCGAAGGAAAGACAAAAAATTTGACATCATGTCAGAATCAGAAAATGAACTCACCAGATCGTTAAATTTTTTTTGCTGATATCATTGACTTTTAATATTCCAAAATCAAGACTCTTGAAGAAAAGAATGATCAGCTCATTGATGAATTCGAGAAATCTCTTGAAAGAGAACGTGAACTCTATTGCTTTATTGAATCTCTCTCTATCAATATCGAAAAATTGGTTCAAGAAACTACTCTACAACGTGAAAAAATTAGTATGCTTGAAGATACTGTTAGGAAGAATTCAATTAGAGAAGAACGTTTAATCAAGGGTTATTCATCAGAAATAAACAATCATCATGTTGAAAAAGAGAAACTTGTTGCATCTCTTCAATATGCCCAAGAACAATGTAATACCTTGAAAAAGGAAAACTCTGTTTTGATGAGTAAGTCATTCTCTGCACCTTCTTCTGATACTCACAAGGCTTTACCCAGCGTGAAAAAAAATCCCTTCAAGGAATTACCCACTGTGAATCACTTGCGAAATTCGCATGTGTCGAAAAACGTTATGAATCAAGGCAATCATGTTTCTAATCCACGATGTTGTTCTTTATGTGGGAAAAAGAATCATTATGCTCTTCACTGTTTTGCTAGAAAGAAACAAATCTCAAATCTTCATTATTTGCTTCTTTATACTGTAAATGGAGTAAATCGTATGACGACATCTACAGTGAATTTCTTTCCTACAGAAAAACATAATTCTTATAAGAATGATCTCTCTTCTAGAAATCGTCACAGGTACCAAGTTCATCTTAATGATATAAACTGTTGTGCCACGAACGAAGACATTCTTTGTGCTTATAAGAACAAGTCTGGCAAGTCTAAGTCGAGAAGATGGAAGTCCTTCAACTCTTCTTCTCTGGAACAGATCTCTAGAGGTCCCAGACTTAGTCCTCAGGAAAATCCCTCCGATGGACTTTTAAAAGGGTTATCACTAATTCCTCTGGGATAAGTTATAATCAATGGAAAAAGGGAAATACTCGATACAAACGCACAAAATATTTGTACAACTCATCTCCCATAATCCACAGTGAGAATACTTCTCACTTCTTTACCTAATTCCAGGTAATTTCGTCCTTGTATCTATCTTGAGAGTTGCAAGGATGATGATGTGGGAGTCTCAAGAATAGTTATATGTTTTTATGCGTCTTTATGTTAATTTTATTCGATCATGTTGATCGTATCTCGTGCTCTAGTTTGAAGAGAAATTTTCTAAATTATTGAGCCATGTTAACAAGTATTGTGTTTTCTCTAGGTGTTTTTTTTTAAAAAATACTTTCCTCTTCTGTGACCGGTCCACGAACGTCGTGTCCCCTTCATATGAGTTTATAGGGTTTCCATAACAAGAGTTTCCATCTCATGTGTACTAACACACACACACACACATATATATATATCTATATATATATATATATATATTATGTTATTTCATCCCTAACAAAAAACTTATATGGAGAACTCTTCAAAATCTCAAGAGTTTGTCTTGACATGGAGGAGGACACTCAAGGACGTGATTCGTTTCAAGAACTGGTTCTGAATAAGATGCTTGCAAGGAAAGAGCAAAACTCCTGGATTGATGAATTTGTCAAGGATTTAACTCGTTTTCAGAATGATTCAAAGGTCGAGTTTGCAAATCTTCAACTGCAAATAAATCATCTTTTAGATGG
This sequence comes from Papaver somniferum, assembly GCF_003573695.1. NCBI lineage: Eukaryota > Viridiplantae > Streptophyta > Magnoliopsida > Ranunculales > Papaveraceae > Papaver > Papaver somniferum. The sequence goes on from NC_039360.1 coordinate 181,559,593, forward strand.
TCAGGCCAGAATCCTTGCTAATCAATAGATCTTGATACAGAATCAAAAGAAACTCATCGTGGACTGCGTTAAGGCTAGACAACTTTCTCGTGTTGTTGATCATAAAGTTAGTGTTCTAACTCATGATCATGGGGTTTCCACGGCCAAGAAAATAAAGGAAATCAGCGACACCTTCTATGATGGTTTCTTTGAAAGGTATGAAGTTATCAAAGAACAATAATTTTTGTCTAGGAAACTTCTTATGAGAATTTATTCTTTTGTTTTTAAGAAGGATAACTAGGGCTTGGAATAGACATTATTGTGAGTAGACATAGCTATTGCTAACGTTTTTCATCTTGCAATGTTTTAGATTTATTTATTTAAATTCTAAGTTATTTGGAAGATGATTTTTGCAGTATTAATCTTTATGGTTTTATATATTGCAAATTTTTATGGGATATGTTGTTTACGTCCGAGAACCTTGACTGTCATACATATGTTCAAAAGTTAAATCTATTTTTGTCTTATTATGTCATTATGCAAATATTGATGGAAGATAAGATGAAATTTTGTCTATTATATATCATTGTGCAAATAGTGATGAAAAATAGAATGAATCTTTGATTATTCCACAGTATTGGTCTTTCCCTGATCCACATCTTTGTGTATATACTGTGCGGCTTCGTAAGTTCTCTTATGTTTAGCATGGCCAATTAAATTGATCATTTTTGAAAAAGTGGGGGTACAATAACCTCACCCAATATTTCGCTTAGCAATATGTATGGACTAACTCCAATATATTTTTAAGAGAATCAACTAGACAGTTAGACTCAATCTTAATAAAAAGTATATCAACGAGTTATATCTCAATTTCTCGATTCAATCCTTACTCAAACAAATAGAAATCTACGAGCCTGATTGAATACAAGAGAAATAACATGAACGGTACCAAAGACCAATGTTCAAGGATCAATCAATTTCAAGCAACAACCAAAGGTTGGATTTACCAATTGATCGATTCAACGCACAACCTGTGATATTTCAATTATATAACAAAATATAATGCGGACAAGAAATAACACAGACACCAGAAGTTTTGTTAACGAGGAAACCGCAGATGCAGAAAACCCCGAGACCTAGTCCAGATTTGAAAACCACGCTGTATTAAGCCGCTACAGACACTAGCTACTACAAACAAACTTCGGTCTGAACTGTAGTTGAACCCCAATCAATCTCACACTGATCCAAGGTACAGTTGCGCTCCTTACGTCTCTGATCCCAGCAGGATACTACGCACTTGATTCCCTTAGCTGATCTCACCCACAACTAAGAGTTGCTACGACCTAAAGTCGAAGACTTTAATAAACAAATCTGTATCACACAGAAAAGTCTACAGGAATAGATAAATCTATCTCCCACAGAAATACCTATGAGTTTTATTCCGTCTTTTAATAAATCAAGGTGAACAAGAACCAATTGATATACCGGACTTATATTCCCAAAGAACAACCTAGAAATATCAATCACCTCACAATAATCTTAATTGACTAGCGAAACAAGATATTGTGGAATCACAAACGATGAGACGAAGATGTTTGTGACTACTATTCTATCTTGCCTATCGGAGAAATTAATCTCAAGCCAATTGAAAATGCAGGGGTACAACAACCTCACCCAATATTTCGATTAGCAATCTGTATGGACTAACTCTAATATACTTTTAAGAGAATCAACTAGACAGTCAGACTCTATCTTAATAAAAAGTATATCAAGGAGTTAATATCTCAATCTCTCGATTTGATATTTACTCAAGCAAATGGAAATCTGCGAGTCTTTATCAAATACTAGAGATATAAACTTGGATGGTACTAAAGACCAATATCCAAGGATCAATCAATTTCCAATCAACAACCAAATGTTGGATTTCAAAATTGATCAATACAACGCACAACCTGTGATATTTCAATTATATAACAAAATATAATGCGGATTAGAAATAACACAGACACCAGAAGTTTTGTTAACGAGGAAACCGCAAATGCAGAAAAACCCCGGGACCTAGTCCAGATTGAGCACCATACTGTATTAAACCGCTACAGACACTAGCCTACTACAAACTAACTTCGGTCTGGACTGTAGTTGAACCATAATCAATCTCACACTGATTCAAGGTACAGTTGCGCTCCTTACGTCTCTGATCCAGCAGGATACTAAGCAGTTGATTCCCTTAACTGATCTCATCCACAACTAAGAGTTGCTACGACCCAAAGTCGAAGACTTTAATAAACAAATCTGTATCACACAGAAAAGTCTACGATAATAGATAAATCTGTCTCCCACAAATAAACCTATGAGTTTTTCTTACGTCTTTTGATAAATCAAGGTGAACAGGAACTAATTGATAACCCGGACTTATATTCCCGAAGAACAGCCTAGTATTATCAATCACCTCACAATAATCTAAATTGTATGGTAGCGAAACTAGATATTGTGGAATCACAAACGATGAGACAAAGATGTTTGTGATTTCTTTTTATCTTGCCCTATCGGAGATATAATCTCAAGTCTATTATTCAATTGAACTCGTACGATAGAAAATGGCAAGATTAGATCGCTCAACTACAAGAGAAGTAGTTTCGTCTGGCTTCACAATCCCAATGAAGTCTTTCAGTCGTTAACCTACAGGGTCTCGAGAAGAAACTTAAGGTTAAAGGAGAATCAACTCTAGCAAAACCAACTAGTATCACACATGAGGTGTGGGGATTAGTTTTTCCAGTTGCTAGATGTCTCCTTTATATAGTTTTCAAATCAGGGTCTGCAATCCAAGTTACATTGGTAACAAAGCATTCAATATTCACCGTTAGATGAAAAACCTGATTCAACCAAGCTAATATATTTCAACCGTTAGATCGAAACTTAGCTTGCCACACACAAATGAAATGTATTCATTTAGGTTTGAGTAACCGTACCTAAACGTGTACACTTAGTTGGTTCACAAATAGTTAACCAATGGTTAGCCATATGAGTACTTTCATATTAACTGTATTCATCTTTCTCATAACTAGTTCAAATGACTCATAAGAACTAGTTGAAGAGTTGTTCAATTTCTTAGGTCTTTATTCATAGACACAATTGAAACAAAATAGGTTTGATCCACTTGAATCAATTCATGAACAATATACCCACAGTTTGCAAAGATTGCATTCCTTATAATTTATTGTTTTAAGTTCATGAACTACCGATTTGAGAAATAACCAACTTGGGTACGTGTACGGGTATGCGTTCCTTAGCTACCGGATTTGAGTTTACAAACTCAGCAGAAATTTTCGGTTCGAAAACTTCCGTGGATACGCGTGCGGGTACGCGTACTTAAGGTGACTGGTTTAGTAGTTTGCAAACTACAAACGCAGCAGAAACTTTCGGTTGAAAACTTCCACTGGTACGCGTAACCAACCTGTCTCCTTCACCAATACCGTATGCGCACATATGCACACACTTGGTTTCCGGCACATGGATTTATACACTAATGTGCGAACACACTATATATGCTTATATCCATAGTTGGTAATCTCAACTCTACATTTCAATCATTGAAACATTCTTCTATAATGTTATAACAATCGTTATTCACGACTATCGTCATCAAAGCTATTTTCAAGATTGAAACTTCATCATGACTTTCTTCACGGGTAAAGATGAAAGTGGTTAAGGCAAAAGAATACCAACACATATTTCGAGAAAAAGATAGGCGAGTAAACTCGGCTCGAAATAGCAAATGTGTATGTATGAAAACTATCATACTTATATGATTATTGTCTCAAGAGTAGGAGATAAAGTAGACTTTTAAGTGATAGATAAGTTCAAGTCTCCACATGCCTTTTTAGTCGGATTAAGTTCGACTGGTTCCTCTAGTAGTTCTTCGTCTTCGTAAGGTGATCGCCATGGAGTCTGGAGCTCAACTACACTTAACTATCCTAGACCGAGACTTAGTCATAAGTAAACTAGAAATCAAGACATATAGTTTTGATCACTAAGATTGACAAACATGCTTGAGATAGCAACGTATGCGAGTTCGACCGAGCAATGCTCTAACACCAATATTCACAATCCCAATGAAGTCTTTAAGTCGTTAACCTACAGGGTCTCGATAGAAACCTAAGGTTAAAGAAGAATCGACTCTAGCTTACACAACTAGTATCACACAGGAGGTGTGGGGATTAGGTTTCCTAGTTGCTAGAGTTCTCCTTTATATAGTCTCCAAATCAGGGTTTAAAATCTAAGTTACCTTGGTAACAAAGCATTCAATATTCACCGTTAGATGAAAACCTGATTAGATTCAAGCTAATATCTTTCAACCGTTAGATCGAACTTAGCTTGTTATACACACATGAAATGTAACTTCATTTAGGTTTGAGTAACCGTACCTAAACGTGTACAAGTCGTTGGTGCAACAGTAGTTAACCAATGGTTATCCATATGAGAACTTTCATATCAACTTTATTCATCTTCACCATAACTAGTTCAAATGACTCAAAAGAACTAGTTGGAGAGTTGTTCAATTGGTTAGATCTCATAGAAGTATACAAGACACAATCGAAGCAAAAACAGTTTTGATTCACTCGAATCGATTCATGAACATTATAGTCACGGTTTGCAAAGATTGCATTCCTTAATTTATAAATGTCTTAGTTCACGAATTAAACTGTTTTTAGAAAATAACCCACTTAAGTACGCATACTGGTACACATACTTAAGTACCCGGACTGAGCTTGTTTTCAGTTCACAAACTCCAGCAGAAATTCACGGGATGTGAACTTCCGACAATACCCGGACTTAGCTCCGGTCATTCTGAACAAGCAAAGTACGCATACTTTGGTTCAAAGATTTTGGACTTACACAAGTATGAATACACATACAATGTTTATATCCAAACATGGTTATATATTCTAAACTCTCATTTCAATCATTGAAACATTCTTAGAGGATGTTATATAGTTGTTATTCACAAACTATTTTTCATCAAAGCGATTTTCAAGCAATTGGAATAATCAACATGACTTTCTTTACGAGTAAAGATGAACTTGGCCAAAGCGAAAGCTTACCAACACATATTTCGAGAATTAGATAAGCGAGATAAACTTGGATCAAAATAGCAAATGTGTATAATCGAAGTGTATATAGCAATATGAGTTTTGTCTTAAGATAGGAGATAGAGTAGATAGACTTTGAGTGATAGATAAGTTCAAGTCTCCACATACCTTTTTGTCGATGAAGTTACACCAGTTCCTTGAGTAGTTCTTCGTCTTTGCATGATGAACGTCGTGGAGTCTAGATCTCAACTACACTTTCTATCCTAGTCCGAGACTTAGCTATAAGTAGACTAGAAATCAAGACTTATAGTTTTGGCAACTAAACTTGACAAACAAGCTTGAGATAGCAATGCTTGTGAGTTCGACCGAGCAGTGCTCTAACAATCTCCCCCTTTGTCAATTTTAGTGACAAAACTATCAATACATATGGAATACAAAATAAGTAAACTTTGCAGCTTCTCATCCATATGTTTGATCTCCTTGGTTCTTCAACATTACTCGAAATCTTCGTCACTTCCAAGTACTCCAATGATTCCAAAGATATTCAATGTAGCATCATCGTTGTTGAAGATTCGTAGCCATAACAATGAGAAAACAATAGCTCTCAATCATTGTCACATAGTGTCATAGTATTATTACACAACAACAAAGTTCAATTGTATCACAACTTCGACAACAACACTATGGTGATATGTATCTCTCCCCCTTACTCAATAATTCATCTCACATGAAAACCACTCCCCCTTACATAATGATCCGGAAACCATATGTATTTCTAGTGTGAACTACACATTAATTCTCCCCCTTTTTGTCAATAAAATTGGCAAAGGTACGAACACTAGTGGGATCCTAATGAAATTTCCATGGAGACATTTCATGACCAAAAGAAAGTACATATCAAATTTTTAGATGCAATCATATAGTCGAAACTAAATGCATTCACCAAGGAGTTTATAAAGATGCAAGATAACCCCTATAATATTCCACAACCGTACTCCCCACAAAGATTTAGCAATTAAGCACAAGTTCGATTAAGAACTCTCCCCCCTAAAATGTCATTCCTGAGAGAAAAACAAGAGAGACCTTAATTTCACAAGAAAATAACGATTTCTTTGGACATTAACAAATCACATAAGAATATGAGTTTGTATCCAAAAATCTCAATTAAATTAACCACAAGAGAGAACCCATGATTAATTCAATCGGAAATGCTCACATAAGAGAACTTATGGAGCCTCACAGTATTACATAAAAACATGGATCATGGAAGATCAATACTGCGGAATAAGCAAAGATTCATTCTATTCTTTATCACCATTTGCTCAATGACATAATAGACTTAATCTTTGTAAACAAAAGCTTATCCTTTCTTTCATCAATATTTGCATACTGACATAAAAGACTTATCTTTTGTTTGTCAAGAGTTCATTCAATCTTTTATCAATACATGCATATCGACATATGAAAGACTTAACTTTTGACCACATATGGGACACTCATAGTTCACGGACGCAAACACACATATCCCATAACAAGTTGCAATATATGAAATCATAAAGATTAATAGTGCAAAATCATCTTCCAAACAAACTTTAGAATTTAAATAAATAAATCTAAAAACATTGAAGATGAAAATCGTTGGACATAGCTATGTGTAATCACAATAATGGCTATTCCAAACCCTAGTTAACCTTCTTAAAAACACAAGAATAAAATTCTCATAAGAAGTTTCCCTAGACATTGTAGAGCTTTCTCAGAACATCTACCGGGAATTCCTTCTCATTATTGAAAAACCCATTGATTATGGATCATTCAATTCCTCTAAATCTTCAGAAATATCAGTCAACTCACTAAGTTCTCTTTTTAGCTCGCGCAAGGAGTTCTTTGTTAGAGACAACATTTGTTCATAATGAGTTATCTTTTCTAAAGATAAAATGATTGAGATTTTAAATCATTTCTTTTGTTGATGAAATCTTTCACCATACCTCTAAAGTTATTATCAAAATGACAAGAGGCAGTTAGAGGAAGAACCTTCTCCATCATTTGTAGATCTCTCCTTCTTCATCCTTGAGGAAGTGATTCCTTCACAAAGATACACATTAACTGCTTCGACTGCATCCCTTTTTGTGGTACCTCTAGTTACAGGAGCCATGAAACTGTATCTTTCAAGGAGAAAAGAGATGAAAGACTTGATTACAAATGAATATAAATAGACTTATGGACATTCAAACCCTAGAAGAGATTTGAACAAGTATTACATGGTTTATTATCCATTATCTAAATTATTAGGAGAATATTTTCTTAATAAAAATAAAGAATACACAAATAGAAAACTTGAACCACTTTGATGCAAACCTCATTTTCTCAAGTTAAAGATGAGGATGCGGACTCCCTGGTTTTAGACAGTGACGGAGTGAGCCAAATGCACACATCTTTTAACACTTAGTGGTTTGTCAAGGTTTGTTGTATAAACAGATTTTTTACCTCGTATGAATTTGGAATTACAGGTTTTTTTAGGAAAACCTTGTTGATTATCTAAAGCCAGATTCATCATTCGCATGTTCTCTTGGAGTTTGGCAATTCTTTTGTTGTTCCTCTTGAATCTCCAACACGTGCTTTGAACATGATTTGCATTTCCACAAAACGAACAAATCAATAAAGATTTTTTATTCTGTTGAATTGCCTCATGTTTATTACAATATTCAACATTCATTGTTCTATGATTAGTTGGAACAAGAGAGTTGTTTGTACTTGCAGTTTTGCTTTTAAAAACTAAACCATTAGTGTTCCCAAAGGACTTATGACCGAATAGCATTGCTGGAATTTTTTTAGAACTTCCACATAACCTCTGCAGGTCATCCCTAAGAGTATGAATTTCTTTTTTCCTTTAGTGACATCGTTCTGGTGAGTTCGTCATTAATAAAAAAGCGGGGGTCTAACAAACACACCCAATATTTCGCTTAACAATCTGTATGGACAAACTCCAATATACTTTTAAGTGAATAAACTAGACAGTCAGACTCAATCTTAATAAAAGTATATCAAAGAATTATATCTCACTTTCTCGATTCAATACTTACTCAAGCAAATAGAAATCTACGAGTCTGATTGAATACAAGAGAAATCACTTGAACGGTACCAAAGACCAATGTTCAAGGATCAATCAATTTCAATAAACAACCAAAGGTTGGATTTTCCAATTGATTGATTCAACGCACAACCTATGATATTTCAATTATATAACCAAATATAATGCGGAAAAGAAATAACACAGATACCATAAGTTTTGTTAACGAGGAAACTGCAAATGCAGAAAAACCACGGGACCTAGTCCAGATTGAACACACACACTGTATTAAGCCGCTACAGACACTAGCCTACTACAAACTAACTTCGGTCTGGACTGTAGTTGAACCCCAATCAATCTCACACTGATCCAAGGTACAGTTGCGCTCCTTACATCTCTGATCCCAGCATAATACTACGCACTTGATTCCCTTAGCTGATCTCACCCACAACTAAGAGTTGCTACGACCCAAAGTCGAAGACTTTAATAAACAAATCTGTATCACACAGAAAATTCTACGGTAATAGATAAATCTGTCTCCCACAGAAATACCTACAAGTTTTTGTTCCGTCTTTTGATAAATCAAGGTGAACAAGAACCAATTGATATACAGGACTTATATTCTCGAAGAACAACCTAGAATTATCAATTACCTCACAATAATCTTAATCGACTAGCGAAAGAAGATATTGCGGAATCACAAACGATGAAACGAAGATTTTTGTGACTTCTTTTATATCTCGCCTATCGGAGAAATCAATCTCAAGCCAATCTTACGATTGTACTTAATACGATAGAAACAACAAGATCAGATCACGCAATACAGAGAAAATAGTTGGGTCTGGCTTCATAATCTCAATGAAGTCTTCAAGTCGTTAACCTACAGGGTCTCGATAGAAACCTAAGGTTAAAGGAGAATCGACTCTATCTAATAAAACTAGCATCACACAGAAGGTGTGGGGATTAGGTTTCCCAGTTGCTATAGTTCTCCTTTATATAGTCTTTCAAATCAGGGTTTGCAATCTAAGTTACCTTGGTAACAGAGCATTCAATATTCACCGTTAGATGAAAACCTGATTGAATTCAAACTAATATCTTTTAACCGTTAGATCAAACTTATTTTGTTACACACAAATGAAATGCACGTTTATTTAGTTTTGTGTAACCGTACCCAAACATGTACACTTAGTTGGTTCAACAGTAGTTAACCAAATGGTTAGCCATATGAGCACTTTCATATTAACCATACTCATCTTAATCATAACTAGTTCAAATGACTCAAGAGAACTAGTTAGAGAGTTTTTCAATTGCTTAGATCTCATAGAAGTATATAAGACACAATCGAAGCAAAAACGATTTGATTCACTCGAATCAATTCATGAACTTTATAGCCACGGTTTGCAAGTATGCATTCCTTAGTTTATATAAGTTTAAGTTCACGAATAATTGTTTTTAGAAACTAACCCACTTAAGTACGCATACTGGTACGCGGACTTAAGTACCCGGAATAAGTTTGTTTTCAGTTCACAAACTCCATCAGAAATTCACGGGATGTGAACTTCCGACAGTACGCGTACTGGTACGCAGACATCAGTTCCGATTTTCCTGAGCAGCAAAGTACACATACTTTGGTTCAAGGAATAAGGACTTACACACGTATGAGTTATCACACAATGTTTATATCCTTTCAAGGTTATATTCTAAACTCTCATTTCAATCATTTAAACATTCTTAGAGGACATTATATAGTTGTTGTTCACAAGCTATTTTTCGTCAAAGCGATTTTCAAGTAAATGAAACTAATATGACTTTCGTCACTAGTAAAGATGAACTTGGCCAAAGCGAAAGCTTACCAACACATATTTCGAGAAATAGATAGGCGAGATAAACTCGGCTCGAAATAGCAAATGTGTATAATCATAGTCTATATAGAAATACGACTTTTTTCTCAAGATAGGAGATAGAGTAGATAGAATTTTGAGTGATAGATAAGTTCAAGTCTCCACATACCTTTTAGTCGATGAAGTTCCACCAGTTCCTTGAGTAGTTCTTCGTCTTTGTATGATGATCGCCATGGAGTCTAGAGCTCAACTACATTTTCTATCCTAGTCCGAGACTTAGCTATGAGTAGACTAGAAATCAAGACTTATAGTTTTGGCAACTAAACTTGACAACAAGCTTGAGATAGCAACGCTTGCGAGTTCGACCGAGCAGTGCTCTAACAATCTCCCCCTTTGTCAATTTTAATGACAAAAGTATCAATACATATGGAATACAAAATAAATAAATAAACTTTTGTAGCTTCTCTTCCACATGCATGATCTCCTTGGTTCTTCAACATTACTCGAAATCTTGTCACTTCCAAGTACTCCAATGATTCAAAAGGTTGTAAGTTTAGCATCATCGATAAAAATCCGTAGAGATAACAATGAAAAAACAATAGTTCTCAGTCATTGTTACACAGTGTCATAGTATTATTACACAATATAAAAGTTCAATTGTATCACAACCTCGACAACAATACTATGGTGATACGTATCACTCCCCCTTAGTCAATACTCTATCTCACATGGAAACCACTCCTCCTTACATAATGATCCGAAAATCATATGTATTTGTAGTGTGAGCTACACATTAATTCTCCCCCTTTTTGTCAATAAAATTGGCAAAGGTACGAAAACTAGTGGGATCCTAATGAAAATTCCATAAAGACATTTCATGACCAAAAGAAAGCACATATCAACTTTTTAGATTCCATCATATAGCCGAAGCTAAATGCACTTATCAAGGAGTTTATAAAGATACAAGATAACCCCTATAATATTCCACAGCCGCACTCCCCACAAAGATTTGTCAATTAAGCACAAGTTCAATTAAGAACTCCCCCCCATAAAATGTCATTCCCGAAAGAACAAGAAGAGCGACCTTACTTTCACAAGAAAGGAAGGATTTCTTTGGACATAACAAATCACATACGAATATGAATTTGAATCCAAAATACTCAATTAAATTAACCACAAGAAAACCCATGATTAATTAAATCGGAAATGCTCAGCATAAGAGAATTTATGGAGCCGCACAATATATACATAAAAATAAGTATCAAGGATGATCAATACTGAGGAATAGACAAGGATTCATTCTATTTTCCATCACTATTTGCAGAATGACATACAATAGACATAATCCTCGTAAACAAAAGTTCATCCTATCTTCCATCAATATTTGCATAATGATATACAATAGGCTTAAAAAAATTTGTAATGTCAAAAGTTCATTCATTCTTTTGTCAATACTTGCATATCGACATGTGAAAGACTTAACTTTTGACAAAGTATGGGACAATCATAGTTCACGGACGCAAACACACATATCCCATAACACATTGCAATATATAAAACCATAAAGACTAATACTGCAAAAATCATCTTCCAAACAATTTTAGAATTTAAACAAATAAACCTAAAAACAATAAAGATGAAAACGTTGCACATAGCTATGTGTAATCACAATAATGGTTATTCCAAACTCTAGTTATTCTTCCTAAAACACAAGAATAAAATTCTCATAAGAAGATTTCCTAGACAAAACAAAAACAACAAGCTAAAGAGCAAGGACAAACACTTAAACCATCAAAACCGAACACGAACTGAAATCAAATAGACGTTTCGGAATCCTCACGAGCCTTGAGGTGTTTGCGCTTGTGATTGGCAACATCTACTGCTTCTTCAGAGAAGATATCTGATGAGTGCCAAATATTGTATATGTTTATCCCTTTTTGTTGGCATTTTAACTCATCTTTTGTGCATTAATTCTACATTTTATCCCATATTCTGTATTTTCATTGTCTTCAAGAATAAATATTTTTCTTACTTAATTTTGCATTTTTAGGTAATAAACGAAGTTCGGATGAGTCGCGGAGCGAAAAGAGCAGAAAAGTAGTGAAAAGCCGGGAAGAATTACGCAAGGAAGCCGCAAAGAATGGAGCGCACGTCCAAAAAGCTAGGAATGGGCTCAAGAAGGAAGAATTGTTCTTGAAGAAGATATGGGCTTGGCATACCCAAGGCCCAAAACCCTTACCCAAACCCATTTTTTATATCCATACCCGCCTCCATTCCCGACCGTCAGATTGGATCGCATCTGCATCCTACGGTTGCTTCTTTGCCTGCGCATCAAACCTCGATACTTCCGCTTAACACTACAACACCTAACTCCATCTGGTGTCGTTAATTTTGTTGTATTGTATAATCCAACGGTCGCTGCAGGATCCACTTCATCTCACCGTCAGATTGATCTTTCATCTCCATATCCCACGGTCGAGATTCGCCAAACATCAAACTCGATGATCCCGCTACACACCATAGCGACCGAACCCTATACCCTAAACCAAACAACACCTAATCTCTTCTCCATCGACTCCATCTTCCCTCACCTCCGTCTGCAACAGCCTCACCTTCACCACCTACTCCCTGCCACCACCTTATCCACCCCTGCCCTTGGCTTAGGCCTTGGTTCCATTGTTCTTGTTTAGTTTCATTGCACTGTCACTTTTCCTCATTCCTTCACTGCCACTGTTTTACTTTCACTTGTCCTTCATTTTGTTTGCTATTTTCTCCTGCTATTTCAACTTCTCCTGCTGCTGCTCCAGCTTGCTTCTCTTGCCCTGTGCTACAGCCACTGCTGCTGCTGCAACTGAGTTTGGCTCACAGCACAAGCCCAGCTCATCATTAGGTTACCAATCCCAATTCTCAGTCATTACAAAGGCTCAGTTCACTACACTAAGCCCAAGCCCAAATTCAAAACCAAAGCCTAGTGCACTACAAAACCAACTGAGCCCAAGCTCAGTTCATTTCATTAAGACAACACCCCAACTCATTCCAAGGGTATTCATAACCCATTAGCACTCAAAAGCCCATTGATTATTCATAGCCCAATAGCAATTTAGAGCCCAAAGTAGCTAAATACTCCAAACACACCCAGTCTCTGTGGATCGACCCGTACTTGCACGAGCTACAACCGACGACCGTGCACTTGCGGTATTACTGTAGGCACGCGTTTTCATTTCGCTTAATTTTCACGCATCTCCGGGCCCACCAAGTTTTTGGCGCCGTTGCCGGGGACTCGGTTAGCGGCGCTGTTGTTGTTTTTGTTCTACATTTGTTTGCTGTTCTCTGCATTTGTTTGCTGTTATAGGTCTTGTTGCTGGCTAGCCTTTGCTAGCTAGCTAGCTAACTGTTGCCTGTTGCTGCTAGACCTTTCTTAACCTTGCTGTTGCATCCTTAGTGCATCCTGTTGCATCTTCACTGCATTTACTGTTTCATTACAACTGCATTCTTGCATTCTTTCATTTACTGTCATCTAGCCTCACAGAATTCTTAACTTGCACCATCTAGCCTTTATGGATGCATCATTAGCTTTAGCTTGCATCTAGTTTTGTCCTGCATATTCAGTTATCAACTCATCTTGCAGCTCATTGATTCTGTCCTGTAACTTTCTTATTTGTCATCTGAAGCTTGTGCCATCTGCATTGCATCTTACATCATCTTGGCATACTTGTAATCTTATATTCTTGCATATCTTCTTGCACTGCATCCATTTGCATAAGCATCACTGTGTAACTGCATTTTAGTCTCACTTGCTTCTGTGCACTTAGTGTAAGCATTTAACTGTTCTTGCATACTGTTTTGCATTACCAAGCATCTTTGTTGTTCTTGCTTACTTAGTTGCATCTTTTAGCTTAGCTTAGTGTAAGCATAGTCCCTGTTCTTGCACTTCCTGTTAGGAATTGTCTTACCTCTTTAGTGCATTGTCTTGCTTCTTTCTCTTGCTTTTGTTATTGCTCTTGCTTTTGCCTTGCTGTTGGGTTCAGAACAAAAGCTGCTGCAATTGAACAAGCCCACTTGCTGTTGAACAATTCTGCTGGGCTTGCTGTTTGAACTGCAGTAGTGATCCTGCTGCCAAGCTTCTGTTGTTGGGCTGTGCAATAAAGAAACAAAAGCCCAACTGGGCTGTAAGCTGCAGAAGGAGAGGAAATTGAACCAAGCCCAACTGGGCCTTAAGTATTGAAGCCAAAGCTTAGGATGATCCAAAGCCCAACTGGGCTTTTGCAACCAAACTGAGCAGCTGGGCTGTGCTTCAAAGGTAAGCCTAAACCCATTAAGAGAACCCAACCTGTGGGCTTCCATTTTTAATCTGTGGGCTTTTTTTTTTTTATTTTAATTTTTTCTTTCTTTATTTGGGATTGTAATAATTTTAGTTTTATTTTTATTTTTTTTTTTGTGGGTTTGTAATAATTAGTTTTTTTTATTTTTTCTTTATTTGGGCTTGTAATTTAGTTGTTTGTTAGGCTTGTAGTTTCTTTTAAACTAAAATTTGGGCTTCAAAACCCAACCCAAAAAAAAAAAAAAAAAAACTTTGCTCCTTATTTCAAAAACCAAAATTTTATCCCAAGCAAAACCAAATTTTTTTTTTCAAAACCCTTTCAACCAAATTTTCAAAACCCATTAAAACCAAATTTTTTAAAAAATGGGCGAGTGTGTGAATAAACTCCGTAGTCTCCATGAATACATGTACCCTAACATAATAAGCCAGTTATCATGTATCGTCTTACCCCAGACTGATGGCCCATTTGAACTAAACGCAAGCATGATACAAATACTTCCTATATTTCGAGGGTTCGATTCTGAGAATCCCTATAACCATGTAAGAGAGTTTGAACAAATTGTCCGGGCTTTACAACCTGACCATATATCCGAAGACTCTTTGAAATTGCGTTTGTTTACTTTTTCTTTAAAGGAAAAGGCCAAAACATGGTTTTACGGTTTGAGACCGCAGTCAATCACCACTTGGGACCAACTCACAAATCAATTTGTCGGAAAGTTCTTTCCACATCATAGGACCATCTCTATTCGTGACGAGTATTAATTTTTGTCCAGTTAGATGGAGAAACACTTTTTCATTATTTTGAACGATTTAATGATTTGTTGTTTGAGTGTCCTCATCATGGCCTCGAGAAGTGGAGACTGGTCGCCATTCTTTATGAGGGACTAGACTTTAAGTCTCGAGCCTTGGTTGAATCTATGTGTAATGGTGAATTCATTGATAAAACTGTGGACGATGCATGGTTATTTCTAGCTGAAGTTGCAGAGAAAACCCATCAGTGGGAAACCTATAGGGAAACTAGGACCATGCCACATGATATGGGTAATCACCATGAGTCAGATGTTGATTTTCCCAATGAGCTTAATTCTGGATATAGTGTTTCATACCCTATTGCTGAAAATGTCAATCCATATTCACCTATTTTAGAGGCAGATGTATGGACGAAAAACACTAATGGTTTTGACAAAGTAGGATTTTCATGTATTTGTGATGATGATGATTATGATGATGTTATATTAGAAGAACATGTCTATGCTGAAAATGTTATGGAACCTTTGGGTTCAAATACATTAGGCTTTTCTGCCCCGACCTTCATGAATGATGTTTCTTCTAGTATTCCATATACATGTGATGAGGCTACTGATTTAGATATTGTGCAGTTATCCTGTGAAGAGCATGACTTAGGTAATGTTGAATCTTCTGTTGACACTAATGATCCTATGCATGAAAATATAGTTGATGTGTCTGATTCCATACTTAAGCCACAATATATTGCTTCTTTTGATGTTAATTTGGATATTTCGGATAACCATGATTCTGAATTTGGACTTGTGAAATTGTGTTGTGATGATGAGCATGCTACACAACTTGATTATGATTTAGAAAATGCTGATGTGACTGATAATATTGGTACTTTTGATCTCATGCATGTGAGAAACTTAGATGTCACCTTCTTGCCTAAGTCACAGATTGAGATTATTCCACCCAACCTAGATTTGGTTTGTAACAAAAATTTTAAACCAACTTTTTGAAGATTCCCAACCTAGGATTGGAACTGTGTGCCTCTCAAGTCCTCTTGGACTATTTTGCATCTAAATACAATACTTTTAAGGAGCCACAGTTGGAATATGCATGTTTGTCCATCCCAAACAAAGTCCATTTTCAGTTAGACCTTGTGAATCCTGCACCCCTAAAATTGTTAGATTTTGTGCTTAAAAGTAAACCTGTTGAAAAATTTAGGTTTAGGGGTGATTCATCCGGTTTTTCACTCTCGCTCTCATTTCAGTCCAATTTTAGTGTTTTGAAACTGTCTATGTTTCAACACTTTGTCTTTTGGGTTGATCCTCAACTCTTTAGATTGTTAGTGTATGGTGAATTTTTTGTATATAATCCAGTAGATAAAAATTTTAAAAATCCTTTTGTTCCTTTTGTATATATTTTGCTAATCCAATATGATCTCGGCTGACATATGTTGGATTCTTGCCTTGAATAACGGAGTTCTAATATTGCTTTCGCCGAAACCGGGTATTCTCTTTCCTTTTTCTCTACTCAACATGATCCTCTTCATATGTTGTATTATAATTTTGTTCATATTTTGAAACATTGAGGACAATGTTTAGTTTAGGTTTGGGGGTGAAAAGTAGATACTTTGATAATATGCCATAATTGAAAACAAGAACTCCCTCTTTTTGAAAAAATTTAAAAAAAATTTCAAAAAAAAATTATTAAAAAAATGAAAAATCATAAAAATGGAGCTCATTTACCTTGAAATGTTGACTCTTGTGCAAATATGTAATTATTAGGAGTCTTAGTCTAGATATTTAGGCACCCTGATTCTAGCACAATTCACATAGTGATAAGAAACTTGCACGCGCACGATCTACCAATACATGTATAGCCTCGATCTTCAAGGTGTTTGATAGGAAGTTAGATTGCCAATCACTTTAGAATACTGAATGAGACTTGACTAGCTTGTTCTTTGGTTGGCTGGGATAGAAGTTGGAGGATACGTTAAGAAAAGCAACCATAGAATTTGACCGGATGCATTCGATAAGGGCCACCTCTTGCTAAGAGTCATGTAATTATGTTTTTCTTTTTGTTCATGTATCAAAAGTGTCACTATGTTGTAAAGATCAAAGCTATTTCTTAAAAAAAAAAAAAAAAATCATCAAGTATTTATTTATTCCATGTTTTGTCATGTTAAAGACAATAGTTCTCTCTTGTTCCAAAAATAAAAGAGAGTAATCAATGTAAATAAGAGTCATGTAAAGAGTCATCTTTTTATTGTAAATAGTCTTGTAATAAGCAAGGAGGGTGCAGCCATCGATGTATAACGCGGGTAAACTGAAATATCACCAACTCATTGGGTGAACATTCACAATTCTCGTAAAGCCGGACAGCTAGCTTGGCTTAGAATTCGGTTCTTAGCCTAAAAACTATCTCTTGGTGGTTAGTAGTCATAACTTCAGGTCATTCTAGAAACATGTGTAGATACACTTTACACTCTTATCACATGTCTTTATTTGTTATCAGTGCTAGGATTGTGCCTTTGATAGCTAGATTGACATCTCCATTTTGCTGTGAGCTTAAACTATCTTGCACATGTCACATTTGATGGAATCTGAGCTTATATTTTGACCTAGAACTTTGTAGGTACGTTCTAAGCAAACCTTCACGAGACTTAACTCGTCCACTAGGGACACTTAGTGGTTTAAAAGGCTTAGTGCATACGCTAAATGCATTCGAGAGACCAGCGACAGTGGTATAGGTAGGATTTCCTTAGTTTTGTTTTACTTGAGGACAAGTAAAATTCAGGTTTGGGGGTATTTGATGAGTGCCAAATATTGTATATATTTATCCCTTTTTGTTGGCATTTTAACTCATCTTTTGTGCATTAATTCTACATTTTATCCCATACTCAGTATTTTCATTGTTTTCAAGAATAAATATTTTTCTTACTTAATTTTGCATTTTTAGGTAATAAACGAAGTTCGGATGAGTCGCGGAGCGAAAAGAGCAGAAAAGTAGTGAAAAGCCGGGAAGAATTACGCAAGGAAGCCGCAAAGAATGGAGCGCACGTCCAAAAAGCTAGGAATGGGCTCAAGAAGGAAGAATTGTTCTTGAAGAAGATATGGGCTTGGCATACCCAAGGCCCAAAACCCTTACCCAAACCCATTTTTTATATCCATACCCGCCTCCATTCCCGACCATCAGATTGGATCGCATCTGCATCCTACGGTTGCTTCTTTGCCTGCGCATCAAACCTCGATACTTCCGCTTAACACTACAACACCTAACTCCATCTGGTGTCGTTAATTTTGTTGTATTGTATAATCCAACGGTCGCTGCAGGATCCACTTCATCTCACCGTCAGATTGATCTTTCATCTCCATATCCCACGGTCGAGATTCGCCAAACATCGAACTCGATGATCCCGCTACACACCATAGCGACCGAACCCTATACCCTAAACCAAACAACACCTAATCTCTTCTCCATCGACTCCATCTTCCCTCACCTCCGTCTGCAACAGCCTCACCTTCACCACCTACTCCCTGCCACCACCTTATCCACCCCTGCCCTTGGCTTAGGCCTTGGTTCCATTGTTCTTGTTTAGTTTCATTGCACTGTCACTTTTCCTCATTCCTTCACTGCCACTGTTTTACTTTCACTTGTCCTTCATTTTGTTTGCTATTTTCTCCTGCTACTTCAACTTCTCCTTCTGCTGCTCCAGCTTGCTTCTCTTGCCCTGTGCTACAGCCACTGCTGCTGCTGCAACTGAGTTTGGCTCACAGCACAAGCCCAGCTCATCATTAGGTTACCAAGCCCAGTTCTCAGTCATTACAAAGGCTCAGTTCACTACACTAAGCCCAAGCCCAAATTCAAAACCAAAGCCTAGTGCACTACAAAACCAACTGAGCCCAAGCTCAGTTCATTTCATTAAGACAACACCCCAACTCATTCCAAGGGTATTCATAACCCATTAGCACTCAAAAGCCCATTGATTATTCATAGCCCAATAGCAATTTAGAGCCCAAAGTAGCTAAATACTCCAAACACACCCAGTCTCTGTGGATCGACCCGTACTTGCACGAGCTACAATCGACGACCGTGCACTTGCGGTATTACTGTAGGCCCGCGTTTTCATTTCGCTTAATTTTCACGCATCTCCGGGCCCACCAAGTTTTTGGCGCCGTTGCCGGGGACTCGGTTAGCGGCGCTGTTGTTGTTTTTGTTCTACATTTGTTTGCTGTTCTCTGCATTTGTTTGCTGTTATAGGTCTTGTTGCTGGCTAGCCTTTGCTAGCTAGCTAGCTAACTGTTGCCTGTTGCTGCTAGACCTTTCTTAACCTTGCTGTTGCATCCTTAGTGCATCCTGTTGCATCTTCACTGCATTTACTGTTTCATTACAACTGCATTCTTGCATTCTTTCATTTACTGTCATCTAGCCTCACAGAATTCTTAACTTGCACCATCTAGCCTTTATGGATGCATCATTAGCTTTAGCTTGCATCTAGTTTTGTCCTGCATATTCAGTTATCAACTCATCTTGCAGCTCATTGATTCTGTCCTGTAACTTTCTTATTTGTCATCTGAAGCTTGTGCCATCTGCATTGCATCTTACATCATCTTGGCATACTTGTAATCTTATATTCTTGCATATCTTCTTGCACTGCATCCATTTGCATAAGCATCACTGTGTAACTGCATTTTAGTCTCACTTGCTTCTGTGCACTTAGTGTAAGCATTTAACTGTTCTTGCATACTGTTTTGCATTACCAAGCATCTTTGTTGTTCTTGCTTACTTAGTTGCATCTTTTAGCTTAGCTTAGTGTAAGCATAGTCCCTGTTCTTGCACTTCCTGTTAGGAATTGTCTTACCTCTTTAGTGCATTGTCTTGCTTCTTTCTCTTGCTCTTGTTATTGCTCTTGCTTTTGCCTTGCTGTTGGGTTCAGAACAAAAGCTGCTGCAATTGAACAAGCCCACTTGCTGTTGAACAATTCTGCTGGGCTTGCTGTTTGAACTGCAGTAGTGATCCTGCTGCCAAGCTTCTGTTGTTGGGCTGTGCAATAAAGAAACAAAAGCCCAACTGGGCTGTAAGCTGCAGAAGGAGAGGAAATTGAACCAAGCCCAACTGGGCCTTAAGTATTGAAGCCAAAGCTTAGGATGATCCAAAGCCCAACTGGGCTTTTGCAACCAAACTGAGCAGCTGGGCTGTGCTTCAAAGGTAAGCCTAAACCCATTAAGAGAACCCAACCTGTGGGCTTGTAATAATTTTTTTTATTTTAATTTTATTTCTTTCTTTATTTGGGATTGTAATAATTTTAGTTTTATTTTTATTTTCTTTTTTTGTGGGTTTGTAATAATTAGTTTTATTTTTATTTCTTTCTTTATTTGGGCTTGTAATTTAGTTGTTTGTTAGGCTTGTAGTTTCTTTTAAACTAAAATTTGGGCTTCAAAACCCAACCCAAAAAAAAAAAAAAAACTTTGCTCCTTATTTCAAAAACCAAAATTTTATCCCAAGCAAAACCAAATTTTCTTTTCAAAACCCTTTCAACCAAATTTTCAAAACCCATTAAAACCAAATTTTTTAAAAAAATGGGCGAGTGTGTGAATAAACTCCGTAGTCTCCATGAATACATGTACCCTAACATAATAAGCCAGTTATCATGTATCGTCTTACCCCAGACTGATGGCCCATTTGAACTAAACGCAAGCATGATACAAATACTTCCTATATTTCGAGGGTTCGATTCTGAGAATCCCTATAACCATGTAAGAGAGTTTGAACAAATTGTCCGGGCTTTACAACCTGACCATATATCCGAAGACTCTTTGAAATTGCGTTTGTTTACTTTTTCTTTAAAGGAAAAGGCCAAAACATGGTTTTACGGTTTGAGACCGCAGTCAATCACCACTTGGGACCAACTCACAAATCAATTTGTCGGAAAGTTCTTTCCACATCATAGGACCATCTCTATTCGTCGAAGTATTAATTGTTTTGTCCAGTTAGATGGAGAAACACTTTTTCATTATTTTGAACGATTTAATGATTTGTTGTTTGAGTGTCCTCATCATGGCCTCGAGAAGTGGAGATTGGTCTCCATTCTTTATGAGGGACTAGACTTTAAGTCTCGAGCCTTGGTTGAATCTTAAGCAAAGTTGTTTGCAAACAATAGTTTAGCTATGGACGATAAGAAAATAGCTCAACTAAACATAAAGCAATTTTGCCAACAGAATACCGGATTATTAACACATCTTACTCAACATGATTTTTATGAGTAAGTTTTCAATCCTTATGACTAATTGACACAAGTATGAGCTCTAAGATCATTAAATGAACTGTGTTTACGGTTGGGTCTCTTTTTCCTTTCGAATCTAGGAAAGAATTATTTTTGATGTGAGAAACTATCATAAAACTTATTGTCATCATAATACGAGACAAGGTTTGAGTTCTTACCAGAAGAATTTTGACTGGAGGAAGTTGACAGTCTGTTGACGATTTCCTTGTAACCTTCAATTATTACCTTTAGGTTATTTCTCATATCATCATTTTGCTCCCTTGTTTTGAAACCTTGTTCACATCAAAAGTAGTCATATCTCTCTTCTTGACAGAAGAGAATTCCGGATCTCTTCTTAGACGATTTTTGTTGAGACGTATGTTCTGCTTCTGAGCATTCGAGGAACTCATTGAACTGACTTTCCTGGTAGCATACACAGGGTAAGTACGAAAACCAATTGGTTTAGACATACGAATGTCGGTTACACCTTTGAGAATTAAGTCTAAGGTGTGTTGAAGTTGAACAAAGGAATTTGTATTCAACCTAGAGTTTCCCTTTTGTTTAACAGAACCTTTTGCCTTGCAAAAGAAACATACTTTCTGATCACAAGAGTGATTAGATAGTGCAGTCTTAACAACCTCGTTTGGAGATTTCTTCCTTCCATGTGATGTGGAACATCCTTGATTAGAGAAGGTGACTAACATATGTTTTCCGATAGGAAGGGATTCTGGTTTTACTTCTGGAACTGGAACTTCTTCAGTTGCGGTAGAAGTACATGGTATATTAGACTGCTTAGAGCATCCTTGAATTGAGAGTTTACTCAAGCGATGTTCAATTTCCAAAGCATCATTTTTGAGGCTTGCCTCGAGTAATATACGTGAAGAATGATCTTCAATATTTTCTTTGAATTTACAGTCTCTTACTATACCAAGAAGAACATTGACATGATTTTTCAATCGATTAAATCTATCAGCTGAATCAGTTTACTCTCTTCAGCTGTTTCCCTTTCATTAGTAGAGATAGACTCTTTTGAAGGGTAATCGAAATAACACATGTCAGTGTCTATATGTCTCGTTCAGAATACTGGGTTCGTCTATATTTGAAATTGACGAATCTTTCTCTTTAATAGATACAGTCGAGACAGAACTTTTATTTCTGGTGATGCGTTTATCAGAGATAGTACTCTTGTTCATAGAGTCAGATCGCTACAAACACAGACTTATAAGGTCTTTAAACGTATTTTCCTACTCTGATACCAATTGAAAAAGCGGGGGTCTAACAACCACACCCAATATTTCGCTTAGCAATCTGAGTGGACAAACTCCAATATACTTTTAAGAGAATCGACTAGACAGTCAGATTCAATCTTAATAAAAGTATATCAAAGAGTTATATCTCACTTTCTCGATTCAATACTTACTCAAGCAAATAGAAATATGCGAGTCTAATTGAATACAAGAGAAATCACTTGAGCGGTACCATAGACCAATGTTCAAGGATCAATCAATTTCAATCAACAACCAAAGTTTGGATTTCCAAATTGATCAATTCAACGCCCAACCTATGATATTTCAATTATATAACCAAATATAATGCGGAAAAGAAATAACACAAACACCAGAAGTTTTGTTAACGAGGAAACCGCAAACGCAGAAAAAAATCGGGACCTAGTCCAGATTGAACACACACTGTATTAAGCCGCTACAGACACTAGCCTACTACAAACTAACTTCGGTCTGGACTGTAGTTGAACCCCAATCAATCTCACACTGATCCAAGGTACATTTGCGTTCCTTACGTCTCTGATCCCAGCATGATACTACGCACTTGATTCTCTTAGCTGATCTCACCCACAACTAAGAGTTGCTACGACCCAAAGTTGAAGACTTTAATAAACAAATCTGTATCACACAGAAAATTTTACGGTAATAGATAAATCTGTCTCCCACAGAAATACCTACAAGTTTTTGTTTCGTATTTTGATAAATCAAGGTGTACAGGAACCAATTGATAACTCGGACTTATATTCCCGAAGAACAACCTAGAATTATCAATCACCTCACAATAATCTTAATCGACTAGCGAAAGAAGATATTGTGGAATCACAAACGATGAGACGAAGATGTTTGTGACTTCTTTTATATCTTGCCTATCGAAGAAATCAATCTCAAGCCAATCTTACGATTGTACTTAATACGATAGAAACAACAAGATCATATCACACAACTACAGAGAAAATAGTTGGGTCTGGCTTCACAATTTCAATGAAGTCTTCAAGTCGTTAATATATAGGGTCTCGATAGAAACCTAAGGTTAAAGGAGAATCGAATCTAGCTAATACAACTAGTATCACGCAGAAGGTGTGGGTATTAGGTTTCCCAGTTGCTAGAGTTCTCCTTTATATAGTCTTTCAACTCAGGGTTTGGAATCTAAGTTACCTTGGTAACAAAGCATTCAATATTCACCGTTAGATGAAAACCTGATTAGCTTCAAGCTAATATCTTTCAACCGTTATATCGAACTTAGCTTGTTACACACAAATGAAATGCACGTTTATTTAGGTTTGTGTAACCGTACCCAAACATGCACACTTAGTTGGTTCAACAGTAGTTAACCAAATGGTTAGCCATATGAGCACTTTCATATCAACCATATTCATCTTAAGCATAACTAGTTTAAATGACTCAAGAGAACTAGTTAGAGAGTTGTTCAGTTGCTTAGATCTCATAGAAGTATATAAGACACAATCGAAGTAAAAACGATTTGATTCACTCGAATCAGTTCATGAACTTTATAGCCACAGTTTGCAAGTATGCATTCCTTAGTTTATATAAGTTCAAGTTCACGAATAATCGTTTTTAGAAACTAACCCACTTAAGTACGCATACTGGTACGCGAACTTAAGTACGCGGAATAAGTTTGTTTCCAGTTCACAAACTCCAGCAGAAATTCACTGGTGTTTATGGGTAAAAACTGTTTCTGCTGGTTTTGGTAAATTTGGGTGTGTGTATGAGAAACAAATCTAAACCTAAAACAAATGCACTGCACGGGAGTACTTTAGATTCGAGAGATCAATCTGTACAATCCTGGCCTAACCAAGAAATGATCGTTCCAGTCTTGCTTCGGTCACAAAGTGAAGGAGAAAGGTTGGTATTAGGGAGGGAATCGAAGAAGGTGTTGAGACCAGAATGGTTAATTCTAAAGGTGTGGCTATTTTATGACTTATATCAGAATTTGGAACTGGCTTGCGGAATGAAAGCTATTAGTTCTTTGGTATTTTTCTGGATACTGTGTTGTTGTTCTGACCAAAATTTGTTGTTTGGTCGAAAATAGGTAAACCTATTTATACAAGTCATATTGAACGCACCCTGATCTCGTAGAAAGTATGAGTGATTGAGTGATAGAGAAGTGGGGTTATGTGTAACTGTCAGGAACCATGTTCCCACTATAAAAGAAACTGGTTAGTTTACACCCACTACTTCTTGTTGCCACTAACCGCCATGCTTTCTGACACTTTCTTATAATGGGCGTGTTGCACCGCACGCTGTAAACCGTCAGACCAATACCCTGATGAGCATCCCCCAGTTTGTTACATGTTTGATGTCTCGAGTGTTTTCATGGAAAACATGTAGCAGGTTGTTATGTGCGGAAAGTCAAAGTCAAGAGACTTGCCATGAGACAATAATACGTGATGCTATTTGGCTTGTCTTAGTTGGTCGCCCAAAAACTTGCCATAGGCCTGTCAATTCTTTGACGA
The DNA here is from genome assembly GCF_003573695.1 of Papaver somniferum. NCBI lineage: Eukaryota > Viridiplantae > Streptophyta > Magnoliopsida > Ranunculales > Papaveraceae > Papaver > Papaver somniferum. The sequence goes on from NC_039360.1 coordinate 181,584,648, forward strand.
ATTTGGACGGATGAGATCGTAACTCATGAGAAAGGGTGGCCATTGATTATGGCCACATTCTGTTGGCGCCTGATGGTAGCACAGTGGCGTCATTGGCACGTGCCAATGGTGTAGTGGCATGTAGCGGCATGCCAGTGGCATAGTGGCGCTTGGCGTAGCCGTGGCAGCTATTTTTGTCATATTGGTGTTAGACCCAAATATGGATCTGACAACATTGGCCCTGTTGCTATATCAAACTTAAAGCCTTAGGAGAATTACTTGACTTAGTTGGCGTGGAAACTTTAGCTAAATTAGGGTTTGGCATATCAAAACCCTAATTAGCGCGTACGACATGGCCATGGCACGGTGGCGCTTTATGCAATCGGTGCCTTGGCCACATTAAAGGAATTATGGCAGGCCATAATATGAGAATAACCACAGGCGTAAGGATGGCCACGGGTGATTATAGAATGACGCCATTTTTAGGATTTGGCGGGTCCCACATGGCTCTGGCATGTTGTAGGGCCAAAGTAGCGTAATTGAGCCACGACTGGTAATTAGGGTTTCGACTAATGCCACTAAGGCAAAGTCGTGTTTAGAATACCCTAATTGGAATATGTTATGGCGTTTGGCCACGAACAAGAAGTGGGTTAGCACGTTGGCGCGCTATTTATGGCATGTTGACACGATCGACATGTTACTGCGGCAAAGTGGCACGTTTGGCATGTTTGGCATGCCAATTAACGTATTGGCGCGGCATGGCGTATTTGGCATGTCACTAGCATGTCGGAGCGGAATGGCACGTTTAGCATGCACGTTTGGCATATTTGGCATGCCAATTAACATGTTGGCGCGTCTTTTGGAAAGCCAATTTTCCATTGTGACCATCTGGCGTAATTTTTCCTCTTTTAATACCGTGGCTGGTTTAGAGCGACCTGATTGGTCGATTAAAAAGATGGGTCGGCCAAGCATGGGCGTGGCCACACTTCTGGTGTGCGTGTGGCGGATTTAAAGTGACCTGATTGGTCGATGGGAAATAGGGACGACAAGTATGGGCCCAACCACAACTCATGTGCGTGGAGGGTTTAACGCGACCTGATTGGTCGACAAGAAATAGGGGCCGGTTCGAGCAGCATGGGGTGTGGCCACTTGCAAGTGGCGTCAGCTGGCCTATGGGATGGCCACACCTCCCTTCGTTGTTGGTCCTATTCCACGACTCCTTTTATTCCTTGTTTTATGATTTTGGGTAGGATTTTGCACCTACTAATCCGTGGCAGATTAATTGCCTAGTTTGCCTAGGCTTAATTTTGACAGGCAAGATCTAATACACTGCGCAGGGCGCAAAATCCTAATTTTGCAAATTAGTTAGGGTAATATCTGAATCTTGTGAATTATCACAAAATTGATTGAATTCACAGAGTTCTTTAAGTTTATTGTTAGGGAGTAGTATGCTTTCTGATTGAGTACTTTTATGCAAGGACCTTAACCTTGATACTTGGAAATTCGTTTTACTCTGCTGCGAGTGAGCACAAATTGTCATGCCATATCAATATTAAGGGTTCAACCGGGGAACATAGCACAAAAAGCATTCAAAGAAACTTATATTAACTGAATAATACAGACAAGGTGCCAAAATTTACAGAATATCTGGGATTGTTGCTACATGCGCCATTCTGGATAAATTTCATGTGAATATATTGAGTTGCTCAATAAATGCGCCAATGGAGAGGTTGAACACTCATCACTTTACATGGGCCTGTCTCTTTGCAGAGTGACGACATATTAAATGCGAGGTTTTACAATTTTAACCCTGAACTAAAAACCACCCTCAACTTTAAGTCCCCTGCTTAACACGTAACAGTGGCATTGTTGTGGGGTAAGCATGAGATGATGACAGACAAGCGCTAAAAGTCCAAGCTAGGGTAAGTAAATATTACAAGGAAAGTGGTTGCCTCGTATCCTCAGAATGTGTTTTTTTCCAGGGCTTCAAGTTGGAGAAACGCATCAGTCCTTTGACTATCTGGCTATTTCCTTCCGGTCTTCCTTAGGGTTTCGATGAGAAACGTTACCCGGTCAGGTCGAATCCTTGGCTATCGGATAAGTCCCGTTGGGGTTGTTCGGCATCCGTTTCTTATTAGGGTTTCCTCAATATATATGCAGGTGAAACTAGATTGTTCCTCTCAGTTCAGAATAAAGAATCTTCTCGTTAAATTCATATCTCTTCATCATGTCGAACAGGATTGAATCATCCTCGAGCCAGCCGGATTCCTCAGTCAAACGCAGGCGGCTCGCTTCCAGAGTATGTTTCTAATTACCTCCTGATTTTGAAGTGATAATTCTTTTTTTCCTCATAACATCGCTGCTTCCCTTTTTTTTTAGAGTGGGCAAACTCCTGGGTCTTGTGACAACTCCCCCGTCCGGATCATCCGAGTCAAGAAGATCATTCATGTATGCTTTTCACTGACAAATAGATATTTGATTGCCACCATCAGTAATTAACAAAGAGAGATTTTCTTTTGTGTAGAGGTACCCAGTTGGAACATGCGTGACCGTGGTTGATGACGACGATCTGGCCACACCTCTTCCTTCAAACTCGAGTACGCCAACTGCTGCAGACCTGGAAAATGCTGATTTAGGTATTTTTTGCTACGAATATCCCAATGCAGGTTTGCCGTTTGATATCCACATGAAGTTTTTATCTTCTAGCCACTGAAGTGTAGGTAGATTCTGAAAAAAGCGGGGGTCTAACAACCTCACCCAATATTTCGATTAGCAATCTGTATGGACTAACTCCAATATACTTTCTAGAGAATCAACTAGACAGTCAGACTCAATCTAGATAAAAGTATATCAAAGAGTTAATATCTCAATCTCTCGATTTGATCTATACTCAAGCAAATGGAAATCTGCGAGTCTTTATCAAATACTAGAGAGATAAACTTGGATGGTAACAAAGACCAATATCCAAGTGTCAATAAATTTAAATCAACAACCAAAGGTTGGATATTCTAATTGGTTAATCTTAACGCACAATCTGTGATATTTCAATTATATAACAAAATATAATGCGGAATAGAAATAACACAGACACCAGAAATTTTGTTAACGAGGAAACCGCAAATGCTGAAAAACCCCGGGACCTAGTCCAGATTGAACACCACACTGTATTAAGCCGCTACAGACACTAGCCTACTACAAACTAACTTCGGTATGGACTGTAGTTGAACCCTAATCAATATCACACTGATTCAAGGTACAGTTGCGCTCCTTACGTCTCTGATCCCAACAGGATACTACGCACTTGATTCCCTTAGCTGATCTCACCCACAACCAAGATAGCTATGTGTAGTCACAATCATCGCTATTCAACACACTAGTTATTCTTCCAACTAATCCAAAAGAAAGACATCCTAGGCATATATACTTCTTATCAACACATCCCTTAGTTTAAAACAAAAATAGCTATGTGTAGTCACAATCATCGCTATTCAACACACTAGTTATTCTTCCAACTAATCCAAAAGAAAGATATCCTAGGCATATATACTTCTTATCAATCATTTCACTTACCTTGAATATTCTTCTCGTATTCCCTATATTCTTCAAGCTCATCTTCGATTAGGTCAATCCTTGATTCAAGACTATCCATTTTCTCCTCATTTTCTTTGGAAGACACTTCAAGTTCATTTTTCAGAGCACGAACTTGTTCCAAAACGAGATTCATGGTTAGAGAGAGATTATCAAACTGAGAGACAGAAGGGTTCTCATCAGAAGAAGAGACATGTTTATCATAGCACATCTCATTGTCAGAAGAATCGAAACGAATCTTCTTTGAGGGAAATAGAATTGTCCATACATCACTTTCTTTACTTGAAAGACTAGATGAGGACATGATAGAGAGGATGAAATGAGAGTGCTGAAGAGGTAAAGCTTTTTAAAAGGAATACAGGTGTAGAATTCCCAGAAACACCCTTTTTACCAAATTCTAACAGAAGTTGGTTATCAAAAAGCTGAAGTCGTTCACGAACAAGACCTGAAAAACACAAAAAAAAAAAATATGTTACAGTCCCCTTGTATATTATGATTCTTGTATAAGAGGAAGAGAACACAAGAATCATTTTTTTCAACAAGATTACTGAGCATAAGGCCTCCAATCCAAGATTGGACTGGGATAATCTTTGCAAAGAGAGAAACCAATTCTCACTTTTGTCTTTCGTCAATTTTGGATGACAAGATTTATGATCAGGAGAGGTGACACGGTTTCCAAGCAAATGAAGATCGTCTCTTGCCATATATTCGCGATCGAAAATTCTAATTTTTCCGACCAATATGTTTCGTGAAAGAGTATTAATGTTATTTCCTTCAACGATGACATGTCTTTTAGATTCCTATCTGGATGGCAGCGATCGAAGAATTTTCATCACAATTTCTTTTTCAGGAATTGTCCTACCCAATGCACATGATGCATTAACAATTTCAGACAGTTTGTGATAAAAATCGTCGAATGAATCTTTTTATGCCATAAAAAGGTCTTCCCATTCAGAATTAAGGTTTTGAAGCCTAGCTTCCTTTTCACTGGGGTTACCTTCAAATACGCTTTCTAAAGTATCCCAAGCTTCTTTAGATGTAGTGCATGAGATCACATGATGTCTAAGGTTTTAGGAAAAAACATGTAGGATGACGTTCAATCCGTCGGAGTTTTTCCTTGCAGCAACTAACTCGGCAGTATTGTACATACATAAATCTTTTGGTACAACAACATCTCTTTCCATAACAACGGGAATCTCATAGCCATTCACAACACATATCCATGATTCGAAGTCACACGACTGAAGAAAAGTGCGCATAGCAACTTTCTACCATAAATATTTTGAGCCATCGAGGACTGGTGGTACATTAATAGAGATAGCACTTCTATCCATAGAGTCAGATCGCTACAAACACGGACTTGTTAGGTCTTAAACGTGTTTGCCGGCTCTGATACCAATTGAAAAAGCGGGGGGTCTAACAACACCACCCAATATTTCGATTAGCAACCTGTATGGACTAACTCCGAAATACTTTGCTAGAGAATCAACTAGACAATCAGACTCAATCTAGATAGAAAGTATCTCAAGGAGTTAATATCTCTCTCTTGATTTGATTTTTACTCAAGCTAAAAACAATAGCGAGCATTTATCAAATACAAGGAATACTTGGACGGTACCAAAGACCAATATCCAATGATCAATCAATATCAATCAACAACCAAAGGTTGGATTTCTAATTGATGATCACGAATGCACAACCTGTATTATTTCAATTATATAAAATATAATGCGGAAAAGAAATAACACAGACACCAGAAATTTTGTTAACGAGGAAACCGCAAATGCAGAAAAACCCCGGGACCTAGTCCAGATTGAATACACACTGTATTAAGCTGCTACAGACACTAGCTTACTACAAACTAACTTCGGACTGGACTATAGTTGAACCCCTATCAATCTCCCACTGATACAAGGTACAGTTGTACTCCTACGCCTCTGATCCCAGCAGGATAATGCACACTTGATTCCCTTAGCTGATCTCACCGATAACCAAGAGTTGTTGTAACCCATAACCATTATTCACAGACCGATTCACGTCAGAGCAATTCTCAAAGTGATTGAAACTTTTCATGACTTTCGTCACTAGGTGAAGATAATATTGATCAAAGCGAAACGCTTTACCAACACAGGATTTCGAGATAAAAGATAAGCAATGAACGCTCAGCTCGAAATGTCAAATGTGTATGATCTAGTCTATATAGCATACGACTTTTGTCTCATAAGAAGTAGGAGATAAAATAGATAGACTTTTGAGTGATAGATAAGTTCAAGTCTCCACATAACTTTTTGTTGATGAAGTTCCACGGTTCCTTGTATAGATCTTCGTCATTGTATGATGAATCGCCATGAAATCCTTGAGCTCAACTACACTTTTCTATCCTAGTCCGAGACTTAGCTATGTAGGCTAGAAATCAAGACTTATAGTTTTGATCACTAACATTGACAAACATGCTTGAGATAGCAACGCATGCGAGGTTGACCGAGCTATGCTCTAATACAACAATAGTTAACCAAATGGTTAGCCATATGATTACTTTCATATAAACCATATTCTTCTTCACCATAACTAGTTCAAATGAACTAGTTAGAGAGTTTTTCAATTGCTTAGATCTTATGTAACTACACAAGACACCATCGAAGCAAAAACAGTTTGATTCACTCGAATCGGTTCATGAACTTTATAGCCACAGTTAGCAAAAGCATCCCTTAGTTTAAATAAACATGAGTTCAAGAACAACCGGTTTAAGATATAACCTGCTCAAGTTCGCGGACTGGGTTCCCGGACTTAAGCTCATGGAAGGAGTTCACAAACTCCAGCAGAAATTCTCGGGTCGAGAACTTCCGCCAGTTCGCGGACTGAGTTTGCGGACTTAGTTCGCGGACTTGGCTCACGCCACTTCCATTTCTCTTGATCAACAAAGTTCGCAAACTTTGGTTCAAGGAATAAGGACTTATACATGTATGTGTTTCCACAACAATGCTTATATCCTACCAATGGTTATGTAATCTAAACTCTCATTTCAATCATTGAAACATTCTCAGAGGACGGATATAGCCGTTATTCACAGACCATTTTTCGTCAGAGCAATTTTCAAAATGATTGAAACATAACATGACTTTCGTCACTAGGTAAAGATGAATTTGGCTAAAGCGAAAGCTTACCAACACATATTTCGAGAAATAGATAGGCGAGATAAACTCGGCTCGAAATAGCAAATGTGCATAATGAAAGTCTATATATCAAAACGACTTTTGTCTCAAGAGTAGGAGATAGAATAGATACTCTTTTGAGTGACAGATATGTTCAAGTCTCCACATACCTTTTAGTCGATGAAGATCCACCAGTTCCTTGAGTAGTCATTCGTCTTGTATGATGATTCCCATGGAGTTCTTGAGCTCAACTACACTTTTTATCCTAGTCTGAGACCTTTAGCTATGCAGGCTAGAAATCAAGACTTATAGTTTTGATCACTAACATTGACAAACATGCTTGAGATAGCAACGCATGCGAGTTCGACCGAGCAATGCTCTAACACAAACTTACAAACTCAGCAGAAATTTTCGGTTCGAAAACTTCCGCTGGTACGCGTACCCAACCTGTCTCCTTCACCAATACCGTATGCACACATATGCATACACTTGGTTTCCGGCACATTGATTTATACACTAATGTGCGAACACACTATATATGCTTATATCCATAGTTGGTTACGTAATCTCAACTCTATATTTCAATCATTGAAACATTCTTTTATAATGTTATAACAATCGTTATTCATAACTATCGTCATGAAAGTTATTTTCATGATTGAAACGTCATCATGACTTTCGTCACGGGTTAAGACGAAAAGTGGTTAAAGCGAAAGCTTACCAACACATATTTTGAGAAAAAAATAGACGAGTAAACTCGGCTTGAAATAGCAAATGTGTATGTATGAAAACTATCATACTTATACGACTTTGTCTCAAGAGTAGGAGATAGAGTAGATAGACTTTTGAGTGACAAATAAGTTCAAGTCTCCACATACCTTTTAGTCGGATGAAGTTCCACTAGTTCCTTGAGTAGTTCTTCGTCTTCGTAAGATGATCGCCATGGAGTCTGGAGCTCAACTACACTAAACTGTCCTAAACCGAGACTTAGCTGTAAGTAGTCTAGAAATCAAGACATATAGTTTTGACAACTAAACTTGACAAACATGCTTGAGATAGCAACACATGCGAGTTCGACCGAGCAATGCTCTAACAGTCTTCCCCTTTGTCAATTTTAATAGAAAAACTATCAATACATATGGATTACAAAATAAATAAAACTTTGTAGCTTCTCGTCCACATGCTTGATCTCCTTGGTGCTTCAATATTACTCGAAAACTTCATCTTTTCCAAGTACTCCAATGATTTCATAGATGTTCAATTCAACATCATATTTATTGAAGATCCGTAGCCATAACAATGAGAAAACAAAAGCTCTCAATCATTGTTATACAGTGTCATAGTATTATTACACAATATCAAAATTCTTATATCACAACTTCGACAACAATACTATGGTGATATGTATCACTCCCCCTTAGTCAATACTTTCATCTCAACATGAAAACCACTCCCCCTTACATAATGATCCGTAAAATACGTAAACCATATGTATTTGTAGTGTGAACTACATATTAATTCTCCCCCTTTTTGTCAATAAAATTGGAAAAGGTACGAAAACGAGATCCTAATGAAATTTCCACGGAGATGCTTCAAGACCAAAGAAAAGTACATATCAACTTATTTAGATGCAATCATAAAGCCGAAGCTAAATGCATTCATCGAGGAGTTTATAAAGATACAAGATAACCCCTAAAATATTCCACAGCCACACTCCCCACAAATATATGGAAATTAAGCGCAAGTTTAAAAGAATTGTCCCCCATTTGATGTCATTCCCGAAAGAACAACAAGAGCGACCTTACTTTTACAAGAAAAGAAGGATTTCCTTGGACACCAAAAACCACAAAATGATTTTGTATCCAAAAATTCACAATTAAACTAATCACAAGAGATCCCATGATTAATTTAATCGGATTACACTACCAAATTAATCACAAATGAATCTATGGTTTGTTTAGTTGGAAATGCTCACATAAGAAGAATTATGGAGCCGCACAATATGTATACATAAAATACGGATCAGGGAAGATCAATACTGCGGAATGAACAAAGATTCATTCTATTTTCATCACTATTTGCATAACGGCATATAATAGACATAATCTTTGTAGACAAAAATTCGTCATCTTCCATCAACTATTTGCATAACGACAAAATAGGTTCAATTTCTGTTTTGTCAAAAGTTCATCGATCTTTTATCAATACATGCATATCGACATATGAAGGTGTGGATGGGGAAAAACGATCTTTTATCAATACATGCATATCGACATATGAAGGTGTCGTGGATGAATCCACGTGCCGTAGACCGCCAGACCAAAACCCTAAGTGATATCCCCCCATTTGTGACGTGATTGATGTCTCACGAATCGTGGAGTCTGTATGACAAACTTGTCTTAGTTAGTCAGTTGTTGACTGATTAGACAGTGAGTCTAGATTTTGTTGAATCGAGCATGATTGACAAATGCTTAGCGATTCATGAATATTAATATTGCTCGTCTGAGCAAATATTGTAAATTCGAAGAGTTGTTGAATATTGATGACTTACTGAATACATGTGGATTATTCGAGCAAACTACTGAATATTGATAATGGGATCAATATTCGAGCAACTGAGCAAGTATTGCTCAATTCGACGAATTACTGATAAAGTACTGAATATTGATAGTGGGATCAATATTCGAGCAACTGAGCAAGTATTTCTCAATTCGACGAATTATTTACTGGTGACGTAACCTAATAAAATATTAATTAAAATACTGGTAAATTACTGAATATTGTATAATTAATCCAGATGTTGCTCGCTGGATCAACATTATTTAGTGTTTGAACTTGCTCAGAATGGTGATTCGTGGAGCGTTTGTTCGAAACCCTAATTTTTTGATCAATCCTTCATCAATTGACGAATTGCTGAAAATTGGTCATGAGTGAAGAGGGACCGACCACATGGGATGATGGACGACCATGTGGTTCCTGAATGCTCGAGTGAGCGTGCACCAGGGTCTTGAATTGACCAGTCGGTGAAGGAATGATGATTAATGTCGATTTCATGATTTACTGAAATATTGTTGGGTTCAACATTAGGTGATAAAACCTAGGTATGAAAGATGGGGACTGACCAAGAGAGCATGGGACCGGTCTTTGTGGTCACGGGACTAGTTGTTGGTCGTTTGAGCAATCCCCAGGTTAGTTGGAGAGAGTTTGGGCCCAATATGAGCAATTGAGCAAATTAGGTCAGAATTATGAAATCATGTGGGACCGGCTTTGAGCAAGCCCTAGGGATGACTTTGGTTGGTCACGAAGGAATGCACATGTTGCCGTGGTGTCTGTGTCTCCGTACTGAGAGTTTCAGTATTTTCTGACGTGCGTTCGAGTAACATTGTGAATTTTCAGAAGAGTTTCATCTTGTCTGAAATTCTTGATTTTTGTTGGAATGAGCATGTATGCTCAATTGATCAATATTTTGTAAATATTAAAATAAGAGTATTTTAACATTTAAAATTGTCGTGAGAGGCTATCCGGTCGTGTGACCATGTTGGCTTTTGGTTTTTCATGATTCGAGCGAAATTTGAGAAATTACGACGAAATCATGATTTTTGCTCAAACCAAGGAGTTTCATGAATTGAGGAAAATAATAATTAAAAAAGACTAGGGATTGCAAGGTGTGGGACCGGACATTGTTAGGGCATGGCTGGCCGGCTATGTTGCCCGGTCCCGCATACCTTTCCCTATTTTATAATATTATTTTTCATGAACCCGTGAAGTTATGGAGAATCCATGAGTTTTCGTTAAACGGAGGAGTTTCATGAGTTTAGGGAATAATAATAATTATAAAAAGCTAGGGATTGTGAGGTGTGGGACCGGCCACGGCTTGGGCATGGTCGGCCGGCTAGGTTGCCCGGTCCCGCACACCTCTCCTAATTTTATATTATTATCTTTCATGAATTCGTGAAGTTACGGAGAATTCATGAGTTTTGCACAAACAAGGAAAGTTGCTAATATCAAGGAGTTTTCATGAGTTCATGAAAATAATAAAATAAGGAAAATAATGGAAGAGGCATGGAACCGGCCACGGCAAGGGCACGGCTGGCCGTCCGATGGGGCCGACCCATGGCGCCTCTAATTATTTTTTTATGGTTTATTATTTTCTCCTATTTTGCGTAGGATTCCTCATCTGTCCATATTTTTGAATGCTCGTTTGTGCATCCGGGTGCTCGGTCGTGCATCATTGTCAAGTACACTTGCACCATTTTTGTGGGGCTTACTCAGTGATGGTCCAGATTCCCGATTATTGAGTATTTATTACTAATTTATGAAATTAAGTGGAGAATGATTCATAAAACTGAGTAGTTGTTTATTATCAATCCATAGGATCAGTCGTGGATTCGACCATGAATTCGAAATAATAGAGTCGAATATTACCATTCCATGGGATCGTGGACTCGATCATAGAACCGGAGTAATTAAATATTACCATTCCATGAGATCAGCCGTGGATTCGATCATGAAATCGGAATAATGAGATGATACAATTGTTTATTGCCATTCCATGGGATCAGGCTGTGGATTCGACCATGAAATAGGAGCAATTGTTATTTCCATTCCATAGGATCAGGCCGTGGATTCGACCATGGAATAGGAGCAATAATAGATCATTCTGGGAATTCAGTGGTGAATGTCACGGCAGAATTAATCTATTGCAGAAAAGATATTAGCCAGTTAAAGCGTCACATCCATTATGAATGGTGCATAGTCAGGGAGTCACGGGTGTTGTTTATGACCTGAAGGCGTTATTGTTCTCAATCTACGGAGAACCGCCGGAATCTATACATGGTCTCTCCACATAGTCAGGGAACAATGAGTGTCACCGACGTCCTGAAGGCGTTAATGCTCTCAATCTTCGGAGAACCGCCTAATCATTCTTCTATGTGAAGGTGGGTCTCTCTCCTGCAGTCAGGGAACAGTGAGTGTTACCGACGTCCTGAAGGCGTTAAGCTCTCAATCTACGGAGAACCGCAATTATATTATTCTGCATAGAGGTCATGATGAAATGCCAGGGATCGAATCGCTCAGTTAGTGGGGTTTTTCGAAAACATATTCATCATGGCTTCGTAAAATATGAATCGTTGCATGCCTGAAAGCCGTGTCAAAAACATGCCTCATGATTTTACAGTTTTGACCTTTGTTGAAAATCAACCATCAACATTAATTCCCCTGCTTAGTGAGGGATAGTCATGTTCTGCAATAAGCATTAAATGGTGATTTTCAGTCCATGAGATCGGTGGTTGAACTCAGTCATACAAAGGTAGTCTCAGGATCCTCGATTTTCTCTAATGGTGTCATGTACGAGCAAACGCGCAGGTAAGGACCCTGGTAGAAAGATTGAGTGTCATCTCGTAAGAGTGGAGAGATGAGGCACTGCTGATTTGGGCGTTCAGAAGCCTAGTTATGGTCGGTTTAGGATTTATGGGCCCGATTCCAAAAAACGAAACCCACGCTTTATTAGGTTTTGGATATAAATTTGATATAAAAGGGAAGAAACCCTAAAATTTATTTTATTTTGTTGACCGACCAGGCTTCTTCATCTCTTCACCACCTTCACGTGAGAAGCAGCAGGAGAGGAAGAAAGTTCGTCGGACGCCACCCACCGCTGATCACCATCCGGCCAAAATCCGGCCGACGCCGACCGGGTAAGTCCGATTTTTTTTTTGCTGTGTGTTCTATGATTTCATGAGTTGCTCATAAAACAAGAAAATCCCATGGTTGCATGCATGCATAGGATTTATGAAGAATTTTTGGAAAACGTATATGTCCGCCCGTACTAACGAACGAGCAAAAATCCCTGATATGGAAGGGATACATCAAAATTTTGAATAGACATGGTCTAGTTGCAGTAGTAAAAGTTTTGTTTATTAGGTTTCATGAAAACCCAAGTTTGTTTTCGAAGCATGAACTTTGCAAATACTTTTAGGAACGTAGGTTTGTTCGTAATAAAAGTAATAAATAATGATCCTTAGGGTTAAAGGAAATTTTGAAAAGACCTGGAGTTAATGATAAAAATTTGTTTATGAACTTTCAAAATTTTATTTAGAATATGTGGGCCTTTGCGAAAACAGAAAAAGACCCTCATTCCATAGACGAATGCTCGACTAAGCAAAGAAGTTTTTATATATATATATATATATATATATATATATATATATATTTATTTATTTATTTATATTTACGTGAGTTATTCAGCTCACGTTTTTATTTTATTTTTTAAAATACGTGACTTTTTATTAAAGAAAAATCAAGTTTTGATTTATGAAAAATTGTTAAAAGCAAACAATGTTTCTATGAGTTGATGAAGTGTATGTATGAGTTTGATGATTTTATAGTGTATGTACACATGGAAGGTTATGTGAATTATTCATAGTTTCGTGAAAAGCCGATGTTGACTTTAAATAATACGTTTTTTGCTCGGCTTTGCAGGTTTGCAAGAACAAGCAAGTTTTGGGGTTTTACGCTGTTATCACTAAGTTCGTGAAATCGTAAATATGTAAGAGTTAAGGATTACCATTTTTGTAGACATTGATGTGAGCATCATAATTGTCTTGTTGCTTTAATTCCATTGTGTTGATGAAATTCGTGTATGGATATCGCAACAACTTTGCAAAAATGACTCAGTCCCGTAGCGCTTCTGAAGACGATGTTTCTTCTAGAGAGGATATTTCCACAGACGAATCTTCCAGAGATGATGGTTCCTCCAGAAATGACGATTCTGAGATCTCTAAGGAGAAAGAGGAAAATCCCAAAACTAAGAACATTCCAACTGCTGAGGAAAAATTCTTTGTGTATCTGTATAGACTCGAAAAGCGTCCCTTAGGCTCCTCGTTTCGGCTGCTCATAAATCCCAGGAGTACTACTCAGAATAAGTTGGTGTCTCCCCAAGCAATAACTCGGTTTTGTTTGCAAGGGAAACACTTTTTGGCTTCTCATGTGGAACTCAAGCTTTCTAGAAATCCTTTGACACACTTCTCTGGATGGGCGAGACACATGCTGGGTCATAGCCGTGTAAGGGCTATGTTGGATCGTTCCCAGGTGACACGAGCCGTTCAAGTTGCGGGAGATTTAATCATCAATCATGATATACCAGGTATGGTGGCTTTGCTTGCTCGTTGGTGCGTTCCTACTCACACCTTCATATGCATATGGGGAGAATTCACTGTTACTTTAGAAGATGTAGTCGCTTTGTTGCATAATCCAGTTACCGGTAATTTCCCTGAGGAGCTCTTAGCATATGAGAAGGAGATATCCAACATATTGGAGGCTAAGATGCATGAACTCAACGATCCACCCAAGTTTTACTATGCTCAATGGTTGTCATATTGGTGACCAAGAGATGGAACTCCTGAATAACCTGCTGATAGTACTTTAACAATTGCTGCTTTCTTATGCTTGTGGCTCTCCAAGGACATTCTTGAAGATGGTGGACATATGCTGAAGCCGTTTGTTATTCCATTCGCCATAAAGATGGCTAAAGGCGAGAAACTTCCAATTGGTAGTCTATTCTTGGGTTCACTGTACGCTAATTTAGACTCTTTAGTTATAGACTCCACACCTCCAATGGATTTATGAAAATTGAAACATATGCCAATACTATGTTCCTCCAAGCATTGATGTGGGAGCACCTTGAGAGTTATGCTCTGATTCCTCGTAGCGTCTTGCAAAGACCCAAGGTTGATACTCGTCATGCTTTCCTCGAGAAAAATGTCAGGATCATGCGTTTGCCTACTAAACAACCACAATATAAGATATGCATCACTGACGTTCTGGATATTGAATCTGAGTTCAACTTTCGCACCTGGGTATTGGTCCCGATCTCTTCGCGCTGATCACTTTTAATACAGCTGAGGAAAATGTCACGTGGAAGACTGGTACTGATTTAATTGGAGAGAGATCTTTCGTATTGAGTTGCACTCCCGGCCACTTAGTATCAGTAATACATGGAGAATTCATAGTAGAAGAATATAACATCGACAGGGCTCGACAAATGGGCGTCGACCAGTGTGTCCCAGGTCACCTAATGAACAAACCATCAGTCGAGTATCTGAAGGTTAATTTAGATTGCACTCTTTGGAGGGAATGAGTATTTATTCCCATGCTCTGATCGTGCTAATTTTGTGACTCCGGGTTACATAGACTTCTGGAGTCATAGCTTGAGCGTTTGTATGCTTTTGTGACGGATGTTAAATCTCCAGCACAAGATTTCCTTCCCTCGACTTGATTTTTGCTCGACCAAGGTTGAAATATCTTTCCTGTGGTGACAAGAGGAAGACGTCTCCAGAATGCGCACAGGTAAGCTTTCTCATGATTTTGCAAAGAATGTGATAGTTGTACTTTAATCACTCGTTAATTCTGTATAGGATGGTCGTGCTGTGAGACCTCGAATCCGTGTAGACTTCTCAGAACTCCAAGAAAGTCCCCAAGGCGGAGAGGGTGGGAGCAAAACATCTCATAGGATGATATCGAATGATGTGCAGTCTCCAGCCGCTTCTTTGGTAAGTTGTTAGCACTTCCTTTATCGTTGTGATTTACTTGTCCATGTAATCAGGATCTCGAATATTGTTAATTTCAAATTTTGCTCCATCGGTTATTGACGGTCTTCATCTTTCCTCTATACGGGCAATTCAGGAATCCAGTACTGATGAAGAGGTCGATGTGAGTATCCCTTTGTATGATTGATCATGAATTTTACTTGATTGAAGTAATGACAATTATTATTGACATATCCAGGAGGAAATCGTCATGGAGAGCCAACATGGTCATGCTACTTGTTCATCTTCGAATATTGGAGGGAAAGAACCTTTCAAGAGTCGGAAACGAATGGAGATAACAATGCTACTATGTTGATGTCGACCATTCCAATCCTTCGGACGACTTGGGAACTCCTCAAGTATATCTATCTTGTATTATCTTCATAGAAGTATAATGTTGCTGATTTTTGATGAATGAGAATCCCAATGTATATGAGAAATTTTGCTGAAATACGTCACCAGAAAATTCAGACCTCAGTTTTTTAGTTAAAACGCTGTAGAATCTTTATTCGACGTCGGATTTTCGCGATATGCATATGTATCCTCAAGCCTAGGAAATTCCCAAGATATTTCAAAGAAGCTGTTTGAGTTTGAGCATGTTTAGGGCCTAAAAAAGGCGAAACAGTAAACTTCCAGGAGACTTTCAGAACTTTTCAGATTGTATGTTGTCCAACGTTTTGGCCATATCTCCTTGCTCGTTCATCCGATTGTTATGAAATTTTGACATGTTGTAGAGGACATTCATACGAAGAGAATTGTATATGACTCAACCTTAGATTCCTTACCAAATTCTCCTAGTTCATTGTTTCATACAGGATAATGTAGAATTTCTTCAGATGTGCTTGTTTGAAAAACGTATTTCATGACTTCTACATTATTTGCTCATGTCTTGAATGCATAATAAAGAACTATATAGTTTTAGTTCACTTACGTGTTGGATTTTATGATTGTGTTGGATTTCTTCTATGCTATTTCTTTAATCCCATGTAATCTTCGCATTAGTTGCCAAATGCCGAAGTTGGGAATAATGGATCCAACAATGACGAATTGGGCAGTCCTGGAGATGTTTATAATGAGGCAACCATTTATGCACTTCAAGGCCATGAGACGCTTGCTGTTGATATTATTGGAGATACTGAAACACCAATGATGACCGCTTCAGAAATAGAGGGAACTGTATTGGAAAATACTGTTCCAGAAGAAACTGTGCCTATAATTGTTGAGGTGAGACTAACCACTCATAGCTCTTGGTGATAGCTAGGTTTTGAGCATTCCTGGCTTGACCATCTTTCCTTTGCGCTTTTAAGGGATTGGACGCTGGAGGAGCATTCTTATGTGTCTGTGCGTCAGCTTTTCTCTTGCTCCCTTCAGCAACATTCATGGAAGTTTCAACACTGTACTGCTTGTTGATTAGACGCCTGGTAGTGTTGCTTCGAGTTTCTTTCGATTCCTCTACTTTGACAGTTTTCGTTCTTTCTAGAAAGGCAGGAGCGGTAGTCGCTGATCGCTTGGTCGCTTCATGAAGTTCTGAGAAAGTCTGAAAACGAAGGTTTTCCAGCAAAGCTCTGTAGACTAGGATCATCCCATTGATGCACAAGTCCACCAATTGTTGTTCAGTAACGTTGGGATCATGGAAATCCAAAGCATGAATTTGAACCTCTTCACATAGTCATTCGGATTTTCATCATTCTTCTGAGCCATCCTTCCTAGGTCGGAAAGAGTAACTTGCTCAGAAACAAAGAAGTATTTCCTATAGAAAGCATTAATCATTTCTCCCCAATTAGTTATGATTCTTGGTGCGATGTTGTTGTACCAAGTATATGCTCGAACCGTCAGGGATTTTGAAAACTCCTTCAAACGGACGACATGGTTGTGTTCATGCTCTCCTAATGTTTCCAAGAATCGAGAAACGTGTTCTCTAGCATTCCCCGTTCCATTGTAGAGTGTGAACGTCGGAGAAGTGTAACCCTTTGGGAGAGGGATTCTTTGTGTAGCAGCAGGATATGGAGGTTGATGACGGTGTACAGATGGCACTTACCCCGATTCTCCATAAAACGCTCCAAGTCTTCACGGGTGATGAAACCGGCGGGTTCAGGTTCTGCAGCTTTGCGGGCTTCGTCATCGTCAGGGACTGGAATAACTTCGGGATCTGGAGATGCTTCTTTGTCTTTTCCCTTTTCCTGAGTATTGTCTGACATCTTGTCATTGAGAGTTTTGAGGTAGTTACATAGCTCCTTCTGAGTCGCAGCCATATCAGTTTGATTCTTAGCGAGAACTTCCTGGACTTTCATGAGATCAGCGATGGTGGGTGGATTTTCTCTGAGCTCCTCAGGATGACTTTCTACATTGGTGGAGGAGTAATATCACCACCACTGTGGGAAGCGAGAATAGTTTCTGGAATTCCATTGTTGTTGCTAGTGCTAGCGTTGTTTGTGTTAGGATTGGTAACTGAACCTGACCTAAGATCAACTATTTTGTGAAAAATGAGAGATTGAAACCGAGAGATTAATCTCCCACTATGGTCGCCAATCTGTGGATGGGGAAAAACGGTTTTCTGGTTCTTTAAGAAAGTGAAGAACGCGTGTTTTAGAGACTCCTCGACCGAGCAAACTGCTAAACCTCACAAAGATGCACTGCAAAGGGAGTGCTTAGATTCAGAGATCAATTTGTAGGACTCTGGATTAAACCAAGTCAATGGTCGTTCTAGAGTCAATTCGGTCACAAAGAGAGAGATGGGTTGATTTGTAGGAGGGAAGCTGAGAATTGTGTGGAATCAATGATGATCAAGGATTGTGGGTGTGTTGAAGGTTTCTGCAATAATTGGTAAACTGTGAAGTTTTTTGAATAAGTTCTGAAAGATTGATGAATTCTTGAGAGTGATTACTCGTAAAATTCTTGTTAGACGAGTGTTCGAATCTTTTCCTTCAATCATGGATTCAGAGACTTATTTATATTGTCAGAGTGGTGAACACATTGATCCCTGTAAGTGTGACGGTTTCTTGAGTGAAAGAGTGGGAAAGTGGGAGATCGTGTTAAAGTCAGTTCCACGTCGTGTGGAGACTTGACTGATCGTGCACCCACTACTTTTCTAACTCCTTCAACCGTTTGCACTACTTACGCACATTTCTCGTCGTGGATGAATCCACGTGCCGTAGACCGCCAGACCAAAACCCTAAGTGATATCCCCCCATTTGTGACGTGATTGATGTCTCACGAATCGTGGAGTCTGTATGACAAACTTGTCTTAGTTAGTCAGTTGTTGACTGATTAGACAGTGAGTCTAGATTTTGTTGAATCGAGCATGATTGACAAATGCTTAGCGATTCATGAATATTAATATTGCTCGTCTGAGCAAATATTGTAAATTCGAAGAGTTGTTGAATATTGATGACTTACTGAATACATGTGGATTATTCGAGCAAACTACTGAATATTGATAATGGGATCAATATTCGAGCAACTGAGCAAGTATTGCTCAATTCGACGAATTACTGATAAAGTACTGAATATTGATAGTGGGATCAATATTCGAGCAACTGAGCAAGTATTTCTCAATTCGACGAATTATTTACTGGTGACGTAACCTAATAAAATATTAATACTGGTAAATTACTGAATATTGTATAATTAATCCAGATGTTGCTCGCTGGATCAACATTATTTAGTGTTTGAACTTGCTCAGAATGGTGATTCGTGGAGCGTTTTTGTCGAAACCCTAATTTTTTGATCAATCCTTCATCAATTGACGAATTGCTGAAAATTGGTCATGAGTGAAGAGGGACCGACCACATGGGATGATGGACGACCATGTGGTTCCTGAATGCTCGAGTGAGCGTGCACCAGGGTCTTGAATTGACCAGTCGGTGAAGGAATGATGATTAATGTCGATTTCATGATTTACTGAAATATTGTGGGTTCAACATTAGGTGATAAAACCTAGGTATGAAAGATGGGGACTGACCAAGAGAGCATGGGACCGGTCTTTGTGGTCACGGGACTAGTTGTTGGTCGTTTGAGCAATCCCCAGGTTAGTTGGAGAGAGTTTGGGCCCAATATGAGCAATTGAGCAAATTAGGTCAGAATTATGAAATCATGTGGGACCGGCTTTGAGCAAGCCCTAGGGATGACTTTGGTTGGTCACGAAGGAATGCACATGTTGCCGTGGTGTCTGTGTCTCCGTACTGAGAGTTTCAGTATTTTCTGACGTGCGTTCGAGTAACATTGTGAATTTTCAGAAGAGTTTCATCTTGTCTGAAATTCTTGATTTTTGTTGGAATGAGCATGTATGCTCAATTGATCAATATTTTGTAAATATTAAAATAAGAGTATTTTAACATTTAAAATTGTCGTGAGAGGCTATCCGGTCGTGTGACCATGTTGGCTTTTGGTTTTCATGATTCGAGCGAAATTTGAGAAATTACGACGAAATCATGATTTTTGCTCAAACCAAGGAGTTTCATGAATTGAGGAAAATAATAATTAAAAAAGACTAGGGATTGCAAGGTGTGGGACCGGACATTGTTAGGGCATGGCTGGCCGGCTATGTTGCCCGGTCCCGCATACCTTTCCCTATTTTATAATATTATTTTTCATGAACCCGTGAAGTTATGGAGAATCCATGAGTTTTCGTTAAACGGAGGAGTTTCATGAGTTTAGGGAATAATAATAATTATAAAAAGCTAGGGATTGTGAGGTGTGGGACCGGCCACGGCTTGGGCATGGTCGGCCGGCTAGGTTGCCCGGTCCCGCACACCTCTCCTAATTTTATATTATTATCTTTCATGAATTCGTGAAGTTACGGAGAATTCATGAGTTTTGCACAAACAAGGAAAGTTGCTAATATCAAGGAGTTTTCATGAGTTCATGAAAATAAAATAAGGAAAATAATGGAAGAGGCATGGAACCGGCCACGGCAAGGGCACGGCTGGCCGTCCGATGGGGCCGACCCATGGCGCCTCTAATTATTTTTTTATGGTTTATTATTTTCTCCTATTTTGCGTAGGATTCCTCATCTGTCCATATTTTTGAATGCTCGTTTGTGCATCCGGGTGCTCGGTCGTGCATCATTGTCAAGTACACTTGCACCATTTTTGTGGGGCTTACTCAGTGATGGTCCAGATTCCCGATTATTGAGTATTTATTACTAATTTATGAAATTAAGTGGAGAATGATTCATAAAACTGAGTAGTTGTTTATTATCAATCCATAGGATCAGTCGTGGATTCGACCATGAATTCGAAATAATAGAGTCGAATATTACCATTCCATGGGATCGTGGACTCGATCATAGAACCGGAGTAATTAAATATTACCATTCCATGAGATCAGCCGTGGATTCGATCATGAAATCGGAATAATGAGATGATACAATTGTTTATTGCCATTCCATGGGATCAGGCTGTGGATTCGACCATGAAATAGGAGCAATTGTTATTGCCATTCCATAGGATCAGGCCGTGGATTCGACCATGGAATAGGAGCAATAATAGATCATTCTGGGAATTCAGTGGTGAATGTCACGGCAGAATTAATCTATTGCAGAAAAGATATTAGCCAGTTAAAGCGTCACATCCATTATGAATGGTGCATAGTCAGGGAGTCACGGGTGTTGTTTATGACCTGAAGGCGTTATTGTTCTCAATCTACGGAGAACCGCCGGAATCTATACATGGTCTCTCCACATAGTCAGGGAACAATGAGTGTCACCGACGTCCTGAAGGCGTTAATGCTCTCAATCTTCGGAGAACCGCCTAATCATTCTTCTATGTGAAGGTGGGTCTCTCTCCTGCAGTCAGGGAACAGTGAGTGTTACCGACGTCCTGAAGGCGTTAAGCTCTCAATCTACAGAGAGCCGCAATTATATTATTCTGCATAGAGGTCATGATGAAATGCCAGGGATCGAATCGCTCAGTTAGTGGGGTTTTTCGAAAACATATTCATCATGGCTTCGTAAAATATGAATCGTTGCATGCCTGAAAGCCGTGTCAAAAACATGCCTCATGATTTTACAGTTTTGACCTTTGTTGAAAATCCACCATCAACATTAATTCCCCTGCTTAGTGAGGGATAGTCATGTTCTGCAATAAGCATTAAATGGTGATTTTCAGTCCATGAGATCGGTGGTTGAACTCAGTCATACAAAGGTAGTCTCAGGATCCTCGATTTTCTCTAATGGTGTCATGTACGAGCAAACGCGCAGGTAAGGACCCTGGTAGAAAGATTGAGTGTCATCTCGTAAGAGTGGAGAGATGAGGCACTGCTGATTTGGGCGTTCAGAAGCCTAGTTATGGTCGGTTTAGGATTTATGGGCCCGATTCCAAAAAACGAAACCCACGCTTTATTAGGTTTTGGATATAAATTTGATATAAAAGGGAAGAAACCCTAAAATTTATTTTATTTTGTTGACCGACCAGGCTTCTTCATCTCTTCACCACCTTCACGTGAGAAGCAGCAGGAGAGGAAGAAAGTTCGTCGGACGCCACCCACCGCTGATCACCATCCGGCCAAAATCCGGCCGACGCCGACCGGGTAAGTCCGATTTTTTTTTTGCTGTGTGTTCTATGATTTCATGAGTTGCTCATAAAACAAGAAAATCCCATGGTTGCATGCATGCGTAGGATTTATGAAGAATTTTTGGAAAACGTATATGTCCGCCCGTACTAACGAACGAGCAAAAATCCCTGATATGGAAGGGATACATCAAAATTTTGAATAGACATGGTCTAGTTGCAGTAGTAAAAGTTTTGTTTATTAGGTTTCATGAAAACCCAAGTTTGTTTTCGAAGCATGAACTTTGCAAATACTTTTAGGAACGTAGGTTTGTTCGTAATAAAAGTAATAAATAATGATCCTTAGGGTTAAAGGAAATTTTGAAAAGACCTGGAGTTAATGATAAAAATTTGTTTATGAACTTTCAAAATTTTATTTAGAATATGTGGGCCTTTGCGAAAACAGAAACAGACCCTCATTCCATAGACGAATGCTCGACTAAGCAAAGAAGTTTATATATATATATATATTTATTTATATTTACGTGAGTTATTCAGCTCACGTTTTTATTTTATTTTTTAAAATACGTGACTTTTTATTAAAGAAAAATCAAGTTTTGATTTATGAAAAATTGTTAAAAGCAAACAATGTTTCTATGAGTTGATGAAGTGTATGTATGAGTTTGATGATTTTATAGTGTATGTACACATGGAAGGTTATGTGAATTATTCATAGTTTCGTGAAAAGCCGATGTTGACTTTAAATAATACGTTTTTTGCTCGGCTTTGCAGGTTTGCAAGAACAAGCAAGTTTTGGGGTTTTACGCTGTTATCACTAAGTTCGTGAAATCGTAAATATGTAAGAGTTAAGGATTACCATTTTTGTAGACATTGATGTGAGCATCATAATTGTCTTGTTGCTTTAATTCCATTGTGTTGATGAAATTCGTGTATGGATATCGCAACAACTTTGCAAAAATGACTCAGTCCCGTAGCGCTTGCTGAAGACGATGTTTCTTCTAGAGAGGATATTTCCACAGACGAATCTTCCAGAGATGATGGTTCCTCCAGAAATGACGATTCTGAGATCTCTAGGAGAAGAGAAAGAGGAAAATCCCAAAACTAAGAACATTCCAACTGCTGAGGAAAAATTCTTTGTGTATCTGTATAGACTCGAAAAGCGTCCCTTAGGCTCCTCGTTTCGGCTGCTCATAAATCCCAGGAGTACTACTCAGAATAAGTTGGTGTCTCCCCAAGCAATAACTCGGTTTTGTTTGCAAGGGAAACACTTTTTGGCTTCTCATGTGGAACTCAAGCTTTCTAGAAATCCTTTGACACACTTCTCTGGATGGGCGAGACACATGCTGGGTCATAGCCGTGTAAGGGCTATGTTGGATCGTTCCCAGGTGACACGAGCCGTTCAAGTTGCGGGAGATTTAATCATCAATCATGATATACCAGGTATGGTGGCTTTGCTTGCTCGTTGGTGCGTTCCTACTCACACCTTCATATGCATATGGGGAGAATTCACTGTTACTTTAGAAGATGTAGTCGCTTTGTTGCATAATCCAGTTACCGGTAATTTCCCTGAGGAGCTCTTAGCATATGAGAAGGAGATATCCAACATATTGGAGGCTAAGATGCATGAACTCAACGATCCACCCAAGTTTTACTATGCTCAATGGTTGTCATATTGGTGACCAAGAGATGGAACTCCTGAATAACCTGCTGATAGTACTTTAACAATTGCTGCTTTCTTATGCTTGTGGCTCTCCAAGGACATTCTTGAAGATGGTGGACATATGCTGAAGCCGTTTGTTATTCCATTCGCCATAAAGATGGCTAAAGGCGAGAAACTTCCAATTGGTAGTCTATTCTTGGGTTCACTGTACGCTAATTTAGACTCTTTAGTTATAGACTCCACCATCTCCAATGGATTTATGAAAATTGAAACATATGCCAATACTATGTTCCTCCAAGCATTGATGTGGGAGCACCTTGAGAGTTATGCTCTGATTCCTCGTAGCGTCTTGCAAAGACCCAAGGTTGATACTCGTCATGCTTTCCTCGAGAAATGTCAGGATCATGCGTTTGCCTACTAAACAACCACAATATAAGATATGCATCACTGACGTTCTGGATATTGAATCTGAGTTCAACTTTCGCACCTGGGTATTGGTCCCCGATCTCTTCTCGCAGCTGATCACTTTTAATACAGCTGAGGAAAATGTCACGTGGAAGACTGGTACTGATTTAATTATGGAGAGAGATCTTTCGTATTGAGTTGCACTCCCGGCCACTTAGTATCAGTAATACATGGAGAATTCATAGTAGAAGAATATAACATCGACAGGGCAGCTCGACAAATGGGCGTCGACCAGTGTGTCCCAGGTCACCTAATGAACAAACCATCAGTCGAGTATCTGAAGGTTAATTTAGATTGCACTCTTTTGGAGGGAATGAGTATTTATTCCCATGCTCTGATCGTGCTAATTTTGTGACTCCGGGTTACATAGACTTCTGGAGTCAATAGCTTGAGCGTTTGTATGCTTTTGTGACGGATGTTAAATCTCCAGCACAAGATTTCCTTCCCTCGACTTGATTTTTGCTCGACCAAGGTTGAAATATCTTTCCTGTGGTGACAAGAGGAAGACGTCTCCAGAATGCGCACAGGTAAGCTTTCTCATGATTTTTGCAAAGAATGTGATAGTTGTACTTTAATCACTCGTTAATTCTGTATAGGATGGTCGTGCTGTGAGACCTCGAATCCGTGTAGACTTCTCAGAACTCCAAGAAAGTCCCCAAGGCGGAGAGGGTGGGAGCAAAACATCTCATAGGATGATATCGAATGATGTGCAGTCTCCAGCCGCTTCTTTGGTAAGTTGTTAGCACTTCCTTTATCGTTGCGATTTACTTGTCCATGTAATCAGGATCTCGAATATTGTTAATTTCAAAATTTTGCTCCATCGGTTATTGACGGTCTTCATCTTTCCTCTATACGGGCAATTCAGGAATCCAGTACTGATGAAGAGGTCGATGTGAGTATCCCTTTGTATGATTGATCATGAATTTTACTTGATTGAAGTAATGACAATTATTATTGACATATCCAGGAGGAAATCGTCATGGAGAGCCAACATGGTCATGCTACTTGTTCATCTTCGAATATTGGAGGGAAAAAGAACCTTTCAAGAGTCGGAAACGAATGGAGATAACAATGCTACTAATGTTGATGTCGACCATTCCAATCCTTCGGACGACTTGGGAACTCCTCAAGTAAGTATCTATCTTGTATTATCTTCATAGAAGTATAATGTTGCTGATTTTTTGATGAATGAATGAGAATCCCAATGTATATGAGAAATTTTGCTGAAATACGTCACCAGAAAATTCAGACCTCAGTTTTTTAGTTAAAACGCTGTAGAATCTTTATTCGACGTCGGATTTTCGCGATATGCATATGTATCCTCAAGCCTAGGAAATTCCCAAGATATTTCAAAGAAGCTGTTTGAGTTTTGAGCATGTTTAGGGCCTAAAAAAGGCGAAACAGTAAACTTCCAGGAGACTTTCAGAACTTTTCAGATTGTATGTTGTCCAACGTTTTGGCCATATCTCCTTGCTCGTTCATCCGATTGTTATGAAATTTTGACATGTTGTAGAGGACATTCATACGAAGAGAATTGTATATGACTCAACCTTAGATTCCTTACCAAATTCTCCTAGTTCATTGTTTCATACAGGATAATGTAGAATTTCTTCAGATGTGCTTGTTTGAAAAACGTATTTCATGACTTCTACATTATTTGCTCATGTCTTGAATGCATAATAAAGAACTTATATAGTTTTAGTTCACTTACGTGTTGGATTTTATGATTGTGTTGGATTTCTTCTATGCTATTTCTTTAATCCCATGTAATCTTCGCATTAGTTGCCAAATGCCGAAGTTGGGAATAATGGATCCAACAATGACGAATTGGGCAGTCCTGGAGATGTTTATAATGAGGCAACCATTTGCACTTCAAGGCCATGAGACGCTTGCTGTTGATATTATTGGAGATACTGAAACACCAATGATGACCGCTTCAGAAATAGAGGGAACTGTATTGGAAAATACTGTTCCAGAAGAAACTGTGCCTATAATTGTTGAGGTGAGACTAACCACTCATAGCTCTTGGTGATAGCTAGGTTTTGAGCATTCCTGGCTTGACCATCTTTCCTTTGCGCTTTTAAGGGATTGGACGCTGGAGGAGCATTCTTATGTGTCTGTGCGTCAGCTTTTCTCTTGCTCCCTTCAGCAACATTCATGGAAGTTTCAACACTGTACTGCTTGTTGATTAGACGCCTGGTAGTGTTGCTTCGAGTTTCTTTCGATTCCTCTACTTTGACAGTTTTCGTTCTTTCTAGAAAGGCAGGAGCGGTAGTCGCTGATCGCTTGGTCGCTTCATGAAGTTCTGAGAAAGTCTGAAAACGAAGGTTTTCCAGCAAAGCTCTGTAGACTAGGATCATCCCATTGATGCACAAGTCCACCAATTGTTGTTCAGTAACGTTGGGATCATGGAAATCCAAAGCATGAATTTTGAACCTCTTCACATAGTCATTCGGATTTTCATCATTCTTCTGAGCCATCCTTCCTAGGTCGGAAAGAGTAACTTGCTCAGAAACAAAGAAGTATTTCCTATAGAAAGCATTAATCATTTCTCCCCAATTAGTTATGATTCTTGGTGCGATGTTGTTGTACCAAGTATATGCTCGAACCGTCAGGGATTTTGAAAACTCCTTCAAACGGACGACATGGTTGTGTTCATGCTCTCCTAATGTTTCCAAGAATCGAGAAACGTGTTCTCTAGCATTCCCCATTCCATTGTAGAGTGTGAACGTCGGAGAAGTGTAACCCTTTGGGAGAGGGATTCTTTGTGTAGCAGCAGGATATGGAGGTTGATGACGGTGTACAGATGGCACTTACCCCGATTCTCCATAAAACGCTCCAAGTCTTCACGGGTGATGAAACCGGCGGGTTCAGGTTCTGCAGCTTTGCGGGCTTCGTCATCGTCAGGGACTGGAATAACTTCGGGATCTGGAGATGCTTCTTTGTCTTTTCCCTTTTCCTGAGTATTGTCTGACATCTTGTCATTGAGAGTTTTGAGGTAGTTACATAGCTCCTTCTGAGTCGCAGCCATATCAGTTTGATTCTTAGCGAGAACTTCCTGGACTTTCATGAGATCAGCGATGGTGGGTGGATTTTCTCTGAGCTCCTCAGGATGACTTTCTACATTGGTGGAGGAGTAATATCACCACCACTGTGGGAAGCGAGAATAGTTTCTGGAATTCCATTGTTGTTGCTAGTGCTAGCGTTGTTTGTGTTAGGATTGGTAACTGAACCTGACCTAAGATCAACTATTTTGTGAAAAATGAGAGATTGAAACCGAGAGATTAATCTCCCACTATGGTCGCCAATCTGTGGATGGGGAAAAACGGTTTTCTGGTTCTTTAAGAAAGTGAAGAATCAAGCGTGTTTTAGAGACTCCTCGACCGAGCAAACTGCTAAACCTCACAAAGATGCACTGCAAAGGGAGTGCTTAGATTCAGAGATCAATTTGTAGGACTCTGGATTAAACCAAGTCAATGGTCGTTCTAGAGTCAATTCGGTCACAAAGAGAGAGATGGGTTGATTTGTAGGAGGGAAGCTGAGAATTGTGTGGAATCAATGATGATCAAGGATTGTGGGTGTGTTGAAGGTTTCTGCAATAATTGGTAAACTGTGAAGTTTTTTGAATAAGTTCTGAAAGATTGATGAATTCTTGAGAGTGATTACTCGTAAAATTCTTGTTAGACGAGTGTTCGAATCTTTTCCTTCAATCATGGATTCAGAGACTTATTTATATTGTCAGAGTGGTGAACACATTGATCCCTGTAAGTGTGACGGTTTCTTGAGTGAAAGAGTGGGAAAGTGGGAGATCGTGTTAAAGTCAGTTCCATGTCGTGTGGAGACTTGACTGATCGTGCACCCACTACTTTTCTAACTCCTTCAACCGTTTGCACTACTTACGCACATTTCTCGTCGTGGATGAATCCACGTGCCGTAGACCGCCAGACCAAAACCCTAAGTGATATCCCCCCATTTGTGACGTGATTGATGTCTCACGAATCGTGGAGTCTGTATGACAAACTTGTCTTAGTTAGTCAGTTGTTGACTGATTAGACAGTGAGTCTAGATTTTGTTGAATCGAGCATGATTGACAAATGCTTAGCGATTCATGAATATTAATATTGCTCGTCTGAGCAAATATTGTAAATTCGAAGAGTTGTTGAATATTGATGACTTACTGAATACATGTGGATTATTCGAGCAAACTACTGAATATTGATAATGGGATCAATATTCGAGCAACTGAGCAAGTATTGCTCAATTCGACGAATTACTGATAAAGTACTGAATATTGATAGTGGGATCAATATTCGAGCAACTGAGCAAGTATTTCTCAATTCGACGAATTATTTACTGGTGACGTAACCTAATAAAATATTAATTAAAATACTGGTAAATTACTGAATATTGTATAATTAATCCAGATGTTGCTCGCTGGATCAACATTATTTAGTGTTTGAACTTGCTCAGAATGGTGATTCGTGGAGCGTTTGTTCGAAACCCTAATTTTTTGATCAATCCTTCATCAATTGACGAATTGCTGAAAATTGGTCATGAGTGAAGAGGGACCGACCACATGGGATGATGGACGACCATGTGGTTCCTGAATGCTCGAGTGAGCGTGCACCAGGGTCTTGAATTGACCAGTCGGTGAAGGAATGATGATTAATGTCGATTTCATGATTTACTGAAATATTGTTGGGTTCAACATTAGGTGATAAAACCTAGGTATGAAAGATGGGGACTGACCAAGAGAGCATGGGACCGGTCTTTGTGGTCACGGGACTAGTTGTTGGTCGTTTGAGCAATCCCCAGGTAAGTTGGAGAGAGTTTGGGCCCAATATGAGCAATTGAGCAAATTAGGTCAGAATTATGAAATCATGTGGGACCGGCTTTGAGCAAGCCCTAGGGATGACTTTGGTTGGTCACGAAGGAATGCACATGTTGCCGTGGTGTCTGTGTCTCCATACTGAGAGTTTCAGTATTTTCTGACGTGCGTTCGAGTAACATTGTGAATTTTCAGAAGAGTTTCATCTTGTCTGAAATTCTTGATTTTTGTTGGAATGAGCATGTATGCTCAATTGATCAATATTTTGTAAATATTAAAATAAGAGTATTTTAACATTTAAAATTGTCGTGAGAGGCTATCCGGTCGTGTGACCATGTTGGCTTTTGGTTTTTCATGATTCGAGCGAAATTTGAGAAATTACGACGAAATCATGATTTTTGCTCAAACCAAGGAGTTTCATGAATTGAGGAAAATAATAATTAAAAAAGACTAGGGATTGCAAGGTGTGGGACCGGACATTGTTAGGGCATGGCTGGCCGGCTATGTTGCCCGGTCCCGCATACCTTTCCCTATTTTATAATATTATTTTTCATGAACCCGTGAAGTTATGGAGAATCCATGAGTTTTCGTTAAACGGAGGAGTTTCATGAGTTTAGAGAATAATAATAATTATAAAAAGCTAGGGATTGTGAGGTGTGGGACCGGCCACGACTTGGGCATGGTCGGCCGGCTAGGTTGCCCGGTCCCGCACACCTCTCCTAATTTTATATTATTATCTTTCATGAATTCATGAAGTTACGGAGAATTCATGAGTTTTGCACAAACAAGGAAAGTTGCTAAAATCAAGAAGTTTTCATGAGTTCATGAAAATAATAAAATAAGGAAAATAATGGAAGAGGCATGGGACCGGCCACGGCTAGGGCACAGCCGGCCGTCCGGTGAGCGCAGCCCATGGCACCTCTTATTATTTTATTATGATTTATTATTTTCTCCTATTTTGCGTAGGATTCCTCATCTGTCCATATTTTTGAATGCTCGTTTGTGCATCCGGGTGCTCGGTCGTGCATCATTGTCGAGTACAGTTGTACCATTTTTGTGGGGCTTACTTAGTGATGGTCCAGATGCCCGAATGTTGAGTATTTATTACTAATTTATGAAATTCAGTGGAGAATGATTCATGAATCTGAGTAATAAAAGTGAGTAGTTGTTTATTATCAATCCATAGGATTAGCTGTGGATTCAACCATGAATACGGAATAATAGAGTCGAATATTACCATTCCATGGGATCGTGGATTCGACCATAGAATCAGAGTAATTAAATATTACCATTCCATGAGATCAATCGTGGATTCGATCATGAAATCGGAATAATGAGATGATACAATTGTTTATTGACATTCCATGTGATCATGCCGAGGATTCGACCATGAAATAAGAGCAATTGTTATTTCCATTCCATGGGATCAGGCCGTGGATTCGACCATGGAATATGAGCAATAATAGATCATTCTGGGAATTCAGTGGTGAATGTCACGGCAGAACTAATCTATTGCAGAAAATATATTAGCCAATTAAATCGTCACATCCATTATGAATGGTGCATAGTCAGGGAGTCACGGGTGTTGTTTACGACCTGAAGGAGTTATTGTTCTCAATCTACGGAGAACCGCCTGAATCTATACACGGTCTCTCCACATAGTCAGGGAACATTGAGTGTCACCAACGTCCTGAAGGCGTTAATGCTCTCATTCTTCGGAGAACCGCCTAATCATTCTTCTATGTGAAGGTGGGTATCTCTCCTGCAGTCAGGGAACAGTGAGTGTCACCGACGTCCTGAAGGCGTTAAGCTCCCAATCTACGGGGAACCTCCCAATTATGTTATTCTGCATAGAGGTCATGATGAAATGCCAGGGATCGAATCGCTCAGCTAGTGGGGCTTTTCGAAAACATATTCATCATGGCTTCGTAAAATATGAATCGTTGCATGCCTGAAAGCCGTGTCAAAAACATGCCTCATGATTTTACAGTTTTTCCCTTTGTTGAAAATCCACCATCAACAGAAGGAGATAACTTTTGACATCATATGGGACAATCATAGTTCACAGACGCAAACACACATATCCCATAACATATTGCAATATATAAAACCATAAAGATTAATACTGCAAAAATAAATCTTCGTCCTTAGAAGGTAGAATCAATCTTTTTCGCATGGATTTACACCAAGAGTGATTACCAAAAGTGTTAGAGCATTGCTCGGTCGAACTCGTATGCGTTGCTATCTCAAGCATGTTTGTCAATATTAGTGATCAAAACTATAAGTCTTGATTTCTAGTCTACTATAGCTAAGGTCTCGGACTAGGATAGAAAGTGTAGTTGAGCTCCAGAACTCCATGGCAATCATCATATAAGACGAAGGAATACTCAAGGAACCGGTGGATCTTCATCGACTAAAAGGTATGTGGAGACTTGAAATTATCTACCACTCATTATCTCCTATCTTGAGACAAAAGTCGTTTTGCTATATAAACTTAGATTATGCACATTTGCTATTTCGAGTCGAGTTTATTTCTCCTATCTATTTCTCGAAATATGTGTTGGTAAGCTTTCGCTTCAACCAAGTTCGTCTTTACCTAGTAACGAAAGTCATGAAAAGTTTCAATCACTCTGAAAATTGCTTACTTTGACGAAAAATAGTTTGTGAATAACAACTATAGAATATCAACGTCCTCTAAGAATGTTTCAATGATTGAAATGAGAGTTTAGATTATATAACCATTGGAGGATATAAGCATTGTTGTGGAAACACATATATGTATAAGTCCTTATTCCTTGAACCGAAGTTGGCGGAAGTTCTCATCTCGAGAAATTCTGCTGGAGTTTGTGAACTCCGTCCGGGAACTTAAGTCCGCGAATCCAGTCCGCGAACTTGAGTAGGTTATATCTAAAAACGATGTTTGTGAACTTATTCTTATATAAACTAAGGAATGAAAATTGCAAACCGTGGCTATATAGTTCATGAACCGATTCGAGTGAATCAAATCGTTTTTGCTTCAATTGTGTCTTGTGTAGTTACGTAAGATTTCCTTGCAATTGAACAACTCTCTAACTAGTTCATTTGAGTCACTTGAACTAGTTATGGTGAAAAAGAATATGGTTGATACGAAAGTGATCATATGGCTAACCATTTGGTTGACTATTGTTGGACCAACAAATGTACAAGTTTGGGTACGGTTACACAAGCCTAGAAACGTGCATTTCATTTGTATGTAACAATCTAGTTTTCGATCTAACGGTTGAAAGATATTAGCTTGAATCTAATGAGGTTTTCATCTAACGGTAAATATTGAATGCTTTGTTACCAAGCTAACATTGATTGCAAACCCTGATTTGAAAGACTATATAAGGGAGAGCTCTATCAACTGGTAAACCTAATCCCCACACCTTATGTGTGATACTAGTTGTTCTAAGCTAGAGTCGATTCTCCTTTAACCTTTGGTTTCTTCTTCTAAACCATGTTAACGACTTAAAGACTTTATTGGGATTGTGAAGCCAGACCGATACTACTTTCTTGTAGTTGTGTGATCTGATCTTGTTGTTTCTATCGTACGAGTACAATTGTAATAATTGGCTTGAGATTGATATCTCTGATAGGCAAGATATAAAAGAAATCACAAACACTTCGTCTCATCGTTTGTGATTCCGCAATATCTATTTTCGTTGCGTTAATTAAGATTATTGTGAGGTGATTGATAATACTAGGTTGTTCTTCGGGAATATAAGTCTGGTTTATCGATTGGTTCATGTTCACCTTGATTTATCAAAATACGGAACAAAACTCATAGGTATATCCGTGGGAGACGGATTTATCTATTACCGTAGACTTTTCTGTGTGATACAGATTTGTTTATTAAAGTCTTCAACTTTAGGTCGTAGCAACTCTTACTTGTGGGTGAGATCAGCTAAGGGAATCAAGTACGTAGCATCCTGCTGTGATCAGAGACGTGGGAGCGTAACTGTACCTTGGATCGGTGTGAGATTGATTGGGGTTCAACTACAGTCCAGACCGAAGTTAATTTGGAGTAGGCTAGTGTCTGTAGCGGCTTAATATAGTGTGTGTTCAATCTGGACTAGGTCCCGGGGTTTTTCTGCATTTGCGGTTTCCTCGTTAACAAAATTCTGGTGTTTGTGTTATTTATTTTCCGCATTATATTTTATTATATAATTGAAATATCACAGGTTGTTCGTTGTTCAATCAATTAGAATATCCGACCTTTTGGTTGTTGATTTAAATTGATTAACACTTGGATATTGGTCTTTGGTACCATCCAAGTTATCTCTCTAGTATTTGATAAAGACTCGCAGATTTCTATTTGCTTGAGTATATATCAAATCGAGAGATTGAGATATAAACTCTTTAATATACTTTTTATCTAGATTGAGTCTGACTATCTAATTGATTCTCTAGAAAGTATATTGGTGTTTTTCCATACAGATTGCTAAGCGAAATATTGGGTGTGGTTGTTGTACCCCCACTTTTTCAATTGGTATCAGAGCAGGCAAACACGTTTAAAAGACCTTACAAGTCTGTGTTTGTGGCAATCTGAGTCTGAGGACAGGATCTCTGACATATACGCATACCAAGATGTCTTATAAAGCTTTTGACTGTGCCAAATGTCTTGAGAATACCTCAAAGGATTACTCCTTAGATGATTCTTCCGAATCCCGAGGTAAGAAGATTGTTTCATCTTGTGATGACATATCTCTCTCTGATGAGACATTGGGCACTATGGAAAAAGCTGAAATGAAGCTCACCAGAATTTCAAAAAATTCTACTGAGATCTTTGATTTTCAGGATCATGATCAGCTTATTGATGAACTTGAAAAGTCTCTTGATCGCGAACATGAACTCTATAGCATTATTGAGTTCTTCTCTAAGAATATTGAAAAACTACTCCAAGAAACTACTCTACAGCGTGAAAAGATTAGTGTTCTTGAGGATATAGTTAAGGAAGAATCAATTAGAGAGAAAAGTTTGATCGAGACACATTCATCAGAGCTTAACAGGCTTCGTGTCGAAAAAGAGAAACTATAAGCATCCCTTACGCTAACCGATGAACAGTGCAAATCCTTGGAAAAGGAAAACTCTGTCTTAAGGAGAAATTCTTATGTACAAACTAATTATCTTGGATTGCAGTACATGAAGGATCCTCCAGAAGAAGGTTGTGTCAAGAAAAGTTTACATAACTTGCAATCTCCTCATATGGCTATGAAGTTAAAACAGGTGTCGTTTATTGCTTCTCCTCCACGAACCTGTACATTTTGTGGGAAAAATAATCACTATACTATCCGTTGTTTTGCCAGAAGGAAACAAATTTCTAAACTTCATAATTTGCTTCTCTCCACTGTCAATGGAACAAATAGTCGATCGACTACTGCAGTGAATCGCATACCCACATAAAACCAGAAACCTTATAAATATGATTTTCTTTCTAGAAGTCATCACAGGGTTCAAATGCATTCTCGTGGTATAAATTCTTGTGCTGCTGATAAAAGCATTCCCTGTGTTTATAAGACTATTTCTGGAAAATCTAAGTCTAGAAAATGGATTCCTCTCTATCCTGATCCTCTTGAACCAGTTGCAAGAGGTCCTAGATTTAGTCCTCAGAAAAATCCTTCTGACGGATATGTTAAACAAGCTGTGTCTTACCCTTCTGGGACGAGTTTCAACCGAAGAAAGGCAAAGAACACAAAAATCAAGTTGTCAGATGATATGTACAACTCCTTTCTCAATAATCATAGTGGGAATATTTCTCACTCTATCACCTGATTTCAGGTACTCCTTTTTCTTGTGTCTAGCATGAGAGATGCAAGGATAATTGTTGGGAAATGCTCAAGTAAGCATGTTGTACACTATTTGTTTTCTTTGTGTTTTTGTACCACCGGTCCACGAACGTTCGCGTCTTCTTGGGAGTTCATAGGGTTTCCAAACAATAAGAGTTTCCTTCTCATGTTTACATACACATATATATTTCTCTATATTGTGTCTTTCCATCCCTAACAAAAATTATGGAGAACTCTGCATCTCAAGAGATTGTGCATATTGATAGGGAGGAAGACATTCAAGGACGTGAATCAATTCAAGAGGTGGTTCTTAAGAAGATGCTTGAAAGAAAGAATCACAACTCCTGGATTGATGATTCCTTCAAGGATTTATCTCGTTTTCAGAACGATTCAAAGGTCGAGTTTGCTAACCTTCAATTGCAAATAAACCAACTCCTAGATGGTCAGGCCAAAATCCTTGCTAATCAGAATATTCTGATATGGAATCAAAAGAAGCACACCATGGATTGTGTCAAAGCTAGACAGCTTGCTAGGGTTGTTAATCGTAAAGTTGGTGTTCTAACTCACGAACATGGTGTATCTACGGTCAAGAGAGTAACGGAAATCAATGACACCTTCTTTGACGGATTCATTGAAAGATATGAAGTTCTCAATGAATTCTGATTTTTCCTTTAGTTTGTCTAGTAAATCTTCTATTTTCTTGTTTTTGTTAGAAGAATAACTATAGTTTGGAATAGCCATTATTGTGATTACACATAGCTATGTCCAACGTTTTCATCTTCATGTTTTTAGATTTATTGGTTTAAATTCTAAATTTATTTGGAAGATGATTTTTGCAGTATTAATCTTTATGGTTTTATATATTGCAATACTGTTATGGGATATGTGTGTTTACGTCTGTGAACTATGATTGTCCCGTACAATTCAAATCCATTAGATTCATACCATTTACAACTGGACGCCTTGAAAAAAATTGACGTGTTATTATTATTATTACATGTAAGGGATACATTGACCACACTTGCGCAAATAACACACTTCGCAATTGATTGGTGTTGCATGTACTTTCTAGAATGCAACGATGAATTTGAGGAAACAAGGCACCAGAAGCAGTGTCCGGAGGATTTTGGATATAGTAACTTAGACACGATGAAATACTTATGTTCTTTTTTTTTTAGTTTTTCCATAATCTATTTATTTAAGAAAAATGAACATTGCAAATACATAACATCAACAAAAATTAGACAGATTGCGTTTGATAATAATGGCTACCGATGGTCCGGAAACGGCAAAAGAAAGGAATTGTTGTAGAAGAATTGTTGGGATATACGATGAATTACTTGATACGAATGAAAGAGGTATAACTATTTCGATTCTGAAATCACATAAAGTTCACAGTAGAAGATGACATCAAGTTTAAAGTTAGTAACACACATAATATGGCTAACTAAAATGTTAAAAACAAATAGGATATATGAACTTAGAAAGCCGTGGGACTTGAAGAGACCAATTTTGAAAACTACAATCTTAGAAAGCAACGATCCACAATACCATAATTTTTTTTTATAAATATTCAATGTAGAAGATGTCAACTTTTGGTAAAGGATCTATTGACAACTATAAATTTGAAATAGGATCAGGGAGTACAATATGTGTTCAAGGTTCTTTACGAGGTAATCTGTCGCCAGATTGTATTCCAATTGAAGGTAGGAACATATGGAAGTGACAAAATGTCCAAGACTTTTGAAGTTACCAAAGCCTTCGTTAAGACGAACTGTTGGGCACAATACTTTGTTGAAGATTTAATGGCAGAGGTTTGCATATATACAATCCCTTCGAAAAGGTAATTGGTACACATTTTAAACATTGTCATTTGATGGGTGTTGAAAAATTACAGGAAAATCATGTCACATTGGAGAGTTTGTATCATCCGTTCATGCAAAAAAATATTATTCTCTGCCTATTTGGAGGATCGACAACATGACCATGATAAATGAGTTAGCAGGAGCGAAATAGGAGCATGAGGAGACTTTTATGGACGATATTGATTAGTTGATTTCACTGAGATGAGCGCTGATGACGACATATTTCTAAAAAAATATTTAAACATCCATGTTCATATAGAGCATTATCTCATTATAAGCAATGAACCTAAATAAAAAATTGTATGGAAGTTATATTTCTTTCGTTTGAGCAAATTTCTTGCGGTAAAATATTAAAGGAAAAAAACAAGAAAAAAAGAGAGGAAAATCCCGACTATTTTTATGACAAACCCATATTAAATCATAAGGAGTTGATAAGTATTCGGGACACAAATTATAAGATATATTAAAAATGAACCAACATCATGGCCGGTGCCGTTACCGGGCTAAGGGGTAGTTGTTATACAATATATATAGTCACGAAAAGAAAGAACAATCTGATTATATGTTCACCGTCCGTGATCTCTCTCAATAAACCTAGCCGTCGGCATCACCGAGAAGATTCGTTTGGAGCTGAAATTAAATCGATCAATCTCCAGAGAGAGATATTTGTTATGAGATGGCATTAGGATGGGAATCACAGGGAACAAAGGAAGGTGTTACGAGTTCTGGAGATTTCAGTGAATGTATGTCAAATTGTAGAGAACCTAAAGATTGTGCTAAAAAGGTTCGTTTGTTCCTTCTTTCCGTTCGATGCAATGGGTGTTTATGTCAGATATAAAAGCTAATTTTCTCTACCTTTAGGCCCTTAGATTTGCTTCACTGTTTATTTTTTTGTGCGATTCTTCGTTCTCTCTAGCCTCCCTTTTGCTTCAAGTTCATACTAATTGGATTAACAGGATTTTTTTTGTTTTGTGATTTAAGAAGCAAATTTGAATCAGAAAAACTCAATTCAAAGTTTTCAGGTTCTCCCATATCTATTAATTGAAGCAGCTTGATAATGATATTAGGTTTTCTGGCTAATGATTTCTATTAATTGTTGCAGAAGAACTATTATATGGTTCAATCATTCAAAAGTGAAAAGTTGATAGAATTATGAATCGAATTTTATATTTAGGTTTAATTTTCCATCTAAATCTTAATTACGGCTTCCCCATCGTGATTTTTTGAATTATAAAAGTTTGGGTATTCAATTGAAGTTGTTTTTATGTATTCTACTTAATAATTCTATCACCTGATAGAATTAATTGTTCCGTGTTTAATCTGCTTATTTTGCTGGGTTTGATTAGGGTTTTTGATGGATTTATGCTGCAGAAGGAAGTGAGATGCTAAGGAAAGAGAAAGTTTATTATTCGAATTGTAAGTATTCTGTATTCTAAATTTACCAATGGAGAACTCAGAGCAGAGAGACAAAGAGAGAGAATGAAGTTTGCCTTTTGTATTTGAATATTGAGCGTTCAAGATTTTTCAGGTAAGTATCATCTTCTTAATTATTAAGCAACAAAGTGTGTACCTTCCATAAGGACCATAACTAATTCCAACCCACATTGACTGATGGTAAGTTCATCCCTGCTATTTACTTTTAGGTTATGATATTTAGCTGCCTGTTGTTTACCCTTTTTAATACTGAGTGACTGGGGAAGGTGATTATCTGAGTTTGCGCAACTCCTGATATTTTTTGTCCTACCATTTTTCTATCCTTCGAGATCATGCTGTACCTATGGTTCTTGCACTGCTCATCCATCAGGTTTGCTAACATAAGTAGATATGTCATCATTTTATTTTAGGATTGATCAAAGTCAGCTATATGGAAAATTATCTGTGCTTTTTTCTTTAGATTTTTAGTTTAATTTCCGTTAACCGTGTTTTTCTTTGCTACAATAGAGAAAAATAAACAGGTTGGTTGAGGAATACATATCCAATTGGGAGAGAATAGTCAACTTTCAACAAATGCTTTTATGGTTTGTGTTATCTTCTTGGAACTTGCTGCCATGCTGTTGCTCAGCATGTCAGTATTCACATAATTGCTTAGTTTTCCATATTTGCATATCTGCAAATTTGTTTTAATCCGGCCTTAATTATTGTCATGGATTTGGAAACTATGATTTAAACAGAAATCCTGCTAATTACAACCTCATAAGAACGCATAATGATATTTTTTTTTGTTTTTCTTTTGATACAGCATTATGGACTTGGTTATTTTGTCTTGCTATGAGCATTAGTTAGGAATGTAATCTTCAATTTTTTATTTCTTCCTATAGATAAATGGCCACCAGAATTGAGCTTTTTTGCTTCCAAGTAATGCAAGCACATATGAGGAGCTTTGTATGTGCAATCTAACGAAGGTCCAAGTGATAGCAAGGAGTACTTATTACTATCGTCCAAAGAATGGGAGAAGGAGAAACACTACATCCTAGAGTTTGGTGGCACTCCAGCAAGCAAGTAATGTTCCTCTTCAACTGTTTATTTCCAGAAAGAAATTCATGCTTTCATCTCCCAGCTCAGAATTTGAATTATTTGATAGAAAAATGATAAAATCCAATTTATGGTTTTGTTTTAATTTGTTATTCAAAATTTGCTTACAAAAAGTCAATCTTTTGGGTATTATCATAAAACTAATGTACATATATTGGATAGGCCATTGTATAATGGAATGTAAATTATCATCATCATCTAGCGAGGCACAGGAAAAGGTAAACTCTTATTAATGTCGTAGCGCTCTTTTAATTATTACTTTCTTCAAACTGTTTATGATAGTTTTGAAGATGTTAAATATGTGTTTTCTTTTTATAAGAGTTTAGAGATAGGTTAGTAACCAAAATATGAGGAAACAGAAAGTTGAGCATTAGTAACCATACTCATATCTGATCAGAGAAGGCCACTCCTATGTGAGGTATAATCTAAGAAACTCTAACATATTATGCCCAGAGCATTGTATTATTGTGTCAACTTATACATATGATTAGTAGCATATGAGGATTGTGAATTTCGAACATGGTTTCTGTATTAAACTTTTTGGCTGTATTTTCTTGGTTTTTCATGTTCACTTTTCTAGAGTTCATCTACATGGTATCAGTGTACTTACAACCTTGCTACCCACTGCTGTAGCTTTGTTGTAATATACCAATAGTTAAAACAGTTTATTGTATTGTAATAGCTTTGCGCTACTCATGGTTTAAAACAGTTTCCCTTTGCATTGTATTGTGTAACAACAAACTGACAAAATAGAATCACTTTATGTGACCGAC
This sequence comes from Papaver somniferum, assembly GCF_003573695.1. Taxonomy (NCBI): domain Eukaryota; kingdom Viridiplantae; phylum Streptophyta; class Magnoliopsida; order Ranunculales; family Papaveraceae; genus Papaver; species Papaver somniferum. The sequence continues at coordinate 181,624,388 of NC_039360.1, forward strand.
ATCAATATTTGATTAATTTCAATAGTTAATTTGATACTTTGAATAGGTATAAGCATCAGTTTTACCCTTAATTGAATTCGACGGCCAAGAAAGTTCAGTAATGTCAAGGGTGCGTGGGTCAACAGGAATAAGGTAGGGTGGTGGTCTGGGACGTCTGGAAACGTCCGGATATTCCGAAATGTTCCTTAGCGTAGGATCTAAAGCACTAAAAATAGTCTTTTCATGTGTGTTATTTATCTGCTTCATTTTTCTTTTTCTGCTACTATGATTCTTCTCCTCACTCGCGAAGAAACCCGGATTCTTGATTAAATGGTTTTATTTTTGAGATTTCAGTTTCCTTTATGTTTGCAGGAAATTTAGGAGGGAAAGTTGAATCACAAAGACGATGAGAGGAAACGAAGAAGGAGGTAGACATGTGGAAACCCTAGAATTTTTAATCTGCAAGTTTTTTTTTTTTTTTTTTTTTTGCTTCTTTTGATTGTTGTAGGCTGATTGATAAAAATCAGATTGGGTTGTCAGAGAACAATTAGCCTTTCAGATAACAATTAGATATGGGGTGTAATTCTCTAATTTGGAAAATTATAGTTCTCCGATTAAACCTACAAGATTTGCAGTTCTCAAATCAGCCAAATTATTGCTACAAGTTATTCGAATTGTTGACTGTGACTTAGAGAATCTAGGTTTCTCCTCTGTTCTTTCTTGACCTCAATTATTAAAGTACTTACTTGATTTTAGGACAAACTAAAATAGAGGAGAGTGTGAAAAGTGAAATACCAGCGTTTCACTTTCTTGGCACCACCACCCATACCCATCGCCACCCTTATCCTCTTCTTTCGAATTCTGTCCTATAGACCACATCAGTCCACATGGTTTACGATCTACACAAGGTGGTTTGTCACCGAACATTGGTAATTCCTCTAATGTTTCACGATTAAGTTCTGTAAATAGTATAGGTGCTTACGGAAAACCACTTGAAAATTGTGTTCTTGCTGTCACCTTTTTTGTTATTATCTGAATTGAGATGTGTCCACTCCAATAATAATACAGACGAAACCTGTAATAAAATTTTAATTAATAACAATGGCCATTAACATGGACTGGGCAAGGGAAGGATTTAATGGTGACTCCAGAGTGAAACCAGGCCTACTATGTGGTAGTTTGTTACCCTTTCAGGTTTCAGAAATTCATTTGCATTTGCAAAGCCATCGAAATCCTATGAAGTTGATAATGCTTGCCTCCTTATTTTTTCTTCAGTGTTTAGGTTAAAAGAATTGAAGCTCGGTAAGACAGAACTGCAAAATGAGTCGAGGTTCATCTGTTGAAAGGCTCTCTCTGGGATCATATGCAAGTAATCAGTTGAACTGCCTAAGTGGTAAGTTTGTAGTCCATATATGGCGAGGCAAAGAAATAAATGATTCTCTATAATATTCAGAGATTTGACTGCATGATTAGATTATTTCCGAATTGTTAGATTATGCATTTACATTCAAATTTTTGTGACTTCTGAGCACTAAGTATGGCGAGGAAAAGAAATTAATACTTCTCTTTACGAATGTGTATAATTACCTTTGTTATGGTTTGAAATTTTGAGGAGCAGAAGTTATGGTCTGATTGTTCAGGAGCTCTATTTTTTTTTTAGTATGTTCTAATAATTTCTCTCATTATTTTGAAAGAAAAATGTTGTTAGTTATTGAGTAGACCAAGCATTTCACTGACGCCCAAAATTTTAGTATATAGGCATACAAATGTTGGTCTTCACTAAGTCTCTGTTTGGCCACAGCATGTGACTCTCTGAACATATGTAATACAAAAATTTTATGAACCTGTATAATATATGTTGTTATTAGAAGTATTGTTCGCTAACATTCTTCTTGCTTCTCCTTTGCAGTTTGATCTGTTGTTAATATGGCTATTATCCAGAAATAATTTATGTTTTTGGCTATTATGTGCAATTCTTTCCTTTGTGTGTTTTCCTACTATAGCAATTAGCAATTTATGGGTAATCGGAAACTGCTGTTGTTTCTCAAAGATCATTTTTTTTGAATTATTATTCATATTCAGCACTAATGAGCACATAGAATCTCACTGAAAAAACATTTTGGGTGAGTTGAAATACCATTTATAGCTTAGTTGCGGGAATTTTTCTGAAAAAACAGATTTATCAGTGGAATTGACCAAGAGAATCTCAATAAGCTTAAGAGGATAATACCAAGTAGAACCAACACTTTCTTCTGAGATAGAAATGTTACCCTTGCAAAAAAAAAATTAAAATTATTGGTATCATTGTTGACCATTTACTATTACTGTAGAAAATTTAAGGAAATGGTGGCTAAGCTACTCATCTGTGCAGGTTTAGCTGCAACAACCAGTAATGGTTACTATTAACCTGGAAGTTGCAAAGAAAGGGATGGAAAATTTATCTATCTTAGGACCAAAGAACTAAAACCCGATCTCTGATACCACTGTTCCCATTGACATGGAATTGTACAATTACTAAGAAAGTTCAAAATCTCTTTTATTATTTTAATTCTATGTTGTTGTGATGTTGTAAAAATTCTACAGTATAATAACCCAAATACATGATTATGAATCTGATCGCCATTCCTCACGTGTTGCTACTTGCCATCTTAGCTCAGTTGGAAGAGCTCATGGGTTTGAACCATGTGGTTGTGGGTTCGATTCCCACAGATGGCGGGGGTCCCTATGGTTACACATGTTTCGTGCAGCTAATCTTACTTGGTTCTTTTGCGGTACCAATGCTTATTACTTATCACCTTTCTAATTAATAGGCTTACCGATGCCTAACTGAGGTAGTTCATTGTCTCTACAGATCAGCTGTTGTAGTATTATTCCTTTTCATCAGACCCCTTATACTTTATTTACATGGTTATAAATTGTTCATTTTATATATTAAGTTTCACGGTGCTTAATTACACGTCTAAGGTTTGAATGAAGCGTCTTAGATTGTTTTTAGATGTACCCAAACGCTAATATTTTTTCCCTTACAGGTAGAAATGTCAACGGTGGGTTCTCAGAGACAGGTGGACAGGGTCATGGCAGAAGTTCTGGAAACCCTATGCTTTAAAGCTAACATCACTTTTCTTGGTATTTTTGCAGGATCTTGAGTGTATGTATAACCAAGTGTAAGTTTCTTAAACTGTACGACAATTGCAACTTAAAACGTCTCTCGCAAGTGGGATGTGCCGCAATTTATAGAATAGGGGTGTATGCAAGTAAGGTATTAGCAGACTTTCCTACTCTTAGAAGGTTAAGTTTGGTGTTCTAAAAGAACAGGCATGAATTAGTTCTCTAGCAATAAATAATCCTTGGTTTCCTTAAAAACTTTATGCTTTTTAGGCTTTATTTCCCAGACATAATATAACATATTTTAATCGATCACTAACCATAAATTTAACCTACCTGTTAGCAATAAAGGCATTTTCTCCCGATTTTAGTGAACCACATGTATGATTTACCTATTTCTTAATCGATCACTAGCCATAAAATTGATCTACCTATTTTTTTGTCCAGAAATTAACCTCATTGGTTATTTCTAGCAGACCTGATTTTAATGTCCTGCCAAATTCAAGCCAGAACTTAAATTTTGCACATAATTTACTTAGCTGAAATTTTATTGGTATTCAAGTTTTATTTGTTGATAAGTTGTTGATAAAGAGGCCATCGTAGGTGTTTTTTTCCAAAATTTGTACTGCCTCGCCACATCCATGGTATGAAACCTAAAATGCAAAAAGATTTTTCGAGGAAATCTGTTTAGAGACTATCTATGATTAGCAGATGTGTATGTAGTTATTGCAGCTTTGTTTTTCAATTTATCAGTAGTGTGTATATGTTATAGTGTGGTGCATTTTCCTAGGTAATTAATATGTCTTTGTGAAAATGATTAAGCTATGGACATTTCTACTAATGGTCGTGCCGTGAAGTACATGTTCAGGTATGTTAGCAAAGGAACAGAGCGAGTGGGTACCAAATCAAAGCCTGAGGAACATATTTACTTGAGCAATGATACAGTGGAACAGAAAGCGCCCGAGGTAATTACTGACATTGATGTCTCAGCATGCGATGGCAGATTTCTATAAAGAAGATATAAAAAGGAAGAATATAGAGCGAAGAACGTACAAGTTTGGATATCGACAGAAGAAGGAAAAGATAGAGCAAAATACGTACAAGCTTGGATTTGGGGTGATGACATCCTTGGAGAAAGCCAAGATATCAATAGATGAAATGTTTTTGGGGGAACTTGAAATAATAGCTGACTACACAGCGTAGGCGAAATCGTACTTCTGTGTAGAAAGAATATGGGGATGGTCTCGATCTAACGAAGAGATAATAAGATGTGGGGATTGTTTCGATCTTACGAAAAGATGCTAGAAGAAGATGCTGCTAAGAAGGTGAAAGGAAGAAATTTTTTGTTGATACGGCCATGAATCTACCGATTTTTTATTAGTACTGCAATGACTGTCTTTTTTCCGGGTGTTATTCAGTGATTATTCTTCAACCATTTTGGATGTACTCGATGCTGGATCTCTATCCTTTTCGATTCTTGAACTTTATTACTATCTTCTTTGTTGGTTTGGTTTGTTAGTCTTTGAATTATGTTTTGTGAAATTACATACATGACTTTGATAGAATGTGTGGAATCAGAATCCATATAGGTGTTGAAAGAGTAAATTATTTATGTAATAAACCTATTTTGGTTGTTGAAAGATTTACAAAATTACTATAAATAAATAAATAAATAAATAGTTTCAAATTCGAAGATGAGAAAACTTGCAAAAATAAAACTCTTAATTGGAACCAAAACATCTTAATTAAGAAAAAGAGAAAAATCGAACAAAGTAATAAGCACTATCTTAATTGGAAGAGCTTATATCATTATATGTTGGTTAGGAAAAATATGATAAAAGCGTGCTTGGATACCAAAAGTATAAGTGATTCTGCTTCTCCAGAAGTCGGAAGCTAAAGCAAAACTATTTTGCTTCACAAAATTTAAAAGTAGTTTCGAAATTCAGTACTCAAATCGACTTATTACTTTTCGACTTCTAGAAGTCGAAAAACATACCAAAACATGCTATTAAACTATCATCTCCACGAAGTTCATAAGCCTCGATCTCTTTAATGGAAGCACAAATATGTAATTGTTGTATGGAACCAATGTTGAATTTTATAGTCAGTATATATTTGAGTGCCAATAGTATTATTGTGTACCATAAAAATAAGTGAATAGGTACGAAAGAGCACTAGGTTCTTGGTGAAAACATTAAAATAAGAACAATTTAGGAAGGTATAGTAACGGGCGTTGGATGAAGAATGAGAACAACTAAGTTTTCGAGACAAAAGACACCATTTGATATGCCTGATTTTCATGAACTTTTTTGGGATGGTTTTCTTTAGATTACCTTTTTTCTAGATGATTGTTTGTTCGATTCTTCTATTTATAAAGTTCACAGTATGATAACTCCGAGTGACTTAACAATTTTCGCTTTATTTTTGTCTTGCTGCGGAACAACATACTTATTTACATGGTTTTCACCAAAGTCAAGATAACACCTGGAAATAACTTAGAACACATAAATTGTAGTACGACAACTCTGAGTGAGTTAACAATTTTGACTTTTATTTTTGTTTCATTGCAGAACAACATATTTATTTACATGGTTTTCATCGAAGTCAATGTAACAGCTGGAAATAACTTAAAACACATAAATTGTCGTTGCATTCCACCGTGATGAACTAGACCAGCCGTTAACTCGATTATTTGCACATGCATGGCGTCACTTTGGGTCATAATTGAAGGGCAGGAGTCATAATTAATCATAATAACTTTCATACATAATGTCCCAAAACAAGGGCGGAGCCAGGTTTTAAGAACTGGGTGGGAAAGTAATAAATGGGTGGACATTTAAAGGGGTGCAAAATGGGTAAAAACGAGTATATTGGGTTAAAATATGAAACATTGGGCTTGGAAATCATATGGGATGGGTGGGAAAGTGAACACCCACCCTTCCATGTGGCTCCGCCCCTGTCCCAAAATATATTAAGGTGAAGGACATGTCAATGGTCAAATGTTAAGCATGGTTATACTATTGGTTTAAACAAGCTCACAATAACATTATCTAGGTTTTTATCCCAAGTAAAGCTCGATCTTCTGGAGTTAGAATAGGCTAACTTTTATAGGACTGAAAATAATGAATGCTCAGATAATGATGATAAGAGACTATGAGAAAATATTGTTCCTATCTCATATTTACTTCTATATCTATGTATGACATTACTTGAAAGTTAAAACATGTACGAATCTACGTGAGAAATAGTATACTTATTTAATGATATTACCAAAAATATGAAACACGTCATGCGCGAAAATGTGCTTGGTATTATGTATACTAAAAGTGTTTATTATGTGAAAAATGTTATTTTTATGGTTTACTTAACACGAGGTGCCAAGTGCATTAGAAAACCTAGATTCAGTTATAAATATTCACCAATAATTATATTTATAATAACATCCACGGGCTCAACCTTTCCAGGACTCTTTAATCTTTATGGAGAATTAGGTATAGTTTGTTGGATCTTCCCTTGCCTTTTTTTTTGTGCTTTGAACTACCTTGATGTAAGTAACAAGGGACAGATGAGATAGTAAATGTACCTATTTTGTTGATTTACGAAAAGCTGGAGTTATAGGATTGAATATTTTTTGTAAAGCTTAGTATTGATAAGTGCAAGAGCAATGTAACATTTAGCACAACAAGTGTATATCTAAATTTAATGCGTACTCAATATGTAATCTCTTCAATGATTCAACCCTAAAATCGTCAAGCCATTTCAGGTGGTGAGTTATCTTTCGCTACACTCCTTTTTTTTCTCTGTTAAACATGATGTTGCAAACACGTTTTTTTTTATATGTTCATCTTTTTGCATTACTTGATTTTGCAAAGTCTTCCTTGGTCCGATTACTTTTCAAAACTTGAACATCCAGTTATAGCTCAAAATCTGAACTTCCAACTTTGATTCTGTCCATGTTATTAATCATGCTATTTAAACTGGAAATGTGTGTGTAAATGCGCCCCTATTGTGATTACTGTTTTAAAGTTTCTATCTTTGATTAGGACAAATTTAATTTCATTATTGTAGTTTGTTGAGAATATTAGTCTCACATGGTATCCGAACAGGCAATTTATGACGAGTCATTTGACAACACCTTTACTCCGCATCACCAGATTTAATGTCCATATGTTAGATCCAAGGAGACTACACGTGAAGGGCGTGCTGAAATTATTAGTCCCAAATTGTATGGGTTATATCTAAAATCTTCCTGGGCAATCCTGATCTTATCTTCCGAATGAATAGACTCCCGAAGTTGTAGTCCTTTTTAACGTATTATTACAAAGAAATAAAATGTTTACACTTAATATTTAGTTGTAGTCCTTTTTAATGTATTGTTACAAAGAAATAAAACATTTACACTTAATACTAAAAGGAAAGGTTGAGCCGGGGCCGTAAGGCCCCGGTGATACCTAGTAAGATTAATAAAATATTTATTATGAGAAATTAATGATATAATAATGATGTAAACAACCATAGTCATTGATTTAGCTTCTCCCTCAACAAATCTTGGCCGCTCTTTATCTTGCCTAACTTGTCCATGCTCTGGTTGACCAAAACTAGTGATTCCAACATTTTGAGTCGCGTGTACGAATCTAAAAATTATGGCCAATACCATTGAAAAACAGCCCGCACCTCTATCTGAATTCATCCAGTCTGATTGGAGCTTACTTCCAGACCCATCCAATTATGCAACTACAATAATTAAATACAAACTTTCATATTTCGGGGTTGAACTCCTGGTTTCCATCTTACTAGAGTTGATGGGAATTCGTCCAGTCCCACAAGTCCCCAGATCCATCGCGTTACACAATTACAATAATAAATACAAATTTCTACGAACTCCCGACTTCCTCCTTACTGAAATGAAATATAAGGGTGTAAGGCTAAGCATTGTGGTGCACAATTTTCCTTCCCTATCCCCTAAATGTAGGGAAATTTCTCAAAATCCATCTACTATGATATCCCATATCCCTTCTAAGTAGGGGGTATACCTTCCCTACATTTAAAACTGGATCAGATCTGATCACAAAAACTCAGTTTCTGTGTAAAATTCTGCTTTACGCAAACTGAATATCCGTTTGGCAGTTGAAATGGATACTCAGCTCCCGTAGCTTTTTGCACTTGTATCCGTTTTTGGTTTTCCAAGTTTCGCACTAAAACTTTTCCTTTTCACTTTTTTTTTTTACTGAACTCTTTTTTTTACCTATTATATCTCCTTTTTTTTACTCTAAATTATCTTTTTTACTTATACAAATATCCCAACGGGAAAAAAAATGAAAAACGGATACTCAGTTTCCATTTGATACTATTTACACGGAAACTTAGTTTCCGTACAGTGTAGGAAGGGATACAAATAGACCATAGTGAGGTTGCCTTGTGACCCATATCCCTTCTCTACAAATAAGAGATAGGAAAAGAGAACCGGTGTGTCATGGTGCTTGGCCTAAGATACATTTCCTAATTGATCCCTTTGAATTAGTATTCTCTCTGTCCCACTATTAGTTGACCTATCTCATAAAACAAGAGATATTTCTAAGATTATCCTTTTGATTGATTATCGGTAGTATAAGAAATATGTATAATTTCATATCCATGTTTATATTCGTTATGTAGGTGTTTTAAAATGCTTTTCAATGATACAAAGATTACGAAAATCCATGATATAGTTTGAGAGATAAATCAATTCTAAATTTGACAAATTATTATCCATAAGGGTATAATTGTAAAAAATACTTAACAAATACTCCCTTTCATTCCTTGCCTTAAGAATTGTGCAAACTTGAACTAGGTCATCTAATAGTGGGACGGAGGTAGTATTATTATTTTTTTTTTTATAACAAGGATTTTATTGATTAATCATTATCAGAGTCAGTGAACCTGACTAACAATGTATCTATCTGCAAAGAATTGCAGATAAATTCTTCAAAGACTGACTTGTCATTTCTGATAGACTTTGCAATGGAGTCTGCTAAAACATTGGCAGTTCTCCTAACACAACTAACTTTAGCAAATTTAAAAGATCCTAAAAGAGTTTTAATATCTCTCAAAAGTTTTCTATTCTCCCATCTCACTGAGTAAGAATTATTATTGATAGCATTGACCACCACTTCAGCATCAACAATAATATGTATACTGTCTAACTCCATAGCACGAACCCATTGAAGACCTTCCAGAATTGCCATGCATTCTCCCATTTCAGCATCAACTACTCCAGCTGCATAGGTTCCTTTAATACCTGTGCATTCTCCTGCTAGATTGAACAAGACAACACCGATACCACAATCATTAGTATCACAATCAAATGATGCATCTTTAAAAACTTGAAAAGCATCCAAATGTTCAGAGTGATTATTAAGCATATGATTATTAGTTATCCTGTCATGAGATGCAACACAAGTATCTGAAGATGTAGGACCAGATAAGCTAGTATGCAGAGAATTACTGAAGCTACTGAGTTGATATTGTATCCTATTAGCTCTATTAACAGGGTTTAAAGATTTATCCTGAAAGACGCAGTCGCATCTTTCTTTCCAAATTGTCCAGCAACCAACCATTAGTAATTCACGCCATCTCTGTATATCTTCAATTCCAGTGTTTTTCACATCTTGAAACCAAGAGATTATCCAGTCTTGAACTGTCTGACAGTTAGCTGAGATCTGATCAATGTTGATATTGAGTATTCTCCAAACTTCCTTTGCATGATGACAATTAATCAGAAGATGATATAACGTCTCTTCATCATGTTTACAGATCTCACAGTGTGTCTCTATGCTGTGCATTTCTTGAGCTAATCGCATCCTTGTAGGAACTATTCCTTTTAAACTTTTCCAGATGAAAAGCTTGACACGATGTGGGAGCTTCATCTTCCAGAGTGATTTCCAGACTGCAATAAGAACCACATTTAATTCTATCTGCTGCTGTACATTGACTTCCATAAGTTTATTGTAGGCTGTCTTGACAGAGAAATTACCATCTCTAGCAGGTAACCATTTTATACAATCATCTTCCTGAATTGACAATTGCATATTCTTAATTTTCTCCACAATTTCTGGTATGAATAACATGTTGAGAAGAGAAGTATTCCAAGAATTGGTATCAGTTAAGATCAACTCACTAACAAAAACATATTGGAGATGTGAAGGATGGAGAGGTTCTACTTTGATATCTAGACCAATTATCCATCTATCTACCCAGATTTTAGTACCTTTTCCATTGTTAACTTCCATGAAGTAATTATCTTGAAGAATTGACAAACCCAACTCAATGCCCTTTCAAGTCCATGATGAATTCTTTCTCTCCTCAATAAGGTGTAAGAAATCTTCCTTTTTAAAGTATTTAGCTTTTAAGATTCTAGTCAGTAGATGATCACTCTGTTGACAGATTCTCCAAGCTAATTTTGCAAGTAGAGCATGATTAAGTTTTTCCAAGTCTCTAAAAGCTAGACCGCCTAAATCTTTAGAGATGCACATATTACTCCATGCAATTAAATTCAATCCTTTATTACTTTTAAATCCCCACCATAACTTCCTTTGCAGTGAATCAAGCTGTCTAAGTAATTTTTTAGGCATCTTGAAGGTGCTCATTTGATACATAGGAACTGCATTAAGAACAACTTTCACCATAGTTGTTCTACCTCCTTGATAAAGATTAATACCTTGCCAGTGACCAAGTCTTCTTTCAAAAGCTAGCTTGATTTCTTCAAAGGATTTTACTTTAGATTTACCTATGAGTAATGGTCATCCCAAGTATTTCTCACTTTCCTTCATAAAAATAACTCCCAATATGCTGCTGAGAGTAGTACACACAGATGGATCAAGATTGTTACCATAGTGCACTGAAGATTTGTCAAGATTGGTGACCTGACCATATTGTGAACTAAAATCCTCTAAAATTTTGAGGAGATTATTCACATTGGTTAAATTTGCTTGAGTGAAAATGAGACAACCATCTGCAAAAAGAAAGTGATTAATAAGTGGAGCTCCCCTTGCTATTGTGATACCTTTAACTTCCTTTGTGTCATGAGATTCCAATAAAGTCCTAGAAAACCATTTCATGGCAATAATGAAGAGGTAAGGAGATAATGGATCTCCTTGCCTTATGCCTCTTGAGGGTGAGAATTCATCACAATGAGAGCCATTGAGAAGGACAGATAGATTTGTAGTGCTGATACATTGGTGAATAAGTTGACACCAATCCTCATTGAAACCAAAACTTTGTAGAACTTTGATAAGAAAATACCACTCTAGCATGTCAAAGGACTTTGACATATCTAGCTTGAGTGCTAACCAACCCCCTTCACCTTGTTTTCTTCTCTTAGAATGTATAAGTTCATGAGTTATGATAGTATTATCATTAATCATCCTCCCTGAAACATATGCTGCTTGATAGGGTGAAATAATTTTTTCCATGAAAGGTTTCATTCTAGAAACAAGAATTTTAGAGATGATTTTGTAAGAAGTGTTGCATAGGCCAATGGGTCTAAAATCAGTTGGGGAGGAAGGTTTATTCTTCTTAGGGATTAAAGAGATGTAGGTATTGTTGATCTCCTTAGGAAAAAACTTTGAAGAGAAGAAATTCTTAACCATGTCACAAACATCATTACCTACAGTGTTCCACTGAGACTTGTAAAAACCAGCCTGAAAACCCTCTGGACCTGGAGCAGACCAATTCTCCATGCTTTTTGAAGTTCTGAAAATTTCCTCATTGGTTGGTGGAAGAAGAAGCAATTTTTTTATCTTCATCTGTGATAATTGTTGGAATTTTTAAGTAATGTTGTTCTTCAATATGAGGACTGCCAGAAGTGATGATATTCTTGAAATGCTCAGTAAGAAGTAAAGAAATATCCTCTCTAGTGTGTAACCAGTTCCCTGAAGCATCTTTTAGAGAATCAATATTATTTCTAGATCTCTTCCTTTTGGTTAAAGTATGAAAATATTTAGTTTTGTAATCCATCTCTTTAACAAAATTATCTCTAGATTTTTGCTTAATGAAGTCATGCTGAATAGTGTGCCACTTATCTATCTCCTTGCTAAGCTCACCAGCCTTTGGAGTATTTTCTAGAGAATAAGGAAGAGCTTGGATACCGGCCAAATGTTCTTGAAGAGTATCCACCTTCTGATTTATATCTCCAAAGTAATCTTTGTTCCATTTAGAAAGAGCTCTTCTTGTGAATTGAAGTTTTTTGACCAATTTAAACCCTGGTGACCCTTGAACTGTCTTTTCCCAAGCTTTAGCTATCTCCATTGCACAAGTTCTGTCATGTAGCCAAGAAAGAAAAAACCTGAAAGGCTTCCAGAGTTTAGGCTGAGAATAATCTGTGACTAACAATATTGGGCAATGATCACTTCCAAGTTGATTAAGATGTAATAATTTGGAGTCATTGAACACATTATTCCATTCAGCATTAACTAAAGCCATATCTATTATAGATCTTTTTTTTCCCCAGAATTGTTGTTAGACCATGTATGACCTTTACCAAGAAAACCCAAATCCTCTAGACCAACTTCTTGAAGAATAAAATGCACTAGACCATCACTTGAGGAGGAACCAGAATTAGAACCATCAGGGAGGTGGATGTTGAGGTCACCCATTAAAACCCATGGTTGAGAAATATTCAGACCAATATCTTTAATAAATTCCCACTGAGTTTTTTTCCTGGCATAATTACAAGCTCCATACATACATGATAACAGCCATTCCGGTTGTCTAGGATCACTTTGAACAGCTGCATGAATCATGTTATTTTCACAGCTAACAATATCACACACAAAACCCTGTTTTCACATGATAACTAAACCACCAGACATGCCAATGGGTTGCAGGTATTTGATATTGGGATATCTAAAGGGAGCAAGCAAGTTCTTCATTTTATTTTCATGAAGTTTTGTCTCACATAGAAAGATACTGTCAGGGTCCTGGGTTCTTATAATGTCTCTAAGGTTATCTCTGGTGGATGGAGTACTAAATCCTTGGACATTCCAAGATAAGACCTTCATGATACTACAGGTTTTTAAGAAGAGTATGAAGAAAATAATTTTAGATATAACAACGTATCTACCAGGTATAAGCTTGCATGGGAATTCAATGCTATAAGGATTTAATGCAGAGAGAAAAATATTAATGAAAACTAGAAAAGAAGAATTGAGATTTAGTTTTCCTACGTACACGTTTAACCTATTAACGCATGGACATTTAATACCTTGAAGACTTAATGCAAGAGACACTTTATGAGTGTTTTTTATCACCTAAAATTCAGTGAAATTCACAATATAATTAAAACTAGAATTAACTGAAGCTAAGTTCAAGATGCAAAAAGTCGTAACTAAAAATACCAGATGTAAGAATAAAAGTATTACCTGAATCCCCTTACTAACAGATGCAGATTGATTATCTCTAGTCATGACCATTTGAATATTCTCTGAGGATAGGATTGGATTCACAATGGTGCCTTGGGAAGAAGTCTCACTGATATTAGAATTTTCTATAGGAACTCTATCACCCCTATGACGCTTTCCAAGTCTACTTTCTTCATCATCCTTGCTATTTTCCCCTATGAAAATAAAATCCAGATTGACACTTTCTCCATCTTTTGGAGGAACAAAAGCATGTTTTTTGCCTCCTTTTTTTTGAACTTTTCTGACGACAGGAGCAGATCTAGTTGTTGTCACTGAGATGCTTTTACTAACATTATTGATTTTCCCAACAAGATAAGGTTTCTCATGAGCTGCTTTGAGAAAATTTGCAGCTTCTTCACAAGCACCTGTAGAGTGATTAATAACATAACATTCAGTGCAAATAGCTTTAGGCTGACGCTCAAAGAAGAATTGTTGCCACTTGGTAACTCCTGCATTGGTAGTACATTTAACACCTCTTCTCAATGGCATTGATAGATCAACGTTTACGCAGACTATAACAGGATCATTTCCAATAGGAATAGCATCCTTGGGTTTAATTGCAATCACTTCTCCCATAACTTGACCGATTTTTGTTACTGAAGAGACATTCATGTGTTCAGGAAAAAGATATTTGAGCTGGATCCAAGATTGTTGAAAGCCCCAATGCTTCTCCGTGTAGATTATTCCTGGTATATAATCATGAACTACAAGAAGATGTTTGTTAATGCTCCAAGGTCTCTCATTGATTACCGTATTGAGAAGGTCCCATTGATCAAATTTGAAGAGCATGATATTAGGTTCAACTTCAATGATGCGCAAATTCTCCATCTTCAAAAAAGCCAAGTATAGAGTATATGTTTTTCCACAGTATCATAACTCATCCTCCCTTCAATAATAACCTTGCCAATCGCCGTAGCCTCCCAATCAGCTTCAGAATCTTTCTCAGTTTCATTACTTTTGATTACCGCCACTTCACTGGTATGCCTAAATCGAGCATAGCTTGTTTGAACTTATTGACTAAATCACCAACAAAACTTGAAGTTTCTTTCTCCATCTTGAAACTGACTAAGTTAATTTCTTGAGACAATAACCTAAAACTGCTAGAGATGTTTATGGTTTCACTTTTGAGGGTATAAGAAGAAGAAAGGTTAAGAATGTCTCTACAACAGAAGATTTTCTTTCCTAATTTCTGGGGAATGAATGACGGATATGTGATAATTATGTTGAATATTTTTATAGCTGCCAAAGCAAGGTGGCAGGAAAAATAGGAAACAAATTAACTGTAACCAGCTGAATTGGAGGAATTTGAATTTTTTTGAATTGACTTCGAGGCGGGATAGATGGCTACGGAGTTTGAGTGAGTCGACACGGATTTGAGACTTCTTCTGAAAAGCACCATTTGCAAAAGCATGGAATCCAATCCAATATATTCCTTTAAGCAAAAGTTTGGAGATATATTCAGCAAAAGCTATGATCACAACAACAAAAGTGGCAAAAGCCATTAGAGAAAAATCCATTAGCAAAAGCAGCAAGAGGAACAAAGATAATTAGAAAGCCATTAACCAAAAAGAGGTTTTAACAAATAATGAGAAATCATAAAATTAATGAGAAAAAAGAAAAAGATGTTAGATACAAAGATAAGTAAACATTAAAAAAGCTGATAAACAAACACAGATGAATAGAAGAAAGAAAAGAAAATCTAATCAAACATGAAAGAATTAATTTTTTTTTTAAAGTTACTGAGTCGACTCAATTTTCTCCGATTTGCAGAAGGAAATATCTAATTACACCATAATTTAGTATTTTATAATAATATTTTGTTAAATTTGTGTTGTGTGATTGTTATGTTACGCTGTATATGAATGAATTACTAATTTTGTGGTAATTTTTCTGCAGAAGTTGGTTTTGTCAACGGAGATCAGTTTGTATCTGCAGATAAATTGATGAGCACCTTTGATGGTCTTCCACAAGTAGTGACGGCTAGTAATGTTAGTGGTAGCGAGGTAGTATTATTCTGTAGCAATAAGTATCCTCCGGTTATATAAAATTCCCATGTTATATGGATTTTGGCAACCATGCCCTGTTGGGTGTGAACACACTACTTTGGTCGGTTTGCCTTTCAGTTTCATTTTTATTTTTCTTGGGAGTTCAACCGCTACCCAGTTATCAAGGAGCGTCTTGGTTCCCGCGCCTTAGGTTATTCCTGAAAGAGCAGATCATCAGAGTTCAGAGAGACAGAGAATGTGCGGCAGAGCTCGTTGTAGTCTTAGAGTGGACGATATCCCTAGGGCTTGTGGTGTTAGCAATGGTCCAGTACGAAGTGTGCAGATAGATCGGTTTGTTATTCTCTTCTTTGCCCTAATTTTATTCTTACTTAATTCACCTGAATTGTATTCTGTATACCCTTACTGAAACCACTTCTTTTTTTTTCCTTTCTTCTTCCAGGTATAGACCATCTTATAATGTTTCTCCAGGGTTTTATGTTCCTGTTATTTACAGAGAACCTCAAGGAAATAATGGTGGCGATGGTCCGGAAACTGTTCTTCACTGTATGAAATGGGGACTCATTCCTAGCTTTACTAAGAAAACTGAGAAACCTGATCACTACAGGATGGTATTTTTCCATCTTATTGCCTTAAAATTCGTTTCCCCCTTTTAATAAATGTCCAGTTTCATTTTTGAGGTATTAATTGATTTGGTTTATGCCCTAAATTTCGTGTTTTTCAACTTGGTTATGATGTGTTTATGACTTGAAATTGATCCAAAATTTCTAACAAAGCAGAGACTGATGCGCTGTATGTTTATATTTCTAAATCACTGGTAGAAGAATGTATAAAATCTGTAATCTTGTGCTATGATCTTGCTTGTTAACCCTAAACTACAATCTAAATAAATTACATTGTATTTCTTCATATATCCCATACAGAAGAGGAAACCTTAATAAATAGGTTCCTGGATACAAGTTACAGATGCAAATCCTTAGGCAGTTTTACAATAACTGAAAGACTAAATAACTGAACTTCATATAATACTACTCACACGTACACCTATTGCGGAATTGTAACATCTTGTGCAAGTTTTGCTAGGGTGCGCGTGATGCACGCCTCCCACGTGGATGCCCTATTCACGTTGGATGGGCATTCTGTTGGGGTGAATGCCTGGCAATATTATCATTTTTTATTTTGTACTTATATGACTGAAGCATCTTGGTTTGAACTTGCAGTTCAATGCTCGATCAGAGTCTATTTCTGAAAAAGCATCTTTCCGTCGTTTACTTCCAAAGAACCGGTGCGTTGTGGCCATAGAAGGGTATGCATAATTTCCTGCTTTGAATCCCTTAGTTGTTTTTTTTTGGTTATCTGATCTTGTTTGGGCAGGACACTTCGTAATTTTTTACTTCAGCTGATTTCATAGCCATCTTGCTATTTGGATGCATATAATTGCAGGTTTTATGAGTGGAAAAAAGATGGGTCGAAAAAGCAGCCATACTATATTCATCTTAAGGATGATCACCCTCTTGTGTTTGCCGCCCTTTATGATTCTTGGAAGAACTCGGAGGGTAACATTTCTAAACTTTGTTCTATTCTTGGAGGTTTATCCTATCTGGCAGTGATAGCCGAGAATTTAAAAAATGCGGCGTATATTTTACTTTGCAGGAGAGGTAATTTACACGTTTACAATTGTGACAACCTCTTGTTCGTCAACTTTACAATGGCTTCATGGTCAGTAGCGTATTTTTCTTCATTTTACACCTATTCCTTATTAGTGCAATCATCACGTTTTGATTGGTGTACCTATTCTAACTCTTAGATAGAATGCCGGTTATCTTGGGTGATAAGAGCTCTATTGATGTCTGGCTGGATGGTTCAACTACATCTGGATTTGATTCTCTTCTTAAGCCATTTGAAAATCCTGATCTGGTAAGACAATATATATATATATATAAAGTAGTATGTATAGATTCTTATTCACGCCACTCATTGCCCTAATCAAATGTTATGTCTGTAAGTTATCTCTATGACCTGATCTTCTCAAATGCTTCTTTCCTCCGAATCCGATAGATCATAGATGATCTTCTATTGTTTTATGATTTTTTTGAATAGTCAAATAACTAATTCCTTATGGTTCTTCACTTACTATATTGTCTAGGTGTGGTACCCTGTTACATCAGCAATGGGCAAACCTTCCTTTGATGGGCCAGAGTGTATCAAAGAGGTGAGATCAGTATTGATTCCCTTACTTCTTTTATTTTTAGGGTGATATGTAAGAATCATTACCTCCCCGAAATCAGATTACATCTCAAAAGGAGGTATTGAGGTAAATAAATATGTAGGATTAGGGGTGTATGGTACATCTTCCAGACTAGATTTGTGATATCAAAATCTATGGCATAGTAGGATTTGAACTATCCCCTAGTTTGCTTTTAACACTTAGCTTTTTGACTTAGGAAATCTTTTTTAGCTGGTAAGATTTGAAAGGTTGGTGAAGATCTCTGTGCTTATGACATCTCGTGATATTTTGCATATATTCATGAAGTGTTTGGTGAGTCTTGTGATGGTGAATGTTGATTCCCATTTGTCTCTTCTCAAGATTCCACATTCTTCCTGTCAAGTCCAAATCTATATGTACTAAAAGAAAGAACTCGATGCATTACAGATAGCATTGAAGACCGAAGAGAAGAACCTAATCTCAAAGTTCTTCGCTAAGAAAAATCCTGATAGTGAAGAAGAGACCAATGAGCCAATCAAAATTTCACTAAAAGAATCTAATCACCCACCATCTGGAAGCCTGAAAGTTGAACCAGAAGAGAACAGTGACCTTCCAAGTGATTCAAAAGAAAAAAGAAGCCATAAATCTGACAGTTTTCCCTTACATCCGGAAGAGGATAAAAAGTGCGGAATCAAACGGGATTACGAGGAAGTAGAATCAGAGACAAAGCCTCCACCAGACAAGATTGGAAAGACTAAAATGAGTCCTCCGAAGAAGAAAAGCAACACTAATAAAACTGCAGGGGATAAACAGCCAACACTACTTTCTTACTTTGCAAAAAAATCCTAGGGCAACACTCTATCTAATCTCTCTATAGAGGGGGACTGAAAAAAGGTAATTGATTACCTAAATGGACAAGAAGTAGCAGTAGACTGGCAGGCACAGGGTGTTTTGTACGAAACTAAGAAGTTGTTGGCTGAAATGAGCAACTTTTTGGGTTTCCAGCTCTCATCTACAGATCCGGAAATACTTCAGCTGACATTATGGCCAAGGAGGCGAGGCAGTATGCGTCTCAACAGAATTGAGAACATATTCCTGAAGTGATTAGAACGGTGTTTGCAGTATAGCAATTGAATGTTAACTCTAGCAAATCTACTTTCTGCATCATTAGATAGCTCTACTTTTCCTAACTTTGTACAATCAATGAATTTTCCTTTTTTCAGAAAAGAAGAAGTGAAGTTCAGAAATCTTGATGGAAGATATGAAAATGAGACGTCTTTTTGGTATTATTGTTGGGCTTAGGTCTATGCTAGTACAAATACTGCAGCTATTTAAAGTGATGGCTATTCCTTTTGGAGTAAACCTCTGGGCAAACCATCTCATAGTTTAGTGGTATGGTATCCCATTAGGAGTTCTAGCCTGGATTCTCTAGAACGTTGTTCTTTCTTTTTTGCTAAGAAAATTGAATGCCATTAAACCAAAGAAATTGCAGGTGTTGTGACTGGAAGGCTAGGATTGTACCCAACCATTCACCCAGTACTCTTCAAGTTATTACAATACTTAGCTGCAATGTCATTGTCAGCAGTGTTATTGAAATTTCTTCTTAGAAATTCTAGTCTAGAAAATGAAAAATTGTTGTGAATCTTTTTTTTTTTCTCTTTTAATAGGAAAGGAAATTATGTTAAATTGAATACCATACTACATATTGTTCATGTCAAGTTGCAGTAGAGTAACTACCCAACTTGGCCATTCCAAGAACCAATTAAAGGCACCATTTGGCACCATTTTGTGCTCTAGCTAACTTTGCTATAGAATCTGCCAAGTGATTAACATCTCTATGCACATAGGTACATTTCCAAGATTGAAAATTACTTGAAACATCTAAGGCATCCTTTATTATGTTTAAAGATGTCCATTTAGCTGAAGAAAAGCGTCCAGTCAAAGCACTGATCACATTTCTGTAGTCACCCTCCAAGTGTATTTGAGTCCATCCTTTGTCCTTAACCCATACCATTGCCTCCAGTAAAGCCAGTGCCTCAGCCTGCTCCGGATCTAAGGCTTGTAGTGACCTTCCTCGCACTCCATAGCAACCACCTGCAAAATCCCTACAAATCAGACCTACTCCAGATACATTGTTCATATCAATAAAAGAAGCATCAAAAATTATTTTAAGAGAATTGTGAGCGGGGGTTCCCATTTATGTGCAATCTGCACTGTAACATTTCTGTTAACACTAATCTGAACATTTGCTAGTCTCCATTCCTGTAGATGATTGGAGATATTTCTAGCAACAATATTAGCATTTCCTTGAACATTATCAAACACCTGTGAACATCTCATCTTCCATAAGTGTCAAATGGTAAAGCTTATGGTTTCAATTACCTGCATATTAATCAGATTAGTATCCATATTCTTATTAAACAGATTACACATCCAGGAGTGTAAGTTCAAGTCCTTCAGCTGGTTATAAAGAGAGCTATCTACTAAATTCCAGACAGAAGTAGCTACATTGCACCCTAATAAAATATGTTGCATATCATCAGGCACATTCCTACAAATCCGACATGACATGTAGTGTCTATTTGATTATTGAACCTATCCATTCAAACATTAGTTGGAAGAAAATTATGTATAAACTTCCGCAGAAAGTGATGCACTATTGGAGGTAATCTTAACCTCCAAAACCTTTTTCAGTATATATCAAGGTTACTCTTAGTAGGGTTCTTCTGTCTATGCTGTCCTCTAGGATCACTCTGTAAGCAGTTTTTACAGAGAAAATGCCATTTGCAGATGGCTCCCAGATGACCATTTCCTTACCTTTACTAGGAATTCTAATCCTCAAGATATCTCTAGCAGTATCTTTATCAAAGATAGCTGAAATAATATTATGGTTCCAAGATTTGGACTCCTGATCAATCAAGTGACTAACAAGATTTGTACAAGTAGAAGTAAAGTTGGAAGATGAGGGTTTATGCAAATTTGGAATCCAGTTAGATTTCCAAATTGGTATAGATTCCCCATTACCTACTTCAAACATATAGTGTGTTTTAATAACCTCCAGACCTTTGTAGATCCCATTCCAGACCCAAGATCCCTGATTATCCACATTGTCAACCAAAGGATTAATATTCATAAAATATTTCCCTTTTAAGATAAGAGAACACATATAGTCTGGTTTTTCAACCATTCTCCAAGCCAGTTAAGTAAGCAAAGCTCTATTAAGAATATCAATTCTTCTAATATTCATTCCACCTAATTCTTTTGGGAAAGCTATGTCATCCCACCTTTCAGGAGAAAAGACTCCGTCAATTTTTTGGTTTCCCCACTAGTATTTCATTTGAATCCTATCCATTTTATCTGTAAGTTTATTAGGAATATGAAAGACAGACATGTGATGACTGGGCATACTACCTAACAGAGATTGATTTAAAATGGTCTTACCTGGTTGGGCAAGAAAGATAGACTTCCACACAACCAGTCTACTCCTGAAATCTTCTAGAAGATGATTAAAAGACACACTTATTTTTCTGAAGCAAGAGAGGCACACCTAAGTATTTTTCCTGTAAAGCCATTTTCTTAATCTGCAGACTGTTAGAGATATCATTCTTAATTTTATTTGGGACCTTGACACTAAAAGGGATTGCTGATTTAGCAAAGTTAAAAGCCTGGCCAGAAAACCTGCTAAACTGATCAATCAAAGTGGCCAGATTCCTAGAATCTTTAGTTCTAGACTTTACAAAATCAATTAGTCATCTGCAAAAAAAATAGATGAGAGACAGAAGGGAAGTGTTTGTTAGCTTTGAAACTATGATAAGTCCATTAATCTCAGCAGAAAAGAGAGATCTAGACAAAGACTCCATGCACATAATGAACAAATATGGAGACAGGGGATCACCCTTTCTCATATCTCTTTAAGGAAAATACTGTTTTCCTAGAGCACCATTTAGAAGAATGGAGGTGGAAACTACAGCAATGCATTGTTGTATTATATCATACTAACTATCAGAGAATCCTAGTTTCTTCATAGTGGCTATAAGGAAATACCAATACTCTATCCTATCAAATGCTTTAGATATGTCTAGTTTAACAACTACACAACCATCTTTTAGCTTTAGTTTTCTTCATAGAGTGGATCAACTCATGTGCAATAACTATATTGTCCTGAATTAATCCACCCGACATAAAAGCAGTCTGAGAAGGGGGGATCACCTTATGCAGAACTAATTTTAATCTAGAGGCCGACAACTTAGAAATTATTTTATATGAGACATTACACAGACTAATTGGTCTGAAGTCAATAGAACTTTTAGGACATTTACTCTTGGAATTAAGGCTGTAAAAATATGGTCTAATTGTTTCAACATATGATGAGAGTGAAAGAAAGCTTGAACCATTTTTACCATATCAATTCCAACAGTATCCCACATTAATGGGTAAAAACCAGGTGGGAAACCATCTGGCCCTTGAGTAGTCCAAGGAGACATAACAAACACAATATATTTGATTTCCTCATTAGTAGGCACAACAGTAAGCACAAAATTCTCAGCTTCAAAAATAGTAGTCTCTATATTGGTCAAAAAAACATCAAGACAAGGAGGATTAGTGGTTTTATTTATGTTGATAAAATGATTCAAGAGTTCAACTTCAATGTCATCTCTTTCAGTAAGCCAAATACCTATACTATTCTGAAGAGAATCAATATTTTTTCTTCTAAAGTTTGCTTTGTGATGGATATAGGCAGTATTACTATCATCCAATTTCATGGCAACATTGTTTCCTCTTTGTTTCCAAAAATCCTCTTCAACATCATACCAGAATTTCAGATACTTAGACAAATCATCCATCCTGACATCATACTGTGTATTATGATTTTTAGAAATACTAGCTAATTCAGATTCTAGTTTATCTATCTAAGTACTTATATTACCAAAGTGGTGATAATTCCAAGTCCTTAGGATATTTTTAGTATCCAAAAGACCTCTTGAAAACCTAAAAGCAGCTGAGCCAGAAGTATTGCAACTTCAATTCTGTTGGATTAACTCAGCACAACTGCTATCTCTAAACTAGATTTTATTTACTCTAAAAAGTTTTTTTTAGTAGTTTTACCTATTTAGAAGTGAAAAAGCAGGGGTTATGTTGTTCGATGCCCTAATAATTCTACACAAATGAGGTGCAGTAAGTGCCACGTCTACTGTTTCCAACTAGCCGCTGGTGGGCCGGGCTCGTCTACACAGGCAAACTTTGTAACTCCCTGGCCATGGAGAAATGTAGCCAAGTAGGTGGTGCAGTGAGTGACGAAGTTTAGCTCCTTGTTTAGTCATTTATTCTCCGGGTGAATGGAGTTGCTTGTGTTCCCTACAAAAAGCTTAAAACAATATCATTAGCTAACTAACGAGACCTAGCTAGTGTAAATGTAGGTATAAAAGTGTCTCACTTGCGTGCTTATCAAATTCCCCCACATTTTGCTAGTCCCGAGCAAAACAAAAATTAGACCCGCTCAACAGTTGATCATATACAAAACTTCAAGACCCGCTCAACAGCTGGTCATCATGATTTTAAAAAAAAATTTTTTTTAGAGACCCGCTCCACAACTGGTCGTGAAATGATAAGAAAACAAAAAATAGACATGTTCCACAGCTGGCCATGAAATGCAATAGTCTCAAATAAACTACTTTTTTTTGCAGACCCACTCCACAACTGGTCATAACGTGCATGAAAATTCCTAAAATAAACCCGCTCAACAGCTGGTCATAACATGAAAGTGAATAACCTGCAAAAATCTAAAGTGTTAACCGCTCACCCACACTTAATCATTACATTGTCCTCAATGTAATTGAGTCGTCCAACGCAAAAGTCAAGATAGAAAATTCACAAGCAAACAAATAAAAATAAAAGATAAAGAAAAGGGAACAAATCTGGTGGTTGACTCCCACGAAGCGAAGGATATTTGTTTCCCAGCTTGCGCGCAACAAGTACTCTCATACACAGTGAAGGTGATACACAATGACAACCTGCCAAGCATATAAATAGAGTTTGAAAAGCTGGGAATCAACCCAACATATCAGGTTAGCTGCAAATAAGAACCTGTGAAGACTATAATCTGCCAAGCATATGCGAAAACCCATTCCATATTCAAAACAGTCCATAATAATCGTGTCACACTCTGTCGGGACAAGTAAATTATTCACACCAACAAATACAGATTGCTCAATGGTATGTAATCAGAGCGCAAACAATAATTCTGGTTCAAAATCAACTGAAATATTTTCAGTGGACAAGCTATCTTCACTGAAATAGCAATAGGCATCGGACCATCAAACTCAGCAAATTGATCTAAGCTTATATCTAGTGTTTTAAGTTCATCAAAATCAACAACTCCGAGGAAATAACTTCTGTTGTTAAGTTACCTATATTACCCATTGGAGGATCAAATGCATTGACAATGTCAATTAGCATAGAGTCATCAGAGTCTGCAAAATGGGCTAAACAAGTGGAGAGTGGTTTAAAATCAACAATCCAAGTTAATTGCCCTGTATCAATTGGCTCCACATTCGTACATGCATCTCGAGAACTATTAGATGGATCAACGAAAAATGGACCTACTGCAGCAATATCAGAAGAGAAGATTCTCAAGCATAAACAAACTAGGTGCAATCAAAGTTCAACAACCGTTAGTAAATCAAATCAATCGAAAACAGAAGATAAACCGCAATTATCTAGTTTCCCACTGATGAGTGCTAAAAAGTGCATATTTCTATATCTTTTTGTTGGCAATTAACTCATCTTTTGTGCTCTAATTCTCCATTTTATCCCATATTCTGTATTTTCACTGTTTTCAAGAATAAATACTTTTCTTAATTAATTTTGTATTTTTAGGTTCTAAATAAAGTTTGGATGGAATTACGGAGCGAAAAGAGCAGAAAAGTGGTGGAAGCCGATAGGAATCACGCAAGGAAGCCGCGAGGAATGTTGTGCACAAGACCAAAAGGCTAGAAATGGGCTTAACAAGGAAGAATTGTTATTAAAGAAGATATGGGCTTGGCATACCCAAGGCCCAAAACCCTTACCCAAACCCATTTCCAATATCCATACCCGTCTCCTTCGTCAGCCGTCAGATTGGATCACATCTGAATCCAATGGTCTCAGCATCGCCAGTACATCAAAATCTGAAATTCCTGTCTAACACTTTAGCACCTAACTCCATCTCAGACCGTCAGTTTTGATGTATCTCAGATCCAACGATCGCTCCACTCCCATTTCCATCTCGCCGTTGGATAATTCTCTTATCTTTTCATCCATCGTCTTTCACCATCTGATCATCAAAATACGATGGGTCCGCTCAATACTCTAGAACCCTAACCTATTTACCCTAAATCAAACATCCCCTAAAAGAAACTCTATCGAGTTCTCTTCCTTCTTCTTCCCCTCGTCTTCACAGCGACCATCACCACCACCATGTCCGCCACCAACTCCGCTCAACCACCTCCATCACTGTACCCCATCAATCAGCCACCCCCTCCATCACTAAAGGACACCACCATGATACCCTCTAGCTGCTTCTCTCTCAACCCTTTTATCTTTTCAAAAACAGTGAACCTAGAAACTAGGTTTAAGAGAAACGGAGTTAGTGAAATAAACCACCAATTACGGAAGAGGAGAAGCAATAGAAGAATGGGTCGAGACCATTGATTGACTTCAGAGATTAGGTAAAGGTCAATTTCGGATTTTTTGTGTAACCCTAAATTTTATATTTTGGGGATTTTTGGATATTTGGTTTGCATGTATAAATAGGGTTCTTGGGTGTTGTTTTTGGGCATGCCTGGACTAGCCAGTGCACCACCAAGAGGACTGGACTAGCCAGTTCCTCAATTGTTCATGTTCTGTTTTTGTTTCACTTTTAAATTCAGTTTTATTTTCACATATTCATCATGTTTTAATTTATCACTTGCTAGGGCTTAGATGAAACTCTTGATTGCATGCTAGGATAGTTAATATACATGTTGTTGTTCTTGTAATGTTTAAACTGAAGAAGGACTGATAATTAGCCATTTGAGCTAATTCACCTGTGATCAGCTGTGCTGTAAGAAGACAGCTGATGCTAGGGGTGAAGTTAGTGATAGTGGTTAAGAATTCAGTCCATTTGAAGGGTTGTGCTTAATTGCCTTAGAATTGATAGTTAACTGGTTGAGCAAACAAGCCTGTGATCAGCTGTGCTGTAAGAAGACAGTTGATGCTAGGGGTAAGTTAGTGATATTAGTTAGTAAATCACTCATTGTAGTCTTCCATGAAAGAACAATACATAGCTTGCATAAGAACTTCCTTAGTTTAGGATC
Source organism: Papaver somniferum (assembly GCF_003573695.1). Taxonomy (NCBI): domain Eukaryota; kingdom Viridiplantae; phylum Streptophyta; class Magnoliopsida; order Ranunculales; family Papaveraceae; genus Papaver; species Papaver somniferum. The sequence goes on from NC_039360.1 coordinate 181,650,450, forward strand.
AAGATGTGGATTCAAAACCTAGTGTTTCCTTGTTTCACATTGTATCTGTAGCTGTAATCTTTGCTCATTGCCCTTGGCTCACTGCCTTGGTTTGTTTGTCTTTGTTTCACTGTTTCTTTGTTTCTTTTGCCACTGTTACTCACTGCTTCACTTTGTTCACTGCCACCTTCACATTGCCATTGTTTTAGTCCATTTTCACTATTTTGCATTTAGATAACTAGCTTAAAAACTTCAACTATACACCCTAGTCCCTGTGGAGATGACATGTTCTTGCACATACACACTACAATGACAACTGTGCACTTGCAGTTTAACATGTAGGCCTTTCTGTCTCCCCTTATCCTTTGCTCTTGTTTCTTATACAATCCCTGGCCTACCACCCACCAGTGGTACTAATAGAGCTTCTCAATCCCAAAGAAGTCTTTAAACCGAACGGTCGTAAGAGATTTTGTCTAATTAGGTTACTTTCCTCTCCGAATAGGCGGCTCCACCAGTAACAACACAACAAGGTAGTTTTGATGGCTCTGAGGATTAGTTTGCTCGAAATGCAAACTTTGATATTTATCGACCAAGGAAATTTGGACACCAAGGAATTTCCAAAACCGAAAATATTCTCAAGATATGCAATAAATTCCAAATTCGGTTTCCATAATTCCTGGAAATGCTTTGTCCATATATTGACCGAAATCTCTAAGAAAATCTCCAATTAGTAAATGAACATTACTAATTTATATTTTCCAAATATAAAATTAAAAACCTTAATTAAAAGATTCTCTCAACTTATTTTTATCCGGGATTCTCCTTTAGCTATTAAGGAATATCTTTGAACAATAAAAGATAAGCGTTACTGCACATGTTCAAAGTATGTCGACATCTTTACTTTGTAAGTCCTTTTTCATACTTATAATCTTGGAATTGATTTGCCACACTTCCAAACAAGTTTAGAATTGGTTCATTTAATTTCCAAGAACTATGTGATTGATTATCCTATCAAATCACCAAACATGGGTTTAACGGTTCTACCAAAACAAGTTTCAGTTCTACCTTCACGCTAGTTACAAAACTTGGTTGACTAGGTACTAGGATCGGTTCTGGTAGGCATTCAAAAGTGTGACAGAAAATAAGAATAAATGGAAGAGGAAGCCTACAGTGATACCTGCAAGTGCACAGGGTCAGTTGTAGCTTGTGTGCAAGAACAGGGTCATTCCACAGGGACTTGGGGTGTTATGAAGTTTTCCTAGCTAAGCTATATGCAAGGCAGTGACAATGAGGGATAGGCCAAGGCAGTGAGCAAGGCAAAGCAATAAGGCAGAACAGTTAAGAACCAAGGCTGTAAGCCAAGGGCAGGGGGGAGTTTGTGCACTGATTTCAGTGCACAGCAAGCTGTAAATTGCACAAAAACTAAACAAAGCAGCAAGGAAAATTTAACTAAGCAATAAGAAAAACAGATTCAGAGTTGCAAGTGACTGTGAAAACAAATTGTGGGTTAAGCTAAGGCCTTGAATCCACCCTTGTGACCTATCCAGATAATGTAATTCTAGGTTGAATTCCTAATGGAACTAAGTGACAGCTAAGGTCAACTTATGATCCTAAGCATACAAATGGAATGGAAAGAGAATTAGCTTGCTCAACTAATGTGCTCCTAGCATTGACTGTCTTTTGACAGTACAATCAATCACAAGCACACAGATGAGCACTAATTTCTCCCATTGCTCAATCAAAACAATGCACTAAGTCTCTAACCTAGCATTCCACTATCAGACAGTGCACTGAGGTTTCATCTAAACCTCAGCTGCAACAATTTAGCTCATGCTCAACATATAAACAACATTAACATTCATCACATATGATAATAAGAGCAAATTCAAACAAAACATGACTGAAAATTTACAAAACAAATGAACCAACAGTTGAGGAACTGGCTAGTCCAGTCCTCTTGGGTGAAGCTCTGGCTAATCCAGGCATATCTCAATTTCACACCCTATCATCCTATTTATACCCAATTTACACAATTCTAGTTCATACACACAATTCCCAAAAATCCCCAAATTTAATAGTGAATTAGGGCTATGAAATTTACCTACTTTGATGGGTCAAATCTTACCCACAATGTCGACCCAATCTTCCTCTGACTTCACTGCTTCATTCCCACGCCTCAATTTCTTCTTTAGCTTCACCTAATTCATCAATCTCTAACCTAGGGTTTCAGGGATAGGGAAGGTGCGAGATTGATGAAGTAGGAGGCTAGAAAGATGGGGAAAATGATGGGTTTTGCTTTTATGGAAAAGGTAGAGTGGTTTGGTGGTGTTTGGTGGCGTCAGGGAGTGGTGGCGATGATGGAGAAGGTGGTGACAGTGGAGTAGTGGTTCTGCAGAGGTGAGGTGGGGGAAGATGGGTTCGATGGAAAAGAAGGAAGGGTGCGTTTGGTTTGGTAGGGGAAAGTGTTAGGTGCTCGTGTGTTTGGCGAGTTAAGCAATTGTTGATGAACAGCGAGGATGAGACGTTGGATGCGAAGATGATGGATCGATCTAACGGCGAGACATAAGGAAGCGAGGAGCGACCGTTGGATGCGTAAGTACAACGAAACTGACGGCTCAAGATGGAGTTAGGTGCTGTAGTGTTTGACAGGAGCTTCAGACTTCGATGCACGACGATGAAGCGACCGTAGGATGCATCTGTGGATCCAATCTGACGGCTACGAGCTTAGGAAGGCTTTGGGCTTGGTCTTGGACTTAGGTTAGAGTTTGGGCTTAGACAATTCTGAGCCCACTTCTTCTTTAAGAACAAATTCTTCCTTCCAATCCCACTTCTAGTTGGTCCGCTCTTGCAAACATCATTCTTCGCTGCCTTTCTGCGGGAGTCTTTGTCGTTTCTTTGCTCTTTTCACTCCGTGAGTTAACCAGGCTTTATTTAGTACCTAAAAATGCAAAATTAATTAATAAAAATATTTATTCTTGAAAACAAATAAAATACAGAATATGGGATAAAATGTAGAATTAATGCACAAAAGATGAGTTAAATGCCAAGAAAAATATATAGAAATATGTACTTTTTAGCACTCATCAAATACCCCCAAACCTGAATTTTACTTGTCCTCAAGTAAAACAAAACTAAGGAAATCCTAACTATACCACTGTCGCTGGTCTCTCGAATGCATTTAGCGTATGCACTAAGCCTTTTAAACCACTAAGTGTTCCTAGTGGACGAGTGAAGTCTCGTGAAGGTTTGCTTAGAACGTTCCTACAAAGTTCTAGGTCAAAATATAAGCTCAGATTCCATCAAATGTGACATGTGCAAGACAGTTTAAGCTCACAGCAAAATGGAGATGTCAATCTAGCTATCTAAGGCACAATCCTAGCACTGATAACAAAAAAAGACATGTGATAAGAGTGTAAAGTGTATCTACACATGTGTCTAGAATGACCTGAAGTTATGACTACTAACCACCAAGAGATAGTTTTTAGGCTAAGAACCGAATTCTAAGCCAAGCTAGCTGTCCGGCTTTACGAGAATTGTGAATGTTCACCCAATGAGTTGGTGATATTTCAGTTTACCCGCGTTATACATCGATGGCCGCACCCTCCTTGCTTATTACAAGACTATTTACAACAAAAAGATGACTCTTTACATGACTCTTATTTACATTGATTACTCTCTTTTATTTTTGGAACAAGAGAGAACTATTGTCTTTAACATGACAAAACATGGAATAAATACTTGATTTTTTTTTTTTTTTGTAAGAAATAACTTTGATCTTTACAACATAGTGACACTTTTGATACATGAACAAAAAGAAAAACATAATTACATGACTCTTAGCAAGAGGTGGCCCTTATCGAATGCATCCGGTCAAATTCTATGGTTGCTTTTCTTAACGTATCCTCCAACTTCTATCCCAGCCAACCAAAGAACAAGCTAGTCAAGTCTCATTCAGTATTCTAAAGTGATTGGCAATCTAACTTCCTATCAAACACCTTGAAGATCGAGGCTATACATGTATTGGTAGATCGTGCGCGTGCAAGTTTCTTATCACATGTGAATTGTGCTAGAATCAGGGTGCCTAAATATCTAGACTAAGACTCCTAAAAATTACATATTGCACAAGAGTCACATTTCAAGGTAAATGAGCTCCATTTTATGATTTTTTTTTTTTTTTTTTTTAATTTTTTGGAATTTTTAATTTTTTCAAAAAGAAGGAGTTCTTGTTTTCAATTATGGCATATTATCAAAGTATCTACTTTTCACCCCCAAACCTAAACTAAACATTGTCCTCAATGTTTCAAAATATGAACAAAATTATAATACAACATATGAAGAGGATCATGTTGAGTAGAGAAAAAGGAAAGAGAATACCCGATTTCGGCGAAAGCAAGATTAGACTCCGTTATTCAAGGAAAAAAATCCAACATATTTCAGCCGAGATCATATTGGATTAGCAAAATATATACAAAAGGAACAAAAGGGTTTTAAGAAATTTTATCTACTGGATTATATACAAAAAATTCACCGTACACTAACAATCTAAAGAGTTGAGGATCAACCCAAAAGACAAAGTGTAGAGGTTTCAACAGCTTCACACAATAAATATGATAGGCATGCAAGTGAAGCTGTGAAACAAAATGAGCTACCCCCAAACCTGGATTTTTCAACAGATAAAATTTTGGATATAAAATCTCGCAGTTTTTGGGGTTCATCATGCACAAGGTCTAATTCGAAATGAACTTTGCTAGGGACGGGTACACATGCTAATTCCAACTGTGGTTCCTCAAAGATATTATACTTAGATGCAAAATAGTCCAAGAGGACTTGAAGCACACAGTTCCAGGCCTAGATTAGGTATTCTCATGAAAATTGGTTTGACAATATTGTGACAAACTAAATCTAGGTAGGATGCAAGGCTATCAGATTGTGACTTAGGCAAGAAAGTGACATCTAAGCGTCTCACATGCATGAGATCAAGAGTATCAATATTATCAGTCACATAGCATTATCTAAGTCACACTCAAGATGTGTAGCATGCTCATCATCACAAAAAATTTGCACAAGTCCTAATTCAGAATCATGGTTATCCGATATATTCAAATTATCATCAACAGAAGCAATATATTGTGGCTTAAGTATGGAATCAGACACATCAACTATGTTTTCATGCATAGGATCATTAGTGTCAACAGAAGATTTACCTAAGTCATGCTCTTCACAGGATAATTGCACAATATCTAAATCAGTATCAACATCACATGCATATGAAATACTAGAAGAAATATCATTCATGAAGGTCGGGGCAGAAAAGCCTAATGTATTTGAAACCAAAGGTTCCACAACATTTTCAGCATAGACATGTTCTTCTAACATAACATTATCATCATCATCATCATAGTAATATGCATACTTGTCCCTATTAGCAGTTGTGGTGTTATTAGTCAACTCATGTTCCTCTAGATTAGGTTCATATTCAATATCATACACATGAGAAGGACTAGACATGCTATTTCCAAAGTTCAATTCATTACCACCTATATCATGTGACAGTGTCTCAGTTTCCCTAATGGATTCCCAGTGACGGGTTCTCTCTGCAATCTAGCTAAAAATTTCCATGCATCATCCACAGTTTTATCAAGAAATTCACCATTACACATACACTCAACCATGGCTCGAGATTTAAAGTCTAGTCCCTCATAGAGGATAGCGACAAGTCTCCACTTCTCAAATCCATGGTGTGGACATTCGCTCAAAAAATTAAAACGTTCAAAATAGTCAAAAACAGTTTCCTCATCCAATTGGACAAAACAATTGATACTTTGACGAATAGCGATGGTCCTATGATGTGGAAAGAATTTTTTGAAAAATAGATCTGTGAGTTGGTCCCAAGTGTTGATTGATTGTGGTCTCAAACCGTAAAACCATGTTTTGGCCCTTTCCTTTAGAGAAAATGTAAACAAACGCAATTTCAAAGAGTCTTCGGACATATGATCAGGTTGCATAGTCCGACAAATTTGTTCAAACTCTCTTACATGAGTATAGGGGTTCTCAGAATCGAACCCTCGAAATAAAGGAAGTATTTGTATCATGCTTGCATTTATTTTAAAAGGGTTATTGGTTTGAGGTAAGACAATACATGATAATGGAATTTTATTGTGGGATACATGTATTCATGGAGAGCACTAGGTTGGCCCATATTGAAAAGACACAAAGCCCACTATTTGGTTTTAAAGGGTTTTCAAAAATTTGGTTTTTTATGGGAAAATTTTGGTTTTTATGGGTTTTGAAAACTTTGGTTTTTATGGGATTAAAAATTTGGTTTTCGAAATTAGGAGCAAATTTTTTTTTTTTTTTTTTTTTGTGTTGGGTTTTGAAGCCCAAATTTTAGTTTAAAAGAAACTACAAGCCTAACAAACAACTAAATTACAAGCCCAAATAAAGAAAAAAAAAAATAAAACTAATTATTACAAACCCACAAAAAAAGAAAATAAAAATAAAACTAAAATTATTACAATCCCAAATAAAGAAAGAAATAAAATTAAAATTAAAATAATTATTACATGCCCACAGATTAAAAATGGAAGCCCACAGGTTGGGTTCTCTTAATGGGTTTAGGCTTACCTTTGAAGCACAGCCCAGCTGTTCAGTTTGGTTGCAAAAGCCCAGTTGGGCTTTGGATCATCCTAAGCTTTTGTCTTTGTTCAGGCCCAGTTGGGCTTGGCTCAACTTGTTAAGCTTGGCAGCAACTTCAGCAGGCCCAGTTGGGCTTGATGGCTCAATTTAGCACCAGGCAGCAGGGGTTGCAGCAGACTTGGCCTGGCACCAGCAGGAGTACCACAGCAGCACAAGTTCTAGCAACAATAGTGCAGCACCAGCTCCACAGCAGCAGCACCACAAGTTCAGAGGCACCACAAGGCACAGAGCAGGACTTCAGGCAGCAGTTCTGGCACCAGCAGCAGCAACACCAGGTTCAAGGAAGAACCAGCAACAAAGGTGCAAATGGGCTGCAGTTCACAGCAGTTCACAGCAAGAAATGCAAAAAAAATGCTTATACTAAGATGCAGATGATTACACTAATATGCAGATGCTTACAAGAACTACACAGCAGGTATGAGTATGCAAAGAACAGCAAGAAAAACTTCAAAAACACGGCAGCCAAGTCCCCGGCAGCGGCGCCAAAAACTTGGTAGGCATTCAAAAGTGTGACAGAAAATAAGAATAAATGGAAGAGGAAGCCTACAGTGATACCTGCAAGTGCACAGGGTCAGTTGTAGCTTGTGTGCAAGAACAGGGTCATTCCACAGGGACTTGGGGTGTTATGAAGTTTTCCTAGCTAAGCTATATGCAAGGCAGTGACAATGAGGGATAGGCCAAGGCAGTGAGCAAGGCAAAGCAATAAGGCAGAACAGTTAAGAACCAAGGCTGTAAGCCAAGGGCAGGGGGGAGTTTGTGCACTGATTTCAGTGCACAGCAAGCTGTAAATTGCACAAAAACTAAACAAAGCAGCAAGGAAAATTTAACTAAGCAATAAGAAAAACAGATTCGGAGTTGCAAGTGACTGTGAAAACAAATTGTGGGTTAAGCTAAGGCCTTGAATCCACCCTTGTGACCTATCCAGATAATGTAATTCTAGGTTGAATTCCTAATGTAACTAAGTGACAGCTAAGGTCAACTTATGATCCTAAGCATACAAATGGAATGGAAAGAGAATTAGCTTTCTCAACTAATGTGCTCCTAGCATTGACTGTCTTTTGACAGTACAATCAATCACAAGCACACAGATGAGCACTAATTTCTCCCATTGCTCAATCAAAACAATGCACTAAGGCTCTAACCTAGCATTCCACTATCAGACAGTGCACTGAGGTTTCATCTAAACCTCAGCTGCAACAATTTAGCTCATGCTCAACATATAAACAACATTAACATTCATCACATATGATAATAAGAGCAAATTCAAACAAAACATGACTGAAAAATTACAAAACAAATGAACCAACAGTTGAGGAACTGGCTAGTCCAGTCCTCTTGGGTGAAGCTCTGGCTAATCCAGGCATATCTCAATTTCACACCCTATCATCCTATTTATACCCAATTTACACAATTCTAGTTCATACACACAATTCCCAAAAATCCCCAAATTTAACAGTGAATTAGGGCTATGAAATTTACCTACTTTGATGGGTCAAATCTTACCCACAATGTCGACCCAATCTTCCTCTGACTTCACTGCTTCATTCCCACGCCTCAATTTCTTCTTTAGCTTCACCTAATTCATCAATCTCTAACCTAGGGTTTCAGGGATAGGGAAGGTGCGAGATTGATGAAGTAGGAGGCTAGAAAGATGGGGAAAATGATGGGTTTTGCTTTTATGGAAAAGGTAGAGTGGTTTGGTGGTGTTTGGTGGCGTCAGGGAGTGGTGGCGATGATGGAGAAGGTGGTGACAGTGGAGTAGTGGTTCTGCAGAGGTGAGGTGGGGGAAGATGGGTTCGATGGAAAAAAAGGAAGGGTGCGTTTGGTTTGGTAGGGGAAAGTGTTAGGTGCTCGTGTGTTTGGCGAGTTAAGCAATTGTTGATGAACAGCGAGGATGAGACGTTGGATGCGAAGATGATGGATCGATCTAACGGCGAGACATAAGGAAGCGAGGAGCGACCGTTGGATGCGGAAGTACAACGAAACTGACGGCTCAAGATGGAGTTAGGTGCTGTAGTGTTTGACAAGAGCTTCAGACTTCGATGCACGACGATGAAGCGACCGTAGGATGCATCTGTGGATCCAATCTGACGGCTACGAGCTTAGGCAGGCTTTGGGCTTGGTCTTGGACTTAGGTTAGAGTTTGGGCTTAGACAATTCTGAGCCCACTTCTTCTTTAAGAACAAATTCTTCCTTCCAAGCCCACTTCTAGTTGGTCCGGCTCTTGCAAACATCATTCTTCGCTGCCTTTCTGCGGGAGTCTTTGTCGTTTCTTTGCTCTTTTCACTCCGTGAGTTAACCAGGCTTTATTTAGTACCTAAAAATGCAAAATTAATTAATAAAAATATTTATTCTTGAAAACAAAGAAAATACAGAATATGGGATAAAATGTAGAATTAATGCACAAAAGATGAGTTAAATGCCAAGAAAAATATATAGAAATATGTACTTTTTAGCACTCATCAGGTTCCCACATATATATGGTATCTAACTTGTATTTGTTGCACATGTCTATAGGATCGGTTCCCAATTTCTAAAAACGTGTTGCACATGTTCATAGGATCGGTTCCTAATATCTAGAAACTTGTTGCACCTCTTACAAGGATCAATTCCCCTCTTATGATCGGTTGCACCTCTTACTAGGATCGATTCCCCTTTGCCTAGAGTTGGTCATATCAAGAACACTAAATCGATCATACTATCTCAGGTGATTACTTAAGATCGGTTTCACCAATAAAAGTCATACCAATACAAAAGTCAGGCCTTGTGAATAGTTTTACCAAGAACATAAGCAAGTCATGAGCGGTTTTACTAATCACACATATTGGTAGTTCAAAAGATATGCAATGAATAACAATACCAATAAGCCTAGCGATTTCCCTTTCGTTTCACAAAACAAGTTTATGAATTTACTTCCTTTGAACGAATGTAAAACATTGTTTCCTAGGATGAAATATTCACCTCACACCCATACATAATCACAATAGCATTCAAACGATTATGTCGATGTCTTATATACGAAGTTCAAAAGATAAGCGTTATACTTCGTATTGTATTCCTTAATACTACGTCTAACTAGAGTGTAATCATTCATAGCTTCGCAATTATGTTTTCAATATGAACGAGTTGAAAGATACATTAGGGAATGAAACAGTTCAAGTCAAATATTACTAACCTCAAGTGGAAGGATGATGTCGTCGTTGTAGCTTCGTATTTCTTCACATTCTTCAAGTCTTCACGTAATACTTGTAATGTCTCATATCCTAATACTTTCAAGCTAACCTATACGAAGTTGACTCTAGTACATAATCAAGCAACTCTTTAAATGAGTTTTGGTTCACTAAAATATGACAACCAAACTTGACATACCAACGTTTGGTGGGTTCAACCGAGCTATGCTCTAACAAAAACCCATCTATTTTATTCTTTCCCCATCTGTGTCTTGCAGTTCCATGGAGTTGATTCCATCTTTGGTCCTCATTCATGCCACCACAAATCGAACCCACTGATTCCTTTTCCATCTTGTTTTAGCTCAAGAACAAATCCCATTTTATTAAACTTCAAAACCACCAAATCTGAACTGTAATTAGCGAATTCATGGTGAACTTCAACTGCAGCACCTGTTGTTCTCTGGTCGGCTACAGACTCAGGCCAAATACTACTTGAATTCGTTAACAATTTGAGCCAATAATTCTCCATTTTATTATCTTCACAAATCTCTCCTCACCCACTTTCATTTATCATTCACTATTTGCAAAACAAACCCAAAACTCAGCTACTACCTGCTGAATGAAATGAAATCTTCTTTGGCTTTGATAAAGAAAGGGATATGTTGTTTGATGCCCTAATAATTATATAAAAATGTGGTGCAGTAAGTGCCACGTCTACTGTTTCCCACTAGCCGTTGGTGGGTCGGGCTCGTCTACACAGGCAAACTTTGCAACGCCCTGGCCATGGAGAAATGTAGCCAAGTAGGTGGTGCCGTGAGTGACGCGGTTTAGCTCCTTGTTTAGTCATTTATTCTCCGGGTGAATGGAATTGCTTGTGTTCCTTACAAAAGGCATAAAACTATATTATTAGATAATTAGCGATACCTAGCTAGTGTAATGTAGGTATAAAAGTGTCGCACTTGCGTGCTTATCAGAAAGGCACGCATAGTAATTTTCCACCATAAGTAATTCGAGCCATTGAAGACTGGTGGTACGTTTATATAGATAACGCTTCTGTCCATAGAGTCAGATTGCTACAAACACATACTTATGAGATCTTAAACGTGTTTTCCTGCTCTGATACCAATTGAAAAAGCGTGTGCCTAACAACCACACCCAATATTTCGTTAGGCAATCTGTATGGACTAACTCCAATATAATTCCAAGAGAATCAACTAGACAGTCAGACTCAATCAAGAAAAATATATCCAAGAGTTATATCTCTATTTCTTAATGTAATCAGCAAATTAAACATATAGAATCCGCGAGCCTAATTATTATGAGAAACAACTTGAACGGTACCAAAGACTAATGTTCAAGTGTCAATCAATTTCAATCAACAACCAAAGGTTGGATTTACCAATTGATTGAACTACGCACAACCTGTGATATTTCAATTATATAAAAAAATATAATGCGGAAAGAAATAACACAGACACCAGAAGTTTTGTTAACGAGGAAACCGCAAGTGCAGAAAAACTCTGGGACCTAGTTCAGTTTTGAACACCATACTGTATTAAGCCGCTACAGACTATAGCATACTACAAGTTAACTTCGGACTGGAATGTAGTTGAGCCCTAACCAATATCACACTGATTAAGGTACAGTCGCGTTCCTTACGTTTTTGAATCCCATCAGGACTCTACGCACTTGATTCTCTTAGCTGATCTCACCTTCAACTAAGAGTTGATACGATCCAGAGTCGAAGACTTGATAAACAAATCTGTCTCCCAAAGAAAAGTATACGCTGATAGATAAATCTGTCTCCCACAGAAATACCTATGAAGTTTTTGTTCCGTATTATAAATCAAGGTGAACAGGAACCAAATGATAATCCGGTCTTGTATTCCCGAAGAACAGCCTAGAAATATCAATCACCTCACAATAACTTAACTATATGGTAGTATAACAAGTTATTGTGGAATCACAAAGAATGATACGAAGAGCTTTGTGATTACGTTTTATCTCTTACCTATCGGAGATAAATCTCGAGCAAATTTTAGAGAAGATAGTACTCAATACGATAGAACAAGTAAGATCAGAACACGCAACTATAAAGAAAATAGTTGGGTCTGGCTTCAAAATCCCAATGAAGTCTTCAAGTCGTTAACCTATAATGGTTTTAGGAAAAACCTAGGTTAAAGGAGAATCGACTCTAATCGCAACTAGTATCACACAAGAAGTATGGGAATTAGGTTTCCCAGTTGCTAGAGTTCTCTCTTATATAGTCTTCAAAACAGAGTTTGATAACTTCGGAACAAAGCAATCAATATTCACCTTTAGATGAAAACCTGATTTAAGATTCAAGCGAATATCTTTCCACTGTTAGATGGTCTTAGTTTGTTATACACAAATGAAATATACCTTCATTTAGATATGGGTAACCGTACCTAAACGTGTATATTGAGTTGGATCAATAACAGTTAACCGAAGTTCGCCATATGAACACTTTTGTCTTAACCATGTTCATCTTAACACTCCTAGATCAAAGGAATCTAATTGTGTTACTCGTAGACTTGTTCAATTGTTTATATTCTCATAGAAGTATACAAGACACAATTGAAGCAAAATCGGATTGATTCAAAAGAATCAGATCATGAACATTTTATCCACAGTTTGCAAAGATTGCATTCCTTAATATATAAATATATTTGTTCATGAGTATGAAATCATACTTAACCGATTTTAGAACTTAACCACATAAGTTTGCAAACGGGTACGCAACCTTAAGTTCCGGACTTTGATCTTTTCTGACATTTCACAAACGGGTACGCATACTACCATTCCAGACCGAATTCATGTGAAACAGTTTGCAAACGGGTACGCAACGCAAACTTAGTTCCCAGACTTTGACAGTTAAAACCTATGCATACTTGGTTACCGGACCTAAATTATTCTTACAACAGTTTGCATACGGGTATGCATACTGTGTTATTTCCAGACAATGATTAATTGTTTTAAACTTCCATTTCAATCATTGAAACATTCTTAGAAGAAGACAATAGTTGTCTCACACAAACTATTAGCTTATAAGAAATTTTCAAGTGATCGAATAATCAATACGAAACATTCCGAGTCTACATCAAATGTCTGTGTCACACAAATCATGTAAGATGTTACAAGGCGATTTTCACATGATCATCTTTTGACTTTCGTCAAGAATAATGATGAACGTAGTCAAAGAAAAAATCTTTCCAACACATATTTCGAGAAATATATAAGCGAGTTAAACTCAGCTCGAAATATCGTATGTGTATAATGTGAAGTCTATATAGCTATACGACTTAGTCTCAATAGGAGATAGAATATAATAGACTTCTGAGTGATAGATGAGTTCAAGTCTCCACATACCTTTTGTTGATGAAGTTTCTCAAAACTCCCCTTAGTAGATCTTCGTCTTCAATCGATGAACGCCGTGAAGTCTAAAGATCAACTACACATTCTATTGTAATCCGAGACATAGCTATAAGTAGATTACGAATCAAGACTTATAGTTTTGACAACTAAACTTGACAAACAAGCTTGAGATAACAACGATTGCGAGTTCGACCGAGCAGGCTCTAACAAGAAGTTTTAAGAAAAAATGGACAATGATCACTACCTATTGTAGTTAAGTGGTACAGAGTAGCATTAGGAAAGTTATGAGACCAATCAAGATTAACTAAGGCTCTATCTGGTCTTTCTAGAATTAGTTCATCATCATTTCTCCTATTAGTCCATGTAAAAGGATTACCAATATATGACATGCTATGCAATCCAAAGATACTAAGCATATTATTCATGTCATCAAGATATTTTGAACATGACTATGTCCTCCTTCCTTCTCATGAGAATCTAGAAAAAAATTTAAGTCACCTATTACTACCCAAGGGTGATTATGTGTCATCCTAATCCCATTTAGATAATTCCACTGACTTTCCCTATCCCTATCATCTAGAGCATTATACAAACAAGATAATATGGTATAGTTGTTTCTAGAATCAAACTTAACCAAACATTTAATGATGTTTAATTGCATATCAACAATTTGCAGATCAATACCATCTTTCCACATTAAGCAAACGCCACCAGAAAGAACAATATGATTTAGAAAAATGGTATTAGGGAATTTAAATCCCCTAACAAGATATTGCATTCTTTTTAGTTGATTCTTTGTTTCAGATAAGAATATATAAGGACTCTGGGATCTAATGAGCATGTGAAGCTGGTTTCTAGTATCTTTATTGCCAAAACCCACAAACATTCCAAGACAAAAATTTCATGTTGCAATTTATGTTGTAGTAAAAATTCAAAAGCAAACTCCAGAATGTGAAAGATACGGGTTTTACGGTAAATTAAAAAATTTCCTCTATGTATAAAATAAATAGCAGATTTAATTAAGAGAAGAATTTAAGTGAAAATTTTTATGTGAACAAATTACCTTGAAATCCCATGTAGTGCTACTTGGCAGGTTGTCCTCAGTGACGTTCTTGGATGTTGTTTGTGTATCACAAGCATTTTCAAAGTGCTGAGAAGAAGAAGATGAACCTTTTGTACCTTTCATGAGTTGGTCAGTTGCACTTCTAAGTCTTTTGACAAGTCTTCCATATTCTAGATTATCACCTTCATGTTCATACACCACCGTTTTTGAAATAACTCTTAGTTCTTCTCGAGGGGGAATAAAGCTATTTTGTTTGGTAATTTTCTGTTGAGCTGCTTTTGGAATCACTGCTGTTGATTTCATTCCTTCAGCAATCCTTCTTACAACAGAACCAACAACACCAAAATAATGTGTTTTTTTGTGAGCCTTAACAAGGAAGTCATCAGCAGCTTTGCAAGCACATTTAGCATGTTTCAAAATATAACATTCTGGAAAGATTTTGTGTGGTTGCTTCTCATAGAAGAACCTGATCCATCTTGTGCAGCCAAAATTAGTAAGAGCCGCAACACCCCCTTTTCAGTGGATTGCTTAAGTCAATTTGGACACATACTTTCATGGGATATCTAGTTGAAGGAATTGCATCTCTGGTTCAATAGCAATGACTTCACCCATTATCTCTCTAATCTTCTTCATAACAGGAGGGTTCGTGTGTTCTGGTAGTAGTTTCTTCAATTGAATCCAGAAATATTGGTGCTCCCAGTCCAAATCTTGGTAAACCATTTCTCTGTTGTAGTCATAGAGGACTACCAGATGACCATTGATGCTCCATGGCCTCTCCTCCCAGATTTTGTTCAGTGTAATCCAACTCTTAAAGTTAAATTCCATGATGTTTGTATCCAACTCGAAAACCCTGATTTTATCTTCAGGGATAAACAACCAAGTAAAATTGATGTGATTCTTTATAGATTTCAACCCGATAGTACCTTCAATGATTATTTTACCAACCAGGATAACTTCCCAATCATCTCATTCTTTTTCTTTTACCCTATCAATGTTATGCGTTACCGCTTCATCAACATCCCCTAGTTTAATTGCTGCATTTCTGAATTTTTCTGCCAAGTCAACGACAGAGTTTTTAATATTGTCTTCTATTTTCTATTATTAGGGTTTGAGTGATATAAGAAAAATTCCGATACAAATGGATCGTAGATTAGAGATGGTTTTTTTTAGCTTTGAAGAATATTTAAGGTTTGAAGAATCATATAACGAAGAATATGGATTTTTTGAGAGATTTGTGGCAAGGGAATTTCCTATCAGTTTGCTAACAAAATAATTTCTATTCAGGAAGCCGAGAAGAATAAGGAAACCCAATAAAATTCTATACTGAGATGGTTGAGTTTTTTTGAATTTTAAATTTGCAAAAGACGCGACCTTTTCCACAATGGAAAAAATTTGGATCAGCCTAGAACCGATCCATCTTTTTCAACAAATTTTGAACAATGCTTTGACACACAGTAGCTTCAAAAATCTTTAGAAAAACAGTCGCAAACACATACAACACAACTATACCAGTAGCAAACACCATGAATGACAACACTGCATGTAAACACATAGAGGGATCAAAGATATTAGATACACATTATCAAAACATAAAGCAAAATATTTTTGAATCAAAAATTTCTTTAATGAAAAACAATGATTATTTAAGAAATTAAAAATTAAGAATCATGTGAGATTTGATGATAGAATCAAAAGATTTAAATATCATAAGAAGGGAATCAAGAGAGTTAAGATTGATCATTTTTTTTTTTAACTGAGTTGACTCATTTTCCCCCCGATCCACAGAGCCCTAAAGTCGATCGTTGTGAATCAACTTGCAATCATCTACTATTGTTTTATTATACCAGAACAACTGGTTATTATTAGAATCAAAGCATCCTAATACTAATTAAGGTAACTATATTGGCTGCAGAGTGATTCCAGGAGTAGCTTTTTGAAAGGTTTGGGTAGGCATTACATAAAGGCTGAGCACCATTAAGTATCCAATTGTCTCTAAAAGCCAAAATGCTATTGCCGTCCCTAAGATCGCAAACAACACTATGGAGTATGAAATCTATACCTCTGCAAATGCTTCTCCATACCCAAGAGTAGTCTCTACTCAATGAGTAACGATGAGGAACACAATTTTTGATTTCAAAATCTTAAAACAAAGCTTATTTTGAGAGTGAATTAAATTTCAAGCAGTTTTAGTGAGTAAATCTATGTTAGTATGTTTAATATTTTTAAAACTAAGGCCCCCTTGAAATTTGTGGGCACAAAATTTTACCCCAATTTTCAAGTATAGGCCACCAGGTCTATTTTTTGCCCACCATAGATATCTTTGGGACTGTTACATCTGGTGAATTACTTTGTCAGGAATGGAGAAGGTGTTCATGTGATAGATCAGAGAGGCCTTGAGCACATGATCAACAAGAACAAACTTTCCTGCATGGTTAATGTTTTTACCTGGCCATTTTGCTACATTCTTGTCAAAATGACTAGTTAGATGGATAAAAGAATATGTTTTGGACTTAGTTATGAAAAGAGGAATACCGAAGTATTTCTCATTTAGGGAAATTTTCATAACATTAAGGGTCCTGATAAGAGAAACAACAAGGCTAAGATCAATATCATGGCTGAAAAGGCAACCCAATTTCTCAAAATTTATGACCTGACCAGATACAAGGCTAAAGTCTTTGATTAAGCCCATTAAATTCTCAGCATCAGCATGAGAAGCTTTGGCGAAAACAAGATATAATCATCTGCAAAGAGCATATGACTGATGCTAAGTGCATCTTTAGTGACCTTAAATTCATGGATGAGCTGGCAATTCTCACATGGATTAGGTATCTGGAAAAAGTCTCCATGCAGATTATGAAAAGGTATCGAGGCAGGGTGACCCCTTGCCTCAAACCCCTAGTTGGTCTACAATCCTTACATGGAAATGTATTTGGCATGATGGAAATATTGGTAGTGCTTATGCACTAATAAATAATCTCACGCCGATGTTCTGGAAAGCCAAAGACTTGAGAACATCGATGGAGGTACTAATTAGATCGAGTACGGGAAGGTTTCGCCGCTAGGTAGTCATCGGAGTACCTGTTTGGTAGACAACTCATGACCGAGCGGATGATTTGTCGATCGATGGCAAAGATTTTTATGTATTCTTGTAATAATATAAAAGAGAAGTTCTTGGAGTATGGTTTAGCTAGAACAACGTTCTCTACTCTCTAAAATGTTGTTCTTGATAAACCATAGTCCGAGAACTTCTCTTTATATTATTGTAAGAGTACACAAAAATCTTTGTTTAGAGGATTTCTGGAAGCAAAAAAGTTAGAAGTTAGTTTGTGAACACAATTTCAAAATGATTTTTGGAGATAAAAAATTAATTTGTAAAACGAAAATATTTTACTCCTGATTTTTGCTTTTTGGAGAAGAAAAAACATTCTTACTCATGTATTGAAATAAAAAATAAATTGATTATTTTACTAATAAGAAAGGAAAGATTCCATCTCATAAGTAGATTTCCGACAGAGTACCAATGTGATATACCCAATAAGCCAAGTATAACCATTAACGGTCTTACATGTTGACTAATCTAACATTGACAGTCTTAGTTGTTGAACGATAACACATAATGATGTGACACTTCAATCATGTAGGAGTATTTATTTAGTTGATCCTGTTCAATGCATTTCTAAATACATTAATTTTATAGCCTAATAACCGAGACAAGTCGCTCTTTATGAGAAGATAGACTATTGCAAACTCGCATACGAGTTACCAAACTCTTTACTCATTGCAATTCAATTTTGATAGTTAGAATTTGAAATATGCATCAATTTGTTCTTTAGCTAAATGCCTAAACCTTGCGTGTTAATGGAGTTGGTTGCTTAAATCGTTCTATGACGTGAATGCTGACTTCAAAATTAAGAGTATTTGAGGTTTGAAGCCGAAGCTAATTAACGTAGAGCTAATTTGCATTTCATTTTCAGTTGACAACACGGGGGTGTTTCGAACCTGTGAATTTCATCTGCAAAACTAAAGATTCATCTATCGTCACTTCATTCATTCAATGAATTCATCTCAAAATCAAGAACAAAATCCAAATACAGTAATCCAAATTCAAGCTTCAGTTGATGGCCTTGTAAAAAGTTGGAAAAGGAGGCAAAAATGGCAACTTGTATTCCATAATCAAGAACCAGAAAATGTGAGCAGTAATAAGAAGCAAAGAGCTCCATGGAGAATACGCTTAGCGAAATTCCACGAATCAACACGGGTGCATGTTATCTCAATCTTACTTATCTTAACTGATCTCGTTTTTACTATTCTCGATCTTTCTTTCTCAGTACTATCATGCAAAAATAAGAAAGTAGCAACAGGTACATCATTTTTTGTACGTCCAGGTCATGTCATTGATGGTGTATTTGTGACTAGTGCGTTGATATTAGAATTTTTGAAGAAGGAATGGTCCGGGTTGCTGCTGCTGGTTAGTCTCTGGCGTATAGTTAGGGTGGTGGAGAGTGTTTTTGAGCTTAGTAATCAAGCCATGGAGGCTAAAATTGTAGCAATACAACGTCAATTTGAGGCGCTTCAAAACAGGAACCAGCTACTTCCAGCTCTAACGGCATAGCTGATAGCAAAGCCGAAAATAAAAATTTGTAAATTATTATTGTTTGACGATATATCGATAGTTGTAAATCAATTATGAATAATTTTCTATTCTTTTTGTTGTTGTTGTTCTTGCCGATACCATTGATTGTTTTATCAAGTTGGACTTTCAAAGAGTGATTTCGAAGACACTGATGTTTCATTTGAAAGATAGGATGAAGTTGGTGGGGTTTTGTGGGGTGTACTATCTCATTCACTTCAATGGTAGTAGTATTAGAAAGGCTGTTAGTTTGCAACTTGACCGTAAAGTATACAAAAAACATGGCAATACTTGCAGTTTACTTGTCTTTGACCAACGGATACCACGTTAAGTATAAAATCATGTTTATATATATATATATATATATGCCCACAGATAACTTCTCAAGGTTTATTGATCTAGTTCATTAATTATTACTTCATTCTGTTTTCATCTTCTTAAATTCAAGAAGCACACAGCATATGGCGGATTCGATAATAATCCCGATCGAGAATTCAGTCAACAGTCTTGTTAAAAACTGGAAAAGGAGACGAAAGTGGCAGCTTGTTTTTGGTAACCAAGAGCATGCTGCAGATGACCATAACCGAAGGAATAGAGCTCCATGGAGAGTTTGTTTGGGAAAATTCATGGAATCGACACCAGTTCATATTGCTTCACTCATACTTCTTTTAATCGATCTCGTCTTAACTGTCCTTGATATCTCTACTTCATTAGTTTCTTGTAAAGCTAAGACAGACGAGGAAGAAAATGAAGTGTTTCATTGGATAGGAATTGCCATATTGAGTGTTTTAACGCTTAAAGTGCTGGTTTCAGTTGTGGCTTGGGGTACATCGTTCTTTAAACGTCCGGGAAATGTCATCGACGGTGTGGTAGTGATTAGTGCGTTGATATTGGAATTTGTAAAAGAAAATTGGGCAGGATTGTTGGTGGTGGTTAGCATATGGCGAGTTGTTCGTGTCGTTGAGAGTGTTTTTGAGCTTAGTGACGAAGCAATTGAAGCTAAGATTGAAGGCATACAACGTCAGTTTGAAGATCTTAGGAACGAGAATCAATCGCTCCGTGATGAGATAGCCAAAAATTCTGAGAAGATAGCTGAACTCGAAAAGGAATTGGATGAATTAAGATTTAAGAAAATTATTACCTAAGTAAGTATCATTTCGAGATTTAATATTGCTTTTCTTTTTACTGTTGTATTTTGTTTGAGGGAGGATCTATTCACCTATTTTCACACTATCTCATATTTTAGGTGTATTTTTCCCAAAAAAAATCCTAGAAGATAACGGATTTGAAGCCAATATTTTGGAGATATATTATTCTTGCTATGCTCTATATATCTACCAAAAATGAGTACATTCTAAAATACCAAACCTCGCAATCTATCGATTTTAATTTTACCGGATGAAAATTCGTTAATTTTCGGCGGTTAATTTTCAAAATAGCAGATATTGATGTTACGCCTTTCGGAATTTGCTCTTTTTTGGTAAGAACGTAGAGCTATATAGGAGGAACATATAGCCAAAATATTAGCTTCAAATCTGTTACCGTCTAGAATTTTTTAGGAAAAAAGACGCCTAAAATGTGAGATAGAATGGAAATAGAAGTGTGAAAGAATCCTCCCTCACTTTATTTATGTTAAATCAAGAGAGATTTTATAAATAGGTTGTAAGTTTATAACCAAATTAGGTTCTAGGTCGTAAAACATGTTGTCGATGCATTAGAGTTGTTGACTAACTGGGACCATAAGAGAACTGTTAGCTAACTATTGCATTTTTTCAACCCCCGACAGTTAGGGGGTATTATACTATTATGTCATAATCTTATATAAGGGCAGTTTAGTAAACATTTCATACGGTCAACCTTAGACCATGACCCTAACACATCATCGGCATGTTCTACGACCCAGACCATAATTTAGCTAATTCAGCTATAAGCTTGCAACTCTTTTATAAGATATCTCTTAAATCAATTTCAGTGTGTTTTTGTTCGAACATAAAATGGTTATTGCTTATGAAAGATGGTTCTTCCGGGCTCATGGAGAAATAACCAATACTACTACGTGTGACGGTACAAGTAAAAAAGCAACGAGGTCCACCAAAAATCTCCCATTTTAGGACAAGTTCGGACGGAAAGATCATATGATAGTCTGGTTTACTTCATCATATACCAATGAGAACTTTTATTACCAGAAGTCTAACGAAGACCGTGTATTACATACTTAGTAAAAAAAAAATAACAATTTCAATTTGAATTTCCGCATCTTGAAAATGATCCAGAGTTCAATGACATGCAACAACAGAAATCCGTTTAATCAGTAAAAATTGCAAAATCTGGATTTTTTAAACTTGGAAAAACGCAAAGTGGCATGGTACTATTGCAAATTGCTGAATATGGCCACACAAGACGAAAAGGTCCTAAATTAGAAAAGGATTCATCGCAAAAAATCACAACACCGGGGAATGAATCCCGTGAATGCCGCGAGACACAAAAAAAAAAATGTGGGACCTACAGTGGGACCAATAAGCCCACCCTCTGCAAGTTCAAGCGGGTCTCAGGGATTGTGAGACACGGGATTTGTCCCGGTACCCAGCCCCCGTCAACGTAGCGCTACTCAAAAAATCATGACAATGGGGTATTTGAGTGCTCATCAACTGGCACGTTGGAGGATCAACACCTAAAAGCACAAACCATACGTCATTTTATTACATTTGTTTCTCTACACTCGGCTAATAAAAAATTTTCTTTCTCTATTCTCAGCTCATAAAGAATTCTAAGGTTTCACTTATCAGTTCCGTAATTGATAGATTACAGAAGGTGAAAGTTAGGTTTGATCACCAATTTCAGCGGTGAAACTTCCCATATCAAAATCTATTTTTCGACCTTGATTAGTAAATCATAAATTTATTAGCTTTTGGAGCTTAATTTGACCACTAATTCGTATTCATTAGTTTTTGGTTGATTTACTGGTTAATGATTGTCGATTGGGAATAAGTTTAGTTGTGTTATTCTAATTTATTCTTTATACATCCGTGAGTGAAGAAATTTGTTATGTTGAGTTTATGGTATAACACGCACGCGCGACCTGCCGTTCATTCCGTAATGTATTTTTTGTGTATTAATTAACGTTCAAAGTCGACATTCGGTTAATTGTCAAAGTCAACGCCAAGCGGTGAAAATTCATGTCAAGGTCAATTGTCCCCTCACCACTACTTGTTTTTGCTTTATCTCCATCTTTATTTCCCTGCTTCTTTATTCTCTTTGCCCACTGAATCCCGTTTTGCTCTTACAAAGGTAAGATAGTTGAGCAATTGAACCTCTATGTCGTTTCTGTTCATTCTCACGCTACGCACGTAGTCGAGCTAGTACAGTGATTTTAGGACTCCGACGAACTCCACCTTCCATTTATCTTTACTGTTTTAATACCGAAGGATGCAAGGTTAGGAAGTTAAATTGATCTTCAATTCATCATCACAAACGTGAAACAACAATTCTAAAGGCAATTTCCAACGGCTCATTCATAATCGTAACCATTGAGACTTAACACTGAGACTAAGAGTATTTCAGTTAAAGATTCCGCATATGTAATCAGAAGCACCACTGCTAATTGTCCGACCAAAGGCAGACCTTCTATATAATGACAAATATGCATCTTATCCGTCGCAATGTTTGTCCATATAAACTAAAATTAGTTTTTTGTTTTTACAATTTCATTAAATTAATAGACAATTTGATAATCAACCAAATTAATTAGAAATTTCGAACAACCATAAAAACAAATCATTAGTTCAGAGTTCATCCAATAGTCCATTGAATCATTTTGATTTTCAGAAATTGGATCAAAAAGAACAGAAAAAAAAGATGAAGAATAGAGTATACTTGGTCGAAACAAAAACTCAGTTAGCATCAATTCATCCCAATACCAATAATTAACACTCAACAATTCTGCAAAATCCCATCAAATGAAAGAATTCACAGTAGTAGCAGAGATTTGTGACAGAGAACAAACTGACTCGGGCTGACTCAGTAAAAAAATTATTCATTACAGATGGAAATTCTTCTTCTTGACACATCAAACTAAGATGCATAACCCATAAGTTCACTATTGAGATTCAATAGATTTACCAAAAAAAAGATGAAAATTTTCATTGATAGAGAACGAAACAAAGAAAAACTGATAGAGTAGAAACCCATTCTTAACTCAATTCATTTATCTCACTGAGCAGAGTTATAGACACCCAATACTTACTTGAAATGAAATAAAATTTGGTGGACAAACAAAAATCAACATCTCAATACTTACTTGAATCAACTTTAGATGAAACTCTTTCTTTTCCAGCAATGGGTCGTTTTCAGTTTCTTCATTTATGAACTTAGTGGTACCTCCTCCATCAAATCTACTGTCACTACCACTGTTTTTTCCTCTAAATCCGCCACCACCTAACATAATGTACAGAAATAGCCGTAAAATTTAAATGAAGACAAAAACGAAGAAAAAAATCATAATAGCTAAAAAACAGAACAATAGTGCTCTAGCAGTGGCCTTTACTTCATTCTCTGTCAAATAAGCTTATGTGAGTTATGCTATATTAACTCTAAAATCATCCAAAAATAAATAAATTATGACCCTCTACTGTTTGGAATATGCCTATAGTCTATAATGAAGTACTTTCAGTGTGCAAGTAAGAAAAAGAGTAGCTATAGGGATTACATGGCTGAACATCTTCCCAAGAAAATAGCAAGTACAATAAAAGTTATCCCAAGGCTGCTAAGGGTGTAGTGTAGGTCTGGAGCCAGCTTAACAAAATCCTTTAATTCTAATGCATCCGAAAACTTCAACTGAATATAGGCCATAGAAAATAGTTAATACATACATGAGAAATGAAGAATTGCTATAGAAACTATATATCTAATCACATGGTTTGCCCACAACCACAAAAATGTTTCATGTACGGAAGAATTTCCCCTCTATGCAACAAATCCATATGAGAGAGTGAAGCTGTGAAGGTATATTAATAGGTAGCCCATATTACCATTGCACGGCATGAGAACAACATTGGATGCAGAATTAATCCAGTTGGGTAGAGATCATCCTATTCTGCATCGTCCGTAAGCTTTTATTCCTAGGAAATGTTGTCATACGGCGTTCATATAATAAAATTTTCTTTACCATATTGGACCAATCGATATTTTTCAAATGTACCCATGTGACAGAGGACAAACTTAGTAGAGGTAACAGAAAACAAACTTAGTGTATAGATTCCAGGCCTGGGATAAAGGTTGAGACGGATTTCTAATTAGAGCCAGTCTGAAATGTATTCTAAATGGAAATTTAATTAAATTTTGCAAAGCCGGATAATTGCATTCATAAAAAAGGTTGATCCGGCCCGTAAGCCCTGGTGATACCATTTTATTGAGCTTAATTCAATTATTGAGCTAACAAAGTTCAAATATTAAGCTTAATTCAATTCTTTATTGAAAGAACCATTTTTTTGTCTGCAACATCTCGTATTTCACATGTGGCAGTCTCTAATGCATTTTCACAAACAATGAAAAGTTAATCCATCAAAACTAATTGAGGGTGCTACAAAAAAGAAAGTCTTAAAAACCATAATCAAAGGAGAAAGAATCAAAATTAAACTGGTATTTTGTAGAACATCCAAACTTTTACTGCCTCTACATTGACTTTCATAACATTAGAACTGAAATTAAATTGCAGCAAAATTCTCAAATCCTAAAACCCATTCCGCTGCATGAAAACCAATATCCAATGAGATGAGATATGAAGTTGGAAATTTAATACAAATAAAGTGATACTAAAGTGAGGAACCAAAAATATTCAAATCATTGTTACTTGATGAAGAGATTGGTCTATCAAATTGGGAATAATCATATGAAACCCTAAACTCTACTTTCAAATACAAAGAAGATAAAAAATTGGGGGATTCATAATTAAAATCATACCTTTAGAGAATCAGATGCAGTTTCTAGTTCTCTCTGAAGTTCCATATTAGTAGAAGCTTTACTAATGCAGCAACATCTTAAGCTAATACAGGTACAGAAGGAAGAGTGAGATTGGAGAATGGAAAAGAATCCGATAGGAAAATTTATATACAGTCATGTTCAATCTAATCAAATGTGAAAGAGTTGAGAGTGATAGTGACTCTGTTGGGCTGATCGTCCAGAAGGGAGAGACGGGAGAGCTATAGTTGAATCCCTAAATCCAAGAGCCGAGAGAGAAAGAGAAAAAGTGAAGGTGTTTAAGAGAAAAAAAAAGAAGAAGAAGGTGTGCACGGGATTCGAACGCGAAACCTATTTGCCCGTGTTTTCACTTTTTCCGTACTTTACTATTTTACCCTTTCTATCTTTATGTTATTACTTACTATGTAACCTTTAAGATTTAGATAAGAGGGTAGTACTGATATTCCGCCATGCTACACCAAACCACCCAAAAATGGATCTTTTCTTTATATTAGTATATATATAAGATAAGATTTGATTTGGTTCACTGGACTGGTATTGTCACTGAACACAACCAGTTGGTTCAGCGCTAGTTCTTGTTAGTATTGATCACTTATTAGGGGAGTCCATATACTGATCTTTGGCTGCAAACCTTGAACAAAGTCTCTAGTTTGTACTTCATTTTAGAACCCTCTTTGATGCACTGCTTAATTACATATCATGATGTTATGAATTATTTTTTACCTGGGATACTATGATTGATTTTTTATTCTTCGCAGTCTAAAAAAATGGTTATAAACTTTCATATTTTTTGTATCAGGATCTGGAAGTGTTGGCTGACATACTTAGAGCAACTGCAGTGGTGCGATCAAAACCAAAGACCAAAGACCAAAAAAAACGACCAAATTTGAGTTTAGTCCGTGGTGTTACACTAGGATGGAAGAGTAAATTTGGTCAGGATCACATATAATGTTCGCCCCATCACAAGGATCACATATAATGTCCGCCCCATTTGGTCCGGATCACATATAATTTCCGCCCCATCACAAGGATCACATATAATGTCCGCCCCATCATAAGGATCACTTTATACGTTCGCCCCATCACATGATCACTTTATACGTTCGCCCCATTACAAAATCACTTTATACGTTCGCTCGACTATATTTGAGTTTGGTCTTGGTCCCAGACCAAATATAGTCTGAAATTTGGCTTTGGTCCAGCTTTTACTCGATAGTCTGTCCCGCTGTGTCTCGTTTCTTGACCAAATATATAGGTTTGATCGTCCATTGTGGATGCTCTTAGGAGTTTTCTCTAAACTATAATGCATACAGTTGTATCATTAGCCAATTATTAGATCTGGGAGGCCGTATTCAGACAACAAATACACGATGTAGTTCCCCATCCATGATTTACTTTATTTTTCCATTGTTTTCTCATTTGTTTTCCCTTTACTTAATTAGTATAAAAGATCTGATTCATTTTAGTAGCTTCTTTGTAATAACTTACATTGAGTGTGAATTCCCTCTTGATACGGCTGGTGGTCTTCATAACTTACATGTCCTTTGTATGTTTGCAACTTTTTCATTTTTATTTTTTATTTTCTTTTTTATTTTTTTGGTGTTATGCAGTAGGTTTATTTACCCCAACAAAACGTTCAGGGAGTGACTCCCTCATATTTCGAATTACTCAAACTTGAATAGATCCTTTTTTTGAGACTACTCAAAAATGGTGGGGACTACTTTGTAATAGGAATGTTTATCTTATACTTATAAGGAGTGTTATAAAGTATGGAAATGACTAACCTACCCTTCACCTATATATAATCACCTCCTCCCAACACCACCACCACCTATATATATAACCACCTCTACCCATTACCACCGCCGCTCACCACCACCAACCACCACCTACCACCACCGACCACCTCAAATCACCATCACCGCCACCTCTATATATAGCTTAATTTAAATCATTAACAAAACAAAATCAAAATCAAAATTATAACAAACCCATTACTTTTCATTCGTTTTCCTTTATAAAAATGAGAAGTTATCATCAAAATGAGTTGAAAATGGAAGTTGCAGATAAAAGTTCGGCTAGGAATTATCTGAAAAACTTTGTCGAACTAACCGAACTCAACTTTAATGGAGGTTTTTTCTTTCAGAGAAAAGTTCGGTTACGTCGCAATTTTTTTTCCCTAACCAAAATTTTAGTTCGGTTACGTCGCAATTTTTTTCTCCTAACCGAACTTTTCTCTGAAAACCTATATATTGAGTTCGGTTACGTCGCAAATTTTTCCATTTTATTTTCCCAACCGAACTTTTAGTTCGGTTACGTCGCAATTTTTTTCTCCTAACCGAACTTTTCTCTGAAAGAAAATACTCCATTAAAGCTGAGTTCGGCTACCTGTGTTTTTAGAAACATTAACCGAACTACACTTGCAGAATGAGTTCGGCTACCTGTTCTTCAAATGTTGTAACCGAACTTTGTTAACGAAACCGAAATCAATTTGTAAATTGTTCATTTTTAGGAATGTTTTGGCCAATTCAAGCACCATTAACTAAATTTGAAGTATCTGTGAGTACCCAAAACATCATACTCTTGTTGTGCCTCTTAAAGAAAAAGATCTAATTTTTTTTCTTCCAAAACCCTCATCTTCATTATCATCTTTATCTTCTTCTTCTCCCTCTCTATAATTCTTTTTTTGAAAAAAAATCAAATTATTAATTTAATCTCACTAATCATTAATTAACTCACTAATCATTACACTAATTTAATTATCAAGGGCAAGTTTGTTATTAGAAGAAAAGTTAGATAAGGGGTGACTCATTATTGCTTCTAATATCCACCCAAAAAAATGGAAAGTAGTCCCCACCATTTTTGAATAGTCCCCAAAAAAAACCGTTCCTTGAATACATTAAGATGCCAAATATATTTCCTGGAACTGGGCGAGCCCAGGTCAGGAAAACTGCAATTGGCCATGTTGGACAAACGAAAATAGGCGTTGGCTCCTTTTTTATATTTAATGGCTCGGAAGATCCGTGTAAAACCCGAGAAAACACAGCAAGGTGAAGTCTGGTTCAATAATGAAGGTTGAGCCTTGTGTTTTTGAAAGGCATACTTTGAGGCCGTTACGGGTCTTTCGTTTAGGCAGTTGGGTGAAAAAACTTACAGTCAAGGGAGGGTGTCGAACCTCAAGATCAAGCATTTCCCCAATTTGCAAAAAGTCGAACGAGGAGATTTGTATGACTTCTTTTTATTCAGAGAGAAACCCATGGTCCAGGGTAATGGGTTAGCAGGTGATGGGCGCAAATCCATAGTGTCGGATAAAAACAAGAGAAATTTCCTGTATAGTCCAAAAACCCGACCCGGGATTAGTGTGTAGTCCAGCGGGATAGAAAAATTATCCGGTAGTCCAAAAAGGTTTAAAAATACCTAAAATTACTAGCCTACCCTCACCACTCACGTGTGGACCGTATATCTCTTTCTTCTTCTTTATTTTTCAGACGAAAACTTCATCTACTTTTTCAGAAGAAAACTGTTTGTGTTTCTTCTTCTCAATCAACAACACCAACAACTAATTCAACCCTAAACCCATGCTTAATCATCTCTCAAAACTCATCATCATCAGCAATAGAAACCAAATTCATCGGAAAGCTAGAAGGATAAGCTAAAGAGAAAACCCGAAAACAGATCTGGAAAGAAACCATGAAGAAAGAGAAAAAATGAAAACAGGTGAAATAATTCACTGGTATTTGAATGAAAGTTTTGATGGCGCCGGCGATTTATCAAACAAGGAGTAGTTTTGGCACGGTGGTGATGGTGGCGTTGGAGAAACTATGGTTATGTATCTCTGTAACAACAATATTTGTACTTCTTTCTTTCTAACATTTCCATTTTTTATTTATTTATGTACTGATGCTACAATACACATTATTATGTATTTGAAGCATTCATTGATTTTTGTATGAACCTTTTTGTTATGTATGATCCTGTAATACGTATTGATATGTACTGGTACGAATATCAATAGTTTATATTGATCCGAAAATATATTCGTATGTATTGAAGAAAAAAGTGATTGATTGATATGTAGGAGTACATATTAGTATGCATATGAATATACTGCAGTACATATTTGGATGTACTGACGAAACTGGATAGTTTTTTTACAACAAGAGCAACAACAATGGCTTAAGGTTTGGCATTTGAATGTTTTGCCTAAATTTGAATATGTACTAGTAAATTTGAATGTACTATAATATGTACTGTGAAAAGTTGTGTGCTCCTATAATACATACAGATATGTACTGACTGAGTGACTGAATTTTTGAATGTCTACATATTGGTATGCACATCTCAGCAAAAACAACTGCAGCGTATCATTGTCTTTTCTGACAACCAAGCTCTGGTGAATGCTATAAATGGTGCAGCATCTAACATTTGTTGGACACAATTTTCCTATCTAACAGATTGTAAAAATGAGAAACTGTTGATGATTCACCGACAGCAAAAATCAAACAAAACCCTGCTGTTAATTCACCAACAACAAGGAGTATCACTAAAGCTGTTACTCCACCAGCAACACCGAATAAAGGTAAAAATTATGTACTACATATCTCTATTCATGTACTACATATATTTATTTATTTTTTGTTTTTATGCCTACATATTGGTATGCATGATGAACTGAGTATTGTAATGGATTTACTTTTGTTCATTAAACACTACATATTAGTATGTATGTATGAACTAGTATTTGTCTACATATTGGTATGCACATCTCAGATGTTGACCGTATATCCTAACACTACATATTGGTATGTAGTTGTGTATACCAATATTTACAACTATTGATATGATATGTATTCTAGGAATTACTGGTTTGGTGTTGTTGGTGGAGTAACATACAGACTAGTTGTGGACTAAACATGAAATTTGATGATGTACATATCATTATGTACTGTATAAACCACCTAGGTTATGAATATGTACATCATTTATAGATGCAGTACATGTTATTATGCTTACTCAAGCATAAAAGAAACATTACATAGCAATATGTATTGCTGGATAGTTAGAAAAGTGTTTTGTGTATGATATAACAATACTGGATAGTTAGATTAA
This sequence comes from Papaver somniferum, assembly GCF_003573695.1. NCBI lineage: Eukaryota > Viridiplantae > Streptophyta > Magnoliopsida > Ranunculales > Papaveraceae > Papaver > Papaver somniferum. The sequence continues at coordinate 181,680,469 of NC_039360.1, forward strand.
TGTTTTATGAATAATCTAACAATATGTATTGATGTGTGCTATGTAAAAAAATAGAAAAGATATAAACCAGTACATATTGACATGTACTAATGTGTACTACCTTGTGAAAGAAAAAATGTTTTTGTGCTTTGTTACTTTAATCCAACAATATTTTTGGTTCTTGTTGATGCATATTTCTCATCATTTTCAGTATATATATTCTGTATTTTCTTTAAGAAGAGTTTGGGTTTACATTGCTCCCAAGAGGAATGGTGATGAAGATGCAAAGGAAGAAGTCTCATCAACTATGGATTTTGATATGTAGTCATTATTGCTTGAAATAATTCGGTACCTTATTTTTATTCTATGTTTTTTTTTTCCTTCATATTTCAAGTTCTCAAATTACTGTGAGCACCACCTTTGTATCCAAAATATATGCAAGTTGCGAGCATTCTAGAAGGTGTACGTCAAGGTTGTATTAAGAGTACCATGTATGTATCAACATTTGTTGAATATAATCCCATAGTACGTATTATAATGTACTAATTTATCCTGTTGTACGTATTGTGATGTACTCATTTTTCTAATATAATCATGTTGTACGTATTGTAATGTACTCATTTTTACAATACATATTGTCATGTACAGATTTTTCCTGTATAATCCTACAATACATTATGTCATGTACTAATTTTTCTTATATAATCCTGCAATATATATTGTCATGTACTGATTTTTCTTGTATAATCCTGCAATACATATTGTATTGTAATGAAAAGCTAGTTAAAGCGCAGGCTCCATATACATGTCGTTTGTGGGTTCATATTGTATTGCAAAACCTGACGCATATAAAAAAAATTGGAACTTAAACTTGAGATTTTTTCAATACAAATGGTTCTGGAAAAAAAAAGAACTAAATGTGTTTCAATACATCTTATAGTACTACAACATATTAGTCGTATGACTTAGTATAAAAGACTAAGAAAAGAGTATGAACCTTAAATACTTGCAGTACATATCTGCCAGTACTGAAAAACCTGGTATATATAAGAAAATTTTGCAAGAAACATATTTAACTTAACGAACTTTAGTACATATTGAGCAAGAACCAAGTACATATTGATATGTACTGAGCAAAAATGCAGTACATATCGATATTTACTGAGTAAAACCATAGTACATATGTATGTATACTGAGTATCAGACTCTTCAATTTGATGAGATAATTCCGTCGATCCCTCTCCCAGCCTTGATGCCTACAAGTCTGCTAACCTCAAAGGAACTGTCTGTCGCATCTCTAGCGGCCATAGCATTTCCTTATTGAATTTTCCACCATAGCTTGTCTTATTCTCAACCAACTCATGCTTTCAACTGCCAAAGATATATAAGACTCTCCAAGTTGATTTCTTCAGTCTCTCTCTCATCCTTGATTCCCGCAAGTCCTCTAACTTCAATGTCTTGTCTGATGCATCTCCATTGGCCATAGCTGCAGCTATTATTTCTTCGTTCAATTTGAGCTTTTTCTCAGACTCCGTAGCTTGTTTCATTTCATCCAACTCATGTCGCAAAACTGTCAACTGCCAAAGACATAATAAAAACTATAAACTTATCCATTATGAACTTAATCACTCAATGAAACCCTGGTACATAATGATATGTACTGACTGCAACCTTAGTACATAAGTGGCTCAAGTTGATTTCTCCACTTGAGCCACTTACCGCCAGAAGTCTTGAAGGAAAGACTTTCAGGTATCTTATGTACTGACTGCAACCTTAGTACATATTGATAAATAAGAATTAATTTCAGTATCACGACTATTGTTGCTCTAAATTCTAGTGCAATGGAATGACAAAGTAACATAATCCCTAGAATCACACAACAAGTCAGTTGCGGCTACTAATTTACATGCTTGCGAATGAGAAAAGGTATTAAGTACAGATCGGAAGTTTTACAAGGGAAGGAATCTCATACAATATAGCAGATTATAAAAATTGGAAACCAAGAAATTTCTAAAGAGATTCAAAATGAAAAAAACAATACATCTATATATATATATATATTGAAGAAAACAAGAACTGAAAACCCAGTACATATTGATGTGTACCAATTGATATGTACCCATTGTTGTATTTGATTCCAATAGTGGATATCAATATGTACCCACTATTGTATAATTCTAACAACGAATATGAGAAGGATTCAACAGGAAAATAAAATGAGGATAACTTATTAAACAAAATAATCTTAATGTTACTGAGAAATAAATGATTACGAGGGGGCGCTGCCCCCTCGACCCCCGTAAACCAATGGTACACAATCAGAATATGTACCTATCATTATAAAAAAAATGTTTAGGCTGAGAACAAACTGCTGGATCTAATGCATAATAAAGAGCAACCCCATTTTCACAAAATCCAAGGATGACATGACATAAGAAAGAAAATAAAGAAAGCGAATCAAAAGATGAAAATAATAGTACATATCAATTTTACCAGATAAAATGCAACAGAATCATCTCACTTCTTTCATATGTATATTCAGAACACTATTGAACTATCATGCTTCTTAGAAAAGCAAAACACATCATAGTATCTAAGCAATGTCTGCTTTCTATCCCAAATATACCAACTAATAGCAACCCATATCAGCAACATAATATGTATTGTTGTAGGAGTATCACACATCTTATGGATACACCAAAAACAAATAAAATCTTATTATCTGCAAAATGCAATACAAGTGTTCTGACTTTTTTACATCTACACTAACAAATATGTATTGATTCAAGTGTTATACTGTACACAAAATAGATCTCACAAAAAAGCATATTATAATACATATTAATATGTATTGTATATAGGATCATAAAAAAAATACAAAAGAATAGAAATCATGAATTCCTGTAAACAAAAATGGACATTCCACATCATATAAAGCCACATACCAAAGAATAATTAACCTGAAATTTTATTAAAAAAAACCTATTAAATATTGATATGTACTATGAGAAAATCTAGTAGATATCAATATGTACTGACTGAAAACCTAGTAGATTGACACCCACCTATGATACTCTAACAATTAGTCGAAACACTGCATTATTGTGTCTCTAAGACAGTAGAACTTCACACTCTACCAAGCACATAGCTCCATTTCCTCAAATTTCAAGGAATAACATTGCTTAAAAGTAAGAATATAGACATATAAAGTTCTCAATCACATGATTTTCATAACTCATACGATATGCATAAACGACTAAAATCAGTACGAAGAAAAGTAATAATATGTACCCGTATATGTATCGATGATCATTTCCCTACAGTACATCAAAAGCATAGTTCATTTCCTTTCCGATACATTAAAATATGTACTCAATTGACAATATAAAAACAAATTTGTATAAAAAATCAATAACATACTAAATAGATAGATAGCCTATTACTAGTTAGCCTGCAAAATGGTACCAGTGCATTTCAACATCCGTTAATCAGAGAGATATAACCCCACAAGCAAGAAAAGCATCAAGAAGACTAAAAACATAAAAAAATTACCAATTGAAGAAAGAAAAATTTGCATAGTTTCCCACCCAAATGAAGCAAAAAACACTTGCGTAGCTGTGTTTGTTTGATATCCAAATTTATACAAAAAAAATCAATGATTACTTACATAAATCCGAGCAACTTGTTCTTGTCCAGTCAAGTTTCCCTAAATCTCTTTTCATCTGCCTCAAACTCACTTATCTTTTGTTCTTCAATAGGTTTATACAAACAGTACATGCAAATATGTACCGCAAAATCGCTACAGAAATATGTGTAGCGTCAACGAATATTCTGTCTAAAAATCAAACTTACTTCTATTGATCAAAATAAGAATATAAAAAAAATTAGCTAACCGATCTATCAAGTAAACACAATAATGTTCAAATTAACTCAACGAAGCACCATTAAAACAAATTGTCAAAATCAAAACGACGACTTAATGAACAAAATAGGTCGATTACAAAATCTGATTTTAAAAAATCAACAAAATCGCTTAAAACACGAATAAAAACGGAATTAAATCATGAAATTGTACCATGTGCATCATAGAATATCGATTATTTACTAATCGAGAAAGAGAACAACGGAAAAAAATTCGTCAAAATTATGAAATCGAGTTGATCATAATGAACAAAAAATAATAATTAGAGAATAAAAGAGATTATAGCAAAATATCTGGAGATTGTAGCAAACTATATGAGCTAAACCCTAGAAATTTAAGATAAAACATCAGGATCAGAGAGAGATTCAGATCTGAGATGAAGAACAAAAAAGAAAGAAGCAAAACTTGATTTGATTTTCTCTTAGTAGTTGTCGTTGCAGCAGGGTAATTTAGGAAAAAAATAAAAAGGATATTAAGGACTCGCACGTGTGCTGGATGAGAGAATAAAAATTCTGGTCCAAAAACATGGTGCTGGACTATAGAGTAACCGGTTCTCCTAATACTGGATTAACCAGTAATTCCTAGTAAAAACAAACTACGTTCCTTGAAGTTTAGGGAGACGGAACCGGTTCCATGTCTAGCTGAGGATATGGTAAAAGTGGCCTTGGTTATTTATTGTGCACGTATTCTTATTAGGCCGCCAAAACCACCGCTTAGTTGAAGAAGGATGAGAGATCGTACGTCGCCACTTTTGATAATCACAAAAAGCGATTAAGTAGCGCCTCATGAGTAGTCGGCTATCAAGCCACGGGGAATGCCACAAGTGTTGGTGGTAAGAGGGATTGGCTTCAAATTTTTTGCATTCAAAACACATTTAGTAATCATTGTTGTTTTAATATTATATGTATGTATTGCGGGTCTGGATGCTTGCGCTCTTCCGTCTTGTGCTTTGAAAGTACGGAATAAAGTTATCTATGAAAGGACGACGCCCCCTTATGTTTACGGTGTTGTGCGCGAGAATAGTTCCCTATAAGACGCTTTGTGATCAGTACTTCGAAAATACATCTTCAAAGGAATCCGGGGTGGGGGGAGAAGATTTTCGCTTTTGATTCGGGGGAGGAATATCTGTTTGAAAATCATGTTTCGGAGGATGATTTGGCGGATGGTTATCATACCCCCACCCCTCACCCCGAAAAAAAAAAAAAAAAGTTTAGATTCAAAGAAGAAACAATGGTGTACCGGCGATAATACTAATAAAAAGGTGAACAATAGCAAAGAAACTTGCTTCGAAGCAACGAAAACAACTAGAAGATGAAGAAGATTCAATCACTACTATAATAAATAAAGGTATTACTATTTTTGTTTCAATTCAAAGGATTACAACTTAATTCTTACCAGATTTGATTTCAATTTCCATAAAAAAAAAAATCAATTTCAATGATTTGCGAATTAATTTTTTTACTAGATTTGACTTTAATTTCCATGATTTATGTTTCAATTTAAAGGATTTACGACTTTATGTTTAGCTAGATTTGTGATGCTCAATGTAAAATAGGTGATTTGAAGAAACAAAAACAACCGGAAGATGAAGAAACTTTGGCCATTTGCATAGTAAAGGAAGGATTATGACTTAAGTTTTTCTACTAGATTTGTAATGGTTAATGTGCAATAGATGTTTCGAAGAAATGAAAACAACTAGAAGATGTAGAAGTTTCAGCCACTAATATAAGAAAAAAAGGTACTACTATTTCTATTTCCTTGATCTTTGTTTCAATTTAAGATTACAACTTACGTTGTAATGCTTAATGTGCAACAGGTTTGATTTTTGGTATGCATGCATGATTCATCAATGAATTTTGGTACTGCTTAATTAGAACAGGAAACAACAAGGAAAAGTACTAGTATTTACAGGATCACCAGTTAATATTGATGTCCAACAGTGTGTGCACAATACGTATAAAACATACTTTAATTTCTGTTGTTGTTTTTTTTGTAGTCAAATTAAGTTCAACATGGAAAGAACCGAGTTATAGATGTAGTTGTAGTGGCATATGTGACTTTCTGAATACTCATTTTGAGAAGGATGAAAAGGTCACAAAGACATATGAAGGTAAAGTGTGGTTCACTGATTTGCAGTTAGACAAGCTTATGGATAACCAATTTGGAATGCACTAAAAAACTTTATTTTTGAAAAAACCGAGCAGTAAAATTGGTAGAGGACTGATGACACAATATTGAAAATAGTAACAACGTATAGCTGTCAATTTGCCGAAGAACGTGCTTTTGTTTTTTACGATTCAAAGAATAATCTTGTGGTTGTAAAAACCCCACCTGAAAAATTAGCTAGTGTATTTGGATTGAAAATTGTGGGCAGGATATTATACATGTAAGGAATTAAAAACGGCTTATGAAAATCGTGTGATCCAGTAATAAAAAGGATGCAAGATTTTATACAAAAAAAAAAAAAAAAAAAAAACTGCCAAATCAGATGCAAAAATCGTATATAGAGGATTTCATTCTAGCAATAATAAGAGTTGAAACAGAATAATAAACTGAAAAAGATGCAGAAAATTTGGTAAAATTATGTACTCTGTACTTGTGCGTAACAGTATTCTTCCCCTAATCAAATGGGCACTTGAGTCGGAAGAAATTTAAAGGATACTTTAAGACATTGCACAAAATGAATAGAACTTGTTAGGCAAATCTTATCCTCTTAATAAACATTTACTCTTTTCCATGCTAATTATTTGACCAGATGCAGCTTGATATTTCTTCAGCATAGCCATCAAATTTCCTACATTTCTCCTCACCGTTTTACATAATATAAATATGTCATCTGCAAAAAAATATATGGGATGGATAAACACCATTCTTATTCACCGTTAGAATTATACTTCTTTGCGGAATATGTTTGTTCGACAACCTGCTTAATGCATCTTCAACAATCATAAAAAGTAATAGAGATAATGGGTCACCTTGTCTATAGCCCCTTCCTACTTTAAAGTATCCAGCAGGTCCACCATTTACCAATACAGAGATTCTTGCAGATTGATTGAAGAAGAATATGTAACCATTGTATGTTCTTTTCCGAGAAACCCAATACTCTCATAACCTGAAACAAGAAAATCTAGCTAAAGAGAGTCATATGCTTGAGTTATGTCAATTTTAAGTCAAAAATTTCTTCCTCTTCTTTTGACTTCAAGCTCATTTATTAATTCAGAAGCTAGTACTATTTTCTCTTGAATGTTTCTTCCTTTAATAAATGCTCCTTGTTGGGGGGAAACAATTTTGTCAGTTATTCCTCTTAATCTTGATGCACATATTCTTGTTATAATCTTGAAACTAAAATTCATTAAACCAACATGTCTAAACTGATTTGCCTTCTTAGCATTTCCAGTCTTTGGTAATGTTAGAGCATTGCTCGGTTAAGCCCACCAAGCGTTGGTATGTCAAGTTTGGTTGTCATATTTTAGTATCAAAACTCAATTAGAGTCGCTTGATTGAATATGCTAGAGTCAACTTCGTTTGGGTTAGACTAGAAAGTCTAGGAATGTTGAGACATACAAGTATTACCTTGAAGACCTGAAGACCGTGTAGACGTATCGACCACAATGAAGACATCATCCTTCCACTCGAGGTATAGTGATACTGACTTGGCTTGTTTCCATTCCTCTCGTTGCTTTCAAGTCGTTTAAGATTGAAAATATAATATGTGAGGTTATATTTAATACTCTAGTATTATACTTGGTCATTTTATTATGATCAAAGTGTCAAGGAAGAATATTTGATTACGAAGTATTATGTTTATCTTTTGAACTTCGTAAAATGTGATGTCAACGTAATTTATGTAACTCGTTACTGGATTGTGTATTGGATATATGTGTAATTTCATCTTAAGAAACTATGTTTGATTATATATATTTAAAGGAAGTACATATATAAAACTTGTTTCGTATTAGAAAGGAAATCAATATGCGTTTTGGTCCGATTTTCATTGAAGATCTATTGGACGACCAATTCGAACCTAGGTAAAAACTTTGGTAGAACCGATCTTGACTTATGTTGAGAATTATGGTAGAACCGATCTTTACCTAGTTTGGGATATGCAATAGAACCGTTGTTAACTTATGTTGAGAGTCTTGGTAGAACAAATCCTTACCTATATTGAGATACATGGTAGAACCGATCTTAACTATTGTTAAGAATCTTGGTAGAACCGATCCTTACTTATATTGGGATACTTGGTAGAACCGATCCTAGCTTTTATTGGGAATCATGGTAAAACCGATACCTACCTATATTTGGAGACTTGGTAGAACCGATCTTAACTATGTTAGGAGTCATGGTAGAACCGGTCCCAAGAGCAAAACCGATCCTTCATATTCACATATTACTTTACGATTTTGTGTGAGTTTGGAATTAGGGTTTGTTATATAGGAAAGTTTTGGATATCGACATAATTTGTACATGAATATAATTCTTATCTTTTATTTTTCAAAGATATTCCTTGATACTCAAGGTGATCCCAATCCGAAATATTGAGAATCTTTGAATTGGGATTTTTGATTATATGTTTTTGATTTTCCAGCAAATCAAAAACATATCTCTTGGAAAGTTATATTAGTCAAGTGCTAAACTAATATTAGATATTTTCTAATGAGAGATTTCTGAATTATATGTTGGATATTAGTTGGAAATAGGAAAATTGAAATTAGGTACTTATTGCATATCTTGAAAATATTTTCGTTTTTAGAAAATCCTTGATGTACAAATAACATTGGTCTATAAATAGTTGAGTTTGCACTTCTTGCAAACTATCCTAAGAGACAGGCAAACTTCATTCGTGTTGTTTCTGGTGGAGTCGTCTATCCGAAGAGGAAAGTACCCTAATTAGGCGGAAATCTCTTACGACCACTCGTTTAAAGACTTTTGTGGGATCAAGAAGCTCCATGAATACCGTTGGTGGGAAACAAGATAATTTCATTGTTATTTTAGTTTTCGATTATTGATTTGATTGACTAACGGTTGTTGAAACTTTCATTGCACCTAGTTTGATTATTCTTGAGAGCCTTTTCTTCTTACATAAGGGTCACTCAAACTAGATCAAAGTATTGACGAGATCTTTAAAACTGTTTTTAGAACTAAAGACAACTTGTTCCATTGTTAACAGACTCCGTTTTGTGTGTGATCGATCATAAGTGTATTCAAGTTTGTGGTGTGCAAGTAAATAAGAAGGCAATTGAATATTTGAAGACAAGAAGATTTTTATCTTATTTGTTTTCGTATATCTGATTTGTGCACACACCTTGATCGGTTGGGATCCGACTTAGATCTGATTTATCTTTGATACATTTGATCACATAGTTGTTTTGATCGGCAACTATCATTTGGTGGTATTCTTCAATATCTGAATCTGATAGTTGTGAATCCGAATCTAAGGTACTGATTTAGATTGATCTTATCGAAAAAGGAGTTTACTTGTTTAAACGGAAGAGCCTTTGTCAAAAATCAACGAATCTTTTTCTAAAAGATTATTGGAGTAGTTACCAAACAACTTTGTTCCTTTACTGTTTTGAAGACGATTGAAAGGAGTTGAGTTCTTAAGACTTTACATCAGTAAAGCAACTCAAGATAGTGATTTTATGTCTTGGAATTTACGTGCATGACCAGACGGTCGTAGATGCGCGGATACTAATGGAAATAATTAACTATGGGTAGATTACTTGGTCTCAACTATACGAGGTTGTCTTTGTTCTTTGTATAACAACTTAATTACGAGAGTATTCAAAACTGGCCCAGGTCCCGGGGTTTTTCTGCATTTGTGGTTTCCTCGTTAACAAAATTTTTATGTGTCATTTACTTTACTTCCACATTATAATTGTTTTGTTATAATAAAGTAAATAACACTAGTACGTTGAATACCTTGTTGTTATAGTGTCTAGACTTTGTCCATAAACGATCATACTTGGTATCGGACTTATAGGTTGATACGAAAAAGCGTGGTGTATTTGGGTACCCTCGTAATTTCAATTGGTATCAGAGAAGGCAAGCACTAAAATGTTAAAGCATAGCTCGGTCGACCTCGCATGCGTTGCTATCTCAAGCATGTTTGTCAATGTTAGTGATCAAAACTATGAGTCTTGGTTTCTAGCCTACATAGCTAAGTCTCGGACTAAGATAGAAAAATGTAGTTGAGCTCAAGGACTTCATGGCGATTCATCATACAACGACGAAGATCTACTCAAGGAACCGTGGAACTTCATCAACAAAAAGGTATGTGGAGACTTGAACTTATCTATCACTCAAAAGTCTATCTCTTCTATCTCCTACTTGTTATGAGATAAAAGTCGTATGCTATATAGACTGGATCATACACATTTGATATTTCGAGCCGAGTATATCTCGCCTATCTATATCTCGAAATCATGTATTGGTAAAGCGTTTCGCTTTGATCAAGTTTATCTTCACCTAGTGACGAAAGTCATGAAAAGTTTCAATTACTTTGAGAATTGCTCTGACGCAAAACGGTCTGTGAATAACGGATATATAACGTCCTCTGAGAATGTCTCAATGATTGAAATGAGAGTTTAGATTACATAACCATGTATTCCTTAATCCGAAGTTTTTGAACTTTGTTGATTGATAGAAACTGGAGGAATTGGCTTCGCCAAGTCCGCGAACTCAGTCCATGAACTGACGGAAGTTCGTGTACCGAGAATTACTGCTGGGATTTTCCAAAAACTCGTTTGCGTGTAAGTCCGCGAACCTAGTTTGCGAACTGGCGAAAGTCTCTTTGCCGAGATTTTCTGCTGAGTTTGGAAAACTCCACCGGTTGTCTTAAGTCCGCGAACTTGTTTTTGAGCTTAGTAGGTTATGATCTAAAGATGTGCTCTGAACATGAAACTTAAATTACTAAGGAATTCTTTATGCAAACCGTGGCTATAAAGTTCATGAGCCGATTCAATCGAACCGAATCATCTTTGTTTCAATTGTGTCTTGTGTAGTTACATAAGATCTCATAGCAATTGAAAAACTCTCTAAATAGTTCATTTGAGTCAATTGAACTAGTTATGGTGAAGAAAAACAAGGTTAATATGAAATGCTCATATGGTTAACCTTTTGGGTTACTATGTTGAACCAACATACACGTACATGTTTGGGCATGGTTTTCACAAACCCAGTAAATGTCTACCCAAGTGTATGTGACAAGCTAAATTTTTGATCTAACGGTTGAGAAATATTAGCTTGAATCTAAATCAGGTTTTCATCTAACGGTGAATATGGATTGCTTTGTAACTAAGGCAAAACCCTGATTTGAAGACTATATAAAGGAGACATCTAACATTGTGCAAAACCAATCCCCACACGTCTGTGTGATACTAGTGCGCTCGCTAGAGTTGATTCTCCTTTAACCTTTGGTTTTCTTCTCTAAAACCAGGTTAACGACTTAAAGACTTCATTGGGATTGTGAAGCCAGACTGATACTACTTTTATCGTAGTTGTGTGATCTGATCTTGCATCTTCTATCGTACGAGTACAATCTTTGATTGGCTTGAGATCGTGAGAGTTCTCCGATAGGCAAGATAAAGAAGTCACAAACATCTTCGTCTCAATGTTTGTGATTCCTCGACAAACCGCCTGTGTAGTCAGGAAGGATTGTAGAGAGGTGATTAATTAATCTAGGTTGTTCTTCGGGAATATAAGACCGGTAGAGCTGGAAAACAAGCCAAAACCCGCGGGTTAACCCGTGCCCGGCCCGTGAAAACCCGAACCCGGCTCGGCTGGTTTCAAAACAAGCCGGGTTCGGGTTGGAGAAATGCCGGCTTGTGAGTAAACGGGTTAACCCGGCCCGGCCCGGGAACCCGCGGGTTGAACCCGTAAACCCGTAATGCTATCAACGGCTGAGATCGTAAGATCTAACTTCTCTCTTATATAACTCCTCAAACAAAAAATTTCTCAGTTCCTCCAAAACCTAAAATCTCCGCTGCGGCTCAGAAGAAGGAAACGAAAGGCTTTCTAGGGTTTTCTTCATCATGGTAAGAAGATTCGTGGTTCATTAATTCGTTGTTCGTTTCATTAGTCATCTCTATTGATGATTCTGATTCTGATGGTGTTGTTGTATTTTTCAGGTTCTCTCAAATGATATCGATCTGTTGAATCCAAAACCTGATTTGGAGAAGAGGAGGCACAAGCTTAAGCGTTTGGTTCAATCCCAAACTCCTTCTTCATGGTAACTACTCCTAGTACTAATCACCATCTTCATCATTATCAATCTCTTATCTATGATTTCATTTTATTGAATCTGATTTGGGTTTATTTGCTTGTTTGTGTTTATGTGTTTCTGTGGAAATTGTTGCAAAATTGGATGATTTCAATTTTTCGGAACTAACTTGAAGTTCCACTATTGTGTTTTTGCTAGCCTGCCTGCCTGTCAACGAAACTGCTTCCCATTCAGTTTGTATGTATTTGAGAATAATTTTGGAAACGCTTTAACTTGTTGGATGTTTTTGAGATGTCAATGTTCCAATTTGCTTGATCACTTTAATGGGAGGACATCATTTGCAGTCTAAGAGACACTCCCTAATTGATGTTGCGATCAAATGTGAACTCAGACTGTCTCGGAGACTTTTCGAGTAACGTTCTCTGGCCTCATTCTTTTTATTGAGTTATTATTTGTACATCTAATTGGGGTTTGTAATGAATGGTTTGATTCTGTAGTTTGTGATGGGACATTCTTTCCGTCTCTCCACGATGAGATGTCTGCAATTGTGGGTTGTTTCAACCGGCGTGCACAGAACCTGCTACAAGTTCATTTATCTTCGGGTTTCAGAAAGTATTTTACATGGATTAAGAGAAAACTTGTGAAAGGAAATCACGTTGCTATGGTTGAAGAAGGCAAAAAAGGTTTACTACATATCTTTGCAGGTTATGCGGTTGGAGGAGGACATGTATTGCATATGGTTTGTGATTTAACAATAGCTGCTGACAATGCCGTTTTTGGCCAGACATGTCCAAAGGTACTCGTATTATGCTTGTTTTATGAGCATTCTTTGGAATGTTAATTTTTTAATGCATATCTAGAAATTGCACACTAGAATTATTTTTCTGATCTCCTCAAAATACCTTTTACGGTGGATTTGTGCAGGTTGGAAGTCTTGACGCAGGTTATGGAAGTTCCATCATGTCTCGTTTGGTAAGTGTTGAAACTGAATTCTCTGGCGCAGTGGGGGAATCATAGCCCTTAACATGTTATTTTTCTTCTGGTGGTGGTTTACCAGGTCGGGCCGAAAAAAGCACGTGAAATGTGGTTTCTAGCTCGATTTTACAATGCTTCTGAAGCAGAGAAGATGGGGCTAGTGAACGTCGTAGTACCGGTGAGTTTATTACAATCAACTACTCAAGGGGGCTACTGTATTGTTTTCAGCATTTTGTGTTTTTGATAGACAACAACTTTTTTTGTCTTTTCCCTTGAATTTCTGCCACCATTGCCAATTTGCTTGTGTATGGAAGATTTCGGCAGTGACAGCGACATTTCTTCTGCAAGAAGGTTTTGCCACTTTACTTTTTACCCCAACAGGATACTACTATGGATGTAGGGTGGCAGCAGTCAACCTCATCGGCAATACAAGCCGAAGGAATGTCTCGCTTCACTGCTGTCTAGTGGGCACAAAAACTAACAATTATGCTGTCAGATATTAAGTGCCAAGGATGCTTCAACATGTAAGTAGTAGTTATTACTTGTATTTTTCAGTTTTTCTTGTGATTTTGGAGAATATATGAATATTTGAATCTTTGTGTTGTTGTTGGATTTTTGAAGGCAGAACAACTGTATTCAGTCACTCACAAACAGTGGTTGTATGTGGAAATTGTCAAACTGTCTTGTGCCAACCAACTGGAGGTAAAGCTAGACTTACCGAGGGATGCTCATTATGGAGAAAGGGAGATTAAGCGGTTGCGATAAGGGAATGTTGTAGTCGATATTCATTATTACTAGTAGAACAATGTAGATTATATAGTGTTTGTTTTTAGCTAAATAATGGCTCCAAAATTTGATCTCATTTAGGATATGTTCTTAAGGTATAAAACGGGCGGGCTAACCCGTGAACCCGCGGGTTAAACCCGTTACGGGCACGGGTTGAAGAAATGACAACCCGTGGAGAATTTCAACCCGCGGGTTTCAACCCGTATCAACCCGAACCCGTGGAACCCGCAACGGGCAAGCCCCGGCCCGCCCGTTTGCCAGCTCTAAAGACCGGATTATCAATTGGTTCCTGTTCACCTTGATTTCATATCTTAAGACGGAAAAAAACCTAGGGTTTATCTGTGGGAGACAAATTTATCCTTTGATAGACTTTTCTGTGTGAGACAGATTTGTTTATTATCAAGTCTGCGATTTTGGGTTGCAGCAACTCTTGGTTGTGGGTGAGATCAGCTAAGCGAATCAAGTGCGCAGTATCCTGCTGGGATCAGAGGTGTAGGAGTACAACTGTACCTTGGATCGGTGGGAGACTGATTGGGGTTCAACTATAGTCCATCCCGAAGTTAGCTTGGAGTAGGCTAGTGTCTGTAGTGGCTTAATACAGTGTGTATTCAATCTGGACTAGGTCCCGGGGTTTTATGCATTTTTGGTTTCCTCGTTAACAAAATTTCTGGTGTCTCTGTTATTTCTTTTCCGCATTATATTTTATATAATTGAAATAATACAGGTTGTGCGTTCGTGCATCAATTGGAAATCCAACCGTTGGTTGTTGATTGATATTGATTGATCCTTGGACATTGGTCTTTGGTACCGTCCAAGTTATTCCTTGTATTTGATAAAGACTCGCTATTTATTTTAGCTTGAGTAAAAATCAAATCAAGAGAGAGATATTAACTCCTTGAGATACTTATATCTAGATTGAGTCTGACTGTCTAGTTGATTCTCTAGCAAAGTATTTCGGAGTTAGTCCATACAGATTGCTAAGCGAAATATTGGTGGTGTTGTTAGACCCCCGCTTTTGCAGTAAAGATCTAACAATCTGTGTTTGGAGCGATCCAACCTATAAGACATGAGTCAAAGTAAGATCAACGCAAAGAGAAGAAAAGGCTCAATTAACGTAACACAAGATTTTAGAAATTTTGATTTTAAGAAATGTGTTAGAGCATAGCTCGGTTGAACTCACCAAGCGTTGGTATGTCAAGTTTGGTTGTCATATTTTAGTATCAAAACTCATCTAGAGTCGCTTGATTAAATATTGGAGTGAACTTCATTTAGGTTAGACTATAAAGTCTAGGAATGTAGAGACATACAAGTACTACTCCGAAGACCTGAAGAATGTGAAGAAGTAAAGAACTACAACGACGACATCATCCTTCCACTTGAGGTTAGTAATATTGACTTGAACTGTTTCATTCCTAACGTATCTTTCAAGTCGTGTTATATTAAAAACATAACTGCGAATCTTTTTATATTGTACATATCGTATATAATACTCTAGTGATGAGACATGATCATAATAGTATGATCATAGTATTAAAGAATTAGACTACAAAGTATAACGCGTATCTTTTGAACTTCGTAGATATGACATCGACATAATCTTGTATATTGTTTTATGATTATGTGTATGGGTTATGGTGAAGATTTCATCCTAGGAAATAATTTTTTATATTTGTTTAAAAGAAGTACATTCATGAACTTGTTTCGTGAATCGAAAGGGAAATCACTAGGTTTATTGGTCCGTCTATTCATTGTATATTCTTTGATGACCAATATGTGTGAGTTGGTAGAACCGATCTTAACTCCGGGTATGTATCTTGGTATAACCGATCACAATACCTAGGTTATGATTTGGTATGGCCGGTCCTGGTAATTGGTGTAACCGATCCTAAGTAATCACCATGAGATGGTATGCTCGATCCTTGTAATTGGTGTAGCTGATTCTGGTAATTGGTGTGACCGATCATATGTGTATGTATGACCAATCCTTGTAATTGGTGTAACCGGTCCTGGTAACCGGTGTGAACGATCACAAGTAGATACCATGTTTAGGTAGAACCCATCATAGTGATTGGTATAACCGATCCGAACCCATGTATGTGACTTGGTATGACCGATCACAACTAACCATTGTGATTTAGTATGACCACTCACATAGTAGTCTTGGAATACTGGTAAACCATGTGGTAGAACCGATTCCAAGAAGCAAGTCCATGTTGTTAGAGCGTAGCTCGGTTGAACCCACCAAGTGTTGGTATGTCAAGTTTGGTTGTCATATTTTAGTGAGCCAAAACTCATTTAAGAGTCGCTTGATTATGTACTAGAGTCAACTTCGTATAGGTTAGCTTGAAAGTATTAGGATATGAGACATTACAAGTATTGCGAAGACTTGAAGAAGTGAAGAAGTAAGGAGCTACAACGACATCATCATTATTCCACTTGAGGTTAGTGATATTTGACTTGACAGTTTCATTCCCTAAACGTATCTTTCAACTCGTGCATATTGAAGAAAAAAATGCGAGGCATGAATGGTTATACTCTAGGTAGACATAGTATTAAGGAATACAATACGAGGTTTATTTCTTAACCATTAAACTTTGTAGATAAGACATCGACATAATCGTTTGAATGCTATTGTGATTATGTATGGGTATAAAGTGAAGATTTCATCCTAGGAAACAATGTTTTACATTTTTTTAAGAAAGTAAATTCATGAACTTGTTTTGTGAATCGAAAGAGAAATCGCCAGGCATTATTGGTATTGTTATTCATTGCATATCTTTTGAACTACCAATATGTGTGATTAGTATAACCGCTCATGACTTGTTTATGTTCTTGGTAAAACTATTCACAAAGGACTGACCTTTGTATTGGTATGACTTTTATTAGTGAAACCGATCTGAAGTAATCACCTGAGATGGTATGATCGACTTTGTGTTAATTGGAAATAGAAAAACCAAAATGAGGTACTTTAATGCATATCTTGAGAATAATTTTGGCTTTGGAATTTCCTTGTTGTCCAAACAACCTTGGTCTATAAATACTTGAGTTTGCATTTCTTATAAACCATTCTAAGAGACAGGTAAACTTCATTCGTGTTGTTTCTGGTGGAGCCGTCTATTAGGAGAGAAAAATACCATAATTAGGTGAAATCTCTTACCACCGCTCGTTTAAAGACTTCTATGGGATCAAGAAGCTCTACGAGTACCATTGGCGGGATACTAGATAATTGCATTGTTATTTTAGTTTTCGATTATTGATTTGATTGACTAATGGTTATTGAAACTTTGATTGCACCTAGTTTGATTATTCTTGAGAGCCCTATCTTCTGACATAAGGGTCACTCAAACTAGATCAAAGTATCGACGGGATCTTTAGAACTATTGGTGGAGCTAAAGACATCTTGTGATAATCCGTTCTGTGTGTGATTGATTACAAGAGGATTCAAGTTTGTGTTGGGCATGTTATTGAAGATTTGAAGACAAAGAAGATTTTCTTTTTTTTTTTGTTTTTGTATCTTGTGAATTTGTGCACACATCTTGATCGGCTTGGATCCGACTTAGAGTAGATTTATCTAATCATAATTCATATTGATCGGCAACTTTCGTTTGGTGGTATTCTTCAATATCCGAATCTGATAGTTGTGAATCTAAATCTAAGATACTGATTCAGATTGATCATACCCGACAAAGGAGTTTGATTAAACAAAAGAGCCTTTTTCGACCACTCAACATATCTTTTACCGTAAAGATAATTGAAGTGGTTACCAAAAAGATTTGTTTCTTTAATGTTTGGAATACGATCTAAAGGAGTTGAGTACATAAAGACTTTACTGGGTAAAGAAACTTGAGATAGAGATCTTTCTTGAGAATTCACGTGCGTGACTCTAGAATTCGAAGGCACAGGGATACTAAGGAAATTAGGTATCTATGGGTAGCCTACTTGGTCTCAACTACAATAAGTTGGATTTGGATTTTGTATAGCGGCTTAATTCTGAGAGTATTCAAAACTGGACTAGGTCCCGGGGTTTTTCTGCATTTGCGGTTTCCTCGTTAACAAAATTTTGTTGTGTCATTTACTTTATTATTCCGCAATTATAATTTTTTTATTAAATTCAAAGTAAATACACTTGTACGTTAATTCCTTTTCACTTGATATTGATCCTATAGTGTTTCGATTTTATATCGTACCTATTTTCAAGCGAACACTTTTTTGTTGTATTTTCTTGATTTCATATCCATAGACGGTCCCACAAAGTGTATACCATAGTTGTTGGATTGTCTCGACTTTGTCCATAGACGATCACACTTGGTATAGGACTTATAAGTTGATATTTAAAAGATTCTGGTGTATTTGGGTACCCTCATCTATTCAACGGGCAATGACAAACGGTTACTCCTTTGAAGGCAAAGAAACTCTAAGAAAGAAGATCATCACAAAACGAATTCCGACAAACTACCCTATGAAATCCTCGATGATGAAAGTAGTTGTTGGAAGTTGAACGATAACTAAAATGTTTGACGTATTTAGGTTGTTTAGCAAAATAGGCCGCTATAAAAATCTATTGATGTAGTTTAAACTTAAGATTTTATTTTTTTTGTAGAACTGTCTTCGTATACATTTATGAACCGGGATTCGTCTATAGATGCATATATCTTAATTAGATTAATTAAATTTGAAAATTTTTACTTAAACTTGCCCATAGTATGATTTGATGATAGTTTCATATTATGTTGTGATAGAATATGCAGGATGAAACCAGAATGATTCTTGGTAAAAATACAATATTTTGTCAGAATATACAAGATGAAACTGGCTTCATCTTGTCCAAAACTATTTTCAGAGTGTGCATGTTGAATATAAATTTTTTGTCAGAATATGAAGGATGAAACCAGTTTCACCCTGGCCAAAAATCTTTTTTTTTCTTCATAATATGCAGATCCTAGTCTAATTTGTGTTATACCTGAGTGTATTCAAGTTTTATTTTTTATAGATTAGGCGTAGCTATTCAAAGAGGTGTTGGAGCCCAGCTTGTTGCTAGGTTACCAACCACAAGCTCTGTATGAATTTTTATCTCTAATTGTAATTTTTCTTTGAGTGGATGTTATAAGTTTTAATGTTTGAGTGGTATGTTAACTTGCACTTTTTTGAAGCGTAAAACAAATACTAGTTGCAAAAAAACTAACTCTAAAAAGGCAATAAGAGGTTGCAGTGAAGAATAAAACATTGCGGAGAAAAGAATGTCATAGCCAGAAGATGCTTTTAAGCAGGGAGAAGACTTTGCTTTTTTGCGGGAGGATGAGGACACGTCGTCTTGTTATGACGTGTCTGAGTATAATAGTTATGGAATGTAATTGGTCTCTTGAAACTAAAAACAGTAATAGGAATTCTCTCCGTCTCCATCCTACCATGTTTTCTGCCTTTGACATCTGTTGGGTGCACGAGCTTTTCAGTAGCGAAGACAAGAGGCTTGTCGTGATTGAAAATGGCCTTGATAGAATGATCATATGAAGCTTGGAAGATGGAAATACTGAAATACGAATTAATGTACTCGTAAACATTGATGTTAGTTGAAACCATACACGCAATAGCGTGAGCAAAAGGAAACTGCTCCGTAAACCAAACCCTACAGTTGTAGTAAAACTTCTCAATATTAACAACATGCGTATGCTCGACCTGTACTTCAAACTCCATGTCAGAAAACTTGGTTATTTTCCAATGAGTACCACCACGAATTGAATCATGTACTTTTTTCTCTAGCCTAGGACAAATATATCCTGAATACGTCGCCCCCTTTCAACTTCCTTTTACTCATTTGATCCATTATCTTGACTCTAATCCAGTTAGCTAATGTTGCAATAGGCATACTTTTCTCCCACCTAATCTAAGTGTTGAATGACTCTACAATGTTTGAACACATATCGCAATAACGACAACCGGATAGTATGCATTGGACCAACATTCCACTGGAAGTTCACTCAAGAATCTGTGAAGCACGTCGCATCCTATTTCCTTCAACTTTTCCATACCTTCATGAAAGCCTTCATGCGCTGACGAATAGAAACATCGTTTGAACCAATCCAATGTAGTACCATACTCTCCCTTTTTCTTATTAATCTTACTACGGACATTGCTCTTCAAGTGTTGATAACAATAAGCATGACGGAAAGTTGAAAACGCAGCAGGAATCCCTTGGATTAAACCTTCATGGGGATCCGAAATAAAAGTTAGTACCCGAGGACTTAAGATAGATTCTAATTTCTCCAAGAACCAACGCCAATTCTCAACAGTTTTGCTTAAGACGATATAGTGTGCCAAAGGAAATATTCCTACAAAAACAAAACAAACACACACAAAACATCATTAAGTGGAAAAGACAAAAATAAAAAAAAATAAAAAAAACTGACAGAAATTGCTATTGTACAGAGTGAAACCAGTTTTATTTTATAATCTGACTTCACCAATTAAGGATGAAACTGGTTTCATCTATAATCTGCCATCAAAAATATTCTTTCAAATCTATCTCTTTTTTTCATCCTCAAATGTATCTAAAATAGAACACATACATTCTCCATGGTAGCCACCACAAGGCAGCCCATAAATTTTCCAGTTAGGAAAGTTGCATCCAAGAACAATACCGACAATATTCGAAATCCAAGATTCAAGCATCGAAGGCTAAGAAGAAACTCTTAAACCGGTCCCCGTCAATAACTAAATCATCTTGACTTCTTGGATTGGTTTTCTTCATGGCATCACACCACCAAACCACTCAGTGTATGATTTAGTATCCTCGCCAAACAATTCTTTCATACGTTCTTCTTTTCTGGCATGCGCCTGATCATAGCTCAATGGTAACCCATAATCACTTTTAAACTCATCAACACTATCTCGGGCTTTCTTGTTGGATTCTTTTTGATCTGGTCAAATATCAAGCTCTTGAAAAGTTCGCGCGTAACTGGATCGTTCTTTGTTTCATCACTATAATCAGCACAACATGTATGGTCCCCATTATAGCTTTTGAGGAATAAATAATTCTTCACATTTGAAGTCTTCAAAGCTGCATGGAACCTCCAGTTGCATTTTAATTTGTCCTTGTAAAAGCACAACACAGTATATTGTTTCGAATCACTCTAGACAACGCTGACCTTGTGACGAAAAAATGATTATCTTTTTAACAACAAGCCGGGATTCATCTCGTCCTCCAAAAAATCTTGACCAACACCTTGTATAATAAACTCCCGTTCATCTGCGTTACAAGATCTTTTAACTGCGATCTTTCCATTAAATGCACATTCTTGAGACAAAACAATATCTTGAGACGAAGGAATATCATGAGAGGAAGGAATAAGAGACTGATTTGTGCTATTATCTTTAGCTAAAAGAACTCTGTCATTGTAGGTTCACGAATTTTTTTACTGTTAGGACGATGCCAAGTAATAACCAACTTGTTAGAGCACTGCTCGGTCAAACTCGCATGCGTTGCTATCTCAAGCATGTTTGTCAATGTTAGTGATCAAAACTATAAGTCTTGATTTTTAGTCTCTTATAGCTAAGTCTCTGACTATGATAGTAAGTGTAGTTGAGCTCAAGGACTTCATGGAGATTCATCATACAAGTAGAAGATCTACTCAAGGAACCGGTGGAACTTCTCGACAAAAAGGTATGTGGAGACTTAAACTTATCTGTCACTCAAAAGTCTATCTATTCTATCTCCTACTCTTTGAGACAAAAGTCGTATGCTATATATATATACTAGATCATACACATTTGGTATTTTGAGCCGAGTATACCTCTCCTATCTATATCTCGAAATATGTGTTGGTAAGCTTTTCTCTTCGACCAAGTTTATCTTTACCTAGTGACGAAAGTCATGAATGTTTCAATCACTTTGAAAATTGCTTTGACGAGAAATAGTGTAACAACTGTATAACTTCCTCTAAGAATGTTTCAATGATTGGAATGAGAGTTTAGATTACATAACCAATGGATTCCTTGAACCGAAGTTTTCGAACTTTGTTGATCAAGAGAACCGGAAGTATGGCAAGTGCCAAGTCCTCGAACTGCCGAAGTTCTCAAACCCGAGAATTTCTGCGGGAGTTGACAAACTACTTGCGTGAGCCAAGTCCGCGAACCCAGTTCGCGAACCGGCGTAGTTCTCGAACCCGAGAATTTCTGCTGGAGTTTGTAAACTCTATCCGGTATCTTAAGTCCGCGAACCTAGTCTGCGAACTTGAGAAGATTATATATCTAAAGATGATTTCTGAACTTAATCTTAAAAGACTAAGGAATGCATTTGCAAACCGTGGGTATTAAAGTTCATGAACCGATTCGAGTGAATCAATTGTGTCTTGCGTAGTTACGTAAGATTTCCTCGCAATTGAACAACTCTCTTAACTAGTTCATTTGAGTCAATTGAACTAGTTATGTTGAATAAGAAAATGGTTGGTATGAAACGCTCATATGGTTAACCTCTTTGGGTAGACTATTGTTGAACCAACAATGTACACGTTTGGGTGCGGTTAACAAACCTAGAAGCGTATAGTCATTTGTGTATGACAAGCTAAGTTTTCCATCTAAAGGTTGAGAAATATTATCTTGAATCTAAATCAGGTTTTCATTTAACGGTGAATATTGACTGCTTTGTAACTAAGGCAAAACCCTGATCTGAAAGGTTATATAAAGGAGATATCTAGTATTGTGCAAAACTAATCCCCACACCTTACGTGTGATACTAGTTTGCGTGCTAGAGTCGTTTCTCCTTCAACCTTGGGTTTTCTTCTTCTAAAACCAGGTTAACGACTTAAAGACTTCATTGGGATTGTGAAGCCAGACCGATACTTTTATCATAGTTGTGTGATCTGATGTTGCATCTTCTTTCGTAACAGTACAATCATATTGATTGGCTTGAGATCGTGAGAGTTCTCTGATAGGCAAGATATAAAAAGTAATCACAAACACTTTCGTCTCATCGTTTGTGATTCCACGACATCTTGTTTCGCTACCATACGATTAAGATTGTTGTGAGGTGATTGATTAATCTAGGCTGTTCTTCGGGAATATAAAACTGGATTATCAATTGGTTCATGTTCACCTTGATTATTATCAAAAGACGGAACAAAAACTTTTAGGGTTTTTCTGTGGGAGACAGATTGATCCTTTTATAGACTTGTCTGTGTGAGATAGATTTGTTTATTGTTAAAGCCTGCGATTTTGGGTCGTAGCAACTCTTAGTTGTGGGTGAGATCATCTAAGGGAATCAAGTGCACAGTATCCTGCTGGGATCAGAGGCGTAGGGAGTGCAACTATACCTTGGAATCAGTGGGAGACTGATTGGGGTTCAACTATAGTCCAGTCCGAAGTTAGCTTGGAGTAGGCTAGTGTCTGTAGCGGCTTAATACAGTGTGTATTCAATCTGGACTAGGTCCCGGGGTTTTTCTCTATTTGCGGTTTCCTCGTTAACAAAATTCTGGTGTCTGTGTTATTTCTATTTCCGCATTATATTTGTTTATATATTTGAAATAATACAGTTTGTGCGTTTGAATCAATCAATCGGAAATACGACCTCTGGTTGTTGATTGATATTGATTGATCATTGGACATTGAAATTTGGTACCGTACAAGTTATTCCTTGTGTTTGATTATAGACTCGCTGATTTCTATTAGTTTGAGTGAATCAAAACAAGAGAGAGATAATAACTCCTTGAGATACTTTTATCTAGATTGAGTCTGACTGTCTAGTTGATTCTCTAGTAAGTGTTTCGGAGTTAGTCCATACAGATTGATAATCGAAATATTGGGTGGTGTTGTTAGACCCCCGCTTTTTCAATTGGTATCAGAGCAGGCAAACACGTTTAAGACCTTACAAGTCTGTGTTTGTAGAGATCTGACTCTATGGACAGAGGTGTTATCTCTATTAACGTACCGCCAGTCTTCGATGGCTCTAATTACTTATGGTGGAAAATTGTTATGCGAGCTTTTCTTCAAGCACGTGATTTTATCATGGGTATATGTTGTTAATGGCTATGATGCTCCCGTTGTGGCAGTTGGAGATGTAAACGTTCCCAAACCTATTGGTGAATACACCCCTGCTGAGATAAATGCTGCAAAGAAAAATTCCGACGGTTTGAATGCTATCATACATGCCATTACCCCAAATCTTCAGCACCATGTGTCTAATTGCACTCGGTCTAAAGATGCTTGGGATATCTTAGAAACCGTATTCGAAGGTAACTCCAGTGAAAAGAAAGCTAGGCTTCAAAACCTTAATTCCGATTGGGAGAACCTTCGTATGGCAGATGAAGATATGTTTGATGAGTTTAATCACAAAGTGTATGAGATTGTTAATGTATCGTTTGTATTGGGTAAGACTATTCCTGAGAAGGACATTGTGATGAAAATTCTCAGATCGCTGCCATCTAGATACGAGTCTAATAAGCATGCCATCGTTGAGGGAAATAACCTTGATAATCTTCCCATAAATACATTGGTTGGAAAGCTAAAGATCTTTGATCATGAGCATACATCCAAAATCGGAAAGGATGTTGCCTTTAAAGCATAGAGGAACACTAAATTACTTGATAAAAGTAAAAGTGTGTATGTCTCTGAGGATGATCAGTCTGAGGATGATTTTCCGGATGAAGATCTTGACAAATCAGTCTCCTTGATCACAAGACAGTTTAGGGATATTCTATTGAAGAGAAGTAAACGGTTTTCAAGAGACAAACCAAGGTCGTCAGATAAACCTCACAATCGCGTCCCTCCTAAAAACAGGGATGCTGACGAGGCTGATGATGAGGATATGCCACAGTGCTTTAAGTGTAAAGGTTTTGGTCATTTTGCAAACGAGTGCCCAAATTGTAGAAAATACACTGGGAACAAAGGTCTTGCTGTAACACTTGATGAGACGTCTGAGATCTATGATTCTGATGAAGACAGGAAATCAAGTGTCGGTCTTCTATGTGAAAACATTGATTCTGATAATTGTAGCAATACATATATCAACCTTGATATTTTCAGTGAAGAGGAGAATCCAATCAAACTGGAAGAATCAATTGACCCATCCTTTGGAAACGCTGGTTTTAATGTTTCAGGATCCACTATGTGTCTAGCTGCGTTCACACCATAGATGCCTGAATGCTATCCAAGATTGACGTGCTCGTTTTGTTCTCAGAAGGGTCATGCACTATCAATATGTTACAAGTACAAGCATCAAGTGAGGCACGCCAACAAACTTCAATGAAGAGCAAATCGATTGGCAAGAAAGCTTAAACTTGCCCAGAAGACTGTTGAGGTATGTAGGATTTTATCTTCGACTAAGAAGTTGGTTTCCAAAGACAAAATTAGACCATTAGAGAAGAAGGTATGATCAACTCGTTTTGATAGACAAAAGTTAGAGGATTCCTCTCAAGAGGAAAATGGTGGACAAATTGTTGTTCACCACAGCACAAATTAATTGTGTTGTTTGGTAAATCTTGTCTCATGAGCCTGTTCAAGAGAGATGAGATTGTGTACTTCTCAGGCTTCAGAAAAAGTTTTTTTCTTAGGTTTGTGTTTCTTGTCTATCAAATAAAGTAAAGGGTTATTATCGATAATTCTACTCTTTATAGGGTTTTGAATTGGGCGTCCACGAACCTGTGTAAAGGGTTGCGAACCCTACATTCCTTTTTCCTCTCTGATATCCTTTATATCTTAAGACTGCTTGTTGAGATTGTGAATTGCACTCACAAAAACCAGTTGTTTATAATTGTTCTCCAAGCATCATGTCTTTGGATGGAAAAGATGTCAATATGATTGTTAAGCCATCAATCAAGGAAAAAGAGAAATCTCCAGTAACTCCTTCCCTGAAAAGAAAAAGGAGAAATACAAGAAAGCCAAGGGCTGTCCCTTCTAACTCTCAGAAGTTTTTCGATGTTCTTGATGAGTTGAAGGAAGTAATAAAGGAGATTAGTGAAATAAAGGCTTGTGTTTTAAGAACTTTGGAAATTCAGAAAGCCCCGGTTCGACATCATCAGCCAAGACGGTTTGTTGGTATTGACTCCTTCCTCCACGAACCTTATATTCCAATGGCTGTTGACGACAAGGAGTTCGGGAATGATAAAGAATTTCTCAAAGACATTGTTTCCTAGTATGTCTTCTTTTTGGTTTAGTTGAAGAATAACTAGTGATTTGAATAGCGATGATTGTGACTACACATAGCTATTATTTTCATCTTCTTGTTTTTAGGTTTTTTGGTTTAAAATTCTAAAACTATTTGGAGGATGATGGTTTGCAATATTTTTGATTTTGTTATATTGCAACTTGTTATAGGATATTTGTGTTTACGTCCGTGAACTTTGTTGTCCCACATTTTTGTCAAAAGTAAAGTCGTTCACGATCGGTATTCATGTATTGGTTTAAGAATGAATAGACTTTTGACATATACAAAAGTTAAGCCTATATTGTCAACCCTTGACGGAAGATAGGTTAAAATCTTTTGTATCCAAGGATTATTTCTATTGTATAGGCTTGTGCAAAAGAATGAATCCTTGTGTATTCCACAGTATAGATCTTCATTGATCCATCTTTTTGTATTACCGTAAGGCTCCGTGATGTGTCTTATATTGAGCACGATATAACTAAGTTGATTATTTTTTATTAGCTTGGTTGGTTGTTCCGTGAGGTACGTTATGTTGAGCATTTTAGAACTAAATTAATCATCTTGTTGGTTATTTAGTTATTACTCCACAAGTTATCTTGTGTTGAGTACATGAACGATTAAGCCAATCACTCTCTTGTATGATTAACTTAGTCGTTGCTCCGTAAGTTTACTTATGTTGAGCAAAATGAATTAAATTGATCACTTTTGTGGTTAATTTGATTATGTATTCCGATTAGATTATTCATGGGTTTACTTATGAATAATTTGATTGAGTGTTGGATATAAAAATCATACTCATGGTTTTGGTGTCCAATAAAATCCTTCGTTTCTATTGAAATTAAGGTCGCTCGTTGTTGTTCCCTTGGGAATGACATCTAATGGGGGAGAGTTCTTTTGAACTTGTGCTTAATGGTCATATCTTGAGGGGTGTGCGGCTGTGGAATTTTAGAGGGGTTATCTTGTATCTTTAAACTCCTTGATGAATGTTGTTAGCTTCGGCTATATGATTGCATCTAAATAAGATGATGTGTGTTTCTTTCTCTCAGTCATGAAATGTCTCTTACGGAAATTTCATTATGATCCCGTTCTTGAACCTTTGCCAATTTTATTGACAAAAAGGGGGAGAATTAATATGTAGTTCACACTACAAATACATATGGTTTTCGGATCATTGTGTAAGGGGGAGTGGTTTTCATGAGAGATGGAGTATTGACTAAAGGGGAGTGATACATATCACCATAGTATTATTGTTGAAGTTGTGATACAATTGGACTTTGACACTATGTAATAATACTACGACATTGTATATAACAATGATCGAGACCGGTACTTTCTCATTGTTATAGCTACGGATCTTCAACAACGGTGATGCTAAACTTACAACCTTTGGGATCATTGGAGTACTTGGAAGTGACGAAAATTTCAAGGAATGTTGAAGATTAGACATGTGGAATAGGAGCTACTAAAGTTTCATTATCTTTTTGTATTCCATATGTATTGATAGTTCTGTCACTAAAATTGACAAAGGGGGAGATTGTTAGAGCACTGCTCGGTCAACCTCGCATGCGTTGCTATCTCAAGCATGTTTGTCAATGTTAGTGATCAAAACTATAAGTCTTGATTTATAGTCTCTAGCTAAGTCTCGGACTAGGATAGTAAGTGTATTTCAACTCAAGGACTTCATGGCGATTCATCATACAAGTAGAAGATCTACTCAAGGAACCAGTGGAACTTCTTGACAAAAAGATATGTGGAGACTTGAACTTATCTGTCACTCAAAAATATATCTATTCTATCTCCTACTCTTTGAGACAAAAGTCGTATGCTATATATATATATAGACTAGATCATACACATTTGATATTTCGAGCCGAGTATACCTCGCCTATCTATATCTCGAAATATGTGTTGGTAAGCTTTTCGCTTCGACCAAGTTTATCTTCACCTAGTGACGAAAGTCATAAATGTTTCAATCACTTTGAAAATTTCTTTGACGAGAAATAGTGTAACAACTGTATAACGTCCTCTAAGAATGTTTCAATGATTGGAATGAGAGTTTAGATTACATAATCAATGGATTCCTTGAACCGAAGTTTCCGAACTTTGTTGATCAAGAGAATCGGAAGTATGGAAAGTGCCAAGTCCGCGAACTCAGTCCGTGAAATGCCGAAGTTCTCAAACCCGAGAATTTCTGCTGGAGTTGACAAACTACTTGTGTGAGCCAAGTACGCGAACCCAGTCCACGAACCGGCGTAGTTCTCAAACCCGAGAATTTCTGCTGGAGTTTGTAAACTCTATCCGGTGTCTTAAGTCCGCGAACCTGGTCTGCGAACTTGAGAAGGTTAGATATCTAAAGATGATTTCTGAACTTAATCTTAAAATATTAATGAACGCGTTTGCAAACCGTGGGTATTAAAGTTCATGAACCGATTCTAGTGAATCAAATCATCTTTGCTTCAATTGTGTCTTGTGTAGTTACGTAAGATTTCCTTGCAATTGAACAACTCTCTTAACTAGTTCATTTGAGTCAATTGAACTAGTTATGGTGAAGAAGAACATGGTTGGTATGAAACACTCATATGGTTAACCTCTTTGGGTAGACTATCGTTGAACCAACAATGTACACGTTTGGGTGGGGTTAATAAACCTAGAAGCGTACAGTCATTTGTGTATGACAAGTTAATTTTTCGATCTAACAGTTGAGAAATATTAGCTTGAATCTAAATCAGGTTTTCATCTAACGGTGAATATTGATTGTTTTTTAACTAAGGCAAAACCCTGATTTGAAAGGCTATATAAAGGAGACATCTAGTATTGTGCAAAAATAATCCCCACACCTTACGTGTGATACTAGTTTGCGTGCTAGAGTTGTTTCTCCTTTAACCTTGGGTTTTCTTCTTCTAAAACCAGGTTAACGACTTAAAGACTTCATTGGGATTCCGAAGCCAGACCGATACTACTTTTATCGTAGTTGTGTGATCTGATCTTGCATCTTCTATCGTAACAGTACAATCATATTGATTGGATTGAGATCGTGAGAGTTCTCCGATAGGCAAGATATAAAAAGTAATCACAAACACCTTCGTCTCATCGTTTGTGATTCCACGACATCTTGTTTCGCTACCATACGATTAAGATTGTTGTGAGGTGATTGATTAATCTAGGCTGTTCTTCGGGAATATAAGACCGGATTATCAATTGGTTCATGTTCACCTTTCAAAAGACGGAACAAAAACTTTTAGGGTTTTTCTGTGGGAGACATATTGATCCTTTGATAGACTTTTCTGTGTGAGACAGATTTGTTTATTGTTAAAGCCTGTGATTTTGGGTCGTAACAACTCTTAGTTGTGGGTGAGATCAGCTAAGGGAATCAAGTGCGCAATATCCTGCTGGGATCAGAGGCGTAGGGAGTACAACTGTACCTTGGATCAGTGGGAGACTGATTGGGGTTCAACTATAGTCCAGTCCGAAGTTAGCTTGGAGTAGGCTAGTGTCTGTAGCGGCTTAATACAGTGTGTATTCAATCTGGACTAGGTCCCGAGGTTTTTCTGCATTTGCGGTTTCCCCGTTAACAAAATTCTGGTGTCTGTGTTATTTCAATTTCCGCATTATATTTGTTTATATAATTGAAATAATACAGGTTGTGCGTTTGAATCAATCAATTGGAAATCCGACCTCTGTTTGTTGATTGATATTGATTGATCCTTGGACATTGGTCTTTGGTACCGTCCAAGTTATTCCTTGTGTTTGATTATAGACTCACTGATTTCTATTAGTTTGAATGAATCAAAATAAGAGAGAGATATTAACTCCTTGAGATACTTTTATCTAGATTGAGTTTGACTGTCTAATTGATTCTCTAGTAAGTGTTTCGGAGTTAGTTCATACAGATTGCTAATCGAAACATTGGGTGGTGTTGTTAGACCCCCGCTTGTTCACAACTGATCTGTGCTAGGGACTGTAAATAAAAGAAACTCCCTCATTGTAGGTTTACGAACAGAATCAAGACCATGAAGACGTTCAAATAGACGAATCTCCAAGAAACTCAATTGCCATAACATAATGATATCACAGATTGAAGCTTGAAATCATTGTCAACAACCATGCTTTATCCCTCACCACTATCAAATACAAACTAAATTGAGGCTGGTGACGTATTTTTCCAATAAGAACAAACATGTGAATTCAACTCATCAATTGTTGACTTCATATTAACGTTGTAAGGACATGTATCAGTATCCTGGATAACCACACAAAGAATTTGAAGATCCATCTACAATAAATATATAAACGGCATAAATGAAACTGGATGTATTCAATTGAAAATAAAAACAAAAACAAAACCAACTTAAACAAACAGGATGACTAAAAATAAAGGATGAAGTTGTATTCATCCTGCTTTAAAAAGACGAAAAATATATTAATTCCCATACGACAAACGATCAATTAACCAAAACAGTTTACAAACAACACAAGATGTTCAATGTCGATCAAATTGAATACAAAAACATAAGAAGCACACAAACATGATGATATTATACAAATTCAATTCACATCCATCAATGGAAAACTAAAATCAGTTCCATCAACAACAAGCGATTGAACTGAAAAATAAGATTATGACTAAACCCTGGGTAATATGATTCGAGACAGAACAATAGGTCAAATTGATCAAGTTTTGAAGCACAAAAGAAATATTATTAGTAAAACCCTGGATAATCACCAACTAAACCCAATTAACAAAAATCCCATCATCAAATTGCTAATGAAACTTCAAATCATAATGAATCAAAAACAGAAACGCGTAACAAGATTATGTTTCTTCTTCTTACAATTAGACCAAAATCAAATTCACAATTGGATAATTAGCTAAAATACTTGATGAAATTGAAACTTCCAACTCACCTATTTGAAGGTGTAAGAAGATTTTGATAGTAGAATATCTTAAACTTTGCTTCCACAATCATTCATCATCATCTCAGATCTGAAAGAAAAAAAAATCGAAGTTTTTGTCGATAAAAACGGAGTTCGGAGTTTCAAAATCTTTTTGCTTATAAACAACTTGGTTTAAGAGATATGTTAGGTAAAAAAAAATATTAATTATTTTTCTGGGCATATTACCAAAAATAGTTAATAGAAAAGTATCTTTATAATTCTCGTCCATTTAAACAGTATCAAATTTTACATATTTTTTTCACCGAGGAATTGTTGTTTTAGGACTAATTGACCAATTTGGTGAAAACAAAACCAAAGTAGTGACACACAAAACATCTTCCGCGCATATGAGATATTGATTTAGTTAACTAGAACACCGCTGCCATGGTGAAAAGGGCCGACCGAATAAAAACATAACACCTATGTAATGGGACTGCACTAAGTGGATGCCCGGTGCCATATTGGCACATAATTTTTATGACGCTGGAGAAGTGGATATCTCGTATCATGAGATTGGTTTTTATTTATGCAAAAAAAAATGATCTACCAAATGAGAGTATTTTAATTACTAGATGACCACGGTGGAACAACCGACTGGAAAAATTGACGCAAAATTAAAACTTGTCTCATAATTTAGTTCCGCCATAATGGCACGGGATCAGATTTGTAAATTTGTAAAGTTCGTCTAGTTTATTGTTTTAACTCGCAGGATTCTGATCCCGACCGAGTTTTACCTGTAATCTAATTGTTCCCGATCAATTCCAGGCCATTTTCCCTGCAAAATTCAATCTTAACATTTAGAGAAAGTCTTATGGTGGAATCCAAATTATTCCAAGTGTGGAAAAATCATGGAATGTCAAGTCTAGTGGCTTCCAAGTTGGGGTCTTCCACATAAAATCCAAGCATGGTTCCACGATTTCGTGGAAGGGTTCGTGGAATCCATCTGAACGCCAATAAGAATAGCGCTAAACGCTAATAAGAATAGCGCTAAAAAAAGCCATTAAGAATTGCGTTTTTTTTTACCGTAGATTTAAAATGAGTTGTTGAAATCTAACGGCTGAGAAAAAGCTCCATTCTTAATAGCGTTTTTTTAACTCCATTCTTAATTGCGTTTTTTTAGCTCCATTAAGAATAGCATTTCTACTATTCCATCATTACACTTGCGCTTCCATCCACAGTTCCAAGTGCTGAGGTGGCGTGGAAGATGGAAGATGGATGGATTCCACCATAAGACTTGCTCTTAACATTCGTTTAAAAGCACGGTTTACTGTTTTTTTATGCGAAATATATACACGTTTTTGTCTAATAACAAAAACACCATTATGTACTGATATGTTGGTGGGTGATATTTTCTTTTAATTGTTGTCTTGTTTAAGAAAAGTCAGGATAGGGATATTGCCTTCTCGGCTCGTCCTACCTTGGATTTTGGTCAGCATTTTGCAGTTCATCCTTTGAACAATCTGGAGGATATATTTGATCTGGTATGGGAAAATACACTTATGCCAGTGCAAGTTTCTATCCCTTCTGATCTGGTTAACAAAGGAAGGCAGCGAGAAGTTATGGACCAGATTGGAGTCTTTGTCAATGCTGAATCTGTTGTTGGTAACAGGTTTGAGGTTAAGTTGATGGTTCCTCTCAAATCTCCATTGACTAGAAAGGTTGTTATTAATACTCTTAGCAAAACTTTTTATATGTATGCCTTTTATCCTCGTCTTCCCTTTCGTGCTTGCAAGCGATGTTTTGTTCTAATCCATGATGAAGTTAGATGTCGTGAAATATAAGCTCAAATCTTTGTCCGAGCACTGCCAGCTCCTACTGCTAGAGCTACTCATATTGCGGTTACTAATCCACGATGGAATCGAGATGGTGGTGTGGGTTCAGGAAATGTTAGAGCTCCCCATTCTTCTGCTGCTGATGTTGCTTCTAGTTCTGACTCAAAGCCCACTGCTTTCTCTGTAAGTCTTCAACCTTCTCGGGCTTTAAGTAATAGAAGCTCTACTTTCTCCTTGCTTTCTTTTGCTTCTGCAAGGCCTTCAGCTGCTCCTTTAATCATTCGTGAACCGTCAAGTAATGTGCCTTCTTATCCTCGTCCTTCTCTTGTGCCCGAGTTTCCCTTATTGTCGCCTTTTGATAGAAAAGGCAAGAGGCCTAGGACTGAGTTTGAATCTAATCCTTTTTCATTCATTCCTACCCTTCATTGGCCTCCTGTGTCTTCTATGCCTCCTTTTTCTCCTCCTTCTGATATGTCTTTTAATGTGGGGTTTGTTGGTGAGTCTTCCTCGATTGGTGCAACTAATGGGAATATGGTTTGTTCGTCTTCATACTCCTCTTTCTCTCAGACTATTGTGTCGCATTTGGGTTATTCTTCGGTTTTTTCGTTTAGTGCTGCTTCGGAATTAATTTTCACCTCTGCTTCATTTGGTTCTTTTATGCCTGAAAATGGAACCTCGAGTGAGAATGGTCTTTTTGGGTCTAATGTGGGTGCTAATGAAGTTGTTATCCTTGAGCCTATGCCTCTATCTTCTCTCCCACCTGAACCAGAGGTTTCTGATGAAGAATTTGAGAGGGAGATTGACCTTATGATGTTGGATGAAGACCCTATGGAAGCTGATGCCTCTAATGCTCATGAACATGTAAGTCTTTCTAAGCCTTGATTGTTCTCAGTCTTTTATTTCTTATTGTCTTTTGCTACTGTGTTGATTTGCTTGTTTGTACTTCCTTTTTATTTTGGCCTATTCTCTCCCTTTTTCTGTTTGTTATCACGAAAATCTTGTGTTGGAATATGAATGGTTGCTGTTCTGACAAAAAATGGAGGCATCTTTTAAATCTTGTTAGGAAATACAAAATTGATTGTATTTGCTTGTTAGAGACTATGGTTG
Source organism: Papaver somniferum (assembly GCF_003573695.1). Taxonomy (NCBI): domain Eukaryota; kingdom Viridiplantae; phylum Streptophyta; class Magnoliopsida; order Ranunculales; family Papaveraceae; genus Papaver; species Papaver somniferum. The sequence goes on from NC_039360.1 coordinate 181,714,299, forward strand.
ATGAAGATACTGTTAAGAAATTCATTCACCACTTTCCTTATGACTCTTGGAACATCATTCCTGCTGTGGGAAAGTTGGGTGGTCTAGCTTTTGGTTATTTTGGTAAATCTTCAATTGAAGTTTTAGGTTGCTCCCTTAATATGGTTCATATTCTTTGTGATATTACGCCTGTGATTAAGAATTGTGTTGTCTCTTTCATATATGGTTCAACTAACTTAGCCGGTATGAAGAATCAATGGAATTTTCTTAGTGAAATGTGTGATAATAATAAAAATCCTTGGATGCTTGTGGGAGACTTTAACTTCATTTTGCATGCCTCTGAAAAGCAAGGTGGTAACCCGGAAAAATCTCTCCCACCCAACTTTATTAAAGATAACTTAAATAAGATGAATATGCATGAGGTCCTATCCTTTGGCAATCCTTTTACCTGGTGTAATAGGCGATTCAGAAATCCTACTGATCTTATTTTTGAGAAACTTGATAGGGCTTTTATGAATGATAGATGGGTGTCTATTCTTTCGCAGACTAGAATCACTAATTTGGGTCGTATATATTCTGATCATTGTCCGATTTTGGTCAAATGTTTTCATTTTGAGAAGCACTACAATATTCCTTATAGATTTTTTAGATGCTGGCAGCTTAATCCTGAATTTAAAGATGTTTTGCATGCTTCTTGGTCTTTTTCTGTTAAAGGATCACCTAGTTATATCATAGACAGGAAACTCAGTAATGTTAGTCGGGATCTGACCAAATGGAATATCAACTCTTTTGGTCATATTAAAACCACAATTAGTAAGCTTAATGCTGAATTAGAAAAGCTTCAAGCTCTGCCTTATTCTCCACAAATTGGTGGCTTCATTCTTAACTTTGCCAATCAACTTGATTATTGGTATGAAATTGAGCACTCTTTCTATGAGCAGAAATCTAGAATTCATTATTTCACTCAATATGATCGGAACACTCACTATTTTCATAATTATGTCAAACTTAGTAATATGTATAATACTATTCATACTATTAGGGATGATCAAGGTAATTGGTTAGAAAATAGAGATCAGATTTATGACTTGCTCACTAAACATTTTAAGAATTTTTTTACTTCCTCATGTCCTAGTATGGTTGATATTGAAGATTCTCTTAAACATGTTTCCCCAATTATCTCTGATAAGGTAAATGCTACTTTAACTGCTGTGCCGTCTCCGAAGGAAATTTTGGATATTGTTGTTGCCTTAGCCCCTTGGAGTTCTCCAGGTCCTGACGGATTCCCGGTTGGTTTATATAAAGATAACTGGGACACTGTTAAGGATGAAGTCATTGCTCATGTGCAAAGTTTTTTCACTAATAGGTATCTGCTTAAGCATTCTAATTATACCTTTATAACTTTAATCCCTAAAATCAAGAATGCTTCTTTCCCACATGACTTTAGACCCATTAGTTTGTCGAATTCTGTTTATAAAATCATTTCCAAGATTTTAACTAATCGTTTAAAGCCTATCTTAGACGGTTTGATTTCTCCTTTTCAGTCTGCTTTTATTGCCAATAGGCAAATTCATGATAATATTATCATTACTCATGAAATTCTCCATGCTTTTAAAAAGAAAAAGAAAAATGCCAAAAATGGTCATATTGCTATCAAGTTAGACCTTTCTAAAGCTTTCGATAGGCTGGAATGGTCCTTTATTGTTGCAGTTAGGTTTTTCTGAAGCTTGGTGCCAAATGATTCTTCAGTGTATAAGTACGGTCTTCTATGCTGTTTTGGTTAATGGTTCGCCAGGTGAGTCTTTTTTACCCTCTAGAGGCATCGGACAAGGCGATTGTCTTTCGCCTTGTACATTTATTCTATGTATGGAGGTTCTTTCACAGCTTTTGTTGAAAGCTGAAGAGAAAAATGTGATTCAAGGGTTCAAGTTTAAGAAAAACAGTCCCTCAATTTCACATTTATTTTTTGCTGACGATTGTATGTTGTTTGCTAGAGCTTCAATTACTTATGCTAAAAACATTATGAAAATTATAATTGTTTTTGCCAAGGCTTCAGGTCAGGCGATTAATTTTGATAAATCAGGTTTCTTTACCAGTGGGAAAATGCACCATCGACATATAAAACTCTTATCCAGATCTCTTGGAATGAAGTACATTAGTAGCATTGAGAAATACTTAGGTACTCCTTTGTTTATTGGCAGAGATAAAACTAGATCCTTTGATTTTCTCATTGATAGTTTTTATTCTAGGTTAAGTTCCACTAAGAAGACTAATCTTAATATAGCTGGTAGGACTGTTGTTGTAAAACATGTGCTTTCTTCTTTAGCTACTTATCATATGGCATGTTTTCCCTTGCCTAAAAAGGTTACCTCTAAGATAGATGTTATTCAAAGGACTTTCTGGTGGTACAAAAAGAACCCTAGTCATGCGGCTTATTTTCGCTCATGGGGAGATCTAGGTAAATCTAAATTGTCGGGGGGTCTTGGCATTAGAAATTCTCATGCAACTAATAGAGTCTTCATTTGTAAGCTTGGTTGGCGTATGTTGAAAAATCCAGGGCTCTTATTGTCTTCCTTCCTTGAAGATAAATATTTTCCAAACCAGAATCTTTTGGAAATTGATAAAACGGCTGCTTCGTCTTCTTGGATTTGGAAAGGTATTGTAAATGGTATTAAGTTTCTAAAAGCTAACTCTGTTATCAAGATCGGTAATGGTTTTTCAACGAATATTTGGAATTCAGTTTGGATCCCGGGTATGACTTCTCCTCCTTCGTCTTCTCATCCGAACTGGTCGAATTATACTTATGTTAGTGATCTTGTCGACTCTCATACAAATAACTGGAACCTGTCCAACCTTTTTTCTCATGATTTAGTGACTAGGATTAGAACTATTCGATTAAACCATAGCCAAATGGATACTGTAATGTGGATGCATACTAGATGTGGTAAATTTACAGTTAGGTCTTCTTACAAGATATTTATGAATGATATTGCTTCCTCTGAAGACTCGGTTTTTTGGAGAAAAGTTTGGGAATCGATTGTTTGCCAAAGATCAAGTTTTTCCTTTGGAAAATTTTCGCTTATATGTTACCTGTTAATACATTGATTCATGAGTATAATCATTCTGTGGATATTTTGTGTCCCCTTTGTCTTAACCATGATGAAACAATTTTGCATGTTTTTGTAGAATGCCCAATTGCTGTTCATATTTGGTTTGGCATGTCTTTGCAAAATACGATCTCTTTTGATATTGAATGGATTGATGATTTGTTTCTTGCTTGGCATAGTCCCGATCTCTCTGAATCTCCTTATAAAGTCAATTGGCCTTCTATTGGAGCTATTGTCATGTGGTGTATATGGAAGTTGAGATGTGATGTTCTCTTCAGGCATACTGGGATTGATCTGCCACGTGTGATTCTTAATACTAAGAGAATGATTAACTCCTATATTTCTCCTAGTAATCCTATTTCTGTCCAGCTGTGTGATTATAAACTGCAAGCTTCTGAAGTGAATCATTTCATGTTTGTAGACGCTTCTTATAAGAATTTTAAAATGGGTTTGGGTATTACCTGGTGTGACTGTGCAGAGAATGTGAATAACTCGAGGGCTAACGTTGGATTGATTTCAGATGCAGTGGGGGCTGAAGCTGTTGCTCTAATTTTGGCTTTCACTTGGGCAGAAGAGATGAATCTCTCCAATGTTGTCTTTGTTTGTGACTGTCTCTAGTTGGTGCATTTTGTGAATGGAGTCAGCTGTAATATAGAATGGCGGAACGGTGATCTTTTAGAACAATGTCAAAGCTTATTCTCTAGGTCTTTATCTTATAAACTGGTGTATGTTAAGTGTCGAAACAATAAGTTAGCAGACAGGCTTGCTCGCAGAGCTAGGTCTGATAGTCTTAGTGGTCTTTGGTCTCCTCTTCCTCCCTTTTTAACTTTGTTGTTGAGGAATGAGTACCTTTCGGATGTTTGTAATTCCTTCTTTTGTTAATGGTATGGTGTGTGTTCTTCAGCAAAAAAAAAAAAAAAAAAAGATATTTTCTTTAATGTCTTTGGCTCTCCTTCCTGCCTTGCATAAATTTAATCCGTGCAAAATAGTTATGCATTCTCTAAGAGCAACTGCAATGGTGCGATCAAAACCATAGACCAAATAACAAAAAAAACGACCAAATTTAAGTTTAGTCTGTGGTGTTACACTAGGGTGGAAGAGTAAATTTGGTCAGGATCACTTTATACGTCCGTCCCATCACGGGATCACATTATACCTTCGCTCCACCATCCATCAGGATCACATTATACCTTCGCCTCACTGAGGATCACATTATACCTTCGCCCCATCATCAGACTCACATTATACCTTCGCCCACTCATCAGGCTCACATTATATCTTCGCCCCACCATCATACGGATCAGGCTCACATTATACCGTCGCTCGGTATCAGGTGCACTTATAATGTCCGCTCGACTATATTTGGTTTTGGTCTTGGTCGCAGACCAAATATACTCCGAGATTTGGTTTTAGTCCGGGTTTTGCTCTTTAGTCCGTCCCGCTGTGTCTGCTTTGTGGACCATATTATAGTTTTACTCGCCCACTGTGGTTGTTCGAAGTGATGGCATGTGCTTTTAACCAGGTCAATCTAAAAAAAAAAAACTATTAGTGAATGGCTGACCATGCGGTGGAGATATCCCAAGCCCTACACGTCTCACATCTTATCTCTCATAGACATAAAAAGCTTCAAAGAGAGAGAACCAAACCAAACCTAATCCTAAGTCTTCTTCTTCCTTCGACCTCCTCTGCTACTGTAATTATTAAGATTCAGATCAACATAGTTATTAAATTACAAAAATTAATTTTTTATGGTGGTGATGGTGTTTAGTGTTCAAGCTATGGGTTTGTCTGTTTGGTAAAAAAAATGTAACATGATTTAGTTTTTATTTATTTATGATGAACATGAATTGATCTTGTAGTATTCAGCTCTTCTTTCTTTTTTCCTTCTGGAAAACAAACGGTGTAAATGTAGGTCGGATATGATCAACGGGTCGGATTAGTGAAGCCCGTATCCGAAACTTCGTTTTCTTCGCCCGGTTCTCTGTAATTCTCCAATTTTCTTCTCTGCTACTGCAATTGATAGAATTTGCTCATTTTTTTTAATATGTCGTTACTAAGCGTTGTTTATGTAAGATATTGAACATAAATTTCATTTTTGTTAGCTCAATTTGAGCTGTGATTTGGTCGATTTGATGAACTGAAAAAAATTGAGTGAAGTCGATTTATGGTGCTGGTGGTGCCGTTGGTCATGTCAGTGATGGTGGGGATCTGTCAGTGAGGTGCTGTTGGTGGAGGTTTTGACGTTAGAGGTGGTGGCTAAGCTGGTTACTATAAAGGTAAAGATGGCGGAGGTGTTGGTGTGGGTGTGTTAGAGATGGCGGCGGCGGCGGCGGCGGCGGCGGCGTTAGTTCTTTACGAAAATGTTTGGAGGAAATCGAGAGGAGGAAGAAGAAGAAAGAAAGGAAAAAAAGAATTAAATTGAAATTTTTTGAGGTAGCCGGGATTTGAACCCACGACCTCTAACTCGAGTCTTAACCATTTTAATTTATCACACCGTGTTTTTGGTTTCTTCATTTGACAAAAATGTCCTCAACATTGTAATTATTTACTTCTGTTTAAAGAAGGAAAAAAATCAAGGAGGGGCAGTGAGGTCCTTTCATCGTGAACCAAATCCAATCTTTTTTATGAAATTAGGAAAAAAAGTCATGTCCCATATAGAGTCCTCGCTTGGCTGGATCGGCCTAATTAAACCACCCGTCAATGTATAAAACCACTCCATAACCTCACATGTACAACTGCCTTACATTTTGGCATAATCCCTGTTTCATTCGTACATCAATTTTGATGTACCAACTTCCACGTTTTATGAAAGATGAATGCATGAGAAGCTTGTGGAGATTAGGGATGGTCATGGGGCGGGATCTTGTATCCCAGTCACTGCCCCGTTCAAAAAAAAAACCCACATCCTCCCCATTACCCGTTTGATCTGGGACGGGGCGGGTATGGGAAATACCCGTACGGGACGGGTTTTTTACGAGTTACTCATAACATTAAGCTCAAATATGATGAGTTAATTTAATAATCAATACCTAAGTTCAACCAATAATAATAATAATAATTTAAAATTTCAAACTCATAAATTCATCGTAAAACAAGCAAAGAAAAACAAGTTGGTCTATAAACGAGCTTCACTCATTTTAGTTCTTAATTATTTCTTATCAAGTATCTTTCTTATAATATAATATAATTTCTTAGTTTAAATATAATATAAATAATTAATGATATCTTATACTTTTACTTTTTTTTTTATAATATAATATAATATAATTTTTTAATTTAAATATAATATTAATAATTAATGATATCTTATACTTTTACCTTTTCTTTTATAATATAATATAATATCTTAGTTTAAATATAATATAAATAATTAATAAAAATATAAAATCCTAAAATGGGAACGTATGAGGCGGGACCTAGAATCCCATCCCCGCCACATCCCCGCTTCACTAATTTCGGGTATTACCCATACCCAACCCCAACCTCGTTTGTACGGGTAAAACCCTACCCAATAGAGACGGGTACCCACGGGGATGGGTTTGGATGGGGCAAATGGCTATCCCTAGTGCAGATAAGGATAACACTGTAATTTGAGTTATTCTAATAATGCGCGCTGTATATCCGTTTAAAACAGACCCATTAAAACAAAATTAATACCAAAGAGGGCCACTATCCGTCTAAAACAGACCCATCAAAATAAAATTAATACCAAAACCCATTTGACCTCAACTGTCAAAATTATCCTTCTGTATATTGCAGCCTGTGGTAATAACCCACCTCAGAAACCTTATCTTAAAATCTCATACCGTCTATTTTCCTCCGTAGCGGCAAATTTCTATGGAACTTTCTCTTCTCTTCCCTTAAAAACCTAGATCCGAAACCAATTTTGATTCTTTCTTCTTCTTACTACACAAAATAGTTTTTGGAACTCAAATTAGGTTTAAGTTTCATTTTGATTTGGGAATAAATCAGAAAATGGTGAAAAATCAAGAGAAAGCGAACGATGAAAAGATGAAGAAGATGGTCAAACAATCTCCAAAAGGTAAACCAAAACCCAATTTTGTTTCATCGATTTATTTATTTTCAGATGTTCTTTAGTGATTTTATTTTTCTTCAGCAATTTTGTTAACAGGTAATTGTTCTTCCGTGATGGTTTAAAATCAACATCCATGTGTAACATGTATTTTTTGGTTTCACAAATTTTAGTTTCTTCATGGTTCAGCGTAAAATAGGTTTCATCAGGGATTTCATACTTAGGATTTTGTTAGTTTCATAAGTTAGTTTCACAAATTGTTATATGATTCACTTATTGCAGTAGTATTGTTCTTATTTTGGTTTCACCATTTTTCACTTTGTCGAAATTGGTTCTACCAGTACTGTGTTGTTGCTTAATTCTAATCATTATGATGAAACCAAAAATGGTTTCGCCATTTTTCACTTTATGATATTTGGTTCCACCAGTATTGTGTTGGTGGTGTTGGTTAATTCTGGTCATTCGGATGAAACCGATTTTTGGTTTCATCATTCTCCCCTTTGTCGAATTTAGTCCTACGAGTATTGGTTTGGTGGTGTTGATTAATTCTATGGTGTTGATTAATTTTGGTCATTCTGATGAAACCATTTTTGGTTTCATCATATTTCACTTTGTCGAATTTGGTTCCACCAATACTAGTTTGGTGGTGTTGCTTGATTTTGGTCATTCTGATGAAACAATAAATGGTTTCATCATTCTTCCCTTGTCGAATTTGGTTACACCGATACTGGTTTATTGGTGTTTATTTTTGTTTTGGCTAATTTCAGTTTTGTTTTGCAGGGAAAAGACGTGAAGATTCAGTTAATTGTACATTTGTTTTGTAATTTCAGGAAAGATTGTAGACTTCGTGTTTGATATTAGATGAAGAACCTCGTGAATGGAAACACGAAGTCTTATGAAAAGAATATATCAGAAAAGGTGGAACACGAGAGAAAAGCCTTCCTATAAGATACTGATGGACAAACCACCAAAGAATTAGAAAAGAAGACATTATTGTCACTGCACACATAAAAATTAGTGTACTATCAACTAGTTGTAATACATGTAATAGCCTTTTACAACATTGTCTGTTTTTTTTAAATGCTTATATAGTAAAAGAATTAAATGGTTTATGAATGGTTTCAATTATTATTACCACATTTGTGTTTATTGACACCCTGTAACTTAACCCAAACCATATCGATATACTGGATGTGCAACAAAATGTTATATGTTTAACTTTTTACGATGAAACCAAAAAAGTTTCCATCATATTGCAGGTGAAACCAAAAGGAAGAGGGTCATATCACGGCTTACTCTCGTAAAGATGTAAGAAAATGAAATATTTTCTCTTCCTAGAGTTTTGGACCATGAAGTGTTCCTGATCCCATTTTGAAGTCTTAATCAGAACCTGTATTCTTAACTTAGACGTTGCATATAACAATGATATGACCGCTGATACAGGGTTCATTTCTGATCTTGAGACACACATACACCAAAATTGAGGATGTTAATATGAAAAAGCAAAATTATATTATATTTTTGTGCATGAAACATTTTCTTGATCCAAGGAACAAGTGTAATTACACCCAAGTATTAAAGTACAACAGAAGACATACCAAAACATAGTTTGATATATTATACTGAATGGTCTAACAAATAATTTCAAATAATAACTAGTTATTTTAACATTAATGACACTTTTAGAAAAGTAGTACTGTGATTTTTCTTCATCCATAATTCATATAGGTGCACTCAGAACTCCTATATATATATATATATATGTTTAGGTGACACCAAGCGGTATGTTTAAGTGATTTTTTATTTTTACATAGAGTAAAAAATGATGAAACCAAAAAAGGTTCCAACATATTTTGGTTCCAAATATAACAGTAAAAATGATGAAACCAAATAGGGTTCCAACATATTGCAGGTGAAACCAAAAGGAAAGACTTAATCAAAATTAAACACCGGCAGAAAATTGACATGTTTAACTGTAAAAAATGCAGACAAGAAAAGAAATGGACTATCTGAATTCTCATTACTATCACACATCGTTTTTATAAGTTGCAATTGTGTTTGATGGAGATTCGATTAGTATGATTAGATCAATATAAAGATGATAATTCGAATGATTAAACTTCTCTTTTTCTCTTGGAATTAAGCTGAAATAAGACGAATTTTGAAAAACAGATGTTCTTCAACTTCAACAAAAATGAAATAAAACGAATTCGATTACTATGATTAGATCAATCTTAAGACACAATTCTATAGGATGAAATATACGATTTCTTCGCAACTTCAACAAAACTGAAATAAAATGAGATCTCAAAATTGATTTCTAAGATGATCAGGTATGAAATTGAACCTAAAATATTGATGAAATGGGGAGAATCAGATTTATTTGAACCCTAAAATCTAAATACATGAAATTTCGGTAGAGAACATCTCGAATCTCTGTAAATTTGATCTTCATAATTTCTACATCTGTTTTCCCCAAAATCTCCATTCTAAGTATCGTGTATCTACCGTGAAGGGTGAGATCGGAATTCTGGGATCTAGCAAAAATTGAATTTAACTGTTTTGAATTGAAATGGAGTTTTTGTTCCATTTTTATTAGATATGGTTTTCATTTACTCCAAATAATATGACTGGTGTCTTTGTAACTCAAACAGTATCACCTTGGTTTTTTATAACTTAATATGTTATTCTAATAAAACTAAAAGCAAAAACCTAATCTCTCTACACTCTTTACTTTCTCCGTCACTTTTGCTCCCTATTCTCCTACCTCTCAAAACAAATCTGAAGCCACTTTCTCTCATTTTTTTTTCTCAATTCACATTTGACCTCACATTTTGTTCATCAGAAAATCTAGCTACCACGGTTTATATTATCTTTTTGTGTTGATGATGATGAAACAATTGTTGAGAGTTTAATCTTGGGCTAATTAAGACTATAAACGATTTGATTGCAGGGATTGTGATATTAAACATAGATTAAACGATTTGTTTTGTGTTGATCTAGATGGTTTTTTTTTTGTTCAATCAGACATGATTTCCATCTTGAAGGTCTTATCAGAATGACTGATTTGGTAAATTATTTTTTTGAACATTAATTACTGAGTTGGACGATAGGGTGAAATCCGTATTCAAATAGTTCATCTTCTCTACCCGGTTCTCTGCTACTTGTTAATAATGGCGGTGTTGGTGGAGCTGGCAGTGGAGCGGGGTTTATGGTAATGATCATTTCTAACGAATGTATGTGACGATGGTGACGGTGATGCTCGGTGATATTGGTGGTTTACTGGCGGCGGTGGTGATGGCAGCGGTGCTGGCTTAAGTGGAATGAATGTTGTAATTGTGCATGACGTATTACGGTTAGTGATGGTGGTTACGGTTGAGGTGATGATGTTTCTGTTTGTAAACTCAGATTTAGGCTTTTACGACGGTTTGGTTTCTGGTGGTTGTTACGGTGGTGGTGATGAAGAAACAAATAATGGAGTATGAATTTGTTGGTGGACCTCGTAACAGTGGTGGTGATGTTGAACGACTGGATGATAAGGGTCGACTGGATGATAAGCGTAAATTTAATTTTGCGGTGGTGTTGGTGGTGGGGTTGGTTACAGTGGTGGCGATGGTGTTGGAGAAGGAATGAAAGAGAAAGGTCGATTAAAGATTAAAAACGAATGATTGTATTTACCCTATATATTTTCGAAATCAACAGAAAAATATGCAGGTAAAATTTTTTTGGGTTAGTGCCGCTAGTGGTGGTGGGATGGAGGTGTTGGTGTTGGAGGCGGCGTGGTCCAGCGCTGGCGGTGGTGGAGGAGCTATCGGTGACGGGACGATGTGAACTACACTGGAGAACTGAAAGAAAAGAAAGAGATGCGTAAAGAGGAGGGCAAATTCGTCCACAAAAAAAAGTAACCAAAAAATAAATAAGTGACGTGAATCTTTTAGGAATATCCCTTCTCAATCTTTTTATGAAAGGTTTTCCCTATTTTCCATCACAATTTTTCCTATTTTCCATCCCTTTATCATTTCTAAAATCAATTTCACTTTTCAATTTTGGTTTCTCCTATGTACCATCCATAAAAGTCAAGTTGACTTTCTATGATTATTACCATTTTTATTTGTTTTCTTCTTCTTTGATCTTTTTTTTCCATTAAACACAATAAAAAACTATCAGGTTATAAATCCTAAATTAGTGTAATTATTATTATAATACGTACACCCATTCTTTTAATTTTTATCATTAAATTTACGAGATGTATGTGAATTAATGGACAGTTAATGGGTAAACCATTATTATGGAAGACTCCATTATTGATCCATAAAAATGATTAGTTTTTGATCCTCAAAAATGCATTCAGAAGGAAGAATTTGATTCTAGTTACATTTAATTTGGATGCATGCACTTATATGTTTCGGGTGATCATTGTTGTTTGTATGCCAGTGCACTATGATGACGATGATCCGTGGATAATTTTTTCTTTCTTCAGTCGTTTGTATTTCCAGTGACAACTGGTAATAAAGTTCTGTTACAAAGATTTTTTAATTTCAATTATTGGAAATCATGAAAGGAAGAATTTTCATTTGGCTCATTATTTTGGTTCATCTACCTGACATGCTTACTGTTATCCCCCAACAGTTATGCGTATCTCAATTGGTACTTATTTTTTTCTAATTAATTTACGAAGAACCGGTGATGCATTATGGAGATAGAGTAGAAGAGTTAATTGTCGATGGTGGAGATGGAGATGGAAACGTTACCTAAGGTTTGTTTTTCTTAGCTGTAGGGTGGTTTTACCGTTGAGTGTAAATTAAAAGTCAAAGCTAGTATTTAGGATTTATGAAAATTTATATGGGTAGTACTTAGGATAATTGGGGATAGGATTTTAGGGGGATTGGAAATAGGAGAAATGGGGATTGGAAATAGAAAAAACCTTATGAAATTGAAAATTTGTGTTACCCACTTACCCTTCATTTGACAAAAAAATGGTCATAAAAGGATCTCCCTCCCTGTTGGCCCTCCGACGGGTCGGCCCAACTAGATATTGACTAAACTGAATTCAAAACAACGAGGCTAGATTAGTTGTTCTATTTCTGAGTCGACTAGTTTGAGTCACTACCATATAAATCAAGTTGAGTCGCCTTGAGTGGAAGAACATTTTTTACCAAGAATCGGAATATTAAATGTGACTCATACTGAATCTCCTATCGATTCACGCGATACTTCAACCGAGTCACTCATTTCTCATTTAATTATTTTTCGCAAATATCACTCGCTAAGAATCGGACCTTGCACCTTTGCTAAGCTACACAGACGTTCAAACCATTGAACCACAAAACCTACAGCTAGATTCAAATTTGAAAATCGAGCCAATTCACGTTTGAAAAATCTTGATAACAGCTCTGAACTCCCTAGCGTGCTGCCGCTTTGGTGCTGCTACATCAAAACGATCTCGTAGCGTGGGAGCAAAAAAGTCCCTTTGCCAACACCTCAAACGTCATTGCTCTTCACCAACTCCCATGCAAAAAGCCTGCTACTAACTCTGTCGATAAGTACAAACGTCATTGACTTGACCAGCATTTTCTTTTGTTTATTGTTAAACAAACTCTTTGTCTGTATATATACAATTTCACTTTTGTTATAGGGAGGGGTTTTTTGGATCAAGGGAGTGGAAGAATCGGACTCAACTCACTGATTTATGAATGAGTTAAATTTCAATAGTTTCTGAACCAAAATATCCATCTGAATCACTGGGTGCTAATCCACGGATATATAAAGAAGTTATGGTTAATGTTGATTTTAGTTTTAAATGATCAACTACCAACGGTTAAAACACTAAATGTCAAATATCATCTATGATCATTTGGTGTAATATCATCAAGATCAGACCCTTAACACTTCCTTTTCCATTTTCAAAACCAAGAGAATCAAAATGTAAATTTTGTGCTTCTTTATCTTCGGAGAGTTTGTTGGAAATGAGGAACTCCAGTAACCCAAACAATTAAACCATGATTCACTCTTCTTTTAGGTATGTAATAAAAATAATATCAATATGTAAAACCTTGGTTCTTTTGTACCAGTGAAAGGGAAATGAAAGATGCACGTTCATAATTCAGGACATGAATTTGCAAGTTTCTTTGCCATATAGGAGGAAGTGAAATGCAATATTTCATTGTCAACAGAGTACTGGTGAAATGGAACCTTTCACCACCACCGAAGTGATGGTGAATGCAACATTTCACTATCATGTGTTTGGTTAATCTTACTAATAATTTGGAGTGTTAGTTACGGTTGGTCCATTAGGGGTTCCTCCTAGGAATGACCATGAATCGGGGAGGATCTTAGGGCCAGGTGACGTTTTGGCTTTTGTCATTTCGCAACACTACTGCATGAGTAAATGACAGGTTGAAATCCATAGCTTAAATACAAGCAGGTTTAACATTAGTTGCAGGCTGCTTCTTGTGTTTGTTGTGTCTAGGAAAAAAGTTCAAAAACAAAAACTGAAAACATAAAATCTAATGTCAACTGCAAGATGAAACTTAGCTTATATAAAGACAACTCTCTTTATTGATGTTTAGAAAATCTCTCAAAACTAAACACAAGTTCTAATCTTGCTCATATGATCAACCACAACTTTGGTGATCATATATATATAGAACTATGAATTCCTTTTCCTCGTCCTATTACCTTATTACATGTCTTTCCTTTTCTTAGAACTAGATGACTTCTAATTCCCTTAGGATTACATGAGTTTCCTAATCTTGTCCTAACCAGCTTGTTAGTGACTTCTATGTTGAAGTTTAACCAACATTCTCCCCGTTAAGCTTCAACCTTACCCGTGACATATCTTGTACTCCAATCGATTGTCTTATTTCTTCAAACTTGATCCGAGCTAATGCCTTTGTCAATATATCTGCTTTCTGCTCAGTTCCTGGTATGTGTTCAACGTTAATGATCTCCTTCTCGATGCATTCTCGTATGAAATGATACCTTTTGTGAATGTGTTTCGTCTTCCCATGAAACACTGGATTTTTAGTGAGTGCAATTGCAGACTTATTATCAATCTTGATGAGAACTTTTTCAGGTTCTCTTCCTTTGATTTCACCCAACAGTTCTTGAAGCCATATTGATTGTTTAGTTGCTTCTATTGCAGCCATAGACTCAGCTTCACAGGATGAGAGGGCTACAGTGTCTTGCTTCTGTGAACACCATGTAATAGGTGCTTATCCTAGATAAAATATATGACCAGTTGTACTTTTTCCATCATCTTGGTCAATATTATGACTGCTGTCACTATACCCAACAATTCCTTTTGATCCTCCTCGACCATACTTCAATCCATAGATGATTGTTCCTCTTAGATATCTCAATATCTGCTTTATTACATCACCATGAGACTTGCGTGGACTCTGCATATAATGGCTTGCTACTCCCACAGAGAAAGCCAAGTCTGGTCTTGTGTGTAACAAGTATCTAAGGCATCCAACATTTCTTCTATAACTCGTTGGATCAATCTCAGCTTCTTCTTGTGCCTTTGAAACTTTAAGTCCAAACTCCATTGGTATCTTAGTTGGATTACAAGTTTCAAGTCCTGCTTCTTTCAGAATTCTCCTTGCATAAGCTTCTTGTTTAATCTGAATCCCATCTACTCCTTGATGGACTTCTATGCCAAGGTAATAAGTGAGTTTTCCGAGGTCTGACATCTCAAACTTTGATGACATTTATCTCTTGAACTCATTTATCACCTTAAGGGAGTTGCCAGTCAAAAATAGATCATCTACATAGACTGCAATCACAAGAAGCGTTCCCTTTTCTTCTCTTCTGTATACTGATGTTTCTTTAGAGCACTTAACAAATCTGTTTTCTCTTAAGATTTGATCTAACTTTGTATTCCAGGCTCGAGGAGCTTTTCTTAGACCATATATATCTTTTGATAACTTATAAACCTTATGCTCTTGTCCTTTTACTTCAAAACCTTCTGGTTGTTCAACATACACATCTTCTCGCAATTCACCATGTAAGAATGCTGTCTTAACGTCTAAGTGGTGAATTTCCCATGAGTTTGATGCTGCTTCTGCTATTAAGAGACGAATTGTCTCTAGTCTAGCAACTGGTGCGAAAACTTCATCAAAGTCTATGCCTGATTCTTGAACGTATCCCTTAGCTACAAGTCTTGCCTTATATTTGTTGACAGTACCATCAACATTCCGTTTTATTTTGAAGATCCACTTAAGACCAATCACTTTTACCCCACCTGGCTTATCAACTAGAAACCAATTCTTGTTTCTATTGATTGAAATAATTTCTTCTCTACATGCTTGTGTCCATTTGGTCTAGACCTTTGCTTCCTGAAAATTCCTTGGTTCATCATTAACAGAAAGTAGCATAATCTCACATTCTTCTGCAGCTTGAAGAACATAATCCTCCAGATACTGTGGCTTTTGTATCTGTCTTGTTGATTTTCGCAGTGGAATGGGTTAAGTTATTTCATCGATCTCCTCTTCTTCTTCTTCTTCTTCTTCTTCTTCTTCTTCTTCTTCTTCTTCTTCTTCTACTTCTTCGTTATTCTCAGTGTTTTCGTTATTCTCTTCTTCTTCTTGATTAACATCATTGTTTTCATTGGTATTGATGATTATGGGTCCTTCGCCTTCATCAATTACTTGACCCCATCTCACGTGAAACATTCCTGGATCCCTACTTGGTCCATCATTAGTTTCTTTCCAGTTCCAGTTTGCTTTTCATCGAATACCACATCTCGATTCACAATTACTCTTTTCGTTGTTGGATTGAATAATCTGTAAGCTTTGGATCCAGGCTTAATTCCTAGATTCACAAGAGTCTGAGATCGATCATCCAGTTTCTTAACAGTTGCAGAATCAACTTTTGCGTATGCTTTGCAACCAAACACTCTTAAATGATCTATGTTTGGTTTTCTCTTTCACAAACTTTCATATGGAGTCATGTCTTTCAGAGCTTTCGTAGGTATCCTGTTTATTAGGTATGTGGAGTGTCGTACAACTTCTCCCCATAGATAATTAGGTACCTGCATAGCCTTTAAAGAACTTCTTGTCATCTCCATTAGAGTCCTGTTTCTCCTCTCCACCACTCCGTTTTGTTGTGGTGTATATGGTGTAATAGGACCACATAAATCAGCATGAAGAAGCTCTAATGGCTTTGAGGCTCTGAATGTTGTTGCTTTTGGAAAACCTTGACGCGTCTGTTTCCCAACTAAACATGATTCACAGATACTTGATTCATCGTTTATCTGTGGTAGCCCTCGAACCATCTTGTTCTGAGACATAGTTTTTAAGGTTCTGAAACTTATGTGTCCTAACCTTGCGTGCCAGATCCATGTCTGATCTTCCAGTCTCATATTCAGACACAATGTCCTTCCAATCATGAGACTTATCTTGTAGAGTCTATTCTGTGAGCGTGAGACTCTAACTAAAAGTCTTCCACTTGGGTCATGAACTGTTAGATAATCTTGTCGCATTCTAACATCACATCCAACTTCTGTAGCTTGTCCTAAACTTAGAATATTGCTTTGTAAGTTTGGGATGAAGTAGATGTTTGTGACAAGCTTCTGTTCTCCGGTCTTGCTCTGAAATAGAATTGATCCTTTCCCTTCAATTTCTACAGAAGATCCATCCCCAAACTTCACTTGTCCTTTGATTTTCTCATTGAGTTCAGAAAAATAGTGTCTCTTACCAGTCATGTGATTGCTGGCTCCATTATCTAAATACCAGATTCCTTCTTCTCCATCCTTTGATTCGTAGTTCTTTGGTATTAGGTTCCCTTCATTTAAGAATACAACTTCGTGCATGAAAAGAGCTGTATCTGCTTCCCTTGTTTCATTCTTGTTTGTTTCTTCCATCTTTTGTATTCTTTCAGGGCATACAGAGGAGAAGTGTCTTGGTTTATCACATCTATAACAAATAATGTTTGATCTATCCTTCTTTTCTTTCCCTTGGTTTTGATCATTCTGACTTGTTGTTCTATCTTGTGAGTTAAACCTTCCTCCCCTTCCTCGGCCTCTGTTTCCTCTTCCACCTCTTCCACGACCTCTTCCTCTTGTCGCAGAGTTTTGTTGGTGAGAGTTTGTGTACAAGAGTTTTCCTTGAGTTTTTCCATTGTTTTCTTCATCAAGGATTCTCTCTTCATATGCTTTCAATCTTCCAATTATATTTTCATAGCTAGTCTTCTTTAAATCTAAGACTTGTTCGAGAGAAGCTATGATATGAATATACTTGGATCTTGGTAAACTATTGAGAAAATTCTTTACCAGTTTATCCTCATCAATGGATTGTCCAAGTGACGCAGCTTTTGAGGCTATCTCTGATAGATTTCCTGCAAAGCTATCAATAGTATCAGTGTCTTTCATCTTCACTCTTTCAAATTCAGACATTAAGGTTTGCAGACGGGCTTCTTTAACTCGATCATCTCCGAGATTACGTGCCTTTATTGCATCCCAAATTTTCTTTGAAGTTTCCTGTTCACCAACTTGTAGAACAAGTCATTCTGGTATTGCTTGAAAGAGTAATCCAATGTCAACATTGTTTTTGTCTGGGTCCAATGTATCAGGATCAATTGTTTCCCAAACTTTGTAGATTTTCATCAGTACCTTCATTCTCATGGCCCATACTGTTTAGTTTGTGGCGTTGAGGATTGGAACTTGTATTGATGGTGGCGTGAACTGTTTTGCACCCACAATGGTGGTTTCGTTTTCCATGGCTCAGAAACAAGCTCTGATACCAATTAATGGCAACTGCAAGATAAAACTTAGCTTATACAAAGACAACTCTCTTTATTGATGTTTAGAAAATCTCTCAAAACTAAACACAAGCTTTAATCTTGCTCATATGATCAACCACAACTTTGGTGATCATATATATATATAGAACTATGAATTCCTTTTCCTAGTCCTATTACCTTATTACATGTCTTTCCTTTTCTTAGAACTAGATGACTTCTAATTCCCTTAGGATTACATCAGTTTCCTAATCTTGTCCTGACCAGCTTGTTAGTGACTTCTATGTTGAAGTTTAACCAACAAAATCAAGAGGTATGAAACAAAAACTGAAAACATGTTGCAACAGGATCTGGGAAAGGCATGTTAACGGAAGGATCTGGGAAAGGATCCGACCTTTTGTGGAACAACCTTAACATTCATATTAAGTGTGATTGTAAATGACTAAACAATGAAAACTAGAAGAGGAAGAGGGAAAAATGGACAATGAAATGTTATATTTCACTATCACTTAGATGATAGCGAAATGTTCAATCTCACCATCACTCAAGTGGTAGTGAAATATTGGATTGCGCTATTACCTGCATGGTAGAGAAATATTGTATTCACCTCTCGTTTTGTAAATGTGAATGCTTTATTTTTCTTCTACTACTATGAACGAATCAAGGTCTTATGTACTGATTTTTCTTTTAATAAACATAAAAATAAGAGAGAATCATGATCTAACAATTTGGGAACCAGAGTTTAACAATCATGATACTTTAGAGACACAATATTACAAAATGTTTCATTTGCTCTTGGCTTTGAAATTGGTTCCCGGAGATATAATTTTGAAGGTTATAAATTAAACGAATCATAGATGAAATCACGGTTTAAGGTTTATGAGTATTCTTCGTTAGTAGGAAGAACAAGTAAAGAGAAACGACAACAAGGTTAGTTTTTTTTTTGTCTTGGAATCCTATTTGTACGAGGGTATTTTTGTCTGACTCAGAAGGAAGTACTGAACAGGTTATATCAAGTGAGTTGAGTCCGATTCTCCCACTCGCTTGATCCAAAAAAACCCACCCTGTAAAAAAAAGTGTACAATTTCTCGCATTTGCCGTAAGAAATTCTAGAATCCTTTTTGGTGCAACGTCGTGGATGACGACGCTGCGTGTTGTGTGTCGGTAGGTAGGTAAAGCTATAAAACACCGACAAGAAAAATAATTGGGGGTCTCACCAAATTTATACACACTCCATTTATTTTAAGGTGTTCCAAAATATAGTGAAAATACTATTTTACCCTTCATTAATAATAAAACTTAAAATTCTAACACCCTTAACCCTAAGCGTCCATTTCATTTCCTTATTTTAACAAAAATAATCGGAATCTCCTCCCCTCTCCCTCTCTCTCAACTATCTTTTCTTCCATTACCGACACGAAGAAAAAAATCAATCACAATTAAAGGGTCGTCAACCCGAAAATCATGAAACCTAACAATCTTTATATTCCTGTAAAGACTATGAAAAATCGTTAGGGTATATGAGGAGGAAGATAACGACCCAAATTCTGGTTTTTCATTTTTTTTTTTAGATTAGAGTCGTTAGCGTAATATAGAAACATATGACGATTCTTTGAGAACGATCCCTTTTTAAAAGTTAACGACTCCATGTAAAAAAATAAATATTCTCTCTGTCATAAAAACGGAAAGTGTCGTCAGCTTATTCGCACTCTCCTAAAAGGGTCGTGAACTTGCCCCTTTTTAAAAGTTAACGATTCTAAAAAAAAAAGTTTGCCTCCACATTTGCTCTTCGTCCTCCTAATCGAGCACTCTTTCTCACCCAATGTTCTACCACCCATACGTGGCTTATTAATAACTTGAAAGAACCAGCAAATAAGGAATTGTCAGAGCAATTAGAAGGGAGGGTCCCATTTAACTAGTTTGAGTGAAACTGATTGATTTTGAACAATATGGCACGTGCTTAGATTGTGTAGACTTTGACGGTTGAGTCGGTTGACTACCAATCTTCTGTTTTGAATTGGTCTTAAAATAAATGAGTCGTCATTTCAAACTTGAGATTTGTTACGAATTATGATAGAGTCGTCATTTGAATTTGAGGATCGTTTAGGTGCAAAAATTTTGGGTGACGACCCTTATTTGAGTCGTCGGGATTTCTCATGTGGATTTGAGATTCTGTTTATTGAGTTAACGACTATAGATGACCTAAAAGATGGAGTCGTCATCTTTTTCAAACTTGGTTAATAATTTTTCATAAATGCAAATTGGAGTCGTCAATGTTTGCAAACTTGATTGACGATTTTTCATAACTGAAGATTGGAGTCGTTTATTTCTGTGCCAATTCATAGACGATTTGTCATAACCTTCACCTACATCATTTCCTCCACTAGAATCACTCATTTCAAGTAACCCTAAAATTTCCCCCAAAAACTCATCTTTTTCCTCTCTCTCCAACACAAAAACACAATTTTTCTATTATCAAAATTTAATCCTTAAATCTGATTTTAACCTAACTAAATTAATTAACAATTAGTTAACTTAACTTAATTACTAATTACCACTAATGATTTGGAGTAGTTTAGCCATTTAAAAAAATTGGAGATAAGGGATAACCCAATTACTATCTCATGACTTTTTTTGTCCTGTAGCTAGGAGTCCCCAATTATTTTCCAGGACCCCCAATTCAGCGGTGCTATAAAAGCAGAGAAAAATAAACAAAAAGAAGAAGAAGAGAAAAGAGAGACAAGAAAATGGAAGGCGAAACCGTAGGAAGAATGAAATTGGGTTCCCAAGTCTTGAAGTATCAAAACAAGGACTTGGTTGCATGGGTATGTCAGCCTCCTATGGTCCTGCAAAACCTGATTCTGATATGATAGCTCTAATCCATCATGCCATTGATAAAGGTTGTTACATTCTTAGATACATCAGATATTTATGGTCCTTACACTAATGAAGCTCAAATTAATTTGGCATTAATTTTCAAAGTGGGAGTGCACAAATCTATGGGAATCCAGATTATGTTAGAGCTGCTTGTGAAGCTAGTTTGAACAGACTCCAAGTTGATTGTATTGATCTTTATTATCAACACAGAATTGATACCAAAGTTCCCATTGAAGTTACAATACGTTTTCTTAAACAATTTTTAGTTTTTTCATTTTGATTGCCCTAGAATGAATGCAATAGAAAACCCATAAGTTTTTATTGGATTTTCCGTATAACTAATTCGGTTAATGTTACACAATAAGATGGGGGAACTCAAGAAACTTGTGGAAGAGGGGAAGATCAACTACATAGGGCTCTCTGAGGCGTCAGCTTCTACCATTAGAAGAGCACATGTTGTTCATCCAATAACAGCAGTTCAACTGGAATGGTCATTGTGGTCGAGAGACATTGAGGAAGATATTGTTCCTACTTGCAGGTGAGATGCATACCTTAATGCTTTCAATGAGTCAAGTTTTTATTTTAAGCTAGATATCTTATTATTTTTGTTGATGGAAGTTTTCGTCTTATGTTCATGTTAGTTATTGAAGACTAATTAATTATTTTCTAAAGTTAGCCGTGATTATTTTAGGAAAGGGGTTTCCTAAACCGGTTAGGATTCTTGGTGGCCAAGTTTGTAACCTATATAAATAGGTAGTTAGACCTTGTAGAATTTGTGCATTGTGTAGAAAACGATTAAGACACCGGTGAGAAATTTCTTGTATAGCTTTTAGGTCTAAAGCTAGGATTTCGTTGTGAGAGCATATTGGTGAGGAACAAGAGACAAGGTTATCGTCTCGGGTAATTGTTGCGGTGTAACCAAGGGTTTGCTGGGATTCACACGACGTTGTAATCGTTTTTCTTCATAGTGGATTTGAGTTGGTGCGGCTCAAAGTGGACGTAGACAATATATACAAGTTGTATGTATTGGTCGAACCACTATAAATCTTGTGTCTTGTGAGTTGATTTATCTTTTTCGTATTATTATAGTTGCTTGCGCTTGGTTTACTTATTATTCATCATAATATCTCAAGATCCGTTATTCCGCGGTTGTCAGTGATTATTCCCTAAGAAAATCCTGACAACTGGTATCAGAGCTCGGGTTAGAGCTTTAGGGTTTATCGTAGTACGATTGGAGTGGGAGTTATGGGTGATAATAACGAAAGTACGGTAGCTAGGGTTAAAGTTTTTAATGGAAAGAACTTTGCGTTTTGGAAGTCTCAGATGGAAGACTACCTATATGAGAAAGGCATTGCTGATCCTTTGGGTGGAGTTGCGAAAAAGGGAGCACGCAAAGACGATGAATAGACAACTCTTGATCGCAAGTGTGTAGCCGTGATCCGTAGATGTCTAACGGAGGAAGTCTACAATAACGTACAAGAGGAAACTAGTACGAAGGATCTTATGGATAAACTTGAAAAGTTATATCAAAAGTCATCAGCCTCGGGGAAGATTATGTTGTGTGAACAATTATTTAATCTGAAGATGCAAGAAGGTGAAGCGATTTCAGCACATCTTGGGAAGTTTAAATCGATTATTTCTCAGCTTTCAAAAGTTAGTATTACTTTTGATGATGAAGTTCAAGCTTTACGGTTGTTGTCGTCATTACCAAAGAGTTGGGAGACTGCAAGGACAACCATTAGCAATTCTGCAGGGAGCGAGAAGTTGAAGCTTGATGATGTGCAATAAAGGTTGATCCCTGAAGAGGAGAGAAGAATAGAACAAGGTTATGTTTCTAGTTCTTCAAGCTCGTCCTTAAGTATGCATGATGAAGATAGAGGCAGGAGTTCAAATAGGAACAACAACAACAAATCCACATGGAGGTCTAGAGGGAAGTCTAAGGGGGATCTCAATCTCGACCTAGAGGTGTTGTTGAGTGTTGGGCGTGTAAGAAAGTAGGACACTTCAAGCGTGATTGTCCGGAAAACAAAGGTGCTAATAATGGTGGAAACAAAGGTAATCAAGAAGAGGTCAACGTAGTTGCATCTGCGGAACCGGTGAAGGTCCTTGTTATAACAATAAGATGATTACGGAAGGTTTTCTATTACTCTCTGAGGACAAGCAAGATGAGTCTTGGATTATAGACTCGTGAGATTCTTTCCATGCAACGGGTGATAAGAGTATTATGATCTCGTATAAAGAAGGATACTATGGCCAAGTATTCTTGGGTGACGGTGAAGCATGCGACATCATCGGTTTGGGTGATGTGATCTTGAAAGTCAATGGTTCGACATGGAAATTGAAGGATGTACGACATGTTCCAAATTTGAAGAAGAACTTGGTGTCTGTGGGCCAAGTTTGTGATGATGACTGTGAAGTTGTGTTAACGAAACACAATTGGAAAGTAAAGAAAGGGGCTATGGTGTTAGCTCGAGGAGTTAGAGTCAATACTCTATACCGGACTTCAGATGGAACTACTTTAGTAGTGGCTAGTAGTGGTGAAGACACTAACTTATGGCATAGAAGATTAGGGCACATGAGTGAGAAGAACATGAAGATTCTATATTCGGGAGGATATCTACCTAAGGTGAAGTCTGTTGATATGAGTTTTTGTGAAGACCGTGTTCTTGGAAAACAAAAACGGGTTAGTTTCAGCAGAGGAGGAAGAGACTTGAGAAGTGAAAAACTTGATTTGGTTCACACGTATGTATGGGGACCAATTGATGTTGCATCTCACAGCGGGTTCCAGTATTATGTCACCTTTATTGATGATCACTCAAGGAAGGTGTGTCTTTACTTCATGAAGAATAAGTTCGAGGTGTATGAAGTGTTTAAGAAGTGGAAAGCTTTGGTTGAAACAAAAACTGGTCTGAAGTTGAAGTGTCTAAGGTCAGACAACGGTGGTGAGTATGACAAAACAGAATTCTTACAGTTATGTGCTACAAATGGAATTATTTGGAGAGGACAGTTCCAAGGACAACACAGGAGAATGGAGTAGCAGAACGTATGAATTAGACGTTGAATGCACGTGCAAGGTGTATGAGGTTGCATTCTGGTTTTCCCGAGACCTTCTGGGCACATGCAACAGAGACGGCGGCTTATCTAATTAACAGGACACCTAGTAGTCCATTAGATATGAAGATACCAGAGGAGGTTTGGACTGGCAAAAAGGTAAATCTTTCCTATTTGAAAGTTTTTGGTTGTGTCGGTTATGTTCATCTTAAACCTGGTGAGAGGTCTAAGATAGGTGCTCAAGCAAAGAAGTGTATATTCCTTGGTTATGGAATTGACACTTTTGGGTATAAACTTTGGGACTATGAGGGTCACAAAGTTATTAGAAGTAGAGATGTCACTTTTAATGAGAATGAGTTGTACAAGGACAGGAATACAACACAAGTTGAAGATGTCAGGTCAAGCAACGTCGATAAGGAGTTGTATATCGATATTGATGATGTTTCTGGAAGAAGTGTGGAACAAGAAGAGCATGATGTTGCTGATAGCAGAGAAGTACAAGTTGAAGAGACTTCTACTGCAGTGGGAGTTATTCCTACAGTTTCACAAGAAGTACGAAGATCTTCAAGAACTCCTAAACCAAACCCAAGGTATGCTTTGAATTGTCTATTACTTACGGATGGAGGCGAACCTGAAGATATTAAGGAAGCACTAGCGGCTGATGATTCAGGCAAGTGGAAACTTGCTATGGAGGATGAGATAAATTCACTTGATGAGAATGGCACTTGGGTGTTAGTAAAATTACCAAGAGGTAAGAAGGCGTTTCATAACAAGTGGGTTTATCGGATGAAATCTGAAGCAAATGGAGAAATTCGCTACAAGGCGAGGTTGGTTGTGAAAGGTTTTCAGCAAAAACCTGGTGTTGATCACAACGAGATATTTGTGAAGATGACTACTATTCGAGTAGTGTTAAGTCTAGTGGCTTCTGAAGATCTCTACCTTGAACAGTTGTATGTAAAGACAACTTTTCTTCATGGTGACCTATATGAAGAAATTCACATGAAGCATCCAGAAGGATTCATAGTAAAAGGCAAGGAAGAGATGGTGTGCAAGCTAAAGAAGAGTTTGTATGGTTTAAAACAAGTCCCGAGACAGTGGTACAAGAAGTTTGACAACTTCATGCATAGAGGTGGTTACTCACGGTGTAATGCAGATCATTGTTGTTACTTCAAAAGGTGTGGTTCTTACTACATCATATTATTACTGTATGTGGATGATATGTTGGTTGCCGGAACATCTCTACAAGAAGTTGAGAATTTGAAGAAACAATTATCAAGCGAGTTTGCTATGAAAGATCTTGGTGAAGCAAAGCAGATTCTTGGTATGAGGATCATAAGAGACAGAGCTAAGGGTGAAATTATGCTTAGTCAGGCTGAATATATTGAACGAGTGTTGAAAAGGTTCAATATGGAGAATGTTAAACCAGTTAGTTCTCCACTTGGAAGTAAAATTCGTCTTTCAAGTATGCAGTGTGTGAAGACAGATGAAGAAAAGGAGTACATGACTAACATACCATATTCTTCGGCTATTGGGAGTCTAATGTATGCTATGGTGTGCACGAGACCGGATATTGCACATGCAGTGGGAGTAGTGAGTAGATATGCAAGCAACCCAGGAAAACAACATTGGGAAGATGTGAAATGGATTCTCAGGTATTTGAGAGGTAACACAAACGTACCATTGTGTTATGGAAAAGGTGGTTCTATTTTGAGGGGTTATGTGGATGCAGACTTCGCAGGTGATGTAGATAAAAGGTGAAGTACGACCGGTTATGTTTATACTATGGGGTCAGCTGCAGTGAGTTGGAACTCAAGGTTACAAAAGTTGGTGACATTATCTACTACGGAAGCGGAGTACGTAGCGGTGACGGAAGCGATCAAGGAGATGATTTGGTTACAAGGATTATTAGCTGAGTTGGGCAAGGAACAAGGAGATAATGTTCTGTTTAGCGACAGTCAAAGTGCTACACATTTAGCCAAGAACTCAGCCTATCATGCTAGGACGAAGCATATAGATATCCGTTATCATTTCATTCGGGATCTCTTAGAAGAAGGAGAGTTGAAGCTCGAGAAGATTCTTGGTTCGAAGAATCCGGCGGATATGTTTACCAAGGGAGTTACATCAGACAAGCTAAAGCTCTGCAAGGATTTAGTTGGTCTCTCAGAATGAGGATCTGGGAGGGGAGCCGCACTAACAAGGAAGATGTTTTAGCACCGTCAATCCAAAGTTGAAGAGTGGAAGACAATCAATAAGTCTTCAAAGTGGGAGATTGTTAGTTATTGAAGACTAATTAATTATTTCCTAAAGTTAGCCGTGATTATTTTAGGAAAGGGGTTTCCTAAACCGGTTAGGATTCTTGGTGACCAAATCTTGTAACCTATATAAATAGGTAGTTAGGCCTTGTAGAATTTGTGCATTGTGTAGAAAACGATTAAGAGATCGGTGAGAGATTTCTTGTATAGCTTTTAGGTCTAAAGCTAGGATTTCGTTGTGAGAGCATATTGGTGAGGAACAAGAGACAAGGTTATCGTCTCGGGTAATTGTTGCGGTGTAACCAAGGATTTGCTGGGATTCACACGACGTTGTAATCGTTTTTCTTCATAGTGGATTTGAGTTGGTGCGACTCAAAGTGGACGTAGACAATATATACAAGTTGTATGTATTGGTCGAACCACTATAAATCTTGTGTCTTGTGAGTTGATTTATCTTTCTCGTATTATTATAGTTGCTTGCGCTTGGTTTACTTATTATTCATCATAATATCTCAAAATCCGTTATTCCGCGGTTGTCAGTGATTATTCCCTAAGAAAATCCTGACAGTTCACACAGAGAACTAGGAATTGGAATTGTTGCTTACAGTCCTTCGGGAAGAGGATTTTTTGCCTCTGGTGCAAAAATGGTTGACAACCTAGCCGATAACGACTTCCGAAAGGTCTGTGCATAATATATCTGATTTACAGTTGAAGCATGCACATTTGGTTGTTTCCTAGAAAAAACAATGTACAAGTGTTTATTTCTTAATATCTTGTATCAGATTTCGTTTATGTAACTAATACTCGTTTCACGTTTATTTTAGAGCCTGCCGAGGTTTCTACCCGAGAATCTTAAGCAAAACAAAAATATATTTGAAAGAGCGAGTGAGTTGGCTTTAAAGAAAGGGTGCACCACTTCCCAACTTGCATTGGGGTGGTTACATCATCAAGGAGACTTTGTTTGTCCAATTCCAGGCACAACTAAGATTGAAAACCTTACTCAGAATATCGGTGCTTTATCTGTGAAACTAACAGCCTCAGAACTTGCTCAACTTGAATCCCTTGCTTCTGCTGATGCAGTAAAAGGTGACAGATATGGAGGAGCTTATGCAAAGACTTGGAAGAATTCAGACACTCCGGAACTGTCTTCTTGTTAGAGGGGTGAAAGATTCTTTCGGTTTGCATCTGCATACATTGAAAGATAGGTTATGTTGTTTGTATTTCAGCTTCCTGCTGTGTTCTTTGTTTGCCTTCTAGTGACCAACTGTTCTTTGGATAATGCCGCTTTGTTTTATGACAAGACAAGACATTTAAGTAATTTGCTGTTAGTATATGAAATATCGGATTGCTACATGTTACTGTTATTTTTCCTACCTAATTACACTTCATTTTGGAAGAGTGGCTCAAGTTTAGCATAGCACAGTTTGGGAATTTCTCCTCCGTGCTACTCTTAACCTTTGAACCTTCAATGGCATACCCTCTTTGGTTTGCAACATCAATCAAAGCATTGATCTTCACTTGGAAACTACCTTAAATTTGAATTTGCTCTTGCATTTTTCACTATTTTCCTCTGAGCTGAATTTGCCTTTGTGCTTTCCACCTTGGTTATTTTCTCCTCTGCTTTTCTCGTAATTTCTCTCTCTTTTAATATGAATACAACCTCACGGTTTTAAAAAAAAAAGTACACCTTCATTTGATTATGTCATCTTTTATTGCTAATTCTGATACCAAGCCATTATTAGTAAGAATCCACATTCCTTTTATTCTTTTTGTATTTCAACTGCTTAAGCTAAGACGAGAGTATTGTATAGTTCGGGGATGCATTGCATTTTTTCTTTATCCATCAAGATGTGAAACTAACTATCCAAGTCGGGACAGCCGGACAGGGATTACGTTGGAACTACTATCTACATCAAGAATGATCTCAAGTGATTTGTTCTTCTCCAACAGGAGCAGCCCAAACAAATACGAGTCCTCAGATTTGTTATATGCCACTTCTTGAGGAGTGGGAGAAACAGTCGGAATTGAGTTGAACTATAATTATCAAATAAACACTTTTCTTTGTTTTGTTTTTGTGTACTCTTTGATTACTTTCCTTGTTGGTTAGAAGAGATCACTAGGACACTAAGATCGACCAACGCAACCACCCATGGATATATTGTTCAAAGTTCCGCAAGCAACAGTACATAGTGGAACAAAGGTGCACAACCAAATAAACAAAACAAAACAAAAAAAAACTACTATTTACCTAGTCTGCAAGACGAAATAACAACTCTACAGCTACATATTTATGAGCAACAGCAGCAGGATAAAAACTTAAGTAGACACTTCAGACGAAAACCCTGGGCACAGATTCCACAGGCTTGCAATCAGTCTCCCTCAACACAGTCTTAATCCCTTTCCCTCCACCATTCGCCAGATGATGTATTCCATGCTCAGGTCCCTTCATGTAGGCTCTGTTCTCTCTTTCAGCATCAAATGATACATTGAACCGTTTCTCCACATCTACAAAATATATATATATATATATATATATATATTCATGTTCTCGTCATTACAGTTTAAGTGATTAACTGCAAGAACGCATCTTGGGCAACTAAAAACATATCATTAAAAAAAAAGAAAAAAAAAAGAAAAAAGTACCTTTAGCAAGATTGTCATGGAGCTGACCGTCTCTAGTGAGGGCCATCATGATTTGAGGCAACCCAAGAGGAAATGCATCACCTTTGTCAACCTGCCAAAAATGGATCGTCTTGCCATAAGTCTTGGCAACCTTATCAAGATCTTGACGCTGGATAGGACCAGGCACACCAGGCATGAATAACACACCACTCTTCACTTCATACTCGTGGGAGTGCCACAGTGGTTTCTCGTTGTCTGGGAGTGTCAAGAAGAGATTCTCAGATACGATGTACTCGAGACCGATGAGTCGTGCATGAGGTTCTGGGCTGTCGTAGATCAAGCACTGACGCATTTCTTCGTTTTGATGTGCGCAGAAATGGTGAGATTCAACTTGCCTAGTCATGTCGTACCCATAGAAATGAAACCTATTGACATAAATTACAAATACATCAAAAAGATCAAACTTGATGAAGGATTTAGACGGAGAGAGATACTGGGATGATAGATTACTTACGCGCAGAGGTGCTGGTGAATTTTGTTAATAGGGCCAAAGCCTTGGATAGCACTCGTTGCCGTTTCAAGAACTGCTGTTCCTGTTTGTGTTGGTTCCCCTGGTACTTTCGACGTTGCCATTCCGATCTAACTTTCAATTTTCAATTTGTTTTTTCTTATCTCTCTCTCTCTCTTTCTCTTGGATCTCTTTGTATGGTCCCTGTCTATATACAGATGATGCGGGTGTGGATATGGATGGCAATCCCTTTCTGCTGCATGAAGTCTGTTCTCGTGTCATTAAAAATTATACCTAGACGTGTCAACACTAGTTTTACAACGTGGCAGACATGTAAATCTTTTCCCCTGCTTTTCTTCACTCCCGTATTGACTCATATTGTTCCATACACGTGGTATAATCCCCAATGTAAACTATTCTTCTAGCTCTCTTAGGAATTTTTCTATCTTGAACTTTGTCGGAACTAGAGATGGGATTGTTCAGCCCTTTCCCTACGTGAAGGGAGTACCAATATGAAAATTGTGCACCATCAGTTGGTTTCACAATTGGTACTGATGTTTATAGAAATGAAAATTGTGCACCATCACTTTAGCATCTTTGCCACTCGAACGCCTTTGACAAATAAAGCTTTCACATTCAAGATTTCATCCTATTGGTCTAAAAAGACCTTTTCTAATGCGAAAATTTCCTATTGGTCTAGAAAGACCTTTTCTAATGCAGAAGCTTCCAATGATGTGGACACTTGGCATAACTTTTACATCGAATATTTAACTGTCCGTTATTGACGGTGCTGACAATAAAGTTGGTGGACAATACTTATGTTAAGATTTAAACTTGGATTATTTAGTTACGGCGTGTTTACTCTGATACCTAACCGTACCTGAGTTAAGGTGGACAAATACTTTACTTCAAAACTAAAGATTACGGCAATATAAGAAAATCAGATTTTTCTGATTATTCCATTAATAGGAAATCAGATTTTCCCAATTATTTCCAGCTTAATTAAGGAAATTGTGTTAGTATGGAAATCGTGTTACGAAGGAAACTGGGTTTTCATCTTTTGTCTATATATATAGAGACTTTATAAACTGTACAACTTATTCAGAAAATTATTAGATTACAGCTTCCGTCAAAATCAAGGCAGCCATAAATCAACATCAACTCAATGAGTTTGAAAAAGAAACAACTATTGCTAGGAGATTGAGGCTGAATCTAAGAAAGAAGAAATTCTATGCAGTATTACGTTCCATCAGATTTAAACACAACCATATTTTCCAAGAAAGAAGAAATTCTATAATCCATGTTAAATTCAGAGAAACAGATAAGAACAGGGAAAATTGGTTTGTAAGCACAAGAAAAACTCCAAAGACATAATAGGTTTGTCTATATTCTCTTTACATACAAGAAATATTTGTATCTGTACTGATTTTCCATCAAATATTTTGCTTACTGAACAATTGAATTACACTGACAGAACAATCAATGGAAAAAGAAAAAACAAATAAGAGATCAAACGAAAAACAATCAATGCAATATTTTCTTAAGTTAATAAAGAACCAAAATCATAAAATTGATCTTTAAACAAAACACATCATATTTCGATTTCGTTAATCGATAACATAGTCTGATTTTTTATATTTAAAGACATTGGATCAAAGAAACTGAGAAGTGATATTTAAGAAAAAACGGAGCACCTTCACCAACTTCGGGTTGATCGCGTGTGTGGAAGAGGGGAGTAACGGGTTGGGCAAGTCCGTGCCTGATCCAACACCCATCTCAAGTTCTGCTGCTTTTCCACCCCAGTTGTTTGCACCCAACTCCCTGAGTTGATTATCGGACTCAGTATCCGGATCAGTTAGGCACTCAAAACAGCGAGTCACCATTGTTCTCAAATCTCATTTTCTTCTTTATTTTTAACCCATCAAATCTAATTCAAAATTTGACATCTCTGCTGCCATCAGTGGTGACGAGCTAATTTTGAATCATAGTTGGTGGGAGAAAACTGAAATTGAGTCAACTGTTCATCTTTAATCAGATTCGACAAAAAAAAAAAAAAAAATCAACGGAAAACTAGATGGGGTATAGACAAATCTGTTTGTAGCAAGGACACGGTTCTTTCCTCCTAGACCTTTTCTCAATTCATCATTCCTCTGAGTTCGTTGGTGGTTGTTGGAGTTGTACATCTCCATTCGGAGAAATAAGGAAAAGGAGATGGAGACAATTGACTGGAAAATAGGTAATTAATGAATATAATCTTATTTTTTATTTAATCTTTTTATTTATGGGGCCTACACATAAAATAAATATAGGACCTCGTATCAAAAAACTCATCTTCATGAGAATTTTAATCCTCGGAACTAAAAGAAAATTGGTTAAACGGGGGTCTAAAATCCCTCCTTCATATTTAGTAATTGATCCCTCATAACTTGTAAGACCCTACTGTTGGAGATGGATTTATGCCAAACGGAGGTCAAAAATTCTATGTATCAGTAAAAATAAAGAGATACACCCTGTCTTGGAGATGCTCTATTTGACGCTTGGTTAGCATGCCTTTCAATATTGACTTACGTGGATAAAGAAGTGAGAAAACAGTAATCTTTTTTTGGTTAGCATGCCTTTCAATATTGACTTACGTGGATAAAGAAGTGAGAAAACAGTAATCAAAAAAAGAGAGTTTAGATAGGTAAACCGGATATCCTCCTCTCTTTCTTTAACGGTTTTACCCCGGCATAATGATTTTTATAGGGGATACAAATACACCAATCGAAAATACATTATAGGCATGGTCATGGGATAAACTCTCTCATAAATAATGGTTGGTGTATTTATCCTATTAATCTAAAATGTAAATAAATAAAAACCCATATTTTATACCGCATATTTCTATTTTTTCTCCGCTTATTTGACGCATTGAGACGGGGAAGTACAACGCCCGCAATACCAAATCAAAACTGAATCGTCACGGGGCAGGGTGAATATCCCGCACACACCAAATTATCGCCATGGGGAGAACACTTGGCAACGTACGACTTAAAATGAATAAGAAAAGATTAAAAAAAAAATCATATTCAATTTGGAATGAATTCGCGAGGACACTTGGCAACGTATGATTGATTTAAAAAGAATAGGAAAAGATAAAAAAAGAAAACCGAATTCAACTTGGAATTCGCAAGAACACTTGGGAACGTATGGTTGGTGTAAAAATTACAAACTCAAAAGGAGAACCTAACCTACCGTGTTTGGAATTTATGGAAGTCCAAATTCAATTTGAAAATCGAGTATCTACGGTATAAGAACTCTTTTTTCCAAATTAATATCTAAAGGGGAAAAAAATCCACGTATTTTCTGCGAAAATAAAATGAAAAAATAGATTAAATATACCCATATTCTTCACCTATTTAATGTGTTTGCCCGCCACACCATTCAAAAATGCATCGTTACGGGGCGGGGCATAGTCCCGCGCACACCAAATAAAAACTGCATCGCTACATGACGGGGCAAAGTCCCGCACACACCAAATCAAAAATGCATCCCCACGGCGCGTGGCGACTCCCCTCACACACCAAATCAAAAATGCATCTCCACGGTGCAGGGCGAAGCCCCGCACACACGGAATCAAAAACACATCTCCACAGGGCGAGGCGAATCCCCGCGCACACCAAATCAAAAATGCATCCCCAAGGGGAAGGGCGAAGCCCCGCGCACACCAAATCAAAAATACATCCCCACGGGGCGGGACGAAGCCCTGCACACACACCAAATTGAAAGAAATAAAATGCACCGGGCACAAATCTTGTTAGTATTAGTACCAATATAAGGCAGTTTGTTTCGCGACCCTATCAGTAAGCACCACAATATTATAGAGAAAATCCATTCATTTCTTTCTTTCTTTCTAGACATGGTAGAAAAGGTGTTCCTTTATTATTTGATGATGAAACTTTCACAATTGGTACATGTTTTTATGATATAACCTATATATTGAGAGGACCTTTTTTATACTCTTCATTCTTCAGTTATTGTGGAATAGAGAAATCAGAGAAGATACCAAAAGCTGCACAATGATTTTTTGAGCTCCTCCTGTATGTTTATAGTGGCTGGGGGCGTGTCTGCACAATGTAGATATCCTTTCCGACAATACAACCCTCTACATCCTGTGGGCACCCAAACTTCTGCTCAAGGAAAAACCCTATAGAACAGAGACGCTGCCCAAGTTGCTGACGGAATATTCCGTCAATGGTTAGTGGCTTTTGACTGTAATCGACTGTCAAATGTATTACCTCCCCATCTGCCGGACCTGCACCAAGAACTAGCATCTCCTCACTGAAATTTGCAAATGCTAAAGTTCGTACTTGGCCGTCAAATTTTCCGGACGAAAGTCTCCATGGAGTTCCACGGGTACCTGAAGCTAGGGTTTCACCAAGCCCTGGTGCAATCTCGGCTTCGACCACATTAGGGTCACGGTCTGTTGGACTTAACGTGTGTAGCACAAAGGACAAATCTGGTGACAGCATTTCCTGTACAAGTACTGCCATCGTAGCATTCTTCTGTGGTACACCAGCAGATCGCCGACTTAGGACTGCTCTCCTGGTATAAAGAGATGCCCAAACTCGGGCGATAGAGTTTTCAAAAACGGCAGGGTTTGAAGTGCTGACATTTGGGATGGAGTCGTATAATCCAGCAGCGGACATTCCTGCTAAGTCCTCAACGTTCGCACTCGATCTTACGATCAAGCGAGCATTGCTTGGGAAGATTTCTGTTATCTTGTTGACTATTTCTGCAGAGGGTTTCTGGGCTGAAACCAGTTCTTGGAGCTGAGAACATATTTTATCGAGTTCACCTCCTTCCATTTTGGATGTTTCAGCCTGCTCTAGAAGTGACAGAAAAGCTTCAGTGGATCCACTTTCCTCTAATGCTTTCTCCATTGAACCGAAAGGTATTACTGCTCCCAAAGGAACACTAAAAGAAGCCGGTACCCCTTGTTCACTGTAAACTGCCATCATTAATGATGAAGTCAGCTTAGGTATTTTCGTGTACCCATTGATCCTTTTAAGGGTATACATAACAAACAAGCGCATCAATACGAAAAAAGAAAAAGAGTAATTCATTCAGAGAAATAAATAAAGGATCTAGTGAGGTAACTCTTCTCATTTATAGGTACCTCAGTTACGAACTACTGACAGGTAAAAGAAGTTTAAAGCAAATGACAACAAAGAGAGAGACATGATGCCCAAAGATTTTAAAATTAACATTGTAGGCAAAGAAAGTGCATGCAGAAAATTTTTTGCAAGGAAAGAATATACGTTGTAGTTTGTACACCAAGAAGATTTACCTTTTTCAGAAAGTGCAGCCAAAGAAGCCAACTGACCACAAGCAGCAGCCTTTGCACCAGAAGTTTGGGCATCCGCATCTGCGAGTTCGAGAACTTCTGCAGTGCCGACATTCTGAAGTAAAAACAATTTCCCGATTAGCAATTTGATAATCAAATGAGAAGAATAAAATAGAAAATGTTAACCAATAAATCAAGTATAACAAAATGTACCTGGCTTGAGGAAGGCACTAGGACTTTGGACAATGACAAAGACTTGGCTACTAGGGAATCCTTCGGAATTGAAGCCCCACTTATTTTGATATCACGCCAAACCTCTTTGCCCTTGCTCAATGTTGATGCTGATAGATCAACACTTGTAGAGGATGCTTCCAACCTGAAAGACACCCCATCTCTCAAATTAACAAGGAATTCTATATAAAGAGCCAAAATTTGCCTTCAGAGAGGGCTATGCCAAGAAAATAACCTAACAGATTCTCCGTCAAGATTTTGGATGTCAGCAATCTTGTCATCATCTTCACAAGTCACAAAAACCACCTTTTCCTGCAAACCTCAGAGAACAGTATGATGAGTGCACAATTTCATCCAGTGATACTGTAGAGTGAAAGTATTAGACTTACTTGCCGGGCCCTCACACCAAGATGTGATAAATGAGGCAATTCCTGTAAGAGTACCACCCCAACAATGTTGTTCCCTGCAGCTGTAACCTGCAAAAGTTGATAAATCAGATTCAATGGTGTATCCATATTGGTACTGGTTTACTTATCCAAGTAGAAAGAAGAAGAGTCGGAACCTCCTCGTCTCCATCAGCTTTTTTGACCACTAGAATAACAGGTCCTGTTATAGATGACGATAAAGACCCGGGAACAATCCGCTCTACCTGGATAATATAGTAAAATTTGGTGTGTCATTTAGCAGAGGTTTTTCGAAACTTAACTACTCCCATGAAAGCTCACATTACATGGAAGCTATACATAAATTAAACAAAGACAACCTTAGAATTTCATGATCCAAAACAAACGGAGAAAAATTCAACAAAAGAGTTTCTTATTTATTGGAGGACTTCAATATTTTCTGAAAGAAAATGACAACTGGATTACAAACATCATATCTAGTCTTGGGGAAAAAATTGAAAAATACCTGAATTTATGGAAAAAATTGAAAAATACCTGAACAAGGGTCCCAACAGCAGCTCCAGGAACAAGAACGTCCCAACCTTGTGATCCTACTGTCTTTCTTACAGATTTCAAAAGAATGGTGCAAAGTTTTGATACCTGGAAAACAACTCTAAACATGGCAATTGCAGGCAGATAAGTTAGAACGCAAGTCATAAGTTTATTTTTACTGATATAGTTGAAGATTTATATAACAAAATCCAAGATACAGCGGTGCATTAGAGGAGTTTTATCATCAAAAGAAAAAAAAAAAAAAAAAAACAGTACCCTGCACGAATCTCAGCCTCAGTATACGTCCTCACACTATTTTCAGGAACCCCAAGAGCTTTCCCTAGCACCTGCAAGGGTCAGTAAGGGCCTTATCAGCACCTTTATTCTGCTGATCTAGCTAACCATCAAGATAAAAAAGACCATCCAACGCTAAGTCGAAGGTGTCAACGGGTGTCACACTAGCTGTTACCAACTGGAGCCAAAACTAGTTAGTCAAGTTGTGTGAATACGAATTCTGGAAACCAATATCATTGCCTGAATCCAACCATCATACTTAGGGCATCAGAACTATAGCACAAGTATTGTGCACATCAACACCTTTAGATAAATTTGGATGAGGAGCCTTGTGCAAATAAACTCCAGATAAAACAAGGAGATACAAACCTGTACTCTATGAGGGAAGATACTAAGAAGTGCTTCCAAATATTCTTCAGTTAGCCTTCTTGATCTATCAAGAGTAGCCTTGAGCCTCAAGGCCCATATAGTTTTTCCATCCTCACTGCCTGAATATAACAACAATACACACAAAAAACAGGGGTATATTCGGAGGAGTAAAAAAGATGCTGATGTGAGTTGTTTGTGAAACAACTGAAAAGTATGCTTAAGAACATGCTATTGCAAACAACAAGTAACACCAGAATGTACCTTCTTTTACAGATAGACCTTTTTGTTTCCATGCAAGGAGTTCATTCTCAATACAGATACATTCCTTTGACTTAAAACCGGAAAGTCCCAGTTGGCGAATGCCAACAGTAAGAGCATCAAATGGATCATTCCAATTCTTTAACCCTGCAGTATCTGCAAGCTTAGAAGATCCTCCTATAGCTTCAAGTGCATTGAGGAACCTACCCACAAAGACCAAAATATTTTAGTCACAGATGAGCTAGGCAGCTAGCTGACTGACACGACAAACTCAAACCCGTGTCTTACAGAAACAAGCATCTAATGTCTATAGTGATGTTAAGCAATCAATACTGTTCCAATCAATCCCTATG
Source organism: Papaver somniferum (assembly GCF_003573695.1). Classification (NCBI taxonomy): domain Eukaryota; kingdom Viridiplantae; phylum Streptophyta; class Magnoliopsida; order Ranunculales; family Papaveraceae; genus Papaver; species Papaver somniferum. The sequence continues at coordinate 181,751,234 of NC_039360.1, forward strand.
GCCTATAGTGATGTTATCGATGACCACAATAATGCAGTTTACCTGTTGTTTTTGCCATTGAGAAGCTAAAATGAACTTTATCAAAGTTCGAAAGGGTAGAAAACAAACATATACCTGCTTAAAAGTACAAAAGAGTAGTCCTCAAGGCCAATTTCGGAAAGGCGCCACTGCATAAAACTCAGTTTTATTAATACCAAAACATTCTACCAGACACCCACTGCATTAGAATATTAGGCAACTATTATTATCTCTATCCTACCTTTTGACGGGTAGCTATCGCAGTATCAGGGGCATCATTTCGGATGCCACTTTCAAGACCTTTCAAAAGTGTTGCTCTCAAACCCATTAATGATTGTAAGGTCTTCACTAATATATCAACTCCACCGTTGTTCAGGAAATTACTTGAGTCGTCCAACTTGTCCAAACTCTGTAATACAAATTAACTTGATAAAATCGTCTGATTTCCTAGGATGAAACTCTTTTGGTGTCAGTATTTAAAATACGTATTGAACTATTATATTAAAAATGTCCACTGTAAAAGGAAAGCAAGAAATTAAAATTTAATGTATACTAAGACTCCAAAGATCAAGAAAATTTGGAGTTCCATATATATTAACTTCAGGTAAATTTCACAGCATGATGGGCTGCCAGCACCTATGCATACAAATATCTTACATATCTGTCTTTTAGAAACATGTCGACCCTTAACCTGCTTAAATTGATAGAGCAAAGAGCTAACAACTTAACATGAAACTTTACCTTCTTGCACTCCAGAAATAGATTAAGCGCCGTCAAGCTCTGTCCATCCAACGATTCCCTGATCGATTCAAGTTGCTCGGCAAGGCTAAAATAGTACACGTAAAAAAAATTCATCGACCACTAAAATTAGATGCGTGAGAAATTTCTGTAATCAGCTACAGAAAGCTAGCATGTGCATTTCGAACCTACATACAGTGACTCCAACAATGTAGAAAATAAGGATCCAAAGAATAAAACTAATGTAAATGTCGTGCTAACCTGCCAGCATTAAAGAAGTCTTTAAGTTCATGATGAAATATCTTAAATTGTTCCACGAAAGCCCCATTATATTCTCCAGGATTCTTGGTAATTCTGGCAAGCATTGCTTCTGTAGCAACTAGATCTTCAGGCCCAGCACAACGGTGAAGTTTGTTTTGTATTGTGTGCTTGATTTCTTGCTGAAAAGAGAACTAATCAACAAAACCTCTCAAACTTATAGTCATTTTTGATTTTTTGCATTTATTCCATTAGATACTACCTTGAGATCATGAGGAATATCGTTCCGATGAGCAATATCTCTAATTCGAGTTAAAGGAACCGATGCAGTGAATTCCGATTTGAATGATGGCAAACATGGATGAATTTTGCGTATAACAAGTATTTCCTGCAACAATAAAGTAGTACAAGAGAGAAAACAATTAGTGACGGAATGTCTGTATGGCAGGAAACCAGCGGCATGCAAGAACAGGAGAAAGAGCATATCGAAAACGATTGTGGTACAAATGCCCATAACGGAAAGCATCACATCAAGAACCAGCTTGAAATTGAACGAGCAAGAGTTAGATTCTACCATTAGGTTTGGACAAATTTGTTTGCCATCATTCACAAAAACAGACGAAGTAGGTTCACAAAAAATGATAGCAAAGTTTCCAATTTTATGTAAACACTAGAATCTAAAATGTATCAAAAAGAATGTAAGCAACCTGAGGCGACGCATCTTTCCTGGACGAAATTCTTTCAAGTTCACGAAATATGAGCCTTGAAATTTCAGCATGTCTGTTTGGCCTATGGTGTCCACCATCTTCAAAGCATGGTATTTGCCCTGTGTTTATCCACTACATCCAATAAAAAGATTTTGTAAGACACGTTGAAGGCACAGAACAACCAATTCCAAGAAACTCTTTCAGGTAAAAATAAATCTTAAAAAGCAATTAACCTTCAAGTAGATAGAAGCATATATAAGAGCTTCCAACCGATCCTCGTTTTCGAGATTTTCAACCAACAATTCACGCACCAAGTCTAGCTGCATAAACATTTGATAAACAAAAACGTTATGCACAGAATTAAAAGCATAAAATCTACATGAACATTAACTTATATAAGACTGTAACAAGCGAACAATACCTTCCTCCACCAATTCCTCGCATTTCGATCACCTTCCACTAATTTTAATGCACACCCTTGAAGACCACTAGTATCCCACCCTCTATGTGCCTCCCTATTTCCATGTTCATTCGACCTCATAAATGAGGCAGCCTTCCCCTGCCATTGTTCTACAAATGGACTAGCTGCACCTCCTTTAACAGGCTCCCCGACTCCAACTCCGTTACTACTTTGTGTCTCTACTGCTCCACCATCATTACTAGTCCCATCCAGTGTTGATAGATTGACAGATTCTCCAGTGTTGTTCCAATGACAAATCATTTGAAAGAAGCCATCTTGTGGGAGAGTAAATTTTCTATTATCACCACCTTCCCATACCACATTATTCTCATCTTTCCCAGCAATCACAAATTTGAATTCAATTAATTCACCCCCTTTAGTTTCAACCTCACTTACCCAACCTTTTTCTGTCCAATTCATTTGTAATTTCTTCTTCCATGATCCAAATTCTTTAGAAGAACCCAAAATCCCAACACTTTCACCAAATTGTACTTGATGATTCAACAAAACCCTCAGCTTTACTTTCCCATTATTCCCCATCTTCTTTTCTTCTTCTCTAGAAAAAAAATCAAAATTATAAAATTCTATAAAATAAAAAACTGTTTAATTATATGAATCGGAATAAAGAATGAGAATGATTATTGTTATTATTATTACCTTTTTTCAAGAGATGAAACGCTGCAAGTGATTCGAAAACCTAGATATTTCTGAGAAGTGAATGAGACTCTATTATTGCGTTTGTGAAAATTTGTATTTGTGCAAATCTTATTACGCCATTGATGAACAAGATTATCGTTTTTACAATTAGAAGACTGAAGTAAACGAAGTGAAGCCATTGTTTGATGTAACACTAACTAGGGTAGTGAAAGAGAAAAATAATAAAATTAAGTATTGAAAATGGCCATGGAGGTGTGGTCTGGTCAGACCCAAATCTCTCTTGGAAGATGAGTGACGAACTGAAGGAGATGAGTTAGTTATTTATGGCTCGACACGTGGAAAGAGTAATTACGAAGGAAGAAGAAGAAGATGACGAATCCCTAAAATGGGAATCTGTAGACAGAGTCACGTGACAAGTAAGGTACAGGGTTCTTCTTCTAGGCTCGGGTTAACTTCTGAACGTTGATATGCTGCTACAGCCTACAGTAGGTGGGCGGGTGCAGTGAATTTGAAGAAAGTGAACTCGAGAAACACGACATGAGCATGGAGACAGTAAATTCACGTCGACACAGGGAATATCTAGCAGTGGATGTTCACGTTTTTATGCGTCATGGGAAGTGGGAAAACACTAACTTCTTTTTCCCGCGTCCTAATGGTCTAGTACGCGTAAAACTCCATTACTCCATGGGACACTTTTATCGAAACAAAAAGAAAATGTTTCATCCCACATTTGGTAGGCATACGATTTATAAAGGAGATATCAGTCCTGCTAAGTAGTATACCATTTCATCGATCCAACGATTAGGATCGGTGCGATTTTTTTGTCCTATATGAAATGGTATCAACACTTAGTAGAACTGGTATCCCTCTTTATAAATCATGAGTAGGCCTAACCTAAAAGTCGTTCATTTTTCAAATAATTTATCTGCTTATCCTAGTCATCAAATGCAATGCTTTGTGCTGCCTACAACAACTCTTGATATTTTTGATAAAGTCCAGCGGGACTTTTGGTGGAGCAAGAAAAATCCTAGAAAATCTATATATCCTAAAGTTTGGCGTAAGATTTGCACTCCTAAGAGTATTAGTGGCCTTGCCGTTAGAAACCCTCAAAGGGTGCGCACTTCTTTATTAACTAGGTTGGCCTGCGAATGCTTCATAACCCTGATGACCTTTGGGTTAGGATTCTAAAAGGGAAATGCTTTCCTGGAGATAATCCCATTCACAAACATAAAACCTATCAAACCTCTTGAATTTGGAACGGTATTAGGAAAGGTCTGCACATAGTGAAACAAAATAGCATTTGGGAAATCGGTATAGGAAGGTTTTAAATCTTGGTTTTCTGATCCATGGAAGGAATACACTGCAGTCTTTAGTATTACATGCTGGCACATTTGGAAATATAGGAACTCTGTCCTGTTTGATAAGATAGCTCCTGACCCAGTAAATTGTCTTAGGCTGATTAAGAAATCCCTCGTTGATTGGGATATTGATGTTAGTATGAGTGGTACTCTCAAGCAAAATGGGGTTTCACGAATTAGTCAACCTATTCAAACTGTAACAAGGTATACTCATAATATTGTGCATGTTGATGGGTCCTATGATGCCACCACAGGGCATTATGGAGTGGGGATTATTTACTGGTATAATAATGCAATTTCTGATATCAAAGCTTTTTCAGGAATTACCACCAGTGCAGACTGTGCAGAGGCGATTGCAGTAATGAGAGCGGCGGTATGGGCTAACGAGTTACAACTTGAAGATCTAAGAATTCAAAATGACCGTAAAGAGGTGACTTTATTTTTGCAAAACAAGCCGTCAACTTGCGACTGGAGACCAAAGGCAATACTTTCAGATGTTAAAAGTCTTTGTGGCAGTGCTATTAGTACTAGAATTTATCATGTTAATCGACGACTTAATCGTGAAGCTGATGTTTTGGCTAAATGGGCTAATCAAAAACAAAGTTGTATCTCGTATAATTATCCACCTCACAAAGATCTTAAACGTAAATTGATAAACGGCATTGTAAGAGATTGGGATATTACTCTGTATAATCCGTCCTAGCTGTTAATATAATTCTTGTTTATTTTAAAAAAAAAATCCTTGGCTAATTTTTTATCTTTTTTTTTAGGATTGCATTGAAGAAAACCAAACGAAAATAAACAGATAGATTGTTGTCATGCCATCAGTACAGTATATTTCCTGTTATGAGTTTGAGACAACAACCTATTGGTATTATTAGGTCGGTTTCTGTGGGAGGTAGTATAAAAGTTGTTTTGTCGTGCCACATGGCATGACAAACTAGTTTCCCCATTATGGTAAAACTGGCAAATTTTATTAAAATAGTTATTGTGTTTAAAAAATTATATTGTGTTTTGTGAGACCCTTATCAATTAAAAAATTAGTTATTTGTGGGGGACCTGGAAAAAATTAGTTATTTATTAAATTTTATGAATTATATAATATTTTATGGGGTCCCCTTAGGCCCCTTCCTATGGGTGTGACAAACATGAATGTTTGCCATTTAAGCACTCACTATGGAGGGGGCAAAATGGCAAACTGGCATGGCTAAGTGGCAAATTTGCCACTTAGCCAGGTCAGGTCAAGTTTCTACCGAACGGTCGAGTCCCGACCGCTCGGTCCAGTTTGCACCGTTAGGTGTTTACTACACCGCTACCGGGTTTTATAAGACCGGCCGGTTTAGTTTGCACCGCTGAGTAGAATCTGATCCAACGGCCATAATTTTCCCCTATAAATACCACATTCCTCTACCATTTTAACTCACACCTTCTCTTCTCTACTCTTCACATTTGTTAATCTAAAACAAATTTCATCATCTAACTATTTCATTCACTTGTATTGTATAATTTCTTTAATATGTCTCAATCTAATACTCAATCTAAACAACAAAAGAAGAAGATTAGGGGTCCAAAATTTACCGTAGCCGAAGATGAAAGCATTTATAGAAACTATGTGTTCTTTACAGAAGATAGTATCGATGGTGCCAGTCAACAATCTACCAAGTTGTGGGATAACATATTTGCTAAGTTTCGAAACGAAACTATGAACATCAACGAGCGTGATGAAAATGGATTGTCCGGTCGCTTTGTTACAATAAACGCCCAAGTTTCCTAGTATGTCGACGCTCTAATGCAAGCTGCTCATGGTCGAGAGAGCGGTCTTGTCGATGTTGATGTCGAACGAAAGTGCCGAACTGATTGGCACCATAAACATGGGATAAATTTTGCTTATGAAAGTTGTTATCATATTTTGAAACTGTTGCCTAAATATAATCCAGAAGTGTTAGCAAACATGGAGAATGTACCTAAAAGTTCACCATACACTTCTTCACCTTCAACGCCAGCTTCACAACCATCTCAATCATCTCATCCCCTTCAGATAATCCATTTTCTTCACCAGAAACCACCAGAAACAACAATTCCAACTTGAATGTCAATACTGCAATTAAGAGAAAATTATTAGGAAGAAATCATGCAAGAGCAGTGAGAAAAGCTGCCCAAGAAGGATAAACAAGTGAAGGAGGTAGTAGTACTATGGAAACTTTGATAGAGCATCAGAAGGTCGTCGAAAAACAAAGAGTTGTAAGTCGCAAGTTCTTGACTAAGGAGATGAAAAAACATCGACTAACTCAAGAAAAAATTGTTTCAGACTATGACAAGAATAAAATTCTAAATGCAGACACCAAAAAAAATGAATGCCAGACGATTGATGGTATGGGAGATGGATATGTACAGGTTAACAGAGGAATTAGAAGAAAAAAGAAACAAAAGAAACATGGAAAAACAATTTGGGGTTCAAGCTGAAGATGAGGATGATGAAGACGACGATGAAGTAGTGCCACTTAATTAATTAATGTATCAGCTTTAATTTTAATGAATATGTAGTAGTAGTTTGGTTATGGTGAATGAAATTGTTCTAATTGTTCTACTTTTTCATTACATTAAAACTTAAACTAATTGTTCTAATTGACAACATCCATGAAAACATTATTAAGCCTAACATCACATACGAGTTATTAAAAACTCCTTAAGAATTTGGTAATGCGCTTCGTATTCGAAATCTTTTCGTTTCCATCTTCGCCACTCGCCTCGAGTTCGTATTCCCAATTCAGCATTGGTCTCACCTTTAAGACGGTATCGAGTGACAATCCTTTTCATAGCTATACAATCCATAAGCTCTTTTTTGATATCCATGAATCGGCAAAACAAAGCAGCACGATCCCGGTTATGATGATTACCTGTCTCTGTGCAGAAGGCATCATGAATTTTACCCAAATAACTCATACTAGGTAAACCGTTCATCCGTCGTTCTTCACCTCTCTTCGGGTAGTGTATTACATGGTTTCTACAAAGAGATAAATCTTCATCTTCAGTGAATCAAGGATCATCCATAATTTAACCAGAAAGTATAGAAGTTTTTGTACAGAGGTGATGTGTGAGTTTGAAACGGATGAAGTGAAGGATTTATAAGGAATGCTAGCGGTTGAGTCTAGACCGCTAGCGATTAAGTCTAGACCGCTACTTCTAATGACCGTTAAAAAATTAAAACTTAAAAAACAACTACAAAACAAAATTATGGAACAACAACTGAAACTTAAACAATTTAAAAAAATAAAAATAAATAACAAATGAAACAATAATAAAAAGCAAAAACAAATGAAACAAACACTACTCAATTCGTCCCCCATCTCTCCCAAACTCATCCCACAGATTCGCGCTGAGATCTTCCCTCAACTTGTTATACAGAGTTCTGTTCTCAATATGACTGGTCATTTGCGCATAGTTCCTTGCAGGTAATCCTCTAGCTGGTATAATCTCAGGCCTTAAGTCTTCATCCTGATGGTTAATCCAATTCTTATTACGACGAGTCTCCTGGGTAACCATGTTATGCATAATGATGCAAGTCAGCATAGTCTTATGCATTTCACGAGCACTTAAACCACGATAAGGCCCACAAACGATTGCGAACTTCCGCTTCAGATTCCAAAAGCCCGCTCCACATCTTTCTCAGATTCATTTGTTTACTATTGAAATACGAGTATGAACAACCCATTTCACCGGCAGGTGGCTGACGGTAACATTGAACTAAAGTTGACCATTTTGGAGAAATTCCATCTGCAAGATAATAACCATGAGTGTAGTGATTCCCGTTGATACTGAAATTTACCTGAGGAGAAATTCCATACTTTAAATCTTCAAACAAAGGCGATTTGTGTAAAACATTTATATCGTTTTGAGATCCCGGGAGACCAAAAAAAGCGTGCCATATCCAACAATCATAAGAAGCAGCAACCTCAAGGATCACTGTTGGTTTTGCGTAGTGACCCTTGTACTGACCGTACCAATAGGTAGGGCATCCGGTCCATACCCAATGCATGCAGTCAAGACTACCCAGCATTCCAGGAAATCCCCTTTCCTGATTCTGCTTTAATATTTCTCTAACATCTGCATCAGTTGGTTTTCGTAAATAGGTAAGGCCAAAATGATTAATCATTGTTTCGCAAAACAACGCAAGATACTTGTATGCAGTTGTTTTGCCAATGCGAAGGTACTCATCATTAGAATCTGGAGGTCTGCCATATCCTAAAATCCTCAAAGCCGAAGTAACCTTTTGTTCAGGGCTATGACCCCTAATATTCAGTGCATCATACTGATAATTAAACTGAGGTTCTACCTGACAAAGCTCACCAATAATCTTTAGCACCAAATGTCTCGGCATGCGGAATCGGCCTTGAAAATTTTCATCAGAGAACACACAGTCAGGAAGAAAATAATCGTGCATCAGCTTCTCGTGTCATTCATCCCGACCTCGGTACATATATGTTCTTATGAAGACTTCTCTTGGCTCTGGATCTCTAGGTAATTTCCCCGATGACTATAACCGCATGAAGTTGTTGGTTAGTTCTTTATCTTCATCTGACTCATCATCAATTTGATTCAACGCCTGAACGAATATTCGTTGTTGTTCTTCAAATTGATCCATATGAATACGCACTTCTTCGTCAGAAGAATCCATATCCATTGAGTTGAAAAAAAATTAAACAGATGATTAAGGTACAAAAGAGTGAGTAAGATAGAGTTAATGAGAAAATTAGGTGTGATTAAATTGAATTGAATGGGGTGAATTTATAGGGAAACGTGGGTGGGTGGGGGGGGGGGAATAGTCGTTATTTCACTATTTAATAAGCGACGTTTACAAGACCGACCGGTTTTAAAGAAACCGTTAGCGGCTGAGACTGCATTGCTAGCGGTCTTCTTAAGGTCGGTCGGTCTTTTCTCAACCGTTCGGTGGAGACTCGACCGCTTATGTTTTCTCCCATAGTGGCGCGGCCAGTTTTCCAGGCCAGCTGGCATGACAAATGGAGGGTTTAGCCAGTTGCCATAAGAACCGGCCTTATCGGTGTAGTGTTGACCGAACGGTCGAGACTCGACTGCTCGATAGAAACTTGACCTGACCTGGCTAAGTGGCAAATTTTTCACTTAGCCAGGCCAGTTTGCCAGTTCCATAGTGGGTGCAAAACTGACAAATCTATTGATTTTCCATACCCATAGGAACCGACATTAATACCTTTTTTTCTGATTACTTAATTTATCTAAATTAATAAACATATTTAAAAAAGGTTGGTAAATCTTACTCCCAACTGTAGAAAGTTGAAGATTTTCTGGCCTCCACCACTAGCTTGTGTGCCACAGAATTGCCTGATCTGCGAACAAACTTGAACCCTTAAAATTTGTTACATTCAGCTAAGGTTTGCACTGCCTCCTTGACTATTGTCGGATTCCTCTAATCCATCATTGTTGCCTTGCCTTTGATAAAACCCACAATTCTTTCATAGTCTCCTTCCATGCAGAAATGTGTCAAATCTGCACCTTTGGGCCACTTAACTCCCTGCAAAAGAGTTATAGCTTCTGCTTTTTCTGCACTTGCAACAAGGAATACTCCCAACTTAGCTGCTCTTCCATTACCTGCATCATATTTCAGAATTAATCCAAAACCAGCAAAAATTGTCTCTGAAATCCAAGAAGCATCATAATTCAATTTAAAGCAATGATGTTCAGGACATTTCTAAGGAACATTATGAGTTTGTTTTATAGGAGGACAAGCACTAGATGTTATAAAATTTCTTTCATTACAACTCCAATAGTTTAAGTGTCTCTGAATCATGATAGATGTTTGTAAAGATGAAGCAATTTTTTCCTCAAAAATCCTGTTACACCTCTCTTTCCAGATAAACCAATATTTTGTAGCATTAATTTCCATTACCTTGTCTCCTTGTGATTGCCACCAATTAAAATAATCAATGAAAGAGTTTCTTACAGTATTAGATGGACCTTCACCAACAAAAGGTGGTTGCATCCATATTGATTTAGCATACCAGCAGTCAAACAAAAGATGATGAATAGATTCTATTTCATCTTCACAGAAAATCCTTAGATGATTGCTCATCACTCAAGGGGTCTTCGAGACCTAGTTAGCAATTCAGTGGGCGATAAAAATTTCGACTGGCGAAAATATGTGTATTAATTGACTAAGTAAAATGTCAATTCGGTCAGCTATGTGAAATATAGAAAAAATCCGGGAATTCGTTAGTTTGCTTTAATAGGTTTCACATATACAAGTGCAGCATAAAAAATTCGAGAAAAATATTCTAAGTTACTTAAAGCAAATCCATATACCCACACATAACAAAACTATGACATATTTTTGAACCTACGCAAAACTACCTAGACTTATACAGTATCGAATTAAGCAGATATGCTCATAAACTATTGTCACATATATTTTTGGCATTGCTAAAACTCTCATGAACACTTCAAAGACAATTTTGTTCACTAAACCACTTTGTGATTGTGAATCATGGTTTAAGTCCTGGTGTTGATGAACAAAATTATGCTTATAAGTTCTTAGGCATATTTTCCATGAGCTATCATTATACACGGTTCCATTATCCTGGAAAATAGTGTATACTGTTTATTCTTCTGTGTAGTTTCAAGACACACTTCTCGCATGCTTATATGAATTCCTAATAATAATTTCATCTAAATTGAAAAGTGCTTGCTTGAATCTCAACTTATATTAGATTGAATTAGAAGCTACATATAGTCTTGAAAATCAATAAACCGCAAACAAATGGGAATTTCGATCCCTGACACTTATGTGTCCTAGTTGCTTACTAGAGTTGTCCTCTATTAACCTAGGTTTCCTCTGAGAAACATAATTAGGTTTGCGACTTAAAGACTTTACTTAGGGATTCGTGAAGCCGTGTATCCTGATCTTATTCTTATTGATCATCGAGGTTTTCATTGATCTCCGATCAAGAATGAGATAGATAGAAATCGCAAAATTCTCTACGTCTCAGATTTTGTGATTCCTCAATAAATATCTAAAACTCTTATAGGTTGTTTGGATATACATCCAGAAGTTGTTTTTTGACTTCGGGAAGCAAAAAAGTCAGAATTTAGTTTTAGTAAACAATTTCAGAACGACTTCTAAAAGCAAAAAAAGTTAACTTTTTGTAAAGCAGAAGTCAGAATCAGATTTGTATCCAAAAGCATTGTTAGTTTGTTAACTTTCTTGAGCAACATTCGTGAGGTTTGCTAGCTTTATAGCTCCAATGTTGTTTCTCATTCTTACACGAAACCGACCAAAAGCAACATTTGGTTTGTTGTTCCGGATTCATGAGGTTTGCTAGCTTTATGGCTTTGTTCAACTGTTGACATGTTCCTTTTGGTATTATATTGGAGCCTTCCAATCCTAATCAATTCAACATTAGAAGCATTCCTGTTAAACTTCTCTTGAACAATCTTCCTCCATAAAGGCCTTTTCTCTAGTAAGCTTCAACTCCTCCTGAACGCTAGTGTATATTTCAGATAGTATTGGTTTTATGCATTGGGTTAGAATCGCTTCTGCCAGATGTTTACTACCGCCTCTTAAGATAATAAATAAAATGCACATGTATTGTACATCCTCAAATGTTAATTGTTCGTATAACTTTCTTCACACTTTCCTTCTAAGGAAAATTATTGCATCTCACGTGATATACATTCTCATTCAAGAAAACAAAATCAGCATCATTTTTAATTAAGTTTTTTACTTATATACTACTAGAAAACCTTCGAATATAAGCAAAGGGTTCTTCTAATGCGTCCTAAAAAGATGGCAAAGGGTTCTTCTAATGTGTCTTAAAAAGATGTTTAGCTTACTGAATAAAAAAAGTACAAAAATAAAAATAGAAATAAATAAGTTTAAAAAATAATTGGGCCAACCGACGGAGGGTCCGAAGGGAGGGAATCCTTTTTATGGCCACTTTTTTATAAAATGAAGCCTCACGCAAATGTGCAATTTGATAAAAAGATTGAAAATCTTTGGTGTCCATGGTTACTTTTCACTTAACACGATCGTCCCTCCCTATTAGTCCAATTACTATAAGTCTTTATGTATCTTATTTTTTTCGGGGGTATAATTGGCAAGCAAACTAGAACATAACTTACCTAAAAATCCGTGCCTTGGAATTCATAAATTTTATCTCGTTGGAAAGATTTTAAAGAGATCTATACAATGAGTACAAACAACAATATCAAATTTAGAATTTTTACGAAAAACTCGGAGGTGTTTATCTTTTTAGGCACAATTTTTGAAAATTGAATACATATTCATTATGCAAACCACCACAAAGGATGCATAACACATTATGCAACCATATTTTGGTTTATGCATCAACTAATTTTTCGTTATAAATAATAAAATGATGTACTCCCTTCGTCTCAGGAAAAGTGATACTTTCACTTTTTCAATTTGGCATATTTGTTTTTTGTTCGGTCGGCCCTCCCCACCGTGGCAGCGGTGTTCTAATATTTGATACTTTTATTTCATTATCGGTCGACCGACCGGAGGGCCCGAAGGCAGGGAGTCCCTTTTATGGCCATTTTTTTGTAAAATGAAACCTAACGCAAATGTCCAATTTGATAAAAATATTGGAAATGGTTTGGTATGATCAAAATTTTGGTTACTTTTTCACTAGACAAAATTGTCCATCCCTTTTAGTCCAATTACTATAACTCTTTATGTATCATATTTTTTCAGGGGTATAAGTGGCAAACAAAGTAGAATATAACATATCTAAAAATTTGTGCCTTGGAATTTTACAAATTTTATCTCGTTGTAAATATTTTAAAGAGATCTACATAATGAGATCACATTTAGATTTTTTACGACAAATTCAGAGGTGTTTATCCTTTTAGGCATAATTTTTGAAAAGTGAATAATAGTCATTATGCAAACCACCACAAAGGATGCATAACACATTATGCAAGCATATTTTGGTTTATGCATCAACTAATTTTTTGTTGCAACTAATAATACTATGTACTCCCTCCGTTTCAGGAAAAGTGATACTTTCACTTTTTCAATTTAGCATGTTTATCTTCTGTTAGGTCGGCCCTCCCCACCTTGGCAGCGGTGTTCTAGTGTATAAGTAATTGAAGAGCATTGCAATTTTATAAATATTGAAAAGCATACATACTAAAGTTATTAACTAGGAAATCTACTACCTCCGTTCCACTTTACTTGATGTTTTAGGGTTTATTTTATGTTCCAAAATAGGTGAGAGTTTTAGTATTTTCCCCAAATACTCTCTGATTTACCCTTGCTTTGGAATCACACCAGAGCATAAATTCTCATCGTAATCAACACAAAAACAATTACTCAAATTTTTAAATATTTTCCATGGAGGATATATACTCTAATTTATAAAAACTTGGTACATCTCAAGTAAATTACAATGGGATTGGTAACTTTCCCTAGAATCTAGAAACTAAAAACTAGGTCATTTAATTTTTTTTTAAACGGTATTAATATGGTAGAATTGGAAAATTTAACTCTCTTTGATGTTACTTAATCTGCGTGAAAAACTCTACAACATCAAGTAAAATGGAACGGAAGGAGCATAATGGAAAAATTTGTATACACGAGCACATCGTTTACAACAAACAATCTAATCGGTTCATAATCCAATTTTTTGTTCCAGTGATAACCTGCATCTACATCCTCTTTAAGTTCCCCCCACATAGGTCATACCTAAATGTTGATTCTCAGTCCATCGAGAAGACTTAAAAACCGCAAGCGTACATGTAATAAACATCCAGTTTGCAATATTTGCTCAAAGATTTTCCCCGACCTACTTAAAGCTTCTATTTCTCTTAGGATTTCAAGCATTTACAGCTCTACCTAGAGAGTAACCTACTATTGAGCATATGTTCGTCACACACAGACAGTCAACTAAAGGAGAGTTCCCCAAACTCTAAGGTCAATAGTTTACCTTATAAAATCTATCTGTTAGAGCACTGCTCGGTCGAACTCGCAAGTTTTGCTATCTCAAGCTTGTTGTCAATGTTAGATGCACAAAAATATATCTTGATTTATAGTCTACTAAAGTCAAGTCTCGGGCCATGATTAAAGTATGGTTGTTGAATATCAGACATCACTAAATAACCCTTGAATATTGAAGACTAAAGATCAAACAAAGACATTTGGAAAAATTCATCGACAAAGAGGTATGTGATGACCGAACCATCCTTTTTACTCAAACATTACATTATATCTTTATGAGACTGTGACATATGATTTTAGTAGATTTAATATTGCAAAGAAGAAATTTTGAGTCAAGCTTGTCTTGTTGAATATCTAGAAGTATGATTCAAGCAATGGATGTTCATAGATCCTTAGCAATCTTAGTTAAGAACAATTTATTGTTCAAGAACTATTTTTATTTCAAGTTGACCATTTGGAAATTGCCCAAGCAATGATATTTCTTATCTATGACGATTGGGAATGTTCTAAATAAGAAACACAAACTGCATGCGAATTTGACTAGGTCATTTGGAAGTAATTTGAAACACTCCTTATCCAAATATTTATCCTAATGGAAAAATCACCCTTTCTAATAGAATTATTGAGAGAGAAGAAGAAGAAGAAATATAGGGTTTTGGAAAAATATTCATAATTTTTTGTTTTGGGATGATTGAATTCGAAATTAGTGACTTGAGTGCCTGATTCTCCAAATCAGAACCTTCAACTCCTAGAGTATTCATTAATCCTCACAATAATCCGGAAATTCGTGATTTGTTGGATGGTGAATGTATTCTTTCCCAAGCTCAATCTCAATCTCAAAATGATGGGTTTTACGAGCCAAATGAAGAGGATAATATTTTGGATACTCAGGTATACTTCAAATTTAGTTAATATTGCTTGAATTAGCAAGTTCAAACAAGTTGAACTTGATGTCGACTAGGTCAAAAAAGTTCGGCTACCAGATCTGAAGAACATGTAGCTGTACTTGTCTACAAATGTAGTTTGCTTATGCTTCCGAAGACATAGGTGTATGCGGGTAAAAACGACCTGCTGGGTTTTTGGTAAAAAGTGGTAGAGTAGGCTAGTAATCGATGAAGCAAATCGCCTAAACCTTTAACTACACGGTAGTACTTTAAGTTCGAGAGACTTATTTGTACGTAGGACCCTGACATAAACCAACACAATGGTCGTTTCATGTTCAATTCGGTCACAATAGGAGGAGAAGGGTCGGTCTGCGGGGAAGGAAGCTGAAAACGTGTGGAGATCAATGGAGATTGATCAGATGATGATGTGATGTGTTAAACTGCTTTGAAGATGAATTCTCTATGTAGACGAGAGAAATTCTTTGTAAGTGTTTGATAATTGACCGCCTTAGGTTCTCTTACGTTGAGTCTTGTTAGTCTTATCAAATCATAGGTTGAGAAACCTATTTATTGCAGCACATCAATCTTCTATAGGTGGTGATATTTGAAGGAATTAGATGAATTGGGAAGTGGGAGGACGTGTAAAATCCACTTCCACTTTGCGTGGAAGACTTGGTTGATTGACCATCTACTATTCTATTTACTCCTTAACTGTCAGCACGATTTACCACATTTATCATCATGGATGTACCGCACATCGCACATGTTATAGGCCACCATACCAAAACCCTAGTGATATCCCCCCATGTGACATGAATTGATGTCTCATGTGAAATTATTCTTCGCAGATGTATTGTGGTCAATCTTTGACCTATTTAGACTGTGAGTCCTAACTGATGAGCTGAACAGTCTAAGTTTTGATGCATAAAGCATGAAGTGCTTGATAGAACAACAACATGCTTTGTGGACTAAAGACGTCGAATTAGGTCATTGATGACTGTGACATATCATTATGCTAGATGGAGAAGTAATGAAAGTTGAATGACTTGGATTGATGAGCATGGGTCAATCAGATTGCTAGATCGATCATAAACCATATGTTGATGCGTTGAGCACTTGACAGGAAATTATAAAAATAATCATTCTTGAATGATCATAGGAGGTTCATCTCGATCCATGTGTCATGGATCAGTCGAATGACAAGGATAGATTATGATATTAAAATAATAATCGATTGACGAATCAAATGTTGGTAGGTGGACCAATTGAGTATTGGTTGATGAACCAATAAAATACTGATAGCTGAATAAAATACTACCTCTCAAATCAATTTTTCCCGAAGCCAGGGTCGTCCCTGGCTATAGGCCAGTTAGGCAACGGTCTAGGGCCCACAAATCAATTGGGCCTCAAATTGTGTATTTTGTTGGCATAGAGTACGTTGAGAAAAATGTTGTTTTTCTGACATATGAGCTAGCAGCCATTACAAAATCCATCAAAAACAAAATTAAATTTCTTTTTTTTTGTAACTGTACATTAAAACAAAAAATTGAACTTTGGGTCATCGGTTTTAACTTCTTTTTTATAAGATCTTGGGTTTCCTTCCGTCTATCGATCATCTAATTCTTTCTCTTGTTTCTGCTTCTAAAATTCGGATTTAACACTTCGTTAGTTGTTGCATATAGAGAGTGCTCATTATATATTTCAATTTGAGGGAACAATTGATTTCATGTATTGACAAATGCATGTTCAGTTCAAGTTGTTCAATCTATATCTTCACTCACTAGTAAATTTAAACAATTTTAAGAGTTGGCGGAAAATTTTGGATTCTTATATGATGTTGATCAGTTGCGTTCTTTTGATGATGACATCTTAATGACCTCTTGTATCAACCTTGAAAGTTATCTTAATTCTTAAACATGGTATGAGTTCCTATATTAATGGGAATGACTTATAAAAAAAATTATATACCTACTGAACCTGGTAAAACAATTGAAGTGTTGAATCTGCTAAAATATAATTAAAGATATTTAAGGCTGCTATCCGAATCCGTTCATATCATACCGTATTTTATTGACAATTCAAGTCACTATTGCCTCGGTCGAACTTAGTTTTTAGAAGGTGAAGTTAATCAAGAGTTACCTTCGGTCAACAATGTCATAAAAAAGATTGAATGGGTTAGCAATGTTTTCTATTGAAATGGGATGTTAGATAATATTAATTTTGATAATATAATTGTTTATTTCGCGTCAGATAGGGCATGAGGATCGGTTTTTATCGCGTCATATAGCCATTTTTCTTTTTGCAGTTTGTATCGTTTGACAATCTGTAATATATTTTATATCAAATCACAACAAAAAAAATTATTTTGCTTGTACATACCTCGTTTCATTAAATTCGCCTAGGGCCTCTAAAAGCTTTGCTACGGCCCTGCCCGAAGCGGCAGGTTTTGAACCTTGTTGGCTGAGCCAATACATTGCTAGTTGAAGCAATTAGGGTGTTAATAGATGGTGCAATTGATAGTCCAACCAAATACTGCTAGATCAATGAATAATTTGTAATAAATATTAATCAAAAATTGGTGTCTCCTCGGGCGATAATTCGATTTTGTTTGCATGGAAGTCATTATTCTGCTTCACTCATATAATTTAAGCTTTCTCGAAAACCTTTAGCAGGATTTTCTGGATGGGCGAGACATACGCTAGGTCATGATCACGTCAGAGCCATGTTGGATCGTGCATAATTAAAAGAGGCCATTCGAGCATGTGGAGACCTATTTGTTTATCATGACGTACAAGGTATAGTAGCCTTGCTCGTTTATTCCTACTCACACTTTCGTGTGCAGATGGGGAGAATTCACCATCACTTTGAAGGACGTAACAGTCTTGTTGCATCTCCCTATTATATGTAACCTTCCTGGAGAGTTATCAGCAGAAAAATGGAGATTTCTGAAACTCTGACACCTAAGATGCATGACCTTAATAAATCCTCTGTAAAATGTTGTAATGCCTAATGGTTGAGATATTGGTGGCCAAGAGATAAGATTCCTGACAGGCCTACTGACGGTATATTAACCATTGTTGTTT
Organism: Papaver somniferum; assembly: GCF_003573695.1. NCBI lineage: Eukaryota > Viridiplantae > Streptophyta > Magnoliopsida > Ranunculales > Papaveraceae > Papaver > Papaver somniferum. The sequence goes on from NC_039360.1 coordinate 181,769,385, forward strand.
TCTTATCATTGTGGTTGTCGAGAGATGTGCTTGAGGACAGTGGACATTTGTTGAAACCGTTTGTGATTCATTTTTCTATTAAGATGGCTAAAGGTGGGAAACTTCTGGTTGGTAGTCTGTTCTTGGGCTCACTGTTCGCAATTTATACTTCTTGGTTGTAGACTCCAGTGCCTCTAACGGTTTTATGAAAATTGAATCTTATTCTAATTCAATGTTCCTCCAAGCATTATTGCGCATTAAAAATTATGCACCTACTCCCCGTAGTGCTCTACAAGGACCGAATATTGATGTACGCCGTGCGTTTTCTGAGAAAGATAATGCTAGAACCATGCGTTGGTCTACAAAGCAACCCAGGTCCAAGGTGCGCCTCATCGATTTGTTAGACAATGAATCTGAATTTAATTTTCGTCCATGGGTATATGTTCCTCCTTTCGTTTCTCAGTTGATCACTTTCAATGCCGGAGAAAATATCACTTTGAAATCTGGAAGGAACCTTAGTGATGGTCAAAGAACTTTTTTGTTATGTTGTACTCCTGGCTATTTAGTATCCATAATAGGAGGAAACTTTCTTGTGGAATAATACAATATCGACAGAGCAGCACGACAAATGGGTCTTGACTAGTGTGTTCAGAATGTTCGAAAGAACAAACCCCTGGTTGAGCAACTTAAAGATCGTTTAGATTGAACACACGTGAATGGACGCGAAAATTTATTTCCTTGTTCTGAACGAGTCACATATGCAACTCCTGGTTACGTAGACTTCTGGAATGAGCAACTTGATCGTTTCCATGATTTTTTAATGGTTGTTCAATCTCTCATACAAGAATCTCCTACTACTGCAATGATTTCTGCTCGTCCAAGATTGAAGTCAACCCCTAATGATAAACGGAAAATACTTCATGGGTGTTCACAAGTAAGTATTCCTCTTGTCGTTTTTGTAAAAGTATAACAATCGCTTCTTTAATCATTCCATTAATTTTGTTGTAGGACGGGCGTGTAGTAAGGCCTCGAATCGATGTAGACTTCATGGAGATTGAACTAAGTCTCCAGGGTGGCGAATCCAGAACTAAGGATTACAGGATGTTACCGAATACTGTAAAGTCCCCAGCTGTCTCTTTGGCGAGTCGTTAACGCTTCTTCCATAATGAATTTTTCTTTTCCGTGTAATTAGGATCACAAAAAAAATGTTTGTCACCTTGTTTCAGAGTTTTTCTCCATCAAGCATTGATGGTCTACGACTCGCTCCTGGGCAAGAAATTCACGAATCCAGTACCATTGATGAAGAAGAAATCGATGCAAGTACTTCTTTGCACAACCACTTATGATATTTCTTGAATGAAGTAATAATGATTGTTGTTGATGTATACAGGAGGAGATTATCATGGATAAAGAAGGTACTGATGATACTCATTCGTCTTCGGAGGATAGTGAATAAGAGGATTCTCAAGACTCGGAGCCGAATGAAAGCAATGATACTCCTAACAGTGACACTGGCAATTCTGACTCTTCGAACGCTTCAGAGACTACCCTAGTAAGTATCCATCTTATATTGTCTTCATAGAAGTATGAAATTGCTGATTTATGGATGAATGAATGGGAATCTATATGAATGAATTAAAGTTTTGTCGAAATATGTCACAAGAAAATTCTGATTTCAATCTTTTAGCAAAAACGATGTAGAATCTTCATCCGACATCAGAATTTCACGATATACCCCAGTTTTCTTATCCCCAGGAAATTTCCTAGCTCTCTTTAAAGAAGCTTTTTTGATTTTGAGCACTTTTAGGGGTCGAAATCGATGAAACAGTAAACTTCCAGGTTGTTTCCAGAAAAATTGCAGTTGTCATGTAGTTCGATATTTCAGCCACATCTTTTTGCTCATTTATCCAATTGCTGTGAATTTTGGATATATTGTATACATCTATACGAAGAGAATGATATATGACTCAACTTTAGATTCCTTACCAATTTCTCCCAGCGCATTGCGGTTATATGAATCAACTTTATATTCCTTACTAATTGCTCCCAGCGTGTTGCTTTGTACATGCAGTGTAAAATCGTCTCAGACGGGCTTGCTGTAAAATGTCTTTATTGTGTCTTTACACTACTTGTTTGTGTCTTGAATGCATAATAAATAACTTAGATGATGTTAGTTCACTTACATTCTGAATTTCATGATTGTCATTTGAATTCCACACTTGAAGCACTCTAACTCATATACTTGTCCTATTAGGTGTAAAATGACGGATTCGAGGATAACAGAGCTAATATTGATGACACGAGCAACATTGTGAATCAAAATGGTGAAATAACCATCTCTGCACTTCAGGGTCATGAGGATGTTGCTACTGAAATCATAAAAGAAACTGAAACCAAGTTGTTGTTGTTTAATTCAAAAACCAGTCCAACGAATATCCTAATGCAGGGATTTCTTTTGATCCTCCATTAAGTAAGCCACTCCGGTATCATGAACTACTTGGTGGATTCAGCGTCTCCACTGGATATGCTACCTTGTATCAGAAAATATGAAAAAGGTATGATCACATTGTCGTCACCAAAGATCCCATACGTATTTATTTCTTGATAATGCAAGTAGATCTATCTTGTGTGTTATAGATGATATACGAACCAGGGCCAAAAGTGATGTGACTGATGATGTTCTCTTTGATAATGTAAGTAGATCTATCTCATGAAACTCCTCAGTTTGAGCAAAAATCATGATTTCTTCATATTTTCTCAAATATTGCTCAAACCATCAAAAGGACAAAAGTCGACATGGTCACACGACCGACTAGGCTACTCACGAAAAATATTAAAATACCACTATTGTAAACATTGATCAAATGAGCACACATGCTAATTCGAGCAAAAATCAAGAATTTCAGTCAAGATAAAACTCTTCTGAAAATCTACAATGTTGCTCAAACGCACATCAGAAAATACCGAAACTCTCAGGACTGAGAAACGGACATTATGGTGACACGAGCATGCTTCCTTGACCGACCAAGGCCGGCCCTAGGGATTGCAAAGAGCCGGCCCCACACGTTTTTATAATTTTGACCTAATTTGCTTAATTGCTCATATTGGGTCCAAACTCTTTTCAACCAACTTGGAGTTTGCTCAAACGACCACCAGATGGTCCCACAACCACCAAGGTCCGGTCTCATGCCCTCTTGGTCGGTACCTCACTCTTCCATAATCAGGTTTTATCACCTAATGCTCAATCGAGCACTATTTCAATAAATGATGAAACCAACATTTTATCATCATTCTTTCACCAACTGATCAACTCAGGACCCTGGTGCACGCTCACTTGAGCACTTGGACACCACATGGACGTCCATCATTCCATGTGGTCGGTCTCTCCTATTTTCAGCAATTCATCAATTAACGAACAATTGATCAAAAGTTGGGGTTTCGAACAAACGCTTCGCGAATTCATCATTTTGAACAAGTTCAAACACTAATAAAATTTATATTGATCCAGCAATCAACATCTGGATTAATTATATAATATTCGGTGGTCTATCAATATTTTAATTAATATTTTATTGGGTCACGTCACCAATAAATAATTTTTCGAATTGAGCATGGGTATATTAATTAAATACCCTTAGTTTTGACATCCAACAAGTATACCCTTATACAACAATAAATATACCCCTATCATTTAAAAACCTTATCCATTAAAAACTAGATTACCTTAATACCCTCACTTATAATATTAAGATCATTTAAAAACCTTATCCCTTAATAAATTTATTTCTCTAATATTTGACAGCCGCCGCCACCACCATCACCACCATTCCACCACCACCAGCACAGCTGCTCCACCACTCCACAACCACCACCACCATTTACTAACTACAACCACCATAAATATTCCATTACCACCACCATCATTGAAGATGTTGGCATCGCTGCTGTCGCCACCATCGTCGCCGCCATTAACACCGCCGCCACCACCATCGCCGCGGCCACCACCACCGTCGCCATCAAAATTAGGTGTCAACAACTGAAGTTGATCCAAAAAATCAAAACTTCAAAAATAACTTTACTGACTAATATTCAGTTTTTTTTTTGCGTCAATAATCGAAGTTGATCCCAGTGAATGGAGTCAACAACCAAAGTTGATGCAAAAAGGTGGAACCCAAAAACAATGTTTCCAGATTATAGTGTCAACAACCAGAGTTGATCCCTTTAAGTGGGATCAACAACTGAAGTTGATCCCATTAAGTGGTATCAACAATGAAAGTTGATCCACAAAAAATGGGATCAACAGTTAGAGTTGACCGCATTTATACGAGTCTGTTTATTGTAAAAACCAATAAATCTGAAACCTGCAAACTGACATATCCTTAAGAAACACAAGAGTAACAAAAATTTCTGCAACAACCATCTATGATACAAAAAAACGAAATGATATTTAGGAATGGGTGAACTTGGCGTGAGTCGAACACGCATCATCTGACGTGGAGTAAGTCATGCTATCATTTCACCACAAATTCAACATTCGAAGAACTTTACATCTATAAAATCCAAAGACACAACCACTACCATCAGTCAAACAATAATACACAAACCAACAAGAAATCAAGGTAATTTTTTTAACAAACATGATTTAAACTACGAACATGACTATACTAATCCAAGGAAATGCTGTCAACAAATAGGAGTCAGTAGTTGATCCCATAGAAAATGTTGTCAACAATAGGAGTTGATCCCATAATGGAATCAACAACAGTAGTTGATCCATAGAAAATGACGTCAACAACAATAGTTGATCCCATTTATGGGGATCAACAACAGTAGTTGATCCCATAAAAACTGAAGTCTAGAGATCTTTCAACCATGGAAGTTAATATTGAAGTACCATACCTGTAAAATGTATCTGGAACAGTATTGGCGTGATTTTCATGTACCACAGCAACAATGACAACTTGAGATCTTTTGGGGTTACAAGCTTGGTTTAAATGATCAAAGGTATAATGAATAAATGAAATCTAAAAAAAATAAAAAATCAAACTATAATAAGACAGCACCACCACCACCATGTTCCCAACCACCACCATAACCAGAACCACCAATATTTATAAAAAAAGTACCACCAATCCCAGTAGCATCGCCAACACCATTGTATTTATTACCACAAAGACAATTACCTACACAACAAAGGGATCTGGAACAATATTGAATCCCACTGTAGATGAGGAAAAACGATTTGCTGGTTTTTAAGGAATTAAGGAGACGACCGTACGGAGGAGATTCCTCGAACCGAGTGAAATATTAAACCTCACACAGGTGCACCGCTGCAAAGGGGGTGCTTTAGATTCAAGAGATCAATCTGTAGTACTCCGGCCTAAATCAAGACAATGACCGTTCCAGAGTAAATTCGGTCACAAGAGAGGATGGGTTGATCTATAGGAGGGAAGCTGGGAAATGTGTGGAATCAATGGTAATCAAAGATTGTGGGTGTGTGAATTATGAATATGATAAGCTCTGAATGATTGAAACTGTTCAATTGAGAGTAGTTGCTCAATTGATGAGTTGATGATCTCGTGTTGTCGATGAGACGTGAGATTGATGATACTATTGATGCTGATGATTCAATCGTGATTCAAAGACTTATTTATATTGCTGGAATTTTAGACACCATGACCCATGAAGTGTGACAGTTGATGGAATCAAGGAGTGGGGATGTGGAGATCGTGTTTGAAACTAGTTGCTCAACGTGTGAAGACTTGATCGATTTTCCACCCACTACCTCGTGACTTCCTTCAACTGATTGCACGACTTGCTCACATTCCATCATGTGTTTGAACACACGTGCCGTAGACCGCCAGACCAAAACCCTAAGTGATATCCCCCCAAAGTGACACGATTGACGTCTCGTGGTATGTTAGTCAATTGATGACTTCGTGGTTTGATGGGAAGATGAGTCCATGTAGTTGCTGAGTTGAACATGATGTTCTGAAACTCATGAGTTGAACATGTCATGAGACAGAGGTATAGTTCTTACGATGAAGTGAGCAAGTATTTCTCATTTGATGGATCGTTGAATATTGATTGTTGAACCAATATTCCTTGGTTTGAGCAAATATTTATCATATGAGCAAGTGTTGCTCATGTGATGAATTGTTGAATATTTGATCGTCTGAGCATGTGTTGCTCATCTGATGAATTATTGGCAGCGTACCAAAAATATTAATTAGAATACTGGTCGTTGAACCGAGCATAATTAATAAAATTAATGACCATGAGGTCGTCGTAAAATTATTAAGGTTGGAATCTGGAATGATGATCCTTGGATTCAGAAACCCTAATTTGATCAATTGATGATCAATTCATGGTTCGTCGGAATTTTAACCATGGGACGAAGGAGGGAGCGACTACATGGGAACGTGGATCAACCATGTAGTGTCCATATGCTCACTTAAGCAAATACAAAGAACTCCTGAAGAGTTGGTGAAGATATGATCAAATGCTGGTTTAATCATTTATTCAAAAATGCTCGTCTGAGCCTTAGGTGAAAAAACCTAATTAATTATGAAGAGGTGAGGGACCGATCAAGGGGTCATGAAACCGGCCCTGGGTGGTCACGGGATCGAATGACGATCACTTCATGAAAATCCAAAGTGTTTGGAATAGTTTTGGACCTAATACGTGCAATTGTGCAAATTAGGTCAAAATTGTGAAAATCGATGGGACCGGCTTCTGTAAACCAAAGAGCCAATCTTGGTCGATCAAGATAACATGCTCGTGTCCCCGAGACGTCCTTGTCTTAGTTCTGATAATTTTGATATTTTCTGACGTGCAGTTGAGCGTCCATTCGAGAAAATATGCCAAAATTAGGGTTTCGCTGAAACTGAGGAAAACACCATGAGATGATGGAGAATAATTATAAAATAAAGGAATGAGGAGGCGTGGGACCGTGAAACTAAGGTATGGTCGGCCAGTCGTGACCACGGTCCCGTGGTGCCTTTCCCTTAATTTTATAATATTTTTCATGATTTTATGAAAATATCATGGATTTAAAGAGTTTTGATGAATTTAGGGAGTTTCCCTGAATTGAAGGAGTTTTCATGAGTTCAAGGAAGAAAAAATATTAAAATAATAAAAACAAAGGTGTGTGGGGCCGTGGGAGGCATGGCCGGCCGGCTAGGGCCCGGTCCCACAAGTTTTCATAATTTTATATATATTTTTAATGTATTTTTCATGATTTGAGGGAATTTTTCCTAATTTGAGAGAAATACCATGAAATCAAGGAATTTGATAAATTCAAGGAAAATAAAATAAATGAACGTGCGGGACCGGCTAGGGCATGGCCGGCCGGCTAGGGCCCGGTCCCACGAGTTTTTATAATTTTATATTATTTATTTCCTAATTTTTGCAAAATACCATGAAATCAAGGAGTTTTTTCATGAAATCAAAGAAATAATAATAATAATAATAAAATAATGAGGAACCATAAGGTGTGGGGCCGGCTGGGACCAAGGCATGGCCGGTTGGCCAATGGTCACGCCCCACACTATTTTTCTTTAATTTTATATTATTTTCATGGGTTTATAAAAACACCATGAAGTCGAGGAGTTTCCTCGAGACGAAGGAGATTTGTTCAAATGAAAGGATTTTCATCAGATGAAGGAAAATAATAAAAATATGATAAAATATAAAACTGGCATGGGATAGGTCATGGCACGGTCGGCCAGTCAGTGAGTCCAATCCCTTGGCGCCTTGGTCAATATTTTGATTATTCATTATTTTTCTTCCTATTTTGCAATAGGTTTATCGTCTCGTCGTATTTTGAAATACTCGTTCGTGCGGTGACTGTTAGTGCATCGTCGTTGAATACACTTTCACCATATAAATCGGGGCTTATTAGAGGTAGCTCAGACGCCCGGTTGTTGATTATTCATTACAAATTGTGGAATTCAGTGGAGCATAATTCACAAAACTGAGTAATAAGATGTTTATTATTAATTCATAGGATCATCTGAGGATTCGACTACGAATTCAGAATAATAAAGTGAGCATTACCATTCCATGGGATCGTAGATTCGACCATAGAATCAGAGTAATTAAGATTTATCTATTACCATTTATGAGACCAGTTGTGGATTCGATCATGAAATCGGAGTAATGAGATAATATAGTTATTGTTATTCTATGAGATCAAGTCGTGGATTCGATCATATAATCAGAAAAATTGTTTATTGCTATTCCATGGGACCAGTCGTGGATTCGACCATGGAATCGGAGCAATTGTTATTGCCATTCCATGGGACCAGTCGTCGATTCGACCATGGAATAGGAGCAACAATAGATTATTCTGGGAATTCAGTAGTGAATGTCACATCAGAATTAATCTTAATTAGGAATAATTAACTTTGTGGCTCTATACTAGCAGAGCAAGCTGTCTAGGAGCATTAATTATCCCGATATGATCTTATCGGTAAGTCATAATCTTTACATAGTCAGGGTAAACTCGTTGTTTGTTCCTGAAGACGTTATTGCTCTATACTAGCAGAGCAAGATGTCTAGGAGCCGTCCATCTCGTGATACTATATAGAAATAATCACTGAAAGTGTTCAGTATTCATGAGATATGTCGTTGTCCAGTCGTGAGACTACATATCTACATGTACTCCGAGAGAAAGTACTCTCCGTTGAGAATTCGATGAGAGACCCCTGTCTCAATACTCACGTCTGATTGCTGGATCAGAGCTTCGTATAATTATGATTTTACAATTTTAGCCCTTGTCGAAAATCCACCATCTACATTAAGTCCCCTGCTTACTGAGAAAAGCTGTGTTCCGCAGTCAGCATTAAAAGGTGATTTTCCGGCCATAAATAACAATACCAGTAATTGAATTTAGTCGTAACTTGAGACGTTACCGGTTTTAGAGAGCATGAGCAGACCACGACTTGATGAAGGCTTCAATGTCATGATTGGAGTGTCGTTTGGTGAGCATAATTGGTGTTGAACCGCTGGTTTGGACGACGAGTCCATGGTCGGTTAGGATTCGCGGGCCTGGCCCAATAAGAAAATCCTTAGAAAATTAGGTTTTGGAAATAAAAATTAATATAAAAGGGATTAATCTTTTTTTTTTATTCCTCCACGACCAGTTCTCCATCACGCCCTCACCTTCACGAACAGGAGAAAATTTCCGGAACTCAACGCCGCCGCCGGCCAAATTCCGGCCAACTCACCCAGGTGTGTTTTTTTTTTGCTGATGTCCATGAGTATCATGGGTTTTTCATGCTTTGATCATGATGAAGTTATATACATGTGTGTATATTAGTGTGATTTTTATGAAAAAACCCTCGTTTTTGAAAACGTATGTTCATTCGATTGTTAGTTTTGAAAACTAACTATAATCCCTGATTTAGGAGAGATATTTTTTTTAGTATATGAACCTAGGTCCAATGATAAAACTTAGTGTATGAGCTTTCATGTGTACCACGGTTTTATCATAAAAGGAGTAAATTTTTACGAAATCGAAATAATCCTTCGTTTTAAAGACAAATTACAACGACTCGAAGGAAAATTCATATGATGAACTTTTTTCCGGTGATAAAATTTTGCTTATGAGCTTTCATGTAAATACAAAACTTTATCATATGTATGAGATGTGAGCTTTCACAATATTTTTGAAATAATCCTTCGTTTTAAAGACGATACAAAGGAAAAATAGTTTTTTTTTTATATGCAGCCGTGACATATATTGTGCAAAATATGATGGTATATTTTATTTGTATGAATTTTTTTTCATTAGATAAAAATCCTTGAGAATTTATGTATGCAAGTTGCATTAATTGCTGTTTTTGAAAAAAAAAAATCAAAACGTGTGTTTTGAGGAACCTTCGAAGATAGACAATATATTTATGATGAAATATTTTATTGTTATAAACTTCATAGGTCAGTTGTATGAATGTTCACATTATGAAAATTGTGTTCACGATTTCATGAAAATCAGTTTCGGAAATTAATAAAGTCTCGTTCATTATCGCAGGTTTTAGGAAACGAACTAACTTTATCGTGTCAACTCTTACGGCATAACTACTGCCATTAGTAGAATTGTAAAGAAGTAAGAGTTCAGAGTTACCATTTTTGCTTGTATTTCCTTGATTTATATATGGACGGCATACTGAAGTAGAATGTAGTGTGAACCTTTTCAGCTACTCAGCAAAGATGACCAATTCCCAAGCTGACGACGCCTCGAGGGAAGGGATGTGCGTTGATAATGATATCTCTAGAGATGAGACATGCATGGATGAAACTTCTTTTGGGGAAGACGAAGACGAAAACCCTGGGATTAAGAATGTTCCGAACATAGATGATGCATTCTTTGAAAAAGATATTCCAGGAGCTGAGCAACATTTTAAATCCCCAGTGTATCGTGTTTTGATAAATCCAGAACTGTTACTCAGAAGAAATTGGTAACTCCTAAGACAGTGATTCGATTTTGTCTTGAACGAGGGATCTTCACCTCATCAATCATAGAGTTTAAGCTTTCTCGACGACCTTTGGCGGAATTTTCCGGCTGGGCGAGGCATATGTTGGGTTTTCCTCATGTGAGGACTATGCTCGACCAGGCGCAGGTGACGAGAGCTATTCAAGCTTATGGAGAGTTGTTCATTTATCATGACGCAAGTGGTATTGTGGCTCTGTTTGCTCGCTGGTGCATTCCCACTCACACTTTCATATGTAGATGGGGAGAGTTTACCATTACCTTGGAAGACGTGGCAGCTCTGATGCATCTCCCAATCACGGGAAATCTTCCTGGGGATCTTTCAGATGAGGAGACCGTCGTTTCTCATGTCTTGACAGCTGCAATGGAGAAAGCGAATAAGGCTGGTAGTAAAGGATGCTATGCTTCCTGGTTGACACACTGGTGGCCCAAAGACGAGGTTTCTGATAAACCCATCGACGATATGTTACCCATTGCTGCCATCTTATGTTTATGGCTGTCCAGAGACGTTTTTGAATACAGTGGAAACTTGTTGAAGCCTTTTGTGATTCCCTTTGCTATTAAGATGGCTCAAGGTGAGCAACTTCCGATAGGTAGTTTATTCTTAGGCTCCTTGTATTACAACCTGGACTCCTTGATTATAGACTCCAGTGTGTCGAACGGCTCTATGAAGATTGAGTGTTATGCCAACACGATGTTTCTTCAAGCTTTGATTTGGGAGCACTTTAAGAATTATGCACCTACTCCACGTAATGTTCTGCAAGGACCGAACACTGATGCGCGCCATACTTTCCCTGAGAAAGATAATGCTAGGATCATGTGTTGGTCCACAAAGCAACCTCGTTCTAAAATACGCTTCATTGATGTGTTAGATGAAGAATCTGAGTTCAATTTTCGCGCGTGGGTGTCAGTCCCTTATTATGTTTCTCAGCCGATGACTTTCAATACTGGAGAAAGCACGAGTTTGACGTCTGGTGCGCATCTGAGTGATGGCGAAAGATCTTTCATGTTGAGTTGCACCCCTGGTCATCTGCTATCATCCACGTTTGGAGAGCTTTCAGTGGAGGAGTATAATATTGATAGAGCAGCTCGACAAATGGGTATGGATCAGTGTGTTCCAACCATACGGAGAAGGAAGCCATCAGTTGAGCAACTCAGGACTCATTTGAATCATACTCACGTGGAAGAGAGTAGCTACTGGTTTCCTGGTTCTGATAGATTCGCCTATGTAACCCCAGTTTATGTAGAATTCTGGGCTCAGCAACTTGGGCATTTGCGTGGCTTTGTAAGATTTCCCAGACCTCCATTCAAGGATCTTCCTTCGGCTGAGATGATTTCCAGTCGACCAAGATTGAAGTATCTTTCTGGTGATAAACGAAAGTCGTCTCCAGGATGCTCTCAGGTATGTTTCTTCATATAATCTTCACGAAATTATAAGAACTGTATTCTGATTGTATTACTGGATTTCACCACAGGACGGTCGTAATATACGACCTCGAATCGGTGTGGATTTCTCAGAGACTGAGGCGGTTATTCATGGCGGAGAAGGCAGGCATAAAGGTTATAAGCTGTTACCCAATACTGTAAAGTCCCCAGTTGGTGCTTTGGTGAGTTTCCAGTATTTTCTTTGTTGTGAATCTTTCTCGCCCATATTATTAGGATCCTGAAACCGATATTGTTATTCCGTTCCAGAGTTTTGCTCCATCAAGTATTGATGGTCTTCGGTTCTCCGCCTTTGAGCAAGCAATTCCTGACTTGAGCGATGAAGAAGAAGCTGTTAATATCTCTTCACATGTTCGATTATGATGCTTAATTGATGAAACGCTATTTGTTTGAGAATATGTCCAGGAGGATGTCGTTATGGAAATGGAGAGTGCTGCTAATCGTCCGTCTCTTGAGAATAGAGACACAGGCGGTGCCAAGGATTTGGAGCCGAATGAAAGTAATGATCCTCCCATCGTTGACACGGACAATCCCAACTCCTTGAACGCTTTGGATACATCTCAAGTAAGCATATACCCTGTACCTTCTTCATAGAAGTATAAAAGTGATGATTTTTGAATGAATGAATGTGAATCCATGTGCGTATATGAAAACTTAGTCAAATTTCGTCGTCAGAAAATTCGGAACCCAGCTTTTTAGTAGAAATGTCGTAGAATCTTCGTCCGGAATCGGATTTTGATGATATGCATGTGCAAATTCAAACCCGGAAAATTTCCACGCTTTAGAAAAGAATCTTTTTAAGTTTTGAGCACGTTCAGGGCCTGAAAAAGGAGAAATAACAAACTTCCAGGAGACTTCCAGGACTTTTTCAGATTGCGCATCACTTGATATTTTGGCCACATCTACTTGCTCGTTCATCGGATTGTCATGAAATTTTGACATGTCGTAGTGGACATCCATACGAAGAGAATGGTATATGACCCATCCTCAAATTACTTTTATATTTCTCCCAGTTCGTCTCTTAGTACAGAGCAGAGTTCAGTTTCTTCAGACGAACTCATCGTAAAACGTGTTTTCATGACTTTTATGTTATTTGCTCGTGCCTTGAATGTATTATGATGAACCTCGATGATGTTGCCTTGATGGCATACTGTGTTTCACAATATCCTTTGGATTCGTGACTCTAACCTCATGTAATCTTCGTATTAGGTGCTAAATACCGAAGTTGAGGATACTGGAGCCAACGATGATAACTCTAACCATTCTGGAGTTATTGATGAAGAGATAACCATCCCTGCACTTCAAGGCCATGAGAAGGTCGCTACTGATGTTATGGAAACCCAAATGGTTGTTGCCTCAGTGATAGGAGAAACCGAGACAGCATCGGAGAATACCGAAGGAATTATTGCTTTGGTTGTGGAAACCGCTCCAGTGACTGAGAACCGTATAATAGTGTATGAATATCCAACTGCAGGAGTTGCTTTTGATCCTCTATTTGACACTTCAATCTCATATCATGAACTGATCGGTGTATTCAACGTTCCCATTGGATATGCACGCTTGTACGAGACAATATGAAAGAAGTTTGGCCACATGATCGTTGACAGGAATCCTGGGCGTTCTTATGCTTTAACCATTTGCGTGTCATGAGTGATATGCGTGCCAGACCTAGGAAAACTGTGACTCCAGATATACTCTTTGATTGGGAGTTTAACTTGGAGAATTCAGAGAGACTTGGCCTCAACGTGAAATGGCTTCGCAAGCAAATAAACATTATCAAGGATTCCTGTGAGAAGAACATACCCTTTCCCAATGATCCTGTGAAGGAGAAGGAGGACAAGATTTCCAAGCTGACCGAGGAGTTGAACAAGGAGAGGGCGGCTTTGCAAATCTTGAAGGATGCTGATGAGCGAAAGCCTTTTCTTGCTGATTTCCTTTGATTATCTATTGAACTTCTGAACTTCTGAGAGATGTGAGGTTTATACTCGGGTTTTGATATCTAGATGGTTTTGGAATGACTGATGGTTAAGGATTTTCTTGTAGATTTGATAGAGATTTTATTTTACGAAATATGAACTGAATTTTGATAAGTTGCTGAATTCAAATACTAATTGCAAGTATTGCAAACGTTTTGGAGGAATTGAAATACAAATGAAAGAAAATCCTAAATGTTAAATCCAAACGCCATGAATGCTTTGAACGCCCAATACCTTAAATGTCCAATAATTTCAGATAAACGCCTTGAGCCAATTTTCGTGAATTACTGGCAGAGTTCTGTCATCTGTGTTGATCAATTTGTAGTATCCTCCGGCCACGGACTTAGCAAACATGAATGGTCCTTCCCAATTGGAGTTCCTTTTAGAATGAAAACCGCGCTGAACTGCTTTGAGAACCAGGTCCCCTTCATGAAACTTGTTAGGCTTGGTCGATCGTGCCTTGAATATCTTCCGCTGATTTGGAATTTCCTGTTTGAAGGAATTCCACGATTGTGGCACATATGGACACTCGCGCGGAAGAGAGTATCTAGCATAGTTTTGATCATGATTAGCCAGGTCTTCAATAATAAACCTCTCGATGGAGTGACCGATTTGAAGAAGTTATGAACCCAACCATTGGGTGTAATATTGCTCAGGTGAAGTTACCCACTCGTAGCTTTTGATGACTGCTAAATTGTTCATGGGGAGAAGTCCCTGGACCATAGTAGCGTATATGAACATTGGTAATATTGGAGCATGAGGAGGAATAAGACTTGCCTGAGCTCGAAAACTTCTGACAAAGGTGTGCGGATTTTCTCCAAGTTCCTGCGTAAGTCCCATTAGAGTTTTTACTTCTTCCAGATGCTCAAACGGTGGTGCGTCCTCTGCTTCGTCTTCTGACTCGGAATCCTTGTCGATGACAGGATGTGTTGAAGGCATTGTTATCCTTCCAGCATGAATCCAAGTTCTTCCAAGGACCATGTCGTATCCAGGGTCTTCCCGGATTATGAAAAACTTAGCCTCAGTGCAGATCAATCTTTCCGTAACTTTGAGAGTGATGAAGCCGTATGCGTCTCTGGAGATTCCTTTGTGGTCCCTGATTGCTATGGGAGCGTGGGTGGCTTCCTGTCGAGTAACCAGCAGCTCCGAGAGTTTTCAAAGGGATGATGTTGACAGCGGTACCAACATCGACGAACGTCCTCTTGAACTCATTTCCTTTAATGTGCACTGTGGTGAGCAGTCCCTAGTCATACATTTCTTTGTCGATGGCTGAAGGTTCGGTGGTGGTCTCTTGGATCAGCAGACGTTTTCCGGACACGATGTGGTTCAGTGCAGCAAACATGTCTTTCCTTTGAGCTTTCGAAATATACAACAACTCGCAGACATGTTCGATCAGAGATTGGACCGCTTCCTTGACAGGAGGTTCAGAGATGGTAAAATTTCTGACTGGGAGAGGTTTTTTGTGTACTCCCTCAGTCCCCAGGTTGAGCTCTCCTGATTCGACCTTTTCTTTGAATATGCGCTTCAAAATTTTGCAATCACTTGTGGGATGGATGACGTATCTATGGAAGCGGCAATACCGAGGATTTTCCATGACTTCTTCAGTTGGTTCCTTCTTGACATAAGGCAATTTGATTGCACCATCTTGGATCCAGGCATCGAGTAGTTCATTAACTTCTTCCATTGAACATGGAAAATCAGGTGCTTCTGGATCTTCCGTATGCTGAGGAGGGACTTTCGCATTCTCCTTCTTGTGTGCCTTTGAAGGGGTGGAGGAAGTATGCTTGTGTTGTGGTTCTGCTTTTCGCTTGCTCCCTTCTGCGACAGCATTCGTTGAAGGTTGCAGGTTGTACTGCTTGTTGATCAAACGCCTGCTTCCTCAAGTGTCTTTTGAATCCTCAGTCTTTGTAGACTTTGTTCTTTCCAAAAGAGCGGGTGCAGTGGTTGCCGACCTATTCGCAGCTTCATGAATCTTTGAGAAAGTCTGGAATCGAAGATTCTCCAGCAAGTCCCTGTAGACCGGGAGCATGCCATTGATGCACAAGTCCACCAATTGTTGCTCAGTGACGTTTGGGTCGTGACAATCCAAGGCTTGGACTCGGAACCTTTTCACATAATCATTGGTATTTTCACTGACCCTCTGAAACATTCTTCCAAGGTCGGAGAGGGTGACTTGTTCTGACACGAAGAAGTATTTCCTGTAGAATGCGTTAACCATTTCTCCCCAATTGTTGATAGTCCCTGGTGTGATGTTGTTATACCAGGTGTATGCCCTTCCTTTCAGAGATTTTGAGAATTCCTTGAGACGAACGACATGATTATGTTCATGTTCTCCCAGGGCTTCAAGAAAACGAGATACATGTTCCCGAGCATTGCCAGTTCCATCATACAAGGTGAAAGTTGGAGAAACGTAACCTTTGGGGAGTGGAATCCTCTGCATAGCAGTAGGATAAGGAGGTTGATGACGATGGTCATGCGATGGATTGTCTTTTCCACGGTTCTCCAAGAGGTGCTCTAGATCCTCGCGATTAATGAAGTTCGATGATCTCTTCGCTGATGAGTTGTCTGCAGCAGTTTTGCGGACTTCGTCGTCTTCTACTGTATGGATTGGAATTGCTTCAGGATCGTCGTCTGAGGATTTATCCTTCTCCTTTCCCTTCTCTGACATCTTGTCAGTAAGAGTTTTGAGATAATTACACAGCTCCTTCTGTGCAGCAGCCATGTCAGTCTGATTCTTTGCAAGAGTCTCATGCGCTTTGATAAGATCTGCAATGGTAGGTGGTAGATATCCTCTGACTTCTTCAGGGTGTCGTCCGGAAAGTGGATGACCTTCGACGTGAGGCGGAGTAATGTCACCACCATCAGTGTTGGAGGTTGGAATTGTCTCCGGGATATTCTGATTGTTGTTGTTGCTAGTGCTAGCACGGTTTGTGTTAGGATTCGTAACTGAACCTGACCTGAGATCAACCATCTTGAGAAATTGTGAGATTGCAACCGAGAGAATGATCTCCCACTGTGGTCGCTAATCTGTAGATGCGGAAAGACGATTTGCTGGTTTTTAAGGAATTGAGGAGACGACCGTACGGAGGAGACTCCTCGAACCGAGCGAAATGTTAAACCTCACACAGATGCAGCGCTGCAAAGGGGATGCTTTATATTCGAGAGATCAATCTGTAGTACTCCGGCCTAAATCAAGACAATGACCGTTCCAGAGTAAATTCGGTCACAAGAGAGGATGGGTTGATCTGTAGGAGGGAAGCTGGAAAATGTGTGGAATCAATGGTAATCAAAGATTGTGGGTGTGTGAATTCTGAATATGATAAGCTTTGAATGATTGAAATTGCTCAATTGATGAGTTGATGATCTCGTGTTGTCGATGAGACGTGAGATTGATGATACTGTTGATGTTGATGATTCAATCATGATTCAAAGACTTATTTATATTGCTGGAATTTTAGACACCATGACCCCATGAAGTGTGACAGTTGATGGAATCAAGGAGTGGGGAAGTGGAGATCGTGTTTGAAACCAGTTGCTCAACGTGTGGAGACTTGGTCGATTTTCCACCCACTACCTCGTGAATTCCTTCAACTGATTGCACGAATTTCTCACATTCCATCGTGTGTTTGAACACACGTGTCGTAGACCGCCAGACCAAAACCCTAAGTGATATCCCCCCATAGTGACACGATTGACGTCTCGTGGTATGTTAGTCAATTGATGACTTCGTGGTTTGATGGGACGATGAGTCCATGTAGTTGCTGAGTTGAACATGATGTTCTGAAACTCATGAGTTGAACATGTGATGAGACAGAGGTATAGTTATTACGATGAAGTGAGCAAGTATTGCTCATTCGATGGATCGTTGGATATTGATTGTTGAACCAATATTCCTTGGTTTGAGCAAATATTTATCATCTGAGCAAGTGTTGCTCATGTGATGAATTGTTGAATGTTTGATTGTCTGAGCATGTGTTTCTCATCTGATGGATTATTGGCAGCGTACAAAAAATATTAATTAGAATTCTGGTCGTTGAACCGAGCATAATTAATAAAATTAATGACCATGAGGTCGTCGTAAAATTATTAAGGTTGGAATCTGGAATGATGATCCTTGGATTCAGAAACCCTAATTTGATCAATTGATGATCAATTCATGGTTCGTCGGAATTTTAACCATGGGACGAAGGAGGGAGCGACTACATGGGAACGTGGATCAACCATGTAGTGTCCATATGCTCACTTAAGCAAATACAAAGAACTCCTGAAGAGTTGGTGAAGATATGATCAAATGCTGGTTTAATCATTTATTCAAAAATGCTCGTCTGAGCCTTAGGTGATAAAACCTAATTAATTATGAAGAGGTGAGGGACCGATCAAGGGGTCATGAAACCGGCCCTGGGTGGTCACGGGATCGAATGACGATCACTTCATGAAAATCCAAAGTGTTTGGAATAGTTTTGGACCTAATACGTGCAATTGTGCAAATTAGGTCAAAATTGTGAAAATCGATGGGACCGGCTTCTGTAAACCAAAGAGCCAATCTTGGTCGATCAAGATAACATGCTCGTGTCCCCGAGACGTCCGTGTCTTAGTTCTGATAATTTTGATATTTTCTGACGTGCAGTTGAGCGTCCATTCGAGAAAATATGCCAAAATTAGGGTTTCGCTGAAACTGAGGAAAACACCATGAGATGATGGAGAATAATTATAAAATAAAGGAATGAGGAGGCGTGGGACCGTGAAACTAAGGTATGGTCGGCCAGTCGTGACCACGGTCCCGTGGTGCCTTTCCCTTAATTTTATAATATTTTTCATGATTTTATGAAAATATCATGGATTTAAAGAGTTTTGATGAATTTAGGGAGTTTCCCTGAAGTGAAGGAGTTTTCATGAGTTCAAGGAAGCAAAAATATTAAAAATATAAAAAACAAGGGTGTGTGGGGACGTGGGAGGTATGGCCGGCCGGCTAGGGCCCGGTCCCACAAGTTTTGATAATTTTATATATTTTTTAATGTATTTTTCATGATTTAAGGGAATTTTTCCTAATTTGAGAGAAATACCATGAAATCAAGGAATTTGATAAATTCAAGGAAAATAAAATAAATAATAATAAAATAAATGAACGTGTGGGACCGGCTAGGGCATGGACGGCCGGCTAGGACCCGGTCCCACGAGTTTTCATAATTTTATATTATTTATTTCCTAATTTTTGCAAAATACCATGAAATCAAGGAGTTTTTTCATGAAATCAAAGAAATAATAATAATAATAATAATAAAATAATGAGGAACCATAAGGTGTGGGGCCGGCTGGGACAAAGGCATGGCCGGTTGGCCAATGGTCACGCCCCACACTATTTTTCCTTAATTTTATATTATTTTCATGGGTTTATAAAAACACCATGAAGTCGAGGAGTTTCCTCGAGACGAAGGAGATTTGTTCAAATGAAAGGATTTTCATCAAATGAAGGAAAATAATAAAAATATAATAAAATATAAAACTGGCGTGGGATAGGTCATGGCTTGGCGCCTTGGTCAATATTTTGATTATTCATTATTTTTATTCCTGTTTTGCAATAGGTTAATCGTTTCGTCGTATTTTGAAATACTCGTTCGTGCGGTGACTGTTAGTGCATCGTCATTGAATACACTTTCACCATATAAATCGGGGCTTACTTAAAGGTAGCTCAGACGCACGGTTGTTGATTATTTATTACTAATTGTGGAATTCAGTGGAGAATAATTCACAAAACTGAGTAATAAGATGTTTATTATTAATTCATAGGATCAGCTGAGGATTCGACTACGAATTCAGAATAATAAAGTGAGCATTACCATTCCATGGGACCGTAGATTCGACCATAGAATCAGAGTAATTAAGATTTATCTATTACCATTTATGAGACCAGTTGTGGATTCGATCATGAAATCGGAGTAATGAGATAATATAGTTATTGTTATTCTATGAGATCAAGTCGTGGATTCGATCATAGAATTAGAACAATTGTTTATTGCCATTCCATGGGACCAGTCGTGGATTCGACCATGGAATCGGAGCAATTGTTATTGCCATTCCATGGGACCAGTCGTGGATTCGACCATGGAATAGGAGCAACAATAGATTATTCTGGGAATTCAGTAGTGAATGTCACGGCAGAATTAATCTTAATTAGGAATAATTAACTTTGTGGCTCTATACTAGAAGAGGAAGCTGTCTAGGAGCATTAATTATCCCGATATGAGCTTATCGGTAAGTCATATCCTTTATATAGTCAGGGTAAACTCGTTGTTTGTTCCTGAAGACGTTATTGCTCTATACTAGCAGAGCAAGCTGTCTAGGAGCCGATCATCTCGTGATACTGTATAGAAATAATCACTGAAACTGTTCAGTATTCATGAGATATGTCGTTGTCTAGTCGTGAGACTACATATCTACATGTACTCCGAGAGAAAGTACTCTCTGTTGAGAATTCGATGAGAGACCCGTGTCTCAATACTCACGTCTGATTGCTGGATCAGAGCTTCGTATAATTATGAGTTTACGATTTTATCCCTTGTCGAAAATCCACCATCTACACCCACCACCAAAACAAAGAATAACATTCACCAACAACCACCACAGCCGCAACAACACCACCACCACCACCCACCACCAGTCCATGACCAAACACAAACCACCACCGTTATTATCCATATTAATTCAATCAGGAAGTTTTGAAAAATCTAAAATTAGTTTCAGAAATTTCAGATCTGAAAATCAATCAATTAAACTTTCAATTAACTTACATGTTCAATCGTTTATGAAGATGAATTCTTCAAATTATGAATCTCATAAATTTTTCTCTTTAATTTACCGTAAATTAAATCTTCGATTTAGGTTTTTCATGCTATATCGATCTAAATCAAGTTAAACCTAATATATATTTTCAGATTGGTTTGTTGATGATTCTGTGGTTGCGGTGGTGGAGGTTGGATACCAGTGGAATCCATTGTTGTTGATTGTGAAGAAGAAGATGATGATGGTGGCGATGGAGGTGGTGGTGGTGGTTGTGGCACTGGGTTGGTGCTGGTGTTGTTTGTGGTAGCGACGGTAGAGATGCTGCTGGTGGTGGTGGGAGCGATGAAGAAGAAGAAGAAGAACATGATATGAAGAAGGAGAAGAAGAACAAGATCTGTTTTGATGATAGGTAGGAGGACAAATATGGAAGAAATAAAAATATTAATGGATCCCTGATGGGCTTTAGACTGAGAGGGGTATATTTATTGTGTCATAAGGGTAATTCTGACGCCCATCAAAACAGAGGACAATTATATAATTACCACAATGAGAAATACTTGCTCAGTTGCTCGAATATTGATCCAACTATCAATATTCAGTAATTTATCAGTAATTCGTCGAATTGAGCAATACTTGCTCAGTTGCTCGAATATTGATCTATCAATATTCAGTAATTTATCAGTAATCAGTCAAATTGAGCAATACTTGCTCAGATACTCGAATATTGATCCAACTATCAATATTCAGTAATTCGTCGAACTGAGCAATACTTGCTCAGTTGCTCAAATATTGATCCAACTATCCATATTCAGATGATCAGTTGCTCGAATTTACAATATTTGCTCAGACGAGCAATATCTAAGAACGTCTAACATGTTCAATCCATGAATCATCGAGCATTCGATCACTCATGCTCGATTCAACAAAACTTAGACACATTGTTTAATTAGTCAACAACTGACTAATAAAATACATGTATGTCATGCAGACTCCACGATTCGTGAAACATTAATCACGTCACATGGGGGGATATCACTTAGGGTTTTGGTCTGGCGGCCTACGGCACGTGGATACATCCACGACGAGAAGTGTGAGTAAGTCGTGCAAACGGTTGAAGAAGTTAGCAAATTAGTGGGTGGACGGTTAATCAAGTCTCCGCACGACCTGGAACTGGTTTTCACCACGATTCCCATTTTCCCACTCTTTCACTCAAGAAACCGTCACACTTACAGGGAATCAATATGTTTACTATTCTGACAGTATAAATAAGTCTCTGAGTCCATGATTAAAGGACAACGAACATTCGTCTACACAGAATTTCTCGAGTAATTACTCTCAAGAATTCATCAATCTACCAGAACTTATTCGAACTCATCAGTTCACAGAAATTGCAGAAACCTTCAACACATACACAATCCTTGATCATCATTGATCCCACACAATTCGCAGCTTCCCTCCTACAGATCAACCCATCTCCCTCTTTGCGACCGAATTGACTTTGGAACGACCATTGACTTGGTTTAGGCCGGAGTCCTGCAGATTGATCTCTCGAATCTAAGCACTCCCTTTGCAGTGCATCTGTGTGAGGTTGAACAGTTTGCTCAGTTGAGGAGTCTCGACAACACGCTTGTCTCTTCAATTCCCCGAAAAACCAGCGAATCGTTTTTCCCCATCTACAGATTGGCGACCACAGTGGGAGATTAATCTCTCGGATGCAATCTCAAATTTTCACAAAATGGTTGATCTTAGGTCAGGTTCAGTTGCAAATCCTAACACAAACAACGCTAGCACTAGCAACAACGGTGGTACTCCAGAAACTACTCTTGCTTCCAACACCAGTGTTGTTGATACCACTCCTCCTCAAACCAACGTCGGCAACCATCCGCTCTTCGGCCGGTCTCCCGAGGAAATCAGAGAAAATTCTCCTACCATAACTGACCTTATGAAGGTGCAAGAGACTTTCACCAAAAATCAGATTGACATGGCTGCAACGCAGAAAGAGCTATGCAATCATCTAAAAACTCTCACCGACAAGATGTCAGAGAAAACTCAAGAGAAAGGAAAATCCAAAGAAACATCTTCGGCTGCTGATCCTGAAGTCACTCCATCCATGTAGTAGATGATGATGAAGTACACAAGGCTGCAAATAACCCACCAACAAAGAAACCTGCAGGCTTCGTCACTCGTGAGGACCTGGAACGCTTTATGGAGAATCGAGGAAAAGACAAGACACCATCTGTCCATCGTCATCAACCTCCATATCCTGCTGATACGCAAGGAATCCCTCTCCCAAAAGGCTACACTTCTCCAATGTTCACACTGTACAACGGAATGGGTAACGCTCGAGAACATGTCTCTCGATTCTTGAAGGCACTAGGAGAGCACGAACACAACCATGTCGTCCGTCTGAAGGAATTCTCGAAATCTCTGAATGGCCGAGCATACACCTGGTACGACAACATTGCACATGGGAGCATCGCTAGTTGGGGAGAAATAGTTAATGCCTTTTAAAGGAAGTACTTCTTCATCTCAGAGTAGATTACTCTCTCTGACTTAGGAAGAATGTCTCAGAAGAACAATGAACATCCGAACGACTATGTGAAGAGGTTCAGAATCCAAGCTTTGGATTGTCATGACCCGAATGTCACTGAAAAAAATTGGTGGGCTTGTGCATCAACGAAATGATCACGGTCTACTTGCTTGAAAATATTAGGTTCTGTACTTTCTCAGAGCTTCATGAAGCAGCCAGACGATCAGCGACTACTGCACCTGCCTTACTGGAAAGAACAAGAGCTACAAAAGTCGAGGAACCGCGAGAAACTCGAGGCAGTTCCAGGCGCTTGATCAACAAGAAGTACAATCTCCAACCTTCCATGAATGTTGCTGAAGGGAGTGAGAGAAAATCCGAAGCATAGCAATATAAGAACGCTTCTCCAACAACCCAAGCTCCTCCGAAAGTGCAAAGAAAGGATAACCAATCTTGCACAATCCTCGACCCGGCATCAACAAACGGGGATATGATCAAACGGGGACTCAAACTTCTCTCTTCTCATGAATCGAGTTACTGGAAGTCTAGGTTCAAGATGGTGCAATCAAATTGTCGTTCATCAGAGAGAGCCAATTGAAGAAAAATGGAGAATCCCAGGTACTGTTACCTTCATAGATTCATCAATCATCCAACAAGTAACTGCAACATTTTGAAGCACATCTTGAAAGAGAAGGTTGATCCACAATAGCTTCAACTGGGGACTGAAGGAGTACACACGAATCCTATCCTAATCAGAACCTTTACACTCTCTGAACAACTAGTCAAAGAAGCAGTTCAATCGTTGATCGAGCATATCTGTGAAATTGCTCTATCTGTCTAAGGCACAAAGGAAACATATGTTCACAGCAGCGAATTACATTGTGTCAGAGTCTGTCCATCCCGGAAATACTCCTCTAACCTTCATCCACAGACAAGGAGATGCACGACTGGGGACTTCTTATCACATTCCATCTCAGAGGAAATGAATTTGGAAGAATGTTGATCGATGTTGACACCGCCATCAACATCATTCTACTGAAAACCCTCAGAGCCGAAAGCATCACTCGACAAGAAGCTACTCGTGATCTCATATCAATCAGGGACCTTGAAGGAACGCTCGTAAATACTTATGACTACATCACTCTCAAAGTGAACATAAGTTCAACCTGGACAGAAATCAAGCTTCACATAATCAGGAAGATCCAGGATATGACATGTTCTTCAGACAAGCGCGGATCCACGCTGAAAAGATGGCTACTGACAAAGCGCCTTTGGTTGTACATCTCTCCAAAGAAAAAAGTTCTGATCCAGAAGATTTGGCGGACATTCCATCATCAGAGGAATTGCGAACTTTAGCGAGGTTGAAGCAAGAACCTGCAAAAGACGCATAGACATTCATCAAGAGATTCCAGACTCGGGCAAGTATCATTCCTTTCATGTATGTGTCATTGATTTCCTCACATGCTATCCTAGCATGGGGACTCAATTCTGCTAGCAACTCTGCAAGCCGTTATGAATGTTAGCTTCACTGAAAGCCTTGTAGAAGTGTCCATGTGTGCCACAAAATCAGAAAGCTCTGATGACTGCACAAGTGTCGAATCCCACTACCGCAACGAAAAGGATGCTGAATTAACAGAAGATATTTAGGGTCGAGACGATCAAAGCTAAGACATTCGATGCTTAAGGGATATGACGCTTCAACGCTCAAGCATCTAAGAAGTCTTTAAATAGTACTACCAATCAAAGAGTACACCTCCTATAATGTCGCATCTAGTTTCAGCACAAATATCTCGACGATGACACACTGATTCAACACCAACATACTCAAAGTGTAACTAAACTACAATCGATAAGTCTTCATATCCCATGATAAGACTTCTGAAGCAGATGCAACATCATTCATCCATGGATAGCACAAATTCCTTCAACATGCACTGGGGACTTGACCTTATTGGACAAGATTCAAGACATAAAAAATCATTGCACGATTCCATGAAACATCATCAACGGAACTTATCTACATCACAATCCCCTGCACGACTGAGGAATTTCCTATCTTCACCAATCACATCCGTGGAGATTGCCGTTGTTATCTGCCACAACAACGTCGATTCACTGACGAAGCCAGTTCACAATAAAGTCATACTGATCAGAAGAATTCGGGTTGTACTACCAGTACACCTTCATCTTAGGGATTCTCAAACCACCAACTAGTTCGTGAATGTAAAGGCTCACTGGATGGAGGAGCAAAGACTATCGATAATCATGGTTCTAGCCTTTTCGGTCTCTGGAGCGACTCCAATCATAGTGTCGGCATCAGCAAGAATATGTATAGGAGCTCCATTCATGGTCTCAGCATCAACAAGAATTTCTGGAGAGAATTCAATCGTGATCTCAGCATTAACAACAGTCTCAGGCGCAACATCCGACTTCATCAACTATCCATTCTCTGAAGCGTTACTCTATGGATCGTACTTCTTCAAGCCCAAATGATTCATATCAAGATGTGTAGACATGAAAACATGATAACATGAACGTCTTCCCAAAGCTTGCATGACAGAAGGGCACAAATCAAAGTCTTCTACAAGATGTTATCATCGCCTCTACAAATGAGATACGACATGCTCCATACCATGGGTTTACAAAAAAGTACCAATGGGTGAGGAATGGGACTATGCTTCCTCAACAAAAGATGTTATTCTATGTCTCTTCTACAACATACCAAAAGGGCGCATCAATCGGACATACGAGCTGAAAGATATGGCCTTTACCGTCAGGTCTACGAAATATGAAAAATTTGTACGGGATTACAAATTACAAATGTGCACGCTTCGTTGGCTGACCTCTACAACTCCGAATTGAGTGATTCTTTTCTCATGTGATAACTCAGTTTCTTAGCTTCAAAAGTTGGGGTCAAGCATCAAATTTCGACGTCGTATGAGGTTCCTACAGTTTCCAGAGCATACAACATGCAAGCAGCTATTCTTGGACGGGATTCATAACCTCCACGGTCGATCGATGTCTACCAGGTCATTATTCTAAGTCCTTCATCAAGGTATCTCCAACTTCGACCATGTAGGTCTTTACATCAATTTTTCTACCTGGGTCCTCTATCTAGGTCTTGCCAGAAGAAGGGAAAACGAAAAGAGAGATTTACAAAATATTGGGGACTGACGGTCCACTGGTCATGGCGATCAGTTTCACAGTCCAAGACTCGTGACACCAGACTCTCATGTGTTGATCATTCATCATAAAATAAATTCTACCACCAGGACATGCAATCATGGTCGTTACATCACCCCCTCTTGAGAGTAACCTCAGTGATGGTCCCGTGACCAGGGTTTCAGAAGTGATGTTTCTACGACCGATAAAAACAAGATGGCACTGCAAGCACCATGCTCATGTATCAATCAAGGGGTCCTGATCGCAAATGAAACAATGACATTAAAATCCTTCACCAACCGTTCAAGACACAATCGAATGGTCTAAAGACACAACAGGAGTGTTTTACAACAAGCCCGTCTGAGATGATTTTACGCTGCCCTGTATGAAACGACGAAATGGGAGCAATTGGTGAAGAATATAGGGATGCGACATATACCATTCTCTTTGTATGGATGTTCTCTACAACATATCCGAAATTCAAATCAATTGGAGAAACGAGCAAAACGATGTGGCCAAAACTTTGGACTACATGACAGCTGAAAAAGTTCTGAATATCTCCTAAAAGTTTATTGTTTCTCTGATTTCACCTCCTAAATGTGCTCAAAACTCAAAAAGCTTCTCTATTAAATCTTAGAAATTTCTTGGGAATGAGGATACATGGGTAGATCGCGAAAATCCGACATCGGATGAAGATTTTATGGCGTTTTTGCTAAAGGGTTGAGTTCTGAATTTTCTGATGACGAATTATGACGAAATTCTTCATTCATCCATGTCATGATCTACGCCATCAATGCAAGGTCGCACTTCATCTTCATCTGATACTCATTTGCTGGAGTCGATGGTGTTTCTGCTGATGAGATATGAGCTTTTCATCTTTAGCTCTTTTCTTATGTGACATTTCATCATGTCTCTGCTTTCTTAACACGGACGAATCCCAGATGATCAAGAGACATACAATGTATCAACTTTCTAGTATCTCTGAAAGGTTGATTCACCTCGGCAAGAACATCTGCAGAAGTCTTTATCTTTGACTTGATATTTCTGGAGCGTTCCCCGGAAGAACTAGAAGGGTGGTTGTAACTGGAAGTCACCATTATCTGAGGCGAAAGACATGGAGTCATGGGTATACCAAGTCTACAAATCCAAAGCTTGGACTCTGAACTTTTTCACATAATCGTTCGGATGTTCATTGTTCTTCTGAAACATCCTTCCAAGATTGGAGAGAGTAACTTGTTCTGGGACGAAGAAGTATTTCCGGTAAAAAGCGTTAATCATTTCTCCCCAACTGGGGATGCTTCCTCGCATGATGCTATTGTATCAGGTGTACGCTTGGCCTGTCAGAGATTTTGAAAATTCTTTCAAACGGACGGCATGGTTGTGTTCATGTTCGCTAATGATTCCAGGAATCGAGAAACATGTTCTCGGGCATTGACCGTTCCCTCGTAGAGCGTAAACATTGGAGAAGTATAACCCTTTGGAAGAGAAATATATGTGTAGAAGCAGGGTATGGAGGTTGGTAACGATGAACTGAGGATGTCTTATCTTTTCCACGATTCTCCAAGAGGTGCTCCAAATCTTCACGAGTGATGAAACTGGACGACTCTTTCGCTGGAGGATTATCTGCAGCGCGAACTTCATCATCCTTCAGGATATGGATTGGGGAAATTTCAGTAACAGTAGTTGGGGATGCTTCCTTGGCTTTTTCTTTTTCCGCATGACGTTGGTGTTGAGCTTGTTCGGCGGTAACTTTTCTGTGAGATTCTTGAGATGAGTGCATAAATCTTTTTGGAGAAACGAGCAAAACGATGTGGCCAAAACTTTGGACTACATGACAGCTGAAAAAGTTCTGAATATCTCCTGAAAGTTTACTGTTTCTCTGATTTCACCTCCTAAACGTGCTCAAAACTCAAAAAGCTTCTCTATTAAATCTTGGAAATTTCTTGGTAATGAGGATACATGGGTAGATCGCGAAAATCCGACATCGGATGAAGATTTTATGGCGTTTTTGCTAAAGGGTTGAGTTCTGAATTTCTGATGACGAATTATGACGAAATTCTTCATTCATCCATGTCATGAGCTACGCCATCAATGCAAGGTCGCACTTCATCTTCATCTGATACTCATTTGCTGGAGTCGATGGTGTTTCTGCTGATGAGATATGAGCTTTTCATCTTTAGCTCTTTTCTTATGTGACATTTCATCATGTCTCTGCTTTCTTAACACGGACGAATCCCAGATGATCAAGAGACATACAATGTATCAACTTTCTAGTATCTCTGAAAGGTTGATTCACCTCGGCAAGAACATCTGCAGAAGTCTTTATCTTTGACTTGATATTTCTGGAGCGTTCCCCGGAAGAACTAGAAGGGTGGTTGTAACTGGAAGTCACCATTATCTGAGGCGAAAGACATGGAGTCATGGGTATACCAATAAAAAAAATGCAACAAAAATGGTAACCATCCAACTCTTACCTATTTACAATTTCACTAGCTGTAGTGATTATAACGTCAGAATTTCAAAAACTTGCTCTTTCCTTCAAACCTGCAAAGACGAACAAAATTCGTTATTCAAAACCATAACGTGATTTTCATAAAACTGTGAACAATTCACGAAACCCATCATGTGAACAATTCACATAATTTTCACCATGTGAGAGACTCCCATCGAGTGAACACTCATTGGTTTTTGTGCATACACTATCAGGTCAACAAATCCATAGAAACATTATTTCGCCATGTATGATTGTCTGCTTTCAACATTTGTTCAAAATCAACACATTGATTTTACAAAAAATATTTTTAACGTGAAACTCACGTAAATTCGAAAATATATATTTTTGTTCCTCGTGCGAGCATCCGTCTTTGAAACGAGAGTATATTTTCAAAAGGTAAAATTTTTCATGAAAGCTCATAGACAAAATTTTATTACTAACAGACGCATGTCTATTAAAAAAAAACTTTTTCTCTCGTACGAGCATCCACCTTTGAAACGAGAGTTTATTCCCTTTTGTGAAATCTCACATATTTAAAAAATAAAATTTTGGCTTTCGTGAAAGCGCATAGACAAACTTTTATCACTAGACTCAGGTCTATTTTGTTTGTTTCTTAAACTAACGAACGAACATTTGTTCATAACACAAGGATTTCCTTTTTTGGGCTTGGGCCCGCGAACGTTTAACCAACCAAAACTGGACTTTTAACTGACCAAATCAGCAGTGCCTCATCTCTCCGTGTTCACGGGATGACACTCTATCATACTATCAGGGTCTTCACCTGAACATTTGCTCGTACATGACACCATTGGAGCAAATCGGGGATTCTGAAAATACCTTTGTACAACTGAGTCCAACCACTGATCTCGTCAACTGAAAATCACCATCTAATGCTTAATGCGGAACATGAATGTCCCTCACTAAGGAGGGGACTTAATGTTGATGGTGGATTTTCAACAAAAGTTAAAATCGTAAAATCATGATACTGCATGTCTCTGACACGGGTTTCAGGCATGTGACGATTCATATTTTACGATCCATGATGAACATGTTTTTCGAAAGGCCTCCACTAGATGAGCGCTCGATGCCTCGCATTTCATCATGACTTCTATGTATAATAACATAATTGGGAGGTTCTCCTCAGATTGAGAACTTAACGCCTTCAGGACGTCGGTGACAATCAGTGTTCCCTGACTACATAGAGAGACCCACCTCTACATAGAAGAACGATTGGGCGGTTCTCCTCAGATTGAGAGCATTAACGCCTTCAGGACGTCGGTGACACTCACTGTTCCCTGACTATGTTGAGAGACTGTGTACAGATCCAGGCGGTCCTCCGTACATAATTGTCGAGAGGGCAAAAACGCCTTCAGGACTTCGGCATCACTCGCTGTTTCTTGACTATGCACCTTACAGAATGGGTATGACGCTTTAACTGGCTAATATCCCTTCTGCAATAGATTAATTCTACCGTGACATTCACCATTGAATTCCTAGAAGATAATCTATTTTATCTCATCATTCCGATTTCATGATCGAATCCACGGCAGATCTCATGAAATGGTGATAGATAAATTATTACTCCGATTTCATGATCGAATCCACGGCTGATCTCGTGAAATGGTAATGGATTACTCCGATTTCATGATCGAATCCACGGCTGATCTCATGGAATGGTAATAAAAAATCGTTACTCCGATTCTACGGTCGAATCCACGATCCCGTGGAATGGTAATACTAATTTCAATATTCTGAATCCATGGTCGAATCCACCGCTGATTCTATGGATTGATAATAAATAACTGCTCATCTTTATTACACAGTTTCATGAATCATTCTCCACTGAATTTCATAAATTAGTAATAAATACTCAATAATCAGGGCATCTGGACTACCACTTAGTAAGCCCCATAAAATGGTGCAAGTGTACTCGACAATGATGCACGAACGAGCATTCGAAAATATGGACAGATGAGGAATCCTACACAAAACATGAGAGAAAGATAATAAAATTAAAATAATGAGAGGCGCCCATGGGCCGGGCCCATCGGCCGGCCGACCGTGCCTTAGCCGTGGCCGGTCCCACGCCTCTTCCATTATTTTTCCTTATTTTTGTTATTTTCATGAACTCATGAAAACTCCTTTATTCTACCAATTTTCCTTGTTTGAGCAAGACTCATGGTTTCTCCATATTTTCACGGAATCATGAAAAATAATATAAAATTAGGAAAAGTGTCGCGGGACCGGGCTCCTAGCAGACCGGCCTTGCCTTGGCCGTGGCCGGTCCCACACTTTCCAAACCCTTATTTTATTATTATTATTTCCCTAATTTCATGAAATTCCTCAGTTTCAACAAAACTCATGGTTTCTCCATAGTTTCACGGTTTCATGAAAGATAATATTATAAAATAGGAAAAGGTGTCATGGGACCGAGCAATTTGGCCGGCGGCCATGCCATATCCGTGGCCGGTCCCACACCTGGCAATTCCTATTCTTTCATAAATATTATTTCTCTCATCTCATGAAACTCCTCAGTTTGAGCAAAAATCATGATTTCTTCATATTTTCTCAAATATTGCTCAAACCATGAAAAGGCCAAAAGTCGACATGGTCACACGACCGACTAGGCTACTCACGAAAAATATTAAAATACCATTATTTTAATGTTAAAAAAATATTGATCAAATGAGCACACATGCTCATTCGAGCGAAAATCAAGAATTTCAGTCAAGATAAAACTCTTCTGAAAATCTACAATGTTGCTCAAACGCACATCATAAAATATCGAAACTCTCAGGACTGAGAACGAACATTATGGTGACACGGGCATGCCTCCTTGACCGACCAAGGCAGGCCCTAGGGATTTCAAAGAGCCGGTCCCACATGTTTTTATAAATTTGACCTTATTTGCTTAATTGCTCATATTGGGTCCAAACTCTTTTCAACCAACTTGGAGTTTGCTCAAACGACCACCAGCTGGTCCCACAACCACCAAGGGTCGGTCTCATGCCCTCTTGGTCGGTCCCTCACTCTTCCATAATCAGGTGTTATCACCTAATGCTCAATCGAGCACTATTTCAATAAATGATGAAACCGGAATTTTATCATCATTCTTTCACCAACTGATCAACTCAGGACCCTGGTGCATGCTCACTTGAGCACTTGGACACCACATGGACATCCATCATTCCATGTGGTCGGTCTCTCCTATTTTCAGCAATTCATCAATTAACGAACAATTGATCAGAAGTTAGGGTTTCGAACAAACGCTTCGCGAATTCATCATTTTGAGCAAGTTCAAACACGAATAAAATTTATGTTGGTCCAACAATCAACATCTGGATTAATTATATAATATTCGGTAGTCTACCAATATTTTAATTAATATTTTATTAGGTCATGTCACCAATAAATAATTCGTCGAATTGAGCAATACTTGCTCAGTTGCTCGAATATTGATCCAACTATCAATATTCAGTAATTTATCAGTAATTCGTCAAATTGAGAAATACTTGCTCAGTTGCTCGAATATTGATCTATCAATATTCAGTAATTTATTAGTAATCAGTCAAATTGAGCAATACTTGCTCAGTTACTCGAATATTGATCCAACTATCAATATTCAGTAATTCGTCGAACTGAGCAATACTTGCTCAGTTGCTCAAATATTGATCCAACTGTCGATATTCAGATGCTCAGTTGCTCGAATTTACAATATTTGCTCAGACGAGCAATATCTAAGAATGTCTAACATGTTCAATCCATGAATCATCGAGCATTCGATCACTCATGCTCGATTCAACAAAACTTAGACATATTGTATAATTAGTCAACAACTGACTAATAAAATACACGTCTGTCATGCAGACTCCACGATTCGTGAGACATTAATCATGTCACATGGGGGGTTATCACTTAGGGTTTTGGTCTGGCGGCCTACGGCACGTGGATACATCCACGACGAGAAGTGTGAGTAAGTCGTGTAAACGGTTGAAGGAGTTAGCAAAGTAGTGGGCGGACGGTTAATCAAGTCTTCGCACGACCTGGAACTGGTTTTCACCACGATTCCCACTTTCCCACTCTTTCACTCAAGAAACCGTCACACTTACAGGGGATCAAGATGTTTACTATTCTGACAGTATAAATAAGTCTTTGAATCCATGATTGAAGGACAACGAACATTCGTCTACATAGAATTTCTCGAGCAATTACTCTCAAGAATTCATCAATCTACCAGAACTTATTCGAACTCATCAGTTCACAGAAATTGCAGAAACCTTCAACACATCCACAATACTTGATCATCATTGATCCCACACAATTCTCAGCTTCCCTCCTACAGATCAACCCATCTCCCTCTTTGCGACCGAATTGACATTGGAACGGCCATTGACTTGGTTTAGGTCGGAGTCCTACAGATTGATCTATCGAATCTAAGCACTCCCTTTGCAGTGCATCTGTGTGAGGTTGAAAATTTTTCTCGGTTGAGGAGTCTCGACAACACGCTTGTCTCTTCAATTCCCCGAAAAACCAGCGAATCGTTTTTCCCCATCTACAAATTGAGACCATTACAGAAGCACGCACAAAGAATGTACCTCTTCCCGGTGATGCTGTGATGGAGAAAGAGGCCAAGATTGCTAGATTGATTGAAGAGCTGGAGATGGAGAAGGCATCTTTGCAAGACTTGAAAATTGCAGAGGAACATAAATCTTACTTTGTTGGTTTCCTTTAGTTTCCATTTCATGATATTTTAAAATTCTTTGGAGAATGGAGATTGCGCTTAGTTGCTTGGAGAACTAACCCTCCTTCATGGAATTTTTTAGGTTTGATTGTTCTTTCTCTGAATATCTAATGTTGGTTCATCATTCCTCTTATATTGGGATTCCATGCTTGTGCAGTCATCGAAGTTTTTCTGATTTTGTGGCACATGTGGATACTCGTGTAAGGTTATGGGAGAATACCCAAGATACTCTTTGTTGTGTTTAGACATCATTTCAGCAATGAATGTCTTAGTGAGATGCTCGATTCGGAGAGGTTCCATATTCAACGACTTGGTAAAATATTGATGTGGTGAAGTTACCCATTCATAGGGTCTTGCAACAGCTAAGTTGTTAACAGAATTGAGTCCCCGGACCAGGAGAGCATGTTTGAAAGTAGATAATATGGACGTATAAGGAGGAATAAGACTTGCCTGAGTGTGGAACCTCTTGACAAATGCCAATGCATCCTCCCTTGGTTTTTGTTTTAACCCCATCATAGTTTTGAATTCCACCAGGTGCTCTGACGATGGAGTGTCCATCATATCTTCTGAATCAGAGCTTTCTACATCAGAGAAATATGCAACCGAAGGCGTCTCATCAGTAGTCATATTTTCAGGATGGTTCCACGTCCGCCTGAGGACCATGTCATATCCCGTATCTTCCACGATTATGTGAAACTTGGTTCCGTCCAGGTTAAACTAATTTTCATTTTGAGACTGATGTTGGCGTATGCATCTCTGAGTATTCCTTCATGATCCCTAATTCAGATGGGAGCATGAGTAGCTTCTTGTCGAGTGATGCCTTCAGCT
Organism: Papaver somniferum; assembly: GCF_003573695.1. Lineage (NCBI taxonomy): Eukaryota > Viridiplantae > Streptophyta > Magnoliopsida > Ranunculales > Papaveraceae > Papaver > Papaver somniferum. The sequence continues at coordinate 181,803,807 of NC_039360.1, forward strand.
CTAAGATTCTTCAAAGGGATAAAATTGACAGCAGTGCCAACATCAACCAATGCTCTCTTGAATTCATTCCTCTTGATATTGACTGTGATAAGAAATCCCCAGTCGTACATCTCTTTGTCTGTGGTTGGAGGTTCAGGGAGCGTTTCTGGAATGGACAGGCGTTTTCCTGACACTATGTGATTCAAAGCCGTGAATTTCATGTCTTTTCTTTGAGACTTTGACAGATAAATCAATTCACATACATGCTCGATCAAGGATTGAACTGTTTCCTTGACAGGTTGTTCAGAGAGAGTGAAAGTCCTTATTGGGAGAGGATTCCTGTGTACTCCTTCAATCCTCAGATTGAGTTCTCCTGAATCGACCTTTTCTTGGAAAATGTGTTTCAAAATTCTGCAATCGCTTGTCGGATGACTGCCAAATCTATGAAAACGACAATACCGAGGATTCTCAATTTCTTCTTTAGTCGGTTCTTTCCTGATGTGAGGCAATTTGATTGCACCATCTTGGATCCAGACTTATAATAGCTCGATTACCTCTTCAATGGAGAAAGGAAATCTGGGTCTACCTGGTCATTTTGCTGACGCTGAGTCGGTGCTGGTGCATTTCGAGTTTGATTATCCTTCCTTAATGTTTTTGGAGGAGCCTGGGATATTGGAGAAGCGTTATTATGTTGTTGTGTTTCGGATTTTCTCTTGCTCCCTTCAGCAACAACATTCGTGGAAGATTGAAGGTTGTATTGCTTATTGATCAGACGTCTGGTGCTTCCTCGAGTTTCTCGTGGTTCCTCGAATTTTATAGCTTTTGCCCTTTCCAGTAAGGCCTAGGAAGTGGTTGCTGACTGTTTGGATGCTTGAACCTCTGAGAAAGTATGGAATCAGAGATTTTCCAGTAAGACTTTGTAGACCGGGATCATTCCATTAATGCACAAGTCTACAAGTTGTTGTTCGGTAATATTTGTATCATGACAATCCAAAGCTTGGACTCTGAACTTTTTCACATAATCGTTCGGATGTTCATTGTTCTTCTGAAACATCCTTCCAAGATTGGAGAGGGTAACTTGTTCTGGGACGAAGAAGTATTTCCGGTAAAAAGCGTTAATCATTTCTCCCCAACTGGGGATGCTTCCTCGCATGATGCTATTGTATCAGGTGTACGCTTGGCCTGTCAGAGATTTTGAAAATTCTTTCAAACGGACGGCATGGTTGTGTTCATGTTCGCCAATGATTCCAGGAATCGAGAAACATGTTCTCGGGCATTGACCGTTCCCTCGTAGAGCGTAAACATTGTAGAAGTATAACCATTTGGAAGAGAAATATATGTGTAGAAGCAGGGTATGGAGGTTGGTAATGATGAACTGAGGATGTCTTATCTTTTCCACGATTCTCCAAGAGGTGCTCCAAATCTTCACGAGTGATGAAACTGGACGACTCTTTCGCTGGAGGATTATCTGCAGCGCGAACTTCATCATCCTTCAGGATATGGATTGGGGAAATTTCAGTAACAGTAGCTGGGGATGCTTCCTTGGCTTTTTCTTTTTCCGCATGACGTTGGTGTTGAGCTTGTTCGGCGGTAACTTTTCTGTGAGATTCTTGAGATGAGTGCATAAATCTTTTTGTGTTGTAGCCATGTCTATTTGATTCTTGGCGAGAATCTTCTGAATCTTCATGAGATCAGTTATGGTAGGTGGATATTCTCTGACTTCTTCAGGAGATCGGCCGAAGAGAGGGTTGTTTCTGATGTTAGTTCAAGGAGGGGTAGTATCAGTAGCACCGTTGTTGGGAACAGGAGGAGTGACTGGAATACCACCACTGTTGCTAGTGCTAGCATTATTCAGGTTAGGATTTGTAACTGAACCTGACCTAAGATCAACCATTTTGATGAATTGGTATTGTAACCGAGAGATTAATCTCCCACTGTGGTCGCCAATCTGTTGATGGGAGAAAACGATTTGCTGGTTTTTTAGGAAAGTGAAGAGACGAGCATGCGAGCGGAGACTCCTCGACCAAGCAAATTTCTTATTCAAACAGATGCACTGCACGAGAGTACTTTGAGTTCGAGATATTAATCTGTAGGACTCCGCCCTAAACCAAGACAATGGTGTTTTCAGGGTCAATTCGGTCACAAAGAGGGATGAGGGTCGTCTGTAGGAGGGAAGCTGAGAAGTGTGTGTGAGATCAATGTTGATCAAGGATTGTGGAGGTGTTTAAGGTTTCTGCAAGTTTTGTGAACTGTTGAGTTCGGATGAAATAAGTTCTGATCGATTGAGTGATAATTTCTTGTGGATCAAAATTGTTATTTTTCAATCGTGGATTCAAAAACTTATTTATATTGCAAAAATAGTAGACACATTGATCCCAGTAAGTGTGACGGTTGCTGGAGTGAAAGAGTGAGAAATTGTGGTTAAACCAGTTCCATGTCATGCAGAGGCTTGGTTGATTGTCCATCCACTACTTTGCTAACTCCCTCAACTTCTTGCACGACTTACTCACATTTCTCATCGTGGGTATACACACGTGTCGTAGGACGCCAGACCAAAACCCTAGTGAGTATCCCCCCATGTGACGTGATTGATGTCTCATGAATGTGGAGTCTGTAATGCAGACGTGTATTTAATCAGTCAGTTATCGAGTTGACTAGACGATGAGTCTTAGCCTTGATAAGTCGAGCATAATGAATGGTTTTGGTATGCTCTGAGACTCATGGATTGAGCATAAAGTGTCTGCTGAGACAGAATAATGGAAAGACATTGAGTCTTGATGAATTGTGATATATCATTTTACCAGTCGAGGTAATAATGATATTTTGATAATTTGGATCAAGCGTATGATAAGATTGCTCGATCAAGGATTTATTTTGATATGTCGAGTATTCCACAGGAAATCAAAGATATTGTTGAATTATGCAGTATGCTCATTTCTGATCTAATATATCATGAATGTTCAAACGACAAAGCAGGAATCAGAAATATTGGATGGTCGTCCGCTCGAACCATGTTGCTCAGTCGAGCAAACATATTGGTAGTAGAACCAAACATTAAATATAAATTAGAATATTGATTATTGGATCAATAGAATTCTCGAATGTTGATAGTTGAATCAACATGAGGAATATTGCCCGGTCAAACAATAAATAGTTGAATCAATGAGTTCTGAACCCAGTTGATCGCGTATTTTGCTAACTTAAGAAATTCAGTGTTGATAGATGAGAAAAAAAAATATTGCTAGTTTAAGCAAATATTGCTCGTTTGAGAAAATATTGCTCGATTCGTGAATTATTGGTAGGGGCCAAATAAAAATATTAATTAAAAATACTGGTATCTGGACCGAATATTGTATAATTAATTAGGATGTTGATTGTTGGATCAACATAAAATTATTAGTGTTTGAACTTGCTCAGAATTATGATTTGCAGAGCATTTGGTTCGAAACCATAATTTTGATCGATTATTGATCAACGGATGATTTACTGAAAATCAACCATGAGTGAGAGAGGAACAGTTACATGGTATGATGGAACGACCATATAGCGCCCAGGTGCTTGAATGAGCATGCACCAAATTCCTTTGTAGACCATTTGGTGAAAGGATAATTAAATGCACGTTTAATCATTATTAAAATAATGCTCGTCTGAGCATTAGGTGGTAAAACCTAATTATGAAAATAGAGGGGATCATCCAAGGGGTGTGAAATTGGCCCTTGGTAGTCGTGGGACCAACTAATGGTCGATTGATCAAATTCCAAGTTGTTTGGAAAGAATTTGGACCCAATATGAACTATAGAAGATTAATAAGGTCAAAATCATAAAAAGATGTGGGACCGACTTTTGCAAGCCAAAGGTCTGACCTTGGTCGGTCAAGGTAGCATGCTCGTGCCACCATATTGCCCTTGATCCAATTTTGAGAATTTTGGTATTTTCTGGTGCGCGTTCGAGCAATATTTTGGATTTTCAGAAGAGTTTGATCTTGACTGAAACTCTCGGTTTTGCTTGAATGAGCAAGTAGAACTTTACTCGTACGACCAATATTTTGAAAATATTAAAATAATGATATTTTAATATTTATCGTGAGAAGCCCGGATGGTCGTGTGACCATTTGACTTTTTTTTTGGCTTTTTGGTAATTTGAGCAATATTTGAGAAATAAGGAAAAATTAGGTTTTTTGCTCAAACGAGGGAGTTTCATGAGATGAGGGAAGAAATAACGATAATAATAAAATAAGGAATTAGAGAGGTGTGGGTCCGGCAACACCAACGCATGGCCGGACGTCCATTATGCCCGGTCCCGTGCTCTTTCCTATTTTATATTATTATTTTTCATCATGTGAGGAAATATGGAGAAACTTGGAGTTTTGCTCAAATAAGGAAGTTTGCTCAAACAAAGGAATTTTCATGAGACAAGGAAAATAATAAAATAAGTTAAAATAAAAGAAATGGAGAGGCGGGAACGGCACGGCGGCATGACCGGCCGGTTGGTGGGCCCGGTCCCTTGCGCCTCTTATTTATTTTATTTTATTTCATATTATTTTCCTTCCCTATTTTGCATAGGTTTCCTTGTTCGTCCATATTTTTTGAATGGTCGTTTATGCATTTAAGTGCTCACTTATGCATATTTTGGTACTCGTTCGTGCATTATTGTTAAGTACACTCGCACCATTTTCTCGGAGCTTAATCGGTGCTGGCCTAAGTGCCCGAAAAGTGAATATCTATTACTGATCCATGGAATTCAGTTGAGAATAAGCCATGAAACGGAGTAATGAGATAAAATATATTATTTAAAAGGAATTCAGTTGATGAATGTTTTGCTTGGATTAATCTATGAAATTTCTCTATACTAGCATGTAATATGTCCAGGAGCGTTTATATGAGAATCGAGGTATGAGATGGTAGAGACATCATACTCGTTCTGAATATGAATTTTGTATAGTCAGGGAACATTGAGACATCCTGAAGACGTTAACGCTCTATACTAGCAATATGTATAGGAGTCTTCCAATCATTATCGATTCCTATACAGAAGTGTTGATGAAATATGTGAAGTATCGAAAAGCTCAATTGAGAGGCTTTACGAATCACATATTCATGCAGGGATTTGGGAAGGTGTACGCTCAGTCAAAGTTTGTGAAATGAGATCTCACGAATCCTAAAATATGAGTTTCATATACGTGTCTGAAGTCGTGTCAGAAATATGCAAGATCCTGATTTTATAATTTTAGCCTTTGTCGAAAATCCACCATCAACAAGTAGAAGCATTATGGTAGGTAAAAATCTGTTTTACCCCATTATCTCTTACTTCAAAAAAATTCTCGTGTATCCGGTCTTGTTGTTGACTTTGAATATTCGTTTTCATCTTCTTGGTAACAGATTATGACATCTCTAAATCATATTTATAACATTGATTCTTCAGAGAAATCGACTCATATAATAACCAGGACAACAAGAATGAGGACCTTTGGAGATGCATACCCTCAACTGGAAGTTCTTTTCGGTGAACTAAGAAGTTAATACATGGGAGGATTCTTAATCGCCTAGATATCGTACGCAGTCGTACTCACTCCTTCCTAGATTCGATCTTGGCAGAAGAGGAACTAAGGCGTGATGAAATCTTTCAGAGGAGAAAAGCCAACGATGAAAGACTTGTTGAATATCGACAAACGCGTCGTCATCTTGAGCAAAGAAGACTCGAGGCTGAGGAGGAACATATCCACATAGATGGTGTTGCATCAGACTATGATGCAATCAGTCATTTCCTGAATGGAAACCATTGATCCTGAAAACGAAACGTATTCTGATGTGGAGTCTGAACGACTGGTTGAGGCTGACTTCAAAGTTGAATGTGAGGATGATTACTCGGATATGACTTATAATGATCTAGATGGTCAATTAGAAGCAGTTCCCGAAGATTAGCCTGAATATGATCCGAAGAAGAATCTGAAACAGAGATGACTAACATGTATATAGTGATGAATCTGACAACTAGTCTTCTTACTCGATGCACCACTTTTAGTAAATACTTTATTTTTCGTAGATACTTTCTTGATATTCCAGTAGTTTAGTTCCATATGACTTAAGCCGGGACTATTTTGAATAATAATTCTTTGATTACATGTCTTGTTATCCTTTTATGTCTTCTATTGAATGAATCGAATGAAAAGACCATGTGGACGAATGAGGAATCCCATTGTAATTCGTTTTCACAAAAATCCAGAAGTAACATCTTCGGTAAAAACACTGCAAAATCTTCATCCGATGTCCGTTTTCAGTGGTCTACCCGAACTTTTTCATGCCCATAAAATTTCCCATCCATATTGTAGAAGCTTTTTGAGTTTTGAGCTCGTTTAAGGGATCAGATTAGCGAAACAGAAAAGTTCCAGGAGAATTTCAGAAATTTTTCAACAATGATGATGTCCATTGTTTGACCCACGGCTTTTAGCTCATTCATTCGATTCATTTGAATTTTTGATATGTTATAGAGAATATCCATGCGAAGAGGATGCTATATGACTCATGTTTTGATTCTTCACCCATTGCTCTCAACTCGTTGTTTTGTATAGGACAGTGTAAAACAGTTTCAGACGAACTTGTTGTAAATGCATTTCTAAGCCTTTAGACCATTTGCTTGCACTTCTAATTGATCATCGAATGACTTAAATGGTGTTACTTCACGTTGCACTGATGGTTCTATAATAAACGCAAATTTCACGTTTTTAAAGTATTATCTAGCAGTGAAAATACCACTTTAATACTTTCCGAAATTATAAAGATGGTGTTAGATGTAGCATGCCTAGGTCGATGGGTAATCGGACCAATCGTAAGATGGTAGAACCACATGCATTTGGGTTGTGACATTGAGCGGTCATGATCAATGGACTGGACTATCAGTCCCCAACTTCATCAGTCTTCCGTATTTGAGTTGACGCAGCTTTCGAAATCTAGGATTTCGGTAAAAAGTGCAACTGATTTGACCGTCTTCTTTAAATAAGTATACACCGTGTCACGCGTGTGTAGATCTTCAGAAATTTTGGGTTTCACGCTTATATAAGTGCATACTTCTGCCTTCTTCATCTCTGAATCTTGTCGATTTTAACAAAAGCTTTCAACAGAATCGTGTCCATAGTAACATGTATGATAGCAGCGCCTCATCTCATGAATCTCCTTCAAGGCGCAGAGCTGAAGCAGCCAAGATGGTAAGAGACATATGTTGGGTGCAATAATCAAAAACAAAGAAAAATCAAATAAGCAAAAGTTATTGATACTTAGTTCCTTTATAATGGAAGTGATTGCTTTGACGAAACGAACAAGCTCCACGTATCTCCGCAACAGCAACAAGACAAAACTTTGGAAAATAGAGTGAGTCACGTGTTCAACACGCTGTCCTTAAGGCATTAGCGCCCGGCTACACTCAAGAGTGATGCTATAGTCCTCACAGGACGGATATCTCCAGGATAAAACACCCTAATACACCTACTACTAGCATATGTAGTAGATGCTCAACTTGAGCTTGGAAACTCCGAAAAAACCGTTAAGGAAAATCGCGAATGCTTAAAAACCGCTATAAAATATTTTCCCTTAGGGGTCCCTCTAAAATATAGAGCAACCCCTTTCCCATGGATTTTACAAAAGTAGTGAATTTCTTTATATAATTGACAAATACAACTTAAGAAGAAAAACTCCCCGATGTGGGACTAAAAGCTTTATATAGTTTCTTAAAACTACTAAAAATTGGAAACTCCACGATGTGGGACTAAAAAGTTTCATTCACAAAATAAAACAATAAATTATAATTTTTTATTAAAATTTTAAAAAATTATTTTTTTATTAATCGTTTTCCAACAATCCCCCACATGAATGAAAACTCAATAAAACATGAAAACACAGATAGATCTTGGTAAATAAACATCCCAACCTCACGATCCAAACAGACTGATCGTGCAAGTGTTGAAACCATACTAGTCATTTCTACGTCCTCTCCCTCACACAAAAGTGTGTTGACCCCAGGGTCATACTATGGATTGCATAAATCATAATAGTATTGAGAGCTTTCATCTTTAATTCTCACATGGTGAGACTACAGGTATCTTTCACCAAAGTGAAAAAGCATGAACTAGTGAACCCTTAGTGACCTTTAGGTCCTAAGTTCCAGTAATACCAAAACCATCAAAATGAAAATCACATAAAAAACGCAGGAAATACCATTTTAGGCAGAGGTGTCCATGAGGTCTTGAACCTTTGCTTAGTGAGATATTACCAGAATTACTTGCTAGAGACAGTGAACTATGTCTTGAACTGCTAGCATTTGATGTAATTCGTGATAACAACCACGGGTGATATCTCCAAGATTGCTGCCAAGCTCGTGCCGTTTTGTCCGTTTTGGCCCTGGACGTATCTTGTTTCTCAGAATGCTCTAGAGAATCAGCTCATATTCTCACAGGAAGCGACCCACTTCCTCATTCAGATAGGTGAGTTTCCATAAAGAGTGTTACTGCTACACCCCACTTCAATCTTAAATTGAAACTATAGAACTCATTAAGACTTTAAAAAGTCATCCTCCACATGCAGTCACACTATCACGTCTACACCATAGGGAAGGGACAGAGAATGAAAATCTCTGATAGTGTTTACCTTTACCCACCACAAATTAGTTGTCTCATTCGAAACCTTGATCATGGGATCTCCAGTCAGCAAGGTTGAGTATCCTTCATGGCAAGTTTAATATATGAGCTTAAGCCCCAACCCCCTCGATGCATTTTTAACTATCTCTTTGTACAAACCTTTCGTCAAAGATTGCGCGATATTCTCCTTGGACTTTATCCAATCAATGGAAATAACGCCGATTGAGATTAGTTATTTCTTAGCTTTAACTATTATAGCTTGGCTAACACAATGTATAGATATAGCTGGCACAGGCCTATGCCAAAGAGGAATGTCTTCTAAAAATCATCTTAGGCACTCGGCCCCCTCTCATGCTTTATCTAACGCAATACTCTCAGATTCCATAATGAATTGAGCGATATGTTTGTTTGGAAATCTTCCAACAACAAACCCACATGTTAGAGTGAAACCATATCCACTCGTAGACTTAGACTCCTCTGAGTCAACTATCCAGTTTGCATCATAAAGTCCCAAGGACAACAAGATACCTTTCATAAATCAAAAGAGTATTTTAGGTACCATAATACTCTACTCAGTGCATCTGAATTCTCTTGCTCTGGACTACAATTATATCCACTTAACTTACTCACAATATAGGCAATGTCTGGACTCTTACAGTTCATTAAATTCATCAGACATCCTATAACTTTTGAGTATTCAAGTTAAGATACTCCACTACCCTTATTTTTCTTGAGACTACAAGAATAATCGTACGAAGTACAAGCAGGTTTACAATCAGACTGATTGTATCTCTTAAGCACAACTCAACATAATGAGAACGACTAAGACTTATAAATGTTTGATTATCTTCTAATCCTCATCCCTAAGATTACATCAAAAGGGCCCAAGTCTTTCAAGTCAATGTTCTCATTCAGTGCATGTTTTTAGTGGAATTGATCACATCTATGTTTGTATCAAGCATATCATCAACATACAAGCATACAATTACACAGACATCCTTAACAAGTTACTTGTAGACATACTTGTCAGATTCATTAATTTAAATCCACTATCCATTATCACATGATTAAATTTTCCATGTCACTGTTTACGTGCTTATTTGAAAACCATACAAAGATTTTTCAAATTACAAACTTTGTATTCACAACCTTTCACTACAAAGTCTTCAGGTTGATCTATGTAAATTTCTTTACCTAATTCACGGTTTTAGAAAAAGCTGTCTTAACATCCATCTGATGTATCTCTACGTTCTTTATGGCAGCAATAACAATTAGTATCTCAACGGAAGTAATTTCCGTCACAATTGAATTAGAATCAAGGAAATCTACACCTTCTTTTAGTTTATAGCCTTTAGCTACCAACTTAGCTTAATATTTTTCCACAGTTTCATCTACCTATCGTTTCCTCTTAAAGACTCATTTACATCCCATGGTCTTACAACCTGGAGGTAAACTAGAAGCTCCCAAGTCTGGTTCCAACGGACTGAGTCCATTTCACTAAATGAAGCTTCTTACCAGAATGGGGTTTCAGTAGATATTAAGGCTTCTTTACAAGTCTGTGGCTCAGACTAAGCTAGGCATGTTATGAAGTCGGTTTCATAAGAAGTCTCAAGTCTAATTATTTTACTTCTCTTAGGCTCAACATCAACTTCATCTTCCTTTAAAATAAGTTCTGACTATTTGAAGATAAATCTAGGGGATCAACAACACATCTCTAATGAGGTACAGGTTTAGAATAAACATGTTCAAAGAACTCAGCATCCCTAGATTCCGTAATAATATTCACACCAATGTCAGAAAAAATCAGAACACACAACCAAAAATCTATTTGTAGAAGTATACTCAATATACCCTATACGAAAACACAATCAACATTTTTGGTTTCAATCTAGTTCTTTTAGGAAGAGGAATTACAATCTTAGTCAAACGCCCCCACACTTTGACACATTCATAAGAAGGTCATCTACCGTTCCATAAACCATATGGAGTTTCATCTGATTCTTAAAAGGGTACTTTATTCAGGATATACTAGTTAAGAGGACTGCCTCCCCCCACAAGGCCGCAGGTAATCCTGAACTAATCAACATGGAAATTATCATCTCCTTAAGGATACGGTTGTTATGTTCAAGGCTTCTAATTGGTTTCCAACTTCAAGTTTATACATCTTAAGGCTTCTAAGGCGTCATCCTTATCCTAAGCAAGTATACAAGATAGTACCTCGTACAATCATCTACGGAAGTTATAACCATCTTTTACCACAGTGGTTTTGGGTTGAACTCATGTCAACTAGGCCTAACTGAATTAATTCTAAAGGCTTAGAATTACTCTGAACATTTGTGCTAAAAGATTTTATAGCATATTTTGATTCTTCACAGATTTCACTTTTGTGTTCAAAATCCAAACTAAATTTGGGTACGAAGCCTATGCTAGCCAGTTAAGCATTGACTTATAAGTTTACGGTTCCAAGTCTACCACGTAAAACAATCAATCACACAAAGATATCACAAGAATCAACTACGTTCACATCATCAGTTTTTCCGTTAAGCTTATATAGACCCAAAGTCCTATAACTCTTGCTTAAAAAATCACTGCCTAGTTACAACAAGTTTTCCAGATTCAATTAAGATCTTAAATATTTTTCCATCTACAACAGAACAAGATACAAGATTTTCGCATATGCTCGGAACATGAAAACTTCATTCAATGTGAGAATATTACAGATATGAGCTTCTGCTCGACCTTTTCCTTTTATGCAACCTCTATTGCATATGAGTTACTCAATAAGAGTTTCTCGACATCCCCTATCCTATGATAGGAGGTGAACAGGTCTCTGTTTCAACAAACATTCTTGGTGGCTCCAGAGTCCACCTACTGGTCTCTCACATTGGTTATTAAAATAACTTCCGACATCATGCCACCAAACTCGTTCTAGTTTGTTTCAACTAAATTAGCATTAACTTTCTACTTATTAAGGTTTTTATGTTGTCTACAATTTACTGCCGCGTGGCCATAAATTTTACAAACATAACACTCACCCTTAACTAAAGTAATTCCGGATTCAGGTTTACGAAATATACCTTTATCATGAAGACCATGCTTAGAGTTGCGTTCGATGTTCTCACCTTTGCCATCTTTGGAAGATTTGTTTCCAACCACATGCGGCTATTAGCCATGTCCCTCGGAGATGACACCTTTATTCACAAATCACAATTCCAAATCAGAAAGTAAAATATGAGTTTTGAAGATAACATCTATATATACAAACTTCGTTTGAATCAGCGTTTCAAAAAACTCATGGTTACCCCACAAAAATTAATTTAGTTAACAACAATTTTCTGCTCGTCAGAATTTTTCAGAAACGTTTTTCTGTTTTGTAAAATATCAAAAAAATACTTTTACAACTCCAAAAATTCTGAAATTTTACGAGGGTAACTATCAGGATGTCTACTACGTTGTGTCAAAAGGGTTCATCGAAATTACTTCTAGATTAAAAGATAAAATTGAAACTCTACAGCTGACCATAAATTCGTTTTTGTTTTTTCACTCCACAATTAACATCCATGATTCACAAACCAATCAATCGTTTTCGATTATTACAAATTTTAATGTCTTAAGATTGTTGGGTGCAATAATCAAAAACAAAGAAAAATCAAATAAGCAAAAGTTATTGATACTTAGCTCCTTTATAATGGAAGTGATTGCTTTGCCGAAACGAACAAGCTCCCCGTATCTCCGCAACAACAACAAGGCAAAACTTTGGAAAATAGAGTGAGTCACGTGTTCAACACGCTGTCCTTAAGACATTAGCGCCCGGCTACACTCAAGAGTGATGCTATAGCCCTCACAGGACGGATATCTCCAGGATAAAACACCCTAATACACCTACTACTAGCATATGTAGTAGATGCTCAACTTGAGCTTGGCAACTCCGAAAAAACCGTTAAGGAAAATCGCGAATGCTTAAAAACCGCTATAAAATATTTTCCCTTAGGGGTCCCTCTAAAATATAGAGCAACCCATTTCTCATGGATTTTACAAAAGTAGTGAATTTCTTTATATAATTGACAAATACAACTTAAGAAGAAAAACTCCCCGATGTGGGACTAAAAGCTTTATATAGTTTCTTAAAACTACTAAAAATTGGAAACTCCACGATGTGGGACTAAAAAGTTTCATTCACAAAATAAAACAATAAATTATAATTTTTTATTAAAACTTTAAAAAATTATTTTTTTATTAATCGTTTTCCAACAACATATCTTCCTGGTTCTTTATCTTCATGATTAATAACTGATCTAGACATGATCTTTTGCAGGTAAAGCAAGTTGATCGACTTTCTTCTTCTTCTCCCTACAACCTGAGACCTAAGAAGACTATCAAAGCTCCTCCTCATTTTGGTTCTGTTCAGGCAGCCGTCACTGGAACAACAATAAGTATTTTATTCAACTGGAAATTTATTCAGAGATTTATGTTGAATACCAACCTCCTTTGTTGTCTTAGAAGGTTGACATCCATGTTAACGCTTGAAAATAAGCAGAATTACAAGACTGTGGTTGTTACTGATGATGATGGTAAGACTCCCTCCAGCTCATCTGCTAACCATGCTGAAGTTGAGCTGGGAATTTCCATCCATGAATATCCAGCCGCTGGACTCCCTTTCGATTTTCACATGAAGAACTCATGTTGCGATAGCCAGAACGTAGGTGGTTTCGTCATGCCCAAGCATTACGACACTATTTATACCAAGATCTGGAAAAGGTATGGACATATTGCCACCACCGAGCTATGGAGAAACTTTCCAGAGATTCTCCTAATTGTTTTAGCTGGGTTATTGCACATAGCCGAGGAGAAGAAGAACCTTCATAATGTCGGTAACAAGGAATTATATAGGTGAGACGACATGATTTCCAATTGCGAAGCTCTCAGGTTCAATATTGGTTGGATCCGTCGTCGTCTCGAGATCATCAAGATTGCAGAGCAGTTATTGTCGCCATTGTAATTTCTTCTGCCAATGCTATCATAGAGGAAGAAAAATCTCTGACCATTGAGTCCGTGAGAGTGGACAAGGCGATTCAAGACTTAAGGGTTAAGACCGAAAACTACCAGAAGAGGCTGGAAATGGTGTACAGTAGAAATTACTTGTTGTTGGATGGGCTGCTTTCGAGTGTTTTAGTGTTTTATAGGTTCAGAACATGTTCTTGAGTAAGATTTGATTGACTGATGATAAATGAGGAAATTTTATTAGATTGATGTAATCTGTTTTTTGATTTTAGAATGATCAATGGAGCATTTAGGAAATTGCTCTTTGGAGGAATAAAAACTACAGTCTAAAATTTAAAACGATTGTCGACGACTAAGCATAATATGCTTTGAACCATTTCTCATTTATTATGGTCCCTTCAAGGACCACATAGGGACCTTCCCACTTCGGTAAAAACTTAGGAGCGAACATGTCTTGTTAAATATGCTTTGCAGTTTTCATTACTAAATCTCTTACTTGAAAAGTTTTGGGTTTTACCGTTTTGTTATACGCTTTGGAAACCCTTCGTCCGTAAGCCTCCACGTATTTTTCGACTTTGGACCTTCTTAATTCAAGCGCGTCTAAATCAGCAAATCTGGCATATTTGATACTTCAACTCCATCCTATTGTACGCCACTAGCCACTGCAATCCTTGATGAAGAAATTTTTATTTCACTTGGAAGGACAGCATCTGCACCGTAGATGAGGGAGTATGGTGAAGTTCCAGTCGAACTTCTTGGCGCAATTCGATATGCCTATAATTCCATATGTAGTTGCTCGTATCAGGTTCTTATATTTTCATGCACTGCTCGACTAAGGATCCATATCAAAGTATTATTCGTGCTTTCTGCTTGCCCATTCCTTGCGGATAGTACGACATAGAGAATATCTGTTTGATACCATACTCCTGGAGCAACTTAGTTACATGCTTGTTAGAAAAAGGAGTACCATTGTCTGTGATGATGTATTTGTGTAATGTTCTACACTACAAGGATAAAATTTAGAGAGATCTAAGGTGAGAATTGAAGGTGAAGAAGAAAAAGAAGTTTAGACACAGAGAGATGGAGATAAGAATTCAAAGGAAAGATAATAATTCACTGATTGGATGATAAGAATCCAATGGAGATGCAAATATTAATACTACTAGTCGCACGTGCTAACAGTGTGACTTGTCTAAGGAACCCCATTAACAGATAAGGGCACTTCTAGATCAGAATTACAAGGCAAAAGGAATACTCTCTCAAATTGGTCTATGACAAATACCCCTCACTTCAAATGATTCTTGTCCTCAATAATCGCATCAGGAAACTGTTGTTTGATGGCTTCCTTGTCTTCCCAAGTTGCTTCCTCAGCCGTGGAGTGAGTCCAGTGAACTAGGATCTGATCTACTAGCTGCTGATGCTTTTTGATCACCCTTGTAGACAGAACCTGTAGTGGTGCAATCTTCATACATCCTTGAGAGTCCAGAGCTGGTAACACTGTTTGGGGAAGCAACCCTGCACCAATCTTTGGCTTAAGTTGAGAAACATGGAATACTGGATGTATTCTGGAAGTGACAGGAAGCTGCAATTTGTATGCCACCTTGCCCAGCCTTGCCAAAACTTGGTATGGACCAAAATTTTTTGCAGATAACTTTAAACTCCTTCTCAATTGAACTGAGCTTTGCCTGTAGGGTTGAAGTCTTAAGTAAACCCAATCTCCCACCTTGAATTCCCTCTCAGACCTTTTCTTGTCAGCCTGTTGTTTGATTCTATGTTGTGCCTCCTCCAAGGTGGATTTAAGAATGATCCCCATGGCCTGCCTCCTTTGTAAGTACTCCTCAACAGAGTCATTAGTGGAAGGAGGATGAGAGAAAAGATCAAACTGCTGAGGTTGGTATCCATACAGGGCCTGGAAGGGTGTGATCTTTAAGCTAGAATGGTAAGTAGAGTTGAACCACCACTCTGCCTAGGATAACCAACTCACCCACTTGGTTGGCCTGTAACTTGTCATACACCTTAAATATGATTCAAGACAAGCATTCACCCTCTCAGTTTGGCCATCAGTCTGAGGGTGATATGTTGTACTCATGTGGAGAGCAATGCCCATCCTATTGAATAATTATTGCCAGAAATGACTAAGAAAAATGTTATCTCTATCTGAAATGATGGTGGCAGGAAGACCATGTAATTTAAAAATATTGTCCAAAAATACCTTTGCTACATATGAGGCAGTGAAAGGATGACTGAGGGGCATAAAGTGACTGTATTTGGTGAACCTATCCACCACCACCATAATGACTTCTCTGCCCTCTGACTTTGGAAGTCCAGTGATGAAATCCATAGATATGTGTTTCCAAGCTTGATCAGGTACTGAAAGGGGGATGGAGTAGCCCTGCAGGAGGTGTGTGTGGGATTTTGTGTTGTTGACAAATGTTACACTCCTGAATGTATTTGTATAATTCTTTCTTCATGCCAATCCAGTGGAAGTGTGCCTTTGCCCTCTGATAACTAGCTTGCGTCCTTGAATGTCCCCCAACAGCAGAAGAGTGAACTGCAGCTAAGACTTGTTGTCTTAGATTACCAGTTGAACCAATATAAATTCTATGCTTGTATCTGATGATTCCTTGCTTCAAGGTATAAGGTGGTTTACTTATGGAATATACAATCAGCTGAGGTAATAGTTCTTGTGCCACTTTATCAGTACCATAACTAGCTTGCACTTCAAGTAGCCAAGCAGGTTGTAGCTGGGAAATAAGTTGACACTGGGAGGAGCCAGAATGTGGTATCCTGGATAATGCATCAGCCACTTTGTTCTCAGCTCCCTTTTTATAACAAACTGTGTAGTCATACCCCATGAGCTTGGAGAGCCACTTTTGTTGAGCCATAGAGTGCAACTTCTGCTCCATGAAATACTTCAAGCTCTGATGATCTGTGAAGATGGTGTAGTGGTTGCCCATGAGATAAGGCCTCCATTTATTAACTGCTATAACTATAGCTAACAATTCCTTCTCATAGGTGGACATAGCAAGAAATCTGACCCCCCATGCCTTTACTATAAAATGCAATGGGTTGTTTATGTTGCATTAAAACTGCTCCTATGCCTGTATCACAAGCATCAGTCTCCACCTCAAAAGGTACTGTAAAATCTGGTAACACTAGCACTGGAGTAGAAGTAACAACCTCCTTGAGTTTATCAAAAGCATATTGAGCACTTGGGTTCCAATGAAAGTTATCATTCTTTAGCAACTCTGTTAAGGGTTTGCAAATAATGCCATAATTTTGCACAAACTTCTTGTAGTACCCAGTTAAACCCAAAAATCCCCGTAGCCCTTTCAATGTAGTAGGAACATGCCACTGTAATATGAATTCAATTTTGTTGGGGTCTGCTGCCACTCCTTCTTTAGAAATAATATGACCCAGATATTCCACCTTGTCTTGACCAAAGGAGCACTTGGAGAGCTTAGCAAACAAGGTGTGTTGCTTTAAGGTGCTGAGAGTAATCTCCAAATGTTTCAAATGAGTGTCCATATCAGGACTATAAACCAAAATATCATCAAAGAACACAAGTATAAACTTCCTGAGGTGAGGCTTAAAAACATCATTCATAAGGGCCTGAAAGGATGCTGGTGCATTGGTTAGGCCAAAAGGCATTACCATGAATTCATAGTGCCCTTGATGAGTCTTGAAGGCAGTCTTGTAGGTGTCTGGAGGGAAGACCCTAATTTGATGGTAACCAGCCCTCAAATCAATTTTAGAGAACACCTTGGACCCAAACAATTCATCTAAGAGCTCTTCAATAATAGGAATAGGATACTTATCCTTAACTATAGCTTCATTCAACCTCCTATAGTCCATACAGAATCTCCAGCTGCCATCCTTTTTTTTTGATGAGGATAATGGGTGAAGAGAATGGGCTGTGCCTGGGTTGAATTACACCTGATTTCAGCATTTCTTGTACTAGTTGTTCCACTACCTCCTTTTGAATGTAAGGAATTCTGTAAGGCCTCTGATTTCGGGGGTGGGGGGGGTGGGGGGGGGGGGGGGGGGGGGGGGGGGGGGGTTAAAGGACTGTGATGGTCATGAGCTCTGATTGGAGTTAAGGTCTTAGGTTCCTGAAAAATAGATTCATACTTTTGTAACAATGGCTTGATAGGTGCTGGAATCTCAGCTTCTTCCTCACAAGCAGTAATGGCAAACAGATTTCCCACTAACCCATGTTTGTTCTTTTTAAGCCATTTATGCAGTGCACTTCCTGTCACCATAGATATTTGAGTTGTAGGAGTGCTACCTTGTAAAGTAATATTTTCTCCATCCTTGGTGAAAGTAACAGTAAGCTTGTTGAAATCAAACATCATGGGGCTCATTCCTCTCATCCATTCAACACCAAGTACCATGTCACAGCCACCCAACTTCAAAAGTCTCATGTCATACTGGAATTCATTCCCTTGCATCTGCCATGTGAAGGGAGAGCACTTAGCATCATTGACCATTTTGGTTCCACTGGAAACAGCTACCAAGAGGGAAGTTGCAGGTTGAATGTTGACTCCACACCTTGCAACAGCTCCAGGGTCCAAAAAACTATGAGTGCTCCCACTGTCTATCAGAATTGTTAATGTTTGTTTTTTATGAGCTCCTACAATTCTGATTGTGCTATGTGAAGTATTACCAGCTAAGGCATGGACTGAGATTTCTACCCCCTCCTCAGTGCCAGGAGATAGGGATGAATCACAAGGAGATTCCTCTCCAGATTGAGTAATGTCCTCTTCATCTGCAGCTAGCATATAAATATGTTGCTTAATGCATTTGTGTCCAGCCTGAAAAACCTCATCACAGTTGTAGCAGAGACCTTTTTCCCTTCTCTTCCTCATGTCAGCATAAGACAACCTCTTGATGGGAGGTGGAGAATTAATGGAAGAAGATTGAAAGATTTGGTAACATTTGTGGGACTTGTTACTGGAGAAGACATGTGTCTATGAGGGAGGTGGGAGGGTACAAAAAGTGGTGGAGGTTTGTTAGTGGCTCTTGCCTTCTTAGCTGCATTTTCAATAAGAGCTTCTTGCATTCTTGCTAAGTAAACTGCATTGGCTAATGTCTTGGATGAAACATTTGTACATGAAGTCTTAATTCATCCTTAAAGCCACTAATAAATCTAGAAATGAAGTAACTCTCTGTAAGATGAGGATATTTAGCTAGCATTAAGGCCTTCAGCTCTTCAAAAAATTCCTGATAATCCAGGACATAACCTAATTGTTGAAGTTATTAAACTCTCCCACAATGTCGTCATGTCCCAATTCTTGAAACCTGAGACATATATCCCGGATGAAGTCCTCCCATACTACCACAGGTTTTCCAATTTGGTAATCTTGAAACCATACATCTGCCTTTCCTTCTAGATACATTGAAGCTAAGTTTACCATTTGAGGTTCTGTCATATTATGCATAAGAAAAAAAATTCTACATTTGCGTATCCATGAACGAGGATTGGTTCCATCAAATTTTGGAAACTCAACCTTGGGTTTAGGGTGTTGGAATTTATTGAAATCATTAGCTCCAAGTAAATAATGAGGTGGTCGAGTATTATTTTCACCTGAAGAAGAAGGAATGCTGCTTCTGAAAGGTGGTGCTCCCAATACGCCGTCAGATCCGTTAGTTTGTACCACTCTATTGTTGAAATTTCGACCTGAAGCTTCCATAAAGTGTTCCATATGATTAGTAAGAGCTGTAGTAATGGCACACATGAGTTCAGGAGTGGGTTTTCCTTGATCTTCTTTGATCTCTGTAACTGTCTTCATTACGGCGTCATACTTTAACGATGAATCACTCTGAGACTTTGCAAGCTCATCCATCTTCTTAGTAGCATCAGCTTGAGCTGAGGTGAGTTCTTCAATCTTTCGGGTTAACTCCTCAATAGCTGCTTTATTAGCCATGACAGGTCCAAGGATAGATGTTGTTGATACCAATTTGTAATGTTCTACACTACAAGGATAAAGATTTAGAGAGATCTAAGGTGAGAATTGAAGGTGAAAAGAAAAATAAGTTTAGACACAGAGAGATGGAGATAAGAATTCAAAGGAAAGATAATAATTCACTGATTGGATGATAAGAATCCAATGGAGATGCAAGTATTAATACTACTAGTCGCAGTGCTAACTGTGTGACTTGGCTAAGGCACCCCATTAACAGATAAGAGCACTTCTAGATCAGAATTACAAGCAAAATGAATACTCTCTCAAATTGGTCTATGACAGTTTGAAAACTCCAAATATGCATATGATGTACTGTTTGATGAAGTCCGCGATAGTGATACCATTAGTGCTTCGAAGAGGAATGTCTTCGACCCACTTGGTGAAATATTCAGTCGTTGTGATAATGTATTCATACTGCTTTGACAATGCAGGATTAATTTTACCAATAATGTCCAGTCCCCAGCTGTACAAGGGTCATGGACTACTCACATCATGTAATTGAAGGTAATGAGTATTAATGAGGTTATCATGAACTTGGCACTAATAACGTTTCTGAACATAGGTCGTTGCGTCATCTTCCATGGTCGGCCAATAGTATTTCTCGTGAATTTGGAGAAATAACTTTCTCTTTCCTTGATGTTCTCCTTCATGCATTTCATGTTCTGTAAGAATCTTAGAAGATTTACTCCAAAACTCTTACGATATAGAATTTCATCGTTAACAAATCTCTTAGATATTTGAGTCAGTCGGACTGCTTCTTTCTTCTCTGATGGTAGGTCGTTATCATGGAGGTATTTGATGTAATGCTCTTTCCAGTCCCCAATGTAGTGAATTGTCGGAGCTTCTAATTTACATGGCTATATTTGACAGTTCGAGCATGATCTTTGCAGTAGCCTCGACTGAGTCTCCATGGTAGGCCAATAATATCCAAGGCGTTGAAGTCGCCTGTAGAGAGTTATCACCAACGTTTGTATGCATACTTCGTCATGAATACGGTTGAGTTGTTGTTGTGCTTCGTCATCCCCGAGACACTGTGATAATGATCCGTCTGGGTTACGACTGTATAATACCCCATGAAGCAGGAAGAAAATCTTTAGTTTTTTAAGACTAATCTTTTCATCTGAAAGAGAGCTATTCAATTCACGGATGATAGGTGTCCTCCAGTCATCTATCGTGATGTTTACATCTTGTATGAGCCAAGTGGACGATACAGAACGCCTCTATACTGTTATGGCTTTCTCTGAACCTTCAAATTATAACTTTGAAACGAGTGTTTCCAGACAATCAGCATGCCTGTTGTTGGTTCGGCCAGTATGGATAATCGTAGCATCAGCAAAATGTGTTAATAGCCGTCGTGCCTCAGCTCTGAATGGAGCAAGCATTACTTACTTAAGAGAGTATATGCCATTAATTTGGTTGATCAACAACTTAGAATCGGCCCTTATTTCCAGGTGTGGTATTCATGCTTGCTTCGTGAACGATAACCCTAATAAGATGACTTCATATTCTGCTGAATTGTTGATGCAGTGGAAGTCCAATTTGAATGAGTGTGAGAAAACTTCGCCTGTTTGAGATACTAAGACCACACCTGCCCCACCAGTATCGTCGTTGGGTGTAGTTAACCCATCGAAATACAACAACCATGTTTCTTTTTGATGACTGAGACTTCTGAAAACTCTGCGGGTATGTCATCATGTAGCATGGTAACGACTTTTCCTGGAAAAGTTGCGAGTAATTCTGCAACAGCTTGTCCTTTGATCGCCTTGGGAGAGATACATGTTATATCAAACTCTAACATCGATAGCAACCACTTTGCATGTTTTCCTACCAAAGCAGGTTTGGATAATAGAAATTTTATTGGATCTGCTTTAGCAACCAATATGACTATGTTTGACAACAAGTAGTGTCTGAACTTCTGAATGGCATGAACCAGTGCTAGACATGCTTTCTCAGCTTTAGGATATCTGAGTTCTGCATCTTTCAAGGTGCGACTGAAATAATAAATTGGACATTCGACTCCTTCATCATCTTTTTGAGCGGGAAGTGCTCCAACAACGACCTCGTTAGATGCAGTGTAAAAGAATACTAGTCGTCCTTGCACAAGAGATTTCATGACAGTGGGTGACATCAATATTTGTTGTATCTTCTGGAAAGCCTCTTGCTGACTGGATGTCCAGATAAAACATATTCTTTTCTTATATAGTAGGGTAAATGAAGTAATGATTTGAGTCATTCCAGGAATAAAACGTCGGATGTAGTTTACCTTACCCATGAAACCTGGAGTTCTTACAGAGAATGATCATTTTCCAGATCCCTTTGGATGAAATCTGGTGGTTCCAGAACCCACAACCCACTACCGTTGACCCTAGCATTCTTAGCCAGGGTACTGGCTGTAGAATTTGCAATACTTTTAACAAAAGTACAACACCAAGAATCAAATTATTCAGTAAAAACTGACACTCCTGGACAACACCATTTGTTGTCCGGTTAATCACACTTAAAACTTCCATTTATGCCATTCATTACATCTTTATTATCTCCCTTTAGATGTAAACTGGTAACTCCTTGACCTTTAGCCCATGAGATTGCTTCTAATGCATCTAATGTTTCTCCTTGTTCCCCATCCACTGATTTTGAAATCTCCCCTTTTGCACCTTCAAATTTTCTTCCAATACTTATTGGCAAATTCTCATTAATAAAAGAGACGTCAAAATTTATTTTAACATCATGCTTTATAGGCGAATTTCATCTCTGCACCAAAAGGTCAGTTTGACCAGGAGACTGCCTGTTCATAACTGTAGATAGGGATGATTCCCAATTATTAACGTACTGCTTTAAATATTGAAAAAATTCAGTCAGTCTTAACTTCATTTTATCAAAGACAATAGAGCATCTTAATTTTCTGATATGACACAAAATACAGGCTACAAACCTGATTTTCTCCTGCATCATAGTCTCACCAAAGTTCTTAGATGCAAACAAATTTCTTAGCCACTCGTAATTCACAAAATTTAAAGAGCTGGCTAAGTTATTATCCATTGCGAACCAAATTCGTTTTGCCACATCACATTGAACAACCAGATGATGCATATATTCATCATGGATTCCACATAGAGGACAAACAGTTTCAATTTTATACAAAAATCTACTAATTGTATCAGTAATTGGTAAACTTTGGTGAAGACACTTCCAACAAAAGTGTAAGATTTTTGACTGTGATTGTATTCTCCAATCATAGGTAGCTTGATTTTACAGATTTCAGTCAAAACATCAATAGGAAATAAACCATTTAATGTACTAACAAAAGTTCGCAGTGCTAACAAAAGTTGAAGGCAAAGTAGTACCAATAAGTTGAAGGCAACAAAAGTTGAAGGCAAAGTAGTACCAATAAGTTGTACCCAGACACATTTCCATATGTGATGAATGCTACTACGATTAGCAATTCCCAGCAATAATGCTTTTTAAATTATAGCTAGACCTTGACAATTACTCTCTGTATCCAAGATCCACTAGGACTCACCTCATCAATAATGCTTTTTAATTATAGCTAGACCTTAGTTAGACAAATACTCGTATCCAAGATCCACTAGGACTAACCTCATCAGATAAGGGGTCACTCCTCATCAATAATGCTTTTAATTATCGCTAGACCTTCGACAAATACTCTCCGTATCCAAGATGCATTAAAACTCACCTCATCAGATAAGGGGTCACTGTTAGGTTCAGGACACCCCTTATAAGTGTGGGATGAATGGCCTAAGCACATCCCTGCCCCACAAAAAGGAGTGCCCAAAAAATAGTTCAACCATGTGACCAATCTAAGCAGGCATGAGGTTATCAAGAAGGGAACGGTTTTACTCCGTTTTTGGTTATCCCAGCCAGGTAGGTAGAAATTGAAAACAAAGATCCCAGATCTGTCTATATCCAATGAAGATAAACGCACACATGTTTGGAAAATATAGTAAGTAATAAAAACAGTTTCTCTACTAATTCAGAATAACAAAACTTAGGAGAATCTTTGATGTCAATCCTTCCTCTTTATCCTACGACTTGAGAATGAAACACAAAAAGGACATCTTGATAATTAAGAAGCACTATCATCATAAAAGCTAAAAACCTCCCACAAGCAATAATAGTCGAGTTGTTTAAGCAGCAGCACCCTTGCCCTTCTTCTTTTGTAGCTTCTTCATGTAAAATTCAAGCTCCTTTCCTTCCAAGATGTACCTAAATAAATTCCCAAACCATTTAGATGAGTGCACTGGTTAACATGTTATCTATAGGAGGAATTTACGAAAAACCTAAAAAATGAGGGTTTTCTTCAATGCAACTTACCCATCAGCTCTACCACATTGTCCAGGGCGAGATGAAATGCAGGCCAATAGTCTGCCTCCACTAAACTGCTCTTCAATATGAGGGTCAAGTTTGTGATCCACCTGACGCTTCTCAATTTTCCTGATTACATGGTTACTCTTCTTTGCTTCTTCTGCTGCAGCAGCATCTCCCTCCTGCAAATTTTGAACAGAAAGATAGAAAAATCAGTTGCCTAAGAACGCCATACAAAGGACAAAAGCCCAAGAACAAATTTAATACAGAAACAAAATTATAAGCTAGATGCACAATTGCATTTCATGATATACAACTAACAGAAACATAAGATGTTACCTCAGTGGTTTCCTTCTTGGCAGCAGCAGTCTTCTTCTTCCTTCCGATGTCAAGACCATAGTGCTGAAGGTACCATTGCTTGAAAGGAGCAGCATCAACTTGAACAATAGCGCTCTTCACTAATGTCTGTGTCCTGACAAGCTCATTGTTCGACGCATTGTAAACGACATCAAGAATACGGGTCTTACGAGTAACGGTTTCACTTCCCCATGAGTAATTTCCCGTATCCAATCGGAGTGCCCTCCACTTTACATTACCTCCTCTAACACGTACTCTCCTCACTGTCTTGTTGCTTGACAGCTTGGTGTTAGCGGGCTGACGACCGAGCTCGTACCTAGAAGAACCAACAAAATTGAACATCAAGCAAACTTCCAAACAATAGCATTTATGATAAATTTAAAGGCAATCGAACATAAGCAAAATATATCACTGATGCATATCTACTGCTACAAAAATCCCAGTAATAACTAGAACATTTTCAAGATAAACCAAATTACTGGATAAGCGAAAGCAATTATAGAGGGAAACTCCAGGGACCAAAGAATTAAAATTATATTGTGCCATAGGCAATCCATATCAATTGATATAGTTTAATACAAGGATAGGGGCTGCTAAAGAATGTACTAGTAATTTACCATAGTCAACCAAAAACTTTCTCCAAAATAAACATCGAAAAAAAAAAAAGGGTAAGCAAAGAAAACTAGTTCAAGTGTACAATTTCAGTCGAAAGATGGTGATATTTGTTATGATAATCACATATACATCAGGAAATAGGACAATAATTCATCATCGATTGTACTAATCATGAACCAAAAAATTTACAAAGAGTAAAAGACTCAAAACCTAATAATAAAAAATCAAAAAATAATAAAAATTAAACCCTTTTCTTGAATGACTCTGCTTCCTATAAACACTACTAAACTTGAGAAAACTATAAACCAGCAAATCGATCTCAAATACATAGCTTAGAGAAAGCAAATATATAAATATACATCTAGGTTTAAGATTACATCCACTAATAAATCAGATTTACATCTACGATATCAGATCGGCATTAGAAAGATATGCGAGTACTATGTAGAACAACAAACTCGCATACCGAACTTTGTATCAATCTAACCATTTATGAATCGATAAGAAAATGAATCTATAGACAAGTAAAGAAAGCTTACTTTCGCTTCTTCCTCCATGCCTTTTTCTTTCCTCCTGTAGCGCGCCTCTTGTGCATAGAATCTCGAGAGATACCTGAAAGTTGAAAAGATAAGAAGAATCCATTAGAAACAAAGACGAGTATTGATTTGATGAGTCTAAGGAAGATGATTCTTCAAAGACATAGAGATTCAGGAGGAGGATTCATACCCATCTTGGCTGAACGGCGGAAGAACTAGTTGTTTCTGTTTCCTTCAGCTCCTTTCACTCTCTCTACCAACAATATAATCCTTTTCATTTAAAACCCTAACATTCAGGAGGGTATTTTAGTCTATTACAATCTGTTGAAGGCACCTCTAGTTCAGAGAGGAGCGGACTTCAGCCTATCCTTTGGTTCCATGCATACGATTACCCTTTTGAATTTGGGGAAAAAACATATATATATATATATATATATTTATTTATTTTGGGAGTGAAGAAGATATTATTTTATTAGATTTATTATTATAAAAAGATGCCAGTCAAAGCTTTTATTAAAAAAGAAAAAATTTATACAAAGCTGTTTGGAAGGGTTGGAAGCCTAGCAACAAATTGCGCCCCAACGCCTTTTTGGATAGCTACTCCAATACGTTGAAAGAGAGAATTGCCTACTTTATAGTTAGCATCATAGTTGGCTAGGCAGTTCCTCAATCTATTCAGAAAAAAAAACAACGAAATCACTTCCTAATTCACCTAATGTCGAGAAAGCTAAAACACCAAAGCTGTATCTATGGGTCGAGCACTTGTCTAAATATTTAGTGCGTTTACGGCTAATAGAAGCAGCAATAACGCGTCACGGAACAAAGCTACAAAGACCATCTCCCGCAAAAGGTGAGACTCCCGTGACATCAAGGCATGTATCTTGACCATTCTCCAAATTATACATCATAATATCAGCTGGTTTTAAAATTTTGTCGTCGTCCAGAAAAGCCAATGAGACTTCCTTCCTAGCAGCGACGCCGGATTTGTAACATATGTCCATAGCCACATCACGAACAATATTGTGTCTAAATTTAATGCCGACTTCACTAGCACAGTGCAAAGCGTGGTCGTCAAAAGTGTCCATGGTACGATTGCAGCATGGACACACACTATCTTCAGGGAATATCGGCACTCCTAGACGGTATTGAAGAATGGCTCTGAACTGGCGTTGCCCCAGGTTCTGATTAAGGCCTGCAATTGGGAGAGCTTTGAGTAAGTCCATAACATGGGCCATTTGATTACTCTGCCAAAGATTATCATCTCTATTGGTCAATGCAAAATTGTTGGGCAAATCTCTCTTGACAACGTCAAAGTAACAATTATTATTATTAATTTATTATTGGATAATAATAATTATTATTATTAATTTATTATTGGATAATAATTATTACATGAAACTAGTTGGAAGCCTAACAAGCTAAGCTCAAACAACGTACTACTACATTAATTGAACAGGTTGTTGTGATAGCCTACCAGCGAGCCTCATGGGAGCCGAAGCGGATGGGGGGCTGAGATTGTGTCACAAGGGGGGCAAGCAAACTCTACCTTCCATGTTTATTCCTGCAATATTACGTCATTGGGGACTCGAACCTGGGACCTCTTTAAGCGCATGAAACTTTGGAAAACGGGGATGACCAGCTGAGTTAGGTGCCCGTTTATTATTATTATTATTTTATTTTAAGTTTTTAGTTTCTACCGCAGAATCTATCTTGGGGCGAATCAAAAGATTTCCAAAAGGAACGTCGTGTGGTAGGGATGGCTTGAGAGTTCAACACCTTCTTGACGCGCTCAATGGGCCGACTGCTGCTGTGGCTGAGGACTTGTTGTCGTCTATTAATGTCGTGGTTAATTTGTGGCTAGATGGTTTATGCCCAGCGCAATTTGGAGAATTCGTGGCGAGTGCACCTCTCACACCTTTACTCAAGCCGGATGGGGGGATTCGACCAATTACAGTTGGCACGGTGTGGATGCAACTCGTTTCTAACATTGTCGCTCATTCCGTTGGTAAGGATATGTGTGCATATCTTGAAGACTTCCAGTTTGGGGTGGGTGTTTCGTGTGGTGGTGAAGTTATCCTTCATGCTGTCAATAAGATTATCCGAGATAAAGGTGACTCCCAAACTATGACTATGCTGCTTGTAGATTTTCGGAATGCCTTCAACTTGGTTAGTAGGACTTTTATGCTTCAAGAGGTAAGAAATCATTGTCCTTCTATATCCAAATGGGTGGAGTTTTGTTGCTCTAACCCTCCAAGGCTATACTATAATGAATTTTTCATGTCGTCTTCTCAAGGGGTTCAACAAGGAGATCCTCTTGGTCCTCTCCTGTTTGCATTGACCCTACACCCTTTGGTTAAATTGATTTCGGAACAGTGTCAGTTAGATATGCAGGCTTGGTATTTGGACGACGGTACCACCATTGGCGGCATGTTAATGGTCTCTAAAGCTCTCAACATTATCCAGTCTGAGGGTGGTAAGTTCGGTCTTCACCTTAACATCACCGAGACTGAGATTTACTGGCCCACAATCGACGTTAGGTGTAGTGATGCTTTTCCTTCTCAGATTGGTCGCCCGTCGAAAGGGGTTAAATTGTTAGGGGCCTGTGAGTCTCGACTATGGTTATTGCAGTAACCTAGTTGAGTCAAGGGTTCTTAAAACAGTTGATCTTATGGACGCAGTTAAAAAGTTGGATGATCCACATTGTGAGTTTCCCTTGTTGAGAGTGCGGGGGTGTCGAAATATACTTCTCCATGAGAACAACTATGCCGGAGTACCTTACTGAGGGGCAGTCTGTTTTCGACTCACATTTAGCACAACATCTACGTCATTCAATCACTAATGATGGCCCGGGTTTGGGATTGCTACAACTCCGATTAGCTTCTTTACCCTTTCGACATGGTGGTTTGGGTCTTTATTTTATGGATGATGCGGTTCATTATTTTTATCTTGCATCATGTATTCAAACTCATCCCCTTCAGGCCATCATTTTGCAATCCTCTCATGCTTGGTCCATATTTGGGTTTGCAGCGTTTCATGGATTTATTTTCCAGTGTATGCCCTAATGCCAATGTTAATTTATCTGCCCCCCATCCCATGAAGTCTTTGGCAGTTAAATACTTTGACGTTGTCATGAAGGAGATGCCGGAAAAATTTTCTATGTCCACACGTGACTGTGCTCTTTGGCAGTGTAACAAGTCCGAACATGCTCAGGACCTCCTCAAAGCTTTACCAATTGAGATCCTCAATCAGCGAGTGGGTGCACGGCAATTTAGTGCTGTCTTGTGTTATCGTTTGGGAATTCCATTATTTTTCTGACGACATCCAATGTGCTTTCTGTGATCGAGACTTGGATTTTTATGGGGATCATGCTTTACATTGTTCACATGAGGTGGGGATCAAATTTCGGCATGATTTTGTGCGTGACATCATAGTGGATATGTGTGTTTTGAGCCGGTGTTCCAGCTAGGAAGGAAGTTTCCTTGGGGCTTACGGACAATGATGGTAGCGCTTACGTCCTGCAGACATTTTTGTCTACTACTGGGAAAGTGGTCGGGATATGTGCTTGGATGTGACTGGGGTCTCGCCTTTTTCTGGGGGGGGGGGGGGGGGGGGGGGGGGGGGATTTCATCCCGGCTTAGCTTTGAACAATGCTATTACTCGCAAAAGAAAAAAAACTTGGATAAGTGTTTATCTCAAGGTTATGGCTTTGGTACCCTGGCTTTCACGACGTTTGGCGAGCTTGGTGAGGATACAGTTGGTTTACTTAAGAGGCTGCATAATCATCTGTCTAGGTTTGATGTTGGTGCAAAGAAATGTAATTTCTTTTTTTCACAGGTTAGGGATTGTGATTCAGAAAGGTGTTGGAGCCCAGCTCGTCGCTAGGATTCCAACTAGTTTCTTGTCGTCTGATGATGTACTTTATATTTAACAAGAAAATGGAAAGCATTTTCTGAATTTAAAATAAAAAATACTAATAGTTTGTTGAATATAAAAAGTACAAATACAAAGCAGAAATAAAAAGCAAAATGTTTTTACTTCACCAAAAATCCATATTTTTCTTTTAGAATTTATTCTGAAATTGCGTATCCAAACTGATTTTTAACTTTTTTATTTCCAGAAATCAAAAAACAACTTCGGGAGTGGTATATAAACATGCTATAAAATACTAAAAAAAATAAAAATCTGTTCATACCAGAAAAAAAAAAAAAAAGAATCCAGCCAAAAGTTGCACTTGGACGTTTTTTTATTCGTTAAAGGAAAGAAAATGTAAGAAACCGGGAAAAAAAATTAAAAAAAAAAATGGTTTATACTGGTAACACAATGGGCATAGTTGAATGAATTAATTTTTAATAAAAATTACTAGCAATATGAATTATTTAAAGGATTGCATTCCTATGATATTTTTAGGTTAATTCAACGAATGGGATAATTTGTAATATAACTCTAAATAGATGTGTCAAACACGCCAAATCAACTACATTATCTCCTCAATTGTATTTAATGTACCTTCTGATTACTTTGAAATCCAAGACTGGAACACTAGTATAATCAAACAAATCACTTGTAAATATTGAAATCATAGCAAAAAGTTATAAATCCCAAGGAGGGGAAAGCACTTGAACAGGTGCCGAAAAATAAAATCAACCAAGAAAACCTAAATTTATTAATTAAACGAGGAAGAAAAGAAGAGGTTGTTGATAATTTGATTTGCTGAAATATGATTCTAAAAAGAGAAAATATGAGCAAATGAGCTCTAACGGCTTGGGTTTGGATTTCTTCCACTGTTTGAGAGAGTTGGGAGCATACATTCTCAAAACAAAGATTATGTATGGACTTACTCGTATAAAAAGTCTGTATTGATTCTTAAACCGAATAAAATTGAAGAAGAAAAAAAGAACTCACAAGTTGTAACACCCAAACTTTTTGCATAATGCATGCTCAAAGATGCGTCATTAAATAAGACAAAATCTCATCTTAAGCTTGTGAAGCTTATTTATGGAAGCATCGGTCGTGATGCTATGACATCATCATGCTTGTCCCTTACTCGAGGAAGCAATATTTACGCATGTTGCTCACTAGTGGAAGCATTAATGATAATGTAGTGCTACTATGCTGTGATGCTTCCCAAAAAAAAACATCATTGTCCTTATGTCCCTTGCTTAAAGAAGTTGAGGATGTTCCCCGAGGAAGTGGTACTTGGTGAGTGTCATCCTCCCCGTAATTTATATTTGTAGAAATGTCGATAAGATATGTAAGGAGGGGTAGTTGATTGAAGGTGCATCAAGGGGAATATGTCATTAAGCTTATAGCTTAGCCGGTAGAGCATGTTGTATTTGATGAGAAAGCATCATTATGACGCGACTGGAATATTCAAATGTCAATCAATTTCAATCAACAATTAAAGGTTGGATTTATCAATTGATTGAACTACGCACAACCTGTGATATTTCTATTATATAAACAAATATAATGCGAAAAAAAAATAACACAGACACCAGAAGTTTTGTTAACGAGGAAACCGCAAATGTAGAAAAACCCCGGGTCCTAGTCCGGATTTGAACACCACACTGTATTAAGCCGCTACAGACACTAGCCTACTACAAGTTAACTTCGGTCTGGAATGTAGTTGAGCCCTAACCAAGTCTCACATCGATTAAGGTACAGTCGTGTTCCTTAAGCCTCTGAATCCCAGCAGGACTCTACACACTTGATTCCCTTAGATGATCTCACCCACAACTAAGAGTTGCTACGACCCAAAGTCGAATACTTTATAAGAAAATCTGTCTCCCACAGAAACACCTACGAAGTTTTGTTAAATCAAGGTGAACAAGAACCAATTGATGATTCGGTCTTATATTCCCGAAGAACAGTTTAAAAATAGCAATCACCTCCCAATAACTTAACTATCTGGTAGTAGAACACGTTATTGTGGAATCACAAAGAATGAGACGAAGAGCTTTGTGATTACTTTTTATATATTATCTATCAGATATAAATCTCGAGCAAATCTTAGAGAAGATAGTACTCAATACGATAGAACAAGTAAGATCACAACACGCAACTACTGAGAAAATAGTTGGGTCTGGCTTCCGAATCCCAATGAAGTTTTTAATTCGTTAACCTATAATGGTTTTAGGAAAAACCTAGGTTAAAGGAGAATCGACTCTAGTCGCAACTAGTATCACACATGAGGTGTAGGGATTAGGTTTTCCAGTTGCTAGAGTTCTCCCTTATATAGTCTTCAAATCAAGGTTTGATAGATTTAAAACAAAGCAATCAATATTCAATGTTAGATGAAAACTTGATTTAAGATTCAAGCTAAGTTGGCTTAAAACCAAAGCAATATCTCTCCACTATAGATGGTCTTAGCTTGTTACACACAAAAGAAATATACCTTCAATTAGATATGGGTAACCGTACCTAAACGTATATATTGAGTTGGCTCAACAATAGTTAACCGAATTTAGCCATATGAACACTCTTTGTATTAACCAGATTCATCTAACGCTTCTAGATCAAATGATAATCAAATGAATCTAACTGTGTTACCCATAGAGTTGTTCAATTGTTTATATTCTCATAGAAATAGTATACAAGACACAGTTGAACACAAAATCGGATTGATTCAAGAGAATCAGTTCATGAACATATATAAATGTATTCGTTCATGAGTATGAAATTATAGTTAACCGATTTTAGAACTTAAACCAACTTAGTTTGCATGAGTACGCAAACTTAAGTTCCGTACTTTGGTCACGTCCAACAGTTCGCAAACGGGTATGCATATTGTCGTACCGAACCTAACTCAGGTGAAACCGTTCGCATATTGGTATGCAAACTTGGTTACCGGAATTTTTTAGTTATAACCGTTCGCATACTGGTATGCAAACTTGGTTCCCGGACCTGAATCATACTACAACATTTTGCATACTAGTATGCATACTGTGCTATATCCAGACAATGGTTATTTGTTTTAAACTCCCATTTAAATCATTGAAACATCCTTAGAAGATGACAATAGCTATTTCACACAAACTATTAGCTTATAGGTAATTCTCAAGTGATCAAATGATCAATATGAAACATTCTGAGTCTACATCAAATGACTGTCTCAAACAAATCATGTAAGATGTTTCACGGTAATTTTCACATGATCATCTTTTGACTCATTATTTAGTTTCCAACAAATAAATTGTTTCCAACTAAACTCGTCACGAATAATGATGAACGTAGCTAAAGAAAAAAGCTTTCCAACACATATTTCGAGAAAGATATAAGCGAGTTAAACTCAGCTTGAAATATCAAATGTGTATAATGTAAAAGTCTATATAGCTATACGACTTAGTCTCATTAGAAGATAAAATAGAATAAACTTCTGAGTGATAGATAAGTTTTAGTCTCCACATACCTTTTGTTGATGAAGTTCCTCCAAGCTCTCCTCAGTAGATCTTCGTCTTCAATCGATGAACGTCGTGAATTCTAAAGCTCAACTATACATTCTATCCTAATCGGGATATGGCTATAAGTAGACTAGAAATCAAGACTTGTAGTTTTGATCACCTAAACTTGACAAACAAGCTTGAGATAGCAACGCTTGCGAGTTCGACCGAGCAGTGCTCTAACAATCTCCCCCTTTGTCAATTTCAGTGACAAAATTATCAATACATATGGATTACAAAATAAATAAACTTTGTAGCTTCTCATCCAACATGCTTGATTTCCTTGGTTCTTCAACATTCCTTGAATTCTTCGTCACTCCAAGTACTCCAGTGATTCTGAACGTGTTCAACTCAGCATCGTTGTTGTTGAAGATCCGTATCCATAACAATAAATCTCAATTATTGTTATACAATGTCATAGTATTATTACACAACATCAAAGTTCAATTGTATCACAACTTTGACAATAATACTACGGTGATATGTATCACTCCCCTTTAGTCAATACTTCATCACACAATGAAAACCACTCTCCCTTACATAATGATCCATTAGCCATAATTCTCCCCATTTTTGTAAATATAAATTGACAAAGGTACGAAAACTAGCGGGATCATAACGAATTTCTCAAATAGATTATTCATGACTAAATGAGAACATATCAACTTTGTTTCGATGATTTCACATAGCCAAAACTTAGTGTATTCATCAAGGAGTTTATAAAGATACAAGATAACTCCTACAATATTCCACAACCGCACTCCCCACAAAGATTTGGTAATTAAGCACAAGTTCAATTAAGAACTCTCCCCCATAAAATGCCATTCCCGAAAGAAAAACAAGAGCGACCTTACTTTTACAAGAAAATAAGGATTTCTTTGGAATTAACAAATCACATGAAGCATGAATCCAGAAAACACGAATAAATTAACCATAAGAGAACTTAATGATTAATTTAATCGGAAATGCTCAACATAAGAAAACTTACGGAGCCATACAGTGCTTTCACACATAAGTGGATCAGGGAAAGATCAATACTGCGGAATATTCAAAAGTTCATTCTATCTTTTATCAGTATTTGCATAAAGACATAATAGACTTAACTTTTCACTATATGAGATAATCATAGTTCACGGACGTAAACACACATATCCCATAATAGTATTGCTATATATAAAACCATAGAGATTAATACTGCAAAATCATCTTCCAAATAACTTAGAATTTAAATAAATAAATCTAAAACATTACAAGATCAAAATCGTTGGCAATAGCTTTGTGTAATCACAATATTTGCTATTCCAAACCCTAGTTATCCTTCTAAAAACACAAGAATAAAATCTCATAAGAAGCATCCTAGATAAAATGGAAAAAAAACTCCTAAAAACTAAAAAGCAAACTCAAACATGGAGTTAAAGAACACTTCCGGAACCCTCACCGGTCTTGAGACCTTTGAGCTTGTGATTGACAACATCCACTGCTTATTCGGAGAAGATATCCTCATTGAGAAGATCTTTTACATGTGTCTTCATGAGAACAAGGCCAGAGTTAACCTTTTTCAACTCAGTTCGTAACACATCGAGACCCTTCATGGTATCAGCGAGTTGCAGTTTCGCTTCCTCAAATTATTTAAGAAAATCATGAACCACTTCGGCTGAAACTATCTCATCATTTTGTACATCTTGATGAGTATAAGCATAGTAGCATGAGACATCAGAATAATCAACATGATTTTGATATTTGATATCGTCAACTTCTACTAGGGTTCTTTTCTTCTTCCCTTTGGATCCGAAACCAATACCTTTATCAAGAAAACCTCTTGCAAAGTCACAAGTGCGAGAAGGTGATGACATTCTTGACAAAAGGAAAATAACCTAGTGTATGCGTACGTGACTCAATAGGATTGGTATTTAAATGGTTTATTAGGGAGTAACTTTAGGGTTTCTAAAAATTAATTCGTGACAAGTCAATATGGATACCCGTATGAAAACCAATATGGTCCCCAAAACAAAAAACTTAAAAACTGTAAAGTACATCTTTACAAGGTAAAAAGAACACAACAAAATTTTGCTACGTGAAAATTTTCTTTCACAATTATGTGGCTCAATAAATTTTATATTCTCACGGGAGGAAAAATTAAGAGCACAAAAGTAGATCACAACTCAAATGCAAAAATACTTTTCAAAAAAAATAAAAAGAAGACACTCGAAGTGATTCTCGAAACAAAACAATACTTAGGCAAAGCTATTTGTAGATAATAGTTTAGCTACGAACGATAAGAAAATAGCTCATCTAATCAGAAAGCATTCTACCAATAAGTATACCTGATTATTAGCATATCTTACTCAACAGGATTTTTCATGAGTAAGAATTCAACACTTGTGATTAATTAACACAAGTATGAGCTTTATGCTCATCAAATGAATATTGTTCATGGTTAATCCTATTTTTCCTTCTAATTTTTGGAAGAAACTCTTTTTGATGTGAAAAAGTATCATAAAACTTAATATCAAAGTATGAGACTAAGTTTGAATTCTTCCCAGAAGTTTGTTTGGAGGATTTTGACAGCCTGTTGATAAGATCATTGTATCCTTCAATTATCAGATTAAGGTTGTCCTTCATATCTCCATTGTTGTTTTCACCTCCTGGTACCTTTCTAACTTCTTGAAAATCATTCTTCACCTTAGGTTGAGAAGAACCTTTCTGAAATCTCCTTGACCGATTTGTATTAATGCTACAATTAGTTTGAACGTTCGATGAGCAGATTGAACTAACTTTCCTGGAAGAATTTACATGGTGAGTACTAAGACCAATAGGATTAGACATCATAATGTCAGTTACACCTTTGAGTATTATATCTAAGATGTGTTGAAGTTGTCCAAAATAATTGTTATTCAACCTCAGTTTTCTCTTCTGTTGAACGTGTCCTTTTTAATCAAAAAAAGGACATACTTTCTGATCACCGGAGTGATTAGAGTGTGTAGGATTAAGAACATCGTTAGGAGATTTCTTTCTTGCATGATGTATGGTGTTTCCTTGATTAATGGAAGGACCAAACACCTCTTTAGCAATAGGAAAGGTTTGCATTTTAGCTTCTGAAGCTGGTTTCATAAGAGGAACATGATTACGAGTAGCCATGTTTTCTGATATCACATCTGCGTCAGAAGTAATTGGTATGATGGACTTCTCAGAACATCCTTTATATCGAATAAAGAGTTTACTCAATAGATGTTCGATTTCCAAAGCATTTTCCTTGAGTTTAGCCTCAAGTAAGGTTCGAGAAGAACAAACAATGACATTTTCTTCACGAATAATCCTTAATTGGGAATCACGATCTTTTACCATATCAATGACCATACTGACTTTGTGTTTCAGCCTATTGATTTCAATTGCCTGGATTCTAACATGTTTTAGAATCGTTGAACTCTCTTGGGCCGCTTCCCTTTCTACTTCAGAGTCAGACTCGTCAGTAAGATAATCAGGGTAACACATATCAATATTTGTCTGTTTCGTAGGAACAGAATGTTCATCTATGTGCGAGATCGACAAGTCTTTCTCTTTAATATATTTCACATAAACAGAACTTTTATTTCTGGTGATGCGTTTTCCTGAGAAAGTACTTTTGTCCATAGAGTCAGATTGCTACAAACACAGACTTATGAGGTCTTTAACGTGTTTGCCTGCTCTGATACCAATTGAAAAAGCGGAGGTCTAATAACCACACCCAATATTTCGTTAGGCAATCTGTATGGACTACCTCCAATATAATTCCAAGAGAATCAACAAGACAGTCAGACTCAATCAAGAAAATATATACAAGAGATATATCTTTGTTTCTCAATGTAATCAACAAATTAAAAAGATAGGAATTCGTGAGCCTGATTATTATTAGAAACAACTTGAACGGTACCAAAGACCAATTTTCAAGTGTCAATCAATTTCAATCAACAACCAAAGGTTGGATTTACCAATTCATTGAACTACGCACAACATGTGATATTTCAATTATATAAACAAACATAATGCGGAAAAGAAATAACACAAACACCAGAAGTTTTGTTAACGAGGAAACCACAAATGCAGAAAAACCCCCGGACATAGTCCAGATTTGAACACCACACTGTATTAAGCCGCTACAGACACTAGCCTAGTACAAGTTAACTTTGGACTGGAATGTAGTTGAGCCCTAACAAAGTCCCACCAGGACTCTATGCACTTGATTCCCTCAGCTGATCTCACCTACAACTAAGAGTTGCTACGACCCAAGTCGAAAACTTTATAAACAAATATGTCTCCCACAAAAAAGTCTATTCTGATAGATAAATCTGTCTCCCAAGGAAATACCTACGAAGTTTTGTTTCGTCTTTTGATAAATCAAGGTGAACATGAAACAATTGATAATCCGGTCTTATATTCCCGAAGAACATCCTAGAAATATCAATCACCTCACAATAACTTAACTATATGGTAGTAGAACACGTTATTGTGGAATCACAAAGAATGAGACGAAGAGCTTTGTGATTACTTTTATATCTTACCTATCAGAGATAAATCTCGAGCAAATCTTAGAAAAGATAGTACTCAATATGATAGAACAAGTAAGATCACAACACGCAACTACTGAGAAAATAGTTGGGCCTGACTTTAGAATCTCAATGAAGTCTTTATGTCGTTAACCTATAATAGTTTTAGGAGAAACCTAGGTTAAAGGAGAATCAAATCTAGTCGCAACTAGTATCACACAGGAGGTGTGGGGATTAGGTTTTCCAGTTGCTACAGTTCTCTCTTATATAAACTTCAAATCAGGGTGTGATAGCTTTAAAACAAAGCAATCAATATTTACCGTTAGATGAAAACCCGATTTAAGATTCAAGCTAAGTTTGCTTAAAACCAAAGCAATATATCTCCATCTTTAGATGGTATTAGCTTGTTACACACAAATGAAATGTCCTTCATTTAGATATGGGTAACCGTACCTAAACGTGTATATTGAGTTAGCTCAACAATAGTTAACCGAAGTTAGCCATATGAACACTTTTTGTATTAACCACATTCATATAACACTTCTAGATCAAATGATAATAAAATGAATCTAATTGTGTTACTCATAGAGTTGTACAATTGTTTATATTCTCATATAAGTATACATGGCACAATTGAAATAAAATCGGATTGATTCAAGAGAATCAGTTCATGAGCATTTTAGCCACGGTTTGCAAAGATTGCATTCCTTAATATATAAATGTATTTGTTCATGAGTATGAAATCATACTTGACCAATTTTAGAACTTAAACCAACTTCGTTTGCAAACGGGTACGCAAACTTAAGTTCTGGACTTTGGTCACGTCCGACAGTTCGCAAACGGGTATGCATACTATCGTACCGGACCTAACTCAGGTGAAACCGTTCTCATACTGGTATGCAAACTTGCTTCCTAGACTTTGACAGTTAAAACCGTTCGCATACTGGTATGCAAACTTGGTTCCCGGACCTGAATCATACTACAATAGTTTGCATAATGGTATGCATACTTTGCTATATCCAGACAACAGTTATTTGTTCTAAACTCCCATTTAAATCATTGAAACATCCTTATAAGATGAAAATAGCCGTCTCACACAAACTATTAGCTTATATGTAATTCTTAAGTGATCGAATAATCAATACGAAACATTCTGAGTCTACATCAAATGACTGTCTCACACAAATCATGAAAGATGTTTCAAGGCAATTTTCACATGATCATCTTTTGACTCATTATTTAGTTTCCAACAAATAAATTGTTTCCAACTAAACTCGTCAAGAATAATGATGAACGTAGCTGAAGCAAAAAGCTTTCCAACACATATTTCGAGAAAGATATAAGCGAGTTAAACTCATCTCAAAATATCAAATGTGTATAATTTAAAAGTCTATATAACTATACGACTTAATCTCATTAGGAGATAGAATAAAATAGACTTCTGAGTGATAGATAAGTTTTTAGTCTCCAAATACCTTTTGTTGATGAAGTTCCTCCAAGCTATCCTCAGTAGATCTTCGTCTTCAATCGATGAACGTCGTGAAGTCTAAATCTCAACTACACATTCTATCCTAATCCAAGACATA
The DNA here is from genome assembly GCF_003573695.1 of Papaver somniferum. Taxonomy (NCBI): domain Eukaryota; kingdom Viridiplantae; phylum Streptophyta; class Magnoliopsida; order Ranunculales; family Papaveraceae; genus Papaver; species Papaver somniferum. Next base: position 181,842,758 of record NC_039360.1, read on the forward strand.
GCTATAAGTAGACTAGAAATCAAGACTTATAGTTTTGATCACCTAAACTTGAAAAACAAGCTTGAGATAGCAACGCTTGCGAATTCGACTGAGTAGTGCTCTAACAAGAAGGGAACAATTCATCAACCAGTTCACGAATTGTGGTGATTTGATTTTGGTGACAAGCTAATGGTTGGCGAACCTGGTTCCCAAATTGTTGTCATTTGAGTTCACGAGCCTTAAAAAATTTGGCGAACCCAGTTCACGAATTATAGTAATCTGTATTCATGAACATCCTAACGGTTCACGAACCGTTTCACCACAGTCCCAGTGTATGTTTAGCAGATGCTCAAAGACTTATTTTTTAAAATATGTTTAGCATTGTTATGACGAGTGGTGCTATAACACGGTCGTTCACATAACTCAACAAAAACGGTAGCACCTTACGACCGTTGGATTTTCCATTCCTCAATATACGTAGATTAGATTCTTCTAACATATTCTTAATTATTTTATAGTCCTTTAAGTTTCTAACTGTGGTCTGTAGGTAATTCTGATCCAAGATATATCACTTGAAACCATTATTGTTACATCGTTTATCGTCTCGACAGAAGGAGATATGAACTCCAATCAAAATAAAAAAATGTGATCAGAAGAATAGCTATTTTAATGGAGATCTAGGAAATAAGAGAAATTAAAAATACTTATATGTTTGTTCTTGTGCTTTAGATGGCAGAAAAAATTGGGTTCTTTTTTGGGTTAGTGATGGTTGAATCATTCAATTGGATTAAGGAAAACGGGTTTGTGATGGGTTAGACACAAAAATGGGTTAGTGATGGTTCAATCATTCAATTGGATTAAGGAAACATCACTGATATGAAGTAGATCATAGAAATTTTAAACTACTACATTTCTTGGTTCAAATGAATCAAATTCACTCTAGGTTTTTTTTGTTGTTGAAGCATATTCATTCTAGGTTATTGATGTTCATCAACAGATAAATATTTTTAATGCTTATCGATATTGAGATCAAGATGATACAAATAAAGCTGGTTCAGACTTCTGATTTCATCTTCACGTCTGATTCTCTACTGGTTCATCGTGGGATAGAGGAAACACGAAAAGAATTATCAATCCAAGGACTTGTGTGCAAATAATAATAAATTTAGGTTTAATAAAAAGTTAAAATTCTTATTAAATGCACTGATATATGTGCATCTCCGAGATGTACTAACCTAAAGTAATCCAATGGCCCAAAGGTGCGACCGTATTTTTACTGTCACGCGCGCGCGCGTGTGATATCACGACTCTTTTTATGACTCTCATAAACACCTATAAGACATCGTTGAGCACTAAAACACCTTGTGTATGAAGATCATGATTAAATTCTTAAATGTCTAAATGAACATCATATTGCTTAATAGTTCATAAGGCATATTTTCCAAAGAATGGTCACTATACGCGGTTATGTGACCGTCCCACTGTGTATATTCTTCTGTGCGATTTCAATACTAACTTGTCACATGCTTACTTGGAACCCTAATTATATTTTCATCTAAACACAAAAAGTGGTTGCTTGAATCTCAAGTTATCTTAGCATGAATTTTAAGCAACCCCCAGTCCTGAACATCTATAAATAGATATGCTCTTTCAACTGAGAAAATCAATCCACGACTATTTTTGTGCGATTTGATTGCTAGAGTCGTCCTATATTCACCTAGGTTTCCTCTGAGAAACATAATTAGGTCTACGACTTAAAGACTTCACTTAGGGATTCGTGAAGCCAGGCCCAACTATCTTTACCTTGATAGTTCGTGTATCTTGATATTGCCTTTCTGTTATCGAGGTTCTCGTAATCTCTTTCAGGAAAGATAGATAAAAATCACAAAGTTCTCTTTGTCTCAGACTTTGTGATTCCTCAAGATATATATCTGAAAATTATTCTTAATGGATTAGTTCACGATTGTTCTTGAGAGGTGGTTAAGAATACAGGCTTATCAGCTAACTAAGTGTAAGTGTTTCGGATTTGTGAGGTTTGCTAGATTTGTCTATTGCAAATAGATTCCCAAGCCTTGATCTTTGATCTAAGGGGAAATCAAATAGGCTTACCTGTTATAAGCAGACTGGGATCAAAAGTCTTCATTTAAGTTGAAGCAGCTCTTAGGCTGTAGAGGACGTCAGCTAAGGGAATCAATTGCTTAGAGCCTTGCGAAGTTCAAGAGACGTAAGGAGCGCGACTATAATTGAATCTCTTGGAAAATGGATACAGTCTCAACTACATTCCGGTCCGAAGTCTGAAAGCAGGCTAGTATATATAGCGACTTACTACAATTTGGTGTTCAAATTTGGACGAGGTCTCGGACTCCCATGGTTTTTTTACTATTGTGGTTGCCTCGTTAATAAAACTTCTGGTGTTTTGTGTTTTTCCCTTTTCGCTTTATATAATTTATCTTTATGATAGGTTTTGAAAAATCGGGGTATAACAACCACACCCAATAATTCGTTCGGAAATCTGTATGGACTAAACTCCAATATAATTCCGAGAGCACCAACTTAAAAGTGAGACCCAATCAAGAAATATATCAAAGAGCTTTATCTCTCTTCCTCAATACAATCAGTAAATCGAACAGATAGAAATCCGTGAGCCTGATTGATATGAGAAATAACTTGGACGGTACCAAAGACCAATGCCCAAGTGTCAATCAAGTTATATACAACAAACAAGATCGGATTTATCAACTGTGATTGAAGCACGCACAACCTGTGATATTTCAATTATATAAACAAATATAATGCGGAAAAGAAATAACACATATACCATAAATTTAGTTAACGAGGAAACGCAAATGCAGAAAACCCCGAGACCTAGTCTAGATTTGAACACCACACTGTATTAAGCCGCTACAGACACTAGCCTACTACAAGTTAACTTCAGACTGGAATGTAGTTGATCCCTAACCAAGTCTCACACCGATTAAGGTATATGAAAAGGCGAGGGTACCCAAATATACCTCAAGCTAAAACTTTTCCTACCTATAAGTCCTTTCTCCGAAAGTGATTGTCTATGGACTGAGTCGAGATAATACAACTAATCGGTTCACACTTCGTGTAATCGTATATGATACGAGATCGAGACAATACAACAACGAAGTATGTTTACTTGATAAAAAGGTTCGGACTTAACCAAACACAATAGGATTTCTTATCAAGTAAATGGGAATTAACGTTTGTGTAATTTACTTTAATTATAATAAAACAATTATAATGCGGAAAATAAAAGTAAATGACACAACAAGATTTTGTTAACGAGGAAACCGCAAATGCAGAAAAACCCCGGGACCTTGTCCAGAATTGACTACTCTCATGATTAAGCCACTACACAAAATTAAACCAACTTCGTATAGTTGAGACCAAGTAACTAAATCTATAGTTCACCTAGTTCCGTCTGTATTCCCATGCCTCCAACTTATGAATAAGTCACCTACTTGGAAAAATTCTTTTGGTTCGTATTCCAAACAGTAAAGGAACAACAAATATGTTTGGTATCAACTCTCTTCAACCAAGTGATTTGAGTTCGACAAAGGCTCTTTTGTTTATCTCAATAAACTCCTTCGTCGGGTTCTTAAATCTATCTTGTGTTCAACTACCAAAGGTAATTGTTAAGATTTTGCAATCAATACTTTTAATCACAAATTGTATTGATGCCGATTTACACAACTAATCAATCCAATCTACCACAAGGATAAACCGATTATAGTTGGATCCTCTTATACCAAAACAAGTATTGTGCACACCAAAGATTATGAACCCCAAATCAGAAATCTTCAATATCTTCTTAGATCTTCAATAAACACCTACACGCAACAACTTGAATCTCTTGTGATCAATCATGCACAGAACGGAGTCTGTTAACAATGGATTATCACAAGATCGTTTTTAGAACTAAAAACAGTCTAAAGATCCCTGTCGAAACTTCGATCTAGATTGAGTGAATCTTATATCAGAAGATAAGATTCTCAAGCATAAACAAACTAGGTGCAATCAAAGTTCAACCACCGTTAGTCAATCAAATCAATCGAAAACACAAGATAAACCGCAATTATCTAGTTTCCCACCAACGGTACTAGTAGAGCTTATCAATCCCAAAGAAGACTTTAAACTGAGCGCGGTCGTAAGAGATTTCGCCTAATTAGGTTACTCTCCTCTCCGAATAGGCGGCTACACCAGTAGCAAAACAACCGAGGAAGTTTGTTGTCACGAAGGATTAGTTTGCTAGAAATGCAAACTTCAAGTATTTATAGACAAGGAAGTTTGGACACCAAGGAATTTCCAAAACCGAAAATATTCTCAAGATATGCAATATATTCCAAATTCGGTTTCCATAATTCCTGGAAATGCTCTGTCCAAAATATTGATCGAAAATCTCTTTGGAAAATCTTTAACTAGTAAATACACATTACTAATTCATTTTCCTAAAATAAAATTAACAACCTTAAATAAAAGATTCTTAACTTATTTATATTTCGATCCTGGGATTTTCTTCCTTTAGCTATTAAGGAATAACTTTGAACAATTAAAGATAAACATTACAGCACATGTTCAAAGTATGTCGACGTCCTTACTTTGTAAGTCCTCTTTCATACTTACAACCTTGAAACCGATTTTCCACACTTCTAAACAAGTTTAGAATTGGTTCATCTGACTTTCAAGAACTATGTGATTGATCAAGAATACTCAATCACAAATCATGGGTTTAACGGTTCTACCAAAACAAGTTTCGGTTCTACCTCCACGTGAGTACTGTGCATAGTCACACTAGCTTTCCAAAATTGGTTGACTAGGTACCAGGATCGGTTCCCCACATATATATGGTATCTAACTTATATGTGTTGCACATATCCATAGGATCGGTTCTCCTTTGCCTAAAAACGTGTTGCACATGTCCATAAGATCGGTTCCCCTTTCTGCTAAAAACTTGCTACACCTCATACAAGGATCGATTCCCCTTTGTGATGTGTTGCACCTCTTACTAGGATCGGTTCCCCTTTACCCAGATTCGGTCATACACAAATCACAAACTCGATCATACCATCTCAGGTGATTGCTTAAGATCGGTTTCACTAATAAAAGTCATACCAATACATAAGTAAGGCTTTTGTGAATAGTTTTACCAAGAACACAAACAAGTCATGAGCGGTTATACTAAATCACACATATTGGTTGTTCACAAGATATGCAATGAATAAAAATACCAATAACGCCTGGCGATTTCCTTTTCGATTCATAAACAAGTTTATGAACTTACTTCTTTAAAACACATGTAAAACATTATTTCCCAGGATGAAATCCTCACCTCATACCCATACATAATCACAATAGCATTTAAACGATTATGTTGATGTCTTATCTACAAAGTTTAATGGTTAAGCAATAAACTTCATATTATATTCCTTAATACTATGTCTATCTAGAGTGTTCATACTTCGCAGTTTTGTTTTCAATATGCACGACTTGAAAGATACGTTAGGGAATGAAACAATTCAAGTCAAATATCACTAACCTAAAGTGGAAGGATGATGTTGTCGTTGTAGCTTCTTATTTCTTCACTTCTTCAAGTCTTCGCAATACTTGTAATGTCTCATATCCTAATACTTTCAAGCTAACCTATACGAAGTTAACTCTAGTACATAATCAGACGACTCTTAAAATGAGTTTTGATTCACTAAAATATGACAACCAAACTGGACATACCAACGCTTGGTGGGTTCAACCGAGCTATGATCTAACAATCTCCCCCTTTGTCAATTTTAGTGACAAAACTCTTACAATCATATGGATAAACAAATTACAAGAATTCATTACACATACACTTGATTCCCGAATTCAACAGCACAATAACTTGTATACATTCAATCCTTAAATGTCGTTGTTGACATCATAATAACAAAGCTAATACTCCCTCTAAAGGTGAGATAGGTAGATTTTATCAATCCACACGTCTTTGTTATACCAATTAATATAATATGCTACTCCCCCTTAGTCTATGCTTTTACTCTTTCGTTAGATAAACGTTTAAGCACAATTGTCCTTTTCCTTAGTGATACCAATCAATATAAAACAAATGCCAGTATCACTTATTTACTCCATATATTTCTCCCCATTTTTGTCACAAAATGACAAAGAAACGAAAAAAATAAAGGACAAACCGAAAAGAATCTTACAAATCTCAAAATAGACTTGCAAACCTATAGAGTTAAGTATGAGGGTTCCACACACCATTTCTGATAACCAATATCAAAACCGAAACTACAAAGTAATTTGTTTTGATATGTTATCAAGGAAATAATTGCCTGAAGCAATTTTCCCAATTTAGTTTAGCAAACAAGAAATCAACTAAGCACCTTAGTTCCTTTGCTAAACCGATTATACAAATACAACCGCTTCGTTTGATAAGACCAAAATAAAGATAACTCTATTTTTCTCATCAGGCTCTAATTATCCATATAACTTAGACCTTTCACTTTTAAATAAGACAAGTACTAGGTTAGTTAACTAGTATTTCTTGTTAAGGCATTCGATTAGACTTGAATAACCGAAACCTCTACTTTGATAAGTCTAACTAAGATAAACTTAGTTTCTCTTATCCGGAATCGAATTGGACTAAACAATTCATCCCGTAAACTTTTTCTTTCATTAAGCCATAAACAATTCATACAAACAAAATAAATCAACTTGCATAATTATTCACCTCAACCGGAAGCAATTGAAACAACATAGACATTATAGTACCGCAATTGCACCGAAATTTTGTAAGCCTAAACAATTGATACCACACAATAAAGCAAGATAACAATAGTTTTTCTTAACCGGAACCAATTGAATCACACACACATCTATACACACATAATGGAATAAAACATCAATTGTACCTAAATTTTGTTAAGCAAAAGCAAAATATATATGAAATAAAATCAGGTTTTTCTTAAACAGGAAAACAATTAACTAACAAAATTGTTACCTCAAATTTCGCATCCACTTCTCCAATATGTTTGCATCTTCTTCCAGGGAGAATTGATATCGAAATATCGTTATGTTGTCATCCTTATGCAAAACAGAAGAATAACAACAACCAACCTTTAACAGAGAAAGGTTGAAAACCATCGAAACACATATGCTTTTATGCTAAACCAAAACCGATTCAACATATTGTGACTTTTTCACAAATTATTTCTACCAGAACCCTTCATGATCCTTTGATAAAGCCTACCAACATGGGATAGAACTTAATCCTGCTAAATCAAAAAGTCACCCAAACCATAAGGGTTCACAACATTATGAGATCGAATATTAAGGTCATGAAGAGTGAAAACATACATATCATAAATCAATTTGCAATACACCATAAATATTCAACATGAAATCAAGTATTGCAATTACCTCTATCTTGTAGGGAATTAAATTGGGAAACCAACGCAAAAAGAATGAGGTCATTCCGAGTTCAGACGAAGAAGGTATGGGAAAAACAGTTTTACACTTCTTCGTATGGGGACCTCTCACTAGGATCGGTTCCCCCATTGCACCTATCACTAGGATCGGTACCCTAAGAGTTACTTGTGATGCATCACAACACTAAACTGTTTTTGACATAACTTTTGCATACGATGCCCGAATTCAATGATTTTTGGCTCGTTTTAACCATAAAAGTAAGAGCTACACATATATGATCAGTAGATATCAACATCATCAACTCAAAATAACCGCTTCTATCAAAAGCTCAAAAATAGATAGAGAAGGTATGAGTATAGAAAATAAATCTCCCTAAAGATGTTAATTAGTCATAAAATAATCGAGAGATCATGTGCACAGTTTTTCATGTACTTCATCACCTTTAAAAAGATTGAGCACTAAGGTGAGCATGCACATTCTAACACAACTAGGTTGTGTTAAGTTGAGCCTTGTCTTGTTCGTCACAAGTGACTAAGGAAGACTCATCATTCTTGACCTCTTGCTTGGTTTGTTTTCTCTTGTTCCATCTCTTGTTTTTACTTTTTGACTTGTGATGAAGAGTGTCATTATCGCAACGTTCACTAGTACAAGAGATTTCAGACATGATGTCTTTCTTTAGTCTTTCAAGAAAATCTTGTAATTATTGTCACCAAAAATTAACGGATGAGAGTCATTCTTGTGACTAACTTTTGATCCCTTCTTGGCTATGGACGACTTCGGGACCCATTCAGAGTTGGGTTTTGCAGGAGCAGCTTTCTCATTCATACCATTAGGATCATCGTCCTTTTGAATATTTTGCGAAACACCCTTTCTCCAATTTGGAACATCAAATCTTGTTTTTGCATTTAAAAAGTCATATCTCTTTCTATAATTGGGTCTTTTATGAAACGACCTTGTCGAGTGATATGAAAAATTTGAACTATCATTATAATGATTCTTTTTCCTAAACTTAGGACAATACCGATCTGAGTTCTTTTGGGGAGCAATCTTAGCCAATTCGTTTGATACAAAAGAAAGTGTATCTTTTATCTTACGAATCTTGCATCCCCATTCCACATGCCCTTTATTACCACAATAACAACAATGCTTAGTAACATACGGAGTCTGAATTTTAATGTTACCTTTTTGTGGATCCTCTTACATTGGAGATCGACGATTTTTCTTTTTTTTTTTCTTCTTCTTCTTCGTTGCTCAACATTGTTTCTTCTTCGTTGTTCAACATTGTTGGTTACTTGACATTAGCAGAAGTGCTCTCTTTGATTGCTGCAGGTTGAACACAATTCTTAGGCTTGACTGGTTTTACTTCTTTACGAGCATCTTTTACATAGGTGGAAGCCTCTGGTTTAGAAGAATTTGTAGCTTTAACGAATTTTACCTCTTTGCTAATATTTGAAGCATTTATTCCCTTACAGCCCAATCCTCGTGTATCACGATGATTTCTACTGGCTTCTAACATTGAGGTTAAATTGGTTGAGCTAGCATTGAAATTTTTAAGGTCCAAATTTTCTTCTTCCAACATCTTGATTTTATCAAGAGCACTAGCTAGATCAGCCTCAAGGTGTTTTTCTCGGGAGAAATATTCACCTTCTTTCTCTTCAAAACTCTTTTGTTGAGAGTTAGTCCTTGCATCATAATCAGCAAGTTTCTCTTCCAACAAATGTACTTTTTCAAGAGTAGTATCACGATCTTTCTCTAAAAGCTCCGCTCGAGAAAGACTATCACTTGCTTTTTCCTCAAGATTCTGTATATATTTAGAATCAGTTTTCTTTGCTTCCTCAAGGCAATTATTAAGCCTTTCTTTCATAGAATGAATCTCTAATGAAGCTTCTCTTTTTAGAGAAACAAATTCAGACTTTGAGGAGTCAAGACCAATGACGAGTTGATCAGTCATAGCTTGCATACAACTTATATCGTCTAGCTGCTTTTTTTCTCTTTCTAATACAAGAATTAGTTCAGTTGAACATGAGAGAATTTTTTTGCATAATTCGTTTTGATGAAATGTTTCTATTTTCGATGAATCAATGTTTTTCTCATCATCAAAAAGATTTCTTTCAGAGTCTGAATCATTGGTTACGAATACATGACTTAACTTAATCTTGTCTTGAGAACATTCAGACTTATTCTCAGAAGAGCAAGTAGAACTTGACGAAGAAGCCCCTTTTAAACATTTCTTAAAATCAAAACTTTCAACGTCTTGCGAGACGTTCATTGGGTCTTTCTTAAGTTTTCGCTCTCTTTGACTCATATCTTATAGGTTGGATCTCATCAAGCACATATTATTACATCTTTTCGTGTTTGCCTGCTCCGATACCAATTGAAAAGGCGAGGGTACCCAAATATACCTCAAGCTAAAACTTTTCCTACCTATAAGTCCTTTCTCCGAAAGTGATTGTCTATGGACTGAGTCGAGACAATACAACTAATCGGTTCACACTTCGTGTGATCGTCTATGGATACGAGATCGAGACAATACAACAACGAAGTATGTTTACTTGATAAAAAGATTCGGACTTAACCAAACATAATAGGATTGCTTATCAAGTAAATATGAATTAACGTTTGTGTAATTTAATTTAAATACAATAAAATAATTATAATGCGAAAAATAAAAGTAAATGACACAACAATATTTTGTTAACGAGGAAACCGCAAATGCAGAAAAACCCCGGGACCATGTCCAGAATTGAATACTCTCAGGATAAAGCCGCTACACAAAATTAAACCAACTTCGTATAGTTGAGACCAAGCAACTAAATATATAGTTCACCTAGTTCCGTATGTATTCCCACGCCTCCAACTTATGAATAAGTCACGTACTTGGAACAATTCCTTTGGTTCGTATTCCAAACAGTAAAGGAACAACAAATCTGTTTGGTATCAACTCTCTTCAACCAAGTGATGTGAGTTCGACAAAGGCTCTTCTGTTTATCTCAATAAACTCCTTCGTCAGGTTCTTAGATCTATCTTATGTTCAACTACCAAAGGTAATTGTTAAGATTTTGCAATCAATACTTTTAATCATAAAAAATTGTATTGATGTTGATCTACACAACTAATCAATCCAATCTACCACAAGGATAAACCGATTATAGTTGGATCCTCTTATGCCGAAAAAAGTATTGTGCACACCAAAGATTATGAACCCCAAATAAAAAATCTTCAATATCTTATTTGTCTTCAAATCTGTTAGAGCATAGCTCGGTCGACCTCGCATGCGTTGCCATCTCAAGCATATTTGTCAATGTTAGTGATCAAAACTATGAGTCTTGATTTCTAGTCTACATAGCTAAGTCTCGGACTAGGATAGAAAAGTGTACTTGAGCTCAAGTACTTCATGGAAATTCATCATACAACGACGAAGATCTACTCAAGGAACCGTGGAACTTCATCAACAAAAAGGTATGTGGAGACTTGAACTTATATATCACTCAAAAGTCTATCTCTTCTATCTCCTACTTCTTATGAGACAAAAGTCGTATGCTATATAGACTGGATCATACACATTTGATATTTCGAGCCGAGTATATCTCGCCTATCTATATCTCGAAATCATGTGATGGTAAAGCGTTTCGCTTTGATCGGGTTTATCTTCACCTAATGACGAAAGTCATAATGTTCCAATCACTTTGAAAATTTCTTTGACGAGAAATAGTATAACAACTATATAACGTCCTCTAAGAATGTTTCAATGGTTGGAATGAGATTTTAGGTATATATAACCAATGATGGATATAAGCATTGTGTGGAAACACATATGTGCATAAGTCCTATTCCTTAATCCGAAGTTTGCGAACTTTGTTGATTGAGAGAAACCGGAGGAATTGACTTTGCCAAGTCCGCTAACTCAGTTTGTGAACTCAGTCCGCGAACTGGCGGAAGTTCTCTTGCCGAGAATTTCTGCTGGGATTTTCCAAAAACTCGTTTGCGTGTTTAGTCCGCGAACTGGCGGAAGTCTCCTTGCCGAGATTTTCTGCTGAGTTTGGAAAACTCTGCCGGTTGTCTTAAGTCCGCGAACTTGTTTGCGTACTTGAGTAGGTTATGATCTAAAGATGTGCTCTGAACATGAAACTTAAATTACTAATGAATGCAGTATGTTAACCGTGGCTATAAAGTTCATGAGACGATTCAATCGAATCGAATCATTTTTGTTTCAATCGTGTCTTGTGTAGTTAATAAGATCTCATAGCAATTGAACAACTCTCTAACTAGTTCATTTGAGTCAATTGAACTAGTTATGGTGAAGAAGAACAAGGTTAATATGAAATGCTCATATGGTTAACCTTTTGGGTTACTATGTTGAACCAACATACACGTACACGTTTAGGCACGGTTTTCACAAACCCAGTAAACGTATATCTCAAGTGTGTGTGACAAGCTAAGTTTTCGATCTAACGGTTGAGAAATATTAGCTTGAATCTAAATCAGGTTTTCATCTAACGGTGAATATTGATTGCTTTGTAACTAAGGAAAAACCCTGATTTGAAGACTATATATAGGAGACATTTAGCATTGGCCAAAACTAATCCCCACACGTCTGTGTGATACTAGTGCGCTCGCTAGAGTCGATTCTCCTCTAACCTTTGGTTTTCTTCTCTAAAACCAGGTTAACGACTTAAAGACTCCATTGGGATTGTGAAGCCAGATCGATACTACTTTTATCATAGTTGTGTGATATGATCTTGCATCTTCTATCGTACCAGTACAATCTTTGATTGGCTTGAGATCGTGAGAGTTGTCCGATAGGCAAGATAAAGAAGTCACAAACATCTTCGTCTCACTGTCTGTGATTCCTCGACGTCCTCTTGTGTATTCAAGTAAGACTGTTGAGAGGTGATTGATTAATCTAAGTTGTTCTTCGGGAATATAAGACCGGATTATCAATTGGTTCATGTTCACCTTGATTTCATATTTTAAGACGGAACAAAAACCTAGGGTTTTTCTGTGGGAGACAGATTTATCCTTTGATAGACTTTTCTGTGTGAGACAGATTTGTTTATTATCAAGTCTAAGATTTTGGGTTGCAGCAAGTCTTGGTTGTGGGTGATATCAGCTAAGGGAATCAAGTGCGCAGTATCCTGCTGGGATCAGAGGCGTAGGAGTACAACTATACCTTGAATTAGTGGGAGACTGATTGGGGTTCAACTATAGTCCAGTCCGAAGTTAGCTTGGAGTAGGCTAGTGTCTGTAGCGGCTTAATACAGTGTGTATTCAATCTGGACTAGGTCCCGGGGTTTTTCTGCATTTGTCGTTTCCTCGTTAACAAAATTTCTGGTGTTTGTGTTATTTCATTTTCCGCATTATATTGTTTATCTTTATAATTGAAATAATACAGGTTGTGCGTTAAAGGTTAATCGATTGGAGATCCGACCTTGTGGTTGTCGATTTCATTGATTAACACTTGGACATTGGTCTATTGTACCATCCAAGTTATTCTTTGTATTTGATAAAGACTCGCTATTGTTTTTAGCTTGAGTAAAAATCAAATCAAGAGAGAGATATTAACTCCTTGAGATACTTTTATCTAGATTGAGTCTGACTGTCTAGTTGATTCTCTAGCAAAGTATTTCGGAGTTAGTCCATACAGATTGGTAAGCGAAATATTAGATGGTGTTGTTAGACCCCCGCTTTTTCAATTGGTATCAGAGCAGGAAAACACACTAAGACCTCATCACTCTATGTTTGTAGCGATCTGACTCTATGGACAGAGGTGTTATCTCTACTAACGTACCACCAGTCTTCGATGGCTCTAATTACTTATGGTGGAAAATTACTATGCGAGCCTTCATCCAGTCGCGTGATTTTCAATCATGGGTATATGTTGTCAATGGCTATGATGCACCTGTTGTTGCATCCGGAGACGTAAACGTTCCCAAGAATATTGGTGAATATAATGATGCCGAGATTCTTGTTGCAAAGCAGAATTCTGAAGGGTTAAATGCTATCATACATGCCATTGCCCAAAGTCTTCAACACCATATGTCTAATTGCACTAGGTCTAAAGATGCTTGGGATATCTTAGAAAGCGTATTTGAAGGTAACTCTAGTGAAAAGGAAGCTAGGATTCAAAACCTTAATTCCGATTGGGAAAACCTTCGTATGGAAGATGAAGAATCATTTGATGAGTTTAATCACAAAGTGTCTGAAATTTTTAATGTATCTTTTGCATTGGGTAAGACTATTCCTGAAAAGGACATTGTGATGAAAATTCTCAGATCGCTGCCATCTAGATACGAGTTTAAGAAGCATGCCATCGTTGAGGGAAATAACCTCGATAATCTTTCCAGAAACACCTTGGTTGGAAAGCTAAAGATCTTTGACCATGAGCATACATCCAAAGTCGGTAAGGATGTTGCCTTTAAAGCACAGAAAAACACCAAATTACTTGTCAAAGGTAAAAGTGTTCATGTCTCTGAGGATGATCAGTCTGAGGATGATTTTTCGGATGAAGATCTTGACAAATCAGTCTCCTTGATCACAAGACAGTTTAGGGATCTTCTGTTGAAGAGAAGTAAACGGTTTTCAAGAGACAAACCTAAGTCATTAGACAAACCTCACGGTCGCGTACCTCCTAAAAACAGGGATGTTGATAAGGCTGATGACGAGGACATGCCTCAGTACTTTAAGTGTAAGGGTTTTGGCCATTTTCCTAACGAATGCCCAAATCGTAGAAAATACACTGGGAACAAAGGTCTAACTGTAACACTTGATGAAATGTCTGAAACCTATGATTCTGATGAAGATAGAAAATCAAGTGTAGGGCTTCTTTGTGAAAACATCGATTTTGATACTTGTAGCAATACATATATCAACCTCAATGGGTTCGGAGAAGAAGGAAACCCAATCAAGCTGGAAGATTCACTGAATCCGGTAAGTGGAAACCCTATCAGTGATGTTTCAGGATCAACAGTATGTCTTGCTTCTTGCACATCTCAGATGCCTGAATACTATCCAAGATTGACGTGTTCGTTTTGTTCGATGAAGGGACATGAACTATCAAGGTGTTACAAATACAAGCACCAAATAAGGAACGCAAGCAAACTTCAACGAAGAGCAGATCGATTAGCAAGAAAGCTGAAACTTGCTCAGAAGACCGCCGAGGTATGTAGGATCTTATCTTCGTCTAAGAAGTTGGTTTCCAGAGATAAAATAATACCATTTGAAAAGAAAATATGGTCAAATCAGTTTGATAGACAGAGATCAGAGGATTCCTCTCATGAGGAAAAAGATGGACAAATCATTGTTCATCGCAACACAACTTGATTGTGTTGTTAGGAAAATCTTGTCTCATGTGCCTGATCGAAAAGAGACAAGATTGAGTGTTGATCCAGGCTTCAGAAAAGTTTTTCCTTCTTTTCTTAGATTTGTTATTTTTGTCTATCAAATAAAAGAAAGGGTTATTATCGACAATTCTACTCTTTATAGGGTTTTAGAGTTGGACGTATGCGAACCTGTCAATAGGTTTCGAACCCTACATTCCTTTTTACCTTTTGACATCCTTTATAAGACTGCTTGTTGAGTTAAGTGATTCCATCACATAAATCCAGTTGTTCATAACTGTTCTCAAAGCACTATGTCATCAGATGGAAATGATGTCAACATGATTGTTAAGCCATCAATCAAGGAAAAAGAGAAATCTCATGTTTTAAAGTCCCTGAAAAGAAAAAGAAGGAATACAAGAAAACCCAGGGTTGTTCCTTCTAACTCTCATAAGTTTTCCGATGTTCTTGATGAGTTAAAGGAAATAAGAAGGGAGATTAGTGAAATAAAAACTTTCGTGTCTAAATCCTTGGAAATTCAGAGGACCCTAATTCGACCTCTTCAGCCAAGACAATTCGTAGATATTGGCACTTATCTCCGTGAACCTTATGTCCCGATGGCTGTCGATAACAAGGAGTTCGGGAATGATAACGAATTTCTCAAAGGAATTGTTGCCTAATATGTCTTCTTTTGGAGTAGTTGGAAGAATAACTAGCGTTTCAATAGCGAAGATTGTGACTACACATAGCTATTTTTTGTTTTCATCTTCTTATGTTTATTTTTTAGGTTTATTGGTTTTTAAATTCTAAAAACATTTGGAGGATGATGTTATTGCAGTATTAATCCTTATGATTTTGTGATATTGCAATATTTTTATGGGATATGTATTGTATGCGTCCGTGAACTTGAAGGTCCCATATGTTGTCAAAAGTAAAGTCGTTCATGAATTGGTTTTCGTATTGATGAAAGGACGAATGGACTTTTGACAAATACAAAAGTTATGCCTATGCAGTCATTTATTTGATGGAAAATAGGATAAAATCTTTTGTGTGACAAGGATAAAGTCTATTATGTCATTATGCATATAGTGATGGAAAGATAGAATAGATCCTTGTATGTATTCCACGGTATTGATCTTCATTGATCCATTCTTTTTGTATTACCGTGAAGGCTCCATTGTGTGTCTTATGTTGAGCACGATACAACTAAGTCGATTATTCTTATTGGCTTTGTTGGTTGTTCCATAAGATGCTATATGTTGAGCATTATGAACTAAATTAATCATCTTGGTTGGTTATTTAGTTATTTGCTCCGAAAGTCTTCTTTTGTCGAGCAAAACTTTTGACAATTAAATTGATTACCTTCGTGATTAGTTTGGTTGTTTGTATTCCAATTAGATTAATTATGGGTTCTCTTGTAATTAGTCTAGTTGAGTTTTCATATATTCCACAAGTTCTTGTGTTGAGTATATGAACGGCTATACTAACTATGTTCTATTGGTTGATGTAGTCGTATATTCCGTAAGGTTTTCCTTATGTTGAGTATGTGAACGATTAAGTTAGTCATCTCCGTATGATTACCTTAGTCGTAGCTCCGTAAGTTTACTTATGTTGAGCACAATCAATTAAATTGATCACTTTTGTGGTTTGATTTAGTTGCGTATTCCAATTAAATTAATCATGGGTTTACTTGTGATTAATTTGATTGAGTTTTGGATATAGAAAATCATTTTCCTATGGTTTTTGGTGTCCAATTAAAAATCCTTTTTTCTTTCGAAATTAAGGTCGCTCTTGTTGTTTCTCGGGAATGACATCAAATGGGGGAGAGTTCTTTTGAACTTGTGCTTAATGGTAATATCTTGCGGGGTGTGCGGCTGTGGAATTTTATAGGGGTTATCTTGTATCTTAAAACTCCTTGATGAATGCATTTAGCTTCGGCTTTATGATTGCATCTAAATTAAGTTGGTATGTTTTCTTCTTTTAGTCTATGAAACGTCTCTTCTCGGAAATTTCATTAGGAACCCGTTCTTGTACCTTTGCCAATTTTATTGACAAAAAGGGGGAGAATTAATGTGTAGTTCTACTACATATACATATGGTTTTCGGATCATTGTGTAAGGGGGAGTGGTTTCCATGTGAGATGGAGTATTGACTAAGGGGGAGTGATACATATCACCGTAGTATTATTGTTAAAGTCGTGATGCAATTGGACTTTGATGTTACATAATAATACTATGTCACTGTATAATATGATCGAGAATCTCGATTTCTCTCATTGTTATAGCTACGGATCTTCAACAACGGTGATGCTAAACTTACAACCTTTGGGATCATTGGAGTACTTGGAAGGACGAAGATTTCAGGGAACGTTGAAGATTAGACTATGGAATAGGAGCCACTAAAGTTTATCTTTTTTGTATTCCATATGTATTAATAGTTTTGTCACTAAAATTGACAAAGGGGGAGATTGTTAGAGCATAGCTCGGTCGACCTCGCATGCGTTGCTATCTCAAGCATGTTTGTCAATGTTAGTGATCAAAACTATGAGTCTTGATTTCTAGTCTACATAGCTAAGTCTCGGACTAGGATAGAAAAGTGTAGTTGAGCTCAAGGACTTCATGGCGATTCATCATACAACGAAAGATCTACTCAAGGAACCGTGGAACTTCATCAACAAAAAGGTATGTGGAGACTTGAACTTATCTATCACTCAAAAGTATCTCTTCTATCTCCTACTTCTTATGAGACAAAAGTCGTATGCTATATAGACTGGATCATACACATTTGATATTTCGAGCCGAGTATATCTCGCCTATCTATATCTCGAAATCATGTGTTGGTAAAGCGTTTCGCTTTGATCGGGTTTATCTTCACCTAATGACGAAAGTCATAATGTTTCAATCACTTTGAAAATCGCTTTGACGAGAAATAGTGTAACAACTGTATAACGTCCTCTAAGAATGTTTCAATGATTGGAATGAGAGTTTAGGTCTACCAATGATGGATATAAGCATTGTGTGGAAACACATATGTGCATAAGTCCTATTCCTTAATCCGAAGTTTGCAAACTTTGTTGATTGAGAGAAACCGGAGGAATTGGCTTTGCCAAGTCCGCGAACTCAGTCCGCGAAATGACGGAAGTTCTCTTGCCGAGAATTTCTGCTGGGATTTTCCAAAAACTCGTTTGCGTGTTTAGTCCGCGAACTCAGTCTGTGAACCTAGTCCATGAACTGGCGGAAGTCTCCTTGCCGAGATTTTCTGCTGTTTTTGGAAAACTCTTCCGGTTGTCTTAAGTTCGCGAACTTGTTTGCGTACTTGAGTAGGTTATGAACTAAAGATGTGCTCTGAACATGAAACTTAAATTACTAAGGAATGCAGTATGCTAACCATGGCTATAAAGTTCATGAGCCGATTCAATCGAATCGAATCATCTTTGTTTCAATTGTGTCTTGTGTAGTTACATAAGATCTCATAGCAATTGAACAACTCTCTAACTAGTTCATTTGAGTCAATTGAATTAGTTATGGTGAAGAAGAACAAGATTAATATGAAATGCTCATATGG
Organism: Papaver somniferum; assembly: GCF_003573695.1. Lineage (NCBI taxonomy): Eukaryota > Viridiplantae > Streptophyta > Magnoliopsida > Ranunculales > Papaveraceae > Papaver > Papaver somniferum. The sequence continues at coordinate 181,861,063 of NC_039360.1, forward strand.
TTAACCTTTTGGGTTACTATGTTGAACCAACATACACATACACGTTTGGGCACGGTTTTCACAAACCCAGTAAACGTATATCTCAAGTGTGTGTGACAAGCTAAGTTTTCGATCTAACGATTGAGAAATATTAGCTTGAATCTAAATCAGGTTTTCATCTAACAGTGAATATTGATTGCTTTGTAACCAAGGCAAAACCTTGATTTGAAGACTATATATAGGAGACATCTAGCATTGGGCAAAACTAATCCCCACACGTCTGTGTGATACTAGTGCGCTCGCTAGAGTCAATTCTCCTCTAACCTTTGGTTTTCTTCTCTAAAATCAGGTTAATAACTTAAAGACTTCACTGGGATTGTGAAGCCAGACCGATACTACTTTTATCGTAGTTGTGTGATCTGATCTTGCATCTTCTATCGTACGAGTACAATCTTTGATTGGCTTGAGATCGTGAGGGTTCTCCGATAGGCAAGATAAAGAAGTCACAAACATCTTCCTCTCACTGTTTGTGATTCCTCGATGTCCTCTTATGTATTCAAATAAGACTGTTGAGAGGTGATTGATTAATCTAGGTTGTTCTTCGGGAATATAAGACCAGATTATCAATTGGTTCTTGTTCACCTTGATTTCATATCTTAAGACGAAACAAAAACTTAGGGTTTTTCTGTGGGAGACAGATTTATCCTTTGATAGACTTTTCTGTGTGAGACAGATTTGTTTATTATCAAGTCTGCGATTTTGGGTTGCAGCAACTCTTGGTTATGGGTGAGATCAACTAAGGGAATCAAGTGCGCAGTATCCTGCTGAGATCAGAGACGTAGGAGTACAACTGTACTTTGAATTTGTGGGAGACTGATTGGGGTTCAACTATAGTCCAGTCCGAAGTTATCTTGGAGTAGGCTAGTGTCTGTAGCGGCTTAATACAGTGTGTATTCAATCTGGACTAGGTCCCGGGGGTTTTCTGCATTTGCGGTTTCCTCGTTAACAAAATTTCTGGTGTTTGTGTTATTTCATTTTCCGCATTATATTGTTTATCTTTATAATTGAAATAATACAGGTTGTGCGTTAAAGGTTAATCGATTGGAGATCCGACCTTGTGGTTGTCGATTTCATTGATTAACACTTGGACATTGGTCTTTGGTACTGTCCAAGTTATCCCTTGTATTTGATAAAGACTCGCTATTGTTTTTAGCTTGAGTAAAAATCAAACAAGAGAGAGATATTAACTCCTCGAGATGCTTTTATCTAGATTGAGTCTGACTGTCTAGTTGATTCTCTAGCAAAGTATTTCGGAGTTAGTCTATACAGATTGCTAAGCGAAATATTGGGTGGTGTTGTTAAACCCCCGCTTTTTCAAAATCTTCTTAGATCTTCAATAAACACCTGCACACAACAACTTGAATCTCTTGTGATCAATCATGTGCAGAACGGAGTCTGTTAACAATGGATTATCACAAGATCGTCTTTAGAACTAAAAACAGTCTAAAGATCCCTGTCGAAACTTCGATCTAGTTTGAGTGAATCTTATATCAGAAGAGAAGATTCTCAAGCATAAACAAACTAGGTGCAATCAAAGTTCAACCTCCGTTAGTCAATCAAATCAATCGAAAACACAAGATAAACCGCAATTATCTAGTTTCCCACCAACGGTACTAATAGAGCTTCTCAATCCCAAAGAAAACTTTAAACTGAGCCGCCGTAAGAGATTTCGCCTAATTAGGTTACTCTCCTATCCGAATAAAAGGTTACACCAGTAACAACACAACCGAGGAAGTTTGTTGTCACGAAGGATTAGTTTGCTAGAAATGCAAACTTCAAGTATTTATAGACAAGGAAGTTTGGACACCAAGGAATTTCCAAAACCGAAAATATTCTCAAGATAAGCAATATATTCCAAATTCAGTTTCCATAATTCCTGGAAATGCTCTGTCCAAAATATTGACCGAAAATCTCTTTGGAAAATCTTTAACTAGTAAATGCACATTACTAATTCTCATTTTCCTAAAATAAAATTAACAACCTTAAATAAAAGATTCTAACTTATTTATTTTTCGATCCTGGGATTTTCTTCCTTTAGCTATTAAGGAATAACTTTGAACAATTAAAGATAAGCGTCACAACACATGTTCAAAGTATGTCGACATCCTTACTTTGTAAGTCCTCTTTCATACTTACAACCTTGAAACCGATTTGCCACACTTCCAAACAAGTTTAGAATTGGTTCATCTGACTTTCAAGAACTATGTGATTGATCAAGAACACTCAATCACAAATCATGGGTTTAGCGGTTCTACCAAAACAAGTTTTGGTTCAACCTCCATGTGAGTACTGTGCATAGTCACACTAGCTTTCCAAAATTCGGTTGACTAGGTACTAGGATCGGTTCCCCACATATATATGGTATCTAACTTATATGTGTTGCACATGTCCATTGGATTGGTTCCCCTTTGCCTAAAAACGTGTTGCACATGTCCATAGGATCGGTTCCCCTTTCTGCTAAAAACTTGTTGCACCTCATACAAGGACCGATTCCCCTTTGTGATGTGTTGCACCTCTTACTAGGATCGGTTCCTCTTTACCCAGATTCGGTCATACACAAATCACAAACTCGATCATACCATCTCAGGTGATTGCTTAAGATCGGTTTCACTAATAAAAGTCATACCAATACATAAGTCATGCCTTTGTGAATAGTTTTACCAAGAACACAAACAAGTCATGAGCGGTTATACTAAATCACACATATTGGTTGTTCACGAGATATGCAATGAATAACAATACCAATAACGCCTGGCGATTTCCTTTTCGATTCATAAACAAGTTTATGAACTTACTTCTTTAAAACACATGTAAAACATTGTTTCCTAGGATGAAATCCTCACCTCATACCCATACATAATCACAATAACATTTAAACGATTATGTCGATGTCTTATCTACAAAGTTTAATGGTTAAGCAATAAACTTCTTATTGTATTCCTTAAAACTATGTCTATCTAGAGTGTTCATGCTTCGCAGTTTTGTTTTCGATATGCACGACTTGAAAGATATGTTAGGGAATGAAACAGTTCAAGTCAAACATCACTAACCTCAAGTGGAAGGATGATGTTGTCGTTGTAGCTTCTTACTTCTTCACTTCTTCAAGTCTTCGCAATACTTGTAGTGTCTCATATCCTAATACTTTCAAGCTAACCTATACGAAGTTGACTCTAGTACATAATCAGGCGACCCTTAAAATGAGTTTTGATTCACTAAAATATGACAACCAAACTTGACATACCAACGCTTGGTGGGTTCAACCGAGCTATGCTCTAATAGTACAGTCGCATTCCTTATCTAAAACCACGCCGGATTCTGCGCACTTGATTTCCTTAGCTGATATCACCCACAACTAAGAGTTGCTACGACCCAAAGTCAAAGACTTATAAACAAATCTGCCTCCCACAAATATCTCTATCCTTTATTCTTTTTATTCTGTCTTTTTATACAAAGATCAAGGTGAACATGAATCAACTAATACCACGTACTTATACTCCCAAAGAGCAGCCTAGAAATATCAGTCACCTTACAATAACCTAACTGATTAACAAAAGAAGTTATTGCGGAATCACAAGAGTCTGAGATGAAGAACTGTCGTGTTTACTTTTTATATCTTACCTATCGAAGATAAATCTCGAGTAAATATTAGAGAAGATAAAACTAAATACGATTGAACAAGTAAGATCAATATGCAACTACAGAGAAAATAATTGGATCTGACTTCACGAATTCCAAATGAAGTCTTCAAGTCGTTAACCTAATAATGGTTTTGGAAAACCTAGGTTAAACGAGAATCGACTCTAGTTTGCAACTAAGATACAAGAAAGTGTTGGGATTAGGTTTTCCAGTTGCTAGAGTTCTCCCTTATATAGCCTTTCAAATCAGGGTTGCTTACAATCAAAGCTAAGATAGGTTAGTAACAAAGCATTCAATATTCACCGTTAGATGAACTTCTGATTTAAGATTCAAGCTAAGTCTGCTTAGAAATTAAGCAATCAATCTCCACCGTTAGATGGTCTTAGCTTGTTACACACAAATGAAATATACTTATATTTAGACATGGGTAACCGTACCTAAATGTGTATATTGGGTTGGCTCAATAACAGTTAACCGAAGTTAGCCATATGAACACTTTTGACTTAACCGTACTCATCTAATACTTGAAGATCAAATATGATGATCAATGAATCATGATATATAATCAAATTAATCTAATTGTATTTCAAATAGAGTTGTTCAATTGTTCATTATCTCATAGAAATATTCAAGAACAAATTGAAACGAAATAGAATTGCTTCGTAATTGTACAAAGTACTTATACAAGAATCAACTAATGAACATTAAGCCACGGTTTGCAAAGTTAATTTTCATTCCTTAAAATCATAAATGTTTTAGTTCATGAGTATGAGAATGATTTTAGAACTTAACCACTGTGTTCGCAAACTGGGTACGCGAACAACAGCTCCGGACCTTGGCCTAGACAAGCCGTTCGCAAACCTGGTTCACAAACAACTGTTCCAGACCCAACTTAGGTAAACCCGTTCGCATACTAGGTACGCAAACAAGAGTTCCATACCTGAATCATCACAATACAGTTCGCATACTGGATATGCATACCGTGTTGTATCCAGACATGGGTAATCGTTCTAAACTCTCATTTCAATCATTGAAACATCCTTAGAAGACGGCAATGATAATCTCACACATACCATTAGCTTCAAGTAATATTCAAGTGATCGAATGATCAATACGAAACTTCTCACTCTAACATCAAATGACTGTCTCAAACAAATCATATAAGATGTTCAAGGTAATTTTCACATGATCACCTTTTGACTTAATCTTTAGTTTCCAACAAATAAATTATTTCCAACTAAACTCGTCAATAATATGATGAACATAGCTAAAGCAAAAAGCTTCCAACACATATTTCGAGAAATATGTAAGTGAGATTAACTCGGCTCGAAATATCAAATGTATATAATATAAAAGTATATACGACTTAGTCTCGTTAGAAGATAAAACAGAATAGACTTATGAGTGATCGATAAGTTTTAGTCTCCACATATCTTTTGTTGATGAAGTTCCTCCAAACTCTTCAGTAGATCTTCTTCTTCAATTGGTGAACGTCGTGAAGTCTAAAGCTCAACTACACATTTTATCCTAATCTGAGACATAGTTATAAGTAGACCAAAAATCAAGTATATAGTTTTGATCAATTAAACTTGACAAACAAGCTTGAGATAGCAACGCTTGCGAGTTCGACCGAGCAGTGCTCTAACAGGTTTTACACAATTAGTACGTATTTAATTATAACAGATACCTCCATATAATTAAGATTGATCACGAGACTCATTCTTGTAGAATTCGTATTTTGAAACATAAATAACAAGTTCCATATTCGACATATCTGAATATTTGGATACAACTAGATCTTGGAAATTGATTTTTGAGATCCCCCAAGTACTCTTCTTAACAATCAGGTTCACAGACTCCTTTGTCTAAACTTTCTGATTGAGAAGAGATAGAGATATAAACTCTATATACATATTGTCAAGGATCATTAAGTTGGTCTACTTGCAGTTGTATTAGGTTTTGTCCATATATGTTGTCGAACAAAAAAATTGGTTGTGTACTTGGTACCCTCTCCTTTTCAAGGAAGTTTACCGAGGAAGCTTACTCGAGGATGGTACTTGGTGAATGTCCATCCTCTCCATTATTTATGTTTGTAAATATGTCAATAATACAGAGGTGTTGGTTGGTTGGAAATAGAGGAAGCTTACTCAAATAAACTTACCCGATGAAGCTTACTCAAGGAAACTTACACGAGGAAGTATTGGTTATGCACAATCTTGTGCACATCCTGCGAAAGATGCTTTCGCTAATATAGACTAGGCTTTGCTTGGATTTGGTCTTGTAATACGAGTTGGTTTTAGATGCTTGTCCGGACGTTGATGACTTACAATCGTGCTTGATACCTTAGATTCACGGAGGAGGGTAGGTAGGCAGTCGCAAAGAGTTGCAGTGTCATTGGTCCAACACGTTATCGCTCATATCATCTAATTGTGAGATGATTGCGACACTACAGTAACTCATATCATTTGGCTCGATAACGAGATGCAAGAGATGATTGTTGCTATACTTGATGAGGTAAGTTGTAGTTCATTCCTTAGATGCTCAAACTTCCTATCAAGTCGTTCGAGGTAGGCATGCACCAATAAAGTTTGGGTAGTGCCAAAGAAGGAATCTAAACCGATATGCAAGTTAGGAGAGCTTGCATAAGCCATTTGCATCATAAAGAATGATACAAGGCAAGTATGACATGAACCTGGCTGATGCACCCTTGACACGAGCAAGGTCAGTACATGCTTTCAGCAATGCCTAACCGAAGTAAGGAAGCCAAAAATAAGTTTGCAATGACTTATGTGCATGTTCAAGGGATACTTTATGCTTGAACATGTGGCGCAAAACAGTGATGCAAGCACGATATGCATCCGCATTAGTGTTTATGAACTTGCACCCTTCACAGAACAAGAGTGAGTTGGAAAGGTGTGGTAGTTACGCTTAGGGGATTAAACTAACCAACATGGAGTTGTCAGTTTCTAACCCCACCCGCATATTAATCCTAATTAGGCTTGTTCAACCCGGCTTAGCTTATTAGCCAAACAGGTCGGTTAGGATTGCCATATATGAAGCCGTGAAAAACGAGTTAGGCTAGGGCTAATCCACGAGCTACCCGCCAACCCGTCAGTTTCATGTGAGACTTAATTTTATGGCTTTTATGATGACTAGGTATGACGCCCGTGCTCTGCATCGGTCCAGATATTTTGCAGAAAATATGTATGTTTTATTGCGGGTGTAATTTTTGGGTACAAAAATAAAATTTGGGATACATATAGTTGTTGTGCCCGTGCAACTAATGTTTTGTAGAGAAAAGTACGTATTGGTGAATAAAAATAGGCTTGTGGGTCATGATTAGAGTTTTTCAAATATTTTTATACCCGTAAAATAAAGATAGATTCTTTTTTACCCGGAAGTATTTTTTCACTCAAGATTTATTTTTTTACCCGTGAATTATTTTTCTTCAAGATATTTTTTTCTTTTACCCGTGAAGTATTTTTTTTTTAACTCAAGATATATTTTATTTTTCCAAAGGAATAAATTAATAAACGGGTAGAAAGATAAAAAGGAAATTTACCCATGAAATATTTTTTTACTCGATATTTTTTTTCTTTTACCCGTATTTTTTTTCTTTTATTCAAGATATATTTTCTTTTTGCACGTGAAGAATTCTCTATTTTTAATAAACCGTAGAAAGAAAAAAAAACTACCTTAATCGTTAGGTAAATTTTTTTTACTTAGAGTATTATTATTTTTTTAATTAAGAAATTATTTTCGTTTTGGGCCGGTAAGATTTTTTTACTTAAAATATTATTCTTTTTTATTTAAGAAATTATTTTATGGTGGGGCCAAAAGCTCTAAGAGAAGAGCTTTATTCAGCTTTTTCTCACAGCCTGGGTTGCACGAACGCTCCGTTTTTTTAGTAGTGTCCGCGTCGGACTCGCGTCGGACGCTGACACGACGCGTGTCTGACGCACCAATATGCGCGTCCCGTGCGCATCTTATTTGGACGCACAGATGACTCGTGTTTGAAACAATTTTTTTTTCATTTTCACTTAAACTTCTTCCTTTATTTTTACTATTATTAACTAAATGAAGAAAAACAAGCATTTTGGTCAATCATTCAAGTCTTTATTAGGGTTTTGTAATTGGAAATGACATCACATATATTCTTGGTTGGGGATGTGTTGTTCTAAGAATGCATTTTGATTGTGCCATGTGTTTAATAGTGATAATTGTTTTACCTTCAACCCTGTATAAACAAATGATCCCTCCTTTTCTTTTGAAATTTATACACGTGTAGCATTATTTTCTAATTTTTAGGATCGAAACACTTGACTTTACTGTATAAATACATAATCGTATATATAAATAATATATAAATAAAATATGTATATACGAATACATAATCGGATATATAAATAATATATAAATAAAATATGTATATACGTGTCCGCGTCCTAATTTTTTGAGAATTTTGTAGTGTCCGCGTCTATGCAACCCAGCTCACAGCAGAGAGAATTTGCCTGAAACCATACTTACAGTTCATATTCCACTGTAATGTATATTTTTCTTCACTGTTTAGGCATTTTGGTGATAAATTATTACCCAATATAGTGTGAGGTGTTTTATTTGACATACTCAACTAATCAAGCTAAGATATCAGATTACCTTAAAATATAGTGAGTTTCAGGAGATTCTTATGAGTACCTTAAAATACATTTTTTCTACATAAACTTTGTTTAAACTATGGACATGACATTTAATGTTTTGATCCCCGTCCTGAGTTGCTGCGTACAAACTTGACATTCATTTGTTGAATATCGACTCAACAGTCTACACTAGTAACACTCCCATAGAGTATGGGGATCCACGGGGAAACAATTTTTACAATCTCCTTGGGGCAACCAAATCTCAGGGTCGGTCCTGGTAGCGTTTACTAATTCTCTAACACCAGTTAAGCCACCAATTTCGTAATATATGTTAAGCAGATTGAAGTTTAACTAACCTAACACAGTAATACTACATAAAGTGAGGTCTGTCATTGCTAGAGCTAGACGATAGGCATACTGACCTGGATTACCAGAAGAAACTTGTTTTGTTTTGGTCCTCTTCAAAAAGTAACTCTTACAGAGTCAGAACAGAACCAACGAAAAAGATAAATAAGAAATAGAGCAAGTAAATCACATGATATCCCCTGTTGAATGACAGTTTCTTAACTTTGTGGACATCTAAAATGCTTAAACCATCATTTTAGACAGCTAGAAACAAGGGTTTATTGGCATTTGAAATTCTTCGATCAGTTGGACAGGAATTTGTGGAAAAAAAAAGAATTGATAAATAGACAGCTAGAAACAAGGGTTTGTTGACATTTGAAATTTCGATCAGTTGGACAAAAATTTGTCGTCGTCGATAAAAAAAGATTGATAAATAAGGGCAGCATATAGCTAGATGACCGCTGCCACGGTGGGATGGCCGGCCGAAAAAATTGACGCAAAACTAAATTACCTAAAGTTGGTGAACTTGGAGGAAGAACGGCATCCCTTGGTACAAACCCGTTTCCCTAAAAAAAATGCCACAACCGTTAATTAATGTTTTTAATACATTACGGAAGGAAACCTTTGAATTATTGATAATACTTACAGGAGCAAATAAGATTCCTCTAAGGATCTTGCCATTAACATTTGCAGTCATTAGGCATCCAGAATCGAATGCTCCATCCACTTTACCTCAAACATCAGCTCCAACCTATAACATAGAACAGATGTGGATGGTTCAATAAAGTTTACACACACAAATAAAGGATGGTTCAATTAAAAAAGACTAAAGCGATAATAAAGCGAACTTGATATATGTACGAAAAAAATGAAATTTTTCCAAGGAATGCACTGGCATAGCTTCAATTGGTTTGCGGTCCATGGAAAATTGTCCTTCTGGCCAGCCTACGTTCATATGTAGAAACTGTTCTTGCTTTGTGGGGTGTCTAGGATTTCTCCAGACACAAAATGAAAATCTTGTGGGCTACTTCGAATGCTACTAATCTGATCGGGTTGAGTCTCTACGACATTGTTTACATTTGGATTTTGAAAACGTTGCTTCAACAAACATAATGGACGACGTGTTGCTTTAATCGGTGTCTGCTCTTGGTCAGATTAGGAAGGAGATGAATTCTGCGACAATGAAAGGGAGTGTTCTTCTTGTTCGGATTCCACTTTGCATGGCTTAGAATCACTTGTTTTCCGTTTCTTTGCGTGTACAACATGTGAAGAATATTTAGGAAAGGTTGCAAAATCAGTTTTATGCAATGTTAAATAATCAAGAGAACGAACCTGAGTTGCGCAACACAACTTGCTTTAATTCTGTTTCACTAGCTCTCTTTTGTTGCTCTCCTTTATTCAGATAGACCTGCCAAGAGGTAAATCTAGTTTCATTAACAACATAGCATACCAATTCAGTCTCTGCTCCTTGTGGAAACCTTTTTTCTCATGGTTCCAATGATTACCAAAAATCTAACATAAAGAAATGTTCTAATGGCGGTTAGGGTGCTCGGATCCGAGCTGCAGGATGAGTAACTCATTTAATGGATGCTCGTCCTCACCACAGCTGTAATTTGACCCAAAAAAGTTACATTAGACACGAGAGAAACAGACAGGGACGCAATATATACTTCTCCAGCTTGGTCCTCGCAATAACTGACAAATTTTTTCATCCAGGCATCTCATTCTTCATACAGGCATCTCATTTTTCTGTGATTCTCTTTCACTATTTTATAAAAATTCTTCGTAGTATTGAACAAAAAATAAAAAATCTTATCTTTCATACCCGCAAACTCAAAAGCCTATATGCATTGTATTGTGTGCATGTGCATCTCTAGAACTCACAATTTACCTGCTATGGTCAGAGTTTTGTAATTGTCACCTGCCATGCAAGTGCTTTTCCATCTCGACATGATCTCGCCAATTTCCTAATCAGTCATTTTGAGACAGTAAGAAACTGATTGGAAAGTAACACAAATGAAAAAACTTAATTGGAATCCCATGTCTGAAATTCGAATACTTAATTCAAAATTTCCCACTACTTCTTAAAAGAAAATGGATAGAACAACAACCAAATTTATATACAGAAAAAGCCCATTTCACTTTATTTTTTATCAATAATAATTTGCAACCATCATTGAAAAAATTCAATAAGAATGTAATGTAACCCTCACCTGAACTCCTCAACCCTGTGTAAACTCCATTACCATAGACTCTTGGTTCAATACCTATGATACACAACTGAAGGCCAGACATTAGTTTTTATATAAACGCGTGGCTTCTTTGAGAACCAAAGCAAAATTGTACATTATTTTCTATCAGGCATTTCAACAAATAGTTTTAGGAGTATAAAACAAATTGAACAGTTAACCCCTAACTGAAAATTAGAGGATTTGATATTTTAAGTTCCAAATGAAATTTTCAACTCATATCCAGAATTCAACTAAAACTATCAAAATCATAAAAAATCTGGAACTCACACCCAAACTTGACACTGAATGAATAATCGGAAACAACTAAAACTAAAACAATCAAAACCATAAAAAATCTGAAACTCACCCAAGATGTAACAATAACAATTGAAGTTGAAACCCATATTGAATTTGATATTAAAATTAGGAGGGGTGCAATAATTTTAATTTCCCCCAATTTCGATTTCCTTCTCTCTGAATTATCTTGTTTCCTTGAGTCAGAATCAGCTATTGAGAACAACACCGCTACGATTATCTAATGCAGGATCGATCTCCTCTTATTTCAATCTCGAAGCCTCCAATTCATCTCTGGTTGATGAAGATTATTGTTCTGAGAAGAAATCGAGAGGAGGAAGAAGAAGAAGAAGAAGAAGAAGAAGAAGAAAGAAAGAAAGGGGAAAAAAAGAAGAAAAAACAAAATTTGGAGGTGGTCGGATTCGAGCCTCTGACCTCTTCCGCATTTTTTACCAAAACACCCTCAACAATCAGAAGATTTCCAACCTCCGTGTCCTTTTTTCAGTCCGTTAAATTTACGCGGTTACCCTTCAATTTCTGTTGTATTTACGCCAATTTCAGAGGTGATTGAAAATGTGGAGGGGTATTTTTGGTTTTTCGTCCAGGACCATTTCCAATCTTTTTGTGATAAATTGAAAAAAAAATCGTGTCCCACATTGACACAAAGTCACCATATATGGAGTCCTCCCTCTCATCACTCGGTCGGCCTAATGACTAAAGGTAATTTAATCTTATCCTAATAATGCATTCTTATAAGTAGTTGACAGAATCCCCCAATGTTTAGAACACTTTACTTGGGAACATCCCTAATTTTTGAAACCCTAGCTTCAAAATAAATACTGCAGTACCCAATTAAATAACAAGAAGATTAGAAATCTTACCACCACTTCCAACAGACACAATTTCACTAGCCAATGAAGAAATTATATTCGATAAATCTGAAATCGGCGAGAATAACAGATTAAGGAAGACAAACCAACAAAGAAATTACTGGTTTTTCAATCTGAAACTGAGGGACTTTCCCTTACCGATTAGGAAGGAAGGGAAGTAAACAATAGCAGGTTGCAGACTATCTGTCAGGTTCTCTAATAGAAGTTGGAATGAAGTGTTCGAGAATGAGTAAGAATTTTTATTCTTTTGGGTTGTCCAAGGGATATGAGTTCGGGTGTACACGCGTAATAAGGAAAGAGCAACTTTCCTATTTTAAGTAATCTTTTTCTTAAATCTACGAATTTTTTTTAAACATCTTGAAAGTGTAATTTATGGAAATAGGTGAGAAACAAAAGCATAAAGAGTTAGAGTGTTGGGGTTTAATTTTCGCGTAGATGATATATGGGTGGAATTAGTTATTCTGGATGTGAAATATCAACTACACATAATACTTTACAAATAAAAAGTGTCACATAATAAATAAAAAAAAGTAACTCATAAATACTGTGACACTTAAAAAATTGTATTACGCTTGACGATTGTTACAATACCTGTGACCCACATATTATATGATTTGAAAGATAAGCATGACAAATCTTTATATTACAAATTACCAAATATGGCGTAGTATTAGCACCTGGTTGACAACGCAACATTGACATGTTGACGACGTGATCCATTTTTCAATGGCTTCGCTGGGTGAGGAAACACGACAATTTTTGATGTCATTGCTCCAAAAATATTTTCTCCAAATGTAGAAAATTTTACCTTCATGATGTAAGAAATTGAAATACGATCACAACGAGTCGAAGACCACTCAATTTGGATGTACGATAAAGAAGAGTCAAACTTCCCAAACCCAAAATAAAGAGTGGAAAAGCCCAAACCCAACAGTGGGGTGGAAACATTCCAAAAAGCAAAGAAATTAGGCGTAAAGATCGGTTAGGGCGTGAATATTCTGAGTGGAAGTCGAGTTGGGCCAAAAAAACCGAAAATTTTAATAAGAGCCGTCGGCAATGGCTGCCGGCGATACCTGTCGGACTTGGCAGTCGGCAATACCCGCATGACGGAATGCCCTGAGGATGAATGATTTTCTGAAGTGGGTGAACAAGACCTTGACGTGTGTGACAGGAACCTAACGAGCGTGAACTAACTGCTGACGTGGGTGAAAGCACACTGATGTGAGTGAATTAAACCACTAATGTGGGTGATCAACACTTCTAACGTCATACTGATGGCTGATCTGAACGTGACATGGCAGCACACTGATGACGTGGCGGTACTGATGCTGACGTGGTTGCTGACTGGCACAATATTGCTGACTGGATGTTACCATGGCGCCTGTGACAAGAAAGGTTGATGACGTGGCACCTAACTAGACGATGATGTTGCGCCGATGTTGATGACGTGGCCGGCAGTGGTAATGACATGACAGCTGACTTTGCAAAACTACTGCTGGCGTGGCAAGCACCCCGCTGACGTGTCTACCAATGACTGGACTTAGTTGCTGACGTGATTGCTGACTTGGCTGGTTAGACCGGTCTGGCTCTAACTATGTCGGTTGGGGTGGAAATATTCGTAAGTGTTTATAAGTGGGCTGAAACAACGAAACCTTATATGGTTTGGCTCATGACTCGGCTCATCTCGGAGACTTGACTATGGCTCGGCGTGGGCGCAAACATCCGGGAGTATAATAGAGTTGGGTGGAAATATCCAGCGGCTAGGCTGCTGTTGGCGGTTCTGCTGGAGCCGGCGGCTCGGCAAGATCAGCTCGGCTTGGGTTGCTTGGCTCAGTGACTTGGCTCGGTGGCATGGCTCGGCGGCTTGGCTTGGTTGTCGGCAGTGGCCGCCGGTCTAGGCTGCTGGAATTGGCCGGCGGCTTTCTCTGTTTTATTTGAAACTTTTTGCCATGATTTTTGTGAACCGTTGCCTTTCCTCACGAATCTCTTGCAACGGTTCTTTGTCTGTTTTCTTTTCAATCAAACCTTTTGCAACATTTTCTGCTGGAACTTTCAGCAACAAATTTCTGTGGATTGTTACTGTTTCTCACGAACTTTTCTGCGACATTTTTCTGGATTGTTGTCTTTCCTCTCGAATCTTCTGTGACAGTTTTGTGTAACGGTTCTTCGATTTGGTGAACCTTTTCAGAAGTTTTTCATGATGCTTTTCTGGAAGTTTTTTCTAGAGATAAGCAGCTTGACAACCCGGTAAGCATGGTAATGGTGATATCGACAAACTACGAACTCGAATATATGGATGATGCATTATATGGGAAGAAATTTCTTTGAACTTTGGACTTGAACATGCTGTGGATCGAACATCCTGCCAATAGTTTTAACGATTTTGCAGTGATACAGTTTTCAACGAACTTTGCAGCGATACAGTTTCGGTCGCTTCCAAAGGTAATAGCTTCAGCAAACCTCGATCTACGAAGTTGGATTGCAGCAGTTGCGATCAACTAGACTACAGTAACTGTGATTTACTGGACTGCAGCAGCTGCGATCAGCTAGACTGCAGCAATTGCGATAAAAAATGGACTGCAACAGTTACGATCAACTGGACTGCAATAATTATTATTGACAGGATCCAAATCGCTTTCTCAAGATCATGATTTTGAAGTTTTCTGTACTACTTTTCTCAATGGAAAAACACGATTCCTTTTCTCGTAGTCCCCTTAGTCGGCGCTAATGTTTGTACCCAGAAATATTTCCAGGCACAGAACACAATTAATTTGGTGATGATGATGAAATCTAGGGGTTTACACAAGACAAGAATAAATAAGAGAGACACGAATTTAACGTGGTTCGACAAGTTTTGCCTACATCCACGGATGAATCCCCGTAAGGAGAGATATTTTATTGAATACCAGCAGGACTCTTGGCACTTGATTCCCTTAGTTGATCTCACCCACAACTAAGAGTTGCTACGACCTAAAGTCGAAGACTTATAAACAAATCTGCCTCCCACGGGTAAGTCTCATCTGGTTGTTGTTTCCGTCTTAAGATAAAGATCAAGGTGTACATGAAACTCAACCAATAATCCGGTCTTATACTCCCGAATAGCAGCCTAGAAACATTAGTCACCTCACAATAACCTAATTGATTAACAGAAGAAGTTATTGCGGAATAAGAAGAGTCTGAGATGAAAAACTGTTATGATTACTTTTTATATCTTACCCATCGGAGATAAATCTCGATAAAATCTTAGAGAAGATTAAACTTAAAACGATGGAAAAAGTAAGATCAGAATACACAACTGCAGAGAAAATAACTAGATCTGGCTTCACGAATCCCAAATGAAATCTTCAAGTCGTTAACTTAATAATGGTTTTGGAAAACCTAGGTTAATGAAAAATGGACTCTAGTTTGCAAGTAGGACACACGAAAGTGTCGGATTAGGTTTCCTAGATACTAGAATTCTCCCTTATATAGTCTTTCAAATCAGGGTTGCTTACAATCAAAGCTAAGATAGCTTAGTAACAAAGCAATTGATATTCACCATTAGATGAACTCCTGATTTAAGATTCAAGCTAAGTCTTCTAAGAAAATAAACAATCAATCTCAACCGTTAGATGGTATTAGCTTGATAGACACAAATGAAATATAATCATATTTAGATATCGATGAACCGTACCTAAACATGTATAACCGTTGGCTCAATAATAGTTAACCAAAGTTACCAACATGATAACTCATAGTGTATCCATATTCATCTAACACTTCTAGATCAAATATGATGATCAATCAATCATGATAGATAATCAAATGAATATAAATGTATTTCAAGAGAGTTTTTCAAATGTTCATCATCTCATAGAAATATATATGAATCATTTGAAACATATTCGGTTTGGTTTTTAATTGTACAAAGTACTTATACAAGAACCAATTCATGAACATAATGCCACGGTTTGCAAAATAAGTTCGCATACCTTATTTTATTAAAGTTCCAGGGGATTTAGTTTCGCAAACGAACCTGAGTTCATGAGTATGAATTGTCATACTTAACGATTTTAGAACCTAACCACTGTGTTTGAAAATGCGGGGGTACAACAACAACACCCAATATTTCGATTAGCAATCTGTATGGACTAACTCTAATATACTTTCAAGAGAATCAACTAGACTCAATCTTAATAAAGTATATCAAAGAGTTATATCTCTCTTTCTCGATTCAATACTCACTCAAGCAAATAGAAATCCGCGAGTCTAATTGAATACAAGAGCAATCACTTGAACGGTACCAAAGTACAATGTTCGAGTATCAATCAATCTCAATCAACAACCAAAGGTAGGATTTCCCAATTGATTGATTCAAACGCACAACCTGTGATATTTCAATTATATAACAAAATATAATGCGAAAAAGAAATAACACAGACACCAGAAGTTTTGTTAACGAGGAAACCGCAAATGCATAGTAACCCTGGGACCTAGTCCAGATTGAACACACATTGTATTAAGCCGCTACAGACACTAGCCTACTACAAACTAACTTCGGTCTGGACTGCAGTTGAATCCCAATCAATCTCACACTGATCCAAGGTATAGTTATGCTCCTACGTCTCCGATCCCAGCAGGATACTACGCACTTGATTCCCTTAGCTGATCTCACCCACAACTAAGAGTTGCTACGACCCAAAGTCGAAGATTTTAATAAACAAATCTGTATCACACATAAAAGTCTATGGTAATAGATAAATCTGTCTCCCACGGAAATACCTACGAGTTTTGTTCCGTCTTTTGATAAATCAGGGTGAACAAGAACTAATTGATAACCCGGACTTATATTCCCGAAGAACAACCTAGTATTATCAATCACCTCACAATAATATTAATCGACGCGGCGAAAGAAGATATTGTGGAATCACAAATGATGAGACGAAGATGTTTGTGACTACTTTTATATCTTGCCTATCGGAGATATCAATCTAAAACCAATCATTACGATTGTACTCAATACGATAGAAACAACAAGATCAGATCACACAACTACAAGAAAGTAGTATCAGTCTGGCTTCACAATCTCAATGAAGTCTTCAAGTCGTTAACCTACAGGGTCTCGGTAGATACCTACGGTTAAAGGAGAATCGACTATAGCTTATACAACTAGTATCACACAGGAGGTGTGGGGATTAGGTTTCCCAGTTGCTATAGTTCTCCCTTATATAGTCTTTCAAATCAGGGTTTGCAATCATGTTAGCTTAGTAACAAAGCATTCAATATTCACCGTTAGATGAAAACATGATTATATTCAAGCTAATATCTTTCAACCGTTGGATCAAAAACTTAGCTTGTTTCACAAAAATGAAATGCACGTTTTTAGGTTTGTGTAACCGTACCAAAACATGTACATTTGTTGGTTCAACAATAGTTAACCAAATGGTTAGCCATATGAGCACTTTCATATCAACCATATTCTTCTTCACCGTAACTAGTTCAAATGACTCAAATGAACTAGTTAGAGAGTTGTTCAATCGCTTAGATCTTATATAAGCGTACGAGACACAACCGAAGCAAAAACGATTTGATTCACTCGAGTCGATTATGAACTTTATAACCACGGTTTGCAAACTTGCATTCCTTAGTTAATATAAGTATAAGTTCATGAATAATCGTTTTCAGATATAACCAACTTAATTACGCGGACTTAAGTACCCGGAATAAGCTTGTACCAAGTTTACAAACTCCAGCAGATTTTCTCGGGAAGAGAACCTCCGACAGTACGCGGACTGGGTTCGCGGACTCTTGTTCCGGTTTTCCTGAGCAGCAAAGTAAGCATACTTTGGTTCAAGGAATAACGACTTATACATGTATGCGTTTCCACACAATGCTTATATCCAACAATGGTTATATAATCTAAACTCTCATTTCAATCATTAAAACATTCTTAGAGGACGTTATATAGTTGTTATTCACAAACCATTTTTCGTCAAAGCCATTTTCAACTGAGTGTAACATAACATGACTTTCGTCACTAGGTAAAGATGAACTTGGCCAATGTGAAATCTTACCAACACATATTTCGATAAATAGATAAGCGAGATAAACTCGGCTCGAAATAGCAAATGTGTATAATCAAAGTCTATATAGCAAAACGAGTTTTGTCTCAAGATAGGAGATAGAGTAGATAGACTTTTGAGTGATAGATAAGTTCAACTCTCCACATAACTTTTAGTAGATGAAGTTCCACTAGTTCCTTGAGTAGTTCTTCGTCTTGTATGATGATCCCCATGGAGTTCTTGAGCTCAACTACACTTTTTATCCTAGTCCGAGACTTATCTATAGTAGACTAGAAATCAAGACTTATAGTTTTGATCACTAACATTGACAAACATGCTTGAGATAGCAACGCATGCGAGTTCGACCGAGCAGTGCTCTAACAATCTCCCCATTTATCAATTTTAGTGACAAAACTATCAATACATATGGAATACAAAAATAAATAAATAAACTTTTGTAGCTCCTATTCCACTTGCCTAATCTTCAACATTACTCGAAATCTTTGTCACTTCCAAGTACTCCAATGATCCCAAAGGTTGTAAGTTTAGCATCATCGTTGTTGAAAATCTGTAGCTATAATAATGAGAAAACAAGAATTCTCGATCATTGTTATACAGTGTCATAGTATTATTATACAACATCAAAGTTCAATTGTATCACAACTTCGACAACAATATTATGGTGATATGTATCACTCCCCCTTAGTCAATACTCCATCTCACATGGAAACCACTCCCCCTTACATATTGATCCGAAAACCATATGTATTTGTAGTGTGAACTACACATTAATTCTCCCCCTTTTTGTCAATAAAATTGGAAAAGGTACTAAAACGGGATCCTAATGAAAATTTCCATAGAGACATTTCATGACCAAAAGAAAACACATATCAACTTATTTAGATGCAATCATATAGCCGAAGCTAAATGCTTTCATCAAGGAGTTTATAAAGATACAAGATAACTCCTATAATATCCATAGCCGCACTCCCCACAAAGATTTGGCAATTAAGCACAAGTTCAATTAAGAACTCTCCCCCATAATATGTCATTCCCGAAAGAACAACAAGAGCGACCTTAATTTCATAAGAAAATAAGGATTTCTTTGGACACAACAAATAACATACGAATATGAATTTGAATCCAAAAATACTCAATTAGATTAATCACAAGAGAACCCATAATTAATCTAATCGGAATTGCTCGACATAAGAGAACTTACGGAGCCTCACAGTATATACATAAAATATGGATCGGGGAAGATCAATACTGCGGAATAAACAAGGATTCATTTTATTTTTAATCACTATTTGCACAATGACATACAATAGACATAATCCTCGTAAACAAAAGTTCATCCTATCTTCCATCAATATTTGCATAATGACATAATAGGCTTCAAAATTTTGTAATGTCAAAAGTTCATTCATTCTTTTATCAATACATGCATATCGACATTCGAAAGACTTAACTTTTGACAAGGTATGGGACAATCATAGTTCACGGACGCAAACACACATATCCCATTGCAATATATAAAACCATAAAGATTAATACTGCAAAAAATCATCTTCCAAACAATTTTTTAGAATTTAAAAAAATAAACCTAAAAACATGAAGATGAAAACGTTGGACATAGCTATGTGTAATCACAATAATGGTTATTCCAAACTCTAGTTATTCTTCTAAACAAAACAAGAATTAAAATTCTCATCCGGAGATTTACTAGGCAAATAACTCTTTAGAGAACATGATCCGAAAAACGCTAAACCCGGTCAGCAACTAGAGATTGAACATGGACGAGCTCATCAGTTGCTTTCTTCGGTTCGTTTTTCAGAAAATCAAGATTCCTTGTTGCAATTCCGAGTTGTTCACGTACAACCTCAAAATCTCGAAGAAGATTTCCTACCAGTTGTGATGACATCTGAATTGGTAGTTTGTTTTCATGATCAACGACATGATAGCAAGTTATGAAAACATGATTCTTGTGAAACTCGATAGTCTTTCCCTTCTTGACTTCATCATCCTTGTTGCTTCCATTCATTGTGCACACCAAGAATCAGTAGAACCTTTTTGACCTTACAGAACAATGTATCAAGAGATAACACATATGTGTATATAAAGTAGTTCCATGGAAAACCCTAGGAAAACTTGTATACGTCTGTGTGGGTTAGGTGTACGTGCACTTGTGGTCACAACCCTGATATGTGACCGAGGGAATAGAGGAGCCAAATTTAGACTGCTTCTTGAGAACTCAAGAGACATTCTAAACAAAGGATGAAATTCTTATGTCAAGAATAATAGTTTGAGAAACAACTATTTGGAGGAAGGACACATAAACAGGGAATTTTTCTCAAAAGAGGATGATCAAAATTATCTTCAAGAGAAGAGATGGAGCGAGGCTCAACATATTTTAAGATCATCAAACAAAAGAAGAAGAAAAATAATATACAACCTCGACAACATTCTCAAGACACACTTCTTGAGAACTATCATCATTATTTGACTTCAAGAAGGATGCTACATTGAGCAGTCATGTTGTATTTAGATTAGCATTTTGCTCATCAAAATTGACTTCTTTTTTCTCTCCTTCAAGAGGATTTACAGAAAAATCAGTTGACTTAGTTGAAGGAGTTTTATCAAGAGAGGAACAAGGAGTACCTGAGTCAACCGCTTTCCTTGTCTTTTTGATGCTCCGTTTGAGTCTGTTTATGCTGATCTTAAGCTCCGAGACTCGATTATTGATATGAATGAAATCTGTAACAGAAGTCTTGGATCCACAGCCTTCTTCAGAGGAGAAAAGGAACTCAACCTTTCTTTCTTTCTCCTGTGCCTTTTTCTCTTTTCAGGATTATTTAAGAAGTCAGTTGCCCTTCTGTCGTTCTTCCTTCTACCATTGTCGGTATTTTTTGTTTCAAAAGCAAAATTAAGAAAAGACTTATCACATTATTTTTCTTGATTGTTGACAATGCCTTTTACTCCAACAACATGAGAGACAGGTTTAATAACTTCTTTAGACATCCATGCAAGAATGTTGTGAAGTTTTTCATTCGCAAACGAAAACGACATCTTCGCTCAGGATGTCCTTTATTTCCGTAATAATAGCAGTTAAAAGAATTGTTCTTGACCGTTCTCGTGTGAGTAGTTTTAGAAGGAGCAAAATCCTTGTTTTTAGGCACATTACAAGCTGAAAAAGGTTTCTCACATGAAGCGTTGTCATTAGCTTTAATAAAATTAATCTTACTAGTTTTTGGAGCGTCTATTCCTTTATAGCCCAGACCACGTGTATCACGATGTTCTTTACATGCTCCAAGCATAGAAGATAATTTTGTAGAGCTAGAATTGAATATATTCAGAGTCTCTTTCAGTGACTTCACCTTATCAAGAGCAACAACTAGGTCAGTCTCAAAGGATTTTTCTTTGGCGAGAAGACTGAGTTCTTTGTCATTAAAACATTTTTGTTGAGAGTCATATCTTGCTTCAGATTCTGCAAGTCATTCTTTCAACACAAAGAGATTTCGAAGAAGATTATCACATTCAGATCTTTTTGAGCGTACATGTTCTTCTCGATCTTTAACGATAGATTGTAAGAGTTTATATCCACAATCATATCCCTTAAAAAGTTTTCTCAATTTTCTGTTTTCTTGACAAAGAGGAGCCATGTATTTACTCAAGCAAGTTGTTGACTTCTTTTCTTTCAAAGCACGGTCAAAAAGCTTGATATATTGAGAGACTTCCTCATCAAGACTTTGTCTTTCTTCCGAATCACTGTCATCCGAAAGATCATCCAACTGTTCATCAAGATATTTTTCCCAGTTAAATGCAGATTCAGACAAAGGACCTGAAACAAAGTCTTTCTTAAAAGCATCAGGACTATGAAACTCACAAGGGTGACTCAGAGCTGATGTTGCGTTATCGGAGACATTCTTATCGTCCATAGAGTCAGATCGTTACAAACACAGACTTGTAAGGTCTTTAAATGTGTTTGCCTGCTCTGATACCAATTGAAAATGCAGGGGTACAACAACCACACCCAATATTTCGATTAGAAATCTGTATGGACTAACTCTAGTATACTTTAAAGAGAATCAACTAGACTCAATCTTAATAAAGTATATCAAAGAGTTATATCTCTCTTTCTCGATTCAATACTCACTCAAGCAAATAGAAATCTACGAGTTTAATTGAATACAAGAGAAATCACTTGAACGGTACCAAAGACCAATGTTCAAGTATCAATAAATCTCAATCAACAACCAAAGGTCGGATTTCCCAATTGATTGATTCAAAAGCACAACCTGTGATATTTCAATTATATAACAAAATATAACGCGGAAAAGAAATAACACAGACACCAGAAGTTTTGTTAACGAGGAAACCGCAAATGCAGAAAAACCCCGGGACCTAGTCCAGATTGAACACACACTGTATTAAGCCGCTACAGATACTAGCTTACTACAAACTAACTTCGGTCTGGATTGTAGTTGAACCCCAATCAATCTCACACTGATCCAAGGTACAATTATGCTCCTACGTCTCTGATCCCAACAGGATACTACACACTTGATTCCCTTAGCTGATCTCACCCACTACTAAGAGTTGCTACGACCCAAAGTCGAAGACTTTAATAAACAAATCTTTTATCACATAGAAAAGTCTACGGTAATAGATAAATCTGTCTCCCACAGAACCTACGAGTTTTGTTCCGTCTTTTGATAAATCAAGGTGAACAGGAACCAATTGATAACCCGGACTTATATTCCCGAAGAACTGCCTAGCATTATCAATCACCTCACAATAATCTTAATCGACGCGGTGAAAGAAGATATTGTGGAATCACAAATGATGAGACGAAGATGTTTGTGACTACTTTTATATCTTGCCTATCGGAGATATCAATCTCAATACAATCGTTACGATTGTACTCAATACGATGGAAACGGCAAGATCATATCACACCACTACAAGAAAGTAGTATCGGTCTGGCTTCACAATCCCAATGAAGTCTTCAAGTCGTTAACCTACAGGATCTCGTAGAAACCTAAGATTAAAGGAGAATCGAATCTAGCTTATACAACTAGTATCACACAGGAGGTGTGGGGATTAGGTTTCCCAGTTGCTAGAGTTCTCCTTTATATAGTCTTTCAAATCAGGGTTTGTAATCAATGTTAGCTTAGTAACAAAGCATTCAATATTCAACGTTAGATGAAAACCTGATTAGATTCAAGCTAATATCTTTCAACCGTTGGATCAAAAACTTATCTTGTTACACACAAATGAAATGCACATTTTTAGGTTTGTGTAACCGTACCAAAACATGTACATTTGTTGGTTCAACAATATCTAACCAAATGGTTAGCCATATGAGCACTTTCATATCAACCATATTCTTCTTCACCATAACTAGTTCAAATGACTCAAATGAACTAGTTAGAGAGTTGCTCAATTGCTTAGATCTTATAGAAGTATACAAGACACAATCAAATCAAAAACGATTTGATTCACTCGAATCGTTTCATGAACTTTATAGCCACGGTTTGAAAACTTGCATTCCTTAGTTAATATAAGTATAAGTTCATGAATAATTGTTTTTAGATATAACCAAATTAAGTACACGGACTTGGTACGCGGACTTAAGTACCCGGAATAAGCTTGTAACAAGTTTACAAACTACATCAGATTTTCTCGGGAAGAGAACCTCCGACAGTACGCGGACTGGGTTCGCGGACTCTTGTTCCGGTCTTCCTGAGCAGCAAAGTAAGCATACTTTGGTTCAAGGAATAAGGACTTATACATGTATGCGGTTCCACACAATGCTTATATCCAACAATGGTTATATAATCTAAACTCTCATTTAAATCATTGAAACATTCTTAGAGGACGTTATATAGTTGTTATTCACAAACCATTTTTCGTCAAAGCCATTTTCAAGTGATTGAAACATAACATGACTTTCGTCTCTAGGTAAAGATGAACTTGGCCAAAGCGAAAGCTTACGAAACACATATTTTGAGATATAGATAAGCGAGATAAACTCGAAATAGAAAATGTGTATAATCAAAGTCTATATAGCAAAAGGAGTTTTGTCTCAAGATAGGAGATAGAGTAGATAGACTTTTGAGTGATAGATAAGTTCAAGTCTCCACATACCTTTTAGTCGATGAAGTTCCACCAGTTCCTTGATTAGTTCTTCGTCTTGTAAGATGATCTCCATGGAGTTCTTGAGATCAACTACACTTCTATCCTAGTCTGAGACTTAGCTATAGTAGACTAGAAATCAAGACTTATAATTTTGATCACTAACATTGACAAACATGCTTGAGATAGCAACGCATGCGAGTTCGACCGAGCACTGCTCTAAAAGTGTTCACAAACAGATTACGTGAACTATAGTTCCGGACTTACTAGTCTTAGCCGTTCACAAATAGAATACGCGAACCACCGTTCCAGAATTAGCCTAGTCTGGCCGTTCGCAAACAGAGTACGTGAACCATAGCTCCGGATCTTTGGCAGTTAAACCCATCCGCAAACACAGTTCGCAAACAAGAGTTCCAGACCTAAACTAGCATTTACTGTTCGCATACTAGGTACGCATACTATGTTATATCTAGACATTGGTAGTAGTTCTAAATCTCTCATTTAATCATTGAACCATCCTTAAAAGAAAACAATGGTAATCTTACACATATTACTAGCTTCAAGTAAGTCTCAAGTGATTAATCGATCAATACGAAACTTCCCAAGTTAACATCAAATGATTGTCTCATACAAATCATGTAAAATGTTCAAGATAACTTTCACATGATCATCTTGACTTTATATTTAGTTTCCAACAAATAAATTGTCTACAACTAAACTCGCCAAGTAGATGATGAAGTTTAGCTAAAGCTAAAAAGCTTCCAACACGTATTTCCAGAAATAAATAAACGAGATAAACTCGACTCGAAATTTCAAATGTGTATAGTTTAAAAATCTATATAGCTATACGACTTAGTCTCTTTAGGAGATAGAATAGAATAAACTTCTGAGTGATAGATAAGGTTTAGTCTCCATATACCTTTTGTTGATGAAGTTCCTCCAAGATCTTCAGTAGATCTTCTTCTTCAATTGGTGAATGCCGTGAAGTCTAATGCTCAACTACACACTTCTATCCTAATCCGAGACATAGCTATAAGTAGACTAGAAATCAAGTATATAGTTTTGATCAACTAAAATTGACAAACAAGCTTGAGATAGCAACGCTAGTGAGTTCGACCGAGCAGTGCTCTAACAATCTCCCCCTTTATCAATTTTAATGACAAAACTATCAATACATATGGATTACAAAATAAATAAACTTTATAGCTTCTGATCCATCATGCTTGATTTCCTTGATTCTTCAATTTCCTTGAATTCTCCGGTACTTCAAGTTCTCCATCGATTCTGAATGTGTTCAACTCAGCATCATTGTTGTTGAAGATCCATAGCAATAACAATATAGAAACGAGAGTTCTCAATCATTTTTATTCAGTGTCATAGTATTATTATATAGAATCAAAGCCCAATTGTATCAAAACTTTGAAATAATACTACGATGATATGTATAGAATCACTCCCCCTTAGTCAATACTTCCATCTTAGAATGGAATCAACTCCCCCTTACATAATGATTCGTAAACCATATGTATGTAGTGTGAAATACTAAATAATTCTCCCCCTTTTTGTCAATATAAATTGGCAAAGGTACGAAAACTATGGGATCATAATGATTTCTAAAAAGATAATTCATGACTAAAAGAAAACATATCAACTTTATTTCGATGATTTCACGTAGTCGAAACTTGGTGTATTCATTAAGGAGTTTATTAAGATACAAGTTAACCCCTTCAATTTCCACAACCGCTCACCCCACAAAGATATGGCAATTAACCACAAGTTCATTTAAGAACTCTACCCCATTTGATGTCATTCCCAATAGAAAAACATGAGCGACCTTACTTTTACGAGAAAATAAGGATTTCTTTGGACGCGATTTGTTAATGTCCAAAGTATCATCGAGTAAACTAATCAAAAGAGAACCTTTATGATTAATTTAGTCACAAACACTCAGTATAAGAAAACTTACGGAGTAAATACAGTACTTTCACATAATAGTGGATCAGGGAAAGATCAATACTGCGGAATTTCTCAAAAAGTTCATTCTATCTTTTATCTATACTTGCATAAAGACATAATAAACTTAACTTTTGAGTATATCTGAGATAACATCACAATTCATGAACGTAAAAACATATATATATCTCATAAGATATTTGCAATATATAAAACCCATAAGATTAAATACTGCAAGATCATCTTCCAAATAATTTAGAATTTAAATAAATAAATCTAAAAACATGCAAGATGACTGTTTGAAATAGCTTGTGTAATCACAATATATGTTATACCAAACCCTAGTTATCCTTCTCAAACACAAGAATAAATTCTCACAAGAACTTTCCTAGATAACGGAATTGTTTCTTCAAACCTGATCATTTAAGAATCTTAAACACAAATCAAGTTAGGTACACATGAACGACACACAAGGTACATGTATTATTAGCCGCATTGGTATGACTATCATAAGTACTTCACCTAAAATCTATTATCTCTTGGCTAATGGTAAAATATGTACTCGAAATCATTATGATTATGATGTCTTGAGAGTTTTACCCAGATCCTCAGGTCATTACAACTTGGACTCACAAGTGGAGTGAAAGAAGTGTGGCGAAACAGAGCAAAAATGCTCAAAAACAAGAGATGAGCCAAAAACAAAACTTAACTCATTCAAATTAAGAATTTTGCGTCACCATCTTGAATATAATTGAAAGACAACGAGAATGCAAAAAGACTGAGGTCATTCCAAGTTCGGACGAAGAAGTTACGGCCAAAACAAGTTTATTGAATATCGACGTTTACAGGCCAGTTCGCAAACAGGGTTCGCATACTGGCGTAACTGGAAATTTCGTGAACTGTAGGAGTTTGCAAACTGGTTCGCAAACAAAAGTTCCTGGATTTTATTTTAAAGCATGGTATGAATACCTGGTATGTGAACTATGAGGACAAAAATTCACGAACTCTTTTTACGTCTTTCTTGACATTATATCATCTATTTTGAGCGTAGGCTCAACAAGTGTTAGAGCACTGCTCGGTCGAACTCGCAAGCGTTGCTATCTCAAGCTTGTTTGTCAGGTTTAGTTTCCAAAACTATAAGTCTTTATTTCTAGTCTACTTATAGTTATGTCTCGGATTAGGATAGTAAGTGTGGTTGAGATTTAGACTCCACGACGTTCATCGAATGAAGACGAAGAACTACTCAAGGGAACTTGTGGAACTTCATCAACAAAAGGTATGTGGAGATTTGAACTTATCTATCACTTAAAAGTCTATCTACTTTATCTCCTATTTGAGACAAAAGTCGTATTGCTATATAGACTTCAATCATACACATATGCTATTCCGAGCTGAGTTTAACTCACTTATCTATTTCTCGAAATATGTATTGGTAAGCTTTCTCTTTAACCAAGTTTATCTTTACTCTTGACGAAAGTCATATTGATTATTTCAATAACTTGAAAATATCTTTGATGCTAATAGTTTGTTGATAACAACTATTGTCATCCTCTAAGAGAGTTTCAATGATTGAAATGAGAGTTTCGAACAAGTAACCATGTTTGGATATAAACATAGTGTGAATTCACATTTGTGTAAAATCCAAAACCGGGAACCTAAGTATGCGTACCCGTACGTGTATTGGTTGGTTGTTGGAAGTCTGGAACTAAGGTATGCGTACCCGTACGCGTACTGGAGAAAGTTTGGGTTCCGTGAATTTTTGTTGGAGTTTGGAAGTGTGAATTGGTATGCGTACCCATACGCCTACTGGCGTAACCAAACTCAGTACGACTACTTAGGTATGCATACCCGTTTGTGTACTTAAGTAGGTTAGTTTCTAAAATCGGGTTGTTCATGAACTAAAACATTTATATAATAAGGAATGCAATCTTTTGAAAACCGTGGCTATGATGTTCATGAATTGATTCGAGTGAATCAAAATCGATTTTGCTTCAATTGTGTCTTGTATACTTCTATGAGATCTAAGCAATTAAACAACTCTCTAACTAATTTCATTTGAGTCATTTGAACTAGTTTTAGTAAAGATGAATAAGGTTGATATGAAAGTGCTCATATGGCTAACCATTGGTTAATTATTGTTGAACCGACTATGTGTACACGTTTAGGTACGGTTACTCAAACCTAAATGAAGATACATTTTATTTGTGTATAACAAGCTAAGTTCGATCTAGCGGTTGAAAGATATTAGCTTGGTTGAATCAGGTCATCTAACAGTGAATATTGAATGATTTGTTACCAAATAACTTAGATTGCAAACCCTGATTTGAAAAATATATAAAAGAGAACTACAACAACTGGGAAACCTAATCCCCACACTTCTGTGTGTCACTAGTTGCATAACTAGAGTCGATTGTCCTTTAACCTTAGGTTTCTCTCGAGAACCTGTAGGTTAACGACTTGAAGACTTCATTGGGATTGTGAAGCCATGCCCAACTATTTTCTCTGCGCGTGATCTGATCTTCCTGTTTCTATCGTGTTGAGTACAATTGGAATAATTGGCTCGAGATTAATATCTCCAATAGGCAAGATAAAAAGTAATCACAAACACCTTCCTCTAATCGTTTGTGATTCCATAATATCTTGTTTCGCTAGTCGATTAAGATTATTGTGAGGTGATTGATAATACTAGGTTGTTCTTCGGGAATATAAGACCGGTTTATCAATTGGTTCTTGTTCACCTTGATTTATCAAAAGACGGAACAAAACTCATAGGTATTTCTGTGAGAGACAAATTTATATTTTCCAATAGACTTTTCTGTGTGAGACATATTTGTTTATCAAGTCTTCGACTTTGGGTCGTATCAACTCTTGGTTGTGGGTGAGATCAGCTAAGGGAATCAAGTGCGTAGTATCCTGCTGGGATCAGAGACGTAAGGGACGCAACTGTACCTTGAATCAGTGTGAGATTGATTAGGGTTCAACTACAGTGCAGTACAAAGTTCATTGGTAGTAGGCTAGTGTCTGTAGCGGCTTAATACAGTGTGGTGTTCAAAGATGGACTAGTGGTAGGAGGGGAAAACAACCTACAAACTATGTTTTACTGCAAGTGCACAGGGTCAATGTAGATAGTGTGCAAGCACAGGTCAGTCCACATGGACTTGGGTGTGTAAAGTTGAAGTTGAAACTAAGCTAACTCTCTAACAGTGACAGTGAGGTAAGTGTAACAAGATCAAGACAGAACTAAACAGTGACAGTAAGTGACAGTGGCAGTGAGCCAAAAATAAGCAAAGGCAGTGAAGTGAGAGCTTTGATTTGTTGTGTTGAACCACAACTAAACTGACAGTGAGCTGCTGAGTTTTACACAGCAGTGTAAGGCAAAAGAAAGGAATGCAGGACAATGTGAAACTCAGGCTTCAAATTCATCACTAACCTCCACTAAGCATGCTATGTGTACACTCCTCTTGTCCTTATGATAGACAAGGGTTTAGATTCATGTCTTCCCTATGTCTAAGGTATTTCCCCACTAGAAAGACCTAACACAACTAAGGCATATCTCCTAAGTACTAATTGTCTAGCTAAAGAAAAATTAGTCTAAAGATCAATGATAATCTGGTTTGATATAAGTTGTAGTTCCACCATCATAGTGTGAACCTAACTACAAGGTATGCATGACATACCATGTGAGAGCAATATGATGCAGCATTAAGTTTGATCTTTCATGAGCATTATTAACATTCAAAAGCAGTGTCATCAGAATGCAATGCACATCAACAAGTTAGGGTTTCATTGAAACCTAAGAAAAATAACTAAAGCATAATGAACACAGTATTAACTGAATTTGACATTAACAGAGCTGAATTGAAATTGAAACAACACTAACAGTTGAGGTCCTGGCTATTCCAGGCCTCTTGGTGGTACACTGGCTAGTCCAGGCATACCCCAACAACACTAACCCCCATCTCTATTTATACCCCAAAATACAAAATTAGGGTTCTTACAAATCCCCAAATGGAAACAGTAAACTAGGGTTACAATTTTTACTTGATTGGATGGGATAATCCTTACCTATAGCGTCGACCCATTCTTTCTCTGTTCTTCCTGCTCCCTCTCCTGTCTTCAATCACTTATATAGACTCACCTATTTTAAAAATTTCCCACCTAGGGTTTCAGAGATGGATAGAGGGGAAATTGGTGAAATAAGTGGCTAGAGATATAGGGTAAGGTGGTGTTTCGTTAGAGTGGTTATGGAAGTCGTAGGGTGGCTGTGGCAGAGGTGGTGGTGATGGCAGAGGTGGTGTCTATGGCAGAGACAGGGTATGGGATGAAGACGGAGTGGAGAAGAAAGAGAAGGTCGATGTGTTTAGGGATTAGGGTGTGTTTGGGTCGACCTCTATTTTGGGTGTACATGAGTTTTGGTGTTTGGGTGTGAGGCAGGGATAAAGATTTTGATGTTTCGCGAAGCTGAGCCGTGGGATGATAACTTCTGAAACGGATCTAACGCGAGATGGAGACAGATTATGAGCGACCGTTGGATGCAAAAATACAACGAAACTGACGGCTCAAGATGGAGTTAGGTGTTGTGGTGTGAAGCGGTTGTAGCAAATTTGATGTATCGGCGATGAAGCAACCGTTGGATTCAGCTGAGGATCCAATCTGACGGCTACAGGAGAAGTGGGAAATGGATTTTGGTTTTGGTTTGGGAGATAAGTTGGGATTGGGATAATTCTGAGCCCATTTCTTCTTTAAGAACAATTTCTTCCTTGTTAAGCCCATTTCTAGCCTTTTGGTCTTGTGCACAACATTCTTCGCAGCTTCCTTGCGTGATTCCTCTCGGCTTCCACCACTTTTCTGCTCTTTTCGCTCCGTAATTCCATCCAAACTTTATTTATAACCTAAAAATGCAAAATTAATTGAGAAAAGTATTTATTCTTGAAAACAACGAAAACACAGAATATGGGATAAAATGGAGCGTTAGTGCACAAATGATGAGTTAAATGCCAATAAAAAGGTGCAAATATATAGAATATTTGGCACTCATCAAATACCCCCAAACCTGAATTTTACTTGTCCTATACCACTTTCTCTGGTCTCTCGATTGCATTTAGCGAATGCAATAAGCCTTTTAAACCACTAAGTGTCCCTAGTGGACGAGTTGAAGTCTCGTGAAGGTTTGCTTAGAACGTACCTACAAAGTTCTAGGACAAAATATAAGCTCAGATTCCATCAAATGTGACATGTGCAAGACAGTAGAAGCTCACAACAAAATGGAGATGTCAATCTAGCTATCAAAGGCACAATCCTAGCACTGATAACAAATAAAGACATGTGATAAGAGTGTAAAGTGTATCTACACATGTGTAAAGAAAGATCGGATGTTATGACTACTAATCACCAAGAGATAGTTTCTCAGGCTAAGAACCGAGGTCGAAATCTAGCTAGCTGTCCGGACTTTACGAGAATTGTGAATGAGTTGGAGGTATTTCACAATTACTCGCGTTTTACATCAATGGCATACACCCTTCCTTGCTTATAACACAAAAACACAAAAGATGACTCTTTACATGACTCTTATTTACATTGACTACTCACTTTTATTTTTGGAACAAGAGAGGATGGAATTGATAAATACTTGATTTTTTTTTATTTTTATTTTTTTTTGAAAAAAAATATTTACAACATGGTAACTCTTTTGATACATAATCAAAAAGAAACAAAAAATTACATGACACTTTGCAAGAGGTAGCCCTTTTTGATGCACCCAGTTAAATTTGATGGTTGTCTTTCTTAATGTAACCTCCACCTTCTATCCCAACCAACCAAAGAACAAGCTAGTCAAGTTTCTTTCAGTATTCTAAAGTGATTGGCAATCGTGACTTCCGATAGAACACCTCAAGGTTGAGGCTATACATTTATTGGTAGATCGTGCGCGTGCAAGTTTCTTATCACTATGTGAATTGTGCTAGAATCAGGGTGCCTAAATATCTAGACTAAGAATCCTTATGTTTACATACATGCACAAGAGTCAACATTTCAAG
The DNA here is from genome assembly GCF_003573695.1 of Papaver somniferum. NCBI lineage: Eukaryota > Viridiplantae > Streptophyta > Magnoliopsida > Ranunculales > Papaveraceae > Papaver > Papaver somniferum. The sequence continues at coordinate 181,893,302 of NC_039360.1, forward strand.
GTAAATGAGCTCCATTTTTATGATTTTTTATTTTTTCAAAAAGAAAGAGTTATGTTTTCAATTATAGCATGATATCACGGTATCTACTTTTCACCCCTAAACCTAAACTAAACATTTTCCTCAATGTTTCTAAAGATAAACATATTTATAACTTGGACATATCAGAAGAACATGTTGAGTTTTGAAAGAAAGGAAAGAGAATACCCGATTTGACGAAAGAAAGAAACGAACTCCCTTATTCATGGTTAGAATCCAACGTATTTCAGCCGCGATCACCATGGAGTAGCAAAATATATACAGAAATGGAAAAAGAAATCAAGTCAAAGTGACTCAACTTGAAGATTTTGAATCTTCAGGATTATATACAAAAATTCACTATATACATAAAGTCTAAAGAGTTGAGGATCAACCCAAAAGAAAAAGTGTTGAAACATAGACAGTTTCAAAACACTAAAATTGGACTGAAATGGGAGTGAGAGTGAAAAACCGAATGAATTACCCCTAAACCTGAATTTTTCAACAGATTTATCTTTAAGCACAAAATCTAACAATTTTGGGGTTTCGGGATTCACCAGGTCTAACTCAAAATGGACTTTTTGCGGGATGGGCAAAGAAATGTATTCCAATTGTGTCTCCTTAAAAGTATTGTATTTTGATGCAAAATAGTCCAAAAGGACTTGGGAGGCACACAGTTCCAATCCTAGGTTGGGAATTTTCAGAAAAGTTGGTTTAAAAGTTTTGTTACAAACCAAATCTAGGTTGGGTGGAATAATCTCAATATGCGATTTAGGTAAGAAAGTTGGTACTTCTAAGTTATTTTCATGGATAAGATCAATAGTACCAACACATACTTCCCCTAAATCAGAAATTGGTAAATCATGCTCACATTCATTGAACAAAACATCAAGACCTAAATCGGTATCATGATTGTCCGTAGTACTCAAATCAACATCGGAAGAAATAACATTTTGTGACTTAGGCAAGGAATCAGACACATCAAATTTGTTTTCATGCATATTAACATTAGTGTCTACAAAATATTCAACTATTCCTATGTCATGCTCATCTTCAAAGAACAATTGTACGAGTACCATATCAATATCAAAATCATATGATTTGCTATGAGTATTAGAAGAAACAACATTCATGAAGGTCGAGGGCGAGAATCCATATGTTATTGAACCAAAAGTTTCCACAATATTTTCATGTTCTTCTAACATAACATCATTATCATCATAATCTTCACAATCATCATCATGGTAACATGCATATTGGTCCTCATTAACAGTGGTGGTGTCATTAGTCGATTCATGTCCCTCTAAATTAGGTTCATATTCAACATCATTTACATGAATGGGACTAAACACTTCATTACGGACAACATACATTTCCTCATGAATTTCCTCCTTTTATAGGTGAAGCAAAATCTTATCTAAATATGCCTGAATTCGTGATGTAGATCTAGCAAAGTTTTGCTCACTGAGTCTGAAAGCTTCTGTGGTGGAGTCTAAATTCATGGGAGTACAAAATTCTTCATGTTTAAATTGTGGTGAATGGTACATGTGTGCATGGTCATTAGGGTTTATAAAATATTGATCGCAACCCTCAAAGGATTGATTATGGTCCCAATGACTACCAGCCTCACAATTTGTGGGCATTTCATAATTTGGATTTTCATGGGATTCTCTAAATTGCCTATAATCATGCAAAATATAGCAATATTTATCAGGGTGGTCTAAACCACCACATAAGGTACATGCATAGATTTCAGGTCGTCTATGTGAACTAGATGCTACAGATTTCTCATGTGTTTGCATTTCTAAAACAGTGATCCGAGCCTCTAACTGATTCACAAGTGACGAATGTGTGAGTTGGATATTGTCTAGGTGTTCATTTTCACTCAATGGTGGATGATACATGTGTGAATAGTCATTAGGGTTTGCATATTGAGGTTCATGACCTATAGAAGGTCCATAATAATAATCCCTATAACTATTGACATCATGGTCTGTGGGAGGCTCATAAGGTGAATCTTGCCCGTAAGCTTCTCTAATAGATTTATTCCCAGTGGCAGACCAAAATCCAGGCATGTTATGTTTATCAAAAAATCACACAATTCAAAAAGAGAAATAAGGCCCACACTTTTCAGTTATGGGTTTCAAAAATTTGATTTTTTTAGGCTTTAAAGGTAAAGCCTATTTGGGATTTTTGGTTAAAAAGAGGGAGAAAAATTTTGGTTTTAAAATTGGGAGCAAGCCCACATTGGTGGAGAATGCACAGCCCACTAGGCAGTTTGGACGAAGCCCAACAGAGAAGTTTTAGTTGGGTTTTGAGGCCCACAATTCAGTTTAGGACAGGCCCAAAATTCAGTTTTACAGCCCACAGTTCAGTTTAAATCAAAATTACAAGCCCATGATACAATTTAAACAAGCCCACAGTTTACAATTCAGTTGGGTTTACACTTTAGTTTGGCTGAAGTTGAGCCCAAAGTTTAGGCTTACCCCTTTTTAGCCATTGCACAAACCAGTTGGGTCTTTGTCTTTGGCAAACCAATGCAGCACCACAATTCAGAATTTCTTCAGCTCTTTTCTTCACATCACCACACCACCTGTTTGAGGCACTAGAACAGTTTTGTTCTGCTTCTCCTTCTCCTTGTTTTGCACAGCAGTTGCAGGTACCTGGTGGTTTTCAGAAGAGAGAATTAGTTCTCACAGCAGCAAATTTCATGCATTCAAGATGACACTGCTAACTCAGCATACAACTCAGGCATTCACAACATTAAATTTCAGCAAATTTCACAGTTGACAGCACCACACCACATTCACAGCAACAAATTTCAGGCATTCAAGATGACAGCAACACATTCAAGCATTCATAGTATGTTAAACTTCACAGTTGCACTCGTTATAGAACCAAAAATGACCCAATGGTCAATATGCAAACTTAATGCTCAAGTACTCCAAGCAAATGCAGTAACATATGCAGTTGTGGCAAGGCCAAGACTGGGAAGCAGGCAGTTACAGGGCAGGGCAAAGCTACAGACAATGACAAAATGAGCAAAGCCACAGATAATGAGCAAAGCCAAAGATGCAGTGATGCTTTGCAGGTATGCAGGTGACAAAACAAAGAGAAAGCTAACACATATATACACAAGGTTACTGTTTTCTAAGTATACAAATGAGGCAGACTATGTTACATGGCAGACTAAGCTAACACATGGCAGGCTAAGCTAACATATATATACAAACAGTAAGCCAAGATGAAGTGGAATGCAGGGAAAATGAAAGTGCAGTGAAAATGAAAATGCAGTGATGCTAAGTTAACCACTACAAAATGGCAGATAAACTACAGCTAAGATGAAGTGGAATGATGATGTTATTAAACTATTACAAAATGGCAGATCAAATAAACTAGTTACATCTAACACTATTAACAACAGAAAAACCAAAAATCTAACACATATATACAAGCAGTATATTAAAAATCAGTAAAGTGGAAGAAAAGAAACAATCACACCGCTACCGAGTCCCCGGCAGCGGCGCCAAAAACTTGGTGTGGTTTTAAAAGAACCTACAATTTAGACCTGCAAGTATACATGGTTAGTTGTAGTGAGTGAGGTAAGAAGGGGTTTGTCCTCAGGGACAAGGAGGGTGTAATGCTATTTCTTTGTGTTTTCCTAACTAATTTCCTAAAGTGGCAGTGACAAGAGATAAACAATGGGAAGTATACTAGGGCATTTGAGTCCACCACTAATTTACATTACTTGTTCTGATCCTAACACTAACCTTGTCCTTACAACTGATAATGAAAGGGATGTCATTCCTCTACATATCTAAGGTCAATCTGATATGGATGATTCAATCACAACTAAGATAATCCTCCTAAGCATTAACTGTCTTTTCAAGGTACAACTAATCAAAAGGTTCATATATACTGTTAAGTATGAGTTGCAGCTCTACAACACCGAATAAATCTAACTACAATGGATGCATTACATACACTGTCAAAGTTAAGTGTTGAAGTCCTAAGAATAAATTCCATCCTAAACAATTAAGCATAACAAGGTTATTATCATGAACATGAACAACAAATAGCAAATTAGGGTTTCATCTAACCCTAGCAGCACAACTTAGAACATGAACTGTGAATTAAAATTAGAATTGAAACAAAAAAAGTAAAAACCTAAAACTAACACTATTGGTGCTCTGGCTAGCCCAGGCATACCCCAACAACACTAACCCCCATCTCTATTTATACCCCAAAATACAAAATTAGGGTTCTTACAAATCCCCAAATGGAAACAGTAAACCAGGGTTACAATTTTTACTTGATTGGATGGGATAATCCTTACCTATAGCGTCGACCCATTCTTTCTCTATTCTTCCTGCTCCCTCTCCTGTCTTCAATCACTTCTATAGACTCACCTATTTTACCAATTTCCCACCTAGGGTTTCAGAGATGGATAGAGGGGAAATTGGTGAAATAAGTGGCTAGAGATATAGGGTAAGGTGGTGTTTCGTTAGAGTGGTTATGGAAGTCGTAGGGTGGCTGCGGCAGAGGTGGTGGTGATGGCAGAGGTGGTGCCTGCGGCAGAGACAGGGTATGGGATGAAGACGGAGTGGAGAAGAAAGATAAGGTCGATGTGTTTAGGGATTAGGGTGTGTTTGGGTCGACCTCTATTTTGGGTGTACATGAGTTTGGTGTTTGGGTGTGAGGCAGGGATAAAGATTTTGATGTTTCGCGAAGCTGAGCCGTGGGATGATAACTTCTGAAACGGATCTAATGGCGATATGGAGACAGATTATGAGCGACCGTTGGATGCAAAAATACAACGAAACTGACGGCTCAAGATGGAGTTAGGTGTTGTGGTGTGAAGCGGTTGTAGCAAATTTGATGTATCGGCGATGAAGCAACCGTTGGATTCAGCTGAGGATCCAATCTGACGGCTACAGGAGAAGTGGGCAATGGATTTTGGTTTTGGTTTGGGAGATAAGTTGGGCTTGGGATAATTCTGAGCCCATTTCTTCTTTAAGAACAATTTCTTCCTTGTTAAGCCCATTTCTAGCCTTTTGGTCTTGCGCACAACATTCTTCGCAGCTTCCTTGCGTGATTCCTCTCGGCTTCCACCACTTTTTTGCTCTTTTCGCTCCGTAATTCCATCCAAACTTTATTTATAACCTAAAAATGCAAAATTAATTGAGAAAAGTATTTATTCTTGAAAACAACGAAAACACAGAATATGGGATAAAATGGAGCGTTAGTGCACAAATGATGAGTTAAATGCCAATAAAAAGGTGCAAATATATACAATATTTGGCACTCATCAACTAGGTCCCGGGGTTTTTCTGCATTTGCGGTATTCCTCGTTAACAAAATTCTGGTGTCTGTGTTATTTCTTTTCCGCATTATATTTTGTTATAAAATTGATACATCACAGGTTGTGTGTTGTATCGATCAATTAGGAAATCCAACCTTTGGTTGTTGATTGAAATTTATTGACCCTTGAAGATTGGTCTTTGGTACCGTTCAAGTTACTACTCTTATATTCAATCGGGCTCGCAAATTTCTATTTTCTGATTGCAGATTGAATTGAGATATAGAGATATAAACTCTTGTATATACTTTTCTCTAGATTGAGTTTGACTGTCTAGTTAATTCTCTAGAAAGTATATTGGAATAAGTCCTCTCAGATCGCCAAACGAATTGTTGGGTGTGGTTGTTGTACCCCCGCATTTTCAACACAAACCCCAAAAATTTTGTTAACGAGAAAACCGCAAATGCAGAAAAACCCGGGACCTAGTCCAGATTTCAACACCACACTATATTAAGCCGCTACAGACTCTATCCTACTATAAGTTAACTTCGGACTGGAATCTAGTTGAACCCTAACCAAGTCTCACACCGATTAAGGTACAATCACGTTCCTTACGCCTCTTGAATTCCAGCAGGACTCTGCTCACTTGATTCCCTTAGCTGATCTCACCCACAACTAAGAGTTGCTACGACCCAAAGTCGAATACTTATAAACAAATCTATCTCCCACAGATAAGTCTATTTTGGTTGTTGTTTCCATCTTAAGATAAAGATCAAGGTGTACAGGAAACTCAACTAATAATATGATTTTATACTCCCGAAGAGTAGCCTAGAAGTATTAGTCACCTCACAATAACCTAACTGATTAACATAAGAAGTTATTACGGAATCACAAGAGTCTGAGACGAAGAACTGTTGTGATTACTTTTTATATCTTACCTATCAGAGATAAATCTCGAGAAAATCTTATAGAAGATTATACTCAACACGATAGAAAAAGTAAGATCATAATATGCAAGTACAGAGAAAATAATTGGATCTGGCTTCACAAATCCCAATGAAGTCTTCAAGTCGTTAACCTAAAAATGGTTTTGGAAAACATAGGCTAATGGACAGTTGACTCTAGTTTGCAACTAGGGCACATGAGAGTGTCGGGATTAGGTTTCCCAGATGCTAGAGTTCTCCCTTATATAGTCTTTCAAATCAGGGTTTCTTACAATCAAAGCTTAGTAACAAAGCAATTGATATTCACCGTTAGATGAACTCCTGATTTAAGATTTAAGCTTAGTCTGCTTAGAAAATAAACAATCAATCTCCACCGTTAGATGGTATTATATTGATACACACAAATGAAATATACTTATATTTACATATGGATGAACCATACCTAAACGTGTATAACCGTTGACTCAATAATAGTTAATCGAAGTTACCCACATGATCACTTATAGTTTAGCCATATTCATCTAACACTTCTAGATTAAATATGATGATCAATCAATCATGATAGATAATCAAATGAATCTAATGTGCTTCAAGAGAGTTGTTCAAATGTTCATCATCTCATAGAAATATATATGAACCATTTGAAACATATTCAGTTTGGTTGGTAATTGTACAAAGTACTTATACAAGAACCAATTCATGAACATAATGCCACGGTTTGCAAACAAGTTCGCATACCTTATTTCATTAAAGTTCCAGGGACCTTAGTTCGCAAACAAACCTGAGTTCATGAGTATGAATTGTCATCCTTACTGATTTTAGAACCCAACCAATGTGTTCGCAAACAGAGGACGAGAACCACAATTCTGGACTTACCTAGTCTTAGCCATTTGCAAATACAGTACGCGAACCACAGTTCCAGACTTAGCCTAGTTTGGCCGTTCACAAACAGAGTACGCGAACCATACCTCCGGACCTTTGGCAGTTAAACCCGTTCCCAAACACAGTTCGCAAACAAGAGTTCCGGAGCTGAACTAGCATTCACAGTTCGCATACTAGGTACGCATACTGTGTTATATCCAGACATTGGTAGTAGTTCTAAAACTCTCATTTAATCATTGAAACATCCTTAGAAGACAACAATGGTAATCTTACACATACCACTAGCTTCAAGTAATTCGCAAGTGATTAATCGACCAATACGAAACTTCCCAAGTTAACATTAAAGGATTGTCTCACACAAACCATGTAAGATGTTCAAGGTAATTTTCACATGATCATCTTGACTTAGTATATAGTTTCCAACAAATAAATTGTCTACAACTAAACTCGTCAAGTAGATGATGAAGTTTAGCTAAAGCTAAAAAGCTTCCAAAGCGTATATCGAGAAATATATAAACGAGATAAACTCGGCTCAAAATTTCAATGTGTATAATGTAAAAGTCTATATAGCTATAGGACTTAGTCTCTTTAAAAGATAGAATAGAATAGAATAGACTTCTGAGTGATAGATAAATTTTAGTCTCCACATACCTTTTGTTGATGAAGTTCCCTCAAGCTCATTAGTAGATCTTCTTCTTCAATTTGTGAATGTCGTGAAGTCTAATGCTCAACTACACACTTTTTTTCCTAATCCGAGACATAGCTATAAGTAGACTAGAAATCAAGTATATAGTGTTGATCAACTACACTTGACAAACAAGCTTGAGATAAAAATGCTTGCGAGTTCGAACGAGCAGTGCTCTAACAAACGCGGCAACAAGTAGAGGGTAAATGAGTAAACTTTTTAAAAAGTAAACTAGTGTTGACTAACTTAGATGGGAAACTAAACTGTAATTATACTTTCGAAAAGTTCAAATTTTAGGGTCAATTTTTCAAGCCGGATCTCCAAATGAGGGTAGTTTTTTAATATTCTCAAATAAATATAAAATACTCACTTTTTGCATGACAAAAAGTGGCATATAATTATTAACGTGTAATTTCCGAGAGAGGGTATATAAATTGTTAAAAAAAAGTTAATCTGCAGTACTGGGTATGTTAAAGTGTTTTCATATTTATATGAATTTTTTTAGGGGTTTTTTGAATTACCCTTGGATAATATGCTAATTTGCATTACCTGTACAATTATTTTTTATTTTCTGAGCTGACTCCCTATTAAATAAAAATTGGTGAAACTGCCTTTCCGTTTGTTTTACCGTCACAACCGGTTAACTGCACATGTGCAGCACACGTGTGTGATAATAAAAATTAAAAATTAAAAAATCTGAAAAGACTGCGGAACTACATGACTAGTCATGATGCGAATGTTATTTTCGGGGACTTCCTGTTTCATAGGTTAGGGTGGTCATTCAAAACGGGGTTGGGGCGCAGCTTGTTGCTTGTCTCCCTTCTTATTTATTGTCTTCCAATATTTTACTTGATGACTTTATTTAAAATATGACATTCATTTTTACATTAAATACCCTTTAAATTTATATTAACAACGTCCATTGATTTATGTCGATAGACACATGTTGCGAGAGAAATCTTTTTTCTTCATCTCCATCTTCTTCATCTAAAAAGTTTTCCTTACGTTTAACTAGTATAACACGCACGCGTTATGCACCTGCCGAGCAAACTGATAGACGCATTTATGTGTCTATTTTGTTCTCAATATTCTGTATTGTTAGACTCGATTAAGTACTTATTGTGTTATTTTGTGATTTTGTAGATGTTTTTAGAGAAATAAGCCCTTGCGGAGAAATGGGCTCAAAAAGTGGTGTTTTACACCCCGGAGAAATGTACGGAAGTACCCCGAAAGTATGCCGGAAGCACCCCAGAAATACCCCGGAGGAACCCCGAAAAAAATGCGGAAAAAGTTCCAGAAAAATTACTAAAGGCACCCAAGATGTTTCCACCCCAATAATTTTATTTCAGCCCCAATTGATATTGGCACCCCATCAGAGGATAGGGGCAACCATCTTCAAAATTCAAATCATGCAAATTGGCGGGAAAAATTGCACACAGCGAACAGATTTTTGACTTGAATTCTTGGGTTGTTTTAACGAGATTCAATCGCTGGAAACCATTGGGTTAGTCTTGAATGGAGTTAACAGGCCTGGTACGTCTGTTTTGATCGATGAACTTGGACTAGAATAGCCGGACTGAGCTAAACAGAGAGACGGGAATATGGGTTCTGTTTTGGCAGTTACGTATGATAAAAGGAAAGATATGGGAGAAGATAACACTAGGTTTTGGTAGATATTCTCTCAGGATACTATACGACCATGTTGGGATAGTGTCGACATCTACAGACGCGTGCAAGGGAAGAAAATCGAAATAAAATACTCGAGAATATTTTCTTTCACTGCCGAGTGATGACAGGATTTTTGGAGTTATTGCGCATGATTTATTCGCCCTGTTGAGTATAAATAGGTTTCCCTGGTTGCTAAGAAGGGGTGTCGAGAGTTGGGAGGAGAAGAGAGGAAGCTGCAGAGGAAGAATCACGAATTCTCTCTGCTGCTACTGCTGTTCGTGATGAAGATGAAGAACATGAAGAACGGACCAGCAGAAGCAGTCGTTTATAAACAGTGAAACGACTCGCGAGCGTGGGTCGTAGGTGTGGGTCTTAGAGATACAGCAACAATAGCACTTCTTCTGTGTCGTTCATTTTGGACGCTTTCTGTGGGTCGCACATCCACTGTTTTATTATTTCATCTCCATTTTCATCTTGTAAAAACCCTTTGAGCAATAAATAAATACTTTGAGCGTGTTTTTATCATGATGAGCTAAACCCAACACTGGGACGACGGAGGAGGTCGAGTTTCATCCATGTGGTAATTTCATTAATTCTTTTATTTACTTTTTGCACTAATTTTAATTGAATTAAGATTTTAAATTAATTACTTGTGATTTCATTTGATGGAGTATGCTTAGTCCTAGGGATTTTTGATATGCCATGCTTAAGAAATACAAGTAATATTTTATAAAATCTATCTTGGCAATAAACTAGAGTTAATACTTGTTTTGTTTTGAACTATAATCGCCTAGAATTAAATTCTGAACCACATGAAAATGAAAAATGGCCGAATATTTAGTCCCAGTACTCTTGCCCATATTGTTAATATTTTTTGTATATATTTTTATTTTTAAATCTTTACAAGTCCGAGCAACGAACCTTTACTACCACTTTCAAAACTATAACAAAATGGCGCCGCCGACGCGGACTTGTATATAGATTTATTTTTATTTTTTTAGGTTTATTTTTTTTTTTATTATTTGTTCCTTTTTACTTTGTTTTCTTTTCTTTGATTTACAGGTTCGAAGTGGAGCACTAAGGACTTGGAGAGGAAAAAGCTTAAAGCGAAAAGCGAAAAGAGAAGAAAAAAGAACAATTTTAGGATTTGATTTTTAATTTTTAATTTTTTTAGAGTGTGTGAGGAAAACTGTAATTTTAATTTTTTTTATATTTATTTTGGACTTTGGACTTTAAACAATTGGACTTTATTTATTTTTTTTAACCCTACGGAAGGGTATTATTAAAAAAAAAAAAAATTATATAAACTCTGTGCAGGGAAGAACGACGATTACTATATCGTCTCGGCCCCTCGGGTTCGTACATGACATAGGAGTCGTAGCCCGAGTCGACTTCATCGGTTCATCCCCCGTCTGGTACGGGAGGTAAGTCCATCGAAACACTCGTGAATCTCCTGTAAGCGAGTTATTGTATGCCTTAAGGTGATAATTGTTTGAGGACGAACCAGACTGTCTTTATTTTCCTAGTAAAGGGCAAGGCCTGGCCAATACAAGATAAGGGTTCGGATTTCATCACCACTCCCTTCTTGCCCGCCTTAGGAAAACGAAACATAACACGAACCCAAGCTTAAAATTTGGAATAGAAAGAGACGATAGGGTAACGAGCTTAATAGGAAACTCGTTCGAAAAATATTGGTTGCTCTTTAAGCACACTCCAAAGTTCATGATGGTTTCTGTGAGTTGAATGCGTGACTGCGCCGCCTTGTGATAGCGGTGAGGCCTTGGGTATCAAAGCTCCATTGAGCTTCCCTCGCCTCAGTTCAACTTACCTTGACTCGGATTGATTCCAGAGGGGTTTGCTCAAATTACAACGAATTCCCTTTCGAAAGATAGAAGCTGGTCTAGAAACAATCTAAGTGGAGCCATCATGATTTTTGTTTGCTAGAAATCTTTAGTTTTGTTTTGGTGGAGTCGAGTCGGCCTTGTTTGTGGTTGTGTAGAATTCCCTTGCAATTAAGAATGTCGAACTGGTATGATAGAAGCCAATACAATGAGTATCGACCTGAATTTGAATATGGACATCATCCTTTTTATGACCATGTTGGGAATAGTGGTTGGGAACGCCATACTTTGGAAGGATATGGGTTATACCCTGGTGAGCTCAATTACTATCCACACATGCATCAGTCTTACGAGAAAGAAGATTATAGTACTAGTTCTTCGTCTCTAGAGGATACAATCAAACTATTGAAAACTAGTCCCTATTATGATCCTTCTGAACCTGTTCTTCCTCTAGAAGACTCTCTCAAACAATTAACTGAGAATACAAATAGGTTTGTGTTAGAAATGAATAAGCAAAATGCACCCATGAGTGAACCTTCTATACACGATACCATAAGGAATTCATGTGAGTCGGCCCAAAATCTTTTGTTAGAGACCCAGAATAGAACTTCTCTAAAGGATCTAAATTTCCAAAATAGTGTTTCCAATTTTACCCTTGATGTAAATAGTGAATATTTGCCTAATTTAGAGGACGGGGTTAGAATAAAAGACACTACTTATTTAGATAAGGTTCAATCATCTTCGTACTATGATGATGAGGATAGCAGTAATGAAGAATCTGAAATATGTAGGCATAGTGATCAGGAGTCTAGTAATCCAATTGAGCTGTATAGTGATTATATTATTTCTAGTTCAAATCCAAATAATTTTTATGATTATTCACCTATTCAAAAGGACGAGGATTTGATTAGGGATACCACCGTTTTAGACGATGTAGATTTTCCTTTTGATTACGAAGCCGATAGTGGTTTAGAGGAACGGGTTCATTTCGAAAATACTGTTTTAAGTCTAACGACTTAGAAACAATAGTCTTGGAAGAAGAAGATAGACCCGTAGAGATGAGTAAAGATGCACTACCTGATAATAACTTAGAAGAATCTCTTGAATATTTTAAGGACTCTGAAGATACGGAAATTCAAGAAATAATTAGAGGTCTATCTAGAGACACTGAAAACTCTAAGTTTGGGGGTGATTATCACTTCCCTAGTGCCTTACCTTTAACTCTCAGAAAGTCCCTACACTTAGGACTTGATATCTGTGCCTCGACCATTTTACAAGATTACCTTCATACTCGTTTTCCCGAGCCTAATGATGTCCATGAAGGAGTTCAGTCGTTAGAAACCCATCCTCTGGTTGATGTGGTTTGCCCAGGCTATGATCCCCAGATTGACTTTGTTTTCCCACCAAATAGTTTTCTTCCAACTGTGGGAACGTTTATATTCCAAATGTGTCGAATATTAAGTTGTGAGACTAGACCTAAATGCCTTAGGAAATTAGAATCGACACATTTGCTTAAGAATGACCACTACTCTCACTGTGGTCAATTATGTAAGTCAAACCTGATTGACTTAGAGGATCCTCAGTTATTTAGGTTATTATTATTTTGTGATTCTAAGTTCTTATTTGAGTTTTTCCAGACTCTAGGACCTAATAATTTGGATCCAACCTATGAGGAAATGCATCCGAGGAAAATATTTTATTTAGACCCTTTCATAGAACCTGAACCTGAACCACAATTAGATATAAATATCTTAATCAGGAAACTAGGTAAGGGCATGCTATGTTGTTCATTTCTTGGTTATTGTAGTTTCCTTTGTCAGCTCTTTGTTTTGAAGACCCACAGTTATTCGCTACTTTACGGTTCGAGTTGACTAACCTTTCCTACGTCTGGCTGAAGACTTTAAACTTAGCACTTCTTGGGAGGTAACCCAATCTTGCACACGGTAATATCTTTCCTTACTCTTTTCTTCAAGTGGTAACAGTTTCTCTTGTTCATGCTTTTAATTTTATCTTTAGAACATGAGGACAATGTTAGATTTAAGTTTGGGGGTGGGGAGAACTTTTTATGCACTTTGAAACTTCTAGCGTCACATGGTACCCGGTTAGCTAAGTTTACATACTGTTTCTCACCGAAAAGATAGAAATTGGAATGCTAGATAACAACCTATTGAGACATTAGAGAAAAAGACATTGAGATCCTTGAAATTCAGGAGAGAACTTGTTCCTTTTAGAGGGTAACCGTGATGGACCTAACCATCCATGATGGAAAGGCAAGTAGGTCAGAAATGCCAGAAAGACAGAGCAACCTCACAATGTAGTCTTAGTTACTGGATTACGACTCTCTCTCAGTAGAAACTTATCATCATCAACAAGCGGAGTGACATCAAAATTTATGAAAAAGTTGAAGACGTTTAAGGTTTAGAAGCAACAATAGAAAAGAATAATTCAAAAATCAAAGTTGAAGACTTAGTTACAAGAAGTTACAAGAGCAAATGATATAAGTTGTTGAAGTTCATGATACCAAGACATCACAAGTTGTGAAGATCCAAGTTCTAAAGTCCTTCTCTCATGGCCATGTAAATTTTTGTTTTATAAAAAAAAAAAAAAAAAAAAAAAAAAAACATCATTACGTTCTTTTTGTTCAATAAGGCCATAGGGAAGAAGAAATTTATAAGTCAAGCAAGAAATCGAAGAGAAGAGTTAATTGTCAAGGTTCTATGAGGTTCGAGAGTTTATCATCAACAGTTGAAGACCGAAGAAGATGTTATTTCTACTGAGCACTGTGAGAGAGTCGAAGAAAGATGCATTTTGGTTGCTTTGTTAGTCTGCTTTCAATCTGGCACAAGATATTTCTAGCACTGGTTTAACTCATCACACGTAATTAGTCCAGCTGTGTAGCAGATGTCCCTCTCATCTTTATCTCTCTCCTAATCTTATCCAGCTGTAAAGCAGCGGACGCATCTTACAATGTTTATCTAGCTGTGTAGCGGATATCTCTTTATCTAGCAGTCGTGCGGATGTGTCTCCCCTTTTCTTCAGTCAGTTTTAGAGGTGACACCTTTAATTTCTCTGGCATTATAGTTACTTGGAGATAGGTTGAGAATATGTATGTCCTCATAGCTCTTTGGATACTTGTGACCAATTAGAAGTCATGGTTTTTGTGGGTACACCTCTGTTAAACCCACCCGAGATTAACTCGGTTTTATTTTTTAGTTTTGCTCGAGGACTTGCAAATAATAAGTTTTGGGGTATTTGATAGACGCACTTATGTGTCTATTTTGTTCTCAATATTCTGTATTGTTAGACTCGATTAAGTACTTATTGTGTTATTTTGTAGATGTTTTTAGAGAAATAATCCCTTGCCGAGAAATGGGCTCAAAAAGTGGTGTTTTACACCCCGGAGAAATGTACGGAAGTACCCCGAAAGTATGCCAGAAGCGCCCCAGAAATACCCCGGAGGAACCCCGAAAAAAATGCGGAAAAAGTCCCAGAAAATTACTAAAGGCACCCAAGTTTTGGATGTTTCCACCCCAATAATTTTATTTCAGTCCCAATTGCTATTGGAACCCCATCAGAGGATAGGGGGCAACCATCTTCAAAATTCAAATCATGCAAATTGGCGGGAAAAATTGCACACATCGAACAAATTTTTGACTTGAATTCTTGGGCTGTTTTAACGAGATTCAATAGCTGGAAACCATTGGGTTAGTCTTGAATGGAGTTAACAGGCCTGGTACGTCTGTTTTGATCGATGAACTTGGGCTAGAATAGCCGGACTGAGCTAAACAGAGAGACGGGAATATGGGTTCTGTTTTGGCAGTTACGTATGATAAAAGGAAAGATATGGGAGAAGATAACACTAGGTTTTGGTAGATATTCTCTCAGGATACTATACGACCATGTTGGGATAGTGTCGACATCTACAGACGCGTGCAAGGGAAGAAAATCGAAATAAAATACTCGAGAATATTTTCTTTCACTGCCGAGTGATGACAGGATTTTTGGAGTTATTGCGCATGATTTATTCGCCCTGTTGAGTATAAATAGGTTTCCCTGGTTGCTAAGAAGGGGTGTCGAGAGTTGGGAGGAGAAGAGAGGAAGCTGCAAGAGGAAGAATCACGAATTCTCTCTGCTGCTGCTGCTGTTCGTGATGAAGATGGAGAACATGAAGAACGGACCAGCAGAAGCAGTCGTTTATAAACAGTGAAACGACTCGCGAGTGTGGGTCGTAGGTGTGGGTCTTAGAGATACAGCAACAATAGCACTTCTTCTTTGTCGTTCATTTTGGACGCTTTCTGTGGGTCGCACATCCACTGTTTTATTATTTCATCTCCATTTTCATCCTTGTAAAAACCCTTTGAGCAATAAATAAATACTTTGAGCGTGTTTTTATCATGATGAGCTAAACCCAACACTGGGACGACGGAGGAGGTCGAGTTTCATCCATGTGGTAATTTCATTAATTCTTTTATTTACTTTTTGCACTAATTTTAATTGAATTAAGATTTTAAATTAATTACTTGTGATTTCATTTGGTGGAGTATGCTTAGTCCTAGGGATTTTTGATATGCCATGCTTAAGAAATACAAGTAATATTTTATAAAATCTATCTTGGCAATAAACTAGAGTTAATATTTGTTTTGTTTTGAACTATAATCACCTAGAATTAAATTCTGAACCACTTGAAAATGAAAAATGGCCGAATATTTAGTCCCAGTACTCTTGCCCATATTGTTAATATTTTTTGTATATATTTTTATTTTTAAATCTTTACAAGTCCAAGCAACGAACCTTTACTACCACTTTCAAAACTGTAACACAAACCTAATGCGTTTTTTGTTTGTTTGATGCAAACCTAATTCTTTAGTAATCCCAAATTGCAGTAAGAATAGAAAGAGAGCCGCATAAACAACGCATAAAAAGTATCAAATCAATTAATATTTATGAAAGTAGTTATATAGTATGTTTATGTTAAACAATTACATTATTGAATAGTTAGCAACAATCAAGTTACTAAACTTGGCTTTTCCCATATCCACGACTAATAGACATAAGTGTTCTAATGAAGGCGCGGATTGCTGATTATATAACTATAAAATCTTTGAGCACATAGCGAACACCAAGTTGTTTTATGTACACTAGAACTCATTAAATAAGATTGCCATAGTATCATATATTCTCTCCAAATATCTCGACTCAAGTACTTATAACAAATCTCAACAACAAATTTGTACCACTCGATAACTAATCCATTGCCTATGTAATAATGAACTACTATACAAAATTGAATCGGGAAATCGGGGAAAATAAATAAATTAACTACTGAAAATGTAACAAATAATATTGTAATTTTAAATAAACACATGAGTAGCAACTCAAATAAATGAATATACTGAAATGAATTAGATTGGGAAACAAAGATACCCATAAACACATCAAAATGAATAACCGACACTGATATATATACATACAATATTATGAACAAAGCAAGGTCAATCTTCTCACATGTACATGATGCAAACCAATTACAATAAGTAGTATGTAATTCGTGAAGGTTGCTCCAAATGAACTTGTTAAAGTTTTGGAAGCAAGATCAACCTTCAAAGTGTCAGTTTGAAGAAACAACTAGATATATGCCTGCAAGTAACCATTTTAACATTAATGACGAAACTTAAAGACTTTACATATATCAGAAAATGGCAAGAAGATTAGAAGTTATCATCATCTTTGGGTACTGTTACAATCACTTCCAACTTCAACAGAGTCGTAAAAGGGGAGAATAATGACCAACGTTGCAAAAGAGCAAGAGTAACATAAAGTGAAGAAGGAGACAAATGTTTATGTAATATTTAAAAATTAAATAAATTAGAGTCTATAGGATCCACAGGTTTTTTGACGGGTTTTTGTTGTAACTATATACACATGGAGCAGTGAACTTAACTGTAATATATTGTTCGATAAAACTGTACAAACATATATGCAAACTTCCATAGAACCATACAAACTTAAATATGTAAAAACTTTAAACCCGTTATTAGATGGGAAAGAGCATTTATGAAGACTAATCAATTTAGGTGGGATCCTAATACATTTTTATCTACCTTCAACAACATTAATGGATCATAATTAGAAGTCATATTCCAGATAAACTCATGCATCCCTAAAGTATGGTTAACCTAAGCCTCCATCTTTTATGTTTCTATAATTCGGAACCTGACATAAAGAAATTCAATAAAACTTCAATTACTCATGTTTTGTATGGCAGAAATATGTATAGCCTGAATCAATAATCAAAAGAGAAACTGAAGTTCACAATTGTCAAACAAACAAATGAGGTTTATAAAAAAATCAACAAACAACTGAGCTAGGGGGATTTTGAGCTTGACGGATTTGAAGTTCACAATTTTCAAGGACTTGCTTGCCTTCTATTACACACCATCATTACATCTCCTATAACTATCTGAAATGGACTAACATCTGCAACTTCAGTGAACATTCATTTAAATTTCAGTTCAATATATACATCTCATTCAACTTAAGTTTCTACCAATCTCATCATTCTCAGCTCATCAACCATTATTCTCCATTCACATCTTCACCTAACTCAATCATAGCAAACCATTAACCAATTGCACACCCCATAGTGGCATCAATCTCAATCCTCATAATTACTCACATTCAACTCCATTAACCCCTTATTGTAGCCTCCCTACACTGGTTTAGCTTCATATCCCATAATTCTCAATGCCACAATCACCATGTCCCTGCAACCACTTCTGTCACAGCATACCACCATCTCCATTCTTTCCAATTTATCTCTGTCACAACCATTGTGACTGGAACTCAACAACATCATCTCAACTGCCTTTAAACTCAACAACATCATCTCAACTGCCATATTGATTCACTACCTCAGACTACCACCACCTAAAATCACAACTCCATTTTCATTTCCATTTACCTGCAAAGTTGATAATGTTACCTAACTTATTCATCTAGTCCCTATCACAGCAACATTTTCCCCACATCAGTTAGCTTCAGCCATCCACAAATCATAATTTCAGAACTACAACAAACCCATTATTTCATTACTCATTCCTAAAGATGAACCCACCTAAATAAAACCCCAAATTTTAGAAGTAAAATTCACAAATATAATTCAGTTTATCTGATTTGAAACTTACCGAGAAGGGAAATCGAAATTTAAGAATCACAATTGAGTAACCTGAATTTCAATTTTGGTACCCAATTTATATGAATTTGAAAATCGGTGACTAGAATTCCCAAATTCAAATGAATTAGGTTATAGATAGGAATTTGACTAACTTGTGATGTTAAAGTCTTAGATTTCCGTAGAATGATAAATAGACAACAATTGCAATGGTTTCTGAAATTAGTGTTAGAGCACTGCTCGGTCGAACTCGCAAGCGTTGCTATCTCAAGCTTGTTTGTCAATGTTAGTGATCAAAACTATTAGTCTTGATTTCTAGTCTACTTATAGTGATGTCTCGGACTAGGACAGATTGTGTAGTTGAGCATTAGACTTCACGGCGTTCATCAATTGAAGAAGAATAACTACTAAGGCGAGCTTGTGGAACTTCATCAACAAAAAAGTATGTGGAGACGGAAACTCATCTATCACTTGGAAAGTCTATTTCTACTTTATCTCCTATATTGAGACATAAGTCGTATTACTATATGGTTTTCGATTATGCACATTTGAGATTTCGAGCTGAGTTTAACTCGCTTACATATTTCTCGAAATATGTGTTGGTAAGCTTTCGCTTCAACCAAGTTCATCTTATATTCTTGACGAAAGTCAAAAGATGATCATATGAAAATCGCTGAGTAACATCTTACATGGTTTGTGTGATACAATCATTTGGTGTAGACTTGGAATGTTTCGTTATGATTATTTCAATATCTTGATAATTGCTTTGATGCTAATAGTGTGTGAAAACGGCTATTGCCATCCTCTAAGAAAGTTTCAGTGATTGAAATAAGAGTTTAGAACACTTAACCAACATTGGATTATAAACATGCTGTGCACTCTTGCATTCATGTGATCCATGTCCGGGAACCATAGTATGCATACCCGTATGCATACCTGTTGGTTTGAGAAGTTGTTGATGGTGGATTTTCAACAAAGGACAAAACCGCAAAATCATGATGCATGTTTTTGACACGGCTTTCAGGCATGCGACGATTCATATTTTACGAAGCCATGATGAACATGTATGTCGAAAATCCTCCACTAGCTGAGCGTTCGATCCCTGGCATTTCATCATGCCCTCTATGTAGAATAACATAATTGGGCGGTTCTCCGTAGATTGAGACCTTAACGCCTTCAGGACGTCGGTGACACTCACTGTTCCCTGACTACATGAGAGAGACTTCCTCCACATAGAAGAACGATTGGGCGGCTCTCCGTTGATTGAGAGCACTAACACCTTCAGGACGTCGGTGGCACTCACTGTTCCCTGACTATGTGGAGAGAACGTGTATAGACTCAGGCGGTTCTCCGTAGATTGAGAGCACTAACGTCTTCAGGTCGTAAGCAACACTTGTGACTCCCTGATTATGCACCCTTCGAGAGAGATGTGACGCCTTAACTGGCTAATATCTTTTCTGCAATAGATTAACTCTACCATGACATTCACCACTGAATTCCCAGAAGACAATCTATTTTGCTCCGATTTCATGATCGAATCCACAGCTTGATCTCATGGAATGGCAATAAACAATTATCTTATTACTCCGATTTCATGATCGAATCCACGGCTTGATCTCATGGAATGGTAATGATTATTTTATTATTCCGAATTCATGGTCGAATCCACGGCTGATCCTATGAATTGATAATAAATTACTCATTTTATTACTCAGTTTTATGAATTATTCTACACTGAATTTCATAAATTAGTAGTAAATACTCAGCAATCGGGCATCTGGACCATCACTGAGTAAGCCCCAAAAAAATGGTGCAAGTGTACTCGACAATGATGCACGACTGAGCATCCAAAAATATGGATAAACGAGGAATCCTACGCAAAACAGGAGAAAACAATAAATAATAATAAAATAATAAGAGGCGTCATGGGCTGGACCCGCCGCTGACCGACCGTGCCCTAGCTGTGACCGGTCCCATGCCTCTTCCATTATTTTTCCTATTTTGTTATTTTCATGAACTCGCGAAAACTCCTTGATTTTAGCAACTTTCCTTGTTTGAGCAAAACTCATGAATTCTCCGTAACTCATGAATTCTCCGTAACTTCACGAATTCATGAAAAATAATATTATAAATAGGGAAAGGTGTGCGAGACCGGGCAACCTAGCCGGACGGCCATGCCCAAGCCGTGACCGGTCCCACACCTTACAAACCCTAGTCTTTTATAATTATTATTTCCCTAATTTCATGAAACTCCTCCGTTTCAACAAAAACTCATGGATTCTCCATAACTTCACGGATTCATGAAAAATAATCATATAAAATTAGGAAAAAGCGTGCGGGACCGGGCAACCTAGCCGGACGGCCATGCCCAAGCCGTGGCCGGTCCCACACCTTGCAATCCCTAGTCTTTTATAATTATTATTTTCCTCAATTCATGAAACTCCTCGGTTTGAGCAAAAATCAGGATTTCGTTATAATTTCTCAGATTTTGCTCAAATCATGAAAAACCAAAAGCCATGGTCACGTGACCGGCTAGTTTCTCACGACAATATTAAATGTTAAAATACTCTTATTTTAATATTTACAAAATATTGATCAATTGAGCATACATGCTCATTCCAACAAAAATCAAGAATTTTAGTCAAGATGAAACTCTTCTGAAAATTCACAATGTTGCTCGAACGCACATCAGAAAATACTGAAACTCTCAGTGCGGAAACACGGACACCATGGTAACATGTGCATGTATTCTTGACCGACCAGGGTCATCCCTAGGGCTTGCACAAAGCCGGTCCCATATGTTTTCATAATTCTGACCTAATTTGCTCAATTTTTCATATTGGGCCCAAATTCTCTCCAACCAACCTGGGGATTGCTCAAATGACCAACAGTTGGTCCCGTGACCATCAAGAGCCGGTCTCATGCTCTCTTCGTCGGTTTCCTATTTTTCATACTTAGGTTTTATCACCTAATGTTGAATCCAGCAATATTTCAATAAATGATGAAACCGGCATTTAATCATCATTCTTTCACCAACCCTCCAACTGAGGACCCTGGTGCATGCTCACCCGATCACTTGGAATCACATGGACGCCCATCATTCCATGTGGTCGGTCCCTCTGTCAGTCATGACATATTTTCAGCAATTCGTCAATTGATGAAGGATTGATCAAAAATTAGGGTTTTAAATAAAATGTTCCACGAATCAGCATTCTGAGCAGGATTCAAACACTAATGAATTTATGTTGATTCAGCAACCAACATCTGAATCAATTATTCAGTAATCTACCAATATTTGAATATTTTGTTGGGTCACGTCACCAATAAATAATTCATCGAATTGAGCAATACTTGCTCAGTTGCTCAAATATTGATCCAGCTATCAATATTTTAGTAATTTATCAGTAATTTGTCGAATTGAGCAATACTTGCTCAGTTGCTCGTCAAATTATGAACAATCAGTAATTTGTCGAATTGAGCAGTACTTGCTCAGTTGCTCGTCAAATTCTCAATATTCAGTAATTCGCCGAATTGAGCAATACTTGCTCAGTCGCTCTACTGGTCAGTAATTCATCACTGAATCTACAATATTTACATCATTTCAGAGAACTACATGTTCGATCCATGAATCCTGAGCATTCATCACTCATGCTCGATTCAACAAAACCTAGATCCATTGTCTAATCAGTCAACAACTGACTAATTAATAGAAGACTCCACGATTCGTGAGACATCAATCACGTCAAATTAGGGGATATCAATTAGGTTTTAGTCTGGCGGCCTACAACACGTGGATTCATCCACAACGAGAAATGTGAGTAAGTCGTGTCAACGGTTAAGGGAGTTAGAAAAGTAGTGGGTGAATAATCAACCAAGTCTCCGCACAACCTGGAACTGGTTTCACCACGATCTCCCACCTTCCCACTATTTCACTCGAGAAACCGTCACACTTACAAGGATCAAGGTGTTCACGACTCTGACAATATATAAGTCTCTGAATCCATGATTAAAGACAAGGAATGATCACTAGCTATCAATTGTCTATACAAAAATTCTCGAGAAAACTACTCTCAACAATTCATCAATCCATCAGAACTTATTCGAACTCACCAATTCACCAAAAATTGCAGAAACCTTTAACACACCCACAATCCTTGATCACCACTGATCCCACACATTCTCAGCTTCCCTCATACAGATCAACCCATCTCCCTCTTTGCGACCGAATTGACTCTGGAACGGCCATTGTCTTGGTTTAGGCCGGAGTCATACAGATTGATCTATCGAATCTAAGCACTCCATTTGCAGTGCATCTGTGTGAGATTGAACAGTTTGTTCGGTTGAGGAGTCTCGACAACACGCTCGTCTCTTCAACCCCTTAAAAACCAGCAATCGTTTTCCCCATATACAGATTGACGACCACAGTGGGAGATTAATCTCGGTTGCGATCTCAGATTTTCACAAAATGGTTGATCTTAGGTCAGGTTCAGTTACAAATCCTAACAAAAACAACGCTAGCACTAGCAACAATGGTGGTACTACAGAAACTACTCCTGCTTCCAACATCGGCGCTGGTGACACCATTCCTCCTCAAACCAACATTGGATACAATCCCCTCTTCGGCCGGTCTCCCAAAGAAATCAGAGAAAATATGCCTACCATAGTTGATCTCATGAAGGTGCAAGAGACTCTTCCTAAAAACCAGATTGACATGGCTACAACACAGAAAGAGAGCTGTGAAATTATCTCAAAACTCTCACTGATGAGATGTCAGAGAAAATTCGGGAGAAGGTAAAAGCCAAAGAAACACCTTTGGTATCCTGAAGTCACTCCGATCCATGTAGTGGATGATGATGAAGTCCACAAGGATGCAAATAGCACACCAACAATGCAACCTGCAGGGTGCATCACTCGTGAAGACCTGGAACACTCCATGGAGGATCAAGGAAAAGACACAACGCCATCTATTCACCGTCATCAACCTTCATATCATGTTTCTACGCAAAGAATTCCTCTCCCTAAGAGCTACATTTCCCCAACGACCACACTGTACAACGGAACAAGGAAAGCTCGAGAACACGTCTCTCGATTCCTAGAGTCACTAGGAGAGCATGAACACAACGAAATGATCTCAGTCTATGGAGCCTTGCTGGAAAATCTCTGGTTCCAGACTTTCTCAGAACTCCATAAAGCAGCCAAGCGATCAACAATGCTTCACTGGAAAGAGCAAAGTCTGCAAGGTCGAGGAATCTCGAAGCATCCGACACCTAGTCAACAATCAGTACAATCTCCAACTTTCCATGAACGTTGTTGCTAAACGGAGAAAAAGGAAAGCCGAGCCACCACAACACAAGCATGCTTCTCCAATCTCTCAGATTCTTCCGGAAGCACAAAGAGAGGATGAACAATCCTGGAATGCACAAACTTCAACCCTGCATCAACAAATGTGGAAATGATCAGACTCAAACTTCCCCCTTCTCACCGAAGAAGTAATCGAGTTACTGGAAGTCTGGATTCAAGATGGTGCAACCAAATTTCCATTCACCAGGGAAGAGCCGACCGAAGAAGAAATGGAGGATCACAGAACTTCAATCTCTCCGAGCTAGCTTCCGACAAAGCCGTTCAGTCATTGACCGAGCACATCTGCGAATTGCTTTATCTGTCAAGAGCTCAAAGGAAAGACATGCTCACGGCTCTGAATCACATCGTGTCAGCAAACTCATTCTGGAAATACTTCCTGAGCCTCTACCCACATACAAAAAGATGTACGACTGGGGACTTCTTACAGCAGTCAATCTCCAAGGAAATAAATTTGAGAGAACGCTGATCGATGATGTCACTTCTATCAACACTATTCCGCTGAAAACCCTCAGAGCCGCAGGCATCACTCGACAAGAAGCTACTCGTCATCCCATCATCAGAGCAGTTGGAGAAATTTCGAAGTTTGACAAGGTTGAAGCAAGAACCTGCAAAAGATGCATAGACATTCATCAAGAGGTTACGTACTCAGGAAAGTATCATCCCTTCCATGTCTATGTCATTTATTTCCTCACATGCTATCCTAGCATGGGGACTCAATTCTGCTAGCAACTCTGCAATACGTTATGAATGGTAGCTTCACATCATTAGTATTTTACCAAGTGGTTGAATATGATACCGCTTCGAATCGAGCATCTCACTGAGGCATTCACTACTTAGAGATGACGGAAGCATTGCAAAGAAGACTTTGGGCATTTCTCCATAGACTTGTAGGAATGTCCACGAGTATCGGAAATCTCTGATGTCTGCACAAGTGTTGAATCCCACTATTGCAGCAGAATGCTGAATCAACAGAAGATACACGGGCTGAGACGATCAAGCCTAAGACATTCGACGCTTCAGCGCTTAAGCATATAATAAGCCTTCGAATTGTACTCTCAATCAAAGATTACACCTTCGAGCGCCTCTAGCTTCAGCACAATATCTCGACGGTGACACACTGGTTCAACACCGACATGATCAAAGTGTAGCTGAATTACAATCGATAAGTCTTCACTATCCCATGATAAGACTTCTGAAGTAGATGCAACATCATTCATCAATGGATGCTACAAACTCCTTCAATTCTGCTAAGTGAATGAGGGATGCACTGGGGACTTGATTTTATTGGAAATATCAATTCAATATATTTCAATAAATGTTATCCACATAACAAGTCATTGCAACCTGATGTGATTCCATGAAACGTCATCAAAAGGAACCTCTCTACATCGCAAACCCCTGCACGACTGGGAACTTCCTCTTTTCACCAATCATATCCAGAATGAAGACTGCTGCTGCTATCTACCGCGCAACAACATCGATTCCGCCACTTCATAGTAAAGTCATATTCAGGAGAATTTGGGTTGAAATCCTAGTACACCTTCATCTTAGGAATTCTCGGCTCACCAATTAGTTCGTGCATGTAAATTCTCACTGGATGAAAGAGCAAAGACTATCATCTCTGGTCTCTGTAGAAAATCCAACCATAGTACCGGCATCAACAAGGATATGTAGAGGAACTCTATTCATGGTCTCAACATCAACAAGAATTTCCGGAGAAAATTCAATTGTGATTACATCAGTCTCAGGCGCAACATCCGGCTTCATCAACTATCCATTCTCTGAAGCGTTGCCCTATGGATCGTACTTCTTCAAGCCCTAATGATTCATATCAACATGTTTAGGCCTGAAAACATGGTAACGTGAATGTCTTCCCAAATCTTACATGACAAACGGGCACAAACCAAAGTCTTCTACAAGATGTTTTCATCACTTCTACAAATGAGATACAACACACTTCAGGCCATGGGTTTACAAAAACTTATAAATGGGTGAGGAATGAGACAATACTTCCTCAATCAAAGATGTTCGTCTATGTCTCTTTTACAACATACCAAAAGGGCGCATCAATCGGACATCCGAGCTGAAAGATATGGCCTTTACCGTCAGGTCTACAAAATCTGAAAAATTTGTACGGGATTACAAATTACAAATGTGCACGCTTCGTTGGATGACCTCTGCAATTCCAAAATTGAGTGGTTCTTTGATCATGTGATAACTCAGTCTATTAGCTTCAAAATTTGGGGTCAAGCATCGAATTCCGACGTCGTATGAGGTTCCTACAGCTTCTAGAGCACACAACATGCAAGCAGCAATTCTTAGACGGGATCCATAACTTCCGCAGTCGATCGGTGTCCGCCAGGCTTTTCCGCTAAGTCCTTCATCAAGGTACCTCCAACTTCGACCACCTAGGTCTTTACATCAATTTTTCTACTTGGGTCCTCTATCCAGGTCATGACGGAAGAAGGGAAAACGAAAGAGAGAGATTTAACAAAATACCAGGGACTGACGGTTTACTGATCATGACGATTAGTTAGTTGCACAGTCCAAGATCCGTGGCACCAGACTTTCACGTGCTGATCATTCATCATAAAAGGAATTCTACCACCGGGAAAAGCAACCACGGTCATTACATCATCCCGTCTTGAGAGCAACCTCCGTTATGGACCCGTGACCAGGGTTTCAGAAGTGATGTTTCTACGAAAACAAGATGACACTGCAAGCACCATGCTCATGTATAAATCAAGAGGCCCTGATCTCAAGTTAATCAATGCCATCTAAATCCTTCATCAGTCTTTCAAGCGTTCAAGACACAAGCAAATGGTCTAAAGACACAAAAGAGACGTTTTGCAGCAAGTCCGTCTGAAGTAATTGTACACTACCCTGTACAAAGCGACGAGCTGAGAGAAATTGGTAAGGAATCTAAGGATGGGTCATATACCATTCTCTTTGTATGGATGTCCTCTACAACATATCCAAAATCAAAGCAATTGGAGAAACGAGTAAGGATATGTGGCCAAAACATTGGACAACATACAATCTGAAAAAGTTCTGAAAGTGTGACGCCCCAACTTAATCACCTGCTTAGCTAATAGGATTACAACCTAATTGAAGCATCAAACCTATATTACCCATCTTGAGAAAACTCAGTTACATATAGGGTTGTTCATGGTCGGTTTTGGTTCGGTTTCTAGCCAAACCAAAACCGAAACCAATATTATTGGTTTCTAAAAATCTAAACCAAACCAATCCATTAACCATTGGTTCGGTTTCCAAATGGTTCCAGTTGGTTTCAGTTTGTCCCAGTGGTTTTTGGTTAACCAATAATTATGTCAAACCAAAAAAAAAAAATACACAAATTTACAGATAAAAAAAATCGTAGTTGCCGATAGTATTGGTTTACACAAATATACAGACAAAAAAAAGAATCAAGAATAGTGTAAGCTTACTCTAATTCTAAAGATCAAAAGAAGATATATAATATATCTTAATTTAGTTATTGACAAATAAAAAAGAAGGAAGACGGGAAGAAAAAAGTCGAGTAGCAGCAGATGTTGTTGGGGGTGGAGAAGGGAGGCGGCTGAGAGAAGGAGAAAGAGGGAGAGTATCGTAATGAAATATTAGATTTAGGGTTTCTATTTATCCTCTAAATCAATGGGTAGAATCTAATACTTTTAAATCGACGGTAGAAACTAAGTTTAAAAATTAATCGGTTCCCCAATGGTTTTTGGTTCGGTTTTCAGGTCAAACCAAAACCAAACCAGTAATGTCGGTTTTTCAACTTTTTTTACCAAACCAATCCAAATCTAAATGGTTTGGTTCGGTTTCTTGCTTATTGGTCTGGTTCGGTCGGTTTCCAACGGTTAACCGACACCATGTTCATCCCTAGTTACATAAGCTGATCCCAAAAAAACAAACCCATACTCTCTGATATTGTATAAATGAAGAACTCTCTTGTGATATGACTATATTAATGTGTTGTTTTACAAAAAAAAAAAAAAAAGATATATAAAAGATTCGTAATATCTTTAACAACGCGAAAAGCTTTAAGCTGCGATAACCGATATATTCCCGTGCACCGTTTCTTCTGATTACTGAAACTGAAATGGGAACGAGTGAGCACATCATCCCAACGGGGTGCGCAATGGAAACATATAACCTAGAAGTAATCACTAACATGCTTCACATTTCTAATAGATAATGAATTTTAAAAAGAATAGTAGAATAAAACAGATAACACCTTTTACACACAACACGAAGCAGAAGATTGCTTCAACTCTTTTCCCCAGATGTTGCGTCCATATTGGCAATATCCGTGAAAGATCCACCAGGAAAAAGAATTAAACAACCTAAACATATGTTATCCCAACCTCGTCTCACTCAATGGAGAAGAAGATGTTAGGAATAACTCCAGTCTCAAATGATAGCAGGAATCCAGGTACCGTAAGATTTTAGCGTGGAATGCGTACACCTCATAAATCTCAATGCCACCATATAAGTCTAGAATTTAATAAAATTTTGATTACTATGATTTGATCCCGCACATCAGGTTCACAAAAGGCCCAATCATTATTCTTATTCGTAGACCGAAGTCTCCAAATAATAACCATATCCAGTCATGAACCTAGAATTTCTTCCTAAGTCAAGGTCATAGTAACCCAGTCATACTATTAAGACTGCACAATTACGTATAATATGCACATGAGTGACTTCCCCAGAATAAAATAATATATATAATAATCAGTCGGCTTACCCGGACCTACTATGTAATATTCAACCGACTTATCCCGACCTACTATAGATATAAAAAGTAAAGTGCGTAATATTTAACCGGCTTTCCCCGGTCTACTAAGAAATGTAAAGTGCTTAATATTCAACCGGCTTTCCCCGGCCTACATAGAGCATAGCAAGAAGCCGTGGGGAAACACGGTCACTCCTTGCGGGGGATTCACATAACACATATTACACTCATATTTACATTCATTGCAAACATTGTACATACTGATATTAAATAACACATCATGCTCGCAGATAGAAAGAAAGCTCAATGATCACCAGAAGGTTACAAAGTTTCCACCTGATTTGATTACAGGCCATGCCTATCTCGAGATCCACGATCCACGGGTTCATCCTTTGATCGATCGTCGTTAATATAGTCTAAATGTTAATCACACAAGCATTCTAAGAAATTAGCCAAAAGGTTCTTATACAAGATTCATAACATAGTCTTAGACAATTCTCTAATTATAGGCTAAGTGAACCATCTAATGGTTTTAAGTCCATTTATAGTTCTACGCCTTTTTCATTGTCTATCTTTAGCATATCTAAAGGTTTGCTAATTCATTTGAATTGGTTCTATGGTTCATTTGATAAGTCTTATGAATACCTACAACTTTGTAGAAGGAACCAAAAGCTAATTCGGACCATAAAGGTCCAAAACATTGAACTAAGAATACCTGGCACTAAGACTCAGTCCACTAAACTCGGCTCAATACACAAGGCCCAGTCCACTCGTGTCAACTAACAACCTCTAACAATCAAACTGACGGTCACAGGTCAACTAATAGTCAGCATAGGTCAAGGTCAAAGTCCAGTCAAAGGGTAAGTCAACTGGTACAGGTCAAGTCAACTGGTCAAGTCTGGTTTTGGCTCACTGAGCCAGTTCTGAGTCGAACCGATTCAACTCAGTTAGATATCCTGAGTCAGATAAGAACAGAGTCAGTCAGACAATCTGACTAGGATGACTAATAGGCCAAATGCCTAAGCCAAACTTCTAATGCATAAACATGGTGCAACACATAACCTTCCAAGACTTAACCAAAAATGCAATTCTAACTATACACAGTTCTATAGGCTACAACTAACTTTCATCTTCATTTCTAATAATCTCTCAATCGGAACATCAGTAGCTTCAGTTCTTCTCAGCAGACTCATACATTTACTATCACTACCATTCCCAGCTGTAACAACTTCCAACTATAAATACCTCTGCACCATCAAATCAACCTTCATAATGGCATCTGTTATACCTCATTACTTGTTGAGTTCAGTTCAAGATCAGTATTATCATCTCAGCAACATCAATACTGCTCCCATGAATTGCGATTCCAACTCAACAGTCACAGTTACCTGTAGCAACATTTCAACACCCCTAACAGAGCTTCACCAAACACTACCACAGTGACTATAACCTATCTTCATCACTGATCCCAATTTGTACTCAAAGTAACCTCTATGCCTTGCACTAAACTAACATTCATCTAAAAAACCACCTTCACTCATCTTCATTACCACCAGCAAAGCAATGCCCATTTCAAATATTGCTCATTCTCTCAATTCAGATCCCCATACATTCGAAACCATCAGCACCATTACAATCTGCAGCTCCACTGGTAACTTCCACAACTCTGATTCACATGAATCACCATTATAAAACAACCACAATCAATTCATGTTACTAACTTCACCCCTTCCAACTTATTACAACATGTAAATACCTCCACCAGTTCCATCAATTTCATCTCAAATCTACAAACCCTAATTTATGATTTGATTTACTGGGAAACTAAAATTAAACATAATACATACATCTAAACTTCAATCAAGAACAACCCAATACTAATTGATCAGACAACACATGAATTTCATATCAAACTTAATTCAATTGAAAAGGAAACCCCTAAATTAAAATCTTATATTACCTTTCTCTTCAGAAATCGAATTAAACCTTCGAAACAGCATCACCATCCTCATCATCTCTTACTCCTTGATTGTTCAGATCCGTAATCAACACAATTCGAATCCCCCATCACCACTCAGGAATACCCTAATCTCCCAATTCAACAATGAATCGACTTCATAGATTCAATTCAACTTCGACCCAACCTTTCTTTTCTTTTTGTCTAGCACTAAACGAATCTTCAATCAATACTTGAGATCCCTAACCTCGATTCCGACTTCCCTACCTCTTCTCAATCAACACAAACCTTCTCAGAACAATATAAACTCCAATTAACACCTTCCTTGAGTCAACCAACTCACGAATAGCTTCCTAATTTAACATGCACGATCCAAAGATCAAGTTTCAGAGAAAGAAGATGAAGAACAGAGAAGAAGAAGAAGAATGAAGAAAGAAGAAGAAGAAAAGAGAATGACTTATCTTCGGTCGGGCTTTGGTGATAAGACCAAAGAAAATTTATGAAACACCCACTGAAATGGATAAGGGCAGCCCCAGTCGGTCTAATGGCAAAAAGAGTATTTCGCCTTTCCTGCTAATCTGATGATATCTTCTTCGTCCGATATCCGAATGACACGTTCGAGTAGTCCATTCCGAATAAATTTTCGAGACCTATTCAATAATACTAATTTCGTATCTAGATCGTTTTTAAACTAAATTTCTATTAGTTAACGTTCGTCACTAATTAATCGAGTCTTTAACGGCTTAGTCGTCTCTTGACTGGTCTAATTGCGTTGACGAGCTTGAGGGTCCTTACAGAAAGTCTCATGGAAGTTTACTGTTTCGCCTTTTTCAGGCCCTAAACATGCTCAAAACTCAAAAATCTCCGTTAATAAAGCTTGGAAATTTTCTGGGCACGAAAATACATATGCAGACCGCGAAAATACTACTTCGGACGAAGATTCTACAGCGTTTCTATTAAATGGTTGAAGTCTGAAATTTTCTGGTGACGTATTTCGACAACATTAATCGTATACTCACATGGAATCTCATTCATTCATTCACAAATCATCAATTTCATACTTCTATGAAGAGATTACAGGAGATATACTTACTAAGGGAGTCTCTAAACCATTTGAAGGATCGACAATGTCGGAATCTCCATTGACAACGCCGCTATCTCTATTCGGTTCGGGATTTCGGGAATTCTCTGTATTCCCATGCCCCAAAGAAGAGTGCGCTTCATCAACATGCTGCTTATCTATAATGATTTCTTCCTGGATTCATCAACAATAATTATTATTATTTCATGCAAGGAGATGCCATGATCGCCTGCACGAAAGAGACGCTTACATCGACTTCTTCATCAGTGCTGGATTCTTGAATTGTTTGCCCGGGAACAAGTTGAAGGTCGCCAATCGATGGAGCAAAAGTCTGAAAAAAAATAACAAAACTTGGTCTCGTGATCCTAATTGCACGGGCAGGGAAAATTCATGACACAAGGAGCGCTAACAACTCACCAAAGAAACGGCTGGGGACTGCACGTCATTTTATAACATCATGTAGTCCTTACTTCTGGGTTCTCCGCTCCCGTAGACTTTCTTCCATTTCCATGGAGTCTACATTGATCCGGGATCTCACTATACGATCATCCTGTGGTAAAGCTAATGAAATGAACAGAAGTACAACTCAGTATGAAGGATCTCTCACCATCACTCAGAGGTCCCAAAAGTACCATTTCTTAAAGTTGCATCCGTAGAGATGTCATCTCTGAAAACACCATCTTTGGAAGTATCATCATGGGAGTCAGTCATTCTTGCAAAGTGGCTACTTCAACACATCGATTATACAAAGCGCATGATTCAACAAAACAATGAATCATGAAATAAAGGTGCTCACAACAGTGTCTACAAAAATAGCAATTTTCAACTCTTACCTGTTTACGATTCCACTAACAGTAGTGATTGTGATACAAGAGTTAATATTTCAAAATTTGCTCATTTCATCGAACCTGCAAACATGAGCAAAACTTTTATTATTCAAAAATCATAAATTGATTTTCATAAAATCGTGAACAACCCACGCAAATTTTACTGGTTGAACATTCATTGGTTTTTCAAAAATTGGATGGACGTCCATTCTACCATTATAAAAACTCACATGCAGACATTATTTCGCCATGTATAATTGTCTACTTTCAACAGTTGTTCTAAATCAGAACATTGATTTTATATGTTAACGTGAAACTCACGTAAATTTAAAAATATATGTATATATTTTTGCTCCCTCTCGCGAGTATCTGTCTATGAAACGAGAGTCTTTCAATTTGTGAAAATCCTTATATTCACGTATTAAAATTTTGTTTTCATGAAATATGATAGACAAATTTTTTATTACTAACAAACGCACGTCTATTAAAAAAAAAAATTCTCTCGTAAGAGCATCCACCTTTAAAACGAGATTTTATTCCCTTTGTGAAATCTCACATATTTAAAAGATAAAATTTTGGCTTCCGTGAAAGCGCACACCAAATTTTTTATCATTAGACTCAGGTCTATTTTGTTTGTTTCTTAAACTAATGAACGAACGAACGTCAATTCCTAAAACAAGGATTTCCTTTTTTGGGCTTGGGCCCATAAACACTAAACCAACCAAAACTGGGCTTTTAACTCTGTGCTCACAAAATAAAACTCTATCACGCTATTAGGATCCTCACTTGAACATTTGCCTGTACATGACACCATTACAACAAATCGTGGATTCTGAATATACCTTTGTAGACTGAGTTCAACCACCAATCTCATCGACTGAAAATCACCATTTAATGCATACTGCGGAACATGACTGTCCCTCACTAAGCAGGGGACTTAATGTTGATGGTAGATTTTCAACAAAGGACAAAACCGCAAAATCATGATGCATGTTTTTGACACGGCTTTCAGGCATGCGACGATTCATATTTTACGAAGCCAAGATGAACATGTATGTCGAAAATCCTCCACTAGCTGAGCGTTCGATCCCTGGAATTTCATCATGCCCTCTATGTAGAATAACATAATTGGGAGGTTCTCCGTAGATTGAGACCTTAACGCCTTCAGGACGTCGGTGACACTCACTGTTCCCTGACTACATGAGAGAGACTTCCTCCACATAGAAGAACGATTGGGCGGCTCTCCGTTGATTGAGAGCACTAACACCTTCAGGACGTCGGTGGCACTCACTGTTCCCTGACTATGTGGAGAGAACGTGTATAGACTCAGGCGGTTCTCCGTAGATTGAGAGCACTAACGTCTTCAGGTCGTAAGCAACACTTGTGACTCCCTGATTATGCACCCTTCGAGAGAGATGTGACGCCTTAACTGGCTAATATCTTTTCTGCAATAGATTAACTCTACCATGACATTCACCACTGAATTCCCAGAAGACAATCTATTTTGCTCCGATTTCATGATCGAATCCACAGCTTGATCTCATGGAATGGCAATAAACAATTATCTTATTACTCCGATTTCATGATCGAATCCACGGCTTGATCTCATGGAATGGTAATGATTATTTTATTATTCCGAATTCATGGTCGAATCCACGGCTGATCCTATGAATTGATAATAAATTACTCATTTTATTACTCAGTTTTATGAATTATTCTACACTGAATTTCATAAATTAGTAGTAAATACTCAGCAATCGGGCATCTGGACCATCACTGAGTAAGCCCCAAAAAAATGGTGCAAGTGTACTCGACAATGATGCACGACTGAGCATCCAAAAATATGGATAAACGAGGAATCCTACGCAAAACAGGAGAAAACAATAAATAATAATAAAATAATAAGAGGCGTCATGGGCTGGACCCGCCGCTGACCGACCGTGCCCTAGCTGTGACCGGTCCCATGCCTCTTCCATTATTTTTCCTATTTTGTTATTTTCATGAACTCGCGAAAACTCCTTGATTTTAGCAACTTTCCTTGTTTGAGCAAAACTCATGAATTCTCCGTAACTCGTGAATTCTCTGTAACTTCACGAATTCATGAAAAATAATATTATAAATAGGGAAAGGTGTGCAGGACCAGGCAACCTAGCCGGCCGACCATGCCCAAGCCGTGACCGGTCCCACACCTTACAAACCCTAGCCTTTTATAATTATTATTTCCCCAATTTCATGAAACTCCTCCGATTCAACAAAACCTCATGGATTCTCCATAACTTCACGGATTCATGAAAAAATAATAATATAAAATTAGGGAAAAGTGTGAGGGACCGGGCAACCTAGCCGGACGGCCATGCCCAAGCCGTGGCCGGTCCCACACCTTGCAATCCCTAGTCTTTTATAATTATTATTTTCCTCAATTCATGAAACTCCTCAGTTTGAGTAAAAATCATGATTTCGTCATAATTTCTCAGATTTTGCTCAAATCATGAAAAACCAAAAGCCATGGTCACGTGACCGGCTAGTTTCTCACGGCAATATTAAATGTTAAAATACTCTTATTTTATTATTTACAAAATATTGATCAATTGAGCATACATGCTCATTCCAACAAAGACCAATATTCAAGTATCAATCAATTTCAATCAACAACCAAAGGTTGGATTTCCCAATTGATCGATTCAACGCACAACCTGTGATATTTCAATTATATAACAAAATATAATGCGGAAAAGAAATAACATAGACACCATAAGTTTTGTTAATAAGGAAACCGCAAATGCAGAAAAACCTCGGGACCTAGTCCGGATTGAACACACACTGTATTAATCCACTACAGACACTGGCCTACCACAAACTAACTTCGGTTTGGACTGTAGTTGAACCCCAATCAATCTCACACTGATCCAAGGTACAGTTGCGCTCTTTACGTCTCTGATCCCAACAGGATACTACGCACTTGATTCCCTCAGCCGATCTCACCCACAACAAAGAGTTCCTACGACCCAAAGTCGAAGACTTTAATAAAAAAATCTGTATCACACAGAAAAGTCTACGAGAATAGATAAATCTGTCTCCCACAGAAATACCTACGAGTTTTGTTCCGTCTTTTGATAGATCAAGGTGAACAGGAACCAATTGATATACCAGACTTATATTGCCGAAGAACAGCCTAGAAATATCAATCACCTCACAATAATCTAAATCGTATGATCGCGAAACTAGATATTGTGGAATCACAAACGATAAGACGAAGGTGTTTGTGACTACTTTTCTATCTTGCTTAACGGAGAAATTAATCTCAATCCAATCTTACGATTGTACTCAAATACGATAGAAACAACAAGATCAAATCAGGCAACTACAGAGAAAATAGTTGGGTCTGGCTTCACAATCCCAATGAAGTCTTTAAGTCGTTAACCTACAAGGTCTTGTTAGAAACTTAAGGTTAAAGGAGAATCAACTCTAGATTATACAACTAGTATCACACAAGATGTGTGGGTATTAGGTTTCCCAGTTGCTAGAGTTCTCCTTTATATAGTCTTCAAATCATGGTTTGCAATCAATGCTACCTTGGTAACAAAGCATTCAGTATTCACTGTTAGATGAAAACCTGATTAGATTCAAGCTAATATCTTTCAACCGTTAGATCGAACTTAGCTTGTTATACACAAATGAAATGCACGTTCATTTAGGTTTGTGTAACCGTACCTAAACGCGTACACCTAGTTGGTTCAACAGTAGTTAACCATAGGTTAGCCATATGAGCACTTTCATATCAACCATATTCTTCTTTACCATAGCTAGTTCAAATGACTCAAATGAACTAGTTAGAGAGTTGTTCAATTGCTTAGATATCATAGAAGTATATAAGACACAATCGAAGCAAAAACGATTTTGATTCACTCGAATCGATTCATGAACTTTATAGCCACGGTTTGCAAATATGCATTCCTTAGTTTATATAAGTTTAAGTTCACGAATAAACTATTTTTAGAAAATAACCCACTCAAGTATGCAAAACCGGTACGCATACTTAAGTACCCGGATTAAGTTTGTTTTCAGTTCACAGACTCCAGTATAAATTCACGGGACGTGAACTTCCGAAAGTACGCGTACAGGTACGCGGACTTTAGTTCCGGTTATCCTGAGCGGCAAAGTACACATACTTTGGTTCAAGGATTATGGACTTACACAAGTATGAGTTCACATACAATGTTTATATCCATCCAAGGTTATATAATCTAAACTCTCATTTTAATCATTGAAACATTCTTAGAGGACGTTATACATTTGTTGTTCACAAACTATTTTTCGTCAAAGAGATTTTCAATTAATCGAAACTAATGTGACTTTCGTCACTAGTAAAGATGAACTTGGCCAAAGAGAAAGCTTAACAACACATATTTTGAGAAATAGATAAGCGAGATAAATTCGGCTCGAAATGACAAATGTGTATAATCGAAGTCTATATAGCAATACGACTTTTTTCTCAAGATAGGAGATAGAGTATATAGACTTTTGAGTGATAGATAAGTTCAAGTCTCCACATACCTTTTAGTCTTTGAAGTACACAAATTCCTTGAGTAGTTCTTCATCTTTGTATGATGAACGCCGTGGAGTCTAGAGCTCAACTACACTTTCTATCCTAGTCCGAGACTTAGTTATAAGTAGACTAGATATCAAGACTTATAGTTTTGGCAACTAAATTTGACAAACAGGCTTGAGATAGCAACGCTTGCGAGTTCGACCGAGCAGTGCTCTAACAATCTCCCCCTTTGTCAATTTTGGTGACAAAACTATCAATGCATATGGAATACAAAATAAATAAACTTTGCAGCTTCTCTTCCACATGCATGATCTCTTTGGTTCTTCAACATTACTCGAAATCTTCGTCACTTCCAGTACTCCAATGATTCCAAAGGTTGTAAGTTCAGCATCATCGTTGTTGAAAATCCGTAGCCATAACAATGAGAAAACAAAAGCTCTCAATGATTGTTACACAGTGCCGTAGTATTATTACACAACATCAAAGTTCAATTGTATCACAACTTCGACAACACTACTATGGTGATATGTATTACTCCCCCTTAGTCAATACTCCATCTCACATGGAAACCACTCCCCCTTACATAATGATCCGAAAACCAAATGTATTTGTAGTGTGAACTACACATTAATTCTCCCCATTTTTGTCAATAAAATACAAAGGTACGAAAACTAGTGGGATCTTAGAGCACTGCTCGGTCGAACTCGCATCCGTTGCTATCTCAAGCATGTTTGTCAATGTTAGTGATCAAAACTATAAGTCTTGATTTCTAGTCTACTATAGCTAAGTCTCGGACTAGGATAGAAAGTGTAGTTGAGCTCTAGAACTCCATGGCAATGATCATACAAGACGAAGAAGTACTCAAGGAACTGGTGGAACTTCATCGACTAAAAGGTATGTGGAGACTTGAAATTATCTATCACTCAAAAGTATATCTACTCTATCTCCTATCATGAGACAAAAGTCGTTTTTCTATATAGACTTTGATTATACACATTTGCTATTTCGAGACGAGTTTATCTCGCTTATCAATTTCTCGAAATACGTGTTGGTAAGCCTTCGCTTTGGCCAAGTTCATCTTTACCTAGTGACGAAATTCATGTTATGTTTCAATCACTTTGAAAATGGCTTTGACGAAAAATGGTTTGTGAATAACAACTATATACGTCCTCTAGGAATGTTTCAATGATTGAAATGAGAGTTTATATTATATAACCAATGTTGGATATAAGCATTGTGTGGTAACACATATATGTATAAGTCTTTATTTCTTGAAGCAAAGTATGCGTACTTCATGCATCGATTCAAGTGAATCAAATCGTTTTTGCTTCAACTGTGTCTTGTATACTTCTATAATATTTATACAATTGAACAACTCTCTGAATATTTCATTTGAGTCATTTGAACTAGTTATGGTGAATAAGAATATGGTTGATATGAAAGTGCTCATATGGCTAACCATTTGGTTAACTATTTTTGAACCAACAAATGTACATGGTTGGGTACGGTTACACAAACCTAAAATTGTGCATTTCATTTGTGTATGACAAGCTAAGTTTTCGATCCAACGGTTGAAATATATTAGCTTGAATCTAATCAGGTTTTCATCTAACGGTGAATATTGAATGCTTTGTTACCAAGGTAGCATTGATTCAAACCATGATTGAAGACTATATAAGGGAGAACTCTAGCAACTGGGAAACCGAATCCCCACACCTCCTGTGTGATACTAATTGTATTAGCTAAAGTCGATTCTCCATTAACCTTAGGTTTCTTCTCGAGACCCTGTAGGTTAACGACTTGAAGACTTCACTAGGATTGTGAAGCCAGACATATACTACTTTCTTGTAGTTGTGTGATCTGATCTTGCTGATTCTATCGTGTTGAGTACAATTATAACGGTTGGCCTGATATTAATATCTTCGATCGGCAAGATATAAAAGTAGTCACAAACATCTTCGTCTCATCGTTTGTGATTCAACAATATCTTCTTTCGCCGCGTCGATTAAGATTACTGTGAGGTGATTGATAATACTAGGTTGTTCTTCGAGAATATAAGTCCGGGTAATCAATTGGTTCCTGTTCACCTTGATTTATCAAAATACGGAACAAAACTTGTAGGTATTTCTGTGGGAGACAGATTTATCTATTATCGTAGACTTTTCAGTGTGATACAAATTTGTTTATTAAAGTCTTCGATTTTGGGTTGTAGCAACTCTTAGTTGTGGGTGAGATCAGCTAAGGGAATCAAGTGTGTAGTATCATGCTGGGATCAGAGACGTAAGGAGCGTAACTGTACCTTGGATCAGTGTGAGATTGATTGGGATTCAACTACAGTCCAGATCGAAGTTAGTTTGTAGTAGGCTAGTGTCTGTAGCGGCTCAATACAGTGTGTGTTCAATCTGGACTAGGTTCCGGGGTTTTTCTGCATTTGCGGTTTCCTCGTTAACAAAATTCTGGTGTTTGTGTTATTTCTTTTCCGCATTATATTTTGTTATATAATTGAAATATCACAGGTTGTGCATTAAGATCAATCAATTAGAATATCCAACCTTTGGTTGTTGATTTACATTGATTGACACTTGAACATTGGTCTTTGGTACCGTTCAAGTTATTTCACATAATAATCAGGCTCACGGATTTTTATCTGTTCGATTTGCTGATTGCATTGTGAAATAGAGATATTATAACTCTTTGATATAATTTATTAAGATTAAGTCTAGTTGATTCTCTTGAAAGTATATTGGAGTTAGTCCATACAGATTGCTAATCGAAATATTGGGTGAGGTTGTTGTACCCCCGCTTTTTCAGTTGGTATCAGAGCAAGAAAACACGTTTAAAGACCTTACAAGTCTGTGTTTGTAGCGATCTGACTCTATGGACAGTAAAGTCTCTAGAAACGCTTCACCAGGTTTAAAAACCAATCGTAGAAGAAGTTCTAATAAACTGGCTATTCTCCAGAATAGGTTGGATGAACAAATCCGAATCAACTCTGATCTTGTTGCAGAAATTGCAATACTTAAGGATTTGAAATCTATCAAAATTCCTTTGATGGATCTGAATAACTCCAGTTATTCCTCTCTGAAGAACAGTCGTAAGTCATATGATAAACAACGTTCAGATGTTGTGAAAACTAATATGACTCAGAACTTCTCAGACAAACTTAAAGGTGTTGGCCCATGTTTGTTTTGTGATTCCTCCAATCATTTTCAACATACTTGTATGCCCTTCCAAAAGATCTGAAAGTTGCAAGTAATCTTCATAAGAAAACTAAACAACTTTTTGCTTCTCTAAAAGGATATACAAAACTATCAGGAAACCCTAAACAAGAAAGTACTAATAGTATGAGAGCTTTTGCTTTAAAATCAACATCACCCTTTCAATGGTTTCTTGACAGTGGATGTAGTATACATATGACAGGTGATCTCACATGGTTTGTTTCTTCAAACGACTATGAAGGAGGACCAATAACATTTGGAGACGTTGTTGCTACATAAGAAAGAAGGGGACGATCAAACTACCCGGCGTACCTGAAATCCATGATGTAGTATACGTAAAAGGTATGACTGTAAATCTTCTTTATATTGGTCAAATTTGTGACAAAGGTCATCGAGTTGTCTTCAATGCAAATGGATGTGACATTGTAGACAAAACTGGGAAAGTAATTTTTCAGGGAACTCGTGGTAAAAACAACTGTTATCTTCTGGATACTCAGTTCAGCAATTGTTGCAATTTGACTAAGGTGGAATTTACACATCTTTGGCATGAGCGTTTTGGTCACATCAACTTTCGTCTTCTAACTAAGATCATTAACAAATAACTTGTTAGAGACGTTCCCAAAATCAATGCAAAGATTGAAAGTGTATGTGGTGGCTGTCAAAAAGGTAAACAAACGAAAGTTCACCATAAATCATCTCGAGATATTCTCACTAAAGCTCCACTTGATTTAATTCATATGGATCTCTTCGAACCAATTTAACAACCCACGGTTGCTGGTAAGAAGTATGCTTTGGTTATGGTAGATGATTACACCAGATTCACTTGGGTTGCGTTCCTATATCATAAGAATGAAACCCTTGATGAATTCAAGATTATTGTTAAGAGAATCCAGAACGAACAAGGTCGCAAAAAGAAAATTAGGAGCGACCGTGGAACTGAATTCAAGGACACTAAGGTGTTTGAATTTTGTTACGAACTGGGAATTATTCAATAATATTCTCCACCCATTACTCCTCAAGCTAATGGAATTGCAGAAAGAAAAAACAGAAACATTCAGGAAATGGCCAGGGTAATGCTCCATAACAAAAACTTACCTTTAAGGTTTTGGGGAGAAGTTGTCTTCACAGCGTGCTATTTGATCAACCGTGTCTACCTACGGTCTAAAACCTTAAACACTCCTTATGAGTTGTGGTACGGTAGAAAACCCAACTTACACTATCTCAGAGTGTTCGGTAGTAAGTGCTACATTCTAAAAGATCGAGAACAGAGAG
The DNA here is from genome assembly GCF_003573695.1 of Papaver somniferum. Taxonomy (NCBI): domain Eukaryota; kingdom Viridiplantae; phylum Streptophyta; class Magnoliopsida; order Ranunculales; family Papaveraceae; genus Papaver; species Papaver somniferum. The sequence goes on from NC_039360.1 coordinate 181,934,813, forward strand.
GGAAAATTGATACCAAAAGTGATGAAGGTATCTTCCTTGGCTATGCTTCTGATAGTCGTGGTTTTCGAGTGTTTAATCTCAGAACCCAGGTCATGATGGAATCTGCTAATGTTATCATCGATGATACTAGTAATTTTCATCACGATAATCCTCCTGCTGAATTGCCTCCAACTGAGACAATTGAGAAAGTCAAAGAAATACCAGAATCAGTTGAAGTCATCCCAACTGTTACTGATCCTGATATTTCTAGTGACGAGGAGAAGAGCTGATCAGGCTACTCCTGATGAACAAGAACATGTCCCTCCACGATACCTCTGGGTTCAAAGGAATCATGATCCCAACAGTATTATTAGAGGAAGAGATTCTACAGCTAAGACTAGAGGACAACTTCAAAATATTTGCAATTTTGGTTGTTATCTGTCACAAGTAGAACCAAGAAATATTGATGAGGATCTTAGCGATCCCTTTTGGGTAAATGCAATGCATGAAGAGTTAAATCAATTTCAAAGACAAGACGTGTGGGAACTTGTACCTTGTCCCTCCAATATTAATATTGTTGGTACGAAATGGATATTCAAGAATAAGTCTGATGAATTTGGCACAATTGTCAGAAACAAAGCCAGACTTGTCGCTCAAGGATATTCACAGATTGAAGGTATCGACTTTGACGAAACCTTTGCTCCTGTGGCACGCCTTGAGTCCATTAGATTTTTATTAGCTCATGCTTGTTTTCTTAAGGTTAAGCTGTTCCAAATGGATATAAAATCCGCATTCCTAAATGGAATTTTAAAGGAGGAAATCTATGTCGCTCAACCTAAAGGCTTTGAAAACCTTGATTTCCCAGATCATGTTCTTAAGCTCCAAAAGGCATTATATGGGTTAAAACAAGCACCTAGAGCCTGGTTTGAAAAACTTACCACTTCTCTTATTAGGAAAGGTTTTTCAAGAGGCGAAGCTGATAAAACTTCGTTTACCAAATGGAGTGGGAAATATGTTGTCATTGCTCAAGTCTATGTAGATGATATCATCTATGGTTTAACTTCTGAGAATCTTGCAAAGGATTTCCAAGTTTCACTTGCTAAAGAATTTGAAATGAGCAATGTTGGTGAATTGAAGTTCTTCTTAGGATTACAAATTCAACAACATAAGGATGGAATTTACTTATCCCAAGAAAAATATGCAAAGGATCTTGTCTCAAGTTCGGTCTGGATAAGTCGACTCCAAAACTGACACCTATGCCCACTACTGGTAAACTGCACAGAGATGAGAAAGGAGTAAAAGTGGATCAAAAATTATATCGATCTATTATTAGTAGCCTTTTATATCTTACAACCACTAGACCTAATATTTCTTTTACTGTTGGTTGTTGTGCTAGATTTCAGGCTAATCCAAAGGAATCTCATCTTGCAGCTGCAAAAAGGATCATACGATATGTCAATCACACTGTCGAGTATGGTCTATCCTACACTTTTGATACTAACACTGACCTTTCTGCTTATTCAGATGTTGATTGGGCAGGATGTGTAGAAGACAGAAAAAGTACATCAGGGGGATTCTACTATGTAGGATTGAATCTTATTCTTGGCATAACAAGAAACAGAATTCACAATCCCTGTCTACATGCGAAGCAGAGTATATTGCTGGTGGGTCATGTTGCACTCAACTTCTATGGATGAAACAAATGCTGGCTGATTATGGAATTGATACTGTAATAATTACGATCTTTTGTGATAACTCTAGTGCGATTAGAATCACTGAGAATCTCGTTGAGCACTCAAGAACAAAGCACATTGATATAAGGTACCACTTTATTCGAGATCTTTATGAAAATGGTATCATAAATATGGAATTTGTGCCTTCCGAATAACAGTTGGCTGACATTCTCACCAAACGATTAGACACTGCTACATTTCAACACTTACGCCAGTCTATTGGTGTTGTTTTGGTTCATTAGTTGTTTCCATGACTCTTTCCCCTGTGCTTATCTCGATCTTTTGGGCAATTGAGTTTGGAACTCCAATGAATGTTTATTTCAATTCTGCATTTGTTTCCGTAGGTTGATTTTCTGTCAGGTTCTTTTTAGTGTGTTGTGTCTAAAGAAATCCTTTTTTTCTTTTGAAATTAAGGTCGCTCTTGTTGTTCTTTCGGGAATGATGGGGGAGAGTTCTTAATTGAACTTGTGCTTAATTTCCAAATCTTTGTGGGGAGTGCGTCTGTGGAATATTGTAAGGGTTATCTTGTATCTTTATAAATTCCTTGATGAAAGCATTTAGCTTCGGCTATATGATTGCATCGAAATAAGTTGATATGTGCTTTCTTTTGGTCATGAAATGTCTCTTTTGGAAATTTCATTAGGATCCCGTTTTCGTACCTTTGCCAATTTTATTGATAAAAAGGGGGAGAATTAATATGTAGTTCATACTACAAATACATATGGTTTTCGGATCATTATGTAAGGGGGAGTGGTTTCCATGTGAGATGGAGTATTGACTAAGGGGGAGTGATACATATCACCATAGTATTGTTGTCGAAGTTGTGATATAATTGAACTTTGATGTTGTACAATAATACTATGACACTATATAACAATGATTGAGAATACTTTTTTTTCTCATTGTTATAGCTACGGATTTTCAACAACGATGATGCTGAACTTACAACCTCTGGGATCATTGGAGTACTTGAAAGTGACGAAGATTTCGAGTAATGTTGAAGATTAGGCATGTGGAATAGGAGTTATAAAAGTTAATTCATTTATTTTTGTATTCCATATGTATTGATAGTTTTGTCACTAAAATTGACAAAGGGTGAGATTGTTAGAGCACTGCTCGGTCGAACTCGCATGTGTTTCTATCTCAAGCATGTTTGTCAATATTAGTGATCAAAACTATAAGTCTTGATTTCTAGTCTAATATAGATAAGTCTTGGACTAGGATAGAAAGTGTAGTTGAGCTCAAGAACTCCATGGCAATCATCATACAAGACGAAGAACTACTCAAGGAACTGGTGGAACTTCATCGACTAAAAGGTATGTGGAGACTTGAAATTATCTATCACTCAAAAGTATATCTACTCTATCTCCTATCATGAGACAAAAGTCGTTTTTCTATATAGACTTTGATTATACACATTTGCTATTTCGAGACGAGTTTATCTCGCTTATCTATTTCTCGAAATACGTGTTGGTAAGCCTTCGCTTTGGCCAAGTTCATCTTTACCTAGTGACGAAAGTCATGTTATGTTTCAATCACTTTGAAAATGGCTTTGACGAAAAATGGTTTGTGAATAACAACTATATAACGTCCTCTAAGAATGTTTCAACGATTGAAATGAAAGTTTAGATTATATAACCAATGTTGGATATAAGCATTGTGTGCTAACACAGATATGTATAAGTCCTTATTTCTTTAACCAAAGTATGCGTACTTTGTTGATCAGGAAAACCGGAACAGGAGCTGTGAACTCAGTCCGCGAACTGGCAGAAGTTCTCATCCCAAAAAAATCTTCTGGAGTTTGTGAACTCCTTCCGGGAACTTAAGTCCGTGAACTAAGTCCGCGTACTTGAGTTGGTTATATGTAAAGACGATTATTTGTGAACTTATATTTATATTAACTAAGGAATACAATTTGCAAACCGTGGCTATAAAGTTCATGAATCGATTCGAGTGAATCAAATCGTTTTTGCATCAATTGTGCCTTGTATACTTCTATAAGATTTATACAATTGAAAAACTCTCTAACTAGTTCATTTGCGTCATTTGAACTAGTTATGGTGAACAAGAATATGGTTGATATGAAAGTGCTCATATGGCTAACCATTTAGTTAACTATTGTTGAACCAACAAATGTACATGTTTGGGTACGGTTACACAAACCTAAAATCTTGCATTTCATTTGTGCGTAACAAGCTAAGTTTTCAATCCAACGGTTGAAAGATATTAGCTTGAATCTAATCAGGTTTTCGTCTAACGGTGAATATTCAATGCTTTGTTAGTAAGCTAACTGTTAGAGCATAGCTCGGTCAACCTCGCATGCGTTGTTATAACAAGCATGTTTGTCAATGTTAGTGATCAAAACTATGAGTCTTAATTTCTAGTCTATTATAGCTAAGTCTCGGACTAGGATAGAAAAGTGTAGTTGAGCTCAAGGACTTCATGGCGATTCATCATACAACGACGAAGATCTACTCAAGGAACCGTGGAACTTCACCAACAAAAAGGTATGTGGAGACTTGAACTTATCTATCACTCAAAAGTCTATCTATTCTATCTCCTACTATATAGACTGGATCATACAAAAAGTCGTATGCTATATAGACTGGATCATACACATTTGACATTTCGATCTGAGTATTCACTACTTATCTTTTTCTCGAAATCGTGTGTTGGTAAATCATTTCGCTTTGATCAAGTTTATCTTCACCTAGTGACGAAATTCATGAAAAGTTTCAATTACTTTGAGAATTGCTCTGACGTGAAACGGTCTGTGAATAACGGCTATATAACGTCCTCTGAGAATGTATCAATGATTGGAATGAGAGTTTAGATTACATAACCATGTATTCCTTAATCCGAAGTTTTCGAACTTTGTTGATTGAGAGAAACCGTAGGAATTGGCTATGATAAGTCCGTGAACCCAGTCCGTGAGCTCAGTCCGCGAACTGACGGAAGTTCTCTTACTGAGAATTTCTGCTGGGATTTTCCAAAAACTCGTTTGCGTGTTTAGTCCGCGAACTGGCGGAAGTCTCTTTGCCGAGATTTTCTACTGAGTTTGGAAAACTCTGTCGGTTGCCTTAAGTCCGCGAACTTGTTTGTGAGCTTAAGTGGTTATGATCTAAAGATGTGCTCTGAACATGAAACTTCAATTACTAAGGAATGCTTTATGCAAACCGTGGCTATAAAGTTCATGAGCCAATTCATCGAATCGAATCATCTTTGTTTCAATTATGTCTTGTGTAGTAACATAAGATCTCATAGAAATTGAATAACTCTCTAACTAGTTCATTTGAGTCAATTGAACTAGTTATGGTGAAGAAGAACTTGGTTAATATGAAATGTTCATATGGTTAACCTTTTAGGTTACTATGTTGAACCAACATACATGTACACGTTTGGGCATGGTTTTCATAAACCCAGTAAACGTCTACCCAAGTGTGTGTGACAAGCTAAGTTTTCGATCTAACGGTTGAGAAATATTAGCTTGAATCTAAATCAGGTTTTCATCTAACGGTGAATATGGATTGCTTTGTAACTAAGGAAAAACCCTGATTTGAGGGATATATAAAGGAGACATCTAGCATTGTGAAAAACTAATCCCCACACGTCTGTGTGATACTAGTGCGCTCGCTAGAGTCGATTCTCCTTTAGCCTTTGGTTTTCTTTTCTAAAACCAGGTTAACGACTTAAAGACTTCATTGGGATTGTGAAGCCAGACCGATACTACTTTTATCATGGTTGTGTGATCTGATCTTGCATCTTCTATCGTACGAGTACAATCTTTGATTGACTTGAGATTGTGAGAGTTCTCCGATAGGCAAGATAAAGAAGTCACAAACATCTTCGTCTCGCTGTTTGTGATTCCTCGACAAACCGCTTGTGTAGTCAATAAGGATTGTTGAGAGGTGGTTGATTAATCTAGGTTGTTCTTCAGGAATATAAGACCGGATTATCAATTGGTTCTTGTTCACCTTGATTTTATATCTTAAGACGGAACAAAACCTAGGGTTTTTCTATGGGAGACCGATTTATCCTTTGGTAGACTTTTCTGTGTGAGACAGATTTGTTTATTATCAAGTCTGCGATTTTGGGTTATAACAACTCTTAGTTGTGGGTGAGATCAGCTAAGGGAATCAAGTGCGCAATGTCCTGCTGGGATCAGAAGCGTAGGAGTACAACTGTACCTTGAATTAGTGGGAGACTGATTGGGGTTCAACTATAGTCCAGTCCGAAGTTAGCTTGTAGTAGGCTAGTGTCTGTAGCGGCTTAATACAGTGTGTATTCAATCTGGACTAGGTTTCGGGCTTTTTCTGCATTTGCGGTTTCCTCGTTAACAAAACTTCTGGCGTCTGTGTTATTTCTTTTCCGCATTATATTTTATATAATTGAAATAATACAGGTTGTGCGTTAAGATCATCAATTGGAAATCCAACCTTTGGTTGTTGATTGATATTGATTGATCCTTGGATATTGGTCCTTGGTACCGTCCAAGTTATTCCTTGTGTTTGATTAAAGACTCGCTATTGTTTTAGCTTGAGTAAATCAAAACAAGCGAGAGTTATTTGACCATGATACATCCAAAGTCGGTAAGGATGTTGTCTTTAAAGCACAAAAGAACACTAAATTACTTTTCAAAGGCAAGAGTGTTCATGTCTCTGAGGATGATCAGTCTGAGGATGATTTTTCGGATGAAGATCTTAACAAATCAGTCTTCTTGATCACAAGACAGTTTAGGGATCTTCTGTTGAAGAGAAGTAAATGGTTTTCAAGAGACAAACCTGAGTCATCAGACAAACCTCACGGTCGCGTACCTCCTAAAAACAGGGATGCTGACGAGGATGATGACGAGGACATGCCTCAGTGCTTTAAGTGTAAGGGTTTTGACCATTTTGCTAACGAATGCCCAAATCGTAGAAAATACACTGAGAACAAAGGTCTAGCTGTAACACTTGATGAAATGTATGAAACCTATGATTCCGATGAAGATAGGAAATCAAGTGTAGGGTTTCTTTGTGAAAACATCAATTTTGATACTTGTAGCAATACATATATCAACCTAAATGGGTTCGGAGAAAAGGGAAACCCAATCAAGCTGGAAGATTCACTGAATCCGATAACTGAAAACCCTATCAGTGATGTTTCAGGATCAACAATATGCCTAGATGCTTGCACATCTCAGATGCCTGAATACTATCCAAGATTGACGTGCTCGTTTTGTTCGATGAAGGGACACGAACTATCAAGGTGTTACAAATACAAGCACCAAATAAGGCACGCCAACAAACTTTAACGAAGAGCAGATCGATTAGCAAGGAAGCTGAAACTTGCTCAGAAGACCGCCGAGGTATGTAGGATCTTATCTTCGTCTAAGAAGTTGGTTTCCAAGGATAGAATAAGACCATTTGAAAATAAAATATGGTTAAATCGTTTTGATACACAGAGATCAGAGGATTCCTCACATGAGGAAAAATATGGACAAATCGTTGTTCATCGCAACACAACTTGATTGTGTTGTTGGAAAAATCTTGTCTCATGTGCTTGTTCGAAAAGAGACAAGATTGAGTGCTGATCCAGGCTTCAGAAAAAAGTTTTTCCTTCTTTTCTTAGTTTTGTTATTTTTGTCTATCAAATAAAAGAAAGGGTTATTATCGACAATTCTACTATTTATAGGGTTTTAGAGTTGGGCGTATACGAACCTGTCAATAGGTTTCGAACCCTACATTCCTTTTTTCTTTTGACATCCTTTATAAGACTGCTTGTTGAGTTAAGTGATTCCATCACACAAATCCAGTTGTTCATAACTGTCCTCAAAGCACTATGTCGTCAGATGGAAAGGATGTCAACATGATTGTTAAGTCTTCAATCAAGGAAAAAGAGAAATCTCTTGTTTCTAAGTCCCTGAAAAGAAAAAGAAGGAATACAAGAAAACCCAGGGCTGTTCCTTCTAACTCTCAGAAGTTTTCAGATGTTCTTGATGAGTTAAAGGAAATAAGAAGGGAGATTTATGAAATAAAGACGTTCGTGTCTAAATCTTTGGAAATTTAGAGGACCCTAATTCGACCTCTTCATCCAAGACAGTTCGTGGGTATTGACCCTTATCTCCGTGAACCTTATGTCCCGATGGTTGTCGATAACAAGGAGTTCGGAAATGATAAAGAATTTCTCAAAGGAATTGTTTCCTAGTATGTCTTCTTTTTGGATTAGTTGGAAGAATAACTAGTGCTTTGAATAGCGAAGATTGTGACTACACATAGTTATTTTTGTTTTCATCTTCTTATGTTTATTTTTTAGGTTTATTGGTTTTTAAATTCTAAAAATATTTGGAGGATGATATTATTGCAGTATTTATCTGTTTTGAAGTATTGCAATATTTTTATGGGATATGTATTGTTTGTGTCCGTGAACTTGAAGGTCTCATATTGTGTCAAAAGTAAAGTCGTTCATAAATTGATATTCGTATTGATAAAAGGATGAATGGACTTTTGACAATTACAAAAGTATGCATATGCAGTCATTTATTTGATGGAAAATAAGATGGAATCTTTTGTTTGACAAGGATAAAGTCTATTATGTCGTTATGCAAATAGTGGTGGAAAATAGAATAGTTCCTTGTATGTTATCCACGGTATTGATCTTCATTGATCTATTTTGTTATGTTTTACCGTGAAGGCTCCATTGTGTATCTTATGTTGAGCACCTTACAACTATGTCGCTTAATGTTGGCCTTGTTGGTTGTTCCATGAGATGTTATATGTTGAGCATTCTTGAACTAAATTAATCATCTTGATTGGTTATTTAGTTATTTGCTCCGAAAATCTTCTTTTGTCGAGAAAAATCATTTGAAAATTAAATGGATTGCTTCGGTGATTAGTTTGGTTGTGTATTCCAATTAGATTAATTATAGGTTCTCTTGTATTTAATCTAGTTGAGTTTTTCATATATTCCACAAGTTCTTGTGTTGAGTATATGAACGGCTATACTAATCATGTTCTATTGGTTGATGTAGTCGTATATTCCGTAAGGTTTTCCTTATGTTTAGTATTTGAACGATTAAGGTAGTCATCTTCGTGTGGTTATCTTAGTCGTATCTCCGTGATTTTTCTTATGTTGAGCACAATCAATTAAATTGATCACTTTTGTGGTTTGATTTAGTTGCGTATTCTAATTAAATTAATCATGAGTTTACTTGTGATTAATTTGATTGAGTTTTGGATATAGAAAATCATTTCCAAGGTTTTTGGTGTCCAATTAAAAAATCCTTCTTTTCTTTCAAAATTAAGGTCGCTCTTGTTGTTCTTTCGGGAATGACATCAAATGGGGGAGAGTTCTTTTGAACTTGTGCTTAATGGTAATATCTTGCGGGGTATGCAGTTGTGGAAGTTTATAGGGGTTATCTTGTATCTTAAAACTCCTTGATGAATGTATTTAGCTTCGGCTTTATGATTGCATCTAAATTAAGTTGGTATGTATTTTTTCTTTTAGTCTATGAAATGTCTCTTGTGGAAATTTCATTATGATCCCTTTTTTTTACCTTTGCCAATTTTATTGACAAAAAGGGGGAGAAATAATGTAGTTCACACTACAAATACATATGTTCTTCGGATCATTGTGTAAGGGGGAGTGGTTTCCATTGTCGAGATGGAGTATTGACTAAGGCAGAGTGATACATATCACCATAGTATTGTTGTTAAAGTCGTGATGTAATTGGACTTTGATGTTACATAATGATACTATGATACTATATAACAATGATCGAGAATCTCGATTTCTCTCATTGTTATAGCTACGGATCTTCAACAACGGTGGTGCTAAACTTACAACCTTTGGGATCATTGGAGTACTTGGAAGGACGAAGATTTCAAGGAACGTTGAAGATTAGACGATTGAATAGGAGCCACTAAAGTTTATCTTTTTTGTATTCCATATGTATTAATAGTTTTGTCACTAAAATTGACAAAGGGGGAGATTGTTAGAGCATAGCTCGGTCAACCTCGCATGCATTGCTATATCAAGCATGTTTATCAATGTTAGTGATCAAAACTATGAGTCTTGATTTCTAGCCTATTATAGCTAAGTCTCGGACTAGGATAGAAAAGTGTAGTTGAGCTCAAGGACTTCATGGCGATTCATCATACAACGACGAAGATCTACTCAAGGAACCGTGGAACTTCATCAACAAAAAGGTATGTGGAGACTTGAACTTATCTATCACTCAAAAGTCTATCTATTCTATCTCCTAATTCTTATGAGACAAAAAGTCGTATGCTATATAGACTGGATCATACACATTAGACATTTCGAGCTGAGTATTCACTACTTATCTTTTTCTCGAAATCGTGTGTTGGTAAAGCGTTTTGGTTTGATCAAGTTTATCTTCACCTAGTGACGAAAGTCATGAAAAGTTTCAATTACTTTGAGAATTTCTCTGACGTGAAAGGGTCTGTGAATAACAGTTATATATCGTCCTCTGAGAATGTCTCAATGATTGGAATGAGAGTTTAGATTACATAACCATGTATTCCTTAATCCGAAGTTTTCGAACTTTGTTGATTGAGAGAAACCAGAGGAATTGGGTTTGCCAAGTCCGCGAACTGACGGAAGTTTTCTTACCGAGAATTTCTGCTGGGATTTTCCAAAAACTCGTTTGCGTGTTTAGTCCGCGAACTCAGTCCGCGAACCTAGTCTGCGAACTGGCGGAAGTCTCTTTGCCGAGATTTTCTGCTGAGTTTGGAAAACTCTGTCGGTTCCTTAAGTCCGCGAACTTGTTTCTGAGCTTAAATGGTTATGATCTAAAGATGTGCTCTGAACATGAAACTTAAATTACTAAGGAATGCTTTATGCAAACCGTGGCTATAAAGTTCATGAGCCAATTCATCGAATCGAATCATATTTGTTTCAATTGTATCTTGTGTAGTTACATAAGATCTCATAGCAATTGAACAACTCTCTAACTAGTTCATTTGAGTCAATTGAACTAGTTATGGTGCAGGATAACTAGGTTAATATGAAATGCTCATATGTTAACCTTTTGGATTACTATGTCGAACCAACATACACGTACACGTTTGGGCATGGTTTTCACAAACCCAGTAAACGTCTACCCAAGTGTGTGTGACAAGTTAAGTTTTCGATCTAACGGTTGAGAAATATTAGCTTGAATCTAAATCAGGTTTTCATCTAACGGTGAATATGGATTGCTTTGTAACTAAGGCAAAACCCTGATTTGAAGGCTATATAAATGAGACATCTAGCATTGTGCAAAACTAATCCCCACACGTCTGTGTGATAATAGTGCGCTCGCTAGAGTCGATTCTCCTTTAACCTTTGGTTTTCTTCTCTAAAACTAGGTTAACGACTTAAAGACTTCACTGGGATTGTGAAGTCAGACCGATACTACTTTTATCGTATTTGTGTGATCTGATCTTGCATCTTCTATCGTACGAGTACAATCTGAAAAAGCGGGGATCTAACAACACCACCCAATATTTTGCTTAGTAATCTGTATGGACAAACTCCAATATACTTTTTATGAGAATCAGCTAGTCAGTTAGACTCAATCAATAAAAAGATATATCAAAGTGTTTGTATCTAAATCTCTCGATTTGATCTTTAATCAAGCAAATGGAAATCTGCGAGTCTTTATAAAAGAGAGATAACTTGGACGGTACCAAAGACCAATGTCCAAGGATCAATCAATATCAATCAACAACCAAAGGTTGGATTTCCAATTGATGATCTTTAACGCACAACCTGTATTATTTCAATTATATAAAGAATATAATGCGGAAAAGAAATAACACAGACACCAGAAGTTTTGTTAACGAGGAAACCGCAAATGCAGAAAAACCTCGGGACCTAGTCCAGATTGAATACACACTGTATTAAGCCGCTACAGACGCTAGCCTACTACAAGCTAACTTCGGACTGGACTATAGTTGAACAATAATCAGTCTCCTACCGATCCAAGGTACAGTTGTACTCCTACGCCTCTGATCCCAGCAGGATACTGCGCACTTGATTCCCTTAGTTGATCTCACCCACAACCAAGAGTTGCTGCAACCCAAAATCGCAGACTTGATAATAAACAAACTGTCTCACATAGAAAAGTCTATCAAAGGATAAATCTGTCTCCCACAGATAAACCCTAGGTTTTGTTCCGTCTTAAGATACGAAATCAAGGTGAAAAGGAACCAATTGATAATCCGGTCTTATATTCTCGAAGAATAACCTAGATTAATCAATCACCTCTCTACAATCCTTCCTAACTACACAAACGATTTGTTGAGGAATCACAAACAGTGAGACGAAGATGTTTGTGACTTCTTTATCTTGCCTATCGGAGAACTCTCACGATCTCAAGCCAATCAAAGATTGTACTCGTGCGATAGAAGATGCAAGATCAGATCACACAACTACGATAAAAGTAGTATCAGTCTGGCTTCACAATCCCAATGAAGTTTTTAAGTCGTTAACCTGGTTTTAGAGAAGAAAACCAAAGGTTAAAGGAGAATCGACTCTAGCGAGCGCACTAGTATCACACAGACGTGTGGGGATTAGTTTTGCACAATGCTAGATGTCTCATTTATATAGCCTTCAAATCAGGGTTTTTCCTTAGTTACAAAGCAATCCATATTCACCGTTAGATGAAAACCTGATTTAGATTCAAGCTAATATTTCTCAACTGTTATATTGAAAACTTAGCTTGTCACACACACTTGGGTAGACGTTTACTGGGTTTGTGAAAACCATGCCCAAATGTGTACGTGTATGTTGGTTCAACATAGTAAACCAAAAGGTTAACCATATGAGCATTTCATATTAACCTTGTTCTTCTTCACCATAACTAGTTCAATTGACTCAAATGAACTAGTTAGAGAGTTGTTCAATTGCTATGAGATCTTATGTAACTACACAATACACAATTGAAACAAAGATGATTCGATTGAATCGTCTCATGAACTTTATATCCACGGTTTGCATAAAGCATTCCTTATTAATTTAAGTTTCATGTTCAGAGCACATCTTTAGATCATAACCTCTTAAGCTCACAAAAAAGTTCGCGGACTTAAGACAACGGGTGGAGTTTTCCAAACTCAGCAGAAAATCTCGGTAAGAGACTTTCGCCAGTTCGCGGACTTACACGCAAACGAGTTTTTGGAAAATCTCAGCAGAAATTCTGGGTACAAGAACTTCCGTCAGTTCGCGGACTGAGTTCACGGACTGGGTTCGCGGACTTGGCAAAGCCAATTCCTCCGGTTTCTCTCAATCAACAAAGTTCGAAAACTTCGGATTGTGGAATACATGGTTATGTAATCTAAACTCTCATTCCAATCATTGAGACATTCTCAGAGGACGTTATATAGTCGTTATTCACAGACCATTTCGCGTCAGAGCAATTCTCAAAGTAATTGAAACTTTTCATGACTTTCGTCACTAGGTGAAGATAAACTTGATCAAAACGAAACGCTTTACCAACACATGATTTCGAGATATAGATAGGCGAGATATACTCGGCTCGAAATATCAAATGTGTATGATCCAGTCTATATAGCATACGACTTTTGTCTCATACGAAGTAGGAGATAGAAGAGATAGACTTTTGAGTGATATATAAGTTCAAGTCTCTACATACCTTTTTATTGATGAAGTTCCACGGTTCCTTGAGTAGATCTTCGTCGTTGTATGATGAATCACCATGAAGTCCTTGAGCTCAACTACACTTTTCTATCCTAGTCCGAGACTTAGCTATGTAGGCTATAAATCAAAACTCATAGTTTTGATCACTAACATTGACAAACATGCTTGAGATAGTAACGCATGCGAGGTCGACCGAGCTATGCTCTAACAATCTCCCCCTTTGTAAATTTTAGTGACAAAACTATTAATACATATGGAATACAAAAAAGATAAACTTTAGTGGCTCCTATTCCATCGTCTAATCTTCAACGTTTCCTTAAATCTTCGTCCTTCCAAGTACTCCAATGATCCCAAAGGTTGCAAGTTTAGCATCACCGTTGTTGAAGATCTGTATCTATAACAATGAGAGAAATCGAGATTCTCGATCATTATTATACAGTGTTATAGTATTATTATGTAACATCAAAGTCCAATTGTATCACGACTTTAACAATAATACTATGGTGATATGTATCACTCCCCCTTAGTCAATACTCCATCTCGGTCATGGAAACCACTCCCCCTTACACAATGATCTAAAAACCATATGTATTTGTAGTGTGAACCACAATATTTCTCCCCCTTTTTGTCAATAAAATTGGCAAAGGTACAAGAACGGGATCATAATGAAATTTCCACAAGAGACATTTCATAGACTTAAAGAAAAATACATACCAACTTAATTTAGATGCAATCATAAAACCGAAGCTAAATGCAATTATCAAGGAGTTTTAAGATACAATATAACCACTATAAAATTCCACAGCCGCACACCCCGTAAGATATTACCATTAAACACAAGTTAAAAAGAACTCTCCTCCATTTGATGTCATTCCCGAAAGAATAACAAGAGCGACCTTAATTTCGAAAGAAAAGAAGGATTTTTAAATTGGACACCAAAAACCATAGAAATGATTTTCTATATCCAAAACTCAACTAAATTAATCACAAGAAAACCCATGATTAATTTAATTGGAACACGCAACTAAATCAAACCACAAAAGTGATCAATTTAATTGAAGGTGCTCAACATAAGTAAACTTACGGAGCTACGACTAAGGTAATCATACGGAGACGACTAACTTAATCGTTCACATACTCAACACAAGGATAAACCTTACGGAATATACGACTAAATCAACCAATAGAACATGATTAGTATAGCCGTTCATATACTCAATACAAGAACTTGTGAAATATATGAAAACTCAACTAGACTAATTACAAGAGAACTTATAATTAATCTGATTGGAATGGAAACAACCAAACTAATCACAAAAGTAATCAATTTAATTGTCAAAGGATTTGCTCGACAAAACAAGACTTTCGGAGCAAATAACTAAATAACCAACCAAGATGATTAATTTAGTTCATAATGCTCAACATATAGCATCTTATGGAACAACCAACAAAGCCAATAAGAAAAATCGACTTACTTGTATCGTGCTCAACATAAGACACACAATGGAGCCTTCACGGTAAAACATAACAAAATGGATCAATGAAGATCAATACCGTGGATAACATACAAGGATCTATTCTATTTTCCATCACTATATGCATAATGACATAATAGACTTTATCCTTGTCACACAAAAGATTTTATCCTATTTTCCATCAAGTAAATGACTGCATAAGCATAACTTTTGTATTTGTCAAAAGTCCATTCGTCCTTTCATCAATACGAATACCAATTTATGAACGACTTTACTTTTGACAATATAGGGGACCTTCAAATTCACGGATGCAAACAATACATATCCCATAAACAATTGCAATATCACAAAATCATAAAGATTAATACTGCAATAACAATCTTTGCCCTTAGAAATTATAATCAATCTTTTTCGCACGGATTTATACCAAGAGTGGTTACCAATAGCGTATAAAAAGATTTCCTTCACAAAAAAGAACATACAAAGTCATTGACGCCTATGCACCATAGTTCACATGAGATGATTGTGAACACTCAAGAATATATAGCAATGTGAACTACTACCCATTCTCGAACTTCCTTCTTTGTGATTCACCAACATCACTCTTGTAACAGCCACAAAATAGCTTAGAATGATATTTCTCCAAGAATCCCAGTGCCCAAGTCCAAGAGAATAGAAAAAGTGCAACGAAACAGAGCAAACACTAAAAAAAAAGAGACAGGACAAAGACCAATATTAACTCATCCAAATTCAACAATTCTCATCTCCATTTTGAAGGGAATTCAATAAGAAAGAAAATTCAAAAAGAATGAGGTAAATCCGAGTTCGGACGAAGAAGTTACGGCCAAAACAAGTTTACCGAATATCGACGTCAAGTATGCATACGGGTTTGCGAACTTAAACCCCTAGATTTTGATTTTGAATGCTGTTATGCATACTTGGTATGTGTACCATGTAGTCCAAACATCCCGAACTATTATTTTCAAACCTAAACATTTAAGAACCTTAACAGATCAAGTTAGGTAGAAATGAACGATAAACAAGATTATTATAAGTATTCTAAGCAAATAAGAGTACAAATCTTGCTCAAGTTTATGGACATACCTTTTTAGATGAATCCAATCGAATTTTACCGCCTTACCGAACATAATCTGTGTGCCCCAATTCTTGTGCTTCCCTCACTATATACAAAGCATGGCATTCCTTGGTGAGGATGCACTTCCAACACAATCAAGTTGCGTTGGGGTGAACAAAGCCTTTCTCACCACAAGTGATCTTTGGATTATCATGAAAGAGATCACTTTTAGAACCTTTCACATCCAATTCCATTTTTCCAAAAAACTTGTTAAGTTCCAACATCATGGATACTGCCTTTTCGATAGTCATGGAGTTATCTGGAAGATCATTCCTTTTCACACTCAAAACATCATTGTCTTTCTTCAGTATCCACTTCTGAGTGCGTTTAGGAACAGTCAGAACCTTCTTCCCATCACTCTTTTCTAGAATTCTTGGAAGAGAATTGGATTGACTATTCTTTTGCACGTTAGTCTTTCTCCAATTGGGAGCATCATATCTTGTCTTCGTCTTTACGAAGTTAACCTTTTGATAACCATTACGATTATGAAAAGGATTCGTATGACGTTTATAGGCAAATATAGGTCTATCATAGCACTGATTCCTTTACCTAAAGGTTGGACAATTACAACCTGTAACGTTAAGAGGATCAGTCTTAACGTATGATCTTGGTTTCACAACTTCTTGTGATGCCCAAAAAAGAACATCATGAAGTTTCTCTTTCCTTATACGGAAACGACATCTACTTTCTAGGTGACCTTTATTTCCGCAATAGTGGCAAACATAAGGAATGTTCTTACCTCGATCCGTGTATGCTAACTTTGGAGGTTGATAAACTTTGCTCTTTTGAACCTTAACTGCCGGAGAGGGTATTTCACTTTTGCCTTCAGTGGAAACATTTTGTTGAGAAAAATCACTAGCCTTGATAAATTTTACCTCTTTGCTAGTACTTGGAGCATCTATTCCCTTATAGCCCAATCCTCGTGTATCACGACGATTTTTACTTGCTCCTAGCATAGTGGTTAATTTGCTTGAACTAGTATTGAACTTTTTCAAGTCATCTTCCAACATCTTGATTTTATCAAGAGCATCAGCTAAATCGGCCTCAAGGCGTTTTTCTCGAGTGAGATACGCGCTTTCTCTGTCGTCAAAACTTGTTTGCTGGAAGTTAAACCTTGCTTTAGATTATGCAAGTTTCTCTTCCAACAAAAAGTACTTTTGATAAAGATTATCACATTCAAGTGACTTCATACATAGGTTTTCCTCAGAATCCTTGAGGATCGATTCGGTAGATGATAGACACATTTATGTGCCTAAATTGTCCTCAATGTTTCGTATTGTTGGTACTCGTTTTCGTCCTTATTATGGTGTTTTGTGTATTTTTAGGTATTTTTGGAAAATAAATATTGTTGGAAAAATCGGCTCGAAAAATCACTCGGAACACCCCTGGAGGACACTTGCTATACGGAGCCCATATTTGGTTAAGGGGCACCTCAATTACTAAGGGGCACCCAAAAAAGCAGCTGCTATTCGCACCCCACAACTGGTTAGGGGGACACCATCTTCTTCGTTTGAAACTTAAAAAATTGGCGGGAAAAATGTGGCAGCTCTCTGAGAATTTTCGATCGAAATTTGAGGATGCTATAGTGTGATTCAATGGCTAAAACTTCACGGGAACACTTGACTGAGATATACAGGCGTGGTATGGGCTTCAAAATCATCCGGATTTGGTTGGATTATCGGCAATGAAGAAAACAGGGTTGCTCGGGTTTTGGTTGCTCCATCACGAGTTCTGTGTAGTTGGCGTGTGGATTGATAGAGTTTTACTTCTGGTGGAACGTGAAAACAATGCCCTGAGAGTATATCGACATCAGCAGGCGTGTGAAGAGGCGAGAAAGGAAAGAAAATTTCCTTTATTATTTTTTCTTTACTGTCGAGATATGGGAAGATTTTCTGGAGTAATGAGCGAAGATTCTTAGTCCAAAGGTGTATAAATAGGCTACTGGGGTCGAGCAGAAGGGGTACGGAGAGTTTGGGGAGAGTTCTAGAGCACGACAGAGTAAACACCAAAGTTGCAGAGCTGCCATTTTCTGCTACTGCATTTCTGAAGAACACGAAGAACGGACTGCCAAAGACAGTCGTTTTCCAACAGTGACAACGACGCTTAATGTGGGTCTTAGAAAAACAGTATCAGTAACACATACTGTGGGTCGTAGTTCCCTGATTTGTAACACTTATAACTGTTACAAACCCGGTTTTATTGTATTTCTCATATTTTCATCATTTGTAAACCATTTTTGAGCATCAATGAAATTCTTTGAGAGGTTTTCCAACATGATGAGCGGCTAATTCTCCCACAACCAAGACAACGAGGAAGCTATTTACGCATGAATAATTGGTAACTATTTTATTTTCTCTAATATTTAATTATAATTCACTCAATCACTGCTTTTGCTGAGTTTTAAATTGTTTGCGTAATTTTCCTAATCAGTTGTGATTCAATTAGATAGGTTATGCTTTGTTTAGATAATCTATGCTTAAGAGATACAATTGATGTTTGAGAATTTTCTTGATTATTAGTGAGTTAAGATATAAAGGACTTAAAAGATAATTAGAGTTTTGGATTATTTACCATCAATAATTCATGTGTAATAGTGGAATCAGTGTCTTGGTTGTTTTCTCATACCTCTCGCCCACTTTGTTAATATTTTTTTGTATATAATTTTATTAAATCTTTAAATTTAATCTTCACAAGTCCGAGAGTTTGAACCTCATTACTACAACATCATTGAAAATACCATCATTTTGGCGCCGCCGACGCGGATTTGTGCTTAGGTAGAATTTTTAGGTTTTTTTTATTTCATTTGTTCTTTTTACGTTTCTTTGGGTGTGTATTTGTATTACAGGTCTGAAGTTGGATACTAAAGACTTGGAATCAAAGCTTAAAGCCAAAAGAGAAGGAAAAGGACAAAGCAAAAAAAAAGGAGAGAACTTATTTTTATTTTTTTTAGAGACCTTCCATTTTTGTAATTTTTTTTTTATTTCTTTTCTTTTGCACTTTATTTGGACTTTGGACTTGGACAATTATTTTTTTTAAACCCTAAGGAAGGGTACATTAAATATAAAAATGTTTGCAGGGAAGGACGACGATTACAATATCGTCTCGGCCCCTCGGGTTCGCACATGACATAGGAGTCGTGGCCCGAGTCGACTTCAGCGGTTTTGCGCCCGTCTGGTACGGGAGGTAAGATTTCGAAACACCCGCGAATCCCTTGTCAGCGGGTTTATTGTATGCCTTAAGGTGAATATATGCTGAGGATTTGAATACGGTTGTTTTAATTTCCTAGTAAAGGGCAAGGCCTGTCCAAATTAAGATAAGGACTCGGATTTCATCACCGTTTCCTTCTTCCCCGCTTTAGGAAAACAAAACCAAACGCGAACCTAAGCTTAAAATTTTGACTAGAACGAGACCTATAAGGTAACGAGCTTAATAGGAAAGTCGTTCAAAAAGTATTGGCTACTCTTTTGAGCATACTTTGAAGTTCATGATGGTTTCTGCGAGTTGAATGCGTGACTGCGCCGCCTTATAATACCGGTGAGACCTTGGGTATCAAATCTCCTCGCAGCTTCCCTCGTCTCAATTCAACTTACTTAAACTCGGATTGATTCCAGAGAGGTTTGCTCAGATTGTAACGAATCCCTTTTCGAAAGATTAGAAGATGGTCTAGAAACAATCTAAGTGGAGCCATCATGCTTGTTGTTTGCTAGATTTTATAGGTTTGATTTGGTCGAGTCAGTCTTGTTTGTGATTGTGTAGAATTCCCTTGCAATTAAGAATGTCGAACTGGTATGATAGAAGCCAATACAATGATTATCGACCTGAATTTGAATATGGACATCATCCTTTTTATGACCATGTTGGGAATAGTGGTTGGGAATGCCATCCTTTGGAAGGATATGGGTCATACCCCGGTGAGCCCAATTACTATCCACACATGCATCAGTCTTACGAGCAAGAATATTATAGTACTAGTTCTTCGTCTCTAGAGGATACAATCAAACTATTGAAAAGTAGTCCTTTTTATGATCCCTCTGTTCCTATTCCTCCTTTAGAAGAGTCCCTCAGGAAGTTAGCTGAGTCGACGCGTAAGTTAGCTGAGATTAATAGTATAATTATAGACGAAAGAACTACAATAATGAGTGAACCTTATTTAGAAGACAACCTCAAGCGGATAGCTGAGACGAACGAAAGAATTGCTCGAAATTACTTGAATTGCCAATATAGTGTATCCAATAATACCCTTGAGAATGAAGATAGTTATTCACATAATCAAGATAACAAGGTTAGAATTGGTAGCACTACTTGTTTTGATGAGGTTCGATCTTTTTCATGTTATTATGATGAGGATAGTGTTGATAGAGAATCATACTTATGTAGGAATGGTGATCAGGAAATGGTTACTCCAATTGAGTTTTACAATGATAATATTATTTCTAGTTCAAATTCAAATAATTTTAATAATTATTCACCTATTCAAAAGGACGAGGATTTGACTAGAGATACCCTCGTTTTAGACGATGTAGTATTTCCTGTTTACAAAGCCGATAATGATTCAGAGGAACGATTTTATTCTGAGAATAATGTTTTAGAGTCTAGCGATTTAGAAACAATAGTCTTAGAAGAAGAAGATGAACTCGTAGATCTTTTAAATATGAGTGAGGATGCATCACCTGAGTATAACCTAACAGAAGCAATTGACCATTTTCAGGATTCCGATGATCTAGAAATTAGGGAAATTGTAGTTAGTCTACCTAGAGACACCCAAAACTCTAAGTTTGGGGGTGATTATCATTCTCCCTGTGCTTTACCTTTAACTCTTAGAAAGTTCCCTCGTGTAGGGCTTGACATTTGTGCCTCAACCATCGTACAAGATTATCTCCATACACGTTTTCCCGAACCTAATAATGTCCAGAAAGAAGTCATTAGAAACCCATCCTCTGGTTGATGTGGTTTCCCAGGCTATGATACCCTTATTGACTTTGTTTTCCCACCAAATAGTTTTCTTCCAAATGTGGGAACGTTTATATTTCAAATGTGTCGAATATTTAGTTGTGAGACTAAACCTAAATGCTTTAGGAAATTAGAATCAACACATTTTCTTAAGAATGACCTACCCTCACTGTGGTCAATTTTGTAAGTCAAACCTGATTGACTTAGAGGATCCTCAATTATTTAGGTTATTATTATGTGCTTCTAAATTTTTATTTGAGTTTTTACAGACTCTAGGACCTAATAATTCGGATCTCACTTTTGAGGAGTTGCAGCCTAAAGAAATATATTTAGACCCTTTTATAGAACCTGAACCTGAACCACAATTAGATGTAGTTGTCTTAATCAGGAAACTAGGTAAGGGCATGCTAGTCTTGTTCATTTTCTTGGTTTACTGCAGTTTCCTTTGGTCAGCTCTATTTGGTTTTGAAGACCCACAGTTATTCCGGCTACTGTTATACGGTTCGAGTTGACTAATCCTTTCCTAAGTCTGGCTGAAGACTTTAAACTTAGCACTTCTTGGGAGGTAACCCATGCTCATGCAACATGGTAATATCTTTCCTTAACTCTTTTTCTTCAAGTGGTAACAGTTTCTCCTTGTTCATGCTTTTAATTTTATCTTTAGAACATCGAGGACAATGTTAGATTTAAGTTTGGGGGTGGGGAAGAACTTTTTAGTTGCACTTTTGAAACTTCTAGCGTCACATGGTATCCGGTTAGCTAAGTTTACATACTGTTTCTCACCGAAAAGATAGAAATTGGAATGCTAGGGATAACAACCTTTTGAGACATTAGAGAAAAAGACATTGAGATCCTTGAAATTCAGGAGAGAACTTGTTCCTTTTAGAGGGTAACCGTGATGGACCTAACCATACATGATGGAAAGGCAAGTAGGTCAGGAAATGCCAGAAAGACAAAGCAACCTCACAATGTAGTCTTAGTTACTGGATTGCGACTCTCTCTCAGTAGAAACTTATCATCATCAACAAGCGGAGCGACATCAAAATCTATGAAGAAAGTTGAAGACGTTTTAGGTTTAGAAGCAACAATAGAAAAGAATAATTCAAAAATCAAAGTTGAAGTTATAAGAGCAAATGATATAAGTTGTTAGAATCCATGATACCAAGACATCACAAGTTGCGAAGATCCAAGTTTTGAAAGTCCTTCTCTCATGGCCATGTAAATTGTTGTCTTGTAATTTTTGTTTCCAAAAAAAAAAAAAAAAAAAAAAAAAAAAAAAAAAAAATCATCGTTACGTTTTGTTCAATAAGGCCAAAGGGAAGTAGAAATTTATAAGTCAAGCAAGAAATCGAAGAGAAGAGTTAATTGTCAAGGTTCTATGAGGTTCGATAGTTTATCATCAACAGTTGAAGACCGAAGAAGACGTTGTTTCTACTGAGCACTATGAGAGAGTCGAAGAAAGATACATTTGGTTGCTTTGTTAGTCCGCTTTCAATCTGGCACAAGATCTTTCTAGCACTGGTTTAACTCATCACACGTAATTAGTCCAGCTGTGTAGCAGATGTCCCTCTCATCTTTATCTCTCTCCTAATCTTATCCAGCTGTAAAGCAGCGGACGCATCTTACAATGTTTATCTAGCTGTGTAGCGGATATCTCTTTATCTAGCAGTGTTGCGGATGTGTCTCCCCTTTTCTTCAGTCAGCTTTAGAGCTGGTACCTTTAATTTCTCTGGCATTCTAGTTACTTGGAGATAGGTTGAGAATATGTATGTCCTCATAGCTCTTTGGATACTTGTGACCAATTAGAAGTCATGGTTTTGTGGGTACACCTCTGGTAAACCCTCCCGAGATTAACTCGGTTTTATGTGCCTAAATTGTCCTCAATGTTTCGTATTGTTGGTACTCGTTTTCGTCCTTATTATGGTGTTTTGTGTATTTTTAGGTATTTTTGGAAAATAAATATTATTGGAAAAATCGGCTCGAAAAATCACTCGGAACACCCCCCGGAGGACACTTGCTATACGGAGCCCATATTTGGTTAAGGGGCACCTCAATTACTAAGGGGCACCCCAAAAAGGCAGCTGCTATTCGCACCCCACAACTGGTTAGGGGGACACCATCTTCTTCGTTTGAAACTTAAAAAATTGGCGGGAAAAATGTGGCAGCTCTCTGAGAATTTTCGATCGAAATTTGAAGATGTTATAGTGTGATTCAATGGCTAAAACTTCACGGGAACACTTGACTGAGATATACAGGCGTGGTATGGGCTTCAAAATCATCCGGATTTGGTTGGATTATCGGCAATGAAGAAAACAGGGTTGCTCGGGTTTTGGTTGCTCCATCACGAGTTCTGTGTAGTTGGCGTGTGGATTGATAGAGTTTTACTTCTGGTGGAACGTGAAAACAATTCCCTGAGAGTATATCGCCATCAGCAGGCGTGTGAAGAGGCGAGAAAGGAAAGAAAATTTCCTTTATTATTTTTTCTTTACTGTCGAGATATGGGAAGATTTTCTGGAGTAATGAGCGAAGATTCTTAGTCCAAAGGTGTATAAATAGGCTACTGGGGTCGAGCAGAAGGGGGACGGAGAGTTTGGGGAGAGTTCTAGAGCACGACAGAGTAAACACCAAAGTTGCAGAGCTTCCATTTTCTGCTACTGCATTTCTGAAGAACACGAAGAACGGACTGCCAAAGACAGTCGTTTTCCAACAGTGACAACGACGCTTAATGTGGGTCTTAGAAAAACAGTATCAGTGACACATACTGTGGGTCGTATTTCCCTGATTTGTAACACTTATAACTGTTACAAACCCGGTTTTATTGTATTTCTCATATTTTCATCATTTGTAAACCATTTTTGAGCATCAATGAAATTCTTTGAGAGGTTTTCCAACATGATGAGCGGCTAATTCTCCCACATCCAAGGCAATGAGGAAGCTATTTACGCATGAATAATTGGTAACTATTTTATTTTCTCTAATATTTAATTATAATTCACTCAATTACTGCTTTTACATAGTTTTAAATTGTTTGCATAATTTTCCTAATCAGTTGTGATTCAATTAGATAGGTTATGCTTTGTTTAGATAATCTATGCTTAAGGGATACAATTGATGTTTGAGAATTTTCTTGATTATTAGTGAGTTAAGATATAAAGGACTTAAAAGATAATTAGAGTTTTGGATTATTTACCATCATTAATTCATGTGTAATAGTGAAATCAGTGTCTTGGTTGTTTTCTCATACCTCTCGCCCACTTTGTTAATATTTTTTTGTATATAATTTTATTAAATCTTTAAATTTAATCTTCACAAGTCCGAGAGTTTGAACCTCATTACTACAACATCATTGAAAATACCATCAGTAGAACGAATCGAAAAATAAACACCTGCGTAACATCTTCTCAATTTCTTGTTTTCTCGACAGAGAGGAGTCAGAAGAGGTGTGACATGAGAAGTTGTAATCTTCTTCATATTCCACGAATCCAAAAACTTAACATACTCTGAGACTTCCTCATCAACATCTCTATCAATATTTGAATCACCTTCATCAGAAAGTTCATCCAACTGTTCTTCTAGGAGAGTTTCCCAATCAACAGTTTTTACATCAAGAGAATGTTTGGATATTGACTTAGATGTGACAGTTCTCTCAGGTGAATCCAAGCTTTTAGAATCATCTGGTAATTTCTGAACTGGTACGTTATTAGAGATAGACTCGTCCATAATCAGATCGCTACAAACACAGACTTATAAGGTCTTTAACGTGTTTTCCTGCTCTGATACCAATTGAAAAAGCGGGGGTCCAACAACACCACCCAATATTTCGCTCATCAATCTGTATGGACTAACTCCGAAATACTTTGCTAGAGAATCAACTAGACAGTCAGATTCAACCTAGATAAAAGTATCTCAAGGAGTTAATATCTCTCTCTTGATTTGATTTTTACTCAAGATAAAAACAATAGCGAGTCTTTATCAAATACAAGGAATAACATGGGCGGTACCAAAGACCAATGTCCAAGTGTTAATCAATGAAATCGAAAACCACAAGGTCGGATCTCCAATCGATTAACCTTTAACGCACAACCTGTATTATTTCAATTATAAAGATAAACAATATAATGCGGAAAATGAAATAACACGGACACCAGAAATTTTGTTAACGAGGAAACCGCAAATGCAGAAACACCCCGGGACCTAGTCCAGATTGAATACACACTGTATTAAGCCTCTACAGACACTAGCCTACTCCAAGCTAACTTCGGAATGGACTATAGTTGAACCCCAATCAGTCTCCCAATAATTCAAGGTACAGTTGTACTCTTACGCCTCTGATCCCAGCAGGACACTGCGCACTTGATTCCCTTAGCTGATCTCACCTACAACGAAGAGTTGCTGCAACCCAAAATCGCAGACTTGATAATAAACAAATCTGTCTCACACAGAAAAGTCTATCAAAGGATCTCCCACAGAAAAACCGTAGGTTTTGTTCCATCTTAAGATATAAAATCAAGGTGAACAAGAACCAATTGATAATCCGGTCTTATATTCCCGAAGAACAACCTAGATTAATCAATCACCCCTCAACAATCCTTCTTGACTACACAAGCGGTTTGTCGAGGAATCACAAACAGTGAGAGGAAGATGTTTGTGACTCCTTTATCTTGCCTATCGGAGAACTCTCATGATCTCAAGCCAATCAAAGATTGTACTCGTACGATAGAAGATGCAAGATCAGATCACACAACTACGATAAAAGTAGTATCGGTCTGGCTTCACAATCCCAATAAAGTCTTTAAGTCGTTAACCTGGTTTTAGAGAAGAAAACCAAAGGTTAAAGGAAAATCGACTACATCGAGCGCACTAGTATCACACAGACGTGTGGGGATTACTTTTGCACAATTCTAGATGTCTCCTTTATATAGCCTTCAAATCAGGGTTTTTCCTTAGTTACAAAGCAATCCATATTCATCGTTAGATGAAACCTGATTTAGATTCAAGCTAATATTTCTCAACCGTTAGATCGAAAACTTAGCTTGTCGCACACACTTGGGTAGACGTTTACTAAGTTTGTGAAAACCATGCCCAAACGTGTACGTGTATGTTGGTTCAACATAGTAACCCAACAGGTTAACCATATGAGCATTTCATATTAACCTTGTTCTTCTTCACCATAACTAGTTCAATTGACTCAAATGAACTAGTTAGAGAGTTGTTCAATTTCTATGAGATCTTATGTAACTACACAAGACACAATTGAAACAAAGATGATTCGATTCGATTGAATCGGCTCATGAACTTTATAACCACGGTTTGCATAAAGCATTCCTTAGTAATTTAAGTTTCATGTTCAGAGCAATCTTTAGATCATAACCTCTTAAGCTCACAAACAAGTTCGCGGACTTAAGACAACCGGTGGAGTTTTCCAAACTCAGCAGAAAATCTCGGAAAAGAGACTTTCGCCAGTTCGCGGACTTATACGCAAACGAGTTTTTGGAAAATCCCAGCAGAAATTCTCGGTAAAAGAACTTCCGTCAGTTCGCGGACTGAGTTCACGAACTGGGTTCGCGGACTTGGCAAAGCCAATTCCTCCGGTTTCTCTCAATCAACAAAGTTCGAAAACTTCGGATTAAGGAATACATGGTTATGTAATCTAAACTCTCATTCCAATCATTGAGACATTCTCAGAGGACGTTATATAGCCGTTATTCACAGACCGTTTCACGTCAGAGCAATTCTCAAAGTAATTGAAACTTTTCATGACTTTCGTCACTAGGTGAAGATAAACTTGATCAAAGCGAAACGCTTTACCAGCACATGATTTCGAGATATAGATAGGCGAGATATACTCAGCTCGAAATATCAAATGTGTCTGATCCAGTCTATATAGCATACGACTTTTGTCTCATAAGAAGTAGGAGATAGAAGATATAGACTTTTGAGTGATAGATAAGTTCAAGTCTCCACATACCTTTTTGTTGATGAAGTTCCACGGTTCCTTGAGTAGATCTTCGTCGTTGTATGATGAATCGCCATGAAGTCCTTGAGCTCAACTACACTTTTCTATCCTAGTCCGAGACTTAGCTATGTAGGCTAGAAATCAAGACTCATAGTTTTGATCACTAACATTGACAAACATGCTTGAGATAGCAACACATGCGAGGTCAACCGAGCTATGCTCTAACACGATCTTTGATTGACTTTAGATCGTGAGAGTTCTCCGTTAGGCAAGATAAAGAAGTCACAAACATCTTCGTCTCACTGTTTGTGATTCATCGACAAACCGCTTGTGTGGTCAAGAAGGATTGTTGAGAGGTGATTGATTAATCTAGGCTATTCTTCGGGAATATAAGACCGGATTATCAATTGGTTCCTGTTCACCTTGATTTTATATCTTAATACGGAACAAAACCTAGAGTTTTTCTGTGGGAGACAGATTTATCCTGATAGACTTTTCTGTGTGAGACATATTTGTTTATTATCAAGTTTGCGATTTTGGGTTGCAGCAACTCTTAGTTCTGGGTGAGATCACCTAAGGGAATCAAGTGCGCAGTGTCCTGCTGGGATCAGAGGCGTAGGAGTACAACTGTACCTTGAATTAGTGGGAGACTGATTGGGGTTCAAGTATAGTCCAGTCCGAAGTTAGCTTGTAGTAGGCTAGTGTCTGTAGCGGCTTAATACAATGTGTATTCAATCTGGACTAGGTCCCGGGGTTTTTCTGCATTTGCGGTTTCCTCGTTAACAAAACTTCTGGTGTCTGTGTTATTTCTTTTCCGTATTATATTTTATATAATTGAAATAATACAGGTTGTGCGTTAAGATCATTGATGTATTTTCAAATGGTTGTAGAGATAGTGGTAAAAAGGTTCTTTTCAGACTTGTGAAGGTAACAAAATTTCTAGATTTAAATAAAATTTAGGAAAATAGCAAACTGACGTAAACTTTTATGGAGAAATAGGGGTTAAGATTCCACCATTCAACAATACTTATGTGATCTAATATTTTTTTACTATGCAATTTAAATAATTGGGTTGATTCTAAATATTGCCAAAAGCAGATTTTCCAAAAAAAATCAAATGTTAATCACAAGTATAATGCATCAAGAGTCTAAAACTAAGCATGCATTATCAAGGGAAAACACAATTGATTAATAAAAACCATTTAAATCATTTTTACCAATGCAATTAATCATATAAAAATATTGCATAAATTAATAAAATAGAGATTACCACATAATTATTGTGAGAATGGCTTCCTCTGTCACCCCTGGGATTGGGTTTAGCTCCTCATCCCAAAAACACACTCAAAAGATGTATTCATGGCTAAAATAGGTGTTTTTATTGATGTATATAAGATGAAACAGGAATTACCAACGTTGTATAAGTGTTACAGCGTCACTGTTACAAAGGGGTAAGTGTTTTTGAGACTGCTGTAAACGATAAGCCCTTACTGCTGTATAAGAACGATACTTGTTCTGCTTTTAAGACTGTCAAAGAACGACGGACTCTGCGAGTCTGTTCTTCGTCTTCTTCTTCCTCCTCGAGCAGCAGCAGCAGCAACAATACCTCCTGTAACTTCTTCTTCTCGTCTCTAAACTCCTCCTAACTCTCTCCTAAAACTTTCTAACCCTTCTTATGACTCGAACCAACACTTATATAGCTATCAAACCCCCAAAAATCTCGAGTGAATCCGACTTCTTCTTTTTTCTCTCTTCTTTGCGCTGTTGAGAGAATATCTCTCCTGTCATCTCCCTGTACGCGTTTGTTAGCTATTAAATTTCCCCAAGACTCTCCCAGGACTTGAATAATACTATAGAGAGTCTATCCAGCGTGAGACTCTCCCAAAACTCTCTCAAAAAATCTTTGAAACTTCAACAGAAAGTACGTGTCCCTGTTTGGACTTCGTGTGATTTTTCCGACTTATCCAGCCCAATTGGCTGGGTCTAGACGATTTAAACAGGCCCCTTATGTCTTGTAGAGTCCATATATACCAAATACACCCATTGAATCACTCTAAAACAGCTCCAAGATCGAACACAAAATCTTCCAGTTCTTGCATGCATTTTCCCGCCATTTTTTCAGTTTGAAACTATGAAGATGACCTCCCCTTATCCATTTCGAGAGTCCCTTTAGCACATGCCCTGAAATGCGGTGCCCCTTATCCAACTTAGTGGTGCCTTTAGCAATTCTTCCGGGATGTTTTCCGCACTTCTTTGGGGTTCCTCCGGGGTATTTCCGGTACACTTCTGGGCGCTTCCGGTACACTATCAACGGAGGTCCAAATGCCACATTTTTAGCCAATTTCGCCGCAAAGCCTTATTTTCCAAAACCACCTACAAATAAATGAAATAACCAAATAAGTACAAATTCGAGCACTAACAATGTATACAATTAATATTACTAGACACATAAATGCGTCTATCAATACCCCCAAACTTATTATTTGCTAGTCCTCGAGCAAATCTATCTAAAAAAAAATGACTACACTTAGCAAATGCAGTAAGCCGTTAAACCACTAGTGGACCTAGTGGCGGAGTGTTGTCTCCGGGGGTTTACCAGAGGTGTACCCCAAAACCTTAACTCCAGAGCTTAGCTATCTACGCAGAACCTTGGAAGGCACTAAAAATCTCCTTGGTTGGCATACTTATTGACTACAGGAAGAAGTACCCTGATGCGAAATTCCAATTGTTGTACACGAGTTTGCACTCAAGCATACTAAATTCATATGAAGTGACAGAGCTCTACTCAGATAGTTGCACTATGGACATCATATTCGGAGTCAAACTAATCACATGGAAAGATTAAGAGATGGATATAGAAAACATAGATGGTTTTGATGTTTACTAAGTGAACGGCGTTTCCCATATCTGTCTGAAGGCCTCCGCCAAAATGAACCTATCCTATGGATTGAGATACTAGTCTGACTAATATCAACCACTGGCATATACAAGGGTACCAGTGGTCGATAACCTAACTCTAGGTCAACACAACTGGCATATACAAGGGTACCAGTGGTCGACTTATTGAATTTATTCTTTTTGGTCAAATGGTTTGGTCTCAATTTCTTTTTTTTTTCTTTTTTTTTTTCAATTTCTTTTTCAACTTTTTTTTTTTTTTTTTTCAACATTTTTTTTTTTTTGGTATCTCATCACTCTAATTCACCCTAGCATTGGTAACAAATTGAATCGTGAGCCCCACCTAATCACTTAGAGTAACATTGTTTAAAAACAAAATATATAAAATAGAAGTGAAAAGGACTCAACGAGATATGGTGAAACTATCATGTTATTTCTAACACCTGAGCTCTATGCTTTATGAATAGACTCTTCTAGATGTTTCCATCTATCAGATTGGTTCCTCAAACTCCTACAACCAAAATGCTTCCATCCACTTAGATTAGTTAGTGCAATCCTAAATACGCATAAATTTCTAGGCTCTGGAGTTTATTTATTGCAAAAAGGTGACAAAAAGTGTTTCTTCCCCCCCCCAAACTTAAATCTTACATTGTCCTCAATGTTCTAAAGATGAATTAAAAGCATGAACAAGGAGAAACTATTACCACTGGAGGGAAAAAAATAAGGAAGGATATTACCGTATCACATGAACGCGGGAGCCTCCCAGTAAATGCTAAATTTTAGTCATTAGCTAGACATCAAATACCTCTAAAAGAATTGTCACCTTCCAAAGTCGTATACCAATAGTCGAAACAATTGTGGGTCCATAAGACCAAATAGAACTGCCACTAATAGGAGACAAATGGTCAAGATCAGAAAAATGAGCAGAAAGAGCACAACCTGATCTAAAGTTTTCGCAAGACAAATGGATTTATCTGGAGTGCCCAATTGGGCTTCATATGAGTGTCTCGACAAACAGATTCATCCGAAAAACGGGCCTCTAACATATGGATTTTCTCCTGGACAGTATCAGGAAGATCGGGTTGTGGAGTCTGAATAGACTCAGGGAATACCTCACTAGGCTCGAGTCCCAAGTTAGGGACTTCCAATGGGGATACTTGACTATCACAAGAATCATTACTACCCCCAAACATAGGGTTTTCACTACTCTCAGTCAAACCTTTAATTATTGCTTGGATTTCTGAATCTTCGGAGTCCTTGAAATGCTCAAGAGCTTCTTGTAGTTCTACAGTCGGTTCACCTATCTGTCTTAGTAAGATTGTCTCATCAAATGCATCCAAACAATCATTAAATAAAGTGTCATCCCAATTATCCTGAATTTGAACTAAAGTGCTAATCATATTCACTTCCTCTAAATCATTGGAAGGTTGTCTAGTAACATTAAAAACATTCAGTTCAGTGGTCATATTACCAAAGGATATGTTCATGAGTCCAGTCCTACAATTGATGATAGCATTAGATGTGGCTAAGAATGGGCGACCTAAAATCACCGGGACGTGAGCACTTGGGTCCTGAACTGGCTGGGTGTCTAGAACAACAAAATCAACTGGATAAACAAACTTATCAACCTCAATTAGAACATCCTCTATGACACCACGAGGGACTTTGACAGACCTATCAGCTAATTGTAGTGTCATGTTGGTCGGTTTCAGCTTACCAAGACCTAGCTGGGTGTATACATGATACGGGAGTAAGTTAACACTAGCTCCTAAGTCAAGTAATGCCTTATCGACCATGTGATTACCAATTGCACAAGATATGGTAGGGCATCCAGGGTCCTTGTACTTAGGGAGTGTTTGGTTCAGAAGAATTGAACTTACTTGACCAGCTAAAAAGGCTTTCTTATGGACATTAAGCTTACGTTTTCGTGTACAAAGATCCTTAAGGAACTTGGAATAAGATGGTAGTTGCCTAATTGCTTCTAGTAACGGAAGGTTTATGGTAACTTTCTTAAAAACCTCCATTATGTCATTAAAGTTTGATTCATTTTTTGTTGGTGCCAATAACCGGGGAAATGGGGCTCTGGGGACAAAACCAGGCTCAACAGGACCCTCATTGGTCTCTTTAGAGACTCTATCAGTCTCCTCATTTTCTGGCTCATAAGGGTGAACTACAGCATGTTCACTTTCAGGTATGTCGACCTTATTATCAACTTTCTTTCCACTCCTAAGGGTCGTGACAGCATTCACATGATTGTACGATTTCTCTCCTCTAGGGTTAGGATCAGTATGACTAGGGAACCTTCCATCTTCTCTCTCACTTATAAACTTAGATATTTGTCCTACTTGAAGTTCTAACTTGGCAAGACTCTGGGAAGTATTCTTCAATTCCTGCCTAGTTTCTTGTTGAAAGCTCATGTGGTTCCTTGATAGCATGTCATGGTTACTTACTAACATAGTGATAGCTTCCTCTAAGGTAGAGATCTTTTTCTCGGAAGTGTTCTGAAACTGGGTTTGACCTGAAGAGTTCTTAAAACCAAAACCTGGGGGAGGCTGAGAATTGCTAGACTGGCCTTGACTCTGGCCCTTAGACCAAGAGAAATTAGGATGGTTTCTCCAACCAGGGTTGTAGGTTTCTGAGTATGGGTCAAACTTCTGACGGTTCTCATACCTAGCATTGTTATAGACAGCATGGGCTTGTTCTTCACTAACCTGACCTTCCCATAATGAATTATCGGGCTCTATTCCACAACTAGAGACTTGAGAGGCTCTATTAGGTTCAACAAGGGACCTATTTTTAGACTGACCCATTTCCAAAGCTTCTAACCTTCTGGACAAAGCAGCAAACTTAGCATCTGACACAAAACTCGTATCTACCATATTGGTGCTACTTCTATTGACCAAGAATCTTTTAAGGGGTTCAACACAAGATTCCCACTGTTGGGATTTTTCAGCGATAGCTCCTAAGAAGGTAAAAGCATCATCAGCATTTTTACTAGTGAACTCACCAGCGCACATAGACTCAACCATGGCTTTGGTCGAATAGTCTAAACCATCATAAATAATCTTACGAGTTTCATATTATCAAATCCATGGTGAGGACACTGAGATAGGAGATCAATGAATCGCTCTAAAAACATATAAAGAGACTCTCCCTCTTGTTGCACACTAGCACTAATTTTCTGCCTAACAGCTGCAGTTTTATGCTTAGGGTAGAATTTCATATAGAAGGAAGCGATAAGTTCCTGCCATGTTTCTATGGATTCAGACGGTAGGTTGTTCAGCCAGGTCTTGGCTTTGTCTCTCAAAGAAAAGGGAAACATCTTAAGTTTCAAGACTTCATCGGTAAGGTCCTTTATCCTAATTGTCCCACAGATTTCCTCAAAGTCCCTAATATGAAAATAAGGGTTCTCATCATCTTTTCCTAAGAATATAGGGATCATTTGAAGAATACTAGGTTTTATCTCGAAATTAGCCGTAGTGGCTGGCAATTTAATGCATGAAGCTCGGTTGGTCCTAGTTGGGAACATGTAATCTTTCAAAGTTGCCATCGTTGGCACAACTGGAGTACTAGGGGTACTTTTGTCACTCAGAGATAAATTCTCAAAACTGAAGTTTCCAAAAACAGGGCTCTCCAAAGAAGAGTCTTCGAGCTCCCTGATTAAATCAGAAGAACTACTAGGTTTTTCGCTAATCAATCGACCTAGAGTATCTCTTTTCCAAGCCCTATTAACAAAATCGGGCATACACTAAAAAAAATTCAAAAAGAAATAAAAATCCTAACAAGAAGGTTCTAGCAATCACACAGCAGGATGACTCGACTTTACCACAGCAAACCTAAAGATTTCTAGCAAACAACAAGCATGATGGCTCACTTAGATTGTTTCTAGACTAGCTTCTAATCCTTCGAAAGGGAATTCGTTACAATTTAAGCAAACCCCTCTGGAATCAATCCGAGTTAAAGCAAGTTGAATCGAGGCGAGGAAAGCTCAGTGGAGCTTTGATACCCAAAACCTCACCGATCCAATGCGGCGCAGTCACGCATTCAACTCGCAGAAACCGTCAAGAACTTCGAGGTGTGCTTAAAAGAATAACCAATATTTTTCGAATGATTGTCCTGTTAAGCTCGATACCCTATAGGTCTCTTTCTAATCAGATTTTAAAGCTTGGGTTCGCGTTAGGTTTTGTTTTCCTAAGGCGGGCAAGAAGGGAGCGGTGATGAAATCCGAACCCTTATCTTGTTTAGGCCAGGCCTTGCCCTTTACTAGGAATATAAAAACTGTCCGGTTCGTCCTCAAACAATTATCACCTTAAGGAATACAGTAACTCGCTTGCAGGGGATTCGCGAGTGTTTCGATTAGACTTACCTCTCGTACCAGACGGGCGATGAACCGTTGTTGTCGACTCGGGCCACGACTCCTATGTCGTGTGCGAACCCGAGGGATATTGTAATCACCGTCCTTCCCTGCAAACAGTTTGTATTTAAGGATACCCTTCCGTAGGGTTTAAAAATAAAAATAAAAATGTCCCAAAATTAATGTCCAAAGTCCATAAAAAAAAATACAAAAGAAAAGAAAGTCTAAAAAAAAAAAATTACAAAAATAAAAATGTCTCTCTTTTTTTTTCTCTTTTTATCAAAAAAATAAATAAAATTCTTCTTCTTTTGCTCCTTTTGCTTTGCCTTTTACTCCAAGTCTTTAAATGTCCACCAAAAACTTTGGAAAAAATTTCTTTCGCTCCAACTTCAAGAATCTGAAAGAAAAAGACAAAAAACAGAAACGTAAAGAAGAACAAATAAATAAAATAAAAAAAAATCTAAAAAAATGCTAACTAAACACAGGTCCGCGTCGGCGGCGCCAAAAATTTGATGTATTTTCAAATGGTTGTAGAGATAGTGGTAAAAAGGTTCTTTTCAGACTTGTGAAGGTAACAAAATTTCTAGATTTAAATAAAATTTAGGGAAATAGCAAACTGACGTAAAATTTTATGGAGAAATAGGGGTTAAGATTCCACCATTCAACAATACTTATGTGATCTAATATTTTTTTACTATGCAATTTAAATAATTGGGTTGATTCTAAATATTGCCAAAAGCAGATTTTCCAAAAAAAATTAAATGTTAATCACAAGTATAATGCATCAAGAGTCTAAAACTAAGCATGCATTATCAAGGGAAAACACAATTGATTAATAAAAACCATTTAAATCATTTTTACCAATGCAATTAATCATATAAAAATATTGCATAAATTAATAAAATAGAGATTACCACATAATTATTGTGAGAATGGCTTCCTCTGTCACCCCTGGGATTGGGTTTAGCTCCTCATCCCAAAAACACACTCAAAAGATGTATTCATGGCTAAAATAGGTGTTTTTATTGATGTATATAAGATGAAACAGGAATTACCAACGCTGTATAAGTGTTACAGCGTCACTGTTACAAAGGGGTAAGTGTTTTTGAGACTGCTATAAACGATAAGCCCTTACTGCTGTATAAGAACGATACTTGTTCTGCTTTTAAGACTGTCAAAGAACGACGGACTCTGCGAGTCTGTTCTTCGTCTTCTTCTTCCTCCTCGAGCAGCAGCAGCAGCAACAATACCTCCTGTAACTTCTTCTTCTCGTCTCTAAACTCCTCCTAACTCTCTCCTAAAACTTTCTAACCCTTCTTATGACTCGAACCAACACTTATATAGCTATCAAACCCCCAAAAATCTCGAGTGAATCCGACTTCTTCTTTTTTCTCTCTTCTCTGCGCTGTTGAGAGAATATCTCTCCTGTCATCTCCCTGTACGCGTTTGTTAGCTATAAAATTTCCCCAAGACTCTCCCAGGACTTGAATAATACTATAGAGAGTCTATCCAGCGTGAGACTCGGCCAAAACTCTCTCAAAAAATCTTTGAAACTTCAACAGAAAGTACGTGTCCCTGTTTGGACTTCGTGTGATTTTTCCGACTTATCCAGCCCAATTGGCTGGGTCTAGACGATTTAAACAGGCCCCTTATGTCTTGTAGAGTCCATACATACCAAATACACCCATTGAATCGCTCTAAAACAGCTCCAAGATCGAACACAAAATCTGCCAGTTCTTGCATGCATTTTCCCGCCATTTTTTCAGTTTGAAACTATGAAGATGACCTCCCCTTATCCAGTTCGAGAGTCCCTTTAGCACATGCTCTGAAATGGGGTGCCCCTTATCCAACTTAGTGGTGCCTTTAGCAATTCTTCCGGGATGTTTTCCGCACTTCTTTGGGGTTCCTCCGGGGTATTTCCGGTACACTTCTGGGGCGCTTCCGGTACACTATCAACGGAGGTCCAAATGCCACATTTTTAGCCAATTTCGCCGCAAAGCCTTATTTTTCCAAAACCACCTACAAATAAATGAAATAACCAAATAAGTACAAATTCGAGCACTAACAATGTATACAATTAATATATACTAGACACATAAATGCGTCTATCAATCATCAATTGGAAACACAACCTTTGGTTGTTGATTGATATTGATTGATCCTTGGATATTGGTCTTTGGTACCTTCCAAGTTATTCCTTGTGTTTGATTAAAGACTCCCTATTGTTTTAGTTTGAGTAAATCAAAACAAGTGAGAGATATTGACTCCTTGAGATACTTTAATCTAGATTGAGTCTGACTGTCTAGTTGATCTCTAGCAAAGTATTTCGGAGTTAGTCCATAAATATTGCTAAGCGAAATATTGGGTGGTGTTGTTAGACCCCCGCTTTTTCACTAACATTGATTGCAAACCCTGATTTGAAAGACTATATAAGGGAGAACTCTAGCAACTGGGAAACCTAATCCCAACACCTCATGTATGATACTAGTTTTATTAGCTAGAGTCGATTCTCCTTTAACCTTAGGTTTCTTCTCGAGACCCTGTAGGTTAACGACTTGAAGACTTCATTGGGATTGTGAAGCCAGACCGATACTACTTTCTTCTAGTTGTGTGATCTGATCTTGATGGTTCTATCGTGTTGAGTACAATCGTAACGATTGACTTGAGATTAATATCTCTGATAGGCAAGATATAAAAGTAGTCACAAACATCTTCGTCTCATCGTTTGTGATTCCACAATATCTTCTTTCGCCGCGTCGATTAAGATTATTTTGAGGTGATTGATAATACTTGGCTGTTCTTCGGGAATATAAGTCCGGGTAATCAATTGGTTCCTGTTCACCTTGATTTATAAAAAGACGGAACAAAACTTGTAGGTATTTCTGTGGGAGACAGATTTATCTATTATCGTAGACTTTTCTGTGTGATACAGATTTGTTTATTAAAGTCTTCGACTTTGGGTCGTAGCAACTCTTAGTTGTGGGTGAAATCAGCTAAGGGAATCAAGTGCATAGTATCCTGCTGGGATCAGAGACGTAAGGAGAGCAACTGTACCTTGGATCAATGTGAGATTGATTGGGGTTCAACTACAGTCCAGACCGAAGTTAGTTTGTAGTAGGCTAGTGTTTGTAGCGGCTTAATACAGTGTGTGTTGAATCTGGACTAGGTCCCGTGGGTTTTCTGCATTTGCGGTTTCCTCGTTAACAAAATTCCGGTGTCTGTGTTATTTAGTTTCCGCATTATATTTTGTTATAGAATTGAAATATCACAGGTTGTGCGTTAAGATCAATCAATTAGAATATCCAACCTTTGGTTGTTGATTTACATTGATTGACACTTGAACATTGGTCTTTGGTACCGTTCAAGTTATTTCACATAATAATCAGGCTCACGGATTTCTTTCTGTTCGATTTGCTGATTACATTGTGAAATAGAGATATTATAACTCTTTGATATACTTTATTAATAATGAGACTAGTTGATTCTCTTGAAAGTATATTGGAGTTAGTCCATACAGATTGCTAATCAAAATATTGGGTGAGGTTGTTGTACTGATGAGTGCTAAAAAGTGCATATTTCTATATATTTTTCTTGGCATTTAACTCATCTTTTGTGCATTAATTCTACATTTTATCCCATATTCTGTATTTTCATTGTTTTCAAGAATAAATATTTTTATTAATTAATTTTGTATTTTTAGGTACTAAATAAAGCTTGGATGAATTGTTGAGCGAAAAGAGCAAAGAAACGGTAAAGACTCCCGCAGAAAGGCAGCGAAGAATGATGTTTGCAAGAGCCGGATCAACTAGAAGTGGGCTTGGAAGGAAGAATTTGTTCTTAAAGAAGAAGTGGGCTCAGAATTGTCTAAGCCCAAACTCTAACCTAAGTCCAAGACCAAGCCCAAAGCCTGCCTAAGCTCGTAGCCGTCAGATTGGATCCACAGATGCATCCTACGGTCGCTTCATCGTCGTGCATCGAAGTCTGAAGCTCCTGTCAAACACTACAGCACCTAACTCCATCTTGAGCCGTCAGTTTCGTTGTACTTCCGCATCCAACGGTCGCTCCTCGCTTCCTTCTGTCTCGCCGTTAGATCGACCCATCATCTTCGCATCCAACGTCGCATCCTCGCTGTTCATCAACAATTGCTAAACCCGCTCAACACCCGAGTACCAAATACCCTATACCAAAAACAAACGCACCCCAATCCATTTTCCATCGACTTCTTCTCTTTCTCCCTCACCCTCTGCAACACCACCATACCCTGCCGCACCACCATTCCCACCACCTTCTCCTGCTGCCTCCACCAACTCAAGCAAAGCTCGAGTAAACAAACCCTCACACATCACCATCACTCTTCTATCCACCTATTATCAGCCTACATCTTCACCTTCTCCGCTCAGTGAAGAATTAGGTTAATATTAGTTGGAGTAGGGGTAAGGATTAGGGCACCAACTCGCACCAAAGAAGCATGGGAGGAAGCAGAAGAATGGGTCGAAGGCTATGAAGAAAATCAGAGAAGTATGGGTAAGATTCAACAAACCCTAATTTCAACTGTATTTGGGTATTTTTGGGAATTGGGTGTATGAACCCTAATTATGTAAATTGGGTATAAATAGAAGGTGTTTGGTGCTGTTGTGGGCATGCCTGGATTAGCCAGAGCATCAGTAGAATAGTTTAGTTTTGTTATTTCCATGAACTGTAGCTTTGAGGGTTATCAATCTTTTCAATTCCATGATTCTCAATTCAAATGCATTGTTAATTTTAGCTGTTCTGAACTCCAACATGTATTGAATTTGAGTGTGTGATTGTTACAATTTATATCAAGCTCCTGTTCATGTTTATGTTATGTTATGTTCTTATGATTTGTTCTTAGGATAGTCTCATTCTAGTGCACTGTTGAATGATGTATTGCTAGGATAGTTATCTTGATGCCTGTTTTGCTTGAGTAATGGGAAGTAATCAGTGCTCTGGTATGCCTGTGATTGACTGTGCTGTCAAAAGACAGTCAATACTAGGGGCATATCAGTGAGCAAGCTGATTTTCCTCCCATTCTAATATATGCTCAAGGTCTTCAACTCAACCTAGAATTGCATTGCTTGATTAGGTCACAAGGTGGATTCTAAGCCTTGGCTTAGCCACAAATCTTTTTACAGTCACTTATAATTTCAAGCCTGTTTTGATTCCCTGCTCAGTTAAATTTCTTAGCCATCTTGTTCAGTTTTTCTTGCAAATTGTAGCTGTTGTGCATTGAAATCAGTGCACAAACTCCTCCCTGCCCTTGGCTTACAGCCTTGGTTCTTAACTGTTTTGCCATATTGCTTTGCATTTGTTTTGTTTATTTTGCAGCCTTGGTTTGTAGCCTTGGTTTGCATCTGTTTTGTTTATTTTGCAACTATCACTGCCCTGTAAATACCATTGTATATGCCATTGTTGTTCCATTGTAAATTCACTGCCTTGCCTTGTAAATGTCACCATCTTCTTTGTAACACTATCTTTGTATCTCTTTCTTTGTTTCATTGTCTCTCATTCTCTTTGTATGCCCCTGTCACTCTTATTGTTACACTATGCTTTGTAAATATGCACTGTCACTGCCCTGTAAAGCCTATGTCTACCTCTGTTTCATTATCTTTGTTTCCCTCACTGCCTTGGTTTGCTTTGCCTTTGCCACTGCCTAAATACCATTGTATATGCCACTGTCACCTTTAACTCACCTTGTGTAGGCCCTGTTTTGCTATCTTTGCTTCATTGTGTCATTGTCACTCATTGCATTTAGATTAACTAGTTTAGGAAACTTCAACTTACACACCCTAGTCCCTGTGGATTCGACCCGTATTTGCACAAGCTACAACCGACACCGTGCAGTTGCGGTATTAGTTTGGGACTCTTTTAGAGAGCCACCAAGTTTTTGGCGCCGTTGCCGGGGACTTGGCGTTGTGTGTTAAGTTTTTCTTGTGTCTTGCATCATTTTTGCATTGCATTCTAGTATAAGCATTCTAGTATAAGCATTCTAGTATAAGCATTTTTGCATTTCTTGCATCATCCTGCATTCCTTGCTTTCTTCCCTGCTCACTGCCTCTGCTGCTGTTGGTGCTCTTGTGCTGCTGTGGTGCTCCTGCTTGTGCCAGGCCAAGACTCCTGTGAGCTGCTGGGCTTGTTGTTGTGCTGCTAAGGCTGAAACTTGCTGAACCAAAGCTGCATCTAGAACCCAAGCCCTGAACTGGTGAAGCTGCTGAGCCTTGATTGCTGCTGATCTGCTCCTGCTGCTGAGCCTTGATTGCTGCTGCTGGTGCCAGAACTGCTGCCTGAAGCCTACCTGTGCTGCCTGGTGCTGCTGCTGTTTCCTGCCAGGCCAAGCCTGTTGCTGTTGCTGAGTTGATCTGGTGTTGTTGTCTGCTGCTGCTATAGCTAGACCAAAACACAACTGGGCTACACAAGCCAAAGAAGAAAGACCAAAGCCCAACTGGGCCTTGAGTGTTGAAGCCAAAGCTTAGGATGATCCAAAGCCCAACTGGGCTTTTGCAACCAAACTGAGCAGCTGGGCTGTGCTTAAGCAAGTAAGCCTAAACCCATTAAGAGAACCCAACCTGTGGGCTTCCATTTTTAATTTGTGGGCTTGTAATAATTTTTTCCATTTTTCTGTTGGGTTTGTAATTAATTTCTTGTGGGCTTGTTTGTTTAATTTCTTGTGGGCTTGTGGTTTTAGATTGATTTGGGCCTGTTGTTTAAATTAAAGAAAACTGAACTTTTGAAAGCCCAGTTGGGCCTCATATTTTAGTTAGTAGCTAGCCAAAGCCCAACTAAATTTCTGGGACTGTGGGCTTAACATCCATTTGAAAACTAAACATTTACACTGTGGGCTTGACCCAAAAACAGAAAACGTTTTCAAAGCCCAGTTGGGCCTCGACCTTTGGCTATTTAAGAGCCCAAATTTCAAATTGTTACCTGGGCTTGTTTCTGAACTGTGGGCCTGAATCAAAGTTCGAGTGGGCCAAAATTTCAAAATTCCAAAAACCAACAGTGAGCTTTACTCACCAGCAGTGGGCCTGTTTTTCAAAAACGTAGCTGGGCTTCGCAAAACCCAACAGTGGGCTTGGTCTCCTTATCCCATTAAAAACCAAATGTTTTTCTCCCATAAAAACCAAAGTTTTCCGAATGTTTCCCTAAAAACCAAAAATTTTCTTTTTCCCATCAAAACCAAATGTCTCTAGATAAAATCCAAATTTTTCCCAAAAAGTCCAATCCCATTAAAAACCAAATTTTCTTGTATAGAGTCTAGTAGATAGTTTCTTAGTTAAATCTTTTGTTTTTTTTGTACATATTTTGCTAATCTAATGTGACTCTTAACTGAAATATGTTGGATTTTTTTCCTTGAATAACGGAGTTCTAATTTTGCTTTCGCCGTCAAATCGGGTATTCTCTTTCCTTTCTCTCTACTCAGCATAATCCTCTTCGTATGTTATAATTCTTTCATATTTTGGAACATTGAGGACAATGTTTAGTTTAGGTTTGGGGGTATGGTATAGATACCACGATCACATGCTATAATTGAAAATTGAACTCTTTCTTTTTGTTAAAAAAAAAAAAAAATGAAAAAAATCATAAAAATGGAGCTCATTTACCTTGAAATGTTGACTCTTGTGCATGTATGTAAACATAAGGATTCTTAGTCTAGATATTTAGGCACCCTGATTCTAGCACAATTCACATAGTGATAAGAAACTTGCACACGCACGATCTACCAATACATGTATAGCCTCGATCTTCAAGGTGTTTGATAGGAAGTTAGATTTCCAATCACTTTAGAATACTGAATGAGACTTGACTAGCTTGTTCTTTGGTTGGCTGGGATAGAAGTTGGAGAATACGTTAAGAAAAGCAATCATAGAATTTGACCGGATGCATTCGATAAGGGCCACCTCTTGCTAAGAGTCATGTAATTATGTTTTTCTTTTTGTTCATGTATCAAAAGTGTCACTATGAAATTAAAGTTATTTACAAAAAAAAAAAAAAAAAAAATCAGAAAAAAATCAGAAAAAAATCAGAAAAAAATCAAGTATTTATTTATTCCATGTTTTGTCATGTTAAAGACAATAGTTCTCTCTTGTTCCAAAAATAAAAGAGAGTAATCAATGTAAATAAGAGTCATGTAAAGAGTCATCTTTTTGTTGTAAATAGTCTTGTAATAAGCAAGGAGGGTGCAGCCATCGATGTATAACGCGGGTAAACTGAAATATCACCAACTCATTGGGTGAACATTCACAATTCTCGTAAAGCCGGACAGCTAGCTTGGCTTAGAATTCGGTTCTTAGCCTAAAAACTATCTCTTGGTGATTAGTAGTCATAACTTCAGATCTTTCTTTACACATGTGTAGATACACTTTACACTCTTATCACATGTCTTTATTTGTTATCAGTGCTAGGATTGTGCCTTTGATAGCTAGATTGACATCTCCATTTTGCTGTGAGCTTAAACTGACTTGCACATGTCACATTTGATGGAATCTGAGCTTATATTTTGACCTAGAACTTTGTAGGTACGTTCTAAGCAAACCTTCACGAGACTTCACTCGTCCACTAGGGACACTTAGTGGCTTAAAAGGCTTAGTGCATATGCTAAATGCATTCGAGAGACCAGCGACAGTGGTATAGGTAGGATTCCCTTAGTTTTGTTTTACTTGAGGACAAGTAAAATTCAGGTTTGGGGGTATTTGATGAGTGCTAAAAAGTGCATATTTCTATATATTTTTCTTGGCATTTAACTCATCTTTTGTGCATTAATTCTACATTTTATCTCATATTCTGTATTTTCATTGTTTTCAAGAATAAATATTTTTATTAATTAATTTTGTATTTTTAGGTACTAAATAAAGCTTGGATGAATTGTTGAGCGAAAAGAGCAAAGAAACGGTAAAGACTCCCGCAGAAAGGCAGCGAAGAATGATGTTTGCAAGAGCCGGATCAACTAGAAGTGGGCTTGGAAGGAAGAATTTGTTCTTAAAGAAGAAGTGGGCTCAGAATTGTCTAAGCCCAAACTCTAACCTAAGTCCAAGACCAAGCCCAAAGCCTGCCTAAGCTCGTAGCCGTCAGATTGGATCCACAGATGCATCCTACGGTCGCTTCATCGTCGTGCATCGAAGTCTGAAGCTCCTGTCAAACACTACAGCACCTAACTCCATCTTGAGCCTTCAGTTTCGTTGTACTTCCACATCCAACGGTCGCTCCTCGCTTCCTTCTGTCTCGCCGTTAGATCGACCCATCATCTTCGCATCCAACGTCGCATCCTCGTTGTTCATCAACAATTGCTAAACCCGCTCAACACCCGAGTACCAAATACCCTATACCCAAAACAAACGCACCCCAATCCATTTTCCATCGACTTCTTCTCTTTCTCCCTCACCCTCTGCAACACCACCATACCCTGCCGCACCACCATTCCCACCACCTTCTCCTGTTGCCTCCACCAACTCAAGCAAAGCTCGAGTAAACAAACCCTCACACATCACCATCACTCTTCTATCCACCTATTATCAGCCTACATCTTCACCTTCTCCTCTCAGTGAAGAATTAGGTTAATATTAGTTGGAGTAGGGGTAAGGATTAGGGCACCAACTCGCACCAAAGAAGCATGGGAGGAAGCATAAGAATGGGTCGAAGGCTATGAAGCAAATCAGAGAAGTATGGGTAAGATTCAACAAACCCTAATTTCAACTGTATTTGGGTATTTTGGGAATTGGGTGTATGAACCCTAATTATGTAAATTGGGTATAAATAGAAGGTGTTTGGTGCTGTTGTGGGCATGCCTGGATTAGCAAGAGCATCAGTAGAATAGTTTAGTTTTGTTATTTCCATGAACTGTAGCTTTGAGGGTTATCAATCTTTTCAATTCAATGATTCTCAATTCAAATGCATTGTTAATTTTAGCTGTTCTGAACTCCAACATGTATTGAATTTGAGTGTGTGATTGTTACAATTTATATCAAGCTCCTGTTCATGTTTATGTTATGTTATGTTCTTATGATTTGTTCTTAGTATAGTCTCATTCTAGTGCACTGTTGAATGATGTATTGCTAGGATAGTTATCTTGATGCCTGTTTTGCTTGAGCAATGGGAAGTAATCAGTGCTCTGGTATGCCTGTGATTGACTGTGCTGTCAAAAGACAGTCAATACTAGGGGCATATCAGTGAGCAAGCTGATTTTCCTCCCATTCTAATATATGCTCAAGGTCTTCAACTCAACCTAGAATTGCATTGCTTGATTAGGTCACAAGGTGGATTCTAAGCCTTGGCTTAGCCACAAATCTTTTTACAGTCACTTATAATTTCAAGCCTGTTTTGATTCCCTGCTCAGTTAAATTTCTTA
Source organism: Papaver somniferum (assembly GCF_003573695.1). NCBI lineage: Eukaryota > Viridiplantae > Streptophyta > Magnoliopsida > Ranunculales > Papaveraceae > Papaver > Papaver somniferum. The sequence continues at coordinate 181,979,290 of NC_039360.1, forward strand.
GCCATCTTGTTCAGTTTTTCTTGAAAATTGTAGCTGTTGTGCATTGAAATCAGTGCACAAACTCCTCCCTGCCCTTGGCTTACAGCCTTGGTTCTTAACTGTTTTGCCATATTGCTTTGCATCTGTTTGTTTATTTTGCAGCCTTGGTTTGTAGCCTTGGTTTGTATCCTTGGTTTGCATCTGTTTTGTTTATTTTGCAACTATCACTGCCCTGTAAATACCATTGTATATGCCATTGTTGTTCCATTGTAAATTCACTGCCTTGCCTTGTAAATGTCACCATCTTCTTTGTAACACTATCTTTGTATCTCTTTCTTTGTTTCATTGTCTCTCATTCTCTTTGTATGCCCCTGTCACTCTTATTGTTACACTATGCTTTGTAAATATGAACTGTCACTTCCCTGTAAAGCCTATGTCTACCTCTGTTTCATTATCTTTTTTTCCCTCACTGCCTTGGTTTGCTTTGCCTTTGCCACTGCCTAAATACCATTGTATATGCCACTGTCACCTTTAACTCACCTTGTGTAGGCCCTGTTTTGCTATCTTTGCTTCATTGTGTCATTGTCACTCATTGCATTTAGATTAACTAGTTTAGGAAACTTCAACTTACACACCCTAGTCCCTGTGGATTCGACCCGTATTTGCACAAGCTACAACCGACACCGTGCACTTGCGGTTATAACATGTAGGCTTCCTCTTGCTCTTATTTTCTGTCCCCTTTCAAAGCCTACCATGTACCCCCGCTTTTTCAGGATCCTAATGAAATTTCCATAGAGACACTTCATGACCAAAAGAAAGCACATATCAACTTTTTAGATGCAATCATATAGCCGAAGCTAAATGCATTCATCAAGGAGTTTATAAAGTACAAGATAACCCTTATAATATTCCACAGCCGCACTCCCCACAAAGATTTGACAATTAAGTACAAGTTCAATTAAAAACTCTCCCCCATAAAATGTCATTCCCGAAAGAAAAACAAGAGCGACCTTACTTTCACAAGAAAATAAGGATTTCTTTGAACAACACAAATCACATAAGAATATGAATTTGTATCCAAAATACTCAATTAAATTAACCACAAGAGAACCCATGATTAATTTAATCGGAAATGCTCAACATAAGAGAACTTACGGATCCACACAGTATATACACAAAAAATATGGATCAGGGAAGATCAATACTGTGGATTAGACAAAGATTCATTATATCTTTCATCACTATTTGCATAATGACATACAATAGACTTAATCTTTATAAACAAAAGCTCATCCTTTCTTCCATCAATATTTGCATAATGACATAAAAGGCTTAACTTTTGTTTGTCAAAAGTTCATCCAATCTTTTATCAATACTTGCATATCGACATATGAAAGACTTAACTTTTGACCACGTATGGGACAATCATAGTTCACGGACGCAAACACACATATCCCATAACAAATTGCAATATATAAAACCATAAATATTAATATTGCAAAATCATCTTCCAAACAACTTTAGAATTTAAGTAAATAAATCTAAAAACAAAGAAGATGAAAAACGTTGGACATAGCTATGTGTAATCACAATAAAAGCTATTCCAAACACTAGTTATTCTTCCTAAAAACACAAGAATAAAATTCTCATAAGAAGTTTTCCTAGAAAAAATAAAATCAACAAGCTAATGAGCAAAGACAGACTCCTAAGCCAAGGCCGAACACGAACTGAAATCAAATAGACGTTTCGGGATCCTCACGAGCCTTGAGGTCTTTTGATCTTATGATTGACAGCATCCACTGCATCTTCAGAGAAGATATCCTCATTGAGAAGATCTTTAACATGTGTCTTTATGAGACCAAGGTCAGAAGTAACCTTTTTCAACTCAGTTCTTAACACATCAAAACTCTTCATAGTATCAACGAGTTGCACTTTTGCTTCCTCAAAGCATTTAAGAAAATCAAGAACCACATCTGCAGAAATTTCTTCAACTTCCTCAATATCTGAGTAACTATCAGGAGATTGAGAAAGAGAGTCCTCAACTTCTACAAAGGTTCCCTTGTCTTTATCGAATTCGAAATATACAACATTATTAATAAAATCTTCTGGCAGATCCCAAGAGCAAGGAGGAGAAGCCATTGATAATAGAAAACCTAGAGTGAGGTAACTCAACTCAATAGGAGAGGTATATAAACGATTTCGGAAAGTCTTAGGGTTTTTAAACATAGGTTCATGACCAATAACATGGGTACCCTTATGAACACAAACTTGACCCAAAAAAGACAAAGCTTCACAACAAAACAAGTCAAGACAAATTTTTTCTTAGTGAGAAGATTCCACACGTCTTAGCTCGATAAATTTTACATTCTCATTAAAGAAAAATTCAGAGCATAAGAGTAGCAATTTTTGACAAGACAAACCAAACGAAAGATTTGAAAAGATATGATACAAAAACAAATACTTACGCAAAAATGTTTGTAGGTGATAATCTGGCTAGACACTTAAAGAAAATAACTAGAGAATCAAGAACACATTTCCATCAAGTATACCTGATAACATCTCACTCAACCAGTTTTTTTTTGTGTGTGAGTGAGATCTCAACCTTGTGATTAATTTGCACAAGTATGAGCTTTGAGCTCATCAAATGAAAGTTGTTTTTGGTTAAGCCTCTTTCTCCGAATCTTTGGAGGATAACTGTTGTGATGCAAAAAGTTATCATAAACCAACTTATTATCAAAATGTGACTCATAGTGTTGATTCTGACCTGAAGCATTTTGTCTTGAATGACTCGACAGCATGTTGATAATTTCTTTACAACCTTCAATTATCACCTTTAGGTTATTTCTCATATCATCATTTTTGCTTCTTTGTTGGTTCACATCAAAAAAAACATTATCTCCCTTTCTGACAGAAGAAAATTCCTGATCTCTTCTTAGACGATTTATGTTGAAACGTCTGTTATGCTTCTGAGCATTTGAGGAACTCGTAAAACTGACTTTCCTGGTAGAACACACAGGGTGAGTACTGAAACCAATTGGTTTAGACATACGAATGCCAGTTACACCTTTGAGGATTAGATCTAAGGTGTGTTGAAGTCGAACAATGGAATTGTTATTCCACCTAGAGTTTCTCTTTTGCTTAACAGGCCCTTTTGAATCACAAAAGAGACATACTTTCTGGTCATGAGGGTGATTAGAAAGTTCCGTCTTCACATCATCATTTGAAGATTTCTTCCTCCCATGTGATGTGCAACATCCTTGATTAGAAGAGCCTATAGGCACATCTTTTCCAATATAAGGTAATTCCGATTTTACTTCTGGAACTGGGACTCTTTCAGCTGTGATAAAAGTAGAGGGTATAGTGGACTTTCTGGAACATCCTTGAATCGAGTGTTTATTAAAGCGATGTTCAATTTCCAAAGCATCTTTTTCGAGGCTTGCCTCAAGTAAGATACATGAAGACTGAACTTCAGCGTCTTTGGAATCATAGTCTCTTGCTATACCGAAAAGAACATTGACATTGTTTTTCAACCGATTAAATCTATCAGCTTGGATTCTAACAAGGTTAAGAATCAGTTTACTCTCTTCAGCTGCTTCCCTTTTGTCGGAGTCAGACTCTTTTGAAGGGTAATCGGGATAACACATGTCATCGTTAGTCTGTTTCATTAGAACACTAGGTTCGTCTATATTTGAGATTGAAGAATCTTTCTTTTTAATAGAAATTGCCGAAACAGACCTTTTATTTCTGGTGATGCGTTTATCAAAGAGATTACTGTCCATAGGGCTGCTCATGGTTCGATTTTCTACCCGAACCGAACTGGTCCAAACCGACAAAAAAACCCAAAAAACCAGAGACCGAAAAATTCAAAAACCAAGAAACCCAAAACCCGAGAAAACCGATTCTAGGTGGTTGATTTTGGTTTGATGTCACAAAAGAACCAAAAATCCAGAAAAACCAAAAAAGAAACCGGGAGTTAGAACCAAAAAAAAAACCGACAAAAACCATAATAATTATGTAGCGATGTGTCCATCATAATATAATATATATTCACTTCAATGAGTATATCTATAACTAAAGCAAATATAATTAAAAATGTGTCTAATATATATATATATTTATCTAAAGACTTACACCATGTTTGTTTACTCCTGACTCATCTGAGTCGTCTGGATCTGAATCATCTGGATCTGAGTGAAATCACCTGACTCATCTGGATCTGAGTCGATATGTTTGTTTTGAGTCAGATCTGACTCATCTGACTCAGAAATAAGTGAGTCAGTGGTTTGGTCCCATGAGTCAGGGGTATTTTGTTACCTGACTCAAATGAGTCCGAGTCAGGGGTTATGTCTGAGTCAGAGGTCGAGTCAGATCTGACTCAAAATGGAAAACAAACGGTCTGACTGCTGACTCGGTCCGAGTCAGGGGTTGACTCAGATTCAGACGCCGAGTCAGCTGCAAACAAACAAGTTCTTAAAGGCCTAAACAAATAAAGCTCTCACGTTGAACAGTGAAGATACCCTCATTTCCTATTGGCCGAAACTAGGCTTTTTTGAGTTTTGTGAAACGAAAATTTTGGTGACGACACTTGACAATATATGATTGGCTAAAAAGTTAGGGAAAACAAATCAAAAGGAAACACTGCCTTCACGTGTTTTAAGCTCTTAGGAATGGACATTAAAACCAAATTCAATTTGGAATTCTTTAGTATTTCGATCCCAAAGTAGTAAACCTACCATATTCATAAACTGGGACTACGTTAGGAAACCAATAAAAAAAAAGTATACGTAACTGAATTTTTTTTCTGAATAATCTATATAAAGGCCAGAATCAGTTTTTGATCTTAAGTTTTATTATTTTCCATCATGGGGCTTAATGTGTTTTTCAGAAGCTACTATTAGCGTGATGGATTGCTTTAGTGTTATTGAGTACAACTTTATTGCAACAATGAGGTATTATTTACGCGAACAAAAAGTTTGATGCTGTTAGTGATTAATTTTCGATCTCCTTAATACTTGAAGCCATCATTCATGCGCAAATTAAATAACAAACTTAGTTATTGGATATTTATTTATTTGTCATCTTGCATAATTCTTCTTGCAGGTCTTATACCACTGACATTACAACTCCACCTTTAGTCCCCTCGGAAAAATTTGAATATGTGAAGGGTTTGATCTTAAGAGTTCAGGTCATATCTGCTAAAGTTTCCTGATTCAGTGTTAGCTGATCCCCTTTTATCATGTGGATCTAAACGCTGTCTTCTTCCCCAATGTACCATCTACAATTGGTAACGTGGTTTCAAGGCCATTCTTACTGAATCCAATAAAAATTTCAAATTACAATCGAGTCACAGAGAGTTGCTGCAGACGAGATTAAAAGAATTAGGTAAAACTGTGTTAGTAGTACTTTTTCCATCTTTCATATGGTAATCCGCTCTTGGACCTTGGATGCAGTTGCAGCACTTTCTTTTCACTTAAACACGTTGATGTTGAATTTTGCAGGATTGGCTACAGACTGTTTGTAGCACGTACGGCCGTGGCCTCTCACTGATAATGGGCATAGCACCTGCCTTGGAGAAGGTGAGAAGTAAATATATTAGTCAATTGAAAGAACATGTGTTTATTCATCTTTGAGAGTATGTCTGCTACTGGCACAGTGAAAGTACATTGATTATTTTTATCGTGCTTAAAAAAAAAGGAAAATTCAACAGTCTTACAACAATATATCTGATCACGGTAATTTTTTACTGGTAGAATGGATTATAATTTATTTGGATTTGCCAAGAAATAAGGGTGTTTTGTAAGACAATCTGAAGGGGTAAAGTGTTCGAGGAAGGAACTTATTTGTGCACCAGCAAGACATAAGTCTGATTTGTCAATGGATATATATTATAGCGAAAGGTACTCGCTGATACCCCTAATTTACGTGCCTACATTGTTTTAACTATCATGTTGCTCACAGAAATCTATCAATGAAGTTGTTAAAGACTTGGGATTGTAATGCCAGGGGTATAGAATATGTAAGTCACTTAGTTAGGAGTGTGTTATGGTTTGGTAGGGCTATCTCTTACAAAATGTGTTTGAATTGGTGGTATTTCTCCTCCACCTAGAGTGCGTGCGACTATCGAAATGCAAGCATAAGTAGAACATAGATAACAAATTCTCCTGCAGTCAGAAGCTGCTCAATTAGTGACTGTTTTTTAACATATCTAATACTTGACACCTCTTTTAGCTGTTCTAATTGCATTCAAGGCAACCAAAAAAAAAAGGAGCAAGAGGCCCGGTGACAGGCATAAATCTAGATTATGATTTTATATTAAAATAATAAGAAAAAATAAATAACATTTGCACCTATTTTCTATCTAATGTATTCGCACCGTCACCCAACATCATCGTCAAGGGGCGGGACGAAGACCTGCGCACACTAATCCACGGGGCGGGGCGAAGCCCCGCGCACACCATATCGTAGATATATGGCCACGGGTTCGCCCAGCGCTCTCCAAGTTTAAAGAAATAAAATGCCCGTAGCATAGCACAGGCACAAATCTAGTATGATTTTAATGAGTATACCCATATATAAAAAAATTACAGTTCAAAATATATTTAATTTTGACGATTTTCTTTACAATTTTGATTTATGAGTTAAAAACGAAAGTTTATTAAAAAAATCAAAAAAACCAAATAAACCGGTGGGACGGTTTTGGTTTTTAATATTCTAAACCGACCATGATCTGGGTTGGTTTTTGGTTTCTTATAAAAAAATATTGGTTTGATCCTTGGGTTTGGCAGAAAACCAAACCAAATCGAACCACGGGCAACCCTAACTGTCCATATAGTCAGATCACTACAAACACAGACTTATAAGGTCTTAAACGTGTTTGCCTGCTCTGATACCAATTGAAAAGGCGGGGGTCTAACAACCACACGCAATATTTCGCTTAGCAATCTGTATGGACAAACTCCAATATACTTTTAAGAGAATCAACTTGACAGTCAGACTCAATCTTATAAAAAGTATATCCAAGAGTTAAATCTCAATTTCTCGATTCAATACTTACTCAAGCAAATAGAAATCTGTGAGTCTAATTGAATACAAGAGAAATCACTTGAACGGTACCAAATACCAATATTCAAGTATCAATCAATTTCAATCAACAACCAAAGGTTGGATTTCCCAATTGATCGATTCAACGCACAACCTGTTATATATTAATTATATAACAAAATATAATGCGGAAAAGAAATAACACAGACACCAAAAGTTTTTTTGTTAACGAGGAAACCGCAAATGCAAAATACCCCCGGGACCTAGCCCAGATTGAACACACATTGTATTAAGCTGCTACAAACACTAGCCTACTACAAACTAACTTCGGTCTGGACTATAGTTGAACCCCAATCAATCTCACACTGATCCAAGGAACAGTTGCGCTTCTTACGTCTCTGATCCAAGCAGGATACTACGCACTTGATTCCCTTAGCTAATCTCACCCACAACTAAGAGTTGCTACGACCCAAAGTCGAAGACTTTAATAAACAAATATGTATCACACAGAAAAGTCTACGAGAATAGATAAATCTCTCTCCCACAGAAATACCTACAAGTTTTGTTCCGTCTTATGATAAATCAAGGTGAACATGAACCAATTGATATACCAGACTTATATTCCCGAAGAACAACCTAGAAATATCAATCACCTCACAATAATCTAAGTCGTATGATGGCGAAACTAGATATTGTGGAACCACAAACGATCAGACGAAGGTGTTTGTGACTACTTTTCTATCTTGCCTATCAGAGAAATTAATCTCAAGCCAATTTACGATTGTACTCAAATATGATAGAAACAACAAGATCAGATCACGCAACTACAGAGAAAATAGTTGGGTCTGGCTTCACAATCCCAATGAAGTCTTCGAGTCATTAACCTACAGGGTCTCGGTAGATACCTAAGGTTAAAGGAGAATCGACTCTAGCTTATACAGCTAGTATCACACAAGAGGTATGGGTTAGGTTTCCAAGTTGCTAGAGTTCTCCTTTATATAGTCTTCAAATCAGGGTTTGCAATCAATGCTACCTTGGTAACAAAGCATTCAATATTCACCGTTAGATGAAAACCTGATTAGATTCAAGCTAATATCTTTCAACCGTTAGATCGAACTTAGCTTGTTATACACAAATGAAATGCACGTTCATTTAGGTTTGTGTAACTGTACCTAAACGTGTACACCTAGTTGGTTCAACAGTAGTTAACCATAGGTTAGCCATATGAGCACTTTCATATCAACCATATTCTTCTTTACCACAACTAGTTCAAATGACTCAAATGAACTAGTTAGAGAGTTGTTTAATTGCTTAGATATCATAGAAGTATATAAGACACAATTGAAGCAAAAACGATTTTGATTCACTCGAATCGATTCATGAACTTTATAGCCACGGTTTGAAAATATGCATTCCTTAGTTTATATAAGTTTAAGTTCACGGATAAACCGTTTTTAGAAAATAACCCACTCAAGTATGCGTACAAGTATGCATACCGGTACGCATACTTAAGTACCCGAATTAAGTTTGTTTTCAGTTCACAAACTCCAACAAAAATTCACGGGACGTGAACTTCCAACAGTACGCGTACAGGTACACGGACTTTAATTCCGGTTATCCTGAGCAGCAAAGTACGCATACTTTGGTTCAAGGATTATGGACTTACACAAGTATGAGTTCACATACAATGTTTATATCCATTCAAGGTTATATATTCTAAACTCTCATTTCAATCATTGAAACATTCTTAGAGGACGTTAAATAGTTGTTCACAAACTATTTTTCGTCAAAGCGATTTTCAAGTAATTGAAACTAATATGACTTTCGTCACTAGTAAAGATGAACTTGGCCAAAGCGAAAGCTTACCAACATATATTTCGAGAAATAGATAAGCGAGATAAATTCGGCTCGAAATATCAAATGTGTATAATCGAAGTCTATATAGCAATACAACTTTTGTCTCAAGATAGGAGATAGAGTAGATAGACTTTTGAGTAATAGATAAGTTCAAGTCTCCACATACCTTTTAGTCGATGAAGTTCCACCAGTTCCTTGAGTAGTTCTTCGTCTTTGTATAATGAACGTCGTGGAGTCTAGAGCTCAACTACTCTTTCTATCCTAGTCCGAGATTTAGCTATAAGTAGACTAGAAATCAAGACGTATAGTTTTGGCAACTAAACTTGGCAAACAAGCTTGAGATAGCAACGCTTGCGAGTTCGACCGAGCAGTGCTCTAACAAGATATAAATCTCTTTGATATATTTTTCTCTAGAATGAGTCTGACTATCTAGTTGATTCTCTTGAAAATATATTGAAGTTTGTCTATTCACATTGCCAAACGAAATATTTGGTGTGGTTGTTAGACCCCCGCTTTTTCAATTAGGAACGCAAAATTCAAAATTTTGGTCAAAATCATAAGTTGAAAATCGGCAATTGATATATTGTCAAAATTAGAGAAGAAATAGACTTACCTGGATTGAAATCTTATGTTAACCCTCAGATTTTCCTTAGCCTTTGTTCTTCTTTCATGGTGGAGGTGTTTCAGAAATCTCTTTCATGGTGTTTCTCAGACGAAAAGAGAGGAGATGGAGACAGAAGACGAAAGAGAAAACAAAGTTGGTTTTCTATTGTTACGTCAAATTACGACTGTACCCTTTATTGCATAGTTTCGGCGGTAGAAATCAGCGAGGGTAATTTAGTAAATGAGGGTGAACACTGTTGAAAAACGCATCTTTTCTTTATATTAGGAAGATATACTTGTGCAGGATCTTCATCAAAGAGCACAATAACACTAGAATTACCATTGTAATTTTGCAGCCACCACCATTACTGTAGCCGCTTTCTTCTCTACAAAGTAATCGGTTCTCACTATAATTAAACCAATGGCCACATCACACATGAACGAAAAGGAAATTTTGAAATAAGAAATTGGTGATTTATGGTTTCAATTGGAGATTTCTTCATATATAAAAGGAGGTCAATTGATATTGCATTTCGTTTAGGATTTTGTTTCTTTCTTTCTTTATAAAGATGCAATTAAGGAACACGAGGTAAAATATAAAACAATGCCAAATTTGTAAATTTCATAGGCACCAGGCATGAGCATAACTAATATTTACTAATTGATAAGTGATCACCAAGAAAACCATTAAAAAAGTCACAACAAACAATGAAGTGGGTTAAATAAAGTACATGTAGTGTGTGTCCCATGCGTAAAAGTAAGCTTTGTAAAAATGTATAATTCTGCATTACCATTTTCCATTTTAATACCAACTAACGAAATCAAAATCTAAGATAAGAATGATAATGCCTAGTTGATGTTTCTCTGGTTCGAACGAGCAATTGGGGATACTGGTATTAATTGAGGATATTTTATTGTTCATGTTGACATGGTTTTTCAATGTCGACAGTCGGTTTTCCACGCGCAATGTATCTCCCAGTTAATGTCGGCATCCTCCAATTGCTCGTTCATTATTTGAGGGTTTAATTTCTTACGTTAATTAGCTGTTCAACCCAAGTTGATAGGGACAAAAATTATGAATCCAATAATATTGTTATAGAAATTGGATCACAAACTCATTTTTTCTTTATTTTCAATATGGTTAGTAACGACGGATATGGATTCTGCGCATTTAAGAATAAGACGGTTTTTTTAGAGCGAGAAAGTTAGCCGCTACGTGCAATGCACTTAACACAGATCAACCAAATATTGATTATTAATCGTCCATTTCAGTTGTTTTTTGGCATAAGATCAAATCGATTAATACAACATGTGTTCCACAATTTGGCCAAACGGAATTTTAGGATTTTTCAAGGTTTAATATTTTAATATGGGATAGAATTCCCCAACAAAAGGTTTTGGAAAAACCTTTTAATTAACAAAATTTACTATTCGTGATATTCTAAATATGTAACGGCTTATACTTCGAATGATGTGGCATTTAGTTATGTATTTGGCTCATTTAATAAAACAAAAGCTAAACGTGGGTGTATGGAGAAAAAACGTGAAGCTTCAAAAATTGAAGTTTGAGAATGTCGGGTTATACATACATGTTAATGATTCGTAAAAAGTGAATTTTACTTGCAAACGTCATGGAAATTGAGTATGCATGTCGACAAATCTAAAACCATACTTATAACAATAGTGTTTATTAATAGCGAGAGAAGGAAAATTTTGTTGATTAAGAGGATTTAAATACTATTACTGATTGAAGTTTTACTTTTTCCTCCTAAATTCGAGATCTGAGATTTTTATTGATGATCCAATATATCGTATATTATTTTGATCTATCTTTACCATTTAGAAATCTATGTGAATAAAGAAGAATTTCAAATTTACAAGAAAAACCGATCAATCAAGGAAATGCACTTGATGGTAATATACGAAAAGAAGAAGAATGTTCAACTTAATAAGTACAGTTTACTTTAGACATGGTTAAGGTTTTCTCGAATATTTCTCTATTATTCTTTCCTTTTAAAACTATATTCACGTTTTGATCCGACTTATTATTGTACGAGTCAAAAACAAGCTACAAGTTAAGTAAGTACCATGTTATCTAAAAAGAAATCAGTGGATCCCATCCATTTTAATATTTCACGCGCGCGCATTACACATGCGCAGTTTGTCGGTAAGTCATGGCAAAGTTAACCGGAGGAATGATTCACCAATTTTAAATTAAAAGTGGAGGTAACGCAAATTAGCATATTATGCAGGGAGTAACGCAAAAAACTTTTTATTTTTATTTTTATTTTTTAACAATACACTAAGCTTAATTTCCTTTTAAGGCAATTTTGATGCATGCTCAAGCTTCAAATGAGTAATACGCTCCTTTTATGGGTGCTATGAGATTCTAATTTTATGTCTCCTATGGGATAGCATACTACCTGACTTTATAATTTCCATAAATTGAAGGTATTACCAGCTCAGGAAATTGTAGGCATATTAAACAAAGGTATTACCATCTCTAGTGCCTACTCATCTTATTATTTTAGAGCTACAATTATTAGTTTAAGGTGCAATGCATTTAATTTTTAAAGCGTAACTATTTTTTTTAGTTAAGGCTTCGTCAAATAACTCCTGCAACGAGCTAATTTTTCAGTTACCTTTATCATAAATCAAGACTTTGGTTTTCAAATTAATGAGATATATTTATTTTTTAGGGATGAGTATTGAGCTATCAAACTTCTTTCCAAGCTCTAATGTTTATATTATGGATCGGGATCCCCTAACAAAGGGGTTTGACAAACACTTTAACAAACCTCCTAGTCCATTGGATGAAAACAATCTTATGGTCCATAATTTCCATGACGTGGCGATATAATCATCAGTTTTTTATTCGGCTCAACTAGCCGAGCCAATTTTTTTTTCTTTTTCCTAAAAATAAAATGAAAACTAAGATTTTTCGATATTCCCTCCACAGAAAAAACGGGATCTCAGTTATCTTTTTTAGGTTTATCGTCTTCTTCTCGTCTTTCAAAAAAAAAAGTCTTCTCCTCGTTGTTTCTCGTTTGGTCGTTCTTCTTCTTCTTCGCTTGCATCTCCTTCTCGTTGATTCTTAATATTTTGATTGCATGCAATCGTGTAGTCATCGCTTCAACTTCCTTGCAAAAACGTAATAATGGTTACTGCATAATTCTTACTCCTAGAAAACAAGGTATGCTCGCATCTTATCTTGATTTGTCATCCATATCTACAAAAATTCTAGTTATTTCATACATATGCTCATGTGCCTTTCCTGAATTACTAGGCGCAAGTCGAGTTTTTAGCAAAACTTCTAGTTATTTCAGTTTAGGGTATAAGAAGTAGCCTGACAATATTTTTTGTGATTCCAGGAGCGATGGATGATTTGCCCAATCATGATAATTCGACTCCGAATAAGAAAAACAATAATCTAGAAACACCATACGAAGGGATGCAATTTAAGAGTTATGAAGAAGCCAAGGAGTATTAGGACGACGCAACGGTTTTACAATTCGTGTTCGATCAACAAATAAAACTCGAAGAGGTGTTGGAATAGTGACAACAGCTTACATGGTATGTTCTCGGGAGGGAAACAAGGTATAAAATGACAATATAGAAGGAGTGGACAAAAAAAGCAGAAGTTGCAATACTATACAATGTGGGTGCACAACAAAGATGCAAATCCTTCTTAACGAAGATAATAATATGTGGAAGGTGATGGCATTTTCAGATGAACACAATCACAAATTTGTGTCACCAAAAAAAAGAATGCGTATGCGGTCCAATAAAATCATGCCAGAACATGTGAAGGATATAACAGAAAAATTCCATATAGAAAACCTTGAAGTTGGAAAAATTCCTGTAATCCTTGAGGGTCGGAATATTGGATTTAATAAAAGAGATTGTTGGAATCATCTACGCAATGTTAGGCACAAAAATTTAGAACTTGGTGATGCCCAATCTCTCATTGATTATTTACACAAGAAACAAAGTGAGAATCCTCAATTCTTTTATAGAGTTCAAGTTGACGAACATGGCAGAGCGGTAATTTTATTTTGGGTAGATGCGCGATCACGTTTGTTATACGAACAATTTGGCGACGTAGTTTTCTTCGACACTACATATCGAACAAATAAATATGAAATGCCGTTCGCACCATTTACGGGGGTAAATCATCATTATCAAAATATCCAATTTGGGTGTGCTCTTCTACAAGATGAGACTGAAGTTACATTTTCATGGTTGTTTAGTAAATGGCTTGAAGCTATGGGGGAGAAACATCCATCAGCAATCATAACTAATCAAGATGCTGCGATGGTTGGTGCCATAAAGAAAGTTTTTCCAAATGCTCGCCATCGTCTATGCCTTTGGCACATTAAGAAAAAATTCCCTGAGAAATTATCACATATTTATTTTAAGAAGTCAAAGTTCAAGGGCGATATGAAAGAATGTATTCATCATACTTACAAGATACAAGAGTTTGAAGAAAGGTGGAAAAAGATGATTGTGGAGTTTGGTTTAAGCAAAAATGAATGGTTAACTGAGTTATATGACATTCGAGAATCATGGGTGCCTGTTTATCACAGAAATACGTTTTATGCAGGTATGAATATAACGGGTCGCAGTGAAGGGGTAAATGCCCTTTTCAAATCATTTGTCTCACCAAAAACTAATCTCAGAGAATTTGCGGTTCGGTATGACCAAGTAGTGAAAGAAATTGTTGATAAAGAAGATAGTGAGGATCTTATATCAGAGCATAAAATCCCGGTTATTGATAGCAAAAATTTGATACTTAAGCACGGTGCTACAATATACACTCGCAATATTTATAACAAGTTTCGTGAGCAACTATTAGATGCACAACGTTTCAAGTCTGATGAGATTGAAAGAGGGGATGAATTTAATACTTACTTAGTGACATCTAAGATTGGTTATCCGCAACGGTTCACTGTAAAGATTAAGCCAGGTACGTAGGAGGGGTATTGTGAATGTCAATATTTTGAATTTAAAGGTTTATCTTGCAAACATGTGCTTAAAGTTCTTATGAAGCTGGAGGTAGATGAAATACCACCACATTTTATTCTAAAGAGATGGTTAAAAGGTGTCAATTCTTTTAGGATTATGGATGAAACGTTACTCTCTGATAATTATGAGAACTCAAAAACACTTAGACTTAGTCATCTTTGTCGGAGATCAACTCAGCTGTCATGTTTTGCTTCAAAGTCAGATACACTATATAAAATGGCAATTGAAGGCATTGAAAAAATCTTTGCGCAGATCAGGGATGAACATAATAAGACAGTTGAAGCTGATAGAACGACTTTAGTTTCAAGCTCTAAAATTCAAGAAGATACTGAAGTTGAGAAATTAAGTCATCCATTTATTGTTGATCCACATATTTCTCAAGTGAAAGGTAGACCTTCTGAAAAATCGAAAGGAAAAGTAAATAGTTCCGGTAGAATGTTAAGTCCTGTTGAAGCATCAGTACCCAAAAAGAGAAAATGCTCTTTGTGTGAGGAATTCAGACATGACAAAAGAAAATGCCCACTAAAACCAGATAAAGAACAATTGAAAATTGTTGAACCATGTAAGTGGTACTCTTATTTTTCACTCACTATTGAATACATAGTTTCAAATTTAAAATGACGAATGTTTTCTATTTCCGTGTAGGTTCAACCAATGAGAACGCCACTGCACTTTGAAATGACATAACTAGTTTGCAAGACAGTTCATATGAGTATTCAAAGTTAGGCTTAATGCAGATTTTAAGGTCAAGCTACACTACGCACGCAGTTGAGTGTTCAGTATTTATGACTTAAATGACTTGAATTTGCAGAAGCATATAATTGTACTGGAATTTCTTGTTGGTGTGTCTAAGTGTTGCAGATTCACAAGTTTGATTTCCTGGTTTTGTAGAAAGACGCTGAGGAAGATGAGTAATCTGGAATATATGTTTCGAGCCAAATTTTTGAAGACTTTTAATTTATCTTTCGTTTATGTTTTGAGTGAATTTTATGAGCAGTTTATTTATGGATTATGTAAGTTTTTTGAGTGTGGATTCGGTGAGGAATAAATGCGTATTTTTTTAACTGTTTCCTCAAATAATTCAGTACGTATTCATCAGTGAGTAATGAATTAGATTGGCAACTTGGCTTCTGCCAAAGATGTTTCAGAACTGCCAGTGAATGAGCTCTTACTTCCTTGTATAGGTATAATCCTTGAAAAACAACACACGTTCCAGTTCATTTTCGTTCAGTTACTAGGCTCTCATTATTAGATATCAGTACAAGGTTGCGGCTTCCTCACATTTTTGAAACATGGGAAGAAGACGATAAACCTAAAAAAGATAACTGATATCCTGTTTTTTTCTGTGGACGGAATATCGAAAAATCTTAGTTTTCATTTTATTTTTAGGAAAAAGAAAAAAAAAATTGGCTCGGCTAGTTGAGCCGAATAAAAAACTGATGGTTATACCGCCACGTCATGGAAATTATGGACCATAAGATTGTTTTCATCCAATGAACTAGGAGGTTTGTTAAAAATGTTTGTCAAACCCCTTTGTTAGGGGATCCCGATCCTTATATTATTACCAACTTCCTAGAGATGATTGGTCATATCGTTGTCAATACCTTGACAACTGCTGTTTCAGACTCATGAAAAGTTAGATTTATTTGTATAACGTGGAGGTTGAATATTTTTAAATACTTATCCCTTGAAATCATGCACCAAAGTTGATTAGGCTTCACAATTAGTCTATAAGATTGGTTGTCATATTTTAGTTTCAAAACTCAAGGTCGCTTGATTAGATTACTAGAGTCAACTTCTTTAGGTTAGACTAGGAAGTTTAGAAATGTTGAGATATACAAGTATTACTCTGAAGACCTGAAGATTCTGGAAATGTATCGACGTCAACGAAGATAACATCCTTCTACTCGAGGTTAGTAATATAAGACTTGACTTGCTTCTATTTCTACACACATTACTTTCAAGACGTTTAAACTGAAAACTTAACATCAAAGTTATATATATGAAACTCTAGTATTAGAGACTTGATCATCTCATTATAATCAAAGTGTCAATGAAGAATATACAAGTTGTTTTCAGCCACTGTAGGGATTTTTCAGCCACTTCTGTTTAAAAAGGAATATTGCTTGATCAACAATTTTATTAAAAAACCCACCTGCACATAATGACTCAACCATGGCTTTGGTCGAGTAGTTTAACGCGTCATAAAGAATCTGCACTAGTTTCATTTTCTCAAACCCATGATGAGGACACCGCGCAAAGAGATCATTGAATGTTTCTAAATACCTATAAAGAGACACTTCTTCGTGTTGCATACTAGCACTAGTTTTCTGCCTAATACATGCAATTTTATGTTTTGGGTAAAACTTCTGGAAGAAAGCTATCCCATGTTATTATGGACTTTGGTGGTAGATTATGCAACCATGACTTAGATTTATCTGTCAATGAAAAAGGGAACAATCTAAGTTTAAAATTTCATCAATAAGATATTTAATCCTAATTGTTCCGTAAATTTCTTCAAAGTCCCTTACATGAAAGTATGGTTTCTTATCATCTTTCCCTAAGAATACAGGGATCATCTGAATAGTACTAGGCTTTAACTCATAATTAGACGAAGTGGCATGTAACCTTATGCACGGTGATCTGTTGGACCTAGTTGGGTACATGTAGTCTCTCACGGTTGTCATTGATGGCACTATCGAAATACTAGGGGTACTTTCCTCACTAAAATCAGGACGTTGAAGACTGAATTTTCCAAAAATAGGGCTCTCTAGATTAAGGTATTCGAGATCCTTGTTTCCTGAAATAGAACTTCTAGGTTTCTCACTAATAAAATGACCTAGACTATCTCTTTTACGTCCTGCATACAAGAATTCAACAAAAATCTGTGCAGATGCAAATGTTGGGGTTCACTAATTTAGGTAAGATTGGGTTACCTTTGTGAGAAATACCTACAGTCAGAGACTAGTCAGTGGTACAAGGCGAAGGCTTGTGGAATTTCAGCATGGTAACTCCCATAAGGCCAACGACACGGGTTCAGCTTACTTTTCCACCATTTTTCCTAAATTCGGTGATCTGACGATGCAGTTGGTGTGTGCATGTTTTTTTAATATTAAATAAAATACTAAAACTAAACAAACAAATAGAAATTACAAAGGAACAAAGAAACTAATAAAATAAAAGTCCATAAAAATAAAATCTTCAGTTTTATCCTTTTTGGAATGCAAGTCCAATTTTCCACCTTCTGCTTCGAGTCAATCCTGCACAACAAAAACAAAAATACCAAAGACGTAAAATAGAACAAAAAAAATCTATAAATAAATAAATAAAAACCTAAAAATAAATCTAAAACCTAAAACCTAAATACAAGTCCGCGTAGACGGCGCCAAAAATTGATGTGTTGTGATAGTGGTAAATAAAATGTTCGATTCTCAGACTTGTAGAGATTTTGATTTTAATTTAAATTTCTAAAAAACAAAGAAAACTCAATTAAAAGTTGGTCTCAAGATTGTAAAAACACTAAGACTCAGGATTCCACTAATTTCCAAATTTATGTGATTCAATCAATAATAATTATGCAGCTCATACATTCAACTGATTCTAATATATTACAACAAGTAGATTTTTAGAATAAAAATTGTAAATCAAAAGCATAGAACATCAAAACCCTAGGCTAAGCATGCTCTATCAAAAGAAATCACATTTGCTTAACACAAATCAATAAATCAATTTTAAATCAAGGAAAATAATCATAAATAGAATTGCAATAATTAGATAAATGAAAATTACCACACAAATCTTGGAAAAACAACTTCCTATGTCGCCTCAGCAAAGGGGTTTAGCTCCTCATATAAATCACTCGCTCAAAATAACTGTTCATGGCTCAAAAGTGTATAAGGAAGTGAAAATTGAATAAAACAGAGATCGCAACGCTTTCTGGGCGTTACAGTGCAATTTGAAAAGAGGAGGGTACCCAAATATACCCCAATCTAAAACTTTTCCACCTATAAGTCCTTTCTCCGAAAGTGATTGTCTATCGACTGAGTAGGGACAATACAACTAATCGGTTCACACTTCGTGTGATCGTCTATGGATACGAGATCGAGACAATACGACAACAAGATAACTTGTGTGGTTGACTATGGATACAAGTTCGAGACAATACAACAACGAAGTATGTTTACTTGATAATAGGTTCGGACTTAACCAAACACAATAGGATTGCTATCAAGTAAATAGGAATTAACGTTTGTGTATTTTACTTCTAATTATAATAAAAAAAATTATAATTACGGAAATGCAGAAAAACCCCGGGACCTTGTCCAGAACTGAATACTCTCAGGATTAAGCCGCTATACAAAATATAAACCAACTTCTTATAGTTGAGACCAAACAACTAAACCTAGTTCACCTAGTTCCGTCTGTATCCCTGCGCCTCCAACTTGCAATAAGTCACGCACTTGGAACAATTTCTTTGGTTCGTATTCTAAATAGTAAAGGAACAACAAATCTTTTCGGTAAAAACTCTTTTCAAACAAGTGATATGAGTTTGAAAAAAGGCTCTCCCGTTTATCCCAATAAACTCCTTTGTCAGGTTCTTAGATCTATCTCTTAACAATTACCAAACTAATTGTTTAGACTATGCAATCAATACTTCGAATCACAAAGAATTGTATTGATGCCGATCTACTCAACTAATCAATCAAGGTTATCACAAAGAAAAACCGATTATAGATGGATCCCCAGCCGATCAAGTTTTGTGCACACCAAAGATTATGAACCCAAACCAGAAATCTTCTTCGTCTTCAAATCTTCTTAGATCTTCAATAAACACCTACACACAATCAACTTGAATCTCTTGTGATCAATCACACACATAACGGAGTCTGGTAACAAAGGATTATCACAAGACGTCTTTAGATCTACAAACAATCTAAAGATCCCCGTCGATACTTCGATCTAGTTGGAATGAATCTTATATCAGAAGAGAAGATTCTCAAGCATAAACAAACTAGGTGCAATCAAAGTTCAACAACCGTTAGTCAATCAAATCAATCGAAAACTAATAATAAACTGCAATTATCTAGTTTCCCACCAACGATAGTCGTAGAGCTTCCCAATCCCAAAGAAGTCTTTAAAACGAGCGGTCGTTAGAGATTTCGCCTAATTTGGGTACTTTCCTCTCCGAATAGACGGCTTCGTCAGTAACAACACAAGTAGGTAGTTTCGTTGGCTCTGAGGATTAGTTTACTCGAAATGCAAACTTCAATATTTATACACCAAGGAATTTCCAAAACCGAATATATTCTCAAGATATGCAATATATTTCCAAATTCGGTTTCCATAATTCCAGGAAATGGTTTTTCCAAATATTGACCGAAATCTCAGTAGAAAATCTCCAATTAGTAAATGCACATCACCAATTTTTATTATCTAAAGATATGCATTTTAATTGCTGGAAATTAAAAGCGTATAAAACTAAAAACCTTAATTAAAATATTCTCAGTTTATTTCGATTCAGGATTCTCCTTTAGCTATTAAGGAATATCTTTGAACAATAAAAGATAAGAGTTACTGCACATGTTCAAAGTATGTCGACATCATTACTTTGTAAATCCTTTTTCATATTTACAATCTTGGAACCGATTTGCCATACTTCCAAACAAGTTTAGAATTTGTTCATCTGACTTCCAAGAACTATGTGATTGGTTATCCTATCAAATCACCATTAATGTTTCACGGTTCTACCAAAACAAGTTTCGGTTCTACCTTCATGTGGGTACTAGGATTAGTCACGCTAGCTTTCCAAAATTTGGTTGACTAGGTACTAGGATCGGTTACCACATATTTATGGTATAAACTTGTATTCGGTTGCACAAGTCATAGGATAGGTTCCCCAATTACTAAAAACTTTTTGCACCTCTTACAAGGATTGATTCCCTATTACTTGTGATCGGTTGCACCTCTTACTAGGATCGGTTACCCAATGTCTAGAGTTGGTCATACCAATTACACTAAATCGATCATACCATCTCAGGTGATTACTTAAGATCGGTATCACTAATAAAAGTCATACCAATACAAAAGTCAGGCATTGTGAATACTTTTACCAAGATACATAAACAAGTTATGAACAATTATACTAAACAAACATATTGGTAATCCAAAGATTTGGAATGAATAACAATACCAATAAGCCTAGAGATTTCCCTTTCGATTCATAAAACAAGTTTATGAATTGTACTTCCTTTAAATGAATGTAAAACATTGTTTCCTAGGACGAAATCTTCACCCATACCCATACATAATCACAATAGCATTCATAAGATTATGTCGATGTCTTATATACGAAGTTCAAAAGATAGACGTTATACTTCGTATTGTAATTCCTTAATATTATGTCTAACTAGAGTATAATCATTCACAGCTTCCTAATTATGTTTTCAATATGCACGACTTGAAAGATACATTAGGAATAAAATAGTTCAAGTCAAATATTACTAACCTCAAGAGGAAGGATGATGTCGTCGTTTTAGCTCTTTACTTCTTCACATTCTTCAAGTCTTCACGTAATACTTGTAATTCTCATATCCTAGTAACTTTCTAGCTAACCTATACGAAGTTGACTCTAATAGATAATCAAGCGACTCTTTAAATTAGTTTTGATTCACTAAAATATGACAACCAAACTTGACATACCAACGCTTGGTGGGTTCAATCGAGCTATGCTCTAATACAATTGTTACGATGAAACCCTAATAAAGTGTTGCAAATTTGAATTAAGTGTTGCAAATTTGAAAGTAAACTGTTACAAGTTTCTGTCGTAGTTGATGTTGAAGAACGACGGTTCTGGTGCGTCTGTTCTTCGTGTTCTAGGTCTTCAACAACAACATAGAACTTTTTCCTGTAACTCGGTCTTCCTCTTTGTTTTAGCTTTCCTAAGCTCTGCAAACCCTCGATATCCCTTGCTTGACTCTCGAACACCCTATTTATACACAACTACACCTCCAAATCTCAGTAATAACTCCTTCATGATCTTCTTTCCTTCTACGGCAAAACACAAGAATTTATTTCCATTCTTTCCTTCTCACGTGTTTGTTGTATCCAGAATTGTTCCAACATGCTGCCAACACCTTCTAAGTCGTGTTTAACTCCCTCCAGCGACAAGCAAGCTTCCCTAATTTAGAAAATCATACCCGATAATACTTTCTTCCCTGTTTTGCTTCAATCGGTTTATCCATCCCAACTGGATCGAATAAATCACCCATATCATCCATGTTTAGGCTTAACAGGCCCATTGCAACTGATTCCAGTGACTAAATCTCTCTTAAGTATCTCCAAAATCCGAACCCTAATTCTGTTCCTATTTTCCCGCTAAAACCAAATTTAAATGGGGAAGAAGATGGGGGCCCCTTATCCGACAATGGAGTCCCTTTAGCAATTGGGGATACAAATACAAATAACAATTCTTGGGGTGCAAATAGCAATTTTCGGGGTGCAAGTAGTATTTTTGGCTGTAAATTGTAAAACTCCTGGGGTGCCTTTATCAACTCTTTCGGGGTGCCTTTAGTAATTTTCTCTGAAGGTTCGAACCACTTTTCGAGCAACTTTTTCCGCAAGAGTTTATTTCTCCAAAAACACCTATAAATACACGAAATACCATAATAAGTACAAAAATGAGCACTATCAATATATAGAATTGGGTATAAATCAGACCAAAATTATGTCTGTCAGTTGGAATATTCACAAAACCGAAAATAAACATTTATTGCATATCTTTAGTATTTTAGGATTCGATAATTCTTTGTTGTCCAAACTACCTTGGTCATTTGTAGATCTTACAAACCTATCCCTTGGACATATTGAACTAACCGTTTGTGTGAGAAGCCCACTGGAGTATTCTTGTAATATACATTCGAGAAGAGAGTATCCTAATTAGGTGAAATCTCTTATATGCACTTCGTTTAAGACTTATGTGGGATCAAAGAAGCATTAGTAGTGTCGTTGTGGGAAACTAGAATTGTGTTATTATTTAGTTTTCGATTATTGATTAAGTTGAACCTTGATAGATCTAGTTTGTTTATTGATATGTGTCGTAAGTGCAACAAATTAATCAAGATATTTCCCGCTAATTAACTAGTAATATAGCGGTAGTAAAGATCGTTCCCGCAGAGAGCTATGTAATTGATATGTTATTTGGTTAGAAAAAATATAATAAAAGGAAAACACAAAGGGGCCGGGGGAATTGTTTGATTAAAGTAAAATAAAAAGAATAACAAATAACGGAAAGATGATCAAGGAGTCATTCGCCGTTACCAAACGTTAACTCGCATAATATACTCGTTTACCTTTCGTAAGAATCATATATCACCAACCGTAGAATAGCAGGTACGCTTATCTATCCCCCAAATCCTTGTATCACCGGATAACAGGTACGCCTAGTCACCAAAATTTATCCAACTGAACCACCTTGAGGTAAGCTTACAAGATGTAACCCAATCGAACGCTTTAAGATTTGTGAATTTAAGTTGATCTCGGCAGTTAAACTCAGTACGCTCGGTTCACTTACTGATGTTGTCTTCACATGCAATTGCTTCACAGAATCCCTCTGCAAGGTCTTGCGATTTCTACTTGTGGAGGAGATGCACGACAATTATGGATCGCTCAACCCTCTACTAGCAATATAATGATTAATTCAATTGTACACTTGAATAATCTAGAAACCAATCATAAACCCCAGATATAAAAAAGACAATCGACGATGATTAAAACTCAAATAAACTTGTATAATTAATAAAGCTTTACATCTGGAACTTTGAATTCATTCTTAACCAACTAAATTTTAGCTTCTCATGATTACACCGTTTCCCGGTTTCTCCCTAAAGGGGTAAACCCTAAAATATTAATGAATAACAAAGTATATTATGAGGTGTGTGATATAAGATTAGGTTAAGAAGTGTCTCTTAAATAGTATCCAAGTTGTAGAAGTTCCCATGTCGAAAATAGGTGAAAGAGACTTGCCAAAACTCAACAAACATCCAAAAATAGTCACCTTTTTTTTTTTTTTTTTTGCTAAATCACACTTTTTCATTGATTGAAGAACAAAAGTATTACAATGATAAAGAAAAAGGCTAAAAAGAACATAATGAACAAAATCAGAAAAGCAAAAACAACAAAACAAAGGCCTAAAGTTCACTTATAAACTAAAGTGAACTAACTATTGAATCTATAATATTTAACTTCAGGCATTTCAATTCTCTTTAAGAAAAGAGGTCTTCCCAAATGAATTATTCTTGCTCCAGCAGATAAAGCAACACCTCTCTTTGTAAAAAGGTCAGAGAGATGGAAAATGATGTCTTCAAAAAACTGAATCACATTCTGACACCTTATTTTGATATACCATGGTACTATATTCATTTGAAACTGATCTATTATTGATTTAGAATCAGACCTTATTATCACCTTCTTGGATTTCAAATGAACTGCCCATTCTAGTGCACAAATCACTGCATAAGTTTCTGTAATAGTATTAGTTGCCATTCCAAGACCACCAGATAATGTACCTATCACCTGGCATATATTATATCTAGCAATAACTCCAAAACCTGCATCTCCAGGATTACCAAATGAAGCACCATCACAACAGAAAAGAGTGTAATTCTCAGGGGTAGGCATCCAAAACATTCCTTGATACAGTTAATTTTGAGATATCTAACACCAAGTTTGAAAAATGATATTATCTGAGTATCATAATCATGACTCCATCTATTACCTTTCATCCTGACACCACCTTTATGAACCAGCTGGAAAATTATGCTTTTAAATCTGTTCATATGAATACCACCATCTTCAAATAAGATTTTGTTCCTTTGAAAACACAGATCTCTCATAATAACACAGGCTGCAGTCATCCAGATTTCCTTGACAAGTGGACTTTGATTTTTTGTTGCACAACACACTTCATGAAAGGAAGTTGGTATAGAAAATCTAAAACTAGAACATAAACAGTCCCAGATTTGAATAATGAACTCACATTTCCACAATGTATGATCCATGCTATCTTGTTCAGATTTACAAACACAACATGTAGATGGAAGTTCATATCCCTGACTCCTCATTACTTCATCATCCACAAATACACCTTGGTGCAGCTTCCAAATATTACTTGCTATACTATGATGTAAATATGACTGCCAAATAAAGGATGACCATGATACTTTATGTTCTTTAAACCTCAACTTCTTCACTGCCACTGAAGTATTAAACTTGCCACTGTTATGTAAACTCCATACCATGTAATCAGGTCCACCCCCAATGTCAGGCAATTTATCAACAAGTAAAATTTGTTGCACGTTAGCGGGAATATGCCAATTTTATCATTTAGCAATTCTTGAACTTTCATTAACAAATTATTATTCACAAAATCAGTATAACCAATCTCTTGAATTAAATGAGTAGTACCATACCAAACATCAAACCACACAGAGATGGTAGCACCATTACCCACACACCATCTTATGTCTTCTTGTAAAGCATTCCAAGCCATTGCAATCCAGATCTCACAGAAGACTGCTTCAAACTTGTGAACCAAAAGCCCTGTTTAGCAGTGAAGAAAAGTTCACATTCATCTGAAGAAGAAATCAACTTCCACATCATCTTCATAAGTAAAGCCATGTTGATAACTTCTAGCCTTCTAATTCCATGGCCACCTTCATTATATGGAACACAAACTTTCTTCCAGGATAAAGTTTTGTATTTCTAATATCACCATCCCCTGACCACGAAAAATTCCTTATCAACTTCTCACAAATTTTAATAATGGAATATGACCATTTGTAAACTTCCATATTATATAAGGGATAACTACATAACTCTGATATAGCCAACACAAGCCTATCTTGAAATGATAAATAACCTTCCTTTCTAAAAAGCAAGTTTATTTTGAATCATTACCACCATTGACCAAACCATTGCAGAAGTTACTCTACCAGGATTTATTTAAACACCAAGATACTTGTCACGAAAACTAGAAATCTCCATATTAACCATTTTACAAATCTGTTGTTTCCTAATTGAAGTAGTTTCATCTATGAAACATTTACTTTTAGCTTTGTTAATTAACTGACCAAAACTGGCTTGATAGTCTTCAAGAAGTTTAAAGAGATTATCTAAACTTTTCTTAGCACCATTGCAGAATAAAAAGACATCATCAACAAATAAGAGATGAGTTGGATGTATTCCATTTCTAATAATCATTGGAGTTATCTTACCTTGATTCACCAAATAAGAAATATTCATACTCAAAACATCCTCCATCAACACAAATAGTATAAGGGATAGTGGGTCACCCTGTTTAAGACCCCTCTTCATTGAGAAAAAAACCACAAGGTCTTCCATTGACCATAGCTGACAGTTTAGTTGATTCAAATATTGTTAATAACCAGTCACACCAAGTAGAAGAAAATCCATATTTATGAAGTACTTTAAGAAGAAAATTCCAACTGACATAATCATAAGCTTGAGATATGTCCAGTTTAAAGGCAACATTACCTCCTCTTCTTTTCTTCTTCATTTCATTAACCATCTCTGAAGCTAACAAGACTTGTTCATGAATGCTTCAGCCTTTGATGTAAGCAGCTTGTTGTGGAGATATCAACTTTACCATTAACCCATTCATTCTTGTAGTAATTATTTTGGTGAAGATTTTGAATAAGATATTGCTTAATCCAATTGTCCTGAAATGGTTTGCTTTTTTTGCTACTGGACACTTAGGTAAGAGAGTTAAGAAATTTGAGTTAAGTCCTTTAGGAATGAACCTTCTCCTCCAGTAGAATTGTATTGCTTTCCCTAAGTCCTTTTGAATTATATCCCAACAAACTCTGTAGAAGATTCCAGAAAAGCCATCTGGACCAGGTGAACTATCTGGATCCATTTCAAAAATGATTCTTTTGATCTCTTCATTAGCAGGAATGGAATCTAACATAGCTTGATCTTCTGTGGTGACAACTGATGGAATTACATCCAGCAAACTCTCAACAATATTAACATCTTGAAATTCAAAATTTTGTTGAAAATGTTGAACTAATGAGTCAGCAATATGTGATTTATCAGATATAATGCTCCCATTGCAATCCTTTAGTTCACTTATTAAATTTTTGGACTGCCTAATATTCATCTTAGCATGAAAAAACCAGTGTTAGTTGCACCATCTTTGACCCATTTCTCTCTTGATTTCTGTCTCATAAGAATGTTGGCTTGCACTTCTCTACTAGCATGTTCATTTTGAGCTTCAACTAATCTGGCCAAGACATCTTCATCAAAAGAATTTTTATCAGATAATTTCATTGCGCTTTTAACTTTATCTTCAGCTTCCTTAATCTTAACATTTACATTACCAAAAACACTCAAGTTCCATTCACTTAGAATTGTTTTCAAATTTTTAAGCTTCTGCATAAAAATGAAAGCAGGATCTCCAACCACAAGCTTGGACCAAGTTGCATCTACCACTGAAAAGAAAGATGGATGATCAATCCACATTTTCTGAAACTTCCATGAAATATTTTTGGGTTTAGGTATACTTGCACAACCTCCAAACAATGTTGAATGATCTGAAACAACTCTCAAGCCAACCTTATACCCCCAATCTCCATATACCTGCAACGATAATTGATTAAATACCACTCTATCAAGAGTGCATAATATTCTGTTCTTTCCTTGTTGACAGTTAGACCAAGAAAATTGCAGACATGACTTAGGAGCTTGCATTAATTCACATGTATTCAAACAATTGATAAAATCTAGCATTGAAGATCTATTTGGTACTTTACCACCAACTTTCTCATCTTGTGAAATCACTGCATTAAAGTAACCTAGAACAATCCATGACTTCTTTAGATTACTGATTAATTTCATTTCTGACCATAAAAATCTTATTTGAATCCTTTTAACACGAGCATGAACACCTGATACTAAAACATCTCCAATACTGATTGTAATCATTTGACTTGAAACAGAAACAATTTGAGGAGTAGATAAACACTTGTTCCAAAATAACCATAAATTACCTTTACTTGCTGATGTAGAGTTATGAATCACCATGCTCTGCATTCCTGGGAGATTCAGCTTATTACAAAATGAAGCACTACAAATAACTTTTGGTTCTGCAATCCAAATCAAAGAGGGACTAAATTGGTCAACTAAAGACCTTAGTTTGTCCTGAGCCCTAGGCCTTCTTAGGCCCCTGACATTCCAATATAATATCTTCATTTACTGGGAGGGGGATTTCTGGTACCCCCTTTACCTTTATTTTTCTTGAAATTATATTCGTTATTAGTAGGAGCTAGATTATTAACCTTTACTAAACTAGATGAACTTTGAGAAGTAGAAGGAGAAGCATTGTTGACCGTCTCCTTTTCTACAATTTTAGACCAAGAAGTTACTTTAACAATTTCATTAGATACTCTACCTGTCTTCCCATCTATGAAATTAACAGAATTATTCTGTAAATTGTTTCCCTTTACAACTGCCAAGACTTTAGGAACTTCCATAACAATAGACTACATTGCAATATTTTCTTCAACACTTTCAAGAGGACTAAATCTTCCTCAAAAATATTATCAGCATTAGCAACTTTGAGAATTGGGGTCTCATGAATGGTATGAACTAAAGAATCTTCACTTGCACATTCAGATCTGTCACAAATGTCAAAACGTTGCCTAGGCAATGGTGAAGATGCAGGTTTCTGTAATACTGGTGTAGAAACAGTTTTATGAGTAGAAGAACTAGACTTCTGAGTTGAGGGAGAGTTTACCTTTGGATGTCGATGAATATTATTTTCTGCAGAAGTATTCTCGGTAACTCTATTTTTCTCCACACGACATTCTGTAATGAAATGTCCAACCATTTTACAAGTAGTATAATATTTAGGACAATCTGGAATTGAGACTTCTTGAAATAAATCACCATATTAAGCACCAATCCAAATCTTATTTGGAATTGGAAGAGCAAAATATACCTCCAACAATACATTTGCATAATATCCAACATCATATTTAGCAGTTGCCGCATCAATTTTAATTGGAGTACCAATTTCTTGACAAATCTTAAACATAGTCACCTCCCAGAATCCGGTCTCGCATAAAAGAGTTGTGAAGCAGCTCTTGGGCCGCGCATAAGACTTGAAAGTCCATCCATTTAACTAATTTGCTTGTCAGTTTGTCAAAACTGACAGAGTAACTTTTCTTCTCAACTGTCAGTTCTCGTGGATATATAAGTCTCTGTGAAAAGTAGAAGTCCCCGAATTTTCTTCATTCGGCTATCTACTCGCGGACACTCTGGTCTCCGTGAAAATAAATTTCCTATTTTTGTTTTCCAGTCACAACTATCCACAGACACACAATACTCAGTGAGTTTTAAATTCATCTGAGTTTTCGAAACTCATCTAAACTCGTCCACAACTTCTTCTATTCCTCGTTGATATACTCTCTCACTGGCACCAACAAACTTTCTCTGTTATCTTTTCATCCAACTCCATCTCCATCCACCAATCAACATCATGCCATTAACCCCAGCAGACTCGATCACCACTTTCTTCCTGAATTTCTTCTTTCTTGTTCGACAGTTAACCCAGCATGACTGTCAGGTTCCACCATTTCCTGTTATCTCGATCTCAGCTTCATTCCCATCTCCAACAGTAGCCAAGCTCTGCTACTCCTTCCATTCCCACGTCACATCAACTCCTCCATGCCTTTCCGATCTTCCACCAGTCAACCACTGATCATAGCCTCGAGCTCTCCATCAACAGTACTAAAATATTTCTTCTTACTACTCTCGGTTCCATCTTCTTTTCTTGAACTCATCCATCACTGACCGATAGCAGCTACAACTTCAATGGAAGTAATCATACCAACTTCATCATCCAATATATAGCAGCTCCATATCTCTCTTGTCCACCAACTGCCAGTGACAGTGACCTAATTCCAGTTCCCCTGGACTTGTTGCATGAATGGGAGAACATGACAGTGGCATCCCTGAGAAAAACAGTCGTCTTCCTATAACACACTTTTAACTGTGGCAGCCCTAAGTAATCTGCAAAGCCTTTATAGTTGTCTTTATAACTCGTATGAACTGTCAGTTCCAGAGAGACAATGCATTTTAAACCTCTTAATCTTTAGGGAGAATTATAGATGAAACAAGGAAAGATAAGAGCAGTGAGAAGAATAATTTTATTAGGAGATTAAGGTAGAAGCATTACATAGTTTCCTTTATATAGAAGCCTAGGAATCTATTTGGACCGCACATCCATGGGTCGTAGACCTGTAACACTCCCCCTTGTGTGGTTCAATAACAAAACAAAACTTTATACATAGTGCTTCACATATAGTTCTTCAAATGTCGTTCTCCTTGATGACTTGTGTCGAAGTCCATTGCCTCATTAAAACTTTGACAAGGAAAAACCTAATGGGATAAAACCTTGGTACAACTCTTCACATGTATTACATCACATGTTGTCTCTTATTTTAAATTTAGTCCATCACATATAATATGATCTTCAAAAATCTTCGAATCTAAGTTAACTATATCGGTAAAACTTTATCAGGCTAACACAGAGGGACAAACCTGAACTAAATAAAAAGAGTACAATATTAAGTAAACTTAGAACATAGTTGGATGCGTATAGGTTTCCTCATTAAAACCTTGATAAGGAAAACCCAGTGGGATAAAACCTTGACGAAGGGAAAGAGTACAACGTGACAGATGCAAGTGAAGGTGATCCGTTGCAGATGATCACTTTGCTCCGTGGAAGTTGACTAGTTGCTTCACAACTCCTAAGGAAGAAAATCCTTGTAGGAAAGACAATAGAAATAGCTGAGAAATTACATTCCCGGTGTTTGTTGTTGTCTCATTAAAAACCTTGACGAGTAAAAAAACCCTGTGGGGAAAAGTAACCTCGGTGAAGGAAAATAGTTCAACACACCATTAGATGCTCCCCCTGATGTCAGACAATTTTCATTAATCTAATGCAGTCAAAAAGAGTTTATCACACTTTACTTTGGTGACTTGAATGTTTATAAGACCCTGTTGTTGATTCTAGAAGTTTATGTTGCTTAACAGACTATCACATTTCATTTCTTTGATTCAGATATTTTCAGTAATATCAACACGATCTTTATGTCTTCAACGTTCAACATACTTGATGTTTTTAGTGTTGTCTCGCTAAAAACCCTGTCGAGTAACAAAATCCTTTGGGAAAACCTATTCTCGATCGAAGGGAAAAAGAGTACAACACATCTTCAATTTCGAAGTAAAATATGTCGACATCATATCCTTGGATCCTCCCCCTGATGTCGTCATCTCCCCCTGATTACTTTCAGAGTTGTTCCAGACAGTTCCTTTGGTCATGTACTTTTCGAACTGAATATCGGTAATGACTTAGAAAATAGTCTACCATATCTCCCCATGATTACTTTCGTCTGAGAAGAAATTATTGTTCTTTCATAATCTACAAGCTTTGGATTTCACTTTCGTTCGCATTCCTTTTTATGTCTTTGTAGGGATAAACAAATTTACGTCAATGATTACTTTTAAGTACATGATTATACTTACTATAGCATTCCAGTGACGTTGTGTTGGCGCTGAGCTATATCTAGCTAACAAGTTATGTGACACACCGTGCCTTTTTCTCGGGTTTAACTGAACCCGTTAGTCAAATTACGTAATTAGAACTCTGATATTCGTGTATTTTTAGCATTGAAGTTGCCCCTAGTAATATATATTGTGCCTTGATAGTAATGCATGCAGTTGGATACCTCACTGTGCGCGTGTCGATCACCAGATTGAGATGTTATTATAAAAGCACTAGAAGCAGCAGGCTCATCTTTCTCTTCGTTCTATCCGCCTTTCCTTGTCTCTCTATCTCTCATTCTTCAACTCCTTCAATCCCTAGAGAAACTAGATTGTGAAAGAGGAGTTGAAATAAATTAGAGTGTTGGGTTACAGTCAGATCGAAGGTTAGAGAGTTTCGGCATAGTTCTTAGCCGAGAAAAGGGTTGTATACCAAGACCTAAAACGGATTTAAGGAGTTAACACAATGAATTTGACTACGAATTTGATGTGGTTTAGAGATGGCTTGAGAGTGTTTCAATGTTTAAAATTAATTGGAAATGATGGGTTGTCTACCAACTCTAGTTTGCATGAAATGAGAGCTGCAAACAGAGGCAAGAAGATACCACAACAAACTCATTTCCTGACGATCAACAAGACGCTCACAACTTGTTTGATTAAATTCCCGAAAGAAGAGGAAAGGGTTAGGGGTTTCTATTACCATCTTTCATTTTGTTTCTTTATTTTATTTTGCCTGGTTGGATTCTCATAAATTGTTTTTATTGTATATGATGTGTTGAATTTATGCGTGAGGCCTAACCTTGACAAAGGTGTACCTAGTAGTATCTATGAATACTTAAATGAAGGTATTGCAGATTGACATTCAAACAATTAAAACAATTTAGCCACAGACGTCATGTAGTCAAAATGGATGGACAATTCTTGTTGAGAAATGAGCATGGCGGTGCACGTGGAAATTGTTCCATTGGGCATAACCTATTTTATATTAGATTTTATGTACTATTTGGTAGATGCACTCTCGACTAGTGAAAATTATCATGGCACCAGTCTTGCTTGTTAATATCAATTTTGAGTTGGAATCCTTAGCAACACTAACTAGCTGGAAAAGAACTTGAATGCAACTGTTCGATTTGGTTGGTCAATAACTTCTCTACATATCGTGTGCTATATTTGTCTATGCGGATTTATTAGTTCTCATTTGGTATTTGTTATTGTACAATAAGTACACATTGGATTTATTCGTACTGTTATGGCTGTACTGGAATCTATATATAGTGACTAATAGTTCTACCACTCATGGTTATTTTCTAGTTTTGTACTGTATATGTGTATATGCCTTTGGCCCTGCACATAGTCCATGTTTCCACTATTTAATGAGATCAGTTTATCGTAAGCTAATGGTTGGATTTTGGTGAGTGTGGTTTTGGAAATTTATATTTAGGACAATTAGTTCCATTTGCAGAGTAGTTATTTTTGGACTGACGAAAGTAGTACCTATTTAAACTAACGAGTTTGGGGAATTCTCAACTGCTACTGTATGTGAGTGGATACTATAGTCCTTGAGTTATTAGTGGGGTTTGTCACTCCATTTGATTTTATTGTTAGTCCTTGATTATATTAATGCCAACTCCATAAACTGGTTCCACTTGATTCGTTATGGTCTTTGATTTCTCAAGAATGGATGAAATGAGGAGTTTGATAAGTAGGCTGCACCAAATTCTCAAAGATCATTAGCCTAACTGCGAACGTTTTTTTTTAGATCTTGCTATGGTTGTAGGGCACAATTTTGTTCGTTTGAATTTTATTACTTAATATCGCGACTTAAACTTACTAGCCATCATTACTGTAATACTGAGTACTTCCACTACGTGATATACCTCTAGTTTGTCCCATTTCCTGTTCGTATTTGGCTATGGAGGCGGCTATATTTGTGGCTATTATGAATGATTATAGGGATGAGCGTATTGCGATAATTAGCATGGCTGAAATTATGGTCTTTGATGTGCTAGTGCTACTACTATTTCAGGCAGTGTTTACTTTGGAATTACCCACCGATTCCTATTTATAGGAATGGTCTGTAGACTAAGAAATGGGTAAGTTGGAATAAGATATCGCAAACAGGTATCGCGATCTACCGGACTGATGGCTGACTGAATTGCTTTTGATCATATTATATGTGTCTGCATTAAATTGTATGTCCAGTAACTAGCGATCGTAGTTTTGTAAAATGTTAAAGATGTGAATGGTGTACGATTAAGCCTGTTTTATTGGCGGTTTTGGCAGTGTAGCGACCATGTTTAATTCAGTGTGCATATGTGTATAGATGCGTATCTAAAATATGTTTGAGTTCTGTGACTCCATGATAAT
The DNA here is from genome assembly GCF_003573695.1 of Papaver somniferum. NCBI lineage: Eukaryota > Viridiplantae > Streptophyta > Magnoliopsida > Ranunculales > Papaveraceae > Papaver > Papaver somniferum. The sequence goes on from NC_039360.1 coordinate 182,012,785, forward strand.
AATTAGTTTTGGTATGATTCAGAACGACGCCTACGAGCCACCGTTTTTAGTTGATGATATTAGTTAAATGGTATAAACTCTTGTCCAGTATTTAAATCATCATGCATAGCTACTGGCTATTTGAATTGTTGGCTTGAACTATGGTGTTTTGGTTCTTTTAGTTGGCCTTAATAGCTGTAGTGAGAGGAGTTATTGCCCCGAGGATCCGAGTATTGAAGGGAGCTATTGCCCCGAGGATACGAGTATTGACATATGCACAGTTATGTCTTGCCTCGCCTCATTGTCAATTCTGATGGTGGGTGTCATTTTTCACCCTTCGTTTTTGTCGTCAATTCTGACGGTGGGTGTCGGTTCTAACCCTTTGTTTTTGCATGTTTGTTTCATTTCACACGCATTAAAAGCTATATTCCAAATCCAAGCTTTATATTGATTGCTACATATACAAGCATACCTTACAATTGTATTACCTTCACCATGTATTGTTGTTTTTATTGTTGTTTTTAGTTGATGTTGTAGAGGCGTCATGATTGATGTATGTTTGTCCCTTTTTGTTTTTGAAAGATGGTTCAAGGAAAAGTATTTGCATTTATGGAGCCTTCGTCCGTGTAATTTGATGTTTCCTCCTCGTCTTTGTCAGCTACATGTTCACCTTGGGTGCCACAGGGTACTTTGCTTGTAGTGAGATGCCCCTTGTAGGCTTCGTTATAGTTGCAGTGAGTTGTTCTTGTAGGCTTCGTTCCTGTATAGAAATACAAATTCCTTTGGCACCCTGTGTATTCTAAGGGTAACCTATAGAATTGAATTGTTGCTTCTTCTTAATATTGAAGAATTTCTTCTTTCAACAAACTTCCCCTTGCATTAGTCTTTGGCACTTCGTATGTTCCTCAGGTTGGAGAGTTGGGGTATACATATGTATACATACTTCGTTCTTCGCTGCATTTGAGTTGTGCACTTGTGGGTATACAAATGTATACATGCTTCGTGTATTTCTAGACTGAAAGCATCACAATAGTGGTGGTTGACAATAGTGGTGGTTGACAGGTTGCGTCTGCTTATGCGTCGTCGTGTTACTCCTCGTAGTTGAGTATGGTCTGTAGCCTCTTTGCGTATGCGTACGCCTACGCACACGGGCTTTGTTGACTTGTACATTTAATTCGTAGCTTTGGATTGAAAAACCCATTCTTTGCAATGATGAGTCTTCCTTTAACAGGCTTCGCTCACATGCATGCCTGACGGTGGTGAGTTTGCCTTTAAGGGGCTTCGCTCCCATGTATGCCTGATGCTGGGGAGTCTGCCTTTAAGGGGCTTCGCTCCCATGCATACCTTCAGATTCAGACTTAGGTTGTAAAATGCAACCATTGTTGATGTCTTTGGCTCCAATTATTATGATCTCCGCCTTCGTTTGTAGGTCCGGTTTGGGGGGATTGACCTTCGTTTATGATATTGATGCTACATACCTTCCTTTGCCCCTAGAAATTCGCAAAACGATGAGCTTAAGAGTTTTAGACAAACGAAGCTTTGTCCTTCCATGTGAGTTGTATTTTGAACCTTCGTCCTTATGCTTCATCTTCGTCCTTAATCGCTTACACTTAGATAGTACGAGTCAAGGACAGTCTTTAGAGCTATCACCCCCGGAGCGTTGTTAGTGCTTGTATCCTTAGGCGAGGGGGCTCCGGGAACCTTGAAGTCTTCGTTCTTCTCTTCGTTGGTGTTCTCCCTTCTTTTTTTCCTTTCATGTTGATGTTCGGCGACTCTTTCTTCGTTCAGCCTTACCTGCGCTAGGTTGCATATCCTTGCATCATGTTGATCTCCCTTGATTTCCATATGAAAATACTCGATCCAAGCTCCGCTTTTGCCCCGGATGCTCGTACTTAGATATGTACGAGCCAAGGGCAACCTCCGTAATAGTCTTTGACTGCTGAGAACGTGTATGGACATGTTCGATCCAAAGATAACCTTCGTATTTTCCCTTGGATTCGCGTACTTAGATACGTACGAGCCAAGGACACTCTTCGTAATTGTCTTTGGCCGTTGAGAATGTGTATAAATACATTCAAGCCAAAGATAAGCTCCATCTTTGCCCCTGGATGCTCGTACTTAGGTACGTATGATCCAAGGACAACCTTCGTAACTGTCTTTGGTTGTTGAGAATGTATACGAATACATTCGAGCCAAAGATAAGCTCCATATTTGCCTTTGGCTGCTCGTACTTAGATATGTACGAGCCAAAGGTAGCCTTCGTAATTGCCTTTGGCTGTTGAGAATGTGTATAAATACATTCGAGCCAAAGATAATATTTCTATTTGCCCTTGGATGCTCGTACTTAGATATGTACGAGCCAAAGGCAGTCTTCGTAATTGTCTTTGGCTGTTGAGAATGTGCATAAATACGTTCGAGCCAAAAATAAGCTCCGTATTTGCCCATGTATACTCGTACTTAGATATGTACGAGCCAAGGGCAGCCTTCGTAATAGTCTTTGACTGCTGAGAATGTGTATAAATACATTCGAGCCAAAGATAAGCTCCATCTTTGCCCCTGTATGCTCGTACTTAGATATGTACGAGCCAAGGGCAGCCTTCGTAATAGTCTTTGACTGCTGAGAATGTGTATAAATACATTCGAGCCAAAGATAAGCTCCATCTTTGCCCCTGTATACTCGTACTTAGATATGTACGAGCCAAGGGCAGCCTTCGTAATAGTCTTTGACTGCTGAAAATGTGTATAAATACATCCGAGCCAAAGATAAGCTTCATCTTTGCCCCCGTATACTCGTACTTAGATATGTAAGAGCCAAGGGCAGCCTTTGTAATAGTCTTTGACTGCTGAGAACGTGCAGCCAAAGATAACCTTCGTATTTTCCCTTGGATTCACGTACTTAGATACGCGAATATGTATAAATACATTCGAGCCAAAGATAAGATCCATCTTTTCCCCTGGATACTCGTACTTAGATATGTACGATCCAAAGACAGCCTTCGTAATTGTCTTTGGCTGTTGAAAATGTATATGAATACATTCGAGCCAAAGATAAGCTCCATATTTTCCCTTGGCTGCTCGTACTTAGATATGCACGAGCCAAAGGCAGTCTTCGTAATTTTCTTTGGCTGTTGAGAATGTATATAAATACATTCGAGCCAAAGATAAGCTCCATTCTTGCCCTCTGGCTTTATTTACTTCGATAAGTACGAGCCACGGAGCAGTCTTCGTTTTTGTCTTTGGCTGTTGAGTATGTATATGAATACACTCGACCCAAAGATAAGCTTCGTTTTTCCCCTGGCTTCGTTTACTTAGATACATACGAGCCAAGGACAACCTTCGTTTCTGTCTTTGGTTGTTGAGAATGTAGATGAATACACTTGAGCCAAAGATAAGCTTCGTTTTTTTCCATGGCTTCGTTTACTTAGATACTACGAGCCAAGGACAACCTTCATTTCTGTCTTTGGTTGTTGAGAATGTAGATGAATATACTCGAGCCAAAGATAAGCTTTATTTTCGCTCCAAGGCTTCGTTATTTTGACCTTTGTATTTCCGTTTCCTGAGAGTAAAAGAGAAAAAAGGGTAGGCTACGTTCCCAGTAGCCCCATTAAGGAAATGAAAAAAATTAGAAATTAAAACTCTAGTATGGATCTTAACAGAGATATGTTTGCTGAGTTCGTATTTAATAGAACTGTCCAATGTTTGGGACTTAGTTCCTAAATGAACCTCAAATTCAAAAACGGCAGAGAGTACTGCAAGCTGAGGTAAAGAAGGCGTATGCGAAAGAAAACGACCCTCAGCTTATAAATAATCTTAGGGATTTTACTCCAAATTTTTTACTGGAGGTTCCTTCGGAAACGGAGGTATCCAGATCCAGAGAAGGTTTGCTCATATATTAAAAAATGACAAAGAACACTGCAAGCTGAGTAAAAGAAGGCGTATGCGAAAGAAAACGATCCTCGGCTCATAAATAATCTTAGGGATTTTACTCCAAAACTTTTACTGAGGTTCCCTCGAAGACAAAGGTATTCAGATCCAGAAAAGGTTTGCTCATGAGAAAGCAAATAATAATAAAATAATAGCGTTTTAATCTTTGAAAAGTGTTTTTTAATGGTGTTTCATACCACTTTTTGTAGATCTGTAAGATTTTAAGGTTTAATACTCGAAAAACTTGTCAAAAAATGAGAAACATTTACTATAAAGTAAGATCCAACTATCTTATTCTTAGATCCGATCTTCTAACGAAGATCTAAAGAAAAAAGATGATGAAATAGCAAAAATAACGAAAATCGAGAGCTCTTCGGTCCAGCTCGTTTCTAGCGCCAAACTGTGACTACTAATTTTCCCATAGTCTACGTAATATGATCAGCTCAGAGGATCATATACTAAGTAGTATGGATGCCTCAGTTGAATTGGTATTGTTGAGTAAGTAAAAGGTATGTTCGAAATGAGATCTACTCAGAAGATCATATACTAAGTAAGTAAAGATATTTCGCAAGAGCAGATGCTAAGAAAACAAAGGTATCTATGTAAAACAAAGATAAGTAAGCAAATAAGCAAAATAAAGAGATATCTCAGATGAACAGATAACTCGGAATACAGAGATAACTCAGAATACAGAGATAACTCATAAAACAGAGATAACTCAGTAAGTAAATCTCTAAGAGAGAATATAATGCAAGTGCATCTAAGTTATCAACACACAATATATTACGTGGTTCGGTTAATCTTAACCTATGTCCAAGGGTAAAGATGATATGTTTATTGATCTTGTTACATTTGGGTGGAAGAACTCCATTATAGAAAGTATGAAGCTCTAGAAAATAAGAGAGGAAGTAGAGAGAAAGTGAGCATATTCCCTAATCCTAGCTAACCCAATTGTCCCCTTTCTTTGTTGGTGAAGCTTGGTATTTATAGCCTCTTCTGCTCCAGATATATCTTTGCTGTCTTTGGGTCCATCATATCCTGATATATCTTCCGTACCAATGGTACCTTCGTTCACCGCAAGCTTTATCCAATTGGACTCTGCCACCTCAGCTGGCCCACGTTCCTTTGGGAACTACCCAGCCTTAGTATAGATTGTACCTTCGTTGGCCGCCCACCATCTCCAATCATACGATGCCACCTTAGCTTCCCCCACGTGCCATCATGAATTGTGAAACCTCCGTACAAGTTGTACCTCTGTTGGCCGCGTACCTTCGCCAGTCAGAGGATTCCATGTACTCTGAGCCCACGTGGTTGCTGACTGCGCCTTTGTACTAAAAGCTGTGCAGACTGCTCATCTACCTCTGACAGACAGACACACCTATGTGCCTATACTAACACCTATTTCTTAATAATTAAGTAATCTTGGTAGTGATTTGGTGTGCTCCGTTGTAGCGTACTTTGATACTCCAACCTTCAACATTGCGCCACACATTGATAGAGATAACTTCATAACTTAGCATCCTAAGGAGAGATGTAGTGTGCGTTGTTGTAACATAATAAGTTGCTCCACCTTTAATATTGTATCAGGTGGCACGATAGATTTTTGGTATCTACAACAAAAGAACCCATAATTAATCTAACCAGAAATATATAATCAAATTAACTATAAAAAGTGATGAATTTAATTGGTCATGCGCAACATAAGAGAACTTAAGGAGCCTCACAGTATAGACATAAAAATATGGATCAGGGAAGATCAATACTGCGAAATATACAAGGATTCATTCTATTTTCCATCACTATTTGCACAATGACATATAATAGACATAATCCTTGTAAACAAAATATTTTAACCTATCTTCCATCAATAAATGACATAATAGGCTTAACTTTTGTATTGTCAAAAGTTCATTCATCCTTTTATCAATACATGCATATCGACATATGAAAGACTTGTCTTTTGACAAGGTATGGGACAATCATAGTTCACGGACGCAAACACACATATCACATAACAAATTGCAATATATAAAACCATAAATATTAATTCTGCAAAAATCATCTTCCAAACAGTTTTAGAATTTAAACCAATAAACCTAAAAACATGAAGATGAAAACGTTGGACATAGCTATGTGTAGACACAATAATGGCTATTCCAAACTCTAGTTATTCTTCTAAACAAAACAAGAAAATAGAAGATTTACTAGATGTTAAGACCTTTGAAGAATTCTTTATCGTCCCCGAACTCCTTGTCGTCAACAGCCATTGGGACATAAGGTTCATGAAGATAGGAGTTAATATCAATAAACCTTCTTGACTGATGTCGAACCAGGGCCTTCTGAATCTCATTTGTCTTAAACACAAAAGCCTTTATTTGTTGAATCTCCTTTTGCATCTCCTTCAACACTTCAAGAACATCAGAAAACTTCTGAGAATTTGAAGGAACGGCTCTAGGCTTCCTCACATTCCTTCTTTTTCTTTTCAATGTCGGAGCTAACAGAGATTTCTCTTTTTCCTTCATGATTGATGGCTTGACAATCATATTAACATCTTTTCCATCAGAAGACATGATACTTGGAGTATCCATAAACGTATGGGTTTGTGAGAGGAAATCACAATCTCAATAAGCGGTCTTAAGATAAAAAGAGGTTTCAAGGAGGGAAAAAGGAATGTAGGGTTAACCTTTATCAAGTTCGTGCACGGAAAATTTTGAGCCCTAAAGAGAGTATAATTGTCGAGAATAACCATCCTTTATTGATAGACATGGAATTCCAAAAACATAACTAAAAAAAGAAGAGAGCAACCTTTTCCTAAATCCTGAGAGGTACATAATCTTGTCTCTTTTGGTCAGGCACATGAGACAAGATTTCAAAAATAAATACAATCAAGTTGTGTTGCGGTGAACAACAATTTGTCCACCATTTTCCTCTTGAGAGGAATACATAGACCTCTATCTATCAAAACGACTTGACCATACTTTTTTCTCTAATGGTCTTGTTTTATACTTGGAAACTAACTTCTTAGACGACGATAAAATCCTACATACCTCAGCGGTCTTCTGAGCAAGTTTAAGCTTATTTTCTAATTGATTTGCTCTTCGTTGAAGTTTGTTGACATGCCTCAATTGGTGTTTGTACTTGTAACACTTTGATAGTTCATGACCCTTTAGAGAACAATATGAGCACGTCAATCTTGGATAAAAATCAGGCCTCTTAGATGTGCAAGCAGCTAGACACATGGTGGAACCTGAAACATTACATATAGAGTTTCCAAAGAAGGGGTCAATTTTTTCTTCCATATTGGTTGGGTTTTCTTCTAAAAGAATATCAAGATTGATGTACGTATTGCTACAATGATCAAAATCAACATTTTCACCAATCGGCAGATCGCTTAGCCCCGTTCATCTTCGGCGCAAGAGCGCTCGATCAGTGAGATATTACGCACTCTTTCAAGGGTGGTTGAAGTGCAACACTTGATTTCTCATCTTCATTAGAATCATAGCTGTCAGACATTTCATCAAGAGTTGCAGCAAGACCTTTGTTCCCAATGTATTTTCTACGATTTGGGCACTCGTTTGCAAAATGACCAAATTACTTACACTTAAATCACTGAGGCATATACTCGTCATTTGTTTCATCTGTGTCCCTGTTTTTAGGAGGAATACGATTATGAGGTTTGACTGATGCTTTAGGCTTATCTCTGAAGAACCGTTTACTTCTCTTCAAAAGAATATCCCTAAACTGTCTTGTGATCATCGAGACCGATTTGTCAAGATTTTCATCTGATGAGTCAGTCTCAGAGTGATCGTCTTTAGAGATATACACTTTTTTATTTTTATCAAGTAATTTTGTGTCTTTTAGTGTTCTGAACGCAACATCCTTAGATTTGGATGAATGGTCGTGATCAAAGATCTTAAGCTTCCCAACCAGCATATTTCTGGAGAGATTATCAAGGTTATTTCCCTCAACGATGGCATTCTTCTTAGAGTCGTATCTAGATGGCAGCGATCTGAGAATTTTCACCACAATGTCCTTTTCAGGAATAGTCTTACCCAATGCAAAAGATGCATTAACAATTTCAGACACTTTGTGATTAAACTCATCAAATGATTTTTCATCTGCCATACGAAGGTTTTCCTAATCAGAATTAAGGTTTTGAAGCCTAGCTTCCTTTTCACTGGTATTACCTTCGAATACGGTTTCTAAGATATCCCACGCATCTTTAGACCTAGTGGAATTTGACACATGATGCTGAATATTTGGGGTAATGGCATGTATGATGGCATTCAAACCATCGGAATTTCGCTTTGCAGCAAATATCTCGGCAGGGTTGTATTCACCAATGTTCTTGGGAACATTTACATTTCCTACTGCCACAACAGGAGCATCATAGCCATTAACTATATATACCCATGATTGAAAATCACATGCTTGAAGAAAAGCTCGCATAGAAATTTTCCACCATAAGTAATTCGAGCCATCGAAGACTGGTGGTACGTTGATAGAGATAACACCTCTTTCCATAGAATCAGATCGCTACAAACACAGACTTGTAAGGTTTTGAACGTGTTTGCATGCTCTGATACCAATTGAAAAAGCGGGGGGTACAACAACCTCACCCAATATTTCGATTAGCAATCTGTATGGACAAACTCCAATATACTTTCAAGAGAATCAACTATACTCAGTTTTAATAAAGTATATCAAAGAGTTCTAATATATCTATTTCATAATGTAATCAGCAAATCGAATAGATAAAAATCCGTGAGCCTGATTATTATGTGAAATAACTTGAACGGTACCAAAGACCAATGTTCAAGTGTCAATAAACGTAAATCAACAAACAAAGGTTGGATATTCTAATTGATTTATCTTAATGCACAACCTGTGATATTTCAATTATATAATGCGGAAAAGAAATAACACAGATACCAGAATTTTGTTAACGAGGAAACCGCAAATGCAGAAAAACCCCGGGACCTAGTCCAGATTGAACACACACTGTATTAAGCCGCTACAGACACTATCCTACTACAAACTAACTTCGGTATGGACTGTAGTTGAACCCAATCAATATCATATTGATCCAAGGTACAGTTGCGCTCCTTACGTCTCTGATCCCAGCAGGATACTGTGCACTTGATTCCCTTAGTTGATCTCACCCATAACTAAGAGTTGCTACGACCCAAAGTCGAAGACTTTAATAAATAAATATTTATCACACAGAAAAGTCTACAATAATAGATAAATCTGTCTCCCACAGAAATACCTACGAGTTTTGTTCCGTCTTTTGATAAATAAAGGTGAACATGAACCAATTGATAACCCAGACTTATATTCCCGAAGAACAACCTAGTATTATCAATCACCTTACAATAATCTTAATCGTCGCGGAGAAAGAAGATATTGTGGAATCACAAACGATGAGACGAAGATGTTTGTGACTACTTTTATATCTTGCCTATCGGAGATATTAATCTCAAGTAAATCATTACGATTGTACTCAACACGATAGAATCATCAAGAGCATATCACACAACTACAAGAAAGTAGTATCGGTCTGGATTCACAATCCCAATGAAGTCTTCAAGTCGTTAACCTACATGGTCTTAATAAGAAACCTAAGGTTAAAGGAGAATCCACTCTAGCTTATACAACTAGTATCACACATGAGGTGTGGGGATTAGGTTTCTCAGATGCTAGAGTTCTCCCTTATATAGTCTTTCAAATCAGGGTTTGCAATCAATGTTAGCTTAGTAACAAAGCAATATTCACCGTTAGATGAAAACCTGATTAGAATCAAGCTAATATTTTTCAACCGTTGGATCGAAAACTTATTTTGTTACACACAATCAAATGCACGATTTTAGGTTTGTGTAACCGTACCCAAACATGTACATTTGTTGGTTCAACAATAGTTAACCAAATGGTTAGCCATATGAACACTTTCATATCAACCATATTCTTCTTCACCCTAACTAGTTCAAATGACTCAAATGAACTAGTTAGAGAGTTGTTCAATTGTATAAATCTTATAGAAGTATACAAGACACAATTGAAGCAAAAACGATTTGATTCACTCGAATTGGTTCATGAACTTTATAGCCACGGTTTGCAAAATGCATTCCTTAGTTAATATAAATATAAGTTCACAAATAATCGTCTTTAGATATAACCAACTCAAGTACGCGGACTTATTTCGCGGACTTAAGTTTCCGGAAGGAGTTCACAAACTCCAGCAGATTTTCTCGGGATGAGAACCTTCGCCAGTTCGCGGACTGAGTTCACAGCTCTTGTTCCGGTTTTCCTGATCAACAAAGTACGCATACTTTGGTTCAAGGAATAAAGACTTATACATATATGTGTTTCCACACAATGCTTATATCCAACAATGGCTATGTAATCTAAACTCTCATTTCAATCATTGAAACATTCTTAGAGGACGTTATATAGTTGTTATTCACAAACTGTTTTTCGTCAAAGCAATTTTCAAAGTGATTGAAACATAACATGACTTTCGTCACTAGGTAAAGATGAACTTGGCCAAGGCGAAAGCTTACCAAAACGTATTTCGAGAAATAGATAAGCGAGATAAATTCGGCTCGAAATAGCAAATGTGTATAATCAAAGTCTATATAACAAAACGACTTTTGTCTCAAAATAGGAGATAGAGTAGATAGACTTTTGAGTGATAGATAAGTTCAAGTCTCCACATACCTTTTAGTCGATGAAGTTCCACCAGTTCCATGAGTAGTTCTTCGTTTGTATGATGATTGTCATGGAGTTCTTGAGCTCAACTACACTTACTATCCTAGTCCGAGACTTAGCTATAGTAGACTAGAAATCAGGACTTATAGTTTTGATCATTAACATTGACAAACATGCTTGAAATAGCAACACATGCGAGTTCGATCGAGCAGTGCTCTAACAGATGATATTAGTTAAATGGTATAAAATCTTGTCCTGTATTTAAATTATCACGCATAGCTACTGGCTATTTGAATTGTTTGCTTGAACTATGGTGTTTTGGTTCTTTTAATTGGCCTTAATAGCTGTAATGAGAGGACAAGTGGGTGCTGTGCAAATGAAATGGATGTTAGGCTAACTAGGCACATGGGAATGCAGATTTTTGTTAACTATATGCAGGCTTAATTGAAGTCCTTTTTGGTTGAGCTGGCCGGCCAATTTGTGAGTAAATTATATGATCTGATATATCTTATTTGTATGTCTCTTATTAATTGATAAGTATTTATAGTCAGTAGCTATTATATGACACCGTTAGTATGTACAATGGGAAATTAATGCGATCTGAAATCCTTGCTTACTGTCCTATAATTTCAGCTATACCGGTATACATTTGCCTATTTCTTTATATGTACCACCGATGGTTAATTTTGGGTCTCTTATTTTCCCACCAGGTTAAATATTTCTTGTTGGGGATTTATATAAGATGGTAATATTGGGGTTATTTTCTAGGAGTTGATTTGTATTCAGATCCTAGGACATCTTTTGAAATATCTATATGCATAGTAGAATGAGTGTTAAGCCAAAACTGAAAGCTGCATAACATTTTATAGAATTCAGGATATTATGAATGCTTCAATTGCAGGAGTTTTGGGAAAGCCTTGAAGTAGAGATATGTCCATGCCCTTTAAATCGTTGGTGTGTACAATGTGAGAATCTAGGGATAGTTATTGCGATACAATTCATATTATCCAATGTCAAAGATAGTTACTGCAATAGATGATTGCTACTTAAAGTAGTTCATATCATCTGGTAAGAGATAGAGATAATTGCTACTAAGGGTAGTTCATATTATATAAATAAATCTATGATGAACTACGGTCGTGCTTGATCCCTTCGATCAACGGAGAGGGTACGTAGGCAGCCGCTATGCGGTTGTTTATATCGTCATAAAAGAGTTGGTTACTGCTTGGCAGTTCATACCATATATTTGGAGAAGATTGCAACCTTTGCAATATATATCGTTGGTGAAGTCTAAGAGGTAGTTGCAGTAATGTTTGTTCATACTACCTAATGAGAGATGATTATTACCATCCGAGGTAATTTATATCAATTGTCTCAGTACTCGAGAAGAGATGGTTATTGTCCGTAGTGGCAGTTCATACCATAAATATGCAAATGATTACTAACTCTTTTGAGTAACTCATATAATTTGAAAAAGATGTTCTGTTGAGTTTGACCGAGTGATGTGAGTTTGCCAGGCCAGAAATGGCACCCCACCTACGGGTGGCTACCCGAAAGAGCGTTTGTTTGATAACGGTGGCTGGTATCGGAATACCCTGGCATAGAATTACCGTTTGTTTAATAACGGCGCGTTCTGTCAGGCCTTAATTGGCACCCCACCTACGGGGGGCAACCCGGAAGACCGTATGTTTGATGACAGTGTCTGGTATCGGACTACTTTGGCAAGAGATATTGTATCCTCACAGCAAAATGATGAAGATCATCTTTTGGACTTGATGACCCTATAATGAAACCATTTACGGTAGCGAAATTGGAAGTCCGGATTCTCTTGAGTGGCGTATCAGAGAGTCGGATCTTGCCAAGCGAGTCGTAACCCGACCGGTTGGAAGTGGAAATTCTTCTGATCCGTCACAAGTTCACCGAGGATGTAACATTTGGTCGAGCACATTATGCTAAGTACAATAATGCGTCTATTTAGGGAAGTTCATCTCCCGACACAACTTCGTCATCTTCCTTTAGACGAATTGGTCATTTATGTACATTTGAAACTCGACTAATCATGGGAGTGCTAGCAGGATGCATGTCCTTGTTAAATTGTCTGTCAATGAACATATGCAAACTGGTTGAATAATATACCACAAGCTCGTTCTTCTAGTTCTGAACATAGATAAGATCGAGATTTCCCTGGATTTTCATCTCAAATTCATATTTGAAATAGCTTGTAAGATCTCTTATTCCATTAAGAGTACTTATCATGTCCATACCGCCGACATAGATAACTATAATTCTGAATCAGGAACTTATTTAAAACATATGGCACAAAACCTTACGTGTTTATCCCTTTCCAATCAAATAGTCACTTAGACGGGTATACCACATCCGCCTGATTGTAAATCAATAAGTGAGAGTGTAACTGCAAACACACTCCGTGGTTTAGAGTCATTCGACTTGGGAAGGAAAATGCCATCATGCACTTTTGCAAATATCTTTGAGTCTAAATCTCCAGAGATATAACCATATATACTATGTTTCAAATTCTTTGGAAACTACCTAGCAAACTAATTAACTGAACATTATGGTATACAAAAGAGTAAGCGATCCAGGGGTTTGTGAGAAACCTCACGCCACAAGGTGATTCTTTATACTTTAAGACCTCATTCTTCTCACTACACTTTGTGATAAATAACCACATATGTCCCACAGGCTTATACTTGGTTGTTTAGCACTACCACACCAAATACCTATATATTTGTCAAAGAACTAAGTTCTACTTGGATTGCGTAGGCCAAATATGCTATTTATTTGAAAATTAATCAAAATAAAGCATGGTTCGATCTCATTGTGCTCTACTTCTGGAGCAACTATTTATGGATTATATCATCATTGTGCATGCATGATCCTTCCATTGACTCATATGCATTCTCATAATCCGCCAGGATTTCATTGTTCTATAAAATCATTTAAAACTTCGGAGCGTCCTCCAGTTTGATTCATGGACATATTCAAAGACAATCTTATGAGATGATTTCTAATGATATAAATAAGTTGTGCCTTACTTACTGTTAGAGCATTGCTCGGTCGAACTCGCATGCGTTGCTATATCAAGCATGTTTGTCAATGTTAGTGTTCAAAACTATAAGTCTTGATTTCTAGTCTACTATAGGTAAGCCTCGGACTAGGATAGAAAGTGTAGTTGAGCTCATGGACTTCATGGCGATTCATCATACAAGAAGAAGAACTACTCAAGGAACCGGTGGAACTTCTCGACAAAAAGGTATGTGAAGACTTGAACTTATCTATCACTCAAAAGTCTATCTATTCTATCTCCTACTTCTTGAGACAAAAAGTCGTATGATATATATAGACTTTGATTATACACAGTTGGTATTTCGAGCCGAGTATACCTCGCCTATCTATATCTTGAAATATGTGTTAGTAAGATTTTCGCTTCGACCAAGTTTATCTTTACCTAGTGACGAAAGTCATGATATGTTGCGATCACTTTGAAAATTGCTTTGACGAAGAATGTTTCAATGATTGGAATGAGAGTTTAGATTACATAACCAATGGTGGACATAAGCATTGTTGTGGAAACACATTTATGTTATTCCTTGAACCTAAGTTTGCGAACTTTGTTGATCAAGAGAACCGGAAGAATGGCGTGAGCCAAGTCCGCGAACTCAGTCCGCGAACTGCAGAAGTTCTCAAACCCGAGAATTTCCGTGGAGTTGAAAAACTAGTGCGTGAAGCTAAGTCCGCGAACTCATTCCGCGAACCCAGTCCGCGAACCGGGGAAGTTCTCATCCCGAGAATTTCTGCTGGAGTTTGTAAACTCTGCCCGGTAACTTAAGTCCGCGAACCAAGTCTGCGAACTTAAGAAGGTTATATATCTGAAGATGATTTCTGAACTTAAACTTAAAAAGACTAAGGAATGCAGTTTGTAAACCGTGGCTATAAAAGTTCATGAACCGATTCGAGTGAATCAAATCATCTTTGCTTCAATTGTGTCTTGTGTAGTTACATAAGAATTCCTTGCAATTGAACAACTCTCTAACTAGTTGATTTGAGTCATGTGAACTAGTTATGGTAAAAAAGAACATGGTGGATATGAAATGCTCATATGGCTAACCTTTTGGTTAACTATTATTGAACCAACAAGTGCATATGTTTGGGTACGGTTAACAAACCTAGAAGCGTGCATTTCAATTGTGTGTAACAAGCTAAGTTTTCAATCTAACATTTGAGAAATATTAGCTTGAATCTAAATCAGGTTTTCATCTAACGGTGGATATTGATTGCTTTGCTACCAAGGTAACTTAATGGCAAACCTTGATTTGAAAGACTATATAAGGGGACATCTAGCATCAATGCAAAACTAAGCCCCACACCTTACGTGTGATACTAGTTTGCGTGCTAGAGTCGGTTCTTCTTTAACCTTTGGTTTTCTTCTTCTAAAACCAGGTTGATGACTTAAAGACTTCATTGGGATTGTGAAGCCAGACCGTTACTACTTTATCGTAGTTGTGTGATCTGATCTTGCATCTTCTATCGTACGAGTACAATCATATTGATTGGCTTGGGATTGATATCTCCGATAGGAAAGATATAAAAAGTAATCATAAACATCTTCATCTCATCGTTTGTGATTCCGCAACATCTTGTTTCGCTACCATACGATTAAGATTGTTGTGAGGTGATTGATAACTCTAGGCTGTTCTTCGGGAATATAAGACCGGATTATCAATTGGTTCCTGTTCACCTTGATTACTATCAAAAGACGGAACAAAACCTTTCAGGGTTTATCTGTGGGAGACAGATTAATCCTTCGATAGACTTGTCTGTGTGAGACAGATTTGTTTGTCATAAAGTCTTCGAATTTGGGTCGTAGCAACTCTTAGTTGTGGGTGAGATCAGCTAAGGGAATCAAGTGCGCAGTATCCTGCTGGGATCATAAGCGTAGGTAGTACAACTGTACCTTGGATCAGTGGGAGACTGATTGGGGTTCAACTACAGTCCAATCCGAAGTTAGCTTGGAGTGCGCTAGTGTCTGTAACAGCTTAATACAGTGTGTGTTCAATCTGGACTAGATCCTGGGGTTTTTATGCATTTGCGGTTTCCTCGTTAACAAAATTTCTGGTGTCTGTGTTATTTCAGTTTCCGCATTATATTGTTTTATCTTAATAATTGAAATAATACAGGTTGTGTGTTAGATCATCAATTAGAGTAATCCAACCTTTGTTTGTTGATTGTCATTGATTGATCCTCGCATATTGGTCTTTGGTACCATCCGAGTTATTCCTTTTATTTGATTAGAACTCGCAGTTTCTGCTTGAGTAAATCAAAACAAGAGAGAGATATTAACTCCTTGAGATACTTTTAACTAGATTGAGTCTGACTGTCTAGTTGATTCTCTAGAAAGTATTTCGGAGTTAGTCCATACAGATTGTTAAGAGAAATATTGGGTGGTGTTGTTAGACCCCCGCTTTTTCAATTGGTATCAGAGCATGCAAACACATTCAAGACCTCAAAAGTCTGTGTTTGTAGGGATCTGACTATATGGACCATAAAGTCTCAATTGACGCCTCACCAAGTTTAAAAACCAATCGTAGGAAAAAGTATGATAAACTGGTTACTATTCAAAAAGGGTTGGATGAACAATCCTGACCAACTCTGGTCTTGTTGCAGAAATTGCACTTTTTAAGGATTTGTTTCCTGGTAATAGTCCCTTGATGGATCTGAGTAACGCCAGTTATTCCACTTTATAGAATAGTTGTAAATCAGATGGTAAACAACGATCATTTGTTGTGAAAACTGATATGACTAGGAACCACTCAAACAAACTTCAAAGTATTGGCCCGTGTTGGTGTTGTGATCGCATTCAACAAGTTCATATGTCTTTTGAAAAGAGTCTAAATGTTGCAAGTGATCCTTATAAGAAAACTATATAACTTTCTGTTACTCTAAAAAGACATACAAAACTATCAGGAAGTTCTAAACAGAAAAATACTGATAGTACGGGTACCTTTGATTTAAGTCCTACATCTCCCTTTCAATGGTTTCTTGACAGTAGATGTAATTATATAATAGGCGATTCTCCGTGGTGTGTGTCACCTATCGACTATGAAGGAGGAAGACATTTTACAACCAAAACAAAAGGACAACTTCAAAATATGTGCAAGCTTGGTTGTTATCCTTCACAAGTAGAACTAGGAAACTTTGATAAAACTCTGAACGATCCCCCTTGGGTAAATGCAGTGCATGAAGAGTTAAATCAAATTCAAAGACAAGACGTGTGGGATCTTGTACCATGTCTTTCCGATACCATTATTGGTTCTAAATGGGTATTCAAGAATTAGTCTGGTGAATTAGGCACAACTGTCAGAAACAAAGTTAGACTTGTCACTCAAGGATTTTCACGGGTTGAAGAATTTTAGTTTGACAAAACCCTTGTTCCTATGGGATGTCCTGAGTCCACGCAACTTTCGTTAGCCCATGCTTGTTTTCTTAAGGAAAAGATGTTTCGAATGAATAATCATCGTAGGTCCTATGAGACGAGTATTTCCAAGTTCAAAAGGAGGTGGATTTCCACTCACACAACAAACATTTAAAATTCACGATGTGATAAACAAGGAGAGCTTTTGGCTCACAACGTCTCTATCTAACTCCATAGACGTTCGCATCCTCATCTTTAACTTGAGAAAATGGGGTTTTTGCGTCTTTTTTGCTCAAGTAGTATTATCTTGATTAATTATTTTTTTTTTTTAAAAAAAAAAAAACTATATAAATAATGTCTTGTTGTCCAGGATTTTAGTCGTTCGTAAACTGTTTTTTTTTCTTTTCCAAAAGAATACTGTTTCATGGCTCCCGTAACTAGACGCAGCACAAGCAGAGATGCAGTTGCAGCAGCTAACATACGTCGGTGTACAGGAATTTCCTCCACAAGGGCGAAAAAGTTAAGGCTGCAATTAATGGTAAAGTTTCTTCCTCAAACTGGTTCCTATCTTTTTATCAAAGTGATGATAACTTCAGGAACCTGGTAAAAGAATTCGTCAGCAAAAGAAACGATTTAAAATCTCAAATCGCCTCATCTGTGGAAGAACTAATTCACTATGAACGGATGTTGTCTCTAAAAACGAACACCGTACGAAAACTGAAAAGAGAACTTAGTAAGTTAACAGTTATTCCCAAAGAGTTGGAGAAATTTAACGATCCCATAATCAATGGGATTTTCAATAATGAGAAGGAGTTTTTTGTAGATGCTCTGAGAAAGATCTGCATTGCCTAGTATGTCTTCTTTTGGTGTAGTTGGAAGAATAACTAGTGCTTGAATAGCAATGATTGTGACTACACATAGCTATTATTTTTCATCTTCTTGTTCTTTTTTAGGTATTTTGGTTTAAAAAATTCTAAAAATATTTGGAGGATGATGTTTGTGTAGTATTTAATCTTTATGATTTGTTATATTGCAACTTGTTATGGGATATTGGTGTTTACGTCCGTGAACTATGTTTGTCCCATACCTTGTCAAAAGTAAAGTCGTTTATGATCGATATTCATGTATTGGTTAAAGAATGAATGGAATTTTGACATTTACAAAAGTTAAGCCTATATTGTTAATCTTTGACGCAAGATAAGTTAAAATCTTTTGTTTGCAAGGATTATATCTATTGAATGTCGTTATGCGAATAGTGATGGAAGATATAATGAATCCTTGTGTATTCCACAGTACTGATCTTTACTGATCCATATTTTATGTAATACTGTGAGGCTCCGTAATGTGTCTTATGTTGAGCACTAAACAACCAAGTTGATTATTTTTGATTGGCTTTGTTGTTGCTCCGTAAGGTACTATATGTCGAGTATTATGAACTAAATTAATCATCTTGTTTGGTTATTTAGTTATTACTCCATCAGTTTTTCTTGTGTTGAGTATATGAACGGTTAAGCTAATCATTCCTTATGGTTAAACTTAGTCGTAGCTCCGTAAGTTTACTTATGTTGAGCATAATCAATTAAATTGATCACTTTTTGTGTTTAATTTGGTTGTGTATTCCGATTAAATTAATCATGGGTTTACTTGTGATTAATTTGATTGAGTTTTTTGGATATAAAAATCATTCTTATGGTTTTGGTGTCCAATAGAAATCCTTCTTTTCTTTTGAAATTAAGGTCGCTCGTGGTTGTTCTCTCGGGAATGAAATCAAATGGGGGAGAGTTCTTTTGAACTTGTGCTTAATGGCCATATCTTGAGGGGTGTGCGGCTGTGGAATTTTAGAGGGGTTATCTTGTATCTTTAAACTCCTTGATGAATGCATTTAGCTTCGGCTTTATGATTGCATCTAAATTAGTTGGTATGTATTTTTTTCTTTTAGTCATGAAATGTCTCTTACGGAAATTTCATTATGATCCCGTTCTTGTACCTTTGCCAATTTTATTGACAAAAAGGGGGAAAATTAATATGTAGTTCACACTACAAATACATATGGTTTTCGGATCATTGTGTAAGGGGGAGTGGTTTTCATGTGAGATGGAGTATTGACAAAGGGGGAGTGATACATATCACCATAGTATTATTGTTGAAGTTGTGATACAATTGAACTTTGACACTGTGTAATAATACTATGACACTGTATAACAATGATCGAGAATTATTTTTTTCTCATTGTTATAGCTACGGATCTTCAACAACGGTGATGCTAAACTTACAACCTTTGGGATCATTGGAGTACTGGGAAATGACGAAGATTTCGAGGAACGTCGAAGATTAGACATGTGGAATAGGAGCTACTAAAGTTTCATTATCTTTTTTGTATTCCATATGTATTGATAGTTTTTTCACTAAAATTGACAAAGGAGGAGATTGTTAGAGCATTGCTCGGTCGAACTCGCATGCGTTGCTATCTCAAGCATGTTTGTCAATGTTAGTGATCAAAACTATAAGTCTTGATTTCTAGTATATTATAGCTAAGTCTCGGACTAGGATAGAAAGTGTAGTTGAGCTCAAGGACTTCATGGCGATTCATCATACATGAAGAAGAACTACTCAAGGGACCGGTGGAACTTCTCGACAAAAAGGTATGTGAAGACTTGAATTTATCTTTCACTCAAAAGTCTATCTATTCTATATCTTACCTCTTGAGACAAAAAGTCGTATGCTATATATAGACTTTGATTATACATAGTTGGTATTTCGAGCCGA
Source organism: Papaver somniferum (assembly GCF_003573695.1). Classification (NCBI taxonomy): domain Eukaryota; kingdom Viridiplantae; phylum Streptophyta; class Magnoliopsida; order Ranunculales; family Papaveraceae; genus Papaver; species Papaver somniferum. Next base: position 182,032,595 of record NC_039360.1, read on the forward strand.
GTATACCTCGCCTATCTATATCTCGAAATATGTGTTGGTAAGCTTTTCGCTACGACCAAGTTTATCTTTACCTAGTGACGAAAGTCATGATATATTTCAATCACTTTGAAAATTGCTTTGACGAAGAATGTTTCAATGATTGGAATGAGAGTTTAGATTACATAACCAATGGTGGACATAAGCATTGTTGTGGCATTTATGTATAAGTTATAGTACTTGAACCAAAGTTTGAGAACTTTGTTGATCAAGAGAACCGGAAGAATGGCGTGAGCCAAGTCCGCGAACTGCCGAAGTTCTCAAACCTGAGAATTTCTACTGGAGTTGACAAACTAGTGCATGAAGCTAAGTCCGCGAACCCAGTCCGCGAACCGGTGAAGTTCTCATCCCGAGAATTTCTGCTGGAGTTTGTAAACTCTGCCCGGTAACTTAAGTCCGCGAACTTAAGAAGGTTATATATCTGAAGATGTTTTCTGAACTTAAACTTAAAAAGACTAAGGAATGTAGTTTGCAAACCGTGGCTATAAAAGTTCATGAATCGATTCGAGTGAATCAAATCATCTTTGCTTCAATTGTGTTGTGTAGTTACATAAGAATTCCTTGCAATTGAACAACTCTCTAACTAGTTCATTTGAGTCATGTGAACTAGTTATGGTGAAGAAGAATGATGTGATTTTTAATTGTTGTAGTAAATAGATTCGAACTCTAAGACTTGTGAAGATTAAATTTAAAGGTTTAATAAAAGTAATAAAACAGAGAGTTGCTGGAACTAGGATTCCACCGCATTCATATCATAGGGATCAATTATTTATTCTCAACAATTGTCGCTCAATAATTAAAAAAACATTGACTCTTGTTTTGCCAAAGTAGATCCTCAAAACATTAGTTATAAATCGTAAGCATGGGACATCGAACATTTAAGCAAGCATGACCCATCTAATAAAATAATAACTAATTAATTCGAATCATAAATCAATTCAAAATAAGTGCAAAAGTCATATAGAAAATAATACAAATTCACCCATGTGTGAAGTTCGGCTTCCTCCGTCGACCCAGTGTTGGGGTTTAGCTTCTCATGATAAAAACACACTCAAAAAGATAATTCATTGCTCAAATGGTGTTTTTATTAAGGAAAACTAATATTACAATGAAAGTGCAACGCTGTATTGGCGTTACAGAAGTCACCGTTACAAAAGATGTTTCAAATTCAAAACAAGTGTGCCAAACTGACTATTACGAGTACTGTTTATAAACGACAGTTCTCTGCGACAGTCAGTAGGCGTCAAATGTTCTTCCTTTTCTTCTTCTCTGCATCAGCAGAGAAATCTGCTCTGCAACCTTCTGTTCTTCTCCCCAACTCTCGATATCTCTCTGTGACAGCCAAGGATTGTATTTATACTCACAGGACCCTCAAATCTTCGAGTTAATGCCCCATATTTTTTCTTTAAAGTCTCAGATATTTTATTCTTCTTTCCTTCCTTTCACGCGCCAACAACAGTTGTCAAAGCTTTCCAAAACTGGCTGATTAATATTTAGAATATTCAGAAGAGATAATATCTCTTTATCCTCAGCGATAAACCGAACATAAACCAAAATCCTGAAATATTCCTTCTCTGCATGCTATAAAGATTTTGTTTCCATTTTATTATCTGCTTTTGTCTTTTACGTGCTTAATTGCTTCCAACACATCTCCGCTCGTGCAATATACAGTTTAGACATAGTCAAAACTCGTACAACACACTATCTACACGTAACTTCCCGTGAAAACAAACACCGAGTTTACCCCCTTTTCTGTTTTAACCAAACTTTTCGTAGACCGCCTATTTTTTCGAATCTGACTAACCCACCATCTCTGTTTAATCTCTACCAGTCATTATCAATCCACAACAGAGACTAAAACCAATTAAAACTCTCCCTAGTCGAGTAACAGAAGGCCGACAATAATTCTCCCCTGTTTTTCTTGAACCGAACAAAATCTCCCTATATTTTCGAAATCACAGCTCATACCAACCCTGTTTTAGTCTAACAGGCTAATACCAATCATAACTCGCGATTAGATTTCATCAAAACTCGACCAAAATCATCACAGAAGATATCGTATTTTCTGTTTATTTGAAGCTTGCTTTTCCCGCCAAAATCAGTGAACACTGTATTCTTCAAATCTTGACATTCCAGCCAATTCTAGACGAATCCAAGACCTTTACCAGCTCTGTTAAGCTCAATCGAGAAGACCGACAAAATTTCAGCGCTTGAATCTCATTATAGAACCTTCAAATCTTCAACCCTAATTTTGTTGCATTAAAACCCATTTTCCTGCCAAATTTCAAAAAATCAAAAGGTTGAAGATGACCTCCCCTTATCCAGTTCCGGTGTCCCTTTAGCAATTTGGGGTATAAATAGAAATTCTTGGGGTACGAATAGTAATTTATGGGGTACAAAGAGTGATTTTGGGCTGTAAATAGTGAAAACTCTTGGGGTGCTTTTATCACATTTATGGGGGTGCCCTTATCCAAGATTTGGGTGCCTTTAATACTTTTCTGGGACCAAATAACACTTTTCAAGCAACTTTCTCCACAAGAGCTTATTTCCTTCGAAAGAATTAAAACAAGTTTATTAGCAATAAAATAAGGCCTAGCTAATGTAATTATGGGTGAAGAACATCGCACTTTCGTGCTCATCAAATCCCCCCACACTTGTTTTGCCAAAGTAGATCCTCAAAACATTAGTTATAAATCGTAAACATGGGACATCAAACATTTAAGCAAGCATGACCCATCTAATAAAATAATAACTAATTAATTCGAATCATAAATCAATTCAAAATAAGTGCAAAAGTCATATAGAAAATAATACAAATTCACCCATGTGTGAAGTTCGACTTCCTCCGTCGATCCAGTGTTGGTGTTTAGCTTCTCATGATTAAAACACACTCAAAAAGATAATTCACTGCTCAAATGGTGTTTGTATTAAGGAAAACTAATATTACAATGAAACTGCAACGATGTATTGGCGTTACAGAAGTCACCGTTACAAGAGATGTTTCAAATTCAAAACAAGTGTGCCAAACTGACTGTTACGAGTACTGTTTATAAACGACAGTTCTCTGCGACAGTCAGTAGGCGTCAAATGTTCTTCTTTTTCTTCTTCTCTGCAGCAGCAGAGAATTCTGCTCTGCAACCTTCTGTTCTGTAGATGGTGGATTTTCGACAAAGGCTAAAATTGCAAACTCATAATTATACGAAGCTCTGATTCAGCAATCAGACGCGAGTATTGAGACACGACTCTCTCATCGAATTCTCAACGGAGAGTACTTTCTCTCAGAGTACATGTGGATATGTAGTCTCACGATCGGACAACGGCATATCTCAGGAATACTGAATACTTTCAGTGATTATTTCTATATAGAATCACGTGATGGACGGCTCCTAGACAGCTTGATCTGCTAGTATAGAGCGATAACGTCTTCAGGAAAAAGCAACGAGTTTACCCTGACTATATAAAGGATATGACTTACCGAAAAGCTCATATCGGGATGATTAATGCTCCTAGACAGCTTGCTCTGCTAGTATAGAGCCACAAAGTTAATTATTCCTAATTACAATAGCTCCTATTCCATGGTCGAATCCACGACTGGTCTCATGGAATGACAATAACAATTGTTCTGATTCTATGATCGAATCCACAGCTTGATCTCATAGAATAGCAATAACTATATTATCTCATTACTCCGATTTCATGATCGAATCCACAACTGGTCTCATAAATGGTAATAGATAAACATTAATTACTCCGATTCTATGGTCGAATCTACGATCCCATGGAATGGTAATGCTCACGTTATTATTCTGAATTCGTAGTCGAATCCTCAGCTGATCCTATGAATTAATAATAAACATCTTATTACTCAGTTTTGTGAATTATTCTCCACTGAATTCCACAATTAGTAATAAATAATCAACAACCGGGCGTCTGAGCTACCTCTAAGTAAGCCCCGATTCAAATGGTGAAGGTGTATTCAACGATGATACACTAACAGTCACCGCACGAACGAGTATTTCAAAAATACAACGAAACGATGAACCTATGCAAGATAGAGAAGAAAATAATAAATAATTAAAATATTGACCAAGGTGCTGGGAGCACGGACACACGACCGATCGACCGTGTCCCACGCCAGTTTTATATCTTTAACGCATTTTTATTATTTTCCATGATTTGATGAAAATTCTCTCATTTTATCAAATCTCCTTCGTCTTGAGGAAACTCCTCGGTTTCATGGTACTTCCATAAATCCATAAAAAATAATATAAAATTAAGGGAAGGAGTGTGGGGCGTGACCATTGGCCAACCGGTCATGCCTTGGTCCCAACCGGCCATGCCTTGGTCCCAACTGGCCCCACACCCACGGTTCCTTATTATTTTATTATTATTATTATTATTTCTCTAATTTCATGAAAAACTCCTTGATTTCATGGTATTTTTCACAAATCATCAAATAATAATAAAATAAACAAATTATGAAAACTTGTGCGACCGGGCCGTGGCCGGCCGTCCATGCCCTAGCCGGTCCCACACGCCCCTTTGTTTTATTATTTTATTATTAGTTTTCCTTGAATTCATCAAACTCCTTGATTTCATGGTATTTCTCTCAAATTAGGAAAAATTCCCTCAAATCATCAAAATACCTAAAAATATTAAAAAATTAGGAAAACTCGTGGGACCGGGCCCTAGCCGGCCGGCATGCCTTCCATGTTCCCACACGCCCTTGTTTTTAATTATTTTAATATTTTTGCTTCCTTGAACTCATGAAAACTCCTTCAATTCATGGAAACTCCCTAAATTCATCAAATTTCTCAAAATTCATGAATTTTTCATAAAATCATTATAAAATTAGGGAAACTCGTGGGACCGGGCCCTAGCTGGCCGGTCATGGCTTCCACGGTCCCACATGCCCTTATTTTATTATCTTAATATTTTTTGCTTCCTTGAACTCATGAAAACTACTTCAATTCATGGAAACTCCCTAAATTCATCAAATTTCTCAAAATTCATGAATTTTTCATAAAATCATCAAAATATTATAAAATTAAGGAAAAGGCACCACAGGACCGTGGTCACGATCGGACGACCATGCCTTGACCATGGCGGTCCCACGCCTCCTCATTCCTTATTTTATAATTATTTTTCATCATCTCATGGTGTTTTCCTCAGTTTCGTCGAAACCCTAATCTTGGCATATTTTCTCGAATGGATGCTCAATTGCACGCCAGAAAATATCAAAATTCTCAGGACTGAGACGCGGACACCTTGGGGATACGAGCACCCTATCTTGACCGACCAAGATTGGCTCTTTGGCTCACGGAAGCCGGTCCCATCAATTTTCACAGTTTTGACCTAATTTGCACAATTGCTCGTATTAGGTCCAAAACTCTCCCGAACACTTTGGATTTTCATGAAGTGATCGTCAGGCGGTCACGGGACAACCCAGGGAAGGTTTCATGACTCCATGTTCGGTCCCTCGCCTCGTCATAATTAATTAGGTTTTCTCACCTAAGGCTCAGACGAGCATTTTTGAATAAATGATTAAGCCAGCATTTATTCATTCTTCCACCAACAAATCGTAACTCTTCAGGAGTTCTTCGTATTTACTCACATGAGCATATGGACACTACATGGTTGATCCACGGTCCCATGTAGTCGCTCCCTCCTTCGTTCCATGGTTGGGAGTAATACAGATTGATCTCTCGAATCTAAAGCACCCCCTTTGCAGCGGTGCATCTGTGTGAGGTTTAACATTTCGCTCGATTCGAGGAGTCTCCTCCGTACGGTCGTCTCCTCAATTCCTTAAAAACCAGCAAATCGTTTTTCCCCATCTACAGAATGGCTACCACAGTGGGAGATTAATCTCTAGGTCGTAATCTAACAATCTCACAAGATGGTTGGTCTTACGACTAAATCAACTAATTCAGATCAGAATATTTCAAACGGAAACATTCCTCATGTTACACCTGGCGGCATGGAAGGCAGAGGGGTCCCGACTTTGGCAGAGTTGGCTCAAATCCTAGAGGTCCATACCAGGAACATGGACCTGATGAAGGAGACGATAAACCACATCCTCGACTTTCTCATCAAATTAACATCTGAGTTAGGCGGTACCTCCGCTCCAGAAGTCTCAACACCTGGGACTGAAGCGTCATCTGACCCTCGAATCAACAGCTTCACCACATACGAGAAGCCGGTGGAACAAGAGGTCACACATTTGATCGAAAATCTATGTGAACTTCTGCACTTCTTTAGGGATCAGCGCACAGACACATTTTCAGCACTCAACCAGATATCATCCAGCGTGCAAATAACTCCACCAACACCATCAGTTGAAGAAGTCTCCCTAGTGCCTGAGCATTCGATCGACAACATCTCTTTTGAAGAAGAAGATCGCATGACGGATGAAGGACACAATCGAGCATTGTATGTCACTGGTTTCATCAAAGGCACCGAATTTAGAAGAGCTCTTGTTGACACCGGTGCTTCTACCAACATTGTCACCATGAAGACTCTCAGGATGGCCAGGTTCCCACAAGGTAAAATCGTCGCTATCCCATCCTAATGACAGGATTTGAAGGAAGTCAAATCCATACATATGGATATGCATACATAGATTTGAGGGTGGGGCCGATTCGATCTAAAGCGAAGTTTCATGTGATCGAGCAAGAACCTGACTACCATATAATACTGGGACGCCCATGGCTCCATGATAATAAGGTGGTTCCTTCAACATACCACCAATGCATGAAGGCCCTGATCGACAACAAGATCGTTCGCATTCCTGCTTCATCATCTCCTTATGCTCCCGTCTATGATACTGAGTTACTTGAATCTCAAAAAGGCATCCCGAAACCTCCAAGCAGGATTCACAGTACTCCACTTCCAAGCTGGAAGACTATCGAGAAGGCTGATAACGATCCGTCATCCTCAGCTGCTAAGGTGATCAAGTCACCTACTACACCGACTAAACGCCATAATGATCAAGTCTCAACTCTAGGGAAAAACTTCACGACCGATCGAGACGTAGAAGGGAGAGTCATTTATCGCGGACGGAAAGATTAGCAATTAATTGGGGAGAACGATGAAAAGTCTCCCCACCATGAAGAATCATGTCAGAGTGAGCAATCACTTGAAGAAGTCCAAGATGCCCCATGATAATTACAAGACGGCACTGACTCTACCACTGACGATCTTGAAACTATCAACATTGGGGATGAAGACGATCCAAGGCCAATCCTGATCAGTTCAGCGCTATCACCAGAGGAGCGGACCGAGCTGGTGAAATTATTAAAAGAATATCAAGATGTCTTCGCCTAGACGTACGAAGAAATGTCGGGTCTGGATGACAAACTCGTCACCCATCACCTGCACATCGTCCCTGGTTCCAAAGCTGTCAAACAACCGCCTAGAAAATTTAGACACGAAGTCGAGGAGAAAATCAAGGTCGAAATCCAGAAACTTTTGGCAGCAGGGTTCATCAAACCTATTCTTCATCCAACGTGGCTAGCAAATGTGGTACCTGTTAAGAAGAAAAATGGTTAAATCATATGTTGTGTCGACTTCAGGAACTTGAATAAATGTTGTCCGAAGGATGATTTTTCTCTACCCAACCTTGACATGCTCTTGGATGCAACCAGCGGTCACGGTATGTTCTCATTCATGGACGGCTATAGTGGGTACAACCAGATCAAGATGTATGAACATGACGCCAACAAGACTGTGTTCCGTACTCCCATTGGGAATTTCCACTACACCATGATGCCCTTTGGATTAAAGAATGCTGGTGCTACCTATCAACGAGCCATGACTGCCATATTCCACGACATGATGCACAAGCAAGTAGAACACTATGTTGATGATGTGGTGGTAAAATCGAAGACTTGAGCATCTCATCTCGAAGTTCTAAGGAAGGTGTTTGAAAGGTGCAGAGAATACAAATTAAAAATGAATCCTTTAAAGTGCGCATTTGGAGTTTCTTCCGGAAAATTCTTAGGATTCCTGGTCACGGCTGAAGGGATCAAAGTCGACCCCGACAAGGCAAAAGCTATCACCACCATGTCTCCTTCACGTACCGTGAAGGAACTACAGAGCTTTATGGGCAAGGTAAATTATATTCGACGCTTCATTCCTGGATTAGCTCAACTCATTGCTTCGTTCACGCCTCTGCTGAAGAAAGGAGCAAGCTTTACCTGGACAGCTGTTCAACAAGAAGATTTCCATAAAATACAACAGATATTATTGTCACCGGCCGTCATGAGGTCTCCAGTACAGGGACGAGCTCTGATTCTTTACACATCCTCCAGTGACGTCGCCATCGGCGCACTCCTCACTCAGGAAGATGATGAAGGCGTCGAACGACCGATTTACTACTTCAGCCGCACAATGAGAGATGCTCAACTTCGATACCCAAAGGCCGAAAGGGAATGCCTGGCATTGGTACATGCAATCCAGAAGTTCAGACATTACTTACTATCTAACAGGGTCGTACTCATCTCCAAAGATGATCCCATAAAGTTCTTGCTATCAAAGCCAGCCTTGATAGGAAGACCAGCGAAGTGGCTACTCCAGATGTCAGAATTTGACATAGCTTGCACGCCACCTAAAGCCATCAAAGGTCAAGCATTCGCAGACTTGCTCGCCGCTTTTCCAGGGGAAGACACTACAACACTACATGAAGAAGTACCCGGCGAATTCCCAGACATCTTGGTCATCAAGGAAGAAACATGGCTTCTATACTTTGATGGATCTGCCACCCCTAGTAGTGACACCGGAGGAGCAGGCATAGTGTTGGTGTCTCCATCTGGTGAAGTTTTCTCACATTCGTTCAAGTTGGATTTCCACTGCACCAACAACTCAGCGGAATATGAAGCCTTCCTATTAGGATTATCCTTGGCCAAGCAAGCAGGAGCAACACACCTCGAGATAAGGGGAGATTCAAAATTATTGGTCAACCAGATGAATGGAACGTATTCTCTCAAAGAAATCACACTTTCTCCATTCAGAACCGAAGCTCAGCGACTGTTGACCTATTTTGCTGACGCAACGATCGTCCATACTGGACGGGCTAACAACAGGCATGCTGATTGCCTAGCAACTCTTGCCTCCAAGCTGCAATTCGAAGGAGCACAGAAAACGATCACTGTACAGAGACGTACGGTATCATCAACTTGGCTCACTCAGATCGAAGACATTCCAGCGAACGATTGGCGAGCACCCATCATTCATGAATTAAGCAGCTTTATTTCAGAAGGCCAAGTCAGCCTCAAGGAATTGAAAAACTACTTCTTGCTTCATGGAGGTCTATACTATCGAAACCCTGATGGATCTCTATCACGATGTCTTGGGAGTGACGAAGCGGAAGAACAGCTCAAGCGCATACATGAGAAAGTCTGCGGGTAAACGTTAGTGGTAACACTTTACAGAAAGCTTCAAAGAATGGGGTACTACTGGCCATCCATGGATACTCAATCGAGAGCTTTACAAGGATCTTGTCCTGATTTCCAAACACCTCCTCATCACTTGGAGGTTTTGACGATCCACCACACTGGGGACTGGAGGGAGCCTTACATCAAATACCTCCGGGACAACGAACTACCACTGGAAAAGAAGCAAGCAGTCAAACTCATTCAGAAAGCTAAGAGATTTTTCCATCTCGATGGGATCTTATACCGCAAAAGCTTTGGTGGAAATTTACTAAGGTGCTTAGCCGAACATGAAATTCCTACAATCCTGAAGGAAGTACATGATGGAGAACATCAAGGAAAGAAGAAACTATTTCTTCAAATTCATGAGAAATATTATTGTCCAACCATGGAAGATGATGCAGCCGCACACGTTCAGAGGTGTCACCAATGCCAAACTCATGGTAATCTCATCCACACTCCTTGTCTCCCACTGAATTCTGTGAATAGTCCGTGGCCTTTCTACAGTTGGGGACTAGATATCATTGGGAAGATCAAACCAGCATCTTCAAAACAACATGAATGCATCATCACTGCGACAGAGTACTTCACCAAGTGGGTCGAAGCTATTCCTGTTCGAAGCACCACTGGAGTTACGATTGCCGCCTTCATCAAAGAGCACATAATATGCAGATTCGGAGTTCCTACGTATATCATCACAGATAACGGAACTCCTTTTGCCAATCAAGATGTTGAGAATCTGCTCAATAAATATGGGATCAAACAAATCTTCTCCACGCCTTACGATCCACAAGGAAATGGTCAAGCAGAAAGTACCAACAAGACTTTGGTCAGGATTATTAGTCGGACGATTCATGACAATCCTCGATCATGGCATGAGAAATTACCCATGGATTTATGGGCTTACATAACTGCACCAAGGAGCTCGATCGGTACTTCGCCATATTCCCCTGTCTATGGAGCCGATGCCATACTTCCAGCAGAAATCAAAGTTCCCTCAGCCAGGATTGCAGCGTCCAGTGGTGTACAATGGGATGAGGCCGAAATCTCCAGATCAAGAATCGCTGAGCTAGATATGCTGGAATCAAGGAGGACCAAGGTGGAAAAATGTGTGGAAGCTTACAAACAGAGGATCTCCAGAGCCTACAACAAAATGGTAAGACCTCGAACATTTCAAGTAGGAGATTTAGTATTAAAGACGGCAAAGCACATTTAACAAGACATGTCCGCTCCTAAGTTCTCTCCTAAATGGGAAGGGACATATGTTGTTATCAAAACAGTATCTAGCGGATACTACAAAATTTTAGCAATCAATGGAGGAAAGGAAGGAAACATCATCAATGGCAAATGGCTCAAAGCTTATTATGCTTGATCCATGAAACAAACTACCTCTTCATCATTTCAAGCATTTTCAAAAATGTAATTTCATCCCTCCAAAGATCATACGAATGCTCCTTTGTTCATTAAACATTTCATAAATGAGCAAAATTCGTTCATACCATGATCAACTGTTTCACCTAACTAGAAACTCAGATTTACTCAAAAAACACAACCACAAATGCTCACTCAGAGCAAACCATCTAGAAACGGATAACCCTTGTAAGAAGCCTCGTCAAGCTTCTTCTGAAAAATCTTGGTCTTTGCCTTCAAGTCTTCGACTGCTTTCTCAACCCTTGCCGACTGCAGAGTCAGTATCCTCTCCTCATCCAGTAAAGCTGCATTCATGGAAATTGCATCAGCAGCCTCTGCTGCCTTATGATCCTTGATTATCTCAAGACGACGACGGAGCCAACTTACATTGAATCGCAATATCTCACAATTCGAGATCATTTCATCCCATTGGTGCAGCTCATGGTTTTTGACGTCTCGCAAGTGCATCTGATTCATTTCCTCGATGATCGGCAATAACCCCGCTACCGTGGTTAAAAGGGTTGGAAAAAAACCTTTCCACACTTATGTGGTGACAATGTGACCATAATTCTTCCAGATCTTGGTGTACAGAGATACATGACATTTGGGAACCACGAATCCGCCGACCATTTCATTGTTTGGGAAGGTATTAATCAATGGGGCTTCGAATAAAAGTCTAGCGGTTGGGTATTCACGAGCATGGACACCTTCTCCGGTCTCCACGGATCCTACAGAATCTTTACATGCCTGGTTATTGCTTTCCTTAACCTCAACCACGGTCACGGACTTTCCACTCTTTCTTCGTCTAGCATCGACGACGACACGGACATCCGCCTATGATGAAACGAAGGAGTGTTAATCCTGGGACTCAGTATAATCTCAAGAGTCATAGGTTTACTTACAGACGATCCAGCTTCAGCACAAGCCGATCCATACCGAGCAGGATCTCTAACAGTCCGCTTAGGCCTTGCATTATGAGGAGTAGCATTCTTCTTACAGTCCTACGACAAATCATTCTCTTGTGATCAACAATCTCGATTGAACGGAGACAAGAAAGGATAAGAAGAAGAAGTGCACAACTTACTGAGATAGACAATGCATTTCACGCTTCGACTGAAGATCATCTTGAGAAGAAATGCTATTGCTCGACATGGCGGCAAGAGGGTAGGATCAAAACTTCTCTGCACGATGAAGCTAACTCTGGAATGGAAGAAATATTTGCGTGGATCATAGATTTGGAGTCTTGAAGATATATATATATATATAATGCGATAGTCATACAGTCAACTCAATTACGAGTTTCAATGAAACCCTAGGCTTCAAGGATCGATACCAAAGACGCGGAGGAAAATAACACACTGGGGACTGAACATCACGGTCAAAGGATGGGCCACGCGGCCTTGTACACGTCATGAATTCTCATCCGTGTTATGTTACTTCTCGTGAAATCGACAAGTCATGATGAATTTGGATATATGGACAATGGTCCATGTCATGGATAAGAGGAAATCGACGATTAAAAAATGTTCATTATTCAGAAGAAAAGTCTAATTGAAGTAAAGTATTTAAACAGTCAAAAGAAAGATATCCACTATGAAGACTAAAAAGGGAATGCTCTACCATCTACAAGAAGATGGAAGTAAAACTACTCGTCGGACTCATCCGAATTGTCAGCTTCATCGTCACTGCCCTTCTCAGAATCATCTTCTTCAGAGTCACTGTCAGGATCATTGGTGAAGTCCGGTGGACGGAAGATAACATCATCATCTGAATCCGAATTATCTCCTTCCGCAGCTTCAGCTTCAATTTTCTTCATCGTCCTTCGATTTCTCTTTCATATCGATCAGGCTTAATGTAACGCTCGGATGGCTCCCATGTGATCTCTCCTTCGGAAGCATCAACATCAGAATCAGAAGGCACCCCATCCAAGAATTGACGCTTCTCCTCAACCCTCTGTCTCTTACGCCGGATGCGATCTTTCTCACGTTGACGGGCATCCTCCTTTTTGTCTTCAGCTCTTTTCTTTTCGAGTTCAGCAAAAGAGACTCTTCGCTTACCCAAAGGAACATTAGTCTTCGCCCCTTCCTGGGTAACCCTATCCTTCGATTTCGCTACAGGAGCGTCGGAATCCTCATCAGAAGAGCCAGAGGAAGAAGAGGAATACCAGTAATCATAATTGCTGTTACTGTTGGTCGACATTCTCTGGAACCGGAATATCAAAGATTACTACTATGTAAACAAACCAACATCAGCAAAAATGGTAACTCTTAACTCTTACCTTTTATACTTCCACTAACAATAGTGATAGTAATACTAGAGTTAACACCTCAAAATCGTTCGTCTCTTCGAAAACTGCAAAAAACGAACGAAACTTTATTAATTCCAAAACTGATTTTTCATAAAATCACGGACACAATTTTCATAATGTGAACATTCACACAACTGACCTATGAAGTTTACAACAATAAAATATTTCATCATAAATATATTGTCTATCTTCGAAGGTTCCTCAAAACCCACGTTTCTGATTTTTCGAAAAAACAGCAATTAATGCAACTTGCATATATAAATTCTCAAGAATTTTATCTAATGAAAACAAATTCATGCAAATAAAATATACCATCATATTTTACACAATATATGTCACGGCTACATATATATACAAAAAACAAAAAATTATTTTTCCTTCGTATCGTCGTTCTTTGTCTTTAAAACGAAGGTTTATTTCAAAAAATATTGTGAAAGCTCACATCTCATACATATGATAAAGTTTTGTATTTACATGAAAGCTCATAAGCAAAATTTTATCACTGGACACATGTTCATCATACATATTTTCCTTCGTGCCATCGTTATTTGTCTTTAAAACGAAGGATTATTCCGATTTCATGAAAATTCACTTCTTTTATGATAAAACCGTGGCACACATGAAAGCTCATACACTAAGTTTTATCACTGGACCTAGGTTCATATTAAAAAAAAAATCTCTCCTAAATCAGGGATTATAGTTAGTTTTCAAAACTAACGACCGAATGAACATATGTTTTCAAAAACGAGGGTTTTTCATAAAACTCACACTAATATGCACACATGTATATAACTTCATCATGATCAAAACATGAACAACTCATGAGGATCATAAACATCAGAAAAAAAAAAAAAAAAAACACGTACCTGATCGACCGGAATTTGGCCGGCGGCGACTGGCTGCGGCGACGCTGATCCCGGCGGTCTTCTCCTGCTGCTGGCGTGAAGTGCTGAGGCGGTGGAGAACTAGTCGTGGAAAAAAAAGGGATTAATCCATTTTATATCAATTTTATTTCCAAAACCAAATTTTCTAAGGATTTCCTTATTGGGCCCGACCTGCGAATCCTAACCGACCACGGACTCGTCGTCCAAACCAGCGGTTCAACAACGATTTATGCTCATCAAACGACGCTCCAATAATGACATTGAAGCTTTCATCAAGTCGTGGTTTGCTCATGCTTTCTAAATCCGGCAACGTCTCAACTTATGACTAAGTTCAATCACTGTTATTATTATTTATGGCTGGAAAATCACCATTTAATGCTGACTGAGGAACACAACTTTCCTCAGTACGCAGGGGACTTAATGTAGATGGTGGATTTTCGACAATGGATAAAATTGCAAACACATAATTACACGAAGCTCTGATTCAGCAATCAGACACGAGTATTGAGACACAGCTCTCTCATCGAATTGTCAACGGAGAGTACTTTCTCTCAGAGTACATGTGGATATGTAGTCTCACGACCGGACAACGACATATCTCAGGAATACTGAATACTTTCAGTGATTATTTCTATATAGCATCACGTGATGGACGGCTCCTAGACAGCTTGCTCTGCTAGTATAGAGCGATAACGTCTTCAGGAACAAACAACGAGTTTACCCTGACTATATAAAGGATATGACTTACCGACAAGCTCATACCGGGATGATTAATGCTCCTAGACAGCTTGCTCTGCTAGTATAGAGCCACAAAGTTAATTATTCCTAATTACAATCGCTCATATTCCATGGTCGAATCCACGACTGGTCCCATGGAATGACAATAACAATTGTTCTGATTCTATGATCGAATCTACAACTTGATCTCATAGAATAACAATAACTATATTATCTCATTACTCCGATTTCATGATCGAATCCACAACTGGTCTCATAAATGGTAATAGATAAACCTTAATTACTCTGATTCTATGGTCGAATCTACGATCCCATGGAATGGTAATGCTCACTTTATTATTCTGAATTCGTATTCGAATCCTCAGCTGATCCTATGAATTAATAATAAACATCTTATTACTCAGTTTTGTGAATTATTCTCCACTGAATTCCACAATTAGTAATAAATAATCAACAACCGGGCGTCTGAGCTACCTCTAAGTAAGCCCCGATTCAAATGGTGAAGGTGTATTCAACGATGATACACTAACAGTCACTGCACGAACGAGTATTTCAAAAATACAACGAAACGATGAAGCTATGCAAAATAGAGAAGAAAATAATAAATAATTAAAATATTGACCAAGGTGCTGGGAGCACGGACACACGACCGACCGACTGTGTCGTGGTCAATCCAACGCCAGTTTTATATCTTTAATGCATTTTTATTATTTTCCATGATTTGATGAAAATTCTCTCATTTTATCAAATCTCCTTCGTCTTGAGGAAACTCCTCGGTTTCATGGTACTTCCATAAATCCATAAAAAATAATATAAAATTAATGGAAGGAGTGTGGGGCGTGACCATTGGCCAACCGGCCATGCCTTAGTCCCAACCGGCCCCACACCCACGGTTCCTTATTATTTTATTGTTATTATTAGTATTTCTCTAATTTCATGAAAAACTCCTTGATTTCATGGTATTTTGCACAAATCATCAAATAATAATAAAATAAAATAAATAATGAAAACTTGTGGGACCAGGCCTTGGCCGGCCATGCCTTAGCCGGTCCCACACACCCCTTTGTTTTATTATTTTATTATTAGTTTTCCTTGAATTCATCAAACTCCTTGATTTCATGGTATTTCTCTCAAATTAGGAAAAATTCACTCAAATCATCAAAATACCTAAAAATATTAAAAAAATAGGAAAACTCGTGGGACCGGGCCCTAGACGGCCGGCCATGCCTTCCATGGTCCCACACGCCCTTGTTTTATTATTTTAATATTTTTTGCTTCCTTGAACTCATGAAAACTACTTCAATTCATGGAAACTCCCTAAATTCATCAAATTTCTCAAAATTCATGAATTTTTCATAAAATCATCAAAATATTATAAAATTAAGGAAAAGGCACCACGGGACCGTGGTCACGACCGGCCGACCATGCCTTGACCACGGCGGTCCCACGCCTCCTCATTCCTTATTTTATAATTACTTTTCATCATCTCATGGTGTTTTCCTCAGTTTCGTCGAAACCCTAATCTTGGCATATTTTCTCGAATGGATGCTCAATTGCACGCCAGAAAATATCAAAATTCTCAGGACTGAGACGCGGACACCTTGGGGACACGAGCACGCTATCTTGACCAACCAAGATTGGCTCTTTGGCTCACGGAAGCCGGTCCCATCAATTTTCACAATTTTGACCTAATTTGCACAATTGCTCGTATTAGGTCCAAAACTCTCCCGAACACTTTGGATTTTCATGAAGCGATCGTCAGGCGGTCACGGGATAACCCAGGGCCGGTTTCATGACTCTATGGTCGGTCCCTCGCCTCGTCATAATTAATTAGGTTTTCTCACCTAAGGCTCAAACGAGCATTTTTGAATAAACGATTAAGCCAGCATTTAATCATTCATCCACCAACAAATCGTCAACTCTTCAGGAGTTCTTCGTATTTGCTCACGTGAGCATATGGACACTACATGGTTGATCCACGATCCCATGTAGTCGCTCCCTCCTTCATCCCATGGTTGAAATTCTGACGAACCATGAATTGATCATCAATTGATCAAATTAGGGTTTCTGAATCCAAGGATCATCATTCCAGATTCTAACCTTAATAATTTTATGACGACTTCATGGTCATTAATTTTATTAATTATGCTCGTTCAACAATCAGTATTCTAATTAATATTTTTGGCACGCTGCCAATAATCCATCAAACGAGCAACACATGCTCAGACGACCAAATATTCAAAAATTCATCACATGAGCAACACTTGCTCATATGATAAATATTTGTTAAAACCAAGGAATATTGATTCAACAATCAATATTCAACGATCCATCGAATGAGCAATACTTGCTCAGTTCATCGTAAGGACTATACCTCTGTCTCATGACATGTTCAATTCACGAGTTTCAGAACATCATGTTCAACTCAACGACTTCATGGACTCATCGTCCCATAAAACCACGAAGTCATTAATTGACTAACAAACCACGAGACATCAATCGTGTCACTTGGGGGGATATCACTTAGGGTTTTGGTCTGGCGGTCTACGGCACGTGTGTTCAAACACACGATGGAATGTGAGCAAGTCGTGCAATCAGTTGAAGGAATTCACGAGGTAGTTGGTGGAAAATCGACCAAGTCTCCACACGTTGAGCAACTGGTTTCAAACACGATCTCCACTTCCCCACTCCTTGATTCCATCAACTGTCACACTTCATGGAATCATGGTGTCCAAAATTTCAGCAATATAAATAAGTCTCTGAAACATGATTGAATCGGCATCATCGGTATCATCAATCTCACGTCAAACTGACAACACGAGATCATCAACTCATCAGTTGAGCAACTACTCTCAATTGAGCAATTTCAATCACTCAGATCTTATCGTATTTAGAATTCACACACCCACAATCTTTGATTACCATTGATTCCACACATTTCTCAGCTTCCCTCCTACATATCAACCCATCCTCTCTTGTGACCGAATTTACTCTGGAACGGTCATTGTCTTGATTTAGGACGAAGTACTACAGATTGATCTCTCGAATCTAAAGCACCCCCTTTGCAGCGGTGCATCTGTGTGAGGTTTAACATTTCGCTCGGTTCGAGGAGTCTCCTCTGTACGGTCGTCTCCTCAATCCTTAAAAACCAACAAATCGTTTTTCCCATCTACATGTTTTTATCCCCAACTCTCGATATCTCTCTGTGACAGCCAAGGCTTGTATTTATACTCACAGGACCCTCAAATCTTCGAGTTAATGCCCCATATTTTTTCTTTAAAGTCTCATAGATTTTATTCTTCTTTCCTTCCTTTCACGCGCCAACAACATTTGTCAAAGCTTTCCAAAACTGGCTGATTGATATTTAGAATATTCAGAAGAGATAATATCTCTTTATCCTCAGCGATAAACCGAACATTTTCCAAAATCCTGAAATATTCCTTCTTCCCGCTACACAGCTGGCCATAACATGTAAGAAAAAATGAAAAAGACACGCTACACATCTGGTCATAACCCTAACAACAATTTATTTTTTTTTTTAAGACCCGCTACACAGCTGATCACGATTTGCAAGAAAATTCCTGAAAAAATAAAGTAAAAAGTTAACCACTCCCCCACACTTAAACTTTACATTGTCCTCAATGTAATTGAGTCATCCAACGCAAAACTTAAGATGGGAAATTCATAAGATGCAAAAAGTAAACAAAAATATGAAAAAATAAAATAAAAATACACCTACTTGAATATACAAAAAGGATCCCCATAAACTAACAACCTGAAAATTTGAGGATCAACCCAAAATATAACATTTACAAATGACAGTTTCACATTTATGTTATAACGATGCGGATACACTGGAACTATCAAAAACAGAGACTTACCTCCAAACCAAGTTTTTACAACACAAGGAAGTGCGTAAAGAACAAAATATGGGGATTTTATTGAGACTGGGGAATTATCAATCGGCTCATGCACTGTATCAGGAATAGGCAAGTCCTCTGGGTATTTAGATGCAAAGTACTCCAATAAAATTTTAGAAGCACACAATTCTAACCCTAAATTAAGTAACTTTTGGAAGTCTACGGGTCTAGAAACAACATCTATGTTCAGTGAAGTATCTTGTGAGATAGATTCATCTATGGAATTAGGCAAATCATCTACACAATCATCCACGGGGTCATCTACAAATTCTGTCTGGAACGGAGAGTCACTACAAGACTGATCATCATCATCATTAAATAATTTTTGGCATTCCAATATTCTCAGTTTTTGTTCCAAACTAGGTGGTGTGTGTTTATAATACTTCTCATATATCTCTAGAGGAGATTCTTCACTTACCTCATGTGGAGCAGAAACTCCATAAGATTGCCTATGCTTATATTCAACAAGCGTCATCTCAGATGAGCATTCCTGATAATTTGACTTTCTACGCTTATATTCCGCCAGCGTCATCGTAGGTGACGTCTCCTCATAAGAAGTCATCATCCTCAAAATGTCCCTGAAAAGAAATAAAAAAAGAAACGCATAAAAAGGAAAAAATAAAATCTAAAAAAAATGAAAAAATTGTACAAAATTAAAAAAAAAATAAACCTAAAAATTAATCTAAAAACAAATCCGCGTCGGCGGCGCCAAAATGGTATGATTTTTAATTGTTGTAGTAAATAGATTCGAAATCTAAGATTTGTGAAGATTAAATTTAAAGGTTTAATAAAACTAATAAAAGAGAGAGTTACTGGGACTAGGATTCCACCGCATTCATATCATAGGGATCAATTATTTATTCTCAACAATTATCGCTCAATAAATAAATAAAACATCGATTCTTGTTTTGCCAAAGTAGATCCTCAAAACATTAGTTATAAATCGTAAGCATGGGACATCAAACATTTAAGCAAGCATGACCCATCTAATAAAATAATAACTAATTAATTCGAATCATAAATCAATTCAAAATAAGTGCAAAAGTCATATAGAAAATAATACAAATTCACCCATGTGTGAAGTTCGGCTTCCTCCATCGATCCAGTGTTGGGGTTTAGCTTCTCATGATAAAAACACACTCAAAAAGATAATTCAGTGCTCAAATGGTGTTTTTATTAAGGAAAACTAATATTACAATGAAACTGCAACGATGTATTGGCGTTACATAAGTCGCCGTTACAAGAGATGTTTCAAATTCAAAACAAGTGTGCCAAACTAACTGTTACGAGTACTATTTATAAACGACAGTTCTCTGCGACCGTCAGTAGGCGTCAAATGTTCTTCTTTTTCTTCTTCTCTGCAGCAGCAGAGAAATCTGCTCCGAAACCTTCTGTTCTTCTCCCCAACTCTCGATATCTATCTGTGACATCCAAGGCTTGTATTTATACTCACAGGACCCTCAAATCTTCGAGTTAATGCCCCATATTTTTTATTTAAAGTCTCAGAGATTTTATTCTTCTTTCCTTCCTTTCACGCGCCAACAGCAGTTGTCAAAGCTTTCCAAAACTGGCTGATTAATATTTAGAATATTCAGAAGAGATAATATCTCTTTATCCTCAGCGATAAACCGAACATAAACCAAAATCCTTAAATATTCCTTATCTGCGTGCTATAAAGATTTTGTTTCCATTTTCTTCTCTGCTTTTGTCTTTTACGTGCTTAATTGCTTCCAACACACTTCCGCTCGTGCAATATACAGTTTAGACATAGTCAAAACTCGTACAACACACTATCTACACGTAACTTCCCGTGAAAACAAACACCGAGTTTACCCCCTTTTCTGTTTTAACCAAACTTGTCGTAGACCGCCTATTTTTTCGAATCTGACTAACCCACCATCTCTGTTTAATCTCTACCAGTCATTATCAATCCACAACAGAGACTAAAACCAATTAAAACTCTCCCTAGTCGAGTAACAGAAGGCCGGCAATAATTCTCCCCTGTTTTACTTGAACCGAACAAAATCTCCCTATATTTTCGAAATCACAGCTCATACCAACCCTGTTTTAGTCTAACAGGCTAATACCAATCATAACTCGCGATTAGATCTCATCAAAACTCGACCAAAATCATCACAGAAGATATCGTATTTTCTGTTTATTTGAAGCTTGCTTTTCCTGCCAAAATCAGTGAACACTGTTTTCTTCAAATCTTGACATTCCAGCCAATTCTAGACGAATCCAAGACCTTTACCAGCTCTGTTAAGCTCAATCGAGAATACCGACAAAATTTCAGCGATTGAATCTCATTATAGAACCTTCAAATCTTCAACCCTAATTCTTTTGCATTAAAACCCATTTTCCTGCCAAATTTCAAAAAATCAAAAGGTTGAATATGACCTCCCCTTATCCAGTTCCGGTGTCCCTTTAGCAATTTGGGTATAAATAGAAATTCTTGGGGTACGAATAGTAATTTATGGGGTACAAAGAGTGATTTTGGGTCGTAAATAGTGAAAACTCTTGGGGTGCTTTTATCACATTTATGGGGGTGCCCTTATCCAAGATTTGGTTGCCTTTAATACTTTTCTGGGACCAAATAACACTTTTCAAACAACTTTCTCCACAAGAGCTTATTTCCTTCGAAAGAATTAAAACAAGTTTATTAGCAATAAAATGAGGCTTAGCTAATGTAATTATGGGTGAAAAACACCGGACTTTCGTGCTCATCAAATCCCCCCACACTTACATTTTGCTAGTCCTCGAGAAAAACAGAAAACTGACCCGCTACACAGCTGGTCATATAGTAAGAAAGGGAGAGAGAGAAAGACCCGCTACACAGCTAGTCGTATAATTTTTTTGTTATCTTTTTTTTTTTTAATTTAATTTTTTTAGACCCGCTACACTGTTGGTCATAACCCTAACAACAATTTACCACAATTTCTTTTTTTTTTCAAGACCCGCTACACAGCTGGCCATAACATGTAAGAAAAAATGAAAAAGACCCGCTACACAGCTGGTCATAACCCTAACAACAATTTTTTTTTAAGACCCGCTACACAGCTGATCACGATTTGCAAGAAAATTCCTGAAAAAATAAAGTAAAAAGTTAACCACTCCCCCACGCTTAAATATTACATTGTCCTCAATGTAATTGAGTCATCCAACGCAAAACTTAAGATGGGAAATTCATAAGATGCAAAAAGTAAACAAAAATATAAAAAATAAATAAAAATACGCCTACTTGAATATACAAAAAGGATCCCCATAAACAAACAACCTGAAAATTTGAGGATCAACCCAAAATACAACATTTACAAATGACAGTTTCACATTTATGTTATAACGATGCGGATACACTGAAACTATCAAAAACAGAGACTTACCTCCAAACCAAGTTTTTACAACACAAGGAAGTGCGTAAAGAACAAAATATGGGGATTCTATTGAGACTGGGGAATTATCAATCTGCTCATGCACTGTATCAGAAATAGGCAAGTCCTCTGGGTATTTAGATGCAAAGTACTCCAATAAAATTTTAGAAGCACACAATTCTAACCCTAAATTAGGTAACTTTTGGAAATCTACGGGTATAGAAACAACCTCTAAGTTCAGTGAATTATCTTGTGAGATAGACTCATCTATGGAATTAGGCAAATCATCTACACAATCATCCACAGGGTCATCTACAAATTCTGTCTGGAACCGAGAGTCACTACAAGACTGATCATCATCATCATTAAATAATTTTTGGCATTCCAATATTCTCAGTTTTTGTTCCAAACTAGGTGGTGTGTGTTTATAATACTTCTCATATATCTCTAGAGGAGATTCTTCACTTACCTCATGTGGAGCAAAAACTCCATACCATTGCCTACGTTTATATTCAGCAAGCGTCATCTCAGATGAGGTTTCCTGATAATTTGACTTTCTACGCTTATATTCCGCCAGCGTCATCGTAGGTGAGGTCTCCTCATAAGAAGTCATCATCCTCAAAATGTCCCTGAAAAGAAGTACAAAAAGAAACGCATAAAAAGGAAAAAATAAAATCTAAAAAAAATGAAAATACTGTACAAAGTTAAAAAAAATAAACCTAAAAATTAATCTAAAAACAAATCCGTGTCAGCGGCCCCAAAATGGTATGATTTTTAATTGTTGTAGTAAATAGATTCGAACTCTAAGACTTGTTAAGATTAAATTTAAAGTTTTAATAAAAGTAATAAAAGAGAGAGTTACTGGGACTAGGATTCCACCGCATTCATATCATAGGGATCAATTATTTATTTTTAACAATTGTCGCTCAATAAATAAATAATACATTGACTCTTGTTTTGCCAAAGTAGATCCTCAAAACATTAGTTATAAATCGTAAGCATGGGACATCAAACATTTAAGCAAGCATGACCCATCTAATAAAATAATAAATAATTAATTCGAATCATAAATAAATTCAAAATAAGTGCAAAAGTCATATAGAAAATAATACAAATTCACCCATGTGTGAAGTTCGGCTTCCTCCGTCGACCCAGTGTCGGGGTTTAGCTTCTCATGATAAAAACACACTCAAAAAGATAATTCATTGCTCAAATGGTGTTTTTTTTAATGAAAACTAATATTACAATGAAACTGCAACGATGTATTGGCGTTACAGAAGTCACCGTTACAAGAGATGTTTCAAATTCAAAACAAGTGTGCCAAACTGACTGTTACGAGTACTGTTTATAAAAGAGAATTCTCTGCGACAGTCAGTAGGCGTCAAATGTTCTTCTTTTTCTTCTTCTCTGCAACAGCAAAGAAATCTGTTCTGCAACCTTCTGTTCTTCTCTCCAACTCTCGATATCTCTCTGTGACATCTAAGGCTTGTTTTATACTCACAGGACCCTCAAATCTTCGAGTTAATGCCCCATATTTTTGCTTTAAAGTCTCAGAGATTTTATTCTTCTTTCCTTCCTTTCACGCGTCAACAGCAGTTGTCAAAGCTTTCCAAAACTGGCTGATTGATATTTAGACATAGTCAATATACAGTTTAGACATAGTCAAAACTCGTACAACACATTATCTACACGTAACTTCCCGTGAAAACAAACACCGAGTTTACCCCCTTTTCTGTTTTAACCAAACTTGTCTAGACCGCCTATTTTTTCGAATCTGACCAACCTACCATCCCTGTTTAATCTCTACCAGTAATTATCAATCCACAACAGAGACTAAAACCAATTAAAACTCTCCTGAGTCGAGTAACAGAAGGCCGACAATAATTCTTCCCTGTTTTTCTTGAACCGAACAAAATCTCCCTATATTTTCGAAATCACAACTCATACCAACCCTATTTTAGTCTAACAGGCAATCATAACTCGCGATTAAATCTCATCAAAACTCGACCAGAATCATCACAAAAGATATCGTATTTTCTGTTTATTTGAAGCTTGCTTTTCCCGCCAAAATCAGTGAACACTGTTTTCTTCAAATCTTGACATTCCAGCCAATTCTAGACGAATCCAAGACCTTTACCAGCTCTGTTAAGCTCAATCGAGAAGACCCACAAAATTTCAGCGATTGAATCTCAGTACAACACCTTCAAATCTTCAACCCTAATTCTGTTGCATTAAAACCCATTTTCCGCCAAATTTCAAAAATTCAAAAGGTTGAAGATGACCTCCCCTTATACAGTTCTGGTGTCCCTTTAGCAATTTGGGGTATAAATAGAAATTCTTGGGGTATGAATAGTAATTTATGGGGTACAAAGAGTGTTTTTGGGCTGTAAATAGTGAAAACTCTTGGGGTTGCTTTTATCACATTTATGGGGGTGCCCTTATCCAAGATTTGGGTGCCTGTAATACTTTTCTGGGACCAAATAACACTTTTCAAGCAACTTTCTCCACAAGAGCTTATTTCCTTCGAAAGAATTAAAATAAGTTTATTAGCAATAAAATGAGGCCTAGCTAATGTAATTATGGTTGAAAAACATCGCACTTTCGTGCTCATCAAATACCCCCACACTTAAATTTTGCTAGTCCTCGAGCAAAACAGAAAACTGACCCGCTACACAGCTGGTCATATAGTAAGAGAGAGAGAGAGAGACCCGTTACACAGCTAGTCATATAATTTTTTTATCTTTTTTTTTTTTTAATTTTAATTTTTTTAGACCCGCTACACTGCTGGTCATAACCCTAACAACAATTTATCATAATTTCTTTTTTTATTCAAGATCCGCTACACAGCTGGCCATAACATGTAAAAAAAATGAAAAAGACCGGCTACACAGTCTGGTTCTTTGCAAGAGTCTCCTGCGCTTTGATAAGATCAACAATGGTAGGCGGTGGATCTCCTCTGAATTCTTCAGGGTGTCTTCCGGACAGTGGATGACCTTCGGCGTGAGGAGGAGTAGTGTCACCACCATCAGTGTTGGAGGTCGGAATTGTCTCTGGGATATTCCGATTGTTGTTGTTGCTAGTGCTAGCACGGTTTGTGTTAGGATTCGTAACTGAACCTGACCTGAGATAAACCATCTTGTGAAATTGTGAGATTGCAACCGAGATATTAATCTCCCACTGTGGTCGCCAATCTGTAGATGGGGAAAAACGATTTGCTGGTTTTTAAGGAATTGAGGAGACGACCGTACGGAGGAGACTCCTCGGACCGAGCGAAATGTTAAACCTCACACAGATGCACCGCTGCAAAGGGGCGTTTAGATTCGAGAGATCAATCTGTAGTACTCCGGCCTAAATCAAGACAATGCCGTTCCAGATGTAAATCGGTCACAAGAGAGGATGGGTTGATCTGTAGGAGGGAAGCTGAGAAATGTGGAATCAATGGTAATAAATATGGGGTGTGTGAATTCGAATACGATAAGCTCTGAGTGATTGAAATGCTCAATTGAGAGTAGTGTAGTCTCAATTGATGAGTGATGATCTCGTGTTGTCAGTTGAGTGAGATTGATGATACTGATGATGACGATTCAATCATGATTCAGAGAGCTTATATATTGCTGGAATTTGTAGACACCATGATCCATGAAGTGTGGACAGTTGATGGAATC
Organism: Papaver somniferum; assembly: GCF_003573695.1. Classification (NCBI taxonomy): domain Eukaryota; kingdom Viridiplantae; phylum Streptophyta; class Magnoliopsida; order Ranunculales; family Papaveraceae; genus Papaver; species Papaver somniferum. Next base: position 182,058,355 of record NC_039360.1, read on the forward strand.
AAGAGTGGGGAAGTGGAGATCGTGTTTGAAACCAGTTGCTCAACGTGGGAGACTTGGTCGATTTTCCACAAACTACCTCGTGAATTCTTCAACTGATTGCACGACTTGCTCACATTCCCATCGTGTGTTTGAAAACACGTGCCGTAGACCGCCAGACCAAAACCCTAAGTGATATCCCCCAAGTGACACGATTGACGTCTCGTGGTTGTTAGTCAATTGATGACTTCGTGGTTTGGTTTGATGGGACGATGAGTCCATGTAGTTGCTGAGTTGAACATGATGTTCTGAAACTCATGAGTTGAACATGTCATGAGACAAAGGTATAGTTCTTACGATGAAGTGAGCAAGTATTTCTCATTCGATGGATCGTTGAATATTGATTGTTGAACCAATATTCCTTGGTTTGAGCAAATATTTATCATCTGAGCATGTGTTTCTCATCTGATTGATTATTGGCAGCGTACCAAATATATTAATTAGAATACTGGTCGTTGAACCGAGCATAATTAATAAAATTAATGACCATGAGGTCGTCATAAAATTATTAAGGTTAGAATCTGGAATGATGATCCTTGGATTCAGAAACCCTAATTTGATCAATTGATGATCAATTCATGGTTCGTCAGAATTTCAACCATGGGACGAAGGAGGGAGCGACTACATGGGACCGTGAATCAACCATGTAGTGTCCATATGCTCACGTGAGCAAATACGAAGAACTCCTGAAGAGTTGACGATTTGTTGGTGGAAGAATGATTAAATGCTGGTTTAATCATTTATTCAAAAATGCTCGTCTGAGCCTTAGGTGAGAAAACCTAATTAATTATGACGAGGCGAGGGACCGACCATGGAGTCATGAAACCGGCCCTGGGTTGTCCCGTGACCGCCTGACGATCACTTCATGAAAATCCAAAGTGTTTGGGAGAGTTTTGGACCTAATACGAGCAATTGTGCAAATTAGGTCAAAACTGTGAAAATTGATGGGACCGGCTTCCGTGAGCCAAAGAGCCAATCTTGGTCGGTCAAGATAGCGCTCGTGTCCCCAAGGCGTCCGCGTCTCAGTCCTGAGAATTTTGATATTTTCTGGCGTGCAATTGAGCATCCATTCGAGAAAATATGCCAAAATTAGGGTTTCGACGAAACTGAGGAAAACACCATGAGATGATGAAAAATAATTATAAAATAAGGAATGAGGAGGCGTGGGACCGTGGTCAAGGCATGGTCGGCCGGTCGTGACCACGGTCCCGTGGTGCCTTTTCCTTAATTTTATAATATTTTGATGATTTTATGAAAAATTCATGAATTTTGAGAAATTTGATGAATTTTGGGAGTTTCCATGAATTGAAGGAGTTTTCATGAGTTCAAGGAAGCAAAAATATTAAAATAATAAAACAAGGGCGTGGGACCGTGGAAGGCATGACGGCCGGCAGGGCCCGGTCCCACGAGTTTCCCTAATTTTATAATGATTTTATGAAAAATTCATGAATTTTGAGAAATTTGATGAATTTAGGGAGTTTCCATGAATTGAAGGAGTTTTCATGAGTTCAAGGAAGCAAAAAATATTAAAATAATAAAAACAAGGGCGTGTGGGACCGTGGAGGCATGGCCGGCCGGCTGGGCCCGGTCCCACGAGTTTTCTAATTTTTTAATATTTTTAGGTATTTTGATGATTTGAGGGAATTTTTCCTAATTTGAGAGAAATACCATGAAATCAAGGAATTTGATGAATTCAAGGAAAACTAATAATAAAATAATAAAACAAAGGGGCGTGTGGGACCGGCTAGGGCATGGCCGGCCGGCCAAGGCCCGGTCCCACAAGTTTTCATAATTTATATTTTATTATTATTTGATGATTTGTGCAAAAATACCATGAAATCAAGGAGTTTTTTCATGAAATTAGAGAAAAATAATAATAATAAAATAATAAGGAACCGTGGGTGTGGGGCCGGTTGGGACCAAGGCATGGCCGGTTGGCCAATGGTCACGCCCCACACTCCTTTCCTTAATTTTATATTATTTTTTATGGATTTATGGAAGTACCATGAAACCGAGGAGTTTCCTAGACGAAGGAGATTTGATAAAATGAGGAATTTTCATCAAATCATGGAAAATAATAAAAATGCATTAAAAATATAAAACTGGCGTGGGATTGACCACGACACGGTCGGTCGGTCGTGTGTCCGTGCTCCCAGCACCCTGGTCAATATTTTTAATTATTTATTATTTTCTTCTCTATTTTGCATAGGTTCATCGTTTCGTTGTATTTTTGAAATACTCGTTCGTGCGGTGACTGTTAGTGTATCATCGTTGAATACACCTTCACCATTTGAATCGGGGCTTACTTAGAGGTAGCTCAGACGCCCGGTTGTTGATTATTTATTACTAATTGTGGAATTCATGGAGAATAATTCACAAAACTGAGTAATAAGATGTTTATTATTAATTCATAGGATCAGCTGAGGATTCGACTACGAATTCAGAATAATAAAGTGAGCATTACCATTCCATGGGATCGTAGATTCGACCATAGAATCAGTAATTAAGTTTATCTATTACCATTTATGAGACCAGTTGTGGATTCGATCATGAAATCGGAGTAATGAGATAATATAGTTATTGCTATTCTATGAGATCAAGCGTGGATTCGATCATAGAATCAGAACAATTGTTATTGTCATTCCATGGGACCAGTCGTGGATTCGACCATGGAATAGGAGCAATTAGGAATAATTAACTTTGTGGCTCTATACTAGAGCAAGCTGTCTAGGAGCATTAATATCCGATATGAGCTTGTCGGTAAGTCATATCTTTATATAGTCAGGGTAAACTCGTTGTTTGTTCCTGAAGACGTTATCGCTCTATACTAGCAGAGCAAGCTGTCTAGGAGCCGTCCATCTCGTGATGCTATATAGAAATAATCACTGAAAGTATTCAGTATTCATGAGATATGCCGTTGTCCAGTCGTGAGACTACATATCTACATGTACTCTGAGAGAAAGTACTCTCGTTGAGAATTCGATGAGAGACTGTGTCTCGATACTCACGTCTGATTGCTGAATCAGAGCTTCGTATAATTATGAGTTTACGAATTTAGCCTTTGTCGAAAATCCACCATCTACATTAAGTCCCCTGCTTACTGAGGAAGCTGTGTTCCTCAGTCAGCATTAAATGGTGATTTTCCGGCCATAAATAATAATACCAGTAATTGAACTTAGTCGTAAGTTGAGACGTTACCGGATTTAGAGAGCATGAGCAAACCACGACTTGATGAAGGCTTCAATGTCATGATTGGAGCATCGTTTGATGAGCATAAATTGGTGTTGAACCGCTGGTTTGGACGACGAGTCCGTGGTCGGTTAGGATTCGCGGGTCGGGCCCAATAAGGAAATCCTTAGAAAATTAGGTTTTGGAAATAAAATTGATATAAAAGGGATTAATCCTCTTTTTTTTTTTTCACACACGACCAGCACCTTCATCACCTTCACGCCAGGAAGGAGAGTTCCCGCCGCGTCGGTCCGCCGTCGGCCAATTTCCGGCCGGCGCTCCCAGGTACGTTTTTTTTTTTGCTGATGTTTATGATCCTCATGAGTTGTTCATGCTTTGATCATGATGAAGTTATATACATGTGTGTATATTAGTGTGAGTTTTATGAAAAACCCTCGTTTTTGAAAACGTATGTTCGTTCGATCGTTAGTTTTGAAAACTAACTATAATCCCTGATTTAGGAGAGTTTTTTTTTAATATGAACCTAGGTCAGTGATAAAACTTAGTGTATGAGCTTTCATGTTACCAAGGTTTCATCATAAAAGAAGTGAATTTTCATGAAATGGAAAATCCTTCGTTTTAAAGACAAATAATGATGACACGAAGGAAAATATGTATGATGAACTTGTGTCCAGTGATAAAATTTTGCTTATGAGCTTTCATGTAAATACAAAACTTTATCATATGTATGAGATGTGAGCTTTCACATATTTTTTGAAATAAACCTTCGTTTTAAAGACAAATAACGACGATACGAAGGAAAATAATTTTTTTATATATATGTAGCCGTGACATATATTGTGTAAAATATGATGTATATTTTATTTGCATGATTTGTTTTCATTAGATAAAATCTTGAGAATTTATGTATGCAAGTTGCATTAATTGCTGTTTTTTCGAAAAATCAGAAACGTGGGTTTTGAGGAACCTTCGAAGATAGACATATATTTATGATGAAATATTTTATTGTTGTAAACTTCATAGGTCAGTTGTGTGAATGTTCACATTATGAAAATTGTGTCCGTGATTTCATGAAAAATCAGTTTCGGAAATTAAATAAAGTTTCGTTCGTTTTTGCAGTTTTCGAAGAGACGAACGATTTTGAGGTGTTAACTCTAGCATTACTATCACTATTGTTAGTGGAAGTATAAAAGGTAAGAGTTAAGAGTTACCATTTTTGCTTGTATTTCCTTGATTTATATCTGGACGGCATACTGAAGTAGAATGTAGTGTGAACCTTTTCAGCTACTTAGCAAAGATGTCCAATTCCCAAGCTGACGACGCCTCGAGGGAAGAGATGTGCGTTGATGATGGTATCTCCAGAGATGAGACATGCATGGAAAACTTCCGTTGGGGGAGACGAAGACGAAATCCCTGGGATTAAGAATGTCCCGAACATAGATGATGCATTCTTTGAAAAAGATATCCAGGAGCTGAGCAACATTTGAAATCCCCAGTGTATCGTCTTTTGATAAATCCCAGAACTGTTACTCAGAAGAAAATTGGTGACTCCTAAGACAGTGATTCGATTTTGTCTTGAACGAGGGGTCTTCGCCTCATCAATCATAGAGTTTAAGCTTTCTCGACGACCTTTGGAGAAATTTGCCGGCTGGGCGAGGCATATGTTGGGTTTTCCTCATGTGAGGACTATGCTCGACCAGGCGCAGGTGACGAGAGCTATTCAAGCTTCTGGAGAGTTGTTCATTTATCATGACGCAAGTGGTATTGTGGCTCTGTTTGCTCGCTGGTGCATTCCCACTCACACTTTCATATGTAGATGGGGAGAGTTTACCATTACCTTGGAAGACGTGGCGGCTCTGATGCATCTCCCGATCACGGGCAATCTTCCTGGGGATCTTTCAGATGAGGAGACCGTCGTTTCTCATGTCTTGACAGCTGCAATGGAGAAAGCGAATAAGGCTGGTAGTAAAGGATGCTATGCTTCCTGGTTGACACACTGGTGGCCCAAAGACGAGGTTTCTGATAAACCCATCGACGGTATGTTACCCATTGCTGCTTTCTTATGTTTATGGTTGTCCAGAGACGTTTTTGAAGACAGTGGAAACTTGTTGAAGCCTTTTGTGATTCCCTTTGCTATTAAGATGGCTCAAGGTGAGCAACTTCCGATAGGTAGTTTATTCTTAGGCTCCTTGTATTACAACCTGGACTCCTTGATTATAGACTCCAGTGTGTCGAACGGCTCTATGAAGATTGAGTGTTATGCCAACACGATGTTTCTTCAAGCTTTGATGTGGGAGCATTTTAAGAATTATGCACCTACTCCACGTAATGTTCTGCAAGGACCGAATACTGATGCGCGCCATACTTTCCCTGAGAAAGATAATGCTAGGATCATGCGTTGGTCCACCAAGCAGCCTCGTTCTAAAATACGTTTTATTGATGTGTTAGATGAAGAATCTGAGTTCAATTTTCGCCCGTGGGTGTCAGTCCCTGATTATGTTTCTCAGCCGATGACTTTCAATACTGGAGAAGGCACGAGTTTGACGTCTGGTGCGCATCTGAGTGATGGCGAAAGATCTTTCATGTTGAGTTGCACTCCTGGTCATTTGCTATCAGTCACGTTTGGAGAGCTTTCAGTGGAGGAGTAAATATTGATAGAGCTCGACAAATGGGTATGGATCAGTGTGTTCCAACCATAGAGAAGGAAGCCATCAGTTGAGCAACTCAGGACTCATTTGGATCATACTCACGTGGAAGGGAGTAGCTACTGGTTTCCTGGTTCTGATAGATTCGCCTATGTAACCCCAGGTTATGTAGAATTCTGGGACCAGCAACTTGGGCGTTTGCGTGGCTTTGTAAGATTTCCCAGACCTCCATTCAAGGATCTTCCTTCGGCTGAGATGATTTCCAGTCGACCAAGATTGAAGTATCTTTCTGGTGATAAACGAAAGTCGTCTCCAGGATGCTCTCAGGTATGTTTCTTCATATAATCTTCACGAAATTATAAGAACTGTATTCTGATTATATTACTGGATTTCACCACAGGACGGTCGTAATATACGACCTCGAATCGGTGTAGATTTCTCAGAGACTGAGGCGGTTATTCATGGCGGAGAAGGCAGGCATAAAGGTTATAAGCTGTTACCTAATACCGTAAAGTCCCCAGTTGGTGCTTTGGTGAGTTCCCAATATTTCTCACCGTGACTTTCATTGCTATTAACATTAGAATCATGAAGCCAACGTTGTTAATTTTGTTGCAGAATTTTACTCCATCGAGTCTTGAAGGTCTTCAATTTTCTGCTACTGAACAAGCAATCGCTGATTTGAGTGACGAAGAAACTGTAAGTATTTCTTCACATGTTCAAATGTGGTGCTTCATGGATGAAAATATTGATTGTAAAGGACGTGTACAGGAGGATGTCGTCATGGAGATGGAGAATTCTGGAACTCAATCATCCTCTGGGAAGGGGAATGGAGGTAATTCCCAAGATTCGGAGCCGGATGGAAGTGATGTTCCTCTTGTCGTTGATGTGGACAATTCCAACCCCTTGGACACTTTGGAGACTCCTCAAGTAAGTATATATCCTGTATATTCTTCATAGAAGTATAAAAGTGCTGACTTGTGAATGAATGAATGAGAACCCATGTGAATATATGAAAACTTAGTCGAATTTCGTCGTCAGAAAATTCAGAACCCAGCTTTTAGTAAAAACGCTGTAGAATCTTCGTCCGGAGTCGGATTTTGATGATCTGCATGTGCAAATTCAAGCCCGGAAAATTTCCAAGCTTTAAGAAGATTTTTAAGTTTTGAGCACGTTCAGAGCCTGAAAAAGGCGAAATAGTAAACTTCCAGGAGACTTCCAGAACTTTTTCAGATTGCGCATCACTTGATATTTTGGCCACATCTACCGCTCGTTCATCGGATTGTCATGAAATTTTGACATGTCATAGAGGACATCCATACGAAGAGAATGGAATATGACCCATCCTCAGATTCCTTGTAGATTGCTCCCAGTTCGTCTTAGTACAGGGCAGAGTTCAGTTTCTTCAGACGGACTCATCGTAAAATGTGTTTTCATGACTTTCATGTTATTTGCTCGTGCTTGAATGTAGTATGATGAACCTTGATGATGTTGCCTTGCTGGTATACTGTGTTTCATAATCTCCTTTGGATTCGTGACTCTAACCTCATGTAATCTTCGTATTAGGTGCTAAATACCGAAGTTGAGGATACTGGAGCCAACGATGATAACTCTAACCATTCCGGAGTTATTGATGAGAGACAACCATCCCTGCATTTCAAGGCCATGAGAAGGTACTGCTGTTATGGAAACCCAGATGGTTGTTGCCTCAGTGATAGAAGAAACCGAGACAGCAGCGGAGAATACCGAAGGAACTGTTGCTTTAGTCGTGGAGCCACTCCAGTGACCGAGAACCGTATAATAGTGTATGAATATCCAACTGCAGGGGTCGCTTTCGATCCTCCCTTTAACACTTCACTCCCGTATCATGAACTGGTCGGTGGATTCAGCGTTCCCATTGGATATGCACGCTTGTATGAGACGATATGGAAGAAGTTCGGCCATATGATCGTTGACAGGAACCCTGGGCGTGCTTATGCTTTAATCATGCAAGTAGGCGTTATCTTGCGTGTCGTGAGTGATATGCATACGAGACCCAGGAATACCGTGACTCCAGATATACTCTTTGATTGGGAGTTTAACTTGGAGAATTCAGAAAGACTTGGCCTCAACGTGAAATGGCTTCGTAAGCAAATAAACGTTATCAAGGATTCATGTGAGAAGAACATACCCTTTCCAAACGATGCTGTGAAGGAGAAGGAGGACAAGATTGCCAAGCTGACCGAGGAGTTGAACAAGGAGAGGGCGGCTTTGCAAATCTTGAAGGATGCTGATGAGCGAAAGCCTTTTCTTGCTGATCTCTTGAACTTCTGAGAGATGTGAGGTTTATACTTGGGTTTTGATATTTAGATGGTTTTGGATTGACTGATGGTTGAGGATTTTCTTGTAGATTTGATAGAGATTTTCTTTTACGAAATATGAACTGAATTTTGATAAATTGCTGAATTCAAATACTGATTGCAAGTATTGCAAATGTTTTGGAGGAATTGAAATACAAATGAAAGAAAATCCTAAATGTTAAATCCCAACACCATGAGTGCTTCAAACGCCCAATACCTTAAATGTCCAATAATTTCAGATAAACGCCTTGAGCCAATTTTCGTGAATTACTGGTAGGGTTCTGCCATCTGTGTTGGTCAATTTGTAGTATCCTCCGGCCACGGATTCAGCGACCATGAATGGTCCTTCCCAATTGGAGTTCCTTGTAGAATGAAGACCGCGCTGAACTGCTTTGAGAACCAGGTCCCCTTCATGAAACTTGTTAGGCTTGGTCGATCGTGCCTTGAATATCTTCCGCTGATTCGGAATTCCCTGTTTGATGGAATTCCTCGATTGTGGCCCGTATGGACACTCGCGCGGAAGAGAGTATCCAGCATAGTGTTGATCATGCTTAGCCAAGTCTTCAGCAATAAACCTCTCGATGGAGTGACCGATTTGAAGAAGTTCTGAACCCAACCATTGAGTGTAATATTGCTGAGGTGAAGTTACCCACTCGTATTTTGATGACTGCTAAATTATTCATGGGGAGAAGTCCTGGACCATAGTAGCGTATTTGAACATTGGTAATATTGGAGCAAGAGGAGGAATAAGACTTGCCTGAGCTCGAAACCTTCTGACAAAGGTGTGCGGATTATCTCCAAGTTCCTGCGTAAGTCCCATCAGAGTTTTTACTTCTTCCAGATGCTCAAACGGTGGTGCGTCCTCTGCTTCGTCTTCCGACTCGGAATCCTTGTCGATGACAGGATGTGTTGAAGGCATCGTTGTCCTTTCAGCATGAATCCAAGTTCTCCCAAGGACCATGTCGTATCCAGGGTCTTCCCGGATTATGAAAAACTTGGCCTCAGTGCAGATCGATCTTTCCGTAACTTTGAGAGTGATGAAGCCGTATGCGTTTCTGGAGATTCTTCGTGGTCCCTGATTGCTATGGGAGCGTGGGTGGCTTCCCGTCGAGTAATACCAGCAGCTCTGAGAGTTTTCAAAGGGATGATGTTGACGGCGGTACCAACATCGATGAACGCCCTCTTGAACTCATTTCCTTTAATGTGCACTGTGGTGAGCAGTCCCCAGTCATACATTTCTGTGTCGTGTGGCTGAAGGTCCGGTGTGTAGTCTCTTGGATCAGCGGACGTCTTCCGGACACGATGTGGTTCAGTGCAGCAAACATGTCTTTCCTTTGAGCTTTCGAAAGATACAACAGCTCGCAGACATGTTCGATCAGAGATTGGACCGTTTCCTTGACAGGAGGTTCGGAGATGGTAAAAGTTCTGACTGGGAGGGGTTTTTTGTGCACCCCCTCAGTCCCCAGGTTGAGCTCTCCTGTTTCGACTTTTTCTTTGAATATGCGCTTCAAAATTTTGCAATCACTCGTGGGATGGCTGACGTATCTATGGAAGCGACAATACCGAGGATTTTCCATGGCCTATTCAGTTGGTTCTTTCTTGACATAAGGCAATTTGATTGCGCCGTCTTGAGTCCAGGCATCGAGTAGTTCATTAACTTCTTCCATTGAACATGGAAAATCAGGTGCTTCTGGATCTTCCGTATGCTGAGGAGGGATTTTCGAATTCTCCTTCTTGTGTGTCTTTGAAGGGGTGGAGGAAGTCTGCTTGTGTTGTGGTTCTGATTTTTGCTTACTCCCTTCCGCGACAGCATTTGTTGAAGGTTGCAGGTTATACTGCTTGTTGATCAGACGTCTGCTTCCTCGAGTGTCTTTTGAATCTTCAGTCTTTGTTGACTTTGCTCTTTCCAAAAGAGCGGGTGCAGTGGTTGCCGACCTCTTCGCAGCTTCGTGAAGCTCTGAGAAAGTCTGGAATCTAATGTTTTCTAGCAAGGCCCTGTAGACCGGGAGCATGTCATTGATGCACAAATCCACCAGTTGTTGCTCCGTGACGTTTGGGTCATGACAATCCAGGGCTTGGACTCTGAAACTTTTCACATAATCATTGGGATTTTCACTGACCCTCTGAAACATTCTTCCAAGGTCTGAGAGGGTGACTTGTTCTGACACGAAGAAGTATTTCCTGTAAAATGCGTTAACCATTTCTCCCCAATTGTTGATGGTCCCTGGTGTGATGTTATACCAGGTGTATGCCCTGCCTTTCAGAGATTTTGAGAATTCTTTGAGACGGACGACATGATTATGTTCATGTTCTCCCAAGGCTTCGAGAAAACGAGAGACATGTTCCCGAGCATTGCCAGTTCCATCATACAAGGTGAAAGCTGGAGAAACGTAACCTTTGGGGAGTGGAATCCTCTGCGTAGAGGCAGGATAAGGAGGTTGATGACGATGGTCATGCGATGTCTTTCCTTTTCCCTGGTTCTCTAAGAGGTGCTCCAGATCCTCGCGAGTGATGAAATTCGGTGATCCCTTTGCTGATGAGTTGTCTGCAGCAGTTTTGTGGACTTCGTCGTCTTCTACTGTATGGATTGGAATTACTTCAGGACCGTCGTCCGAGGATTTCTCCTTCTCCTTTCTCTTCTCTTGAGCCTTCTCTGAAATTTTGTCAGTAAGAGTTTTGAGATAATTACACAGCTCCTTCTGTGTAGCAGCCATGTCAGTCTGGTTCTTTGCAAGAGTCTCCTGCGATTTGATAAGATCATCAATGGTAGGCGGTGGATCTCCTCTGACTTCTTCAGGGTGTCGTCCGGACAATGGATGACCTTCGGCGTGAGGAGGAGTAGTGTCACCACCATCAGTGTTGGAGGTCGGAATTGTCTCCGGGATATTCCGATTGTTGTTGTTGCTAGTGCTAGCACGGTTTGTGTTAGGATTCGTAACTGAACCTGACCTGAGATCAACCATCTTGTGAAATTGTGAGATTGCAACCGAGAGATTAATCTCCCACTGTGGTCGCCAATCTGTAGATGGGGAAAAACGATTTGTTGGTTTTCAAGGAATTGAGGAGACGACCGTACGGAGGAGACTCCTCGGACCGAGCGAAATGTTAAACCTCACACAGATGCACCGTTGCAAAGGGGGTGCTTTAGATTCGAGAGATCAATCTGTAGTAATCCGGCCTAAATCAAGACAATGACCGTTCCAGAGTAAATTCGGTCACAAGAGAGGATGGGTTGATCTGTAGGAGGGAAGCTGAGAAATGTGTGGAATCAATGGTAATCAAAGATTGTGGGTGTGTGAATTCCGAATACGATAAGCTCTGAGTGATTGATATTGCTCAATTTAGAGTAGTTGCTCAATTGATGAGTCGATGATCTCGTGTTGTTAGTTTGACGTGAGATTGATGATACTGATGACGATGATTCAATCATGATTCAGAGACTTATTTATATTGCTGGAATTTTAGACACCATGATCCCATGAAGTGTGACAGTTGATGGAATCCAGGAGTGGGGAAGTGGAGATCGTGTTTGAAACCAATTGCTCAACGTGTGGAGAATTGGTCAATTTTCCGCCCACTACCTCGTGAATTCCTTCAACTGATTGCACGACTTGCTCACATTCCATCGTGTGTTTGAACACACGTGCCGTAGACCGCCATACCAAAACCCTAAGTGATATCCCCCAAAGTGACACGATTGACTTCTCGTGGCATGTTAGTCAATTGATGACTTCGTGGTTTGATGGGACGATGAGTCCATGTAGTTGATAAGTTGAATATGATTTTCTGAAACTCATGAGTTGAACATGTCATGAGACAGAGGTATAGTTCTTACGTTGAAGTGAGCAAGTATTGCTCATTCGATGGAGCGTTGAATATTGATTGTTGAACCAATATTCCTTGGTTTGAGCAAATATTTATCATCTGAGCAAGTGTTGCTCATGTGATGAATTGTTGAATATTTGATCGTCTGAGCATGTGTTGCTCATCTGATGGATTATTGGCAGCGTACCAAAAATATTAATTAGAATATTGGTCGTTGAACCGAGCATAATTAATAAAATTAATGACCATGAGGTCGTCATAAAATTATTAAGGTTAGAATCTGGAATGATGATCCTTGGATTCAGAAACCCTAATTTGATCAATTGATGATCAATTCATGGTTCGTCAGAATTTCAACCATGGGACGAAGGAGGGAGCGACTACATGGGACCGTGAATCAACCATGTCACGTGAGAAAATACGAAGAACTACTGAAGAGTTGACGATTTGTTGGTGGAAGAATGATTAAATGCTGGTTTAATAATTTATTCAAAAGATGCTCGTCTGAGCCTTAGGTGAGAAAACCTAATTAATTATGACGAGGCGAGGGACCGACCATGGAGTCATGAAACCGGACCTGGGTTATCCCGTGACCGCCTGACGATCACTTCATGAAAATCCAAAGTGTTTGGGAGAGTTTTGGACCTAATACGAGCAATTGTGCAAATTAGGTCAAAACTGTGAAAATTGATGGGACCGGCTTCCGTGAGCCAAAGAGCCAATCTTGGTCGGTCAAGATAGCATGCTCGTGTCCCCAAGGCGTCCGCGTCTCAGTCCTGAGAATTTTGATATTTTCTGGCGTGCAATTGAGCATCAATTCGAGAAAATATGCCAAAATTAGGGTTTCGACGAAACTGAGGAAAAACACCATGAGATGATGAAAAATAATTATAAAATAAGGAATGAGGAGGCATTGGACCTCCGTGGTCAAGGCATGGTCGGCTGGTCGTGTCCACGGTCCCGTGGTGCCTTTTTCTTAATTTTATAATATTTTGATGATTTTATGAAAAATTCATGAATTTTGGGAGTTTCCATGAATTGAAGGAGTTTTCATGAGTTCAAGGAAGCAAAAGATATTAAAATAATAAAACAAGGGCGTGTGGGACCGTGGAAGGCATGACTGGGCGGCCAGGGCCTGGTCCCACAAGTTTCCCTAATTTTATAATGATTTTATGAAAAATTCATAAATTTTGAGAAATTTGATGAATTTAGGGAGTTTTCATGAGTTCAAGGAAGCAAAAGATATTAAACTAATAAAACAAGGGCGTGTGGGACCGTGGAAGCATGGACGGCCGGCTTGGGCCCGGTCCCACGAGTTTTCATAATTATTTAATATTTTTTAAGTATTTTTGATGATTTGAGGGAATTTTTCCAAATTTGAGAGAAATACCATGAAATCAAGGAATTTGATGAATTCAAGGAAAACTAATAATAAAATAATAAAACAAAGGGGCGTGTGGGACCGGCTAGGGCATGGCCGGTCGGCCAAGGCCCGGTCCCATAAGTTTTCATAATTTATATTATTTTATTATTATTTGATGATTTATGCAAAAATACCATGAAATCAAGGAGTTCTTTCATGAAATTAGAGAAATAATAATAATAATAATAAAATAATAAGGAACCGTGGGTGTGGGGCCGGTTGGGACCAAGGCATGGACCACGCCCCACAGTCCTTTCCTTAGTTTTATATTATTTTTTATGGATTTATGGAAGTACCATGAAACCGAGGAGTTTCCTCGAGACGAAGGAAATTTGATAAAATGAGGGAATTTTCATCAAATCATGAAAAATAATAAAAATGCATTAAAATATAAAACTGGCGTGGGATTGACCACGACACGGTCGATTGGTCGTGTGTCCGTGCTCCCAGCACCTTGGTCAATATTTTAATTATTTATTATTTTCTTCTCTATTTTGCATAAGTTCATCGTTACGTTGTATTTTTGAAATACTCGTTCGTGCGGTGACTGTTAGTGTATCATCGTTGAATACACTTTTACCATTTGAATCGGGGCTTACTTACAGGTAGCTCAGACGCCCGGTTGTTGATTATTTATTATTAATTGTGGAATTCGATGGAGAATAATTCACAAAAC